>NC_042620.1:118329096-119642709 GCF_901001135.1 Rhinatrema bivittatum | reverse complement strand
ATTGTCTGGGGTATTAAGGGCTGAGAGAAGCTGGAGGGAGGATGGGGGGTGGGGTTAGGGCTTTAGCACAAAAAGTGATCTCTAAGGGGAATGTGGATGTTGATAGGGGAGGGGGAGAGGATGGGAGACAGAGTGAAGGGGAGTTTACAAGAGACACAGGTGACACATGGCCTTGGTTGGATATCACATATATTTATCAGGTTGTTTAAGGTAGATGTGAGTGTACTCTTTGGTGGGTCTGCTGGGAAAAAGGATGTTAGTGGGCTGTTTACTATGTTTCATGTTCAGTGTGGGTAACATCATTGATTAGATCAGTGTTTCCCAACCCTCTCCTGGAGGCACACCTAGCGGGTCAGGTTTTCAGGATTGCCGCAATAAATATGCATGAGATTGATTTGCATACCCTGGGTCTCCAATGTATGCAAATCTCTCTCATGCATATTCATTGGATATTCTGAAACCTGACTGGTTAGGTGTGCCTCCAGGAGAGGGTTGGGAAACACTGGATTAGATGATGTGAAGATTTTGTCTTGGAATGTGTGTGGTATTAAGAGGGCTAGAATCCTTTTGGTTTTGAAAAAAGAAAAGCTGGATTTGGTATTACTGCAAGAGACGTACTTGAATGATGTGGAACACTAAAAATTTAAAAAATGCTGGTGGGAGATGTTAAACGTGCCTCTGCAAATAAAGATTGGCAGGGGGGTCATTTTAGTTCATGGGAATCTTCCATTAACTTTTAAACAGGAAATAAAATATCCAAAAGGTCAATATTTGATTTTGATAGCTGAGTTATACTATAAACCTATGGTTCTATGTAATATTTATGTACCCAATAACTATGAGCACTCATTTTTGAGGAACTTCACAAGCTTTTTTTCCATATATGGAGGAAGGACATGTAATAGGAGGGGATTTCAATTTGGTATGAGATCCCATTTTAGATAGATCCCAGGAAGTTCAGGGGGAAAATATGAGAGTGGATAAAGAAATCCTTTTTTGGAGGAGGGTTTACAAGTGATAGATGCTTGGAGACTCTTCCACCCTTTGGAGAATGGATTTCACCCATTTGTCCAGGGCCCACTCTTCTTATTCCAGGATCAATTACATTTTGGTCTTTAAAAACATTTTTTCTAGAATTACAGAGTCAAGAATAGGCAACCTGAGGCTATTCAACCATGTTTCAATTTGGATTCAGCTGGTGATAGGAAGTGGAGAGTTGTTTTCAATGGAGATTTTCATATTTTCTGGCAGAGGACTCACAATTCCATGACTACCTCAAATCCAAATGGTTGGAGTATGTTCTATATAATAGTGTACATAAGGATGACCCTATATTGTTATTATAACGCTGTTCGATTCATTTACGACTATTTAATATTTACGTTCTATTGTTCTGACACCTTGTTTAATGTAACGCCTTAACCGCGACTGTTCTGTTATTATGGAAACCGATCTGATTTGATATTGTATCAAGAATGTCGGTATATAAAAATTCTAAATAAATAAATAAATAAAATAAATAAATATTGTTCTTGCAGGCTTCTAAGGCAGTTTTGAGATAGGATATTATTTCCTATGTTGCAAAAAGGAGGAGAGACATTGATGAGAGATTATTGGTATTAGATAGAGATGTGAATCGTGTCCTCGATCGTCTTAACGATCGATTTCGGCTGGGAGGGGGAGGGAATCGTATTGTTGCCGTTTGGGTGTGTAAACTATCGTGAAAAATCGTTAAAATCATAAGCCGGCACACTAAACCCCCCTAAAACCCACCCCGACCCTTTAAATTAAATCCCCCACCCTCCCGAACCCCCCCCCAATGCTTTAAATTACCTGGGGATCCGGCGGTGGTCCAGAACGGCGGCGGTCCGGAACGGTCCCCTCAATAGAATCGTGTTGTCTTCAGCCGGCGCCATTTTTCAAAATGGCCACCGCAAAATGGCGGCGGCCATAGACAAAAACGATTCGACGGAGGAGGTCGTTCCGGACCCCCGCTGGACTTTTGGCAAGTCTTGTGGGGGTCAGGAGGCCCCCCCAAGCTGGCCAAAAGTTTCCTGGGAGTCCAGCGGGGTTCTGGGAGCGATTTCTTGCCGCGAATCGTTTTCGTACGGAAAATGGTGCCGGCAAGATCGACTGCAGGAGGTCGTTCAGCGGGGGTTCCGGACCGCCGCTGAACGACCTCCTGCACTCGATCTCCTGATTTATATACATCAGGAGGGAGACTTAGGTAAATGTAGGGAATTTTTGCCAAGATTCAACTCCTCAAGTTTACAGAGGCCTATCTAAGACGTAGAATCATCAAAATGCTATAAATATAGCAGAAATAGTGCCCACGATAAAAGAGGGGTGCGGTTAGGTTAATTTCCCTGCTCCCGCATCGCATAGGTAATTTCTACAATACACGATACATTTATCACACCTGCACTATTTTTTCATCGCATGCTGATTAATCCACCGCAGGCACGTTACCAACTGAAAAGGATTTTATTGCACATGCCAGTTCAGCCAAGAGAGAGAGAGGTCAATATGTAAATTTACTATTTATACCACTGTAAGAGGAGGCATTTTTAACTCAGGATGAGGTTTGTGGGGTGGGGTGGGGTAGGTTTGGGGGGGACAATTTTACATTCACAGTCAGAGGTATGATCAGCAAAGTTGACATCACTGAAGATTTTCTGTCATTTGAAATGATGAAAGGTAAAAGACGAGTTGATTTGTACAATGTACTCTCCACCTAACTTGAGTGAAACTAGGTAGAGAGTGCGTAGTAAATTTATATATTGGTCTCTCTCTCTCAAAAACCTTTTCAGTCGGTAATGCGGGCACAACCCACAGAGAAAAGATGTAGTTATTTCTGGTGTTAAAACTCATGTTGCTTTATGTTACTCTATTGCATTTGACGTTAGGAGTTGCTCATTACCATTAACTCCACCAAAACATATTAGTACATTGCGCTATTTAACGCAAAATGATAAATGACCCAGCAAATGGTTCAACTGGCCCATTAGTGAGGAAGATATCCTGGTGGGAATTAGGAAGGCAAAACCATTAAAGGTCCCGTGTCCAGATGGATACATTGCTGAATTTTAAAAATTCTGTTGGATCATCTACCAGTGCCTCTTGGTTTTTCATATCAGGCATTGCTGGATAGGGGAAATATTCGAAAAGAGTTATTTATTTTTATATTTTATGTACCATCGCTCTGATATCAATCACAATGGTTTACAATAAAAATAAAAATATTAAAATATTAAAATCAATTAATAAAACAACCATAAAAATTATATTAGAATAATTGGTGATATAAAACCTAGTAAATAAAAATTTAAGACAATTCAAAATATTTCAATTTAAAACTAATACAGTAAGCAACGGCCTCATTCATTTATTTTCAATTCCATTTTTTCTCCTTACATTATCATAATTCTGATAGCTCACTCAGTTTAGAATAATGCTCTCATAGGCCTGTTTGAACAGCCAGGTTTAAAAATTTTTCTTTAATCCCAGAAAATCTCTTTGTAGTCTTAATTTACAAGGTAGAGAGTTCCATAATTTAAATCCTGCAATTAATATAACTCTTTCCCTTACTTCACTTAAGTGTGCAGTTCATATAGATGGAATATTTAGAAGACCTTTGTTGCAGATTTTACATTTCGTTGCAGAGTATAAAGGTGCAAAGAGGCGTTCAACCATTCTGTTTTTTTTTATTGATTGCTTTATGTATTAAGCATGATACTTTCAAATGTATTCTGAATTTTACAGGTATCCAATGAAAAGCTATGAATGTTGGAGTAATATGATCATATTTTTGTTGCCCATCAGGGCCCTGGCTGTGGCATTTTGCAGTAAATATAATCGGGCGGATTTTAAATGCCCTGCTTGAAATGCTTGAAAATATGTAATTTATTATAACCATCTCTAATTTTATGTCCGATATGCTTCTTCATATTGAGATCACCATCAGTTTTTATACCCAGATCATGCCTGGAATGCCCTTCCAGAGAAGTGGTGAAGACTAACTGTGAAGGGATTTCAAGCGGCATAGGATAAACACTGTGGATCCATAAAGGCTAGAGGATTGGATGAAGAGTAGAGCCATGGGGGTGGCTTGCTGGAATGTTGACGTACTTACCTGGTGATTACTAGGGAGTGAATCGTTTGCCAGATCGTTTAACGATCGGGTTCGGCTGGGGGGGGGGGCTGGGAAATCTGATCGTTACGATGGTGTGAATGGAATCGGTTCCGATTCCAATTCACATCACTAATTTTTTTTTTAGTGAGGCCCGCGCCGATAAAAAAAAACCCCACCCGACCCTTTAAAATTACCCCCTTAGCCTCCCCCACTCTCCCGACCCCCCCCCACTAAACTTTTTACACATACTGGTGGTCCAGGGGGCTGCGGGCAGCAATCTCCCGTTCCCCACGCTATCAGCTGCTCTAAAAAAAATGGCGCCGATAGCCCTTTGCCCTTACCATGTGACAGGCAAAGGTAGCGCTGGCGCCATTTTGAATATGGCAATACGGCCCGCGTGCAGGAGATTGCTCTCGGACCCCCGCTGGACCCCAGGGACTTTTGGCCAGCTTGGGGGGGCCTCCTGACCCCCACAAGACTTGCCAAAAGTCCAGTGGGGGGTCCGGGAGCGACCTCCTGCATTCCGGCCGTATTGCCAGTATTCAAAATGGCACTGGCACTACCTTTGCCCTCACTATGTCATAGGGGCCAACGGTCGCCGACGGTCGGCCCTGTGACATTGTGAGGGCAAGGTAGCGCTGGCTCCATTTTGAGTACTGGCAATACGGCCGGAGTGCAGGAGGTCGCTCCCGGACCCCCACTGGACTTTTGCAAGTCTTGTGGGGGTCAGGAGGCCCCCCCAAGCTGGCCAAAAGTCCCTGGGGGTCCAGCGGGGGTCTGGGAGCGATCTCCTGCATGCGGGCCATATTGCCAATATTCAAAATGGCGCCAGCGCTACCTTTGCCCTGTCACATGGTAAGGGCAAAGGGATATCGGCGCCATTTTTTTTAGCGCAGCTGATAGCGTGGGAACGGGATATCGCTGCCCGCAGCCCCCCTGGACCACCAGGTATGTGTAAAACTTTTTTGGGGGGGGTGTCATGAGAGTGGGGGAGGCTTAGGGGGTAATTTTAAAGGGTCGGGTGGGGTTTTTTTTATCGGGCCATCGGCACCATTATATTAGTGGTAGCCAAAATGGCGCCGATGGCCCAAGAGCGGGAGATCGCGCCGAGACCCCCCCACTGGACCACCAGGTAATTTAAAACATTTTGGGGGGGGGGTTCGGGAGGGTGGGGGATTTGTTTTAAAGGGTCGGGGTGGGTTTTAGGGTTGTTTGGTGTGCCGGTTTTCCCACCCTCCCCGATTTACGATTTTTCACGATAAATCGGGGGAATTTCTATTGTATCACCGACTCTAATGATTTTTGACGATTTAAAAAATATCTGACGATTTTTTTAAATCGTCAAAAAACGATTCACATCCCTAGTGATTACTACCCTTACTCAAAAAATCCCTTGCACGGTTAATGCAACCCCAACATTGCTCTCTGCTTCAATGGCAAAGTGAAATGTGGAAAAGAGGATTTGCATTCAGATAACAACCAAAAAGGACTGAACTTCACAATCTGGGTAAACAAATAAGCGTGGGGGTAGCTTGCTTATTACTGCGGTTAATACCCTAAACCAATTAAGCCTGATAATTCACTTTGAAAGCATATACAGTATTGCTATCTGCTTCAATGGTAGAGGGAAGTGAAGAAAATTGGATTTACATTCAGACGTCATCCAACAAGGCATCGATCTGTGCAAGCTGGGTAAACAAGCATAGGGGTAACTTGCTTGATGCGGCGGTTACAACCCTTAACCATAAGCCTTATGGTCACCTTTGATGCAACTCCAACATTACTCTCTGCATCAATGACAGGGGATGGCAGGAAATTTGAATCAAACAGTTACCAACAAGAGCCCTGAAGTTGGTGATTGGTGAAACAGATAAGTATGGGAAAATAAGTGTGGAAGCTTGCTGGGCAGACTAGATGGGCCGTCATTTCTCTATATGGTTGGTCAATTCAATTTGCATGGATTCTGTTTTTTAATAAATAGGCACTTTGGATAGTAATTTTCTGTTTAACGGTATAATTTCTGTTTTATGATTATTTAAAACTAATTTCATATGATCCAGTAATTGCTGTATTGCTGACATATACATCTCTACCAGCTTCAGAGTATGTTCTATGGAATTTTCAATCGGAACTAGAAATTGCACATCATCTGTGTATATGTAATAAGGTGTGCATTCATCCTGATTTGGGGAGCCTGAAACCCAAAGGAATTTTTCCTGAAATTTCGGGAAAAATTAGTTTTCGGGTTTAGTGCGCACTAATGAAAAAATGTTAGTGTGCAGTAACGGGGAGTTAGCGCGCACTAATGGAGAGTTAGTGCCCTAACCCTGTTAGTGCGCACTAAAACAAATTTGGGTCTCCCCGAATTTTAAAAGGCCCAAACCGCTTGAAATATGAAACTTCCTGCGGTGGGCCAAAAACACATCCCTAATATGGAATAATTAATGCCTAATCCTGATAGTAGCTTACAAAATGGTAACATATAGATGTTAAAAAAGGTCATTGGTAAAGATAAACCTTGTGGTACCCCTGAATCCATGTCAAGTTCTTCTGATAGGGAGTTACTGATTTTCACCTGAAAGGAATGATCCTTGAAATATGATGTAAACCATTGGAGGGTTTTACCATTGAGTCTAATTTCAGATAACCATTGGATCATAATGATTTGATCCACAGTATCGAATGCGGCAGATAGATCAAGTAAGATTAGTAAATATGATAGACCTGCATCAAAACCTCTCAAGACGGTGTCTATTAATGCTAATAATAAAGATTCTGTATTAAAATTATTTCTAAACTGAATTGGGTTGGGAATAGGATGTTGTTCATGTCAAGATGTTCAACCAGTTGTGCTTGTACTTCTTTCTTGATTATTTTTGCTATTAATGGTAAATTTGAAATTGGTTTAAAATGATTTAAATCACAAGTGTCAGCATTTTTATTTTTTAGGATCAATCTTATTAATGCACATTTTAATAGTAGTGGCATCCTGCCCTCTTTGAGTGATAAATTCACTATATTGGAAATACAAGTAGAAATCATATTTGTAATTGTCTTTAATGTTTTTATGGGAATTACATCTAATGGATGGCTTGCTGGATTCATGTTTTTATAATTAATTCAATTTCTAAAGTGGATGTGTTCTCAAAGGATGTCCAAAGGGTCTTATCATGGGGCTGTAAAGTTATATTCTGATCTGGAGATGAAATTAAACTATTTGTTAATTTTTTTATTTTCTCCATAAAGAAAATTGCAAAATTATTGCACTTACTTGTTGATATCCCAGGATCCATTATTTGATCGTCTGGATTAGATTTTGTCAAGTTTTGTACCATAGGGGCGGATTTTCAGAGCCCTGCTCGCGTAAATCCGCCCAAAACCGGGCGGATTTACGCGAGCAGGGCCCTGCGCGCCGGGAAGCCTATTTACATAGGCCTACCGGCGCGCGCAGAGCCCCGGGACTCGCGTAAGTCCCGGGGTTTTCGGAGGGGGCGTGTCGGGGGGCGGGCCCGAACCGCGCGGTGTTTTCGGGGCGTGTCGGGAGCGTTCCGGGGGCGTGGCTATGGCCCGGGGCGGCCCGGGGGCGTGGCCGCGCCCTCCGGACCCGCCCCCAGGTCGCGTCCCGGTGCGCAGGAGGCCCGCTGACGCGCGGGGATTTACGCCTCCCTCCGGGAGGCGTAAATCCCCCGACAAAGGTAAGGGGGGGGTTTAGACAGGGCCGGGCGGGTGGGTTAGGTAGGGGGAGGGGAGGGGAAGGTGAGGGGAGGGCAAAGGAAAGTTCCCTCCGAGGCCGCTCCGATTTCGGAGCGGCCTTGGAGGGAATGGGGGTAGGCTGCGCGGCTCGGCGCTCGGCGCGCGCCGGCTATACGAAATCGATAGCCTTGCGCGCGCCGATCCAGGATTTTAGCGGATACGCGCGGCTCCGCGCGTATCTACTAAAATCCAGCGTACTTTTGTTTGCGCCTGGAGCGCAAACAAAAGTAGGCTATTCGCGCTCGTTTTAAAATCCGCCCCATAGTGAACTAAATTTTGGGGTTAAATTTCAAGTCATGGATTTTTTTGTATTATTTATTAAAGTTCTATTCTTGGACAGAAGGGCCCTATCTACTCCCAATGTCTGATGGTAAGGATTTTTTCACCATAGTCTCTTTTTTTTCTGAGCAGTCTTTTAAATTATCTTATCCCACGGTGCATTTGTCTTTTTTCCATTCTCATTCTTGCTGATAAAAGGATTAAGTCATCGGCAATCATAGTAGTGACATCTATCCAAGATTTCATTGCTGCTTCAATATTATCACAGGACATATGATTAAGGGCTCCTGGTAGCCTCTCTACTAAGTTTTCTGTTTTTATGAGCTTAGGATAGTGAAAGGAAAGTTTTTTTACTCTTTATAGGGAGGTGATTTATATTGTGAGTGTTAAAAATCACCTAATATAACAGCGCGAGCATCATTTGTTATGTTGATGGCCAATAATTCTATGAGTAGTGAGCTATTATGTTCCAACAAACCGGAGAGGGGTGGGCAGTATGCTAAGCATAACTGAAAGTGGTTAGCTTTGAATTGAACTACTTCAAAAGAGGGTACAATAGATATTTGAACTTGTTTCAGGTTTAGGTCTTTTTTTGCAATAACTATCAGGCCTCCGCCTTTCTTTTCATTGCTTGATATTGAAAAGACATTATGGGGTAGATTTTCAAAGGTACGGGTGGGCGTACGTGTGCGCACTACCCAGCATGCACACATGGACATCCGATTTTATAACATGTACGACCAGGTGCGCGCATGTTATAAAATCGAGGGTCAGCGCGCAAAAGGAGCTGCACAATTGTGCACCCTGCGCGTGCCGACGCCCATGGCCTTCACCCGTTCCCTCCTCTCAATCTAACCTTCCTACCCCTTCCCCAACCTATCCCCCAGCCCTATCCTAAACCCCCCAAAATTTTATTTTACCTTCTGCGTGCACCAGCAGCCTGCTGGCACGCGATCCCCCATCACAGCGGCA
Source organism: Rhinatrema bivittatum (assembly GCF_901001135.1). Lineage (NCBI taxonomy): Eukaryota > Metazoa > Chordata > Amphibia > Gymnophiona > Rhinatrematidae > Rhinatrema > Rhinatrema bivittatum. Next base: position 119,633,573 of record NC_042620.1, on the reverse strand, counting down.
AATGGCTGTTGTGCCGGAGGCCTCTGGCCCCACCCCGCCCCACCCACCAGACTGCCCCTTTTTTAAAACCCCGTGACTTAGACGTGTCCCGGGGCTTTACAAGCTTCGCCAGGCCTTTATAAAATAGGCCCAGCGAGCGTAACCCCCTCTATGCGCATAAATCTTTTAAAATCCGGCCCTATATGAGTAGTGTGTAATTTGATTCATTAAAACTAAATATGAACCTTTTAACCATGTTTCTGTAATACAACAAATCGAGGGTGAATATTCATCTAATAAATCATTAATTAATGGTATTTTTTGTTAGAGATTATGCATTAATCAGAATTATAGATAATAACATACATGAGGTAACACTTGTATGTGTTCCTTCAGCACGTGGCACCTCCAGTGGCACACTCGCGCTTTTAGTCCCGCGCTCCATGATGATGTCAGTGGGGGAGGAGTCACAGTCTTGCGAATTAATGTAGCACAAATTATGGTTATACACAAAATGGGTAAGGATGCTTTCTTACTGTTATCAAAGCACCCTAGTTTCCTTCTAAATTTTGATCAGAAACTATTAGACAAGATTTGGCTGACAGGTTGGCCCTGATTCTACCCAAGATTATAAAACCTAGACAATTGGGATTCATTCATGGCAGGAATGCTTTGACGAATGTGTGCCTTCTGTTGACAGCTATGTTGCTGAGTAGAAAACAAAATAAGCTTTTTTTGCAGTCAGTGTTGATGCCTAGAAGGTGTTTGTCAGGGTGGAATGGGAATATTTGTTCAATATTTTAGATCACATGAGTCTGACAGGTCTTTTCCAACAAGTGATGAAATTGCTATATTAAGATCTGAGACCTTATATAATGATCAATGGCATCCAATCAGAAGTTTTTTCCATAGAAAGGGGAACTATACAGTAGGGATGTGAATCGTTTTTTGACGATTTAAAACAATCGTCAGATATATTTTAAATCGTCAAAAATTGTTAGAGCCGCGATACAATAGCAATTCCCCCGATTTATCGTCAAAAAATCGTAAATCGGGGGAGGGCGTGAAAACCGGCACACCAAAACAACCCTAAAACCCACCCCGACCCTTTCAAACAAATCCCCCACCCTCCCGAACCCCCCCCCCCCCAAAATGTTTTAAATTACCTGGGGTCCAGTGGGGGGGGGGGGGGTCCTGGCACGATCTCCCGCTCTCGGGCCACGGCTGCGTTAATAGAAATGGCGCCGGTGGCCCTTTGCCCTTACCATATGACAGGGCAAAGGTAGCACCGGCGCCATTTTGGTTCCTGACACCCGACGTCACGAGTGCAGGAGATCGCTCCCGGACCCCCGCTGGATCCCCAGGGACTTTTGGCCAGCTTGGGGGGGCCTCCTGACCCCCCCACAAGACTTTCCAAAAGTCCAGCGGGGGTCCGGGAGCGACCTCCTGCACGCGGGCCGAATTGCCAATATTCAAAATGGCGCCGGCGCTACTTTTGCCCTCACTATGTCGACATAGTGAGGGCAAACGTCAAAATGGCGCTGGCGCCTCACTATGTCAGTAGCTATTATGGTAATTAATAAGCAGTAGTAGTTTGAGATCTATCTAATGTTTGAGTACTTTCCAGGTACTCGTGACTTAGATTGGCCACTGTTGGAAACAGAATACTGGGCTTGATGGACCCTTGGTCTGACCAGTAAGGCATTTCTTTCGTTCTTATGTTCTTATGTTATGCAGATTCAGGTTCTGGGGTTTGTGGGAAGGGAAGAGGTAAGGGTGAAAATAAGATACCAAACTGGAATAGATTTGATTGTGTTTTCACTGCCTTTGGCATGCATAAGAACCACTGCGCTTTGAAGAGTTCTGCAAATGTTTTCTCGTCAATAAAAAAGTTGAAATTTACACAAATACAAATAAAAAAAGAAGGTATCATGTTGTAACCTTAGCTCTCTGTCAATTGCCAGTCTCCCAGCAGTCAACGTTCCAAACATGGTGTGTCTATGATACCTTTAAACAGAATCATCTGCTTCAAATCAACAAAGGTGCCTGTAGATTTATTGTGTATGTGCTATATTTACAGAATGCATCTGTTAGCTGTTACAGTATGTGATCTACTTCTTTATCTTGAGTAAAAATAGAGCTGTTCATATTTGTGCTGTATGCGTTGTAACACTAAATATATGTCTGTTGGTTGGCTCCCAGAGTGAATAAGGAGAAGCAGGAGGTATGCTAGCAACTAAGGGAGCAAAGCCCTGCACAAGCTGTCCAGATCTTCAGATAGCAGATACTGTCAGTGAGAAAATATGTGGCTGCCATCTAGTGACGGGAGCTAGCAATTGCATGCTAGCCTTTGGTAGCAGATAGTTGTGCATTGCCACAATGATTTTAAAGGCTTCTGCTTCTGTAAAAAAAAAAAAAAAAATACCAACAAAACTCACAACCTAACCATTTAAAGAGACTGCATAAATAATTTTCCATTTGTGAGCAATATATGCAGAATAATTGAACTGTGAAAGCTTTGCTCCATAGAAATGCTTCTAACTATTCAAGATGCTATCCTAGTGTTTATTACCTGGATTACCTCCGGGAGTCTGATAAACACCTGTGATCTGCTGGCAATTCAGGAAAGGAAGCAACAATGTGCAAGGCTTGTTTTCTTTTAAGCAGTCACGGTTTAGCAAACAGTGTACACCAATTTTTAGCATGCAAAGATTACACTGAAGTAAACTGAGGTTACTGCTCCCTGCTTAATGCCCACAATCAAAGCTAATGGCAGGAAGAGCATGGTTCAGCACCTCTGTATAATGCTCTTTAAAGATATTTGAATAGACTTTAAGACAATAGCCAGAAATACTTTGAAGGCAATGAGAGTAAATTACACATATGACTGAGGAGCAAAAATGGTTGTAATCTTGTTTAAACTATAAATGGCAATCTCCCCCACCCTACTCCACAACATAGTATATGCACTAATACTCTCCATACTCTGTATCCATCATCATTTAGGTGTTAGACATGGAGTTAAATAGTATTGATAATTTCCAATTGCGTGCATCCATGTGTAACTATATTAAATGAAAAAGTAATAGTAGCAGGTAAAGTGTTCAAGACTAATGTTTTAAAACAGCATTTCACTTTCTAATTGTCAAGTTATTTTTTAATTAAGAAAGCTATATGTAAATTACACACACTCTGTTTATAACATTATAGTCTTGCAAGCTGTGCTCATGAATATGGTAATTTGGGATTTTATATCCTCTTGAGATGTCTTGTTGAACAACATTTTATGCATGATCCTAAAATTCAGTAAACTTGAAGCCCTTGGCATGGGGTTGATAGAGAAAGTTCCTTGAAAAATGTCAGCAATTAATATTTTGCACGTGTTCCCCTGTGCAATCTTGTCTTGCAGTTCTTAGATTGAAGTGATGACACTGCACTTTGGAATGTAAGTGCACTGCAGACTGGTGTTGTCTTCTTGAGAGTGCATGGGTTGTGTGAGGAGAGGGCTGTTCACACACAGAGTTCTTTTTATGCAGACACCTGGCAGTGTTTACATACTTGTTCTGGCTTGCAGGCTTGTTTTGTGCAATCAGGTATACGAGCAAGTGGTCTTTATTTAGAGCAATTAAAATTCTAACATTCTCCTCTCTAGACATGCAATTACTAGGGCTCGGCTGTTCCCACTAATTGCTCTTGCAGGGGACATTGGTGAGAAGCCAATGATTTTGATGAGTAGCGGATTATCCTCTTTACTTCCCTACCTGAGAAAAAAAAATCATTTGCAAAATCCCATGTGTAATTAGCAAGACTCATGATTAATTGTGCTGCAAAATTAGCTTCACTGTTGCTTTTATTTTACTGCTGCAAATATTAATTAATGTTAACTCCTTTCCTTCAGTTCCTACTTTTGAATATTCAACATGGCTTTGAAAAATTAGTGTTTCTACTTGTATTAGCATGCTGGAGCTTTGATTTCAGGAGTAAGTATTCTGATTTAAAAGATCACACTTGGGTCATAAATAATTTTTATAGGAGGGCAAACAAAGCATCAATGCATCATGGGAAGGCTTTCATGCACTAACGGAACGCAAATTGTTTAAATAATGATTCATTCTCCAGTGCTGTTTGAGACCCATTAGGTAATATGCAAACTTGGGCATGGCCTTGTATCAAATATACAGTCAATGTTGATTTCTTAGTCCTTATTATTTAATTTTTAAGGTCTTTTTTTACAGTGTTTTGTATTAAAAGTAGTACTTTTTTATAGCATGCTATTAGAACTAGAGTTTCTGTATTTCCTGCATCAGTTTATTCAAATGTATTGCCTTTACTTTTGCTAATAAACTAAGAAATTATTATCTGAGGTAGAAAATAGGAACATCAACCTAGTTGAAGTGTTTCAAATAAATAAACCTGAGTACCTTCATTTCTGAAATAATAAAGTGACAGTTGAAGAATAAGCTAGAGCTTAATGCAGTAAGCTAATAACTTGCAGCTCGATCCAGTAAAGTCCGTGGGAGAGCGGACTAACGCCCGCTCTCCCGGCGCGCGCACCGGCCCCTCGCCGGTGCGTGCGATCCAGTATTTAAATTAGGCGACGCGGTGCAAACGAGGAAAAAGAGGCGCTAGGGACACTAGCGCGTCCCTAGCGCCTCCTTTTGGCCTGGAGCGGCGGCTGTCAGCGGGTTTGACAGCCGACGCTCAATTTTGCCGGCGTCGGTTCTCGAGCCCGCTGACAGCCACGGGCTCGGAAACCGGACGCCGGCAAAATTGAGCGTCCGGTTTTCGGCCCGACAGCCGCGGGCCGAATTCAAAATTTTTTTATTTTTTTTTTTACTTTTTTTTACTTTTGGGGACCTCCAACTTAATATCGCTATGATATTAAGTCGGAGGGTGCACAGAAAAGCAGTTTTTACTGCTTTTCTGTGCACTTCCCTGGCGCCGGAAGAAATTAGCGCCGACCTTTGGGCGGCGCTAATTTCTTAGAGTAAAATGTGTGGCTTGGCTGCACATTTTACTTACTGGATCGCTCAGGAATACCTAATAGGGCCATCAACATGCATTTGCATGTTGAGGGCGCTATTAGGTGCCGCGGGTGGGCCGCGTGTTTTCCTCCCCTTACTGAATAAGGGGTAAGGGAAAACACGCGTCCAGAGCAGGGTGACAGTGCGCTCCGACGGAGCACACTTTACTGGATCGACCTGTAGGGAAGCCAGGCTTCAAATCTCACTGATGCTCCTTGCGATCTTGGACAAGTCACTTTACCCTCTATTGCCATAGGTATAAACTTATGAGAACATTTTCAAAAGGATTCAGTGCAGAGAAATAGCATATATACATGTAAGTAGCATGTAATTTGTATATGCTATTTTATAAACACTGAAAGTACGCATGTATTTTCGGTTTTGTGCACTGGCTCAAAAAAGCATCAGTCTAGGCACATTCAGGGGCATGGTCCAGAAGTATGTGCAGTAGTTGCTATTTTATAAGAGTTATAATCATATTTATGATATAGACTTTCAGATACTTGAAAGGTTTTAATGATCCATGGTCAACAACAAACCTTTTCCGTTGGAAAAAAATCAGTAGAGCTAGGGGGTCACGATTTGAAACTCCAGGGAGGAAGACTTAGAACCAATGTCAGGAAATGTTCACGGAAAGAGTGGTGGATGCCTGGAATGCCCTTCTGGAGGAAGTGGTGAAGACTAAAACTGTGAAGGAATTCAAAGGGGCATGGGATAAACACTGTGGGGTAGATTTTCAAAGGGGTACGCGCATAAGATCCGCATGTACCCCCCGAAAACCTACCCCAAACCCCCTCTGCGCGCGCCGAGCCTATTTTGCATAGGCTTGGTGGCGCGCACAAGCCCCGGGATGCTCGTAAGTCCCGGGACTTGCAAAAAGGGGCAGTCTGGGGTGTGGCCAGGGGGTGCAGTTAGGGATCTGGGGTGTGTCCGGGGGCATGTGGGCGGTCCAGGGGCATGGCCTGTGTCGGGGCCTGCCGCGCCGGTGCGCGTAAGTTACTACTGCCCGGAGGCAGTAGTAACTTCTCCGATAAAGGTAGGGGGGGTCTAGATAGGGCCGGGGGGGGGGGGGGTGGGTTAGGTATGGGAAGGGAAGGGAACGGGCAGCGCGCACAGGGCTCGGCGCGCTCAAGTTGCACAAATGTGCACCCCCTTGTGCGCGCCGACCCCGAATTTTATAAGATACGCGCGGCTACACACGTATATTATAAAATCCAGTGTACTTTTGTTCGCGCAAGTATGTTTTTAAAATCTACCTCAGTGGATCCATAAAGGCTAGAGGATGGAATTGAAGAGAAGAGCCATGGGGGTGGCTTGCTGGAATGGTGATGGCTACTACCTGGTGATTACTACTCTTACTCAATAAGCCTTCCCATGGTTAATGCAACTCCAACGTTGCTCTCTGCTTCAACGGCAAGGGGAAATGTTGAAAAGAGGATTTGCATTCAGACAATAACCAACAAGGACTGAACTACACAGTCTGGGTAAACAAATAAGCATGTGTGTAGCTTGCTTATTGCGGCGGTTACTACCCTAAACCAATTAAGCCTGATACTTCACTTTGAATGCATATATAGTGTTGCTCTCTCAACGGCAAGGGGAAATGTGGAAAAGAGGATTTACATTCAGACAACATCCAACAAGGCATTGATCTGTGCAGTCTGGGTAAACCAGTATCGGGTTAACTTGCTTGATGCAGCGGTTACTACCCTTAACCATTAAGCATGTGCTCACCTTTGATGCAACTCCAACACTACTCTCTGCATCAATGGCAGGGGGTGGCAGGAAATTTGAATCAAACAGTTACCAATAAGGGCCCTGAACTTGGTGGTCAGTGAAACAGATAAGTATGGAAAAATAAGTGTGGGAGCTTGCTGGGCAGACTGAATGGGCCATTTGGTCTTTTTCTGCCATCATTTCTATGTTTCTATGTTTCTATAAATTATCAGACTTATTCGTACAATTTTACACCTGCTAATTGACTAGCATAATTGAAGTCAGCCATGTCTGTTGTCTGCAGTTTTTGGGTGGAAGTCCTGGGAGAACCGATGGGGGTACAAGGTGACGTGTTAGAGGGCTTAGGTGAACTGGAGATGGACTAGGTGAACTGGCAGAGGTATTGGTGAACTGATGATTTCAAGTATGCACAGAAATATGTATTTTCAAAACCATATATGTGCTTACTTTATAAAATACTTGTTTATGTTTATAAATCAGGATTATAAATGTATACATGTTATATTTGTTTTGTGTCTAATTTATTCATGTGTATGTTTATATAATAAATAAAGCAAATAATCACATTCTTGCATTGGAGATAGTCGCACTTACCAAAACATACACGCATACTTTCAGAGTAGAACTACACGGTGTTACGAGCGCGCGCGGGCACGGTCGTCTCGGGCGGGTGGTGAGCCCTTGGGCCACGGCAGGACCCCAGGAGGAGCCCAAGGCCACACCGTGGGAGGTGAGCTGAGAAGGCATGGTGAGCGAGGCAGGCAGGAACAGAAGCAGGGAGTCCGACCCTCAGCTGGACCTGCATGCCCATGGTAGCCAACACGGGGAAGTTGACTAATGAACGGTCCTCCGACTGTTCCCGGCCCTTTCGGACCTGCCGCAGGGAACGGCAATGGGCAGCAGGCCGGACAGAGGCGAGGGCAGACAGAGTCCTTAAGCAGAAGACATCAGATGGGGCAGAAGCAGGCTGAAGCAGGACGGAGACATCAGGACAAGGGCTGAAGCGAGACACAGGAAAGGTCCAGGCGAGCAGGAACTCCGATGCTGGGATACTCACATCCGAAGCCCCCTCGGCTGGCAGAAGCTCAAGAGCCCATGGGACGAATCCCTCCTGTTGGCCACTCCAGGGCCCAACAGGACAGAAGGCTCAGGAACCGGACGAAGGTCAAGGCAGAGACACGAAGACATCAGGAACATCAGGCAGAGACAGGACAAGGCGACATGGAGGACCTGGATCAGCACGGTTACAGGCAACTGTAATGCTCAGATCCAAGGCAGAGACACAAAGACATCAGGAACATCAGGCAGAGACAGGACAAGGCGCCATCAAGACATGGAGGACCTGGATCAGCTAAGTTACAGGCGACTGTAATGCTCAGATCCAAGGCCCGGTGCAAATGAACAGACAGTCCTTAAATACTGGAGGTAGAAGGCAACTCCCTGGGAGGAGCTTGCCAGGACCGCCCACCGCTGGTCCTATAACTAGGGTAGAGAGCTGCGGGCCAGCCCCTAGGGAAGGGCGTCGCCCAACAGGAAGTCCAAACGCTGAGGCATGCAAGCCACAGGCACAGCTAGGCCTCTCAGGCCCTGGAACAAGTCCCGGATGGAACACAGGCCCTGGAGCTGTGTCTGCTAGGCCTCCGGTCCTGTAGTGCTGTCTCTCTTGGGCCTCCAGCCCTGTAGTGCTGTCTCTCTTGGGCCTCCGGCCCTGTAGTGCTGTCTCTCTTGGGCCTCCAGCCCTGTGACTTTGAGTCTCCTGGGCCTCCAGCCCTGCTGCTACTCCTGAGCCCTGCTGCTGCTGCTGCCTGCTGGTTCCAGCTACTGCTGCTTCCTGCTTCCAGCCTCCTGCTTGCTTTTTCGGCCACGTGTGTCCTAGTGGCCTCTTGTTTTGTCGCCCCTCCTACCTTCCCTTCCTTTGTCCCATGCTGGTAGTCTCCGGCGCCCTCGCAAGGGGGCGCTGGGGTGCAATGGATTCTCCTTCCCTTTCTTTAGTTGTCTGTTTCTCCCTGTTTCTTTAAGGGGCGGGGCGGCCTTTGGCCGCCCCCGCCTCCTCCCCACCCACAATAGATGAGGCATGCAAGCCACAGGCACAGCTAGGCCTCTCAGGCCCTGGAGCAAGTCCCGGATGGAACACAGGCGAGGCCCTGGCTTCAAGGCGGCCTCTGGAGGAAGGTAAGAGACCTCCTGTAGCGCAGCAGCAGGGGGGATCGCAACACACGGTATTTTATAAACTGTATAATTGCTGCTGAACTGTTTATAAAATGCTAGGATCAATCTCTTCATGTCCATTTGTGCACGCAAATGCAGTACCACGAATATGTTTGAAAATTAGGCTCCCTGGGAAGGAAAAACCAGGAAAAATTCTCTAAAAAAGAAAGCTAGTTTCTAGTCTCACCTGGTGGAATCAAACAAAAAGAAGACAGAAATAAATCAATCACATACAAAGCAAATGAATAAAAAAGTAAATGTAAAAATATATATATATATATGTATATGAATGTTTTGCAGTGCATCCTATTCTGTAAACTGATTTATTGTATTAGTTATGGTATATTATGTGTTTTGTATTATTCATGCTATATTATGTTTTCTTGTTTTTATTGTAAACTGCTTTGATTGTGTATTAAAAGGTGGTATTGAAACAAACTAACTAGAAACAAGCAGAAGTGTATTTGGATATTCAGAAATAAAAGGTCAGCAAACAAGGTGTAGGTAATACATTTTCATTGGTCTAAACTACAACTTGTTGACCTTTATTTCTCCGTATATAAAACTATAAAGACAGGAATTCATACATGTGCTAGCTGGCTGAGCTCCAAGAATTCTTAATGGCTCAAATAATCATTTAAAATGCATCAAAGTACATAATAGTGTCATATTATTCATGCAATAGATAAATCATATTCATGTTTTGGCAGAGCAAGCCTTTATCAAGGGAGACATGTGTTGCACTGGAGGTGGACCCTTGAGCCGAGGTGGGGTTGACGCTACCCGGAGGAGGGATCCCCACCGTCGGCAGGCAGAGAGGGCTGATGGACGGAGGCCAGCTGGCGCTTCACCAATACCAGCCCTTGTTCCCCACGGGTTGAGTCTTTGGGTGCCGGGGCCAGCTGGACTTAGGTGGCCTCCGTCAATGGTCGTCGATGGGTGGATCGAGGTCAGCCCAGAGGCAGCAACTAGTGTAGGTATCAGTCTGTTCTGGACGAAGCAGAGTCCCGGAGACCCGGGCACCAATAGGAACACAGTTTGACCAAGGGTGCCTGAGCAAGAGCAGGCTGAAGCCTGAATGAACCAAGTCCAGGACAAAAGCTGAAGAGGCATCTTTAAGCAAGCTGGGATCAGGGCTGGCAGCAATCTGGAAGCAGTGGCAAGCAAGGTTAAGGTCTAGATGAGGAGAGAGTCAAAAGGATGGTCAGACGAAGCAGAATTCCAAGGCTGGAGAGAAGCAACAGCGTAGTCAAGCGATGCAGAGGTCCAGGGCTGGAGAGAGGCAACGGAGTAGTCAGGCAATGCAGAGGTCCGGGGCTGGAGAGAGGTAATGGAGTAGTCAGGCAATGCAAAGGTCCGGGGCTGGGGAGAGGCAACGGAGGAGTCAGGCAATGCAGAGGTCCAGGGCTGGAGAGAAGCAACTGAGTTGTCAGACAATGCAGAGGTCAAACCAAGACAGCAATCCGAAGGAGAGAAGAAGGAACAGGAACAAGGAAACAGGAACAAAGGCAATCAGGATCGGGAACCAGGAACTGAAGAGGTAATGAGTACTTGACTAGCGAGGGGACCGGTTGCAAAGGCAATTTGAGAGAATGGAGTCCGGGCTTATATACCGGAGCTCTGCCGACATCATCATCTGGGGCCGCAGCCAGGTTCCCGCCGCGGTCCCTATTTAAAGACTAGCTGTACACGCACGCTGGTCTGGACGGCATCTCTCCGCGGGCCATGTGGAGAGGCCCGACGCGGAGCATCAGGAGCTGCAGCAGAGCCGGAGGCACCAGGGGCGGCCTGAGGACAGAGCCGGCAGTCCACAGCTGCCAGAGACAAGGGACCAGGTGCAGGATCACTTTGAAAGAGGTGAGGAGGCCGAGCCGCAGGTCTGCCGCGGCAGGCACGCGTAACAACATGAGGGCCAATGTAATAAGCCACGCTGAGCCTACTATGGGTTTTTACTCCAGTTTCAGCATGGATTTTTCAGTACTAACCTAATACTGGCTTGTAATGTGGGTTTCATCACCAAAAAGCAATGCTAAGAAACTTGCAGTATGCTTAGCATAGGTGCATGCAAATTGAATGTAAACAAAGCCATTAGCTATTACAGGGTAATGCAGAAAACCATGCTAGCAGGGAGACATTTTAGTGCATGTTTTTTAACATGGGAAATTTATCGCCAGGGTCAGGGCAGGAGTAAAACTTGTCACATTTCTGTGGCCATTTTAGTCTGTTGTGCTTCTATGTGTAAATGCTTCTCTGTGTCAGTCATGGATTACATACTTTTTTTTAACAGTTTGGTTCATTTTGCAGGTGAGCTGAAGAATTAGAGCAGCAGAAGTTTTGGAGCAAGGAAGAGAGAGGGAAGAGAGAGAGAAGATTCTTTATTCCCAAAGAAGAAAGCAGGATCTGAGAAAGGCAGACTGTCCTGGTTCAAGCTGTTCGCAGAAGGACACGCAGGCAGCGGATATTTCTCTTGTGGACAACACTGCTGGGGTTACTGGAGACAGATGTGGTGTGGATGTGTAGGCTGAGCTTCAGGGCAATTCTTTCTCTCTATATAGAAATCAAAGATGATATTGATCCTCTAACCAGTCGTAGACATGCCATTCCAGGCTTGGTCAAGCTTCTTGCTACCTTGCATTTTCTTGCCACTTGCTCATTCCACAATACAGTGGCTGTGGTGGCTGGCATTAGACCAATCCTCATTTTCAAGGCTTTTCAGCCAGGTACTGAGGACTTTGATGAAATGAATCAGGGAGTATATCACCTATCCACAGTAGCTTACAGAGTGACACTTTTTTCGCTTTTGCTGACAAGCTGAATGTGATGGGTGCAATTAATTGAACCCATGTCTCTCTCTCATCCCCCCAACATGGAAGAGAAATGGCATTCTGTAACAGGAAACAAACAACAAACGTGCAGTTCCTCTGAAAAAATGTCATATACACAGCACCATAATCAGAGGAATATTAAACAAATGTATAACATTCTCAATCTGTTTATTAGCAATACATGTTCAACAAATAAGCATTTTGTGGACACTATCTTCATTAGACATAATGTTTATACAAACATTAACATACATTTCACCCCATATAAAATCACATGTTAAACCCCATAGATAATATCGCATATATGCATTTCCCATCATTCATACTATATTGCACACATTCATACTCAACACCCATCCATATCACATAAAATCCACATCACAAGGGGAATAAATCCCCCTGCACAAACTAAAAGAGTGTCACACTGTTATATTGAGAGCATTGATATCATTTTAACCACAGATCCACCGGTATTCAATCTTAAGAAATTCGGGAGGCTCAGGAAACATATCAAGGAGTTGACTTCTGGATTGAATATAGGTGGATTGTGGTTAAAACTATATCAATGCTCTCAATATAACAGTGAGGCACTCTTTTAGTTTGTGCCGGGAGCAAAGGAAAGGTCTGTGACCCACTTGCAACCAGAAAAGGAAAATCACAACACAAGTAACATTTTCAGATTGTTTACTTGACTTCAAAAGCAAGTGCACAAATAAAAATTTAAGATTGACTTCAAAATAACTATATAAAATGCAAAAATCCACATATTCCATCAACAGGTCCATAAACTGAAGTAACATTTGAAAACTCATGCTTACAGTCTGGCAAAGCATATGAAGCATCACTCATCTGAAAAAAGAGTTGTAGATGAACCACCGTTTCAGAAAAACAGCGGCAATGAGCAAGCAAAAACAGAACCACTGCAGACTGCAGTGATGCATACTGATGATGAAGATATACTCACCTGCAAAAAGAAGAAAAAAGAAAACCAAACATGAGAAATGCAAATCAGAAGCTTAGAGATTGACTGTCCAACACCCACCATGAAACCAACAAAAATAGTATATATAAATGCTGGTGTGTAAATACCTATTAGGGATGTGCAGCAGGGACGGATTTGTCCCATTCGGTATTCGTATTCGTCGGGACCCAAATCCGTTGCATCAGTTCTCGGGGGACCCCGATCTATTCGTTACATATATATTCGTTTCCCCCAAAAAACCCCATCCCAACCCTTTAAATTTAATTAATTACAACCCCCCACCCTCCTGACACCCCCAAGACTTGCCAAAAGTCCCTGGTGGTCCAGCGGGGGTCCTGGAGCCATCTCCTGCACTCGGGCTGTCGGCTGCCGGTATTCAAAATGGCGCCGATAGCCTTTGCCCTTACTATATCACAGGGGCTACCGGTGCCATTGGTCGGCCCCTGTCATATAGTAGGAGCAATGGATGACCGACACCATCATTTTGCAAAATGGCGGCGCAGAATGGCACCGGCTGAAGACAACACGATTCAATTGCAGGAGACTGTTCTGGACCGCCGCTGGACCCCCAAGTAATTTAAGGCATTTGGGGGGGGGGGTTCGGGAGGGTGGGGGATTTAATTTAAAGGGTCGGGGGTGGGTTTTAGGGTGTTTTAGTGTGCCGGTTTTCCTGCCCTCCCCCTTCCCCCGATTTAGCTACGGACCGCCGCTGGACCCCCAGGTAATTTAAGGCATTTGGGGGGGGGGGGGTTCGGGGGGGTGGGGGATTTAATTTAAAGGGTCAGGGGTGGGTTTTAGGGTGTTTTAGTGTGCCGGTTTTCCTGCCCTCCCCCTTCCCCCGATTTAGCTACGGACCGCCGCTGGACCCCCAGGTAATTTAAGGCATTTGGGGGGGGGGTTCGGGAGGGTGGGGGATTTAATTTAAAGGGTCGGGGGTGGGTTTTAGGGGGTTTTAGTGTGCCGGTTCACGATTTTAACGATTTTCACGATACTCTAAACACCGAAACGGCGACGATACGATTCCCTCCCCCTCCCAGCCGAAATCGATTGTTAAGACGATCAAGGACATGATTCACATCTCTAGTTCTGAGTACTGCAGCTTAGTAAACCCTAAAGTATTTTCCCTCTGGGAAAAAATACCAAGGCTTAGTAAATGATTTCCCATGTATTAAAACATTTTTGATACTATTGATTTTCCACAGGGCTCTCTTCTCGCATTTATGACTGTGAAAATCTTGAGAGAAATCCACCTCCAATTGATTCATTAGGATGAACAGTTAAATTAAAAAATTCCAAAGAATATTCCTCCATTTAAGCATTACATCCAAGCTACCTTTTGATGCACTGTATGGGGGCAATAACGAAACTGCCTGCATTAGTACAAGTGTGGACATGAGAAAGGCATTTTTTTTTAATCTGCTGCAAAAGAGAAAGAGGGGAGGGGCCCTGGCTTTAAGGGGAGCCTCAGGGAGCGCCCAGTTGCCACGGGAGGGATGCCCCTGCCTCCTACAGCATATTTGGAGGAGGAGGCAACCGCGTATGTATTTTCCCTGCCTCCTGCAGAACATAGGGAGAGGGAGGAGCAGGGCCGGTGGCTGCAGGAGAGTCTCACTAACTCCAGCAGCGCTCTGAAAAGGAGGGTGGACAACGGAGTTGACTCTGTTCAGCAGCCTCAGAAAAAGAAGGCTCCTGCTACTGCTCATTTCAGCACAGGGGGAGAGAGGAGAAAACAGCTGGGAGCCCTGGCAAGCTCCTGCCATAGAAACTAGGCTTCAGGCCCATGGGGTCGGCAGTGATATCATTACTGCTGCAACCCTTAAAGGGGCCAAGTCACAGTGGCAGCACTGGAGGAGCAGGAAAAGAAAGAAACAGAAAGAAAAATGAAAAAATGAAATTAATAAATGAATAAATAGAATGAAAGTCTTGGGGCACAGTAATTTAATTTTTACATTTTTTTTTTAAATATATTTATTTATGTTATGCTTTTCTACACTTCAAAGTGGATTACATTCAGGTACTGCAAGAATTTCAGTAAGCGGCAGGTGTCCTGAATAAGCCTCCACCGCAGTCATACACCACCCTGGGAGAATCAGCATCCACCAGGGGACTACTGCAGGAAGGGGACCTAGGAAAGCCCTGCTGTGTGCTTGAGAAGTTCAGAAAACCCAGAACTTTAATTCAGCAACAGATTATAATTAACATAAATAAATGGGCCAGATGAAGTGATAGGGTACACTGTGGAAGCCCCTACTACCAGTAGCAAAGTGGTTGGGCATATTTTTCGGATCAGGTAAAGTCCAAATACAAGGGATCCAGCGTGTACAAGGAATCGGATGCCAGATTTTACCTGCAGCTCACAGATTTTGCCTCCTTCAGTTCCCTGAAACATAGAAACATAGAAATGACGGCAGAAAAGGACCAAATGATCCACGCAGTCTGCCCAGCAAGCTTATGCCAGTATCTGCTGCACTGTGCAGGTTACCCCCATGCTTATCAGTTTCCCAGACTATAAAACTCAGAGCCATCGTTGGATGCTGACTGAATCCAGTTTCCCTTTACCCTTGCCATGGAAGCAGAGAACAATATTGGAGTTGCATCAAAAGTATCAAGCTTATCGATTAAAGGTAGTGAAAGCCACATCAGCAAGTTACCCTCCATGCTTGTTTGTTCCCCAAACCATAAACCGTTGGGGCCTCGTTGGTCGCTGTCTGAATCCAATTGCTGTTTCTCCACTGCTGTTGAAGCAGAGAACAACGATGGAGTTGCAGTAACAGTTCCAAGGCTTATTGGTTAAGGGTAGCAACTGCCACACCAGCAAGTTACCCCCACCATGCACTCTTTTCTTCATTTCCATCCTCCAGCCTTTAGGGATCCACAGTGTTTATCCCTTCACTGTGTTTGCTTCACCACCTCCTCTAGAAGGGCATTCCAGGCAACCACAGCAGTATATCTTGAGGCTGGGAAGAGTATAATGGCTAGTGGAAGGACCCCAGGGGAGTAAAATCATTAGCTTCCTGGGACTTTTGTTGACAGCATAGCTTTTTTTTTTTTTTTTTTTTACAAAAATGTAAAAATTAACTAGTGGTATCTAGCACCTGTGCCATGGTATCGAGTAGACTAAGAGGTGCAAGGTTAAGGAATGTGAAAACGTTTAGATTGTACTGCGGGTGCATATGGGTGATGTCATCACTGAAAGGATACATTCGGTGGGGAGAAGAGGTTTCATGTGTGAGAGTGTGAGAAGACTGCGAGGGAAAATTATTATGATTCAAAGCTGATCCTGAGCCCTGTGTGAAGGAAAAGAGACAGAATAGTTAATCGGAACAATACTGAACAGAAGCATGGTTCTGTTTCACCTGCTTTTGACACAAGAAAGCATGGAAGATTGTGAGAAAGAGTTAGTGCTTTTTCCCTAAAGTAAAATTTAAGACAGGAAATTTCTGATAATCCTTTTTTTTTTCCCAGTTATCAGATCAGTTCATCAAGCTGACGGACACCTCACTAGGGAGCTCCCAGCTCGTTCAAAGATTCTCAGTGTCAGGAAGTTAGGCCCCTGTTATTGATTTTATAAAATCAGACAGTTGATATCTCTAGGGGACAGAACGTAGATGAAGAAACAATCAACGCCCAGAGCATCTGGACTTCTCTCCCAAGGATGCCCTCTGCATCCACATCCATCGCCCAACAGCTTTGAAAAGAAAGATGTGCACACTAGGTCTGGGCAGCTAGCAACACTTTACTGTACTCAATTGTGCATCCAAACACAAAGGGAAAATACCTAGTGGGAAACAGACAAACACAAGGAAGGAAAAAAAAAAATACAAAGATACTTATCTCAGGGGACTCTATATCAGAAGGGCATGTAAAGAGAAAAAAATATATAAAGTTTTAATTTCTTAAAATACAAACTGTGAATAAAATGCATTGAGAGTAAAGTAAAGAGAAAATACACTGACAATATTTATCTGACTCATTGTTTGGATTCAGCCTAAGGTTCTACAAGAAAGAAATACAATTGCTAATAGTGTTTAAGGTATTTCCATTCTAAAAGGAAAAGCTTTGAATATAATGATGTTTCAAACTGTTGTCCAAACATAAAGAAAACCTTTTTTTAGGTATTGGTTAGAAAATACTTGTTGAAAGCTCTTAAGTATATATGTTTTAGTATTTATTGCCATTCAATTTTAATTATCTGGTTTCTAGTATAATAGAATTGTTAAATCCTTTATTACCTGATCCTTTATTGCAGAATTTTCTGGACTAACCTTCTTGCACAAGTCATTCTCCTATTTTTATCCCTGCTTTCCCTCCCTACTCCTGGGAGACTGGCTGGGTGGACTATACTCAACCACACTAAACTCAGCAGGGAAAAGAGCTTTTCAGGTGTGACCTCTCAAGGAAACATCATGGGGCCCTATGTATTTTCACGCCCATGGCCATATCAAAGTGGGAAGGACTCCACTCTGAGCTAGTTTACACAAACATCGTAGGTAGTTTTGACCCATGGGGTTTAAACCAATAAACAAAACAAAACTATGCACCTAATTTTGAGTTCATTATTGCTATGGGAAAAAGTACCTGCAGGATTTCCACCTGATTTTCTGGGTACTTTTTCCAGGTAAAACAATGCATACAGTTTTTCAAATCCCAAATTATGTGTATTGTTCCTTTGCTGACCTAACCCTGCCTACAAGAGTGCTTCTGCAGGATGAGGGTAATAGTAGGTATGATGTTGAACAATGCATATATTTTTACTTACATAGAAGATGGGACATTTTCAAAAAGCCCATTTCCTCAGGTAAAACATTGTTTAACTTGCAGAAATGGCTTTCAATATTGCTATCTATAAGAACAGTATATCTTATGGTAGAAATTATTGCGTGAGCCATTCAACTTTTTAATAGCTGCACCTGCTACATGAATACATGTATTTTAGATTTTATTTTAGTACATATATAGTGCCATTATCCTGAGCACTGAACTAAACAAAATCAACATGTTTTTTAATGATATAACCTGTCTTGAGCTGTTGGGTAGAAAATAAATTTTATGCTTTTATTTATCTACTTTCACATTTGATTTATTTGCATTTTGTTATACAATATCAAAGTGAAGTACAACAGAAAATTTATAGGCCATAAAACCTTCTTGTACATAACCCAATACAATTTTGAGCATATAAAAAACAATAAATTAAAAATGAGCATACTGTAATAATACATCCACCCCAACCAATAGGTAAATCCCCCTTTAAAATCCCAACAATAAGTTAAAACCCAACATCTTTCTCCCAGTACTCATAAGCCTTCTATCAATAAACATATTCTAAAACCCAACACACCTTATAAAATATCCCAACAGTAGTTTAATATCTAAAATCTCCCCCCACCAACCTCATTAAAAAAATACAACTTCCTGTTAGTTCCTTAATCCGTATTCCTATGTAACTATAAAAACTCACCTACTGCCATTCGGCCACCCCCTCTGTAAATGTCATGCCACTTACAATTAAAATAAACCTATCTCCCCAGCTAATACTTCCCAGATTAAATTCCAGTGATCCAGTCATTCATATAACTCTGGACAATATCCAGAGTCATTGAACCCAAACTCTTACTATTTCCCCTGGAAGAGGACTATCATATGCGACTAACAATCATAAACATTTCTAAATAAGCTCAGTGGCTCTCAACTACCCAGTCTCTTCCCAAATATTTTGCCTGAGAGGGGCATAACATATGATATTAATAGTCAGAATCCTTCTTAAATAGATGGAATAGCTGTCAAATGATCAATCACTCACCCAAATACCTCTTGAAAGAGATGGGCTTTGACTCTCTTATGAAATGCAATACAGTTGAGTTCCCGGTGAACCTCTAATGGAATGAAAGGCACAAAGCAAGAAAATGCACATCATCTGAGGTTCTCCAATTAAATAGAATCAAGCAAATAAATATTTATGGTTTGTGGTACAATGTAAGAAAGCTACTATTGTGGTCTAATTGAATGCAAGACAAAAGAGAGGTTGGTAATTTCAGTTTAAAGGAAAATAAAGCAGAGATATTCAGATGCAGCTTTTGCATGCTTTTCCCCCCTAGATTTAGATGTAAATGTTTTTACGTTCAATTTATGACCCTTTTTTAATAGATTTTGTTTTAAATTGATAGGAAGTCTTTTTTTTTTGCATAGCACAATAAACCTATAATGCTATAAAGTTAATGTTAGATGCACATTCAGTACTAAACATTACAGGGTTGATTCATCCAGTTAGAGGCTGGAGAAGAAAGCTGTGGCAAAGAGCTATTCAGAAAAAAAAATTGCTATTGAGAGCTGGAGCAGAGGCTGTGTACAAAACTGAATAGTGACAAATTGAGTGATAATGAGCTAGGGGATGACAATTTTCAAAGGCTGAAAAATATTCATCCTCAATGTTTTCCTTTATTTATTGCTTTACAAATGATTACAACAAATAACACAACAGTTGAAATTACATACTAACTGAAACCCATCACACTTCAGGAATACCTTGTAATCATATCAATATTTTTAACTGATTCAGTTACTATTACTTTTATAAAAGGTAAATTAAAGTGAAATCTTGCCATTCAAAGCGGTTAACTCAGGCAATAAATCATAATATAGGAAAAATGGTGCATTATCAAGGACCCAATTTATTTTTCTAACTACCTGTGATTTAACTGACCCTTAAGATCATCTGGATCTGTAAATGAATAATTTTTACCATCCAGTTTAATTTGCATCTACATGGATACCTAAGAATAAAATATCCTCCTTTATCAAAGACAAAAATTTCTTTCTACATAATTGAGTTGGTTTTATTAATTCTGGAAAAATCCATACTTTTTGACCATAAAAGGTCTTCATACGGTTACGAAATAAATTTTTCATCACATTATCCCTATCTGTTATAAATGCAAATTGGATTAGCAGAGTTCCACATTTTTTAACTTCTAAATCTTCCTGAGATTTCAGCAATAAGTCAGATATTTCCAATGAACTATTTTTAGATATCTTTAATTCTGATGATTACTTGTCTCTCTCTTTTTCATCTCTTATGATCTGTTCTTGTTCTATCTCATTTTTCTTTACTCCTACATAAAAGGTTCTGAAAATAACTGGTAAACAATTATCTGATATTTTTTAAATTTGTATTAAGTCATTTCTGAACAATTCTGGGGGATCCATCTTTTTTATAATGGGAAAATTATTAATCCTCAAACTTAATGATCTAATAGAGTTTTCAAGGTTTTCCATTCTCCTATTAACCTCCCCCTCAACAATAATTTGATGATTTTGAATCTTTTCTATTTTTGAAACATGCTTAACTAATGCATTCACTTCTTTACCTTGATCTTCTAATTTTACTGTATTTTGTACCAAGGAACTAGTTGTATTCATTACCACTTCAGTTAATTTATTAATTGACGTGTCTAATTTAACCATATTCCATAAACTTTCTAGAGTTATATTAACAGGTTTTGTTAACTGAATATCTGATTTAATTATAACTTCTATATCATTACATTTTCCTTTAACAGGGTTAGTTAATTTTGGTGTACTTGTTTCACTTAGTATAACCCTAGGATCCAACTGAGAAATGTCTTGAGTCAATTGTTCAGATAATTTCAAAACTTCAGTAGGTGGTTGTTTGGACACATCTCCCAGATCCATAGGTCTCAAGAATACTTCTTGCAGTTTCCCCTGGACTTTCTGGGGTATATCCCCCTTCTATTCCAGGTGGTGAAGGTGTAACCGGAGCCCCCGGGCTTAGTGATGTTTCTTCGACCCGTGGGGGTATTCTGTGTTGAGTCTAACCATTCAGATACTGTTTTTTGACCAGTTTCTACTGTTGTCACACCAATTGAAGGCCTCAGTTTGGCCTTCCTTTTGGTGTGTGGCATACTATAAAAAGGAAAAGTTCAAAAGTATCTGGTGGGATAATGCACTATTTAAAAGAAAGATTTCACTTTTGGAGGCTTAGAAGAATAGAGCAGCTCAATGAAGTTAATCCTACCTGAGTGGATTTATAGTTGCAACATCCCAAATTATACTCTGTTAATAGGCAGAGCCGGCAGAATCCTGGCGAAGCCCAGCAAAGCCCATCTTTAGCCGTGCGCCCCTTAAGCGTGCGCGGCTTTAGCAGTCGCACTGGCGTCAGCTGCATGCCGCAGACAGTTCACTTTTTATACTTCACTTCCGGGTCCAGGTCCCGCCTCTAAAGCGTGCCTCTCAGCGTCGAAATTCTCAGCTGGTGCTGGAACAGTTAATATAGGGGCAAAACAGCGTTTACCCCCAAGTTTCTCAGCTGCAGGTAATGTTGAGCTCTTTCTCCTCCACCTCGGATACCAAGGCAGACAGTTCACTTTTTATACTTCACTTCCGGGTCCGGGTCCTGCCTCCAAAGCGTGCCTCTCAGCGTCGAAATTCTCAGCTGGTGCTGGAATAGTTAACATAGGGGCAAAACAGCGTTTACCCCCAAGTTTCTCAGCTGCAGGTAATGTTGAGCTCTTTCTCCTCCACCTCGGATACCAAGGCAGACAGTTCACTTTTTATACTTCACTTCCGGGTCTGGGTCCTGCCTCCAAAACGCGCCTCTCAGCGTCAAAATTCTCAGCTGGTGCTGGAACAGTTAACATAGGGGCAAAACAGCAGTTACCCCCAAGTTTCTCAGCTGCAGGTAATATTGAGCTCTTTCTCCTCCACCTCCTCATCCTCAATGTTTTATCCGCATTGCTTAGAGTAGAGATGTCCAGCCTTCAAAATTTCATTTAGTTTTTCTCTTTCATTTTTGTTTTTCCACAATTGTCATTTTGTTTAATGTTTGTTTTGCTTCTGTCCCTTACAGAAATAAAATAAACATTTAAAAAATCCCCCAAAAACCAAAACAGGGCCTCCCCAGGAACCTATTTATCCCCTCCCCCCAAAAAGTCTTGGGGCTGGAAACCACCCTGCCCCATTTACTCAATCAGTAGGGTCCATACCCACTCACCTCCTGCTACAGGCAGCCCTGAGACTGGTGCCATATTGTGATGTAAATTGGGAACATCTCAGGGTTGGCTGATGCCCTTTTCTTGTACAGCCATACAAACATGTAGCCATACAAGAAAATGGTGCAAGCTGGTCCTGAGAATGTGCCATTTAATGTCACACTGTGACGCCATAACACTCCATGAATTCAAGGAAGCACCATTTCATTTTTTCCAATACTAAGATAGCCTAATAGCCCAAATATGTATAAACTAGGGCACTGTAGCACTGGAAAAGAAGATGCCAGTTGAAAAGGTGTCCTATTTGGCTCTGCATGACATACTGTTTAATTATTGATTTATTTATGTGCCAGGAGTCCAAGCCATCACTAATACTGAACCTGTAAGACCAATATTCAATGATTGCAGGAGAGATTTTGTATTTTGATTCCCCTCTATGTGATAACCCCACCTTTTTGGGGTTATGGCATCTGGGATATGTATTGCTTAGGAGCATGCCCAGTGCATCAGAGGGTTGGGCGTGGTCAGCTAGAGGTCTCCCCAGGATCTCAGAGTAATGGAGGATTAGGTGCGACTGAAGAAGCCAGGAGAAAGGAGCTAGTGATCCCTCCCAGGATCTCCACAGGCAGAAGAAGAAGCTGGAGATCATCTTTTGCTCTCAGAGTAGAGGTGAGATACAGACGGAGAGTTGTTTTTGAGATTCATCCAGAGTCTCAGCTGAGAAGAAGAGGTTTAGATTTTGAGAGATTTTTGACTTCTTGGTCTGAAGGGAAGGATGGACTCTTGTCTTCCTGAACATTGGGATTCAGTACATTTTTGCTCGTGTCCAGTCAAGCAGGGGTGGAGAGGATTTTCTGGGACTTAGGAGAAGGAAAAATCCAGAGCCTCATCTTTGGACAATTGGATTACAGTTTAAGATTTTGGGAAGTTTGGAATCCCTTTTTGATATTTTTGGATTGGAGATGTTTTCTAACACATTTACTGATGCTGGAGGTCATACTCTATTTGTTGCACCCCACTGGTGAGGATATGTTGGCTAAGGATGAAGGTACAAGAGGTAGGAAAGGAGTGAAAATGGACATGGACACAACTATTTTTCTTCATTCTGATCTGATGTTGTATTTGGATATTTTTATTTAACGTACAGTAAACAATTTATGTTGAACATCACTTCTGGACTCCAGTGAGTATTTTTCAAATTGGCTACTCTAACTAGTGACTGAGCTGAATGGATGGACACTGGGTTGAGTCTATTTTCTATCACTTCTACTCTTTTTGTTTTTCTTGCTCCTCTTCTGGACAGTATTGCACCATAGCAAGATTTTCTACCTAGAGTGTGAGCTGTGAGTATGCCAAAGAGTGACTGTGCCCAGAGCCCCAGAAGAGAATTCTTCCTCCCCATCTGGACTCAGACCCAGACCCAGACCAACCCTAGTGAAGGATAAAGCACCAAAATGGGGGAATGATTAGATTTAATTTATAACTCATCTACTATGATAGCAGCCTAGGTGAGGAACAACAATGTAAGATATATGATACATAAAATATACTATGGGGCTCCTTCAGCAGAGAAGTTCCTGAAAAAGAGGTCAACAAAGCACTGTCACAGCAAGCCAATAACACAAACATTTTTAGCATCTAATTCTCATTGGCTATATCATTACAACACTTATACACTGCATACCTTCCAAAGACCTCTTAGATAATGCTATACAATCTCCACTGGCATCTGAGGCAGCCCCATCCCCATGCTCAGTGGGCTCCTCTTCTGCCTCCATAGCTAGCTAGGGAGGGAAGACCAGGCCAGGGTTGTCACTAATAGATGCAAATGTTGTGTTAACAATGAATGTCTTACTGGCTTTCACTGAAGGAAGAATTAAGAAGCCACCAATGTGGTCTACAGGAGGCTTGTGAATAAAATGAGAAGCTTGGGAGTCAGCACCAAGATTGTGATGTGGATTACAAACTGGTTGACAGAAGACAAAGTGTGATAGTAAATGGAATCTTCTCTGAAGAGAGATCGGAGTTAAGTGGAGTGCCACAGGGATAGGTTTTGGGACCAGTCCTGTTCAACATCTTTGTGAGTGACGTTGTGGAAGGGATAGAAGGTAAAGTTTATCTATTTGTGGATGATACCATCAGAGTGGACCTGCTGGAAGGAGTAGAGAGAATGAGACATGATTTAAGGAAGCTTGAATGGTGGTCACAGATATGGCAGCTGGGAGTCAATGCCAAGAAGTGCGGAATCATGCATGTGGGGTGTGGTAATCCAAAAGAGCTGTATGTGATGGGGGAGGGTGAAGGGCTGTTGTGCATAGAGCAAGAGAGGGACCTTGGGATGTTAGTGTCTAGGAATCTGAAGTCAGTGAAGCAATGTGACATGGCGATAGCTAAAGCAAAAGAATGCTGGGCTGCATTGCGAGAGGAATAACCAGTAAGAAAAAGGAAGTGATAATCCCCTTGTACAGGTCCTTGGTGAGGCTTCATCTGGAGCATTGTGTTCAGTTCTGGAGACTGTATCTCAAAAGGGACAGAAACAGTATGGAGGCAGTCCAGAGAAGGGCAACAAAAATGGTGTGAGGTCTCCAACAAATGACTTATGAGGAGAGGTTGAAGGAACTAGAGGAGAGGAGGTGCAGGGGAGATATGATACAGACCTTCAGATACCTGAAAGTTTTAATGATGTGCATTTGACAAACCTTCTCCATTGGAAAGACATCAGTAGAACTAGAGGTCACAAAATGAAACTCCAGGGAGCACGAATCAGAACCAACGTCAGAAAATATTTCTTCATGAAGAAGGTGGTGGATGCCTGGAATGTCCTTCTGGAAGAGGTGGTGAAAACAAAAACGGTGAAAGATTTCAAAGGGGCATAGGATAAACACTAAGGATCCCAAAAGTCTAGAGGATGGAAATGAGGAAAAGGGTAACTTGCTGGTGTGGTGGTTACTACCCTTAACAAATAAGCCTTTATACTGTTGATGCAACTCACTTTGCTTTCTGCTTTAATGGCAGGGCGAAAAGAGGAAAAGGGGAATTAGTTTCGGACAGCAACCAACAAGGATATTGAATTTTACAGTACGGGAAAACAAATAAGCATGGGGGTAACTTGCTGATTTGACTGATACTATCCTTAACCAATTAGCCTTAAACTTGTGATGTAACTCCAACATTGATCTCTGCTTCAACGGCAAGAGATAACAGGGAATTGGACTCAGGCAATAACCAACAAGGGTTTGGGAAACTAAGTATGGGGGTAACTTGTATGCCATGGCAGATGCCACCCCCTGATGCTACCATTATAGGGGAGACCTGTATGACACACGGAAAATGGCGCCGGCAGGAGATCGACTGCAGGAGGTCGTTCAGCGGGGGTCCGGAACCCCCGCTGAACCCCCGCTGAATGACCTCCTGCAGTCGATCTCCTGCCGGCGCCATTTTCCATACGGAAAACGATTCGCGGCAGGAGATCGTTTTCCGGACCCCCGCTGGACCCCCAGGGACTTTTGGCCAGCTTGGGGGGGCCTCCTGACCCCCACAAGACTTGCCAAAAGTCCAGCGGGGGTCCAGAACGACCTCCTGCAGTCGAATCGTGTTGGTCTATGGCCGCCGCCATTTTGCGCCGCCATTTTGAAAAATGGCGCCGGCTGAAGACAACACGATTCAATTGCAGGAGGCCGTTCCGGACCGCTGCCGTTCCGGACCGCCGCTGGACCCCCAGGTAATTTAAGGCATTTGGGGGGGGGTTCGGGAGGGTGGGGGATTTAATTTAAAGGGTCGGGGGTGGGTTTTAGGGGGTTTTAGTGTGCCGGCTCACGATTTTCACGATTTTCACGATACTTTAAACACCCAAACGGCAACAATACGATTCCCTCCCCCTCCCAGCCGAAATTGATCGTTAAGACGATCGAGGACACGATTCACATCTCTAGTACAGTGGCAGAACAGGAGAGGGATTATACCAAAGCCAAAGTCTTGGATTTCAAGAGCACTGACTTTTTTTTAAAATGGGGAGTACATTAAGAAGGTGCTGGCAGGGTAGAAAGTTCTTTGTGAAGTAGAACAACAGTGGACTAAATTAAAATAAATAATAGTAAGGACAACAAATTTATGTTAGGAAAATATGTAAAAATCAGTCTATTTTTCAAAGGAAGTGGCAGAAAAAATAAGGGCAAAAAGGTTAGCATTCAAAAAGTGCAAGGGGCGGGGGCCCAGAATACAAGATGGCTGCATGAAGCTAGCGCTGCACTGAGCTCCAGAGCTAGCTTAGCAGCTGGTAAATTTTCCTCAGAATTGTACTTCCTGATCTAATGGGGATGAAGTTTAAGGGGAAGGTTCAAGCCTGCTTGACAGCATAATCTACCCCAGTGATGTTGCAGGCTAAGCTTCATGGGGTCATGCAATGTGAGGCTGGACCTGAGGAGGCATGTGTGCAACACTGCTGGGCTGGGTGAGGGAGCAGCTGCCTGGTTGCAGTCAGATAACGTTTTGAGTTTCTTGTTAAGTGGAGTTAAGTTGTTATTGGATGTGCTGTTATGTCCTTAAAAATAATCTCTGTCAAGTTTCTTGATTTAAAATATAAAATGCAAAGTACAAGGAATCACAGCAAATGAAAATCAGAATATCTGTTAAGGCTGAAAGAAGCACTGATGATGTAAGCAGAGGAAAAAAAAGTAGCTAAGACTTTTTTTCAGGTCTGCCTGAGAAAGGAGGATGGACAGAGGTGAAATTGTAAGATTGAAAGGTAAAGAGGAGAAATGTGTGGAAGATATGCAGGAAAAAGTGGAAATGTGAAGAGGTCAATTTTCAAAAAGCCACTGACCAGCTTAGATATCTGATGGTTTTAGATGGCTAATTATAAGTTAAGTTTGAATCACAAGCTAGCCAGCTAGGTTGTTGCTCAAAATTAGCTGGAATTCAACTTAGCTATAATGTGACTGCTAAGCGGCTCTTTCAAAAGTGAACCCTGATAGTACAAAGACCCTAGGGCACCCTCCCCCCTCTTCAAGATTGGTGATTTTGCCTCCTTCCTAACCCTACATGTATATTGTATCGCTTCTGGAGTCACTATCCTTGAAGTGTCAAAGCATTCACCCCCACTCCAACCCTTTCTCCCAGTCTTGAAAGTGTCAAACATACTCCCTTGATTCCCCTTCCAATTTTTGAAGTGTCAAACATATCTCCTTCCGGACCAGCCTTCTAATCCACAACGTGTCAAACATACTTCCTCTCCAGACCTCTCTCCTTCTCCTAATCACTGAAATAGTAATACTCCTCTTCTTGGGTCTCCACATCCACCACCCATTCAGAATCTGTATGTACAATTCCAGAGGGCTCTGTGTTCACCAGTGCTCACTGCTGAATGATGCCATCTACTGGTGCATCATTATATGTGTCATGCCAAAGTGCCAGTAGATTGTACTATTCAGTAGTCAGCAGTGGTGCTTGCAGAAGGCTCTTGTATTCAACCTGCCAGTGAAAATGGGGACTGTAGGAATTCTATATATAGATTCTGGAATGCAGATGGATTGGAGGGGTCATCTGAAAAGGTATGGAGGGTCCAGAGGGTATATTAAGAACATAAGAACATAAGAAATTGCCATGTTGGGTCAGTCCAAGGGTCCATCAAGCCCAGCATCCTGTTTCCAACAGAGGCCAAACCAGGCCACAAGAACCTGGCAATTACTCAAACACTAAGAAGATCCCATACTACTGATGCAATTAATAGCAGTGGCTATTCCTAAGTAAACTTGATTAATAGCCGTTAATGGACTTCTCCTCCAAGAACTTATCCAAACCTTTTTTGAACCCAGCTACACTAACTGCACTAACCACATCCTCTGGCAACAAGTTCCAGGATGGGTAATTGGGGGGGAGGGTAGGGGGGTGCATAAATTTGATACTTCCAGGATTGAGAGGAAGGGTCCAATGAGAGGGGCATATTTAACCCTTTAGGCATCAGGAATAAGGGATCAAGGTCTTGCAAGGGGTCAGTCAGGACCAGAGCAAGGGCATTAGGCACCCTAGGCAAACCTTCTGCCTTGCACCTACCCTCCCGGTCCAGGCCCTGCCTCCAACCTCATTCACTCAAACAGGCCCCCTCTCTTACACACACTTAGGTTCCTTATCTCATTCATACACGCACCCTTACACAGACTCACTCCCTCTCTCACTAACACCATTACTCTCTCATACACACACAATCCCTCTCACAAACACACACAAATAGAGGTGCCGCTCGAGGCCCGCCAAGACTGCTTCGCTCAGCTGGAGCAGGATGGGTGCTGCTTGTGTCTCTCTGAGTGTTTGCATTTCTTGGCCATGAGCAGGATGGGTGCCTCTCGTGGCCCGCCGAGTCTCTACTCCTCTCAGCTGTGAGTGGGATGGGCTCGCGACCCCACATTGCTGTTCTTTGCCACCCCCTAATGGCTGGCGCCCTAGGCAACTGCCTAGTTCACCTTATGGGTCGTGCTGGCCCTTGGATCATTCTACACAGGGGCCAAAACCTGGTGCACCATTTAGAATACAGCTCAGGTAATAGTACACATTAGGGATGTGAATCGTGTCCTCGATCGTCTTAACGATCGATTTCGGCTGGGAGGGGGAGGGAATCGTATTGTTGCCGTTTGGGGGGGTAAAATATCGTGAAAAATCGTGAAAAATCGTGAAAAATCTAAAAATCGCAAAACCGGCACATTAAAACCCCCTAAAACCCACCCCCGACCCTTTAAATTAAATCCCCCACCCTCCCGAACCCCCCCCCAAATGAGTTAAATAACCTGCGGGTCCAGCGGCGGTCCGGAACGGCAGCGGTCCGGAATGGGCTCCTGCTCCTGAATCTTGTTGTCTTCAGCCGGCGCCATTTTCCAAAATGGCGCCGAAAAATGGCGGCGGCCATAGACGAACACGATTGGACGGCAGGAGGTCCTTCCGGACCCCCGCTGGACTTTTGGCAAGTCTCGTGGGGGTCAGGAGGCCCCCATAAGCTGGCCAAAAGTTCCTGGAGGTCCAGCGGGGGTCAGGGAGCGATTTCCCGCCGCGAATCGTTTTCGTACGGAAAATGGCGCCGGCAGGAGATCGACTGCAGGAGGTCGTTCAGCGAGGGTTTCCGGCGCCTCGCTGAACGACCTCCTGCAGTCGATCTCCTGCCGGCGCCATTTTCCGTACGAAAACGATTCGCGGCGGGAAATCGCTCCCTGACCCCCGCTGGACCTCCAGGAACTTTTGGCCAGCTTGTGGGGGGCCTCCTGACCCCCACGAGACTTGCCAAAAGTCCAGCGGGGGTCCGGAAGGACCTCCTGCCGTCCAATCGTGTTCGTCTATGGCCGCCGCCATTTTTCGGCGCCATTTTGGAAAATGGCGCCGGCTGAAGACAACAAGATTCAGGAGCAGGAGCCCGTTCCGGACCGCTGCCGTTCCGGACCGCCGCTGGACCCGCAAGTTATTTAACTCATTTGGGGGGGGGGTTCGGGAGGGTGGGGGATTTAATTTAAAGGGTCGGGGGTGGGTTTTAGGGGGTTTTAGTGTGCCGGCTCACGATTCTAACGATTTATAACGATAAATCATTAGAATCTCTATTGTATTGTGTTCCATAACGGTTTAAGACGATATTAAAATTATCGGACGATAATTTTAATCGTCCTAAAACGATTCACATCCCTAGTACACATACATACACAGACAGGGAAACAGTATCACAGATGAATAGGAGAGGAAATAGAAAGCAGTAGGCTCTGGGACCTGGAAAAGCCAACAAAGAGGAGAATTGCTCCACTAAGGAGGGTGAACTCTCTTCTTCACAGATACATATACCAAACACACTAAAACAAGACTTAGGGTTGCTCATGTGAGGCTCTCTTCAGCCAGGAACTTAGAGGGGGAAGCTGACAGTAACTTTGAAAGAGGTTTAGGTAGCACAGAGGATACAACAGGAAGGAAATATACAGGGAGGGACAGATTCTTCTTCCTATTCTCTGGTTACCTAGCAACCCATCCCGCTTGTGCCTCATCTCTTCCTGTGGTACCTGAGAGCAGTCTCTGCTTTCTGCCTTTGGGAGCACATCAAGCAATGCAGGTAAAAGTATGCGCCATTGTTGACCAATGCACCTACTTTTACCCACATTGAGGATGGACAATAATCAAAGAGCCCATTTCCATCAAAGAGCCACTGGCCAGCCATTGACAATTATTGCCTTTCCCGTGTATAATGATTATTATGTATGTAATTTTGAAGGTAACTCATGTAAATTAAAAAAGGACGTGGATGCAAAACAGCATCAACATAAGGCATACTCCAGCACTTCCTGTAAAGCGTGCGTAAAAAGACAGATTATAAAGCATCTGCAAATAGAGGAGGCAAACTTCAATAAGCTACCTCGAAGAAAGATACTTTTGTACTCCTGTGACTTTAGCTAATTTTGAAAGAGAAATTACCTGGGTAGTTTTTCATTTAAAATTTACTGAAGCCTACATGGGTAAATACAATTAGCTGCTTCTTTACACCTGCTATTTTTGCCGGTGGGATTATATGGCAGAAACTGTCTGTGTGTTTGAGAATTCTATTACACTCTTGGTGTTTACTCCTCCTCCTTCTCCCAAGCCAAATAATGCACCTTTGGGAACACCTACCTTAAAAGTGGCTTAATACAGCTATCTACTTTCCCAGGTTCTTCTGGGTGAAGCAATTCTCAACCTGATGGATCCAGACAGCTAGATCATTTTGAGAACCACCCTCCCCATGAGTTTTGCTGTCCATGTGTCGTCCTGTTTTAAGATCTTTGCTGAACACAGGTTTGGCTTGCTATAATTACTCACGTCTTGCTGCTTGTCTCCCAGTTCTGGACTGTCAATCTTAAATAATAAAAATTCACTGGTAGCATTAAATTATATAGGGAAGCTTAATTAATTGTCATAATGCATATATTGAGCCTACTTATACATGGAGTTAGTATTTTCTAACTGACAAATGCTGCTTCTTGATATGTGATTAAAAAGGGGCTGCTTTCTTTCTGAACTACTCCTGCCCTCACTCACCTCTTCTCCTAACATCCCATCATAATAGGTGCTGTCATGGGTATTTCCTCCTCCTCTGGCTTGCTCACACATACAGGTATAAACCTGCCCAAGGAAGCTTCTACTACTAATTCCGAAAACCTGCCATGTGCCAGTTCTTCTCCGAGCACATTTCATAGGGGGGGGGGGGGGATACATGAGCAGGGTGACCCCCTGCCTCTAGGCTTTCAGGACAAGGTGAATCAGGCTTGTTTTTCCAGCTCCCAGTTTAGAGTCCTCTAGGGCAGTGGTCCCCAACCCTGTCCTGGGGGCCCACCAGCCAGTCGGATTTTTCAGGATATCCACAATGAATATGCATGAGAAAAAATTTGCGCACATGCAAATTTTCTCTCATGCATATTCATTGTGGATATCCTGAAAATCCGACTGGCTGGTGGGCCCTCAGGACAGGGTTGGGGACCACCGTTCTAGGGATTCCTAAATATGAAAAACTTTGAATTTCGGTCAAAAAAACTCCTCTAGTTATCAGACAGAATGCAAATGATAGCATGCACTAATAATTAATCTGTTAATTTTAATTATTTTGAGAATGCCCTCTCCATATTGAGAGCTTGTTCCATTCATGAGTTTTTCTGTTGGTATTTTGTTTTCGTATTTGTAATATAGGCTCATACATGTATTTTTTTTTAATTTCTCGTATATGTTTATATTTCAAACATAAAAGAATTTTGAAACAGGATTTGAAAAATTAAGACTAGCTTTAAGCAATCCCTTTTGATCTAGAGTCAGATGGTTTTCTTGGGCACGAGTCTAGAAAGTCAGGCAGGAAATGAACAATATGCAGAGGGGTGTTTTGTGTGTAAAGATTGCTAGATTTATTCTCTTTCTTTAGAAACAAAATTACTGGTATTTGGTTTGCGAGAAGCCATTACTCAGCTCTTGACTAATTTTGGCAGCATTGAAGAGGTTTTATTTTCACATGGATTAATTGTCCGTTTCTTTCTTAAAAAAACAAAAATCCAATTCCAAATGTTTATGAAAGGTGGCAACACAAAAGCAATGAAATTTAAAACCTTTCATTTATCTACTGCCCAGCTAGCAGTGAAATGATGTTTTGCTACACTTCCCTGACAATGTGCCTCAGTTCTGTACTAAAGGGACTACTTTGAGGATAGTTAGACATTCATACATATTCAGTCCCTGGGCTCTCAGCTATAACTGTCATTTAGGGTGTCAAGTAGTGCATGGAAGTGTGTTCTGCTCTTCTCCCATGAGTTCCATATTTTTGTGGCCGTAAAGGGAAAAAGCGCAGTAGGGATATGGGAGATGGACACCCGAGATGAATCTAATCTCTCCATGGCTCAGTACAGAGTGTTCCCTCATTCCTCCTGTCATGTAAATGTGACACCCCCCCCCCCCCCGACTAAATCGATCGCACATGCAAAGAAAACATTTTACATAAGGTTTTTTTTTTTTTCTTGCGGGACAGAATGCATCTGTAAGGACCAGCGATGAAATGGGATAATGTACACACAAAGCTCCAGTTATTTTTCTCTTCCAATAGCACAGAGAACACTGTGGTTCTCTAAATAAAATAGCCTTTTTATTGATGAAAATAATAACAAGTGTAAAGCCCCATTGGGATGCCGATTCAGGAGTGTAGCCAGCAGTGCTGCAAGTAAGCTGGTATAGTCTGTAATGGAGTACCTGTAAGTCATTTTCTGACCTTATGATTTACTGGCAAAATAGAGACAGGGTTCAGCCCCTCTCCTTCAGGCAGGGGTGGTTCTATAATTAGGCAGGGTGAACCCCACAGGCAGAAAGAATACACCAGTGGCCCCACAGGCCCCACAGGCAGAAAGAATACACCAGTAGCATTGAGGAAGGAATCCCAAAGACAGTGACAGTGGTGCAGATTTATGACGTACCCTCAAAGATCCCAGCCCCACAAGTAGGAAGAAGACCATGGCAGCGGCACGGCTTTATAATGTGTTGATGGGGATCCTCGGCCCTGTGAGTAGAAAGAAGTCCATGGCGGCGATATGGCTTTATGACATACCCGCAGGGATCCCAGGTGATGTGGACAAGAAAAAGACAGTGGGGCAGCTGGAATTATGAGGCTCTCAGCCCATGGGGATCTCAGGGCCTGGCAAAAAGATAAATCCTGGGCCAGTGCTGGATTATGATGTATCTGAGGGATTTCCACACCTTGTGGGCAGGAAGAAAGAAAAGACCTGGGAAGGAAAGAGAAGGGGTTAGGGGGCGTGAGTGAGAGGGAATGGGAGGGAATGGGAGGAAAGGCAGGGTGTAAGGGAGGGAGAGGGAACAGAAGGTAAAGGGAGTGAGTGAGGAGGGAGGGGAGGGAAAGGAGAATGTAAGAGAGTATGTGAGAGGGGAGGAATGGAAAGCAAAGGGGTCTGAGTTAGTGAGAGGGGATGAAAAAGGTGGGAAGGGGTGAGTGAGAAGGAAGGAAAGGGGAGAGAGAGGGAGCATGTGAGTAAGTGCACATGAATGTGATCATGTGTGTGTGTAAGAGCATTGGAGAGTGTATGAGCGAGCATATGAGAGACTGTGAACATGTGTGTGAGCGTGTATGTGACATCATGTGTGAGAGAGCATTTGTGTGTGAGAGCATGTGAAAAATGTGAGCATGTGAGACTGTGAGCATGATTGTGTGTGGGAGAGACTGCAAGCGAGCTTATGTGTGCGAGTGAGTGAGAGTGTGTGCATGTGTTTGAGAGAGTATATGAGAGAGCATGAGCTTATGTTTGTGAGAGCATGTGAGAATGTGAGAAAGTGTGTTTGTGAGAGAATAAGCATATTTAATTTTAGAATGTTATTCTATTCATCAACTATCTTGAAACATTTATTTTTTTATTAGTATGATTTTTCTGTTATGACTGATGTTTTATATTTCCTGTTTTTATTGTTTTATGGGGAATGGTGATGTTTCTGTTTTTCCATTGTTGTTCTGCATACAGAATATGGCTTTTTGTGATTTCCAGTTTAGCTTTTGTCTGCATGTTTGTATTTATAACTTATGATCACTTTATTCTGTATTTGGTGAGGGTTTGTCTTTGTTTTCGTGTGTGATGGAAGTGATGAATTCTGCATTGTGTAGTTTCTGTGTAGGGATCTATAACAGCTTGTCTCATTCTATTTTCTTAATAGGGGGGGGCATTGGTATTGTAAGGCCTGGTATAATATTTACATTGTTATATTTTATTTATTTATTAATTTTATATACTGTCGTTCCAAGTGAAGATGACAACGGTTTACAAAAGTAACATTCATCTTTGGGTCATTACATAAATTGGTATATCATAATTTGGTATAGCAATTTCGTGTAACTCAATTTGGTAAAACACATATATTGGTACTATATAATACAGTATTACATGTACTTTGACATGAAACATATTTAGTAAGATATATACATTGCAGTACACAGTTCTTTTACTTCTCGACTGAGGAGAGGTACAAGGGTTAGTAGATTTTACTGTTCGAGTGTTGGCAGTTAGTGCAGTTTTACTATGGGAGGTTTACTATATTGTAGAGATGTTTTGGGTTTTTTTCGGTTCATGGTTCAGATTGGGTCCCTCGCGGGTAATTTAGTTTTTTCCGTGGTTCGGGGTTTTTTTTTCCGTGGTTCCGTGTTAGTGCACACTAAAACAAAATACACATTTTTCCAAAATTTCAGAAAATTTTCTTTCATTTTTGGGCGCCCTTGAACCATGACAAATTAGACAGTTTTGTTGAAATTGTCTAATTTGTTTAAAACGAATGCACATCTCTACTACTAATTGTAGTTCAGGTTATTCATGGCTTTCTGAGGGCTAAGTCCAAACCAAACACACTTTATAATAGTCCTAATACTATATGGGCACCAAGTGTCTTTTTGCAGGGTTTCCTCATTGGTATCACGGTAGTGAATGTAAATATAATATCCATGTTGCAAGTGATATTTTTTACATCAGAAGACTGTACTTTGAATGTCCTTTTTCAAGTTAAATCTGTTGTTATTAATGCATAATTTTCAATTGTGTGTAGTGAGAACTGTGGGTGGGGGGATCGCAAGGCTGTAAGGTTTGCTGAGCACCTAATACCCTTGAACTGGCTCTGAGAGAGTCCACCATGCACAGACCTTCACCATTCAGCCATCTCCCACTTCCCCAGGGAGCAAATGCAGGGGAAGGGTGGAAAGCAGAGGAGTTTAGCAGGATTGCCAGCTTCCTAGAAATATCACTAAAACTCTTACCTGCCACACTTCTGGGAACTCTGACCTTTGCACGCCCACTTTCCTATCATTTCAAATCATGGAAAGGGCCAGACTCCAAGGGGGACACCACCTCCCTGCCATCTCGGTGATTTGACCTGTGCCGCACCATGCCTCAGTGTGTGTGTGTGTGTTTGTGTGGAGGCAGCACCATCTCTTTCCTTGCTTCAAGCAGCAGATTGCCTTCAGCCGCCCCTACTTTCTGGCAGCCTGCAGAGCAGGGGATGCTGGTGAAAGAGCAGAGCAATCATTCTTTTCTTTGTCATATGCTCTCCAATCTCACCTCTTCCTCTCATGCCTTTAAAAAGCTATTACAGTCATTCCTGGATTTGGGAAGATAAAGAAGGTGCAGGATAAGGACAGATTGACCACCAGTTCCCCACTGGAGAATTCAGCTTTCTAGGAAGCAGCCATTTACAGTATGAAGACAGTAGGACAAAGCATTGAAAGGGGCTGTTTGCATAATTCACCCTACACTGGCAATTACTCTAAGGAGAAACTGAGCTCTTTCATACTGTATGCTAAATGGCTCCAACCAAATTGAGTTCATTTCATAATTTATATTGTGTAGAAATGTACCTGTTATACTAACAACCCTGTGTAATGTAATCCGAGCTTCATTATTACTGAGTGCCAAAATTATGGCATGCTTAAAAACAGCATTTGTACAGAGGTGATAGGAGAATTGTAGGATTACATATTACTGCAGAAATTCCAGCCAAGCCTCATCTTAAACATCCCCTAACTCTTCTACCTGCAGCAAAGGGATAAACCCAAGGTGAAGGGGTTACATAAAGTGTCAGCACTTTTGTTTCCCATTTATTTTCCCCTTTTTCATCATGGCCTCAATATTCAAAGCTGAATGGCTATACAAGTTAGCCGGAGAAGAGGCATCCAGCTAGCTTAAAAGGAATATTTAGCAGCATGGCTATGCTGCTGAATATCCTCGTAGAAATTGCCACTTAGCTGGATGAGTCACATCCAGCTAAGTTTACACCTGCTGTTGAGCAGGTCTAACTTATCCATCTACCGTAGGCCAATAAGTCTGAATATCGACACTTACCCAGCTACGATAGATGAATAAGTAGCTCCTCCCTGATGTTCCCATTGCCCGCCCATTAGATATCCAGCTATCCACTTAACCCGGATAAGTCTTTATCCGGCTAAATGGTGACTTCTGAACATAGCCCAATTTTCAGCGGCTGCCACTTTAGCCAGCTAAGTTGTGCTGAATATCAGCCTCCCCATTTATTACTTATATTTTACTTTGGCAAACCATTTAAAATTGTCTTGTCAGTAAAGGAATCTGAATCTGATGTGGGAAGAAACAAGAGGGGGATAAGGAGAAGGCAGCCTGTAGTAGAGGGTGGGGAAAGAAGTTGGAACAGGAACTCTCTGTGATCCCAGGACTGGGGACTGAGCTGATGGCAGCGTAAGGGAGAAGGAAGGATGAGGGGCATAAGAAAGGGTCAGGGAGATTTATTGCTAGTGTGGGAATTTTTCTTCAGCAGCTGAGTGGAGGCTGAAAAGCATTAAAATCTTCTGCATTAGTGCTCAGTCAGCTAAGCCTATTAAGTCAGGATCAGGCTGAGTGGGGCAGCTGCCGTAGCACATAGAACTCGTACATCCCTGCCACTTTCTTTTTCTTCCTCTGGTTTCCGTTAGCCAGCATCTGCTGCCCTGTAAGTTTGTAGCTGGCCACATAGAGCACATGGGAAGCAAGTGATGATGAGGAGCAAGGACCTCTAAATTGCTGCAAGTGCAATTAGAAGTAGCCATCGATGAAATTCCCCTGCTGTCCCAAACCGCACCCCAATTAAGCGGTGCTATTCTTTCTTGCCAGCCTGCCTGCAAAGACACTGTAGCCTGATCAAAACCCAATACCTTTCTAGATCCAGGCCATTGTATAGGGGAACATCTGCCCTGCTGGTCCAGGCAAGAAAATATCATCTGAGGTATTGGATGCATCCCATGTAGGGCCAAAACTACCACTGCCGCTCTTTTTCACCTGGGCTGGGCCAGCCTTGGCGGAAAAGAAAGAGGTGTTGGTCTAGGAGTATCTGTGCTGCCACTACTTCTCTTCCAGGATCCACAGACTTGAGACTGGGAAAGGGGCAACTGGAGCTGTAGCCAGGGGTAGACATTCACCCGGATTAACCTGAACAGACTGATCTAGTCCTGGTTTTGCCCAAATGCATGCATGGAGAAGTACATAAGAAAATAAGATCTGCCATATTGGGTCAGAATAAAGGTCCATCAAACCCAGTATCCTGTTTCCAACAGTGGCCAATCCAGGTCACAAGTATCTGGCAGGATCTTCAAAGGTCAAAAGACTTCATGCTGCTTGTCCTAGAGATAAGCAGTGGAATTCCTCAAGTCCACCTTTATAATGGTTTATGGTCTTTTTTTGCAGGAACTTGTTGTCCAAACTTTTTTTAAACCCTGTTACACTAAGGGGTAGATTTTTAAAAAGATTGTGCAATTTTATAACATGCACGCCTTCCCCTTCTCCTATCCTACCCACCCCCTATCCCTATCCTAGCCCCACCCTCCCCCCCCAATTTTTTAAACTTAATTTTTGCTCCTGCAAAGGAGCCGGAGTGTTATGGTTTTGAGGTGTTTGAGTGGATTCTTGGGTACTGTGGAAGATGACCACACTCACGGGGAGGAGCCCCGTGGGGAACCACAGTACTGGGCTAGACTCAGGACGCACAAACTATGGGGCGGATTTTCAGAGCCCTGCTCGCGTAAATCCGCCCAAAACCGGGCGGATTTACGCGAGCAGGGCCCTGCGCGCCGGGAAGCCTATTTTACATAGGCCTCCCGGCGCGCGCAGAGCCCCGGGACTCGCGTACGTCCCGGGGTTCTCGGAGGGGGGCGTGTCGGGGGGCGGGGCCGGAGCGCGCGGCGTTGCGGGGGCGTGTCGGCAGCGTTTTGGGGGCGGGTACGGGGCGTGGCTACGGCCCGGGGGCGTGGCCGCGCCCTCCGTACCCGCCCCCAGGTCGCGGCCCGGCGCGCAGCAGGCCCGCTGGCGCGCGGGGATTTACGTCTCCCTCCGGGAGGCGTAAATCCCCCGACAAAGGTAAGGGGGGGGTGTAGACAGGGCCGGGGGGGTGGGTTAGGTAGGGGAAGGGAGGGTAAGGTGAGGGGAGGGCAAAGGAAAGTTCCCTCCGAGGCCGCTCCGATTTCGGAGCGGCCTTGGAGGGAACGGGGGGAGGCAGCGCGGCTCGGCGCGCGCAGGCTATACAAAATCGATAGCCTTGCGCGCGCCGATCCAGGATTTTAGTGGATACGCGCGGCTCCGCGCGTATCTACTAAAATCCAGCGTACTTTTGCTTGAGTCTGATGCGCAAGCAAAAGTAGGCTGATCGCGCTTCTTTTAAAATCTACCCCTTAGAGTTTTGTCTTTTATTGTACAGCTGATGTGTTCCACCAGAGGTGGCAGTAGTGAGGTGATCCAGAGGTAGCAGTCCAGGGACCCTCGTCAGAGGGAACCCGTCTCACCAAGATGGTATAGGGATTTCCAGGTGTAGGTTTCCCAGCACGGCAGAGCTGTAGATGAGACAGACTGAGAATTAGATTACTCACTAGATGGTAGCTGTAAGGTTGATGATTCCACCAAGCAGAAGTAGATGGTAACTGGAACCAATGCAGAGAGAGCAGACCCTCGAGGAGCGAGTACCTGATCCCAGTAAGGCACCTGACAGAAAGAAAAGGGCCCCCGAGGAGCGGGTACCCAGGTTAGAGAATACCCCGAAGGGCAGAGAGAGAGCTTCCAGTGGCAGCATGGAAGCGGCAGAGTAGCTTAGACCGGATGAGTCCAATCCTTGCTAACTCAACGAGCTAGCAAACAAGCGTAGGTTAAATACCCAGATGGCGTGATGTCACTCGAGGGAGACACCCCCGAGGTTCTCGCCATGATGTGGATAAAGACATGGATGGCGTGCGCGCGCGCACCCTAGGAGGCCCTTAGGAGAAAAATGGCGTGAGGCTTTGCCATAGCCATTCCGGGGACGCCGGAAAATGCGGCTTGCAGACGCGGCAGTAGCCATCTTCCCATGTCTAGCGGGGAGAGTGTAGAAAATGGTGAGGCACAAGGGTCGAAGCCGTCTGAGACCGACGGACGCAACATGGAGCAAGTTGCACCGGCGCTCGATCCCCCAAGACAGTGGCAAATGGCCGCTGTACCGGGCACCTCTAGCCCCGCCCCGCCCTGCCCCCCTGGACCACCCTACTGCCAAGGCCCAGCTCTTGTACGCATAACAATAGGGAAATCATTCCATCTTTTTTTTATCATTTTGGTCTCCCTGTTCTATACCTTTTCTAATTCTACTATATCTTTTTTGAGATACGGTAACCAGAACTGCACACAGTAGTCAAGGTACAGTTGCACCATTATGATATTCTCTGTTTTTTTTCTCCATTCCTTTCCTAATATTTCTTAGTATTATATTTGCTTTCTTGGCCACTGCTGCACACTGAGTAGAGGATTTCAACATATTATCCTCAATGACGCCTAGATCTTTTCCTGGGTGGTGACTCTCAATGTGGAACCTTGCATTATGTAGCTATAATTTGGGTTGCTCTTCTCTAAATGCATCACTTTGCAATTATCTACATTAAATGTCATCTGCCATTTGGATGCCCAGTCTCCTCGTCTGAACGCCGTCAGAAGCAGCGTTACATGGAGGCTTTTTGAGCACCTATGAAGCTGAGGTGACAACGGCAGAATATTGCTTTGGATTTTATGAAAAAAGAAAAAAGAGTAAAAAGGAGATGGATAAACCCTGATGAAGACATTCAGTGTCGAAACTTCGTGCAAGTCGGGAAGGTTTGAAGCAGGAGTTTTCAAAGCGGGACTTTGCTACCAGATGAACAGTTCAAAGCTA
Source organism: Rhinatrema bivittatum (assembly GCF_901001135.1). Lineage (NCBI taxonomy): Eukaryota > Metazoa > Chordata > Amphibia > Gymnophiona > Rhinatrematidae > Rhinatrema > Rhinatrema bivittatum. Next base: position 119,593,633 of record NC_042620.1, on the reverse strand, counting down.
AGTAAAAGTGGTCATATTTCTAAAGGTTTAATGAATTGATAAGAAGAGTGTTTTATACGGAGAAATACATGAACATAAGTTAAAAATACAATAAATTAAAGAAAACAGGGGTTTTCCTGTTGTCTAGCTCTTGAAATTTTAAAATAGTATATTTAATAAAAGAAATGGAGGTTGGAGGGTGAGTTAATGATTAAAACAACAAGGCACCGAGGGGGTTGCCTACAGAAAAAGGTATGAAACCATCCTCTTCCTCCTATTAAATTTACTGGGAATATACCCGGTTTATTGAAAAAGTATTTGAGCAAGGCAACAGAGAATAACCAAATAAAAGTTAGTGCTAGGTGAGTTTTAGGGGTGCAGTCTCCTAGTCTTGCAAGGTTCTCTTGCAATTTCTTAATTCCTCTTGTGATTTAACAACTTTGAATAATTTTGTATCGTCAGCAAATTTGATCATCTCACTCATTGCTCCCATCACTTCGCCATTTATAAATAGGTTAAAAAGCAGTGGTCCTAGTATAGATCCTTGGGGCACTTCACCATTCATCTTTCTCCTTTGAGAAAACTGACCATTTAGTCATACTTTCTGCTTTTTTTTATCTTTTAACCATTTCTAAATCCAAAATAGAACATTGCCTCTTATCCCATGACTTTTTAATTTCCTCAAGAGTCTCTCATTTTTGAGAAGGGGTTTTTCGTGTGCCCTTGGGCCTCAGCCTGACCCCAGTCGCGTCCAGGGCCAATCCGAGGGTTGACGGAGTGCTTCAGCATGGCTGAAGCAAGGACTAGAGAGCAAGGTCTGACCCTCAACTGGACCCATACGCCCAAGACAACCAACACGCAATGTTGATTGATGAACGGTCCTCCAACTGTTCCAAGCCCTTTCGGACCTGCCGCTGGGTAACGGCATTGGACGGCAGGCCAGACCGAGGACGAGGGCAGACAGAGTCCTTGGAACACAGAAAACATCACAGGCGAGGGCTGAAGTGAAGACATCACAAACAAGGGCTGAAGCGAGGACATCACAGACGAAGGCTAAAGCGAAGACATCACGAACGAGACAGGAACTTGGGCGGAAGGATACTCTCAGTCTCTCAGGACGCCCTACTCAGCCCACCCGCGGGACTGAGTCGCGGACCACCCTGTCCCACTACACGCCCTACACAGCTCTAAGAGGCTGGTCACAGACCACGAGGAGAACGAGACAAGCGTAGGGAAGACCCAGGCAAGGAGGAATGCCAATGATGGAGCAGATGTCATCCGAAGCTCCACCTATGGCTGCCGGGAACAGAGGCTCAGGAGCACAGGGACAAATCCCACCTGCAGGGCACTCCATTCTCGGGCACGACATCATCCGAGAACCACAGCTATACAGGAACAAAAGGCTTAGGAGCACCAGACGAAGACGCAGGGAAGAACATCCTGGCAGGCAGGCAAATCAGGATGTGGAAGATCATGATGGAACATCAGGACATGGACAGGGACCTCAGGCAAGACATCAAGACACGAAAACGTGGTACGAAGGCAGACGTGACGAGGAGCTCCACGAAGAACAGAAGACCTTACAAGGCTCTGGCAGGCAGGAGCCTCCAGAGGGATGTCACTCCGATGCAAGGCCCAGACAGACTGACGGAGCAGCCCTTTATAGGGCTGAAGCAGGAAGTCCACTCCCTAAGTGGGGCCAGCACACTTCCTGTGCCTGGCTCTTTAAATCCAGTGAAGAGGCGTGTGCCGGCTCCTAAGAAGCAAGCAGGAAGCTGTGCAGGACCGCGGACAGCGGCCTGCACAGACGTACAGCGTAGGGGGAAGCAGGACTGAGCCTGGGCGCAGGCTCCGATGTCGGCAGTGGCTCCAGCCGCTGCAAGAGGCCCCGGGGGCGGCTCCAGCCACCAGAAGAGACTGGAGCTTGCGGCCAAGTGCCGCAAAGGTGAAGAGACATCGGCAGCGGCTTCTGGCCGCGATGGAGGGCAGGAAAGTCCGCGGCTCTGGCCGCGGTGAAGAGGACGAATCCGGGCGGCCTCCGGGCCGCTTGAGCCAGGCGAGACCGCGGCTCCAGCCGCGTTGGAGAGGCCTGACAGCGGCGTCCATGCCGCGTCGGGGAAACAGCAGCAATTGGTGAGTGCCTGCTCGCGGGGGGACCCGCGGGCAGCATGGTTCATAACACTCATGAGGTACTTTGTCAAATACATTCTAAAATCCAGATACACTATATCAACTGGCTCGCCTTTATCCATATGTTTATGTATGCCTTCAAAAAAAATGAAGCAAACTGCTTTCTTGAATGTTGTTGCTCTTTATGTTTCCACCTCCTCCACCGAAAAGCTCTTCTATGTGTCCACCACCCCTTCCACAAAGAAATATTTCCTAATTTTACTCCTGAGTCTACCCCCTTTGGTGCCTCATTAAAAAGCAATCAAAGCATAAGTTGAAAGCAATATTGACTGAAACACTGAGCCCCTGAATGAAATTTAGTAGGGTTTTTGGGATATTAATTCATCATAATGCAGTTCAAGTTAAATGGTATTTTGACTCTATAGTTATCACATATATTAGTCTGTTTGACTCTGCTAAGCTATATATGGAAGTGGCTGCCAAAGTAAATACAAGTAAATAAAACTAGAAAAGACACTACAGTCATTTTCAGTAAGTGAGCACTTACTTAAATTCCATACTTGACATGCTTATGAGCTAACAGTTGAAAATAAAGTGCTACATTGACTTCCAAAAATAATAATTAACGCCTCCCCCCTTTTTTCCTGGTTATTTATAAGGACATGCCTTGCCCATACATGAGGTATAGGAGAGCTCACAATACAGCTATTTAGACAGATGTTAAAAATATGGGGCAATTTGCAGAAGGTTGGCGAAAGTTCATATGTGTGACATGAGTTATAGAAAAGATTTTGTGCACAAGTGGTTAGACTATGAAGGACTGTTATAGAAAGACCAAAGAAGCTGAGTATGCATTTTTAAGGACATCAAAAAGCAACTCCTGCTGTTTTCAAACATAGACAAAAATATGTAAAGTCTGCTGGAGCTTGATTGCTGGAACATTAGCAAAGCATTGCTTGTGTGGTGAGGTAAAACACTCCTGGTCATCAAAGAGTACGTCCCAGTAGGGAAAATGATAGAGTTCCCTTGAGACACTAAGACAGTACCCAAAGAATCCCATGACTAAATATGGTGGGGAAGGAATACAGTTCCCAGAGCACTTAGAGAGAATTGGGACTAGTGGACCCCAGATGACAGAATCCCTGGGTGGGAGTGGGGGTGTGCAAGATCCCAAGTTACGGCAGCCCCCCCCCCTCCCAAGTGCAAGGCAAGTGTAAAGGAAACTAAATTATGTAGCGAACCCATTGAAGGCTGGGACCAATGAGGTTCTGAGGATGAAGTCCCTGATTGATGGTCAGGAAGAAATTGTGAACTCCCTGAGAATACAAATGAGGGAAGAAGAGATAGGGAGATGGAGCAGGGGGAAGGCATTTTCTTCCAGAGAAGGAGGAGGAGATGGAGAAAGAGGAAGAATGGGAGGAGGTGGAACTGGAACCTCCCGTTGAACCCGAGGAGAAGGACATGGAGACAAATTAAGAGCAGTACAGGTTAGACTTTATAATTGCTTTATTGACTTTGGAATGGAACTGCTCCAGTGCCAGAGTGTACTTTTGAACTGACCTTTCTTTGTTTTGGCAGTTAAGAAACTACCACATACCAAGTGCACTCTTGGACTGACTTTTGGATTGTTTTGGCCATTTAGAGAGCTGCCACACTGAAGGCAGTGTGCAAGGCTGCCATGCTATATAGAGCAATACTTTCTTCTGTTTGTGTAGGCAGTTTAGAGGGTTGTGATTCTTGTCCTAGTTAGGATCTATTTTGTTTGATTAGCCAGAAGGCTATACAGCCAGCTTACAGACACTTCAGAATTGTTTTGCCATTCATACATAGAGCCAAGCCACTGCAGTTTCAGGTGGAATTTAAAAGCCAGGGCTGTAGCTGGACCAGAAGCCACTGCAGTCATGAGAAGAGGACTTTTCAGTGGTCTTTCTGCATGTTTTGGACAAGAAACAGTGAGTGGCCCTTAATGGTGTGTACCTTTAGGGGTGAGACTTCAAAGGGATATTTTCCATTTCATGCATACATTTTATCGGGGAAAAAAAGGAGCAGGTTAGGGGCCTTCCAAGGCGGGTTTCAGAAGTATGTGTGGCAGTTGCTATTTTTTAAGAGCTATATTATGCGTATACATTTCTGAACTAATTTATTCATGCAAGTGAAATTGGACTTGTCTGTTGTCTAGAGGTTCTGGATTGAAGGTCTGGGTGAACAGGTGAGAGTTCAGGATGAAGTACTAGGAGAACTGGAGAAAGCTAGGTGAACTGACGGAGGTATTGGTGAATTGGTGATTTCAAGTACATATGCAAGGATCAAAACAGTATATGTGCATAATTTATAAAATACCTGCCTCCACATGTAAATCAGGGTTATTATGCATATATGTTATATTTTTTATGTGCATATGTATATAAAATAGATAAAGTTTGTATTGGAAATATTCATGCATACTGAAATATACATGTGAACTTTTGGGGAAGAAATAAACAGTAATTTATAAACTGTGCAGCTCCCGATGCACAGTTTATAAAATACTAGTGTAAAGATCCTATTAGTCCCCTACTAGAGTTAGGTAGAAGAATATACCAATTGGCATGGGGAGAGACCTAAGGATAACATTGTAGGTTTTCAGCTCCCCCATATGGAAGCTGGTGAATGGTATGTCCCTCTAGAGCCAGTACACCATTTTACTTTGTGGATTCTCCTTTTGTTTTTGCAGAGACAGCATCTTCTCTAATTTTCTATTGATTAACTTCTGTCTCCATGGAGCACATCATTTGGATGGGTGTTTCTTTCCACCCTCACAGTCCACCTTTTCACTCTTTAAATTAATTTATTTAAGTTTAGAGTGCCCAGTAACTTGGGACTCAATTAAGCTAATTTAAGTTTTGCTCTACTATCATCTGGGAAAAGTTCACTTCATGTAAGATAGACCTGAGATCACAAAGATCCAAGGAGAGGATGACTTCCAGCCATCCTAAGGAGAGGAAGAAGGAGAGAGGGGAGAAAGGAGATGGAGTGGACCCCAATTGGACCAATGCACATCTACAAAAGCTAAGGAGAAGAAGAGCTACAGGTATCTTCATAATAGTGAACAGGAGAGAAAGAGAAGGACTTGTGCCTTTCAGATACGATGAGGAAACTGAGGATTTCACAGGAGAAAACTACAAGAAAGAGGTAGGAGATAAAAATGACTGTGTATAATACATTCCATCTTTGTTACTTCACTACATTGGGAGGCAAGTCATTAACCTACCCTATATCCAATGGGAGGGAAGAAATCATTAATGTAACGACTTTATCAATTGGCTTTTTTTCATCATGAGCTAACACAAGACTTTAAAGAGTCACAAATTTATTTGAGGAACACTTATGCCATCTTAAAAGAGAATAAATCAGCTGTACAGAACTTTATTTCATCAATTGCATCTTATCAGTAAAGAGAAACATTGGAAACCACCAATACTCTCAAGTGTTTCATTGAGTTGTGACTTTATTGATTTGCAATGCTGAGATTATCACCGCGTAGACAACACTTAATACTGGGACTTAAGGTTGTGCAATGTAAAGGGCCTTGAAAATAAGCTCCACCCCCACCCCCACCCTATGTAGGAAACCCTGGAAATGCATCTTATAGCATAATAATAATGTTCCACCTTTAATAGAAATGTGAGATATGACCTCTGGGACTGTTATCTGGGTTCAACCATCACAGGGGTTACAGTAGTATTCATCTCTATACATTCACTTATACATGCAAAGGCTGTACTGTGGATAGGTCTGAAAGTTAGGCTCTCTGTTCTTACTACTGAAGATTGGGATGACTGTTGGAAGACCACCCTGCATTTCAAGTTTCCGAGAAGCTTTCCTTGTGGAATTCTTCACACCTGTTATGGCCATTTATAAAACTTCTTCTGTAAAGGTACATGTTACAGTGGTAATTTAGGAAATAATGATGCTAATGCAATGGAGATAGAATTGAAAAGGCAAGCAGACGTTGAGCAAGTACTAATGTTCTTCCTCTTCTTAAAGGAAGACTTATAGACACAGAATGAGAAGGAAGACCAACACATTATTAAATTGCACAACATAATTACATAATCTAATGATAGGGAGGTGCATTCATTTAAACAAATATATTTCCTGTTCTGAATAGAAATAAATCAACTATGGCTCCGAAAAACCTTAACATTTTGGGGTGAATTTTAAAAGAGTTGCTTGCATTAAAAAACCCATATACATGAGTATCTGGGCCAAGTCCAAGTGATTCGTGTTTTAAAATGGCCCAATTATACATGTTTATGTGTGTGTATTATCACCAAATGCATGGGAAAAAGGGGCAGAATTAGGGTGTGTCAGGGGCATTCTGGGGTGGGACCAACATTTACATGCATACATCCGATTTTTAAATTCAGCAGCTGTAGCGCATGATGGGCTGTTACCCGCACTTATTTACTTCTGTTCTTGATGAGACGTAAGTCTGAAAAAAACTTGTTTTAGGCCAAAACCCACTGGGTGAGGGGTCTGGTAAATGTGTGTGTGTGTGTGTGTGTGTGTGAAGGCTGAAGAACCAGAAGGCTCTGGATAATATAGAAATAGACTGGGCAAACTGGTGGACTCATTGGTCAAACTGGCTGTTTCTTCATGCGTGCATGTTTTAAAATCTGCTTACATGCACGCGTTAAAGTCGACAAATTCTTAAGGAAGATATGCAATTTACATTTGCTCATATAGCCACTTAAAATTAGGAGTACATATATGCACCTGGAGTATTTAAAAAAGTTTATGTGCAATTACACGAACCATTTAAAATTTCATCGTAAGTACACTCGTGTGCACATATGCATGTGTATGGGCACCCGTGTGCTCTTTTTAAAGTTACTGTCCCTGGTTTTTATTTGTTTTTACAAATAGAGGCAGATTTTAAAAGTCCTGCGCGCATAAATCCAGCCGGATTTACGCGCGCACAAAGCCCCAGGATGTGCATAAGCCCTGGGGCTTTGCTCGGGGGCGTGTCGGGGGTGGCGCGGCATTCGGGGGCATTGCGGGGGTGGGGCCGTGGGCGTGATGCCAGCCTGGGGCTTTCCAGGGGCGTGACCGAGGCCTCCAAACCAGACCCCGGGCTGGGGAACGGTGCGCTGGCAGCCTGCTGGCGTGCGCAAGTTACGCCTGCCTCAGGCAGGCGTAACTTTCTTAACAAAGGTGGGAGGATTTAGTTAGGGCTGGGGGTGGGTTAGGTAGGGGAAAGGAGGGGAAGGTGGGGAAGGTGGGGGGGCCGAAAAAAATTTCCCTCCGAGGCCGCTCCGATTTTGGAGCGGCCTCGGAGGGAACAGAGGCAGGCTGCTCGGCTCGGCGCGCGCAGGTTGCACAATTGTGCACCCCCCCTGCGCGCGCCGACCCTGGATTTTATAACATGCGCACGGCAGCGCACGCATGTTATAAAATCGGGCGTAGATTTGTTCGCGCCAGGTTGCACGAACAAATCTACGCCTGTGCATAACTTTAAAAATCTACCCCAAAATGCGCAATGTGAATACGAATGACGGTATATAAAAATTTTAAATAAATAAATAAAATAAACTGTTGTCTGAAATGATTGAAAAAAAATCAAAAACAAAAATGAACCCCCCCCCCCAAATGAAATTTGTCCAGAAAAGATCCTCTTAATACGAAACCCCATGTTCCCACCAGACAACCAAGAAATGGATAGAGAGGAGGCAACAAGAAAGGTACAGTAAGGGAAAGAGGCCACTATATCTCATAAGATCCTCTCTGTACCTCCTGCTGGGGCTACTGATGTTGTAAAGCAAGCCTTAGGACAGGCATCTCCCAATCTCAGACCCTCTTAACTGGGTTTAAAATAATGAGAAAACAATAAGGATTCACCAAGGTCCATTGCAAAACCTTTCACCCTTCCTTGTTCATACTCTAACATGGTGAGCTCCTCCAAGGTATTATCTCACCCAAAGTCACAATTGCTCAGTGTCAGTGGCTGGTTTACTCTTAGCAGGATGGGTTTCTGGAAGTTATCTGGTCTCTATGATGTGCTCAGCTCTCAGCATCTCATGTTGTCATGTTGCAATCTGAAACTTACAGTTCCAGGATCTCCATGTTTACACTCTCAAGCAGGAAAGCCTCACTTCAGCATTGTGGGTTATGTTACTTGTTGCCAGGCCTTATGATTGGCCTGTGTCACCTAACTGCATATGTCTGAGCAGAGGGATGTGCTGCTCGTCAGCAAATTCAATATCACCAGCAATGTAAAGGGTCAGTGCTGTTTATGCCTTACCTGCTTTTTGTGACTTTAACTGTCTGTCCGGATTCCTCTTTTTGACTGTTGCTCATATCCCTTGTAAGAGTTGCCCAAGGTCTATTTGCAGTTGTTCAAGTCTCTTTTAACCACAGACACCTTGCACCTTGACTTTTGCTACACTAGCTAAACTCGGTCTAAAACCCCCAAAAGCTCCCTTCCTCTGCCTTGTCCAAAAGTTGCATTACAGAGTAATATATGTAAGGTCAAGAAAAAAAGAAGAATGTGCAAAAATAAATATAGAAAAAAGGGAACTGAAATCTTAATCTAAACTTGTAAGGAAAATAAACACTCATACTCTCATAAGAGGGTTTGCCTTGTGTTTAAATGAAAATATATATTAAAAGAAAAATATATTCTGCATACCCCCAAAACTGTACTAAATTCATACATTCAGTGTAACCATCCAAGTCATGCAGGATTAGCCAGGCCTGTGTATCTTCTCTGCCCTCTCTTCCTCCTTGGCCACTGTACTTTTATTTATTTATTTTATTTTAAAATCTTTTGTATACCGCCATTCAAAGCAATATCATAGCGGTGGGAGCACTGAGAGGAGAGGATCACCTTGCTGGTGGCGGAAAGGAATCAATAGGTTTTGCTTGGGAAATTTTCTTTTTAAAAGTATTGGGGCGAAGTTAGCTATTGGGGAGTATTATTTAGTGTGTTTGTGTGTTTTGTGCTTTTAATAGTATGGCAGCGAATAAACAGAAGTTAGACTGTTTAATCAATGAAATGGTTGTGAGGGATTTTTTATGAATGTGTTGTTAGTATGAATGAGTAAGTATGGTTATGGATGTATGATTATGGGGAGGGAGGTTTTATAAAGATGAAGTACTGATAATTGTCAATTAAATTTTGTATGTGGATAAAGTGCAAATAATGTCCAGTGCAATATATTTAAAATTTATAGAGCAGATAAATACTGTTTGATTACTTTGTATAATAAAAAGATGTTTTAATATTAACCTTTTGTTTGTAAAAAATTATATATGGTTCATAAATGATGCTTAGTGTCTGTATTTCACTCTGTGTAGAGTGTTTTGTGGTGTATATATATATATATATATATATATATCTATCTATCTATATATATATATATATATATATATATATATATATATATATATATATATATATATATATATCTGCCCAGAAATGACTCCTCTTTCAGTATGCATTATGATATTGGAAATTGGGGCTTTTGATTCAATATTTTTTGTTACTTCATGCACATTCTTTATGAGCATAAGATCATATTTATGCACAAAAAATCAATTTTATGCATGTATGCAAAGGCTTATGTGCATATGAATGCATTTTGTGCACATAAGGAAATGAAAGAAAACAAAATTTTAAAACACAATGAAAACGCCCCAAGAAAATCAAACTTAAATGGAACAAACACAATTTTTCCTGTGCATACCCTCTATCAGAAATGTTTATAAAAATGTACAGATTCAGAAAAGGAGTGGGGTGTCCCTTATTCTTAAAATAAATCATGATTGCTATCAGTTCTTATTGTTATTGATAAAACAGTAAACTGAAAGAATAACTGCAGTGATGTCCTGTGAGATATGTCAAATACAGAAGCACATTGCCTGCAAGGGATGCAATAGTTATTGATAAAGAAAGTTACTGCTCTTTTCTGGGAAATCAGTATTTTCCACTTTAAGGTGAAAGTGCCGGCTTTTATTTGCTTCATGATACTGTACTAAATAATATAGGAGTGCTTCCCTTTGAATATTATCTACAGTCTGTGGGTGAAAAGGACCTCCAGACTTTACACCTGGTTTTTTTATGTGCGCAAAATGTTTAATGCAAATCGCTGCCCTCTGCCCGAAGTCTAATCCGGTTACTACCGTGGTAAATTATTTAAAGCTGCTGACGAGGGCCAGTTTCAGGGGTGGCGGTGGGGATGGAAGCAGGGCAATTGCCTAGGGTCTCAATGCTGCAAGGGGCTCCCTAGATGAAGCTGAGTGAGGTCACTGAGACAAAACTTTCAAGGCTATGACTTGGCCCCCAGTACATAAGAACATAAGAAATTTCCATGCTGGGTCAGACCAAGGGTCCATCAAGCCCAGCATCCTGTTTCCAACAGAGGCCAAAACCAGGCCACAAGAACCTGGCAATTACAGTAGGGCTGTTATGTCTCTCCTGCCAGAGAAAAGGGGACCCTCTGGAATTGTAAGTACAGGAAGAGATGTTTTATTTGTATTTCTTTGGGTTTCAAGAGGGAGGGAGGGAGGGAGGGAGGAAGGGCATTGAATTTTGGAGATATGTTTGTTTTTGGTTACTTTGGGTGTTGGAAAAGAGAAGGAGGGGGATTAGAAGAGGTTTTCAAAGGGTTTAACTGGGTAGCCCTGATTTCCAGCGCTAGCTAGCTAAGTTTAGGTGGACATACATGAGTGCCCTATGTCTAGTCAGTTAGTTTTAGTCAGCTAGGTTTAGGATTTTTTCAGGCTAACTATCCATTCTCTAAATCATAGAGGAAGAAGGCATGGCTTAAAATAGCCAGCGTGGAGGTGTTAGAGGCCAGTACTTTAACAAATTTTGATCATTCTTGAGACCCATATAAAAGACAGTGGTAGGAAAGGGGTTGAAATTTTAGGTAAAAGACATGTTGGGTGGCGTAGCTGATGTTGGATTCACCAAGGGAATTTATATGATCATCTACCCAAAGTGGAAGATTTGTACCTGGACAGACTGGATGGACCAATTTACTCTTTTCTGTCACCATTGACAATTGTACTATGCTACTAGATTAGTTTCTTTGACATTAAGTGATATTTGACTTTAAGGTGACCTTTTACAATTCCCTATTCTTTTGAACTCATTTTAGAAAAGAAGCACTATTTTTGATATAATTAGAAAGTGAGAAAATACCTGATAGGTAATGGTGTCCTTTTTTTCCTTTGGTTTTCATCATGCCTCCTGATCACTCTTAAAAAGCACCCATTCATTTGGGCTGGGACATTGTGGAAAGAAAAGTAGGAGAAGGAAGACATTGGGTTTCTAGTTAATTTAACAGGAATGTCTCCAACTGTTTTTTTCGTTAATGCAGCAAGGACAGTCCATCGCTCTTGTTTATGGCAAATTTGTTATTTGTTAAAAGCAGAAAGTACTGCTGTTTAAATGGGATCAAAGTTAAAAATATGTATTTAGCTCCTATTTATTTATTTATTTGTTTATTTATTTCAGATTTTTATATACCGGCATTCGAGACAGCAGTCACATCGTGCTGGTTCACATAAAACAGGGGTGCATAGTAAACATAACTATAACAATGATGCGGAAAAGACAGTTACATATAACAGGGTGATAAGAACTTGGCTGAGAAGGAAGAGAAAGGACAGGTTATAATTCACACAGGTAAACGATAGAAGATAAGGTTAACCATGGAGTAGTAGGAGAATAGTTAACCATGTTGGAGATTAGTTAACCATGGTGTAGTTGGATATTAGGGGTGGCTTGGAGGTGTTCGATCAATTGGCCTCCGGGAAAGCTTGTGTGAATATCCAGGTCTTTAGTCTTTTTTTGAAGGTTGAGATGCATGGTTCTGTTCTGATGTTTGAGGGGATGGAATTCCATAACGGTGGAATGGCTGTAGAGAAAGCCCGGTCTCTTAGTGTGCAGAGTCTGGTGGATTTGGACGGTGGTACCTGTAGCGATCCCTTGTATGCATCTCTTATTGATAAAAATAACCACAGAGATAGCAAAATAGATCTGTTGCCAAAATCATTCTAATAAAGTAATTAAGTAAATACAACTTTTACCAATATTAATAAATAATTTTTGGAAAACTTTTTTTCTTTTTTCTCTTCCACCTACCATTAAATATTGGAGAAAAGACTAAAAGTATTCTTTTTCTGAGGATGGGGTAAAGATTTCCTCATGCTTTTAATGGCAGTAAAATAAGGTAAATATGCAATAGAGAAGGTACAGAGAAGGGCGACCAAAATGATAAAGGGGATGGAACAGCTCCCCTATGAGGAAAGATTAAAGAGGTTAGGACTGTTCAGCTTGGAGAAGAGACGGCTGAGGGGGGATATGATAGAGGTGTTTAAAATCATGAGAAGTCTAGAATGGGTAAATGTGAATCGGTTATTTACTCTTTCGGATAATAGAAGGACTAGGGGACACTCCATGAAGTTAGCATGGGGCACATTTAAACTAATCGGAGAAAGTTCTTTTTCACTCAATGCACAATTAAACTCTGGAATTTGTTGCCAGGGCATATAGTTAGTGCAGTTAGTGTAGCTGGGTTTAAAAAAGGATTGGATAAATTCTTGGAGAAGTCCGTTAACAGCTGTTAATTAAATTGACTTAGAAAAGAGCCACTGCTATTGTTGCGTCCGTCGGTGCTAGACGGTTTCGCCCCGTTTGCCTCACCTTGTTCACGGCGCCTCCCGCATCCCTAGGGAAAATGTCTGCTGCCGCGTCTACAAGCCATTTCTCTGGCGTCCCCGGAATGGCTATGGTGCTGCCTCCTGCCATACTCCTCCCAAGGGCCTACTAGGGTGCGCGCACGCTCACGCCACCCACGTCTTTATTCCAGCATTGGCACGAACCTTGGGGGCATTCCCCTCTACTGACATCACGCCATCCGGGTATATAGCCTGTACTAAGTTGCTAGCTCTTTGAGCTAGCAAAGGATTGGTCTTGGCCGGTTCTAAGCTACTCTGCCGCTGGAAGCTCTCTCTCTGCCCTTTGGGGTATTGCTAACCTGGGTACCCGCTCCTCAGGGGCCCTTTGCTTTCTTTCAGGTGCCTATCAGGGATCAGGTACTCGCTCCTCTAGGGCCTGCTCTCCCTGTCTCGATGCCACTACCTAACTTCTTCAACCTGGTGGAATCGCATACCAACAGCAATCATCTAGTGAGTAATCTAACTCTCAGTCTATCTCATCCACAGTAATACCTTGCTGGGAAACCTGCACCGGAATTCCCCTATACCAAGGGGGTGAGAAGGGTCCCCCTCTGCCGAGGGTCCTGAGACTGCTACTTCCAGACTACCTCACTACTGCCACCTCTGGTGGTACACTACAAGCTGTTTAATAAAAGAACTAAACTCTATGTTTGTGCATCTGTGTTTAGCCCAGTACTGTGGCGCCTCACGGGGCTTCTCTCCGTGGGTGTGGTCATCTGCCACAGTACCCAAGAATCCACCCAAACATCGTTTAACCATAACAGCTATTACTAGCATCAGTAGCATGGGATCGACTTAGTTTTTGGGTACGCGCCAGGTTCTTATGGCCTGGATTGGCCCCTGTTGGAAACAGGATGCTGGGCTTGATGGACCCTTGGTCTGACCCAGTATGGCATGTTCTTATGTTCTTATATGTTCTTAAAGCAGTTATTAGAACTCAAGGGTTATTTTTTTCTGGGAGAATGAACACTGCCCAGATGTCCTCATCTTTTCTTCTCCACTTTTCATCCCAGCTTTGGGATGGGCAAGAAGTGTAAAGGTATTATCCAAGTGTTCCCGTCTGCATTGGAAGTTCCTGTTTCTTTAACTCAGACAATGCTGGAGTCCTTCATGCAATCCCAGGTAGAGTGGGGTCAAGAGGAACTTGGGGCTTGGGCTCCTTTTCCCAGTGAAACTGTGATCTCACTCAGCCCCAATGGACCTTCCTCACCACCGGCTATTTCCTCTACCTACATGGGGACTGGGGTTCAGTTAGAAGGTTCATGTGTCAGGATTCCCTCTTCTTTCTCAGAGGACCCCCATTAGCAGAAACAACTTCACCTGTTTCTGCGGGAATAGGTATTGAGGGAGGTGTGGCTGGCTCTATCGCCTCCAAGCCTGAAATTGTCCCTCTATGGACGGTGATAGTTACCTCGGAGAAAAATGTTTCCACAAAAATTGATGCAATGTTGGGGTCATTGGGGGGCCTTTCTAAAAAGGTTGAAGAGAAATTTGCAGACGTTTGCTGAAATAGTTTAATTTAAGAGATTTTCATCAGAATTCTCATCTTTCCTTAATTAAGGATAATCAGGTTTTACAACACTGAAATAGATCTTTCTTATTTTTTGGAGCATTCTAGCTCTGAAGGTTTGGAAAGATCGACTTTAATAGTTATTTATACTTGTGAAAAAGATAAGGACTGGACCTTGAGACTTTTTTTCATCTCAGGGATAGGTCCTTTCCTGGTCAGCACATTTCCATTTTTTCCTGATGTTATGAAAGAAAGTCAACAGAGGAGAAAGGCTTTTTAAAGGTATAAACAAAGAGTAATTATTCTCGGAGGAACTTGCTTACTAAAATTTCCATGTAAATGTTCTATAAATTATAAATATAATAAGTATGTTTTTTACATTCCTTAAGAACTAAATTCTTTTCTTGCCAATCAGGTTTCTCCGATTTTGACTACCTCAGTCCATGTTGATAACAGCAAGGAAACCCTTAAAATGTTTGTTTCTAGGTATTTTGTTAATATTTTTCCTTAGTTATTTACTCCCCTTATTGTAGGCTAACCAGCAGCTTGTATATTGAAGTATAACATAGTTAAGGTTCTATTTGTAATTTGTTTTAGGTATGCATAGCTGTACTTTTCTTAAAGTCAATATTTTTTCATTGTACTTATATGGAAAATTATAAATAAAGAATTGAAAAAAAGATGAATTAAGTAACTTAGGGTAAGGCTATGAAAGGAAAAAAAGTCTTTCAGTTTGGTTCATTACTTTGTTTTTGGTGTATTTGTGTCTGAATGTTTAGGTTTTTTTCTTTGAATTCTCAGCTGATTTGTTTTTGGCAGTTTGTGTACACAGTTTGCATTTTGTGCACGCAAGTTGGCGAATACAAATAAGCAGAAAAATATTCTGAATTTTTGGATTAGTTGAGTTTTGTTCATAATTCACTGCAATTTGACTCGTTTGTCATGTTTTACCCATTTGTATAAAACAAATTCATATCCCTAATTTTGGGCTTTTCACAGATTGCACATTTTTATTATAAGTTAAGCATCACAGCCTTTGCTGAATACAGATGGTCATAGCTTAGTAACTAAGGGATGCACAGAGCTTAATCTTGCCCATATGTCTCTGTTTACAGACCAGTTAACTTGCAACATCTTTTTTTTTATCGTGGGACAAAGTCAGACTCTAAGGAATTCACACTGCACAAACTGTTCATATTATTGGAATGTAAAAATACTAAATTACTGTATGAAAGTTTGATGGAAAGTACCCTTGTGGATCACAGATTACAGAAAGCATAAGTTATTCTCCTATTTTCTCTAGGGTTGACAACTTTAAGAAAGAAACAAACTCCTGTGCCCCCTGTACCCCCTGTGCCTCTAGTCCATCACCCCCATGCCCGCCCCCATGCTTCTCTACTCAACATTCATACCTGCATTGGTTATCGCCCAAGGCATACTACAGTGCTCTTTAATTTCTCTTTTTTTCCACCATCTTCCCTGCACCTTGGGCAGCAGGAGGAAAGGCACAGCATAAGCAATCTTGCAACATGAGGGTCTGTGAGACAGTACATGTTCAACGTCCCAGCAGTGGCTCCTTCTTCACAGGCTTCTTGTTTAGAATGGATACCCTCACTATAGAGGAGGAGCCACTATAAGGACCATAAGTTAATATGATCTCAGAGTCCCTATGCTGAAGAGAAAGGGATGGATTGGCAAATTAGAATGTGTCTCTTATGTGGCAGACTCACTTCCACTCTCTGTGCATGTGTGTGTATGAGAGAGTGGGAAGCATTTATGTTTGTGTGTGTGTGTGTATAAGTGAGTAGGAAGAATCTGTGTGTGTGTGTATGTGTGTGTTTGAAAGCGAGGGAAGTTTGTGTGTGTGAGAGTGAATGGGAAGTATCTGTGTGTGTGTGTGTGTGTGTATGTGTGTGCATGAGAGAAGGAAGTATCTATGTGTGTGTGATAGAGAGAGGGGGGGACGACTGTATGTGTATGTGTGGTGTGTGTATGTGAGAGAGAAAGAGAGGCGACAGATTCTGCACCTACCCTACTAATCCACAAAAATCTCAGGGTGACTAGACATCCATAGTACCCAGGTATGGATAGTAGGGGACTTTTTTTTATCCTTAGTTTTAATTATTGGGTATTATTTGATGTGTCTGCTGTTTTGAAATATTTTATTGGTGTTTGGGAAATTTTTAAACATTTTTATGAGATTTTAATTATTGGGTGTTCTGTCAATTATTTTGAAATATTCTTTTTATTAGAATTGTTTTATGATTGTTTTATATTTTTTATTTTATTGATTGTGTTATGAGGAAATTTGATAGGTTTTTTTTTTCCCATTGTTTTACTGCTTACAAAGTCTGGCTTCTTGTGGTTTCTGGTTCAGTTTTTATCAGCATGTTTCTATTTAAACTTTATGGTCACTCACTTTATTCTGTATCTGGTGAGGGTCTGACTGTGTTCTGCATAGATGACTGAGCTGAGGTATTCTGCTGGCATATAGTTTCTGTCTAGGGATCTATTGTAGCCTGGAGTCCTAGGTGAATGTTCAGCCTTGTACCTTCCCCCCATTCCTTGATTAACTTTCAGGCCCAAAGAACCCTCCTCCTGATATTTTGATAATTAAACCCAACAATCATTATGACTCCACTACCACCTTTCCCAGAAAAAAACTGTAAACACATAACTGGACATGATACTTTTAGAGCCCAACTTTTAAAAATGTCTGTATATATATATCTTGCTTTTTTTGCAGTCTACCCCCCCCCCAAAAATTAGAGATGACACATCAGATACTGTGACATGATTTCTGAAATGTAATACACACATAAAATGTTTAAAATTTAAGGAGATAATTTTCAAAGAGTTAAATAGAGATACATATGTAAATGAGCACATACACGAATAAGCAGGATGTACATGTTTACATCCTATTTATAAACCTTGAGAGTATGTATTTATTTGAAGTGTTAAGCATAAATGTTGATGGGAAAAAAGGGGGTAGTTTAGGGGCTTCCGGGGCGGGGTTCAGAAGTACACACACACAAGTTGCTAATTTGTAAGCGATATGCGTGCATATGTTACCAAATTTATCCCAGCACTTTTACACCTGCGAATTGACCCACACAGGTGAAATCAGACTTGCTTGTTGTCTGTAGTTTTGGGTTGTGAAGTCTGGTGAACAGGGGGAAGGTTTAGGATGATATATCAGAGGGCCTAGGTGAACTAGAGAAGGACTGGATGAACTGGTAGAGATATTGGAAAACTGGCGGATTCCAAGTACCCGTGCAAGTAAGTGTAGCTGGTCCCACATTAGGGTGTTTTTAGCCACATCTGGAGCGCTACAGGTCTGGGTCCAAGTCTTAAAGGAGGGAAGATGCATTCCTGGGCCCCTGGCATGATCAGTCACTACAGCAGTCACAGGCTCACACTCTAGCTCGATGATCACAACCATGTGCAAGAGTGTCCAGAACAGCAAGGAAGCCAAAAGTATCACAATGGGTTAAAAATAAATACTCACACAGGGGGTCCATCTATTCAGCCAAAACACTGGGTAAATGAGGGAAAACCAGAAAAACTAAGTCCACAATAAAGTTTTTACTGTAACTTAAATAGAATCCATGCTAAGATAGTAAACATCAAAAAGAGCATAAAAAATACAAATACAATGAAAACAGGGAGTTCCTTGTCCACTTTAGATGTTCACTCCTTTCCCTCGCACCTTCATCCATACCCAGATTACCCTTCCCATGTAGGGTAGGATAACTAGAGTGTAGCTCCAGCATCAGCTGGTCAAGTAGAAAAAAATATCCCCAAGCACAAAATGTAGAACAGAACAAAAAATCTCAAACTTGGGTCAAAACTCTTAACTCCAGTCCCAAAGCCAAACAAAATTTTCAGATCTCTAGTACAAGAGTCCAACCTTTTTTCTCAGATGTCTGTAGTACAAGAGGTCCAAAAACATGTCTTCTCGCCCTTTCTTCTTCCTTATCTTAGGAAAAAAGGGTCCTTCTCGATTCTTCTCTAACTCCAAAATGCAAACAGATCTCAAATGTAGTTTTCAACACCTCCAGGGATGAGAAATTAAGATCCTACAGCTAAGCTTCAACTCCCTTCTCTTCAACCTCTTCCTTAAGATCTAGGGATGAACTTTAGCTTCTCCTTCCTTCTCTCTAGTGGCCTTCTGCTAAAGAATGAGCATGCCCCAAGGAATTATATACCCCTAGAAGCCTTTCCCCCCAAAGGTCAGGTTCTTGTCATGGGAGGCTCTAAAAGTTTTGCAAAACACTTCTCACTACCCATTACTGGAAAAATATACATGGGAGCATTTCTTATTGATTGTCAAAGCATATCACGTAAGTAATTTAAGAAACGGAGTATGTGCCAAACTTTCTAACAACACTGCCTATGCATTTACGGGTGGATTTTAAAAGCCCTGCTCGCGTAAATCCGCCCGGATTTACGTGAGCAGGGCCCTCGCGCGCTGGTGCGCCTATTTTGCATAGGCCGCCGGCGCGCGCAGAGCCCCGGGACGCGCGTACGTCCCGGGGTTTTTTGAAGGGGGCGTGTCGGGGGCGTATCTGGGGCGGGGCCGAATGATGTGGCGTTTCGGGGGCGGGACGTGGCGTTTGGGGGGTGGGACCGGGGGTGTGGCACCGGCCCGGGGGCGTGGTCCAGGCCGCTGGTGCGCGTAGATTTACGTCTGCTTCTTGCAGGCGTAAATCTAGGGACAAAGGTAAGGGGGGGGGTTTAGATAGGGCTGGGGGGGTGGGTTAGGTAGGGGAAGGGAGGGGAAGGTGAGGGGAGGGGCGAAAGAAAGTTCCCTCCGAGGCCACTCCGATTTCGGAGCGGTCTCGGAGGGAATGGAGGCAGGCTGCGCGGCTCGGTGTGCGCAGGCCTGCCCAAAATCGGCAGCCTTGCGCACGCCGATCCAGGATTTTATAAGATACATCCGGCTATGCGCGTATCTTATAAAATCCTGCGTACTTTTGTTTGCGGCCTGCTGTGCGAACAAAAGTACGCGAGTCGCGCTTTTTAAAAAAAAATCTACCCCTTAATTCTGGTTTTATTACTTGCATAGAGTATATGTGCACTGAAAAATACACGTGTATTTTCAGGGCTAAATATGCTGTGTGGCTGTCACACAGTTTATAAAATATTACCATAAATCTCTGTTAGGCCTACTTAAATGTGCATTTTCCTGAGATTTATGCAGACTATTGAAAATGGGGCTCCCTGCTAGCTGGATGGGAAAATCTAGGGGAAGTAGAACAGCAAAAACTAAAATATATTGTAAAGGCAGTTAAATGTTTTGTAAGAAAAGTAAATAAAAATGTGGAAAAAAAGAGACCTCTTATGGTTTTCTAAAGAAGTAGCTGAAAAGGTAAGAAAAAAAAGGTTAGCGTTCATAAACTACAAGAGAAACGCAGAAAGAGAAAAGCTGATAGAAGCTGTGAAAATAGGGGTAGTCAGGAAGCAAAATGGAAGGAAAAAATGGATAGTATGATAAAATGGGAGGTGGGGAGGACTACAAGACTCTTTTTTAGATTTGTTACTGATCGGAGGAAGTACAAAATTGGCCTTCTGAGACTCAGAGGTGAAGGAGAGGAATATGTAGAAGCTGAATTGTTAAAAGCAAAATTGCTTGACAAATATTTCTGTTCAGTGTTCCCTGAAGAAGGGCCAGAAGCAGAATCCCAGCAAATAGACATAAATAGGATTGGAAGTGAGATAAATCTTTAACATTTTTTCAGAAGACTGTGTTTGTGAAGGTCTAGTTAAACTAAAAGTAGATAAAGTGACAGCCAGAATACATTCGAGAATATTTAAAGGTGGATTTTTAAGGGCGCGCAGGGTTCCTGGCATGTGCATGTGGACGCGTCAATTTTATAACATGCACGTGCCAAAGTACATTCATATGCTTTACACCTGTTATTTCTACAGGTAGTTGAACAGAGGTAAAATAACGTGCATAACTTTTAAAATCAAAGCTACTTGTGGTGTTTTTCTCCACTGACCTGAACCATCCTCCCCCACACAATTTTTGTTCTAAGAATAATTTTTTAAAATCTGGGTTTAAGGGGGCCAGTTTTCAACTAGGGCAATATAGTTGACTAACCATCTAATAATTCAGCCAGATCCCATTGAAGGTTGTCCTTTGAACATGTTTAGGATTTGAGATTGAAAAAAATATTCACACATTTAATAATGCTACGCTTTTATCAGCCATGTAAGAAATAAGGCCCTTCTTTTTAGTGAGAGCGAACAAAATATTAACTCAAAACTGACAGATGGAGATGAGGGAAAAGACAATGTATACCCACACTAGAGTTATAATGTAACACATTACACTATCACTGCAAGGGCGTGTTTGTACCTATTTAAGGTGAAGTAATTTAGTGGCATAAAGTAAAGCTAATTAAAATGTTAACTGGATGGTCAGTGGCAAATAATTAATTTGCTCTAAATTAATTATGCATGATATTTCATTGTTGATGCATTTATCATGATTGTCTTCTTTTCATACGTTTGTACAAATCATATGGAGACATCTTCTCAGCAAAGTCCTAGAACAGACCAAAAAAGGAATCAGGCACCACTATTATAACCCTGGGGCTAAGAAAATCCTGAAAAAAAAAAATGGAATTTAATGATTTCATTTTACTGCAAGTAGAATAACAGACCTGCGTGTAAGAAATAAATAATTTTTAAAAATAGAACCTTTTATCGGCTGTCTCTCTATGGAATGAGTTGTGGTTCACGCTCTGTTTTGTGGACCACAAAGTTCATTTGACTGTTGTTTCAGTCTATAGGAAGAAAACAGTAAAAAAAATATTTATCACAATCAAATATTAAAGTAACAAAACAAAGATTTTCAGGTTATGGATAAGCCCATCCCTTAATGTGAGCAATATTTTTGATAGCTATTTGCTGATTCACAGAATGATAACCTTACAGATGGAAATTCCTTTGAGCTATAAATACCTCTGACTTTCTGTTTGCTGTCGCACATTCAAATAAAATCATGTTTACAGCAGTTGCTTCTTTTGCATTCCTGCATTACCCTGTTGGATCTTATGAGACTGTTATCAGTTTCTCTGGACAGAGGGTGGAATCCAAGACTGTTGATGTGAGCTACACAGGTCTCCTATCACTATGTCAGAAAGCATTTAAAAAAAAAAAAAAGAAACCCTAAAAAAGTTGTTCAGATCATTTGACCTGAAAAATGGAAGCTTAACCTTTCGCAGCTGTCTCTGAAGTTCTCTGCATCTGCTCAATATCTCCACAAATGGAATGGCAGCCATGCCTTTCCCTTTTAAGACCTTGCTGCTGAAAAATGTGGAGGTATGCAACAAAATCATGTACAGGAGTACATCTCCGTGAGACAGAGCTGAATGTTCCCCGAGCTGGTCCCAATCTCTTTTTTTTTGAAAGCATGGGAAAAAAATGCAGTGGGATAAATATTTCTAGAAATCTGGCCATATAGATGGCTTAGGAATTTTGCAGAATTGAAGTTCATGTGCTTGATTCATCCAAAATCGTTTTTGATCTCTGGAGGACAACTTTTGGAATAAATCTGACTAGCTGTCACGAAAACAGCTATTTAGAAAGAAAAGAAAAAAAGAAAGAAAATATTCTTTACAGCTAAAAAAAAAAAAAAAAAGTGAGAAGCAGCCATGCAAGAGATTCATGGAGAGACTGGAACTAAAAACTGGCCCTGTCATTTTTACTCTCATTAAGGCTGTGGTTTATAAACCTAATCGGATTACTGAAATGACACTAATTAGACCTACATTCATGATTCAGATTGACAAGCTCTAGTCTAGACCTTTCCTTACTTACATGTAGAGATCTTAATTAATAGTGCAGATTTTCCTTCACTATGATGCATGCAATATGAAGCATGAACAAGCCGAAAATAGCTTACTGTTCTTGTGGTACAAACAGACTGTTACGCGTCCCGGCCTTGGCAGGCCCACGCCCGGGCCTACTCACCCCAGGAATCCAGCTGCCAGCTCCAGTCACCTTCGCTCACAGCAGTGGGCAGCCGCCTCCGTCCCCCGAGCGCCTGCAGCCACCTCTGCCGCTTTCTGACTCCTTCGTGGTTCCTCCCTACGCCCAGTGGATCTTCCCGCGTGGGCCGTGGAGTGATGCCACCGTCCGCTTCCTCCAGGCCCTGCTTAGGCGCGCGCGACTCTGGCACTCTTAAAAGGGGGCTGCGGCGGGAAAGTAGCAGCGCCCCGGATGATGACATCACGTGGCCTCTGTATAAAAGGCCAGTGACCCAGGCCACTTGTTCCCTGCCTGGCAACAGGTTGTCCCACGACTTGCTCGTGTGCCCTCGTTTTCCTGGTACCTGGTTCCTGTTCTTGTCATCGTTCCTGTCTCTGTTCCTTTCG
This sequence comes from Rhinatrema bivittatum, assembly GCF_901001135.1. Taxonomy (NCBI): domain Eukaryota; kingdom Metazoa; phylum Chordata; class Amphibia; order Gymnophiona; family Rhinatrematidae; genus Rhinatrema; species Rhinatrema bivittatum. The sequence goes on along the minus strand of NC_042620.1, from coordinate 119,570,896 downwards.
TTGTTCCTGGTTCCTGTTCCTGCTTGTTCCTTCGCCTAATTCTTGTACCCTTGCACTGATTCTCTGGTATGACCCCTGCTTCGCCTGGACTACGCTTGGACTGATTCTTGGTATTGACCCCTGCTTCGCCTGGACTACACTTGGACTGATTCTCTGGTATTGACCCCTGCTTCACCTGGACTATGCTTGGACTGATTCTCTGGTATTGACCCCTCCTTCGCCTGGACTACTCTTGGACTGATTCTCTGGTATTGACCCCTGCTTCGCCTGGACTACGCTTGGACTGATTCTCTGGTATTGACCCCTGCTTCACCTGGACTATTCTTGATCTGATCTCCTGGCTCTGACCTCAGATCTGCTTCTGGTTCCTCGCCTTCCTGCGGTCTGTCCTGACTCCAGCTTTCCTTGGACTCTCCTTTGGTATCCTACGGACCTGGCCCCTCAGTCTTCAGCTTATCTTTACCTGGATGCCCCCCTGTTCCTATTGGCGTCTGGTAGAGATGTGAATCGGAACCGGAATCGGTTCGGATTCCGGTTCCAATTCACATGTGTGGTTTTTTCCATCAGGCCCGATCGCATTTGTTTATCGGCTGCACCCCAGCCGATAACAAAAAAACCCACCCCGACCCTTTAAAAGTAACCCCTTAGCTTCCCCGACCCTCCCGACCCCCCCAAAACCTTTTTACAGGTACCTGGTGGTCCAGTGGGGGTCCCGGGAGCGATCTCCCGCGATCTCCCGCTCCGGGCCGTCCTCCGGCTCCCGAGCCATCGGCTGCCACTAATCAAAATGGCGCCGATGGCCCTTTGCCCTTACCATGTGACAGGGTATCTGTGCCATTGGCCGGATCCTGTCACATGGTAGGAGCATTGGATGGCCGGTGCCATCTTGTGCTCCTACCATGTGACAGGGGCTGACCAATGGCACCGGTAGCTCCTATGACATAGTAAGGGCAAAGGCAATCGGCACCATTTTGATTACTGGCAGCCGATGGCCCGCGTGCAGGAGATCGCTCCCAGACCCCTGCTGGACTTTTGGCAAGTCTTGTGGGGGTCAGGAGGGTCCCCAAGACTTGCCAAAAGCCCCTGGTGGTTCAGCAGGGGTCCGGGAGCGATCTCCTGCACTCGGGCCATCGGCTGCCAGTAATCAAAATGGCGCCGATAGCCTTTGCCCTTACTATGTCACAGGGGCTACCGGTGCCATTGGTCAGCCCCTGTCACATGGTACGAGCACAAGATGGCACCGGCCATCCAGTGCTCCTACCATGTGACAGGATCCGGCCAATGGGACGGATACCCTGTCACATGGTAAGGGCAAAGGGCCATCAGCGCCATTTTGATTAGTGGCAGCTGACAGTCCGGGAGCAGGAGGATGGCCCGGAGCGGGAGATCGCTCCCGGGACCCCCACTGGACCACCAGGTACCTGTAGAAAGGTTTTGGGGGGGTCGGGAGGGTCGGGGAAGCTAAGGGGTTACTTTTAAAGGGTCGGGGTGGGTTTTTTGGTTATCGGCTGGGGCGCAGTCGATAAACAAAATGCGATCGGGCCTGATGGAAAAAACCCCACATGTGAATTGGAACCGGAATCCAAACCGATTCCGGTTCCGATTCACATCTCTAATGACCAATCCCAAAAACAGGGGGAAGGGGCCAAAACCTAAGGAGGATCCAAATATCCAAAAATTTCTCAGCAGATGAAAAGAGGTAAAATAGTAAGGATGTGAAGCTACTGTTATATCCTCTGCCAGCCAGAAAAAAGAGAAAAGCTGGAACAGGAAACTAATTCCGATTTTTCTGTCCCTACTTCTATAGGCACGATGACAATACATAACACATATCGTATTTAGGAATATTCAGATATAATTTCAGTAATTAGTCACTTGAGGGGGCCACACTCAAGTGGAACTATGGCCAGTACAGATTTTATTCACATACATCTTTCAAAAAAGTATGGACTATACCAATGGTCCCCAAACCTGTCCTGGAGGAACCCTAGCTGGGCGGGTTTTCAGGATATCCACAATGAATATGCATGAGGGAGATGTGCATATACTGCCTCCATAGCATGCAAATTTTATTTCATGCATATTCATTGTAAATATCCTGAAAACCCGACCAGCTGGGGGTCCTCCAGAACAGGCTTGGGAAACTCTGGACTAGACATTAACATTACCACAAGCTAGCTCCTCTAGTTGAAGAGCAATATGCAACATTTATTTCATCTCCTTATAAGCTTAAAAGCTTCAAGCACATACCAGCTATCCAGACCAGAGAACCAAATGGAAAAATTGTCATCACCATCCTTCCCTGTACCTGAGCAGACCTGGGCTCCTTCTGCACAATAGTGTGGATAATGCATAGGCACACCTGCATCCCTTCCTCCAATATCCAGACAAGGAGAACCACTAATTTGAAGAGAACCATGCCAGACATGGCAAGGAACACTACATAGGCACACTTGGGAACCTTCCACCCAGACAAGGAGAGCCACTGACGTGGAGGGAACCATGCCAGACATGGCAAGGAACACTACATAGGCACACTTGGGAACCTTCCACCCAGACAAGGAGAGCCACTGGGGTGGAGGGAACCATGCCAGACATGGCAAGGAACACTTGGCACACTTGGGAACCTTCCACCCAGTCAAGGAGAGCCACTGACGTGGAGGGAACCATGCCAGACATGGCAAGGAACACTTGGCACACTTGGGAACCTTCCACCCAGTCAAGGAGAGCCACTGGCGTGGAGGGAACCATGCCAGACATGGCAAGGAACACTACATAACAACACCTGCGTCCCTTCCACCAATATCCAGACAAGGAGAACCACTAATGTGGAGGGAACCATGCCAGACATGGTAGGAAACACTCCATAGGCACACCTGGGCCCCTTTCACCAATTCCCAGACAAGCAGAACCACTGATGTGGAGGCACCCATGCCAGACATGGTAGGGAACAGTACAGAAAAATTTCCATTCTTTATAACCCGCAGTTGGGGAAAACACAGGGTATGAAACCTTTTCCACATTAAGCGGCATATGAGACTCCCCTTGGGGCAGAACCATCAAATCAAATACTATATCCTTAAAGGAGTGAAAAAGACAGCAGTGCTCTTGTAACCATGGAACAAGATATGCAGAAGTAAATTGGTGGGACAATAAAAAACAGACATAACTAACACTCATGGTAATATATAGACATTAGCAAAAAGTCACAAATTAACATACTGAACACCATTTATTTATGGCTTGTTTTTATAATTTTTTTATTTTTATGGAATTTTTGCATACTTTTTCTAAACAAGCATACCCAAATATCCTGTAATAATATACATATAAGGCACCGTCTGTATCCAGATCACATAGATAGGTATCCAATAACCATACCATTGGTAAACTCTGAATGAATAAAGAACAAAACTACATTCACCCATCTATGAAATATTTTTATTTTCTATGGAAATTATTCAAAACATAATCACAAACACCAACATTAAATTACTAAATACATTTCCAATGCCACCCTCATGTGGAATTAGAATTAATGCCCTTAATCAATTGTATATCATAGCAGCAAATTTTTCCATCATTCCATCTTTGATGACTCTTCAAATGCTAGATGCCAGTTGCTTGTAGGCTTAAAGTAGATTCCTGAAAAACAGTAGAGAGAAAACACCCTCCCCAACAATAACAGATATATAGAAATAACCTTGCATTATATCTTTCTTCATAAATTTCAACAACAACCATGACTGCAAACAACAAAACAGTCCACTCTATGTCAGGAATAGAATTTTCAAACTCAAGGAGTCATTTATCAAAGTGCTATATGGTGTTTTTGCATGCAAAAGTACCATAACCATTTTTAGTGGTGTTAAGCTCCTGGAGAACCAGCCTGAGAGTGAGAGAGATTATATCTGTATGGGAGGCCCACCTAGTAACTCGAGGTGAGGTTTAGGTAGTAGTGTAAGGGTTAGGGGCCACTTTGACATTCAAAGTGAAACGTACGAACAGAACAGTGCTCTCTTGTGAAGATTTGATGACCTTCGGAGTGAGGAAACTCACCCAAAGATGAGATTTGTGCAATGTTTCTCAACCTAGCTTGATGTTACCCAGGTAGCGAGTCCATCAAACTAGGTTGAGAGAACCTTTCCTCACTCCAAAGGTCATCAAATCTTAGGGCCCACAATGTCCAGACAACAGAAAAAGAAAAAAAAAAACCATGTTATTCAATTTAGTAATTGTAATATATTAGCTTTGGGAATGGGAAGTTCCTCTATCCTTGTTTATTGCTGAGACCAGGAGGAAACATTTTTTTTCTAGTTCTCTAGTGTTGATGAAGAACCTGGCTGCATGGGGATTCCTAATTTTGTCTGTGCATTTCTATTTCTAATTTGTGTTATAATATTCTGTATTGGCTAATGGGCTCTCTGTATTCTGTGTGTGTGACTGAGGTGAGGGAGTCTGCTAGCATTTAACTTTTCTCTAGGGATCCATGGCAGCCCAGCTTGTTTTGTTTTCCTAATAGGATGTACTTGTGTTCTAGAGCACAGTGTAAAATTTGCAGTGCTGCTTTTTCATAGGCTGGGTTGTTACTTTTGGAATCCTGTGAGTCAATGCTGCTGTAGTATTGCAGGTTTGCTATTTTTGTGCTCTTTTTTTTTTTTTTTTGCAGGGTTTTGTATTATTTCACAATGTGCCCGGTAGTGGAGGAAGTCTGTGTATCTTTTACTTAGATGGCATCAGAATTATTTTGTACAGAGATGTGTAGCAGAAAACATCCTGCTCTGCCACCATTGTTAGAGGGGTATGAGTGTGTGTTTGTGCATGTGTGTGTGTGTTTTGGGGGGAGTTCTTTGGATAAAAAGTATATATTTATAGAACTGGAACTAAAGGATTTATACTGGGCTTGTTTTCCACACACCATGATGAGAATGAACCTCACTCTTAAACCAGGGTATGCTGGGTATTCCATCCAGGACCTTTATGTCTCTAGCATGTCCTAATGTTACATTTACCCACTCAATATTGGGGTAATTGAAATCACTGCCAAATAGGTTAACTTCCCTGATTTCTCTTAGAATTTCATTGTCTGGCTCATCATTTTGGCTTGGTGGACAGTAGTATACTCCTATCACTATACTTTTACCCAACACACAAGGGATTGCTACCCATAAAGATTCTACTGTCCATTTAGTCTGTTGTATGATCTTTCTCCTGTTGTACTCTATGCCCTCCCGGACATAAAGCACCCCCCCACCTAGTTGAGCCTCCTTATCATTGCGATATAATTTGTACCTGGTATAGCACTCTCCCAATGGTTATTCTCCTGTATGCACAAATGTCCAAACTCTGAACTGAGACAAAGCAATACACTGTAAGTAAAGAGTGTACACTGTATGAGGAGAAGCAGTCTATGGTTGTGCATGTCTGAAGTTAGAATAAAGAGTTACTGGTTTTTTTTTTTTAAGATTTCTTTATTGAAATTTTTGTATTACACACTAACAATAGAGAAAAAAAACTTTATGTAACATTTGGAGATCGAACTTACTCAACCCCCCCACCCCCCCTTTGTTATTACAGTCCGTGCCCAGAAGGGTAATGTTCATGAAATCTTGATTCTTAAGACTCTGTGATATTAGATGTCTGAGAGTATGGAATTTTGCGGTGTACCAGTGGCCACCTGATCATCTAGTAGATTCCTTGTAATCCAGGGAAAGTTGAAGTTTGATAGAAGCTTGTAGATGTCTTGGTAATCGCTGTAGATATCTCAACCATGTCTCCTCCCACAGTGCCATTCTTCGTTTCGTCGATCGCCGTGCCGTCATATAGTCGAAGCTCATTAATTTTATCATCCGAGACTGCCATTGGGCTTGCTCTGGCCGGGTCTCAGCTATCCACTGCGCCATAATAGTCTGAAGGCCAATCAACAATGCCTTCCTTACGAAAAGACTGTCCGCAGGAGCCAACTCCTCAAGATCTTTAGCCAGGATACCTAGAAGGCAAAGGTTAGGGTCCCTTTGTAATGTTATTCCCAGAAGACCACCTACTTCCGCCAGCACTATGGTCCAAAAGTGCACTATCCCCTCGCATTCCCATAGAAGGTGAAAGAGCGTTCCATCTATGGTACTACATTTTAAACATTTAGCAGAATCACACAGTTTAGCACTATACATCTGAGTCCTTGACATGTACATACAATGCAGTACTTTAAAGCTCACTTCTCTGAGAATTACATTTTCAGTCAGCCTATAACAGTCTTGTAAACATGATTTTATATTGACTATGCTTATGCTAAGGTTCGCCTTTTTCTCCCACTTGCTTTGAATACTTTCTAGGGCGACATTATTTTCCTGCCTCCTCAAAATCCGAGCAAAAGTCCCACTTGAATTTGGTTTCTTCCCCCCAGTGAAGAAGAATGTTTGAAGATCCAGGGCCTTAAGATAATATTCGGACATATACTTTAAGGAAAATATATAATGCCTGATCTGCAGATATGCAAAGAAGTCCTTGGAGGCTAACCCAAACTGAATCTGTAGATCTTGGAAGCTTTTCAAGATTAGAGATTTGGGGTCCATGCAACATTGTATATTGTCAAGTCCCTTGCTAGCCCATATGCGGAATATCTGGGAGGACAATCCACCAATAAACTGTGGGTTTCCTAGGAAGGACAAATAAGGTGTTATTGTATCTTTCATCCTTAATTTGGTCTGACATAAATATCTCCAAGCCCCTCTGCCAGAGCTAATAAGCAGATCCTTTTTGAACCTGTCTGGGACATCCCTCCCCGGCACTTGCAATATGTTCATAGGTCTGTAGGGGGACATCCACTTGTCTAGGAACTGCGTCGGTGAGTATATGCTGGTATCATTGAACCAGTCATAGATATGGCGGAGCAGACAAGTAAGATTATAATCTCTCCAATTCGGGCAAGACATACCCCCCTGTTCTTTGGGTAACATCAGTGTGGTCAATGGCAAACGTGCTTTGTGTGTCCCCCAAATGAATTGTCTCACTGCTCTATTTATTCGCTTGATCTCTGCTTTTTTTAACCATAAAGGAATTTGTTGCAACACATATATCCATTTCGGTAGTTCCATCATTTTCAGTAGGAATATCTTTCCCGTCAAGGAAAGAGGCAGTTTTGTCCACCCCTTTAGCTTGTTAAGCATATTATTTAGCAGGGGGTCTATGTTGGCCTTGTGTAAATGTTGTACCTCCCTAGTAAGGCAGATCCCAAGATATCTCATATCTTTGTCAACCCACTTCAAGGGGAACGTGCCTATCTACTCGCTCTGTAAGTTAGGTCCTAGAGCCATAGCTTCGGACTTATCCATATTGATTTTTAAGCCGGCAAATGCCCCAAACTCCCTCTGGTATTGTAGCACTTTGGGTAAGTCCAATTGAGGTGATGAGAGAAATACCAATACATCATCTGCAAACGCAGATAGGTTGAAGTTCTGGCCACCCATAGTGAAACCTTTTATCTGCGGGTCCCCTGCTATCTTCCTTAATAAAGGATCAATAGAAAGAATATATAACAGGGGAGAAAGCGGGCACCCTTGACGCGTGCCTCGGTAGAGCCTGAAATCCTCCGAGACCTGGCCGTTCGCCAAAATCGCCGAGATTGGGTTGCGGTATAGCAGTGATATACAGTTCAGTATTTCCCCTCTGAAGCCATATCGCTTCAATACGGAAAATAAATAGTCCCATGACACCCGGTCAAAGGCCTTTTCCGAGTCGAACGTGACCAGCATTGCTTCTATTCCATGGTTGTGACATTCCGCCATAGCCACCAGCAATTTTGTCATGTTATTACTAATAGCCCGGCCTTTAACAAAACCCACTTGGTGTTCCATAATCAAGGAGGGGAAGACAACACTTAATCGATCTGCTATTATTTTGGCAAAGAGTTTCGCCTCGCAGTTTAGCAGGGATATCGGTCTATACGCTGCTGGACTCGACAAGTCTTTACCGGGCTTCTCCAATACCGTAATGAAGGCTTTGGTCACCCCATCCGGGAACCTCCCATTCTCCTGGGCCTCATGGAAAAATGCAAGCAATGCCTCCGATGCTTCATCCTTAAGGATTTTATAATATTCAGCGCAGAGTCCATCTGGGCCCGGTGCTTTGTTCCGTTTACTCGCGTGGATAACCCCTTTAAGTTCCTCCAAAGTGATGGGTTCATTAAGTTTACGTAAGTGTTCATCAGTAACTTGTGGGATAACCAGGTCTTGGAAGAACCGATTTTCCTCCGATGCACCCCCTACTCTGTCTTCTGTATATAGATCCTGATAGAAACGTCGAAATTCCGCCCCTATTCCTGCACCAGATGTGAGGGGCTTCCCTTGTTTGTCTTTTAGCTTGTCAATAAAGGTCTTCCCCCTCTGTAGCCTAACCAGGTTGGCCAGTAGTCTCCCGGATTTATTTCCATATCGAAATAATTTGTGTTCTCCCACCATTAAGATTCTTTGTGCTCTGAGATGCAAGGCATCGTTAAGAGCCCGCAGACACTCCGTGTAGGAAGCCAAATTCTCCCTACTTCTATGGGTGCCCAGTTCTTTCTTAGCCTGAGCCAGATTGCATTCTAGGGCCAGAATTTTCTTATGTAGAATTTTGGATTGCGCAATCATATAGGAAGTTATCTCTCCCCTCATGACCGCTTTACTGATTTCCCAGTATAATCCAGACTGACCTTTATGCTCTTTATTGTGATCCGCATATTGTTTCCACTTGGTTAGCAAAAAGTCGCCAAACTTCACATCATCCGCCAGATGAACAGGGAAGCGCCACAACTTCGGTTGCGTCAGAGGAGGTCCTTCCTGCGCAACCATCTCAAGCACTGCATGATCCGATATTGCCACGTCTCGTATAGACGCCTCTTTCACCCGTGGCAACAAAGCTTCGGATATTAAAATATAGTCTATGCGGGACATCGTCGCGTGTGCCCTTGACACATGAGAATAATCCCGTTCTGTGGGGTGAAGTGTTCTCCAAATATCTATCAGAGATAATTCCTTGCATAGATAGGCGATCCCTTTTCTGTTGGAAAGGCCTGCTCGCGCCCTCGGCTAGGATCTATCCAGCGTGTTATCATGGACACAGTTAAAATCGCCCAAGAGAATTAGATGCCCTCTCTGTAGTTGGAGAAGTTTCCCCACAAGCGCTTGAAAAAAATCATGAGAGTATTGATTTGGGGCATATGTTGAACATATGGTGACTTCCTTCCCTTGCAGTTTGCCTATGATAATGAGCACCCGGCCCTCCAAGTTTTTGTGGATCAATATGGCTGCGCCTGCCTTTCTTTTGACTGCTGGCGAGTAAAAACAATGACCAATCCATCCCCTTTTCAGCTTCTGACTCTCAGCTGCTGTCAAGTGTGTTTCCTGGAGACACACAATTTCAGCCTTCAGCTGTTGTAGTGAGCTCAAAACTTTCTGTCGCTTAACAGGGGAACCCAAGCCTCCAACGTTCCACGATTGGACCTTTAGTTTATTCATATCTCAAGATGTACGTGAGAGTATGAAGTCCAAGAAAGAACACCTTCCCACTGGTGAGCCCCCCAGCCTGGGCCCCCAGTCTATCCAATGCCTGATACATCGCATACAATACCTGAGAGCCTAGCATACTCTCATTTGCCCCCTCAGCCTGCGTTCGACTTCTGTGTAAGAAAAGCCTTCTTTTTTGTCCCTCCACCTTGTGAGTTCCCCCCTTTCCGTCCCCCGACCCTACCCCCTCCCCCCTCCCACTATTCACCCCCAAGCTCATTATGCCCCTTAAGTGAATGTCCCACCGACCATCCAAGGATAGTCTCCACACACTATGTGGGGCCGGAGAACCGTTTGATGTGACCAGGTTCTGCCCTCCCCATGCTACAGAGCAACATCTCTAGGATATCTTTGTATACCCCCCCTTATATTATTTATGGAGGCTCCCTATACATACAGAAAAGAAAACCATACATAATAACAGAAAAACAAGCAACAAAACTCGGTATCAGAACTGGGTGTTTGTAGAACATAACATCTAGTACAGTTCTCTGTAACGGGTAACATTACCCTCCCAACAATGCTCCTGGAAGAGAAAAAAAAAACGAGAGACTGTCCTCCCTGCCTCAACCGGGCACTTCTCTGCCTGCTACCAGAGTTTTGAGCCATGCTGCTGCTTTCTCAGGAACATTGAAGGAGAGCACCTGTCCCTCGCTCCATATTTTAAGGACTGCTGGGAATTGTAGGGCAAATCTGATATTTTTATTGAAAAGGGTGCTGCAAGTCGGTGAGAATAATTTTCTTTTAGCCGCCACAGCGGCGGAAAAATCTTGAAAAATGATGATTTTCCCGTCTTTATATTGTAACTCTCTCAATTTTTTAAAGGCGGTTAGAATTGCATTTTTTTGGGCCCAATCGAGGAACCGGATAATAACCAGCCGGGGTCGTTTATCCGACTCACGTTTAGGGCCCAGGCGGTGAGCTCTCTCGATCACCAGCTTTCCTTCCAGGTCTGTTAATTTTAGAGCTTTTGGCAGCCAGTTTTCCAAAGTGTGTTTGATTTCCAGATCCGTTAGATTTTCTGGGAAGCCCATAAATTTCAAGTTATTTCTCCTGGCTCTGTTCTCTAGATCTTCAATTTTTTGCTCCACCACTGTTATACTCCGTTCCACTGCTGTTAAATGCGTGGTCGCCGCCATGATGTCTTCCTCTGCTACTGACACCCGGCCTTCCGCTATTTCTAACCGACGGCCGACATCCCCCAGTGCCTCTTTCAAAGTCCCGACTCTTTCTGAAAGGTCATCGAATTTCGGCTCCAAACCTTTGATAACAGCCTCCATGATCCGGGATACCGTCTGCTCGTCTAAGACCGTACTTTCGCGGCTGGTAGTGGCGTCCGCCATTTTCTGCTCCGGCTCTGCTGCTTTTAGTTTGTCTTTCCTCACTGGCTTGGCACTCATATCTGCTTCCCTCTCGTGCCGATATTGCAGCCCACGTTCCCAGTTTCCACGCGGTGGTTTTTTTTCAAAATTAGTGCGGTATATCCACTCTGATGTTAGTTTTGGGGAGCGCAGATCCTGGAGCAAGGAAAGAAAGCCTCCTTCCCCGCTCACCACATCACGTGATCTCCACAAGAGTTACTGTTTTAAGAAGGCTGGAGTCAGTCTAGTTTGTCTCCAGGCCTGTAGGAATCACCACTCGTTTCCACACTCACTCTGAACCGTGCACTGCTGAGCGACGATCAGCTTTCCCCCTTGTTCTAGTTTAAAAGCTGCTCTATTTCCGTTTTAAAAGTTAGTGCGAGCAGCCTAGTTCCACTCTGGTTAAGGTGGAGACCATCCTTCCAGAGAAGACTCCCTCTTCTCCAAAAGGTTCCCCATTTCCTTACAAAACTGAATCCTTCTTCCTTGCACCATCATCTCATCCATACACTGAGACTCTGGAGCTCTGCCTGCTTCTGGGGACCTGCACGTGGAACAGGAAGCAATTCAGGGAATGCTACCCTGGAGGTTCTGGATTTAAGATGTTTACCTAAAAGCCAAAATTTGGCATCTAGAACCTCCCTCCCAAATTTTCCTATTTCATTGGTGCCTACATGTACCATGACAGTCGGCTCCTCCCCATCACTGACTAAAGTACTATCTAGATCAGTGGTTCTCAACCTTTTTTTGGCCGGGACACACCTAACAGATGGTTCTCACATGCGGGACACACTGAACATGTGACCATCACGGGGCTTAATGTAAACATGCACTCTGCATCCACAGGAATCCCCTCAACCCCCAGCAATGAGTGCAGAGCAGATCTAGGGCATTACCCTGTACAACTCGCCATACAAAAAAGATATTCTGGTTCTGATGACATCCCAGTAAAAGCAAAACAAACTCCTTTTACTACCAGGCAAAATAGCCTTCCTTATGAAAAGACAGTAATTTACCACTAATGCATATTCTCTTGAGAAAACACAACAAATAAGATTGATACAAATGCCTACATGCTAGTAAAATACCTCACCTCGGTCACACACCCTTCACCAAGTACAGAAAAACCACAAATTATAAATATGGAGATAGAAACTGGAATGGAAAACCAAAAAAGCCACTCTGCATGCAGTGCGAACCTGGAGAAATGGAAAGAGAAATATAGCACCTAACAGAGTCTCGGATTTGCAATAATGCACACAAACTAACCCGCACAAAGTTACACCTGTATTGTGGAGCACACTCAAACAGTAACAACCCTATCTAAGAAATAAAACTATTAAACCAGGCCCTAAACACTAATACATTTCCTATTGGGAAAACAGAATAAGCCAAGTTGCTATAGAGCCCCACACAGAAATAATTGTAAAGCTGTACTAAAAATGTTACAAAACAGCTGCTGAACAGAATAATATCTAATTTAAAACTCATAAAAATTATTAAAACATGTCCAAATATCAATAAAATATTTCAAAACAGCAGACATCGCATAATACCCAATAATTAAAATGGCAGTCAATCAAGAAAAATAAATTTAAAAAGCCACCTTTACCTACTCTCTTCAGCAACTCTCCTACTCCTTTCCCTTCCAGGCCAATAGCATTCACTAGAAGCAGCAAGGGCTGCTGAAGCTCTGTCCTCACAGTCCTCTTCCTTAGCACCCACAACCAGTCACTCACACACACACCCCCAATTAGACCCCACGACCAGTCTCGGTGTCTCTCACACCAGTCATCTTCCTGACCAGTGTCTCCCTCACGTATGCACACTATTTTATTTATTTATTTACTTTAACATGTTTTATATACTGTCATTCGCTTTCGCCATCAGATCGGTTTACAGTAGTTGAGAAATAAAATATTGGTTACAAACATCATTGCAGCAAACTGTCGTATTGAAAGAAAGTCTGGGGTTTGAAGGTTCGTTAATTACATATACAATTATTATTATATATTATCAATCTTATATAGCAGCAAAGTTACTACATACGTTAGAGTTGATATATGCATATAATAAAAAAAATAAAAAAACCCAAAACTGTTGTTATATATAGGCTAGGGAGGCTAGGGGTAATAAGTGAGGTCAGTTGCACATTATAAATGTTCCCATGGTGGGCGTTATTTATTTAATTGATAGAAGGATGGAGCGTTTTTCTTGGTATTGGGTTTTGTGGTTGATGGTGGTCTGGTTGATTGAGTGAGTTTGAGTAGGCTCTGGTGAAAAGCCAGGTTTTCAGGTCTTTTTTTGAAAGTTTTGATATCTGGTTGATTTCTTATTTCGATTGGTATTGAGTTCCATAGAGTGGGGCGGCAATGGCTCTCTCACGTGTTGAGTCATCTTCCTGACCAGTCTCTTTTTCTCACACAGAAACACATCACCTCCCTGATCAGTTTCTCTCTCAATCACACTCATGGTCTCTTATATACAAGCTCTCAATCACACTCAAATGCTCTCGCACCCATTCACACCAACTCTTACCCAGGCTTCCATTCACACCTACATACATAAGCTCTCACCCAAGCATCCATTCACACCAGCTCTCACCCAGGCTTCCATTCACACCCAAGCACAAGCTCTCACCCAAGCATCCTTTCACACCCACACACACAAGCTCTCACCCTTACATCCATTCACACCCACAGACACAAGCTCTCACCCATGCATTCATTCACACCTACAGACATAAGCTCTCACCCAGGCTTCCATTCACACCCACAGACACAAGCTTTCACTCAGGCTTCCATTCACATCCACACACACAAGCTCTCACCCAGGCTTCCATTCACACCCACACATACAAGCTCTCACCCAAGCACCCATTCACACCAGCTCTCACCCTGGCACCCATTCACACCCACAGACACAAGCTCTCACCCATGCATCTATTCACACCCACAGACATAAGCTCTCACCTATGCATCCATTCACACCCACAGACACAAGCTCTCACTTAGGCACCCATTCACACCCACACACACAAGCTCTCACCCAAGCACTCATTCACACCAGCTCTCACCCAAGCTTCCATTCACACACAAACACACACACAAGCTCTCACCCACGCACCCATTCATACCAGTTCTCACCCTGGCACCCATTCACACCCACACACATAAGCTCTCACCCAGGCACCCACACACACCATCTCTTACCCAGGCTTCCATTCACACCCACAGACACAAGCTCTCACCCATGCATTCATTCACACCCACAGACACAAGCTCTCACCCAGGCTTCCATTCACACCCACAGACACAAGCTTTCACCCAGGCTTCCATTCACATCCACACACACAAGCTCTCACCCAGGCTTCCATTCACACCCACACATACAAGCTCTCACCCAAGCACCCATTCACACCAGCTCTCACCCTGGCACCCATTCACACCCACAGACACAAGCTCTCACCCATGCATCTATTCACACCCACAGACATAAGCTCTCACCTATGCATCCATTCACACCCACAGACACAAGCTCTCACTTAGGCACCCATTCACACCCACACACACAAGCTCTCACCCAAGCACTCATTCACACCAGCTCTCACCCAAGCTTCCATTCACACACAAACACACACACAAGCTCTCACCCACGCACCCATTCATACCAGTTCTCACCCTGGCACCCATTCACACCCACACACATAAGCTCTCACCCAGGCACCCACACACACCAGCTCTTACCCAGGCTTCCATTCACACCAGTTCTCACCCAGGCTCTCACCCAAGCACCCATTCACATCAGCTCTCACCCAGGCTTCCATTCACAGCCACACACACAAGCTCTTACCCAAGCAGCCATTCACAACAGCTCTCACTCATGCATCCATTCACACACAGACACACAAGCTCTCACACAGACACTCATTCATACAGACACACAAGTTCTCACCAAAAGTTTATTCTTCCTTCACTGCAGGGATGGGCTTCAGTTCCGCTGTGGCTTTACTCCAGTGGGCCTTCTTTTTGTGCCACCACGGGAATGGGCTCCCGTGGTGGCCTCGGTTGGGGTCGGGTTTCCTCTTCGCCGCCATGGGGATGGGCTCCCGTAGTGGCCTCGGTCGGGGTTGGGTTTCCTCTTCACCGCCACGGGCTGTGGCGGCCTTGCTTGGTCGGGGTCAGGTTTCCTCTTCGCTGCCATGGGCTGTGGCGGCCTTGCTTGGTCAGGGTCGGGTTTCTTCTTCGCCCCCATGGGAATGGGGTCCTGTGGCGGCCTTGCTTGGTCAGGGTTGGGTTTCCTCTTTGCTGCCACGGGCTGTGGCGGCCTTGCTTGGTCGGGGGTCGGGTTTTCCTCTTCACCACCATGGGAATGGGGTCCTGTGGCGGCCTTGCTTTGTCGGAGTTCAACACTTCTATTCCTCTCACCCCACCCCTGGGCATTCTGATGCCTGCCTCACCGGCCAATCAAAGGCTTCCTCCCTTCTTCCTACTCCCACTGGCAGGTAGAAGAGAGGAGGGTTCCGATTGGCCTGCGCGGGGGCAGGCAGAATGAAGAAGGCTTTCCATTGGACAATGGGGGAAGGAAGAAAGGAGGCTTCCAATTGGCCCACAGGGGCTGGAAAAAGGGAGAAGGAAAGTACAACGGGGCAGTGGGACACCGGGAGATGCAACACACCTGCCGGTGTTTGGCGACACCCTAGTGTATTGTGACACACCAATTGAGAAGCGCTGATCTAGATGATGCATGAGGTCCACCACCTTCACACCAGGCAGACCAATTATCAGGCACTCCTCACATCCACCAACCACCCTGCTATTTACATTTATAATCATCAAATCACCAACTATGATGGATGATCTAATCCATCCCTCCAGGCAGTAGTCTTGGGAGACTCATCCTCAGTGCGAGAAGACAATGCATCACCTTGAGAGCAGGTCCTTTTTAGATACACACAATCTCTAAACTATTACCTCCTGATGGCTTGCTATATATATCAGATACATACAAACTCTAACTATTACCTCCCTCTGGCTTGCTTTTTATCTCAGATACACACAAACTCTAAAGAATATACCCCACTATCTCACCTCTCCCCAAACTTTATTAAGTCCTAAGATTTCCGAAAGCAAATCTTACCACTCCTCTTCAGCCACCAGCAAAATAATATCCTCTCGATGCACCCACTGGATTTCAAATCCATGTTTTGTTATAATGCATTAGCTTTATTGAGAACATAAGAAATGCCATGCTGAGTACAACCAAGGGTCTATTGAACTCAGCATCCTGTCTCCAACAGTGGCCAATTCTGATCCCAAATAGTAGATCCATTCATTGTTGCTCATTCCCAGGAATCACCACTGGTTTTCCCAAGTCTGATTTCTAATAATAGTTATGGACTTTTCCTCCAAGAATTTGTACAAAACCCTTTGAACCCCCACTTTGCTAGATGCCATAACCACATCCTTTGGCAACAAATTCAACAGCTTAATTGTATGTTGAGTGAAAAATTATTTTCTCCATCTTGATTTAAATCTGTTACCTGTTAGTTTCTTGGAGTATCCTCTAGTTCTAGTACTATTTGAAAGCATATTTAACCATTCCCTATTTACCTGTTCTATCCCACTCATGATTTGATAACCTCTATTATCCTATTAACAAACTGCCCAAGTATCTAATACATTTTTATTTATACTGGAGCTTATTATTTTACAAAACAAAATCTTTCACCTGAAAAAGAGAACCTCTTTTCAGAAGGCAGCTAATTTACAGTGCCGCCTCATTTTTAAAAAATAATTAGAGCTTATGAATTTATAGGGGGCAATTTTTCAAATTGGCATATTGCCTGCAGGCCCGTGGTATTTCTATTGGAAAATTCAGGGCCGGCTGGTACCATGGGTATTTCTGTACTCTAGGATTTTGCACCTGCTTTGCAAACCACACACATTAGCATTTTGAAAAGAGCAGTTAGCCTAGGTATTTAAAATGCAGTTCACAGACATTGTCTTGTGACTTTGCCTTTCCTTGCCCCTGTCCCTCCCCCTCAGAATGGGCAGTGCAGTTTTCAGCTGACAATTTTACTTGGGTTAAAAATCACTTGAAAATTGTCTTCATAGAATTTGCATTTTGAAACCCCGCAGACAGCTTGCAGGACACTGGTGGGGCCTGCAAATTAATTGTCAAAGGGAAACTCCCCAGGAAAAATCGCACAACATGGGTACTTTGGTATTATTCATGTACTTTGCACCTGCATGGGAGCTGGGGGAAAGTACACAACGGAAAGTACATGCAGTGATTTGAAAATGCAGTCACCAAGTGCACTTTTCCTCTGCTGACCTATACCTAGTTTCATATCTCTGGGGTTCTGGAAAAGCTTGTATGGTTTGATTAAACCATCATTTAAAATAAATATTATTCTTCAAAAGGCTGATGCTAACTCTTTTCTAGTTATTTCTTATACCACCTTCCTCTCTCAGAAAAAAAACCCAGAGTGGTTTATATAAAATTTATCAACATAACACAATACATTCGCAATAACATAATACATCTAAAAGAATATATCAATATAACAATAATACAATTAAATAATGTACAATTACAATTAATTTAAAATCCCTAATATAACCAATTACCTTCCCTATTCTCTTTAGGGGAGTGTAAAGCCCTATCAGAAAGCTACAAAATCACTCTCCCTTGCAAGAAACATGTTATTATTATTATAGTCCTGAGAATATGACCTGATATTATTTAGTTCTGAGTTACTCATGCCTCTGGCTCTTCCTCCTCCCAGTTCGAGTGCCCCTGTTTTATTGTAACTTTTTCACTTTTCGCCTTATTGTTCATGTTGATGTTAATGTTATTGCCCCATTGATTCTTGTAAACCGATATGATATGATTGGTATCATGAATGTCGGTATAAAAAAGCACTAAATAAATAAATAAGAAACCCCAACATCATTTCATATCACAAATACGAAAATCCAGAATACTTAAAATAAACTATTACAAAACAAGTTTTTACAGATTTCTAGTAGAGATTAATAGGGAAAAAGTGCCACTGGTCAAAGAGAAAAATAAAAAATCCCCGTGTTCAAGATATTCCACCATGTTCCTCTTTCATTACAAGCAAGTGCAACAGATCTTTAACTGGTGCATCTGGGTGCTTGCAGGGCATCAGAATCTCTAGATTTTTTAGGGCGACAGAGCTGAAGAGTAATGATGCCTCCTCATTTTTGCCCTCAGATTATCTTCTTCCACTGAGCACAGAACTTCACCCCTCGCAAGTGAGTCCTATATGCCATCTCAAGTCTTCTCTGCGTGATATTGCTTCATAACTCAGTGGCTGACTACTGACACTTCTCCTTGTTTATCTGTCAGGAGACAAATTCTAATATCTAGCAATCTTGTGGCAGTCATGTTATATAGAATTAGAAGCTAAACTCTGGTGTCAACAGCTAGCATGTAGTTTTATTATATACTGCACTATTGTATATTTGTTAGTTTGGAACAGTGCTATTGACTCTCAGGTACTAGCGCTGCCTATTTACAAAATATCTGAAAAGCAATCTAGCTCCTATATCTTTGTACTCTTCTTTACCTATAGAAATACTGTCTTTGTAACATGGATATGTACTAAGCAGTCTATCAGTCAGTTTGTTATTGACCATGTTATCAAAAGTCTTAGAAAAGCGGAATTGTAAGTTTTGCTTGGTATTTAGAGATCACTAATTTGTCTTACAGAAGCCTCATAGTCTGACAATTTAATGACAGAAACCTATTTTAATGCAAATGGACACATAATCCTCTAAGTGACTTAGAGATGTAAATTACAGACAATTGCTAGAAATTGACACAGTAGTTTAATAAGAGAGAGGACTAGCTGGGCAATCCTGTTGGGCTCTGGAGACTGTGTTTTAATACCCAGCACCATCCATTACAAAATTCTAACTGTGGTAATTAGTGAGTTTCCGGATTTCAAGGGGGTCACTCTAGAAACGAGTTCCTCTCTTGGGATAGTGAAGAAAAATGATAGAAATATAGGAACTTCCCCATACTGGATCATAGTACTTGATGAATAGCTGGCATCAGCAAGTCTCATAAGAAGAAAACATAGTATTATAATTCTACCTCTGGCAAGCAGGTGAAGGAGGGAGCACTGAGTGAGGGAGGGACCTGAATTATTTGTAGCTACCAGCTATATTACTTTGCTCTTCAACTACACCATTCTCAAGAGAGTGCTGAATAAGGGTATTATAGGTGAAGTCATTTTTGTAATAAAGTTGACTTTAGATTTAGGTCATAAATCATTGGTTCTGCTTCTAAAAAATTACTAAACATACCTCATTACCAGGCTATCCTCCTATTAAGTATTCTGAGTTTGCTACAAATCGTGTAGCAATAGAGGCAGAGGAAACAGATTTCGGGTAGGGGATGAAGCGCAAACTCCTATTGTAGGAATGAAGGATAGAATTAATTCCCCATTAGCACAGAGAGGAGAATGTATCACAATCTTTTAAATTATTTCCTGAAGTAAATTGGTGGGAGCATACCTGTTTCATACCTGTAATGTTTTCATTTATTCAAGCACAAAGCTATCACAAAAGTTGAGATTTTAGTATTTTACTTCTTAATTTTGCTTATTAAAATGGATGTATGTGTGTGTGTTGGGGGGAGGGGGAAGGAGGAGGCGGCCTGCTCTAATCAACTTTCTCCCATGCTGTCTACTGCAAAATATGAGGTAGAATAAAATGGAACAAGAAGTGATCTGGATGATGAAATGATTCATTTTGTTGGACCCTTTGCCTTCCATATCCCATCTTGCAAACAGGCTATCCTCCTCTTGTTTCATCTCCAGTACTGTCTTTTGAATGCTGTACTTTATGCAAGTTGCTGTCTGGCTGATAGCAATTGCAATTCCATCACCTTCTGTAGGAAGGGTTCTATAGAAGGGCAGCATCTTTTTTTTTTTTTAGGTTTAAACCTTTAACCTTTGTTTCGTCGGGAGATTAAAAGCTGTTAGCCCAACACAGATTGTTTCATTTCCCTATCAAGTACTTTCTTTAAATAAGAGTTCATCCCAGAATGAAATGAAAACGAACGTTATCATGTGCAGCGCTTTCCAGATGCAATAAAGCGGGAGGGAGCTACCCCTGCGGCAGTCATAAGAGGGTGCAGAGCGTGATCACTGGAGCTCAGGGGGCTGCAAAGCAGAAAATGAAGACTGTAAAAACGTCACATAAAGAAAAAATGCACAGTGGATTCGTTTTGCGATACCCATAATTCAGTAATGCCTTTAAGTAGCTAGAAGAAATATAATAAATGTTTTTCCACAACATTGATCATACTGTATCAGAGGAAATACTAGTGTGCAGGGAGCCATGATTATTCTCATAGTAATTCTCAGTGCAGAAAACTACTGGAAGAAGATGGGACCCTTTATAGGCTGAACTTTTATTGACCATAGTTATTTACCTTAAAGAATACACTGAATACACTGTACCACAGCTAAATATTTTTGTGGCAATTCTAACTAGCATTAACGGTAAATCAGGGACCCTGCCATCATCTTGTAGAATTTGTTTTCTACAGATGCTATGTTATGTATCAGGATCATAAAAACAGCCAATTGACCATGTAAAAATGATATAAAGCTCATAAAAATGGATTCTTCTGTTATATTTTGTGCCTTGGTATGTTCTAGAACATGTAGGCTGCATTATTATATCGCTCCTACACAACAAGAAAGTACAAAAATAAAATGGATTATTTATTTTCTGTTATGAAAAGGGATATTTCTTCTGAAGATAAGACCTGTACAGGTAACTGGTACAAAGATGCTGGGGGTATTATATCTTTATGGACTTATTCCACTAACAATGCATGTGTTACTACAGTAGCTTTTGAGAGTTAGGCTACCTTCCTCAGGTCAGTACAAAGTGATCTAAAGGTGATGATGTCCAAAAGTATAATCAAATAGTAGGCTGAACTATACCATATGTCTAGAGTTGGACATCATCATCCTTAGTTCAGTTTGCACTGACCTAAGGAAAGGTGTAGAGCACTCAAAAGCTAATAGCAAACATATTAAATTAGTCTTATAAAAAAAAAAAGTATCAGGTACAACTTCTTTGATCTTTATTTCTGGGTACCTGTGTGGACTAACATAGCCACTACATTTCTTTAGTCATTATAGACTTGCTCAAATAATAATCTATAATAGTCACAGAATAAATTTTCATTTTATTTCTTTATTTTAATTTGATAGTTTGATTTTATACAATGTCCAAAAAAAAAAAAAAAAGCTGCAACCATATAGGAAAAAAAAGGCAAATCTATTAAAAAAAACCCAAAGTAAAACATATTTCTTATCTTCCGTGACTATCAGATATAGTTTCCCACTGCATTGTTTCATGGAGAAGTAGAGTGGATGATTTTGTTTTCATAACTGGTTAGTCGCCAACAAGTTTGCTATAAACAAAGCTTGTTCTAGTAGAATGTGACTGCTATAACAAATGGTCAAGGATGACTTTGGGGACAAGACTTCAGTTTACGATGATCTGTTTCTTCATGGAAGGATTTGTTAGATAGTGGGGCCACTGAACACACGGAGTCTTGCAGAACATAGATGATGATCTGTTGCAGGGGAGGCTCTATAACTAACAAGTATATTCTTTGGTGAAAATCGTTTTTTTTAATAGTAACAGTGATTGTTAATATGTGAAATGACACGGCTAGATTGCTCAGGGCATGCTAACCCTTTTGTGGATTTATTTGAAATAAATTACTGCTTCTGTTAATTATTAAATGAACTATTCAATAAGGATTATCACCGCAGGCAGAGAGTAGGAGGGCCCTCATACCTGGAAAGGGCTTTAACTAATTGAGAAAAAGCTAAGAGCAAACCTGAAATAATGATTTTAAGACATAGAGACATTTATGATTTAATCTACATTAGGTCAGTTTTTTCCTTTGTAATTTCTGCATACTGTCCTTGATCTGATTCATGTTACTTATAAAAAAAAACAATGTGCAATGCATCAAAGGCAGAAATGAGAGGAATTAGAGCCACAAAGTAATATATTGTCTACTCTTACAAGATTAAATAAGTCTTTGAAATTGTTTGCAAAATTAAGATAAGAAGAAAACAATACAGAGAATTTAAAAAATCCAAGAATCCTAGTTTATGAAAATATTCAAAGTAGAGGCTAGGGGCCTGATTTTCAAAAGCATTTACATGCTTAAAAATGGGTTACACACGTGTAAATGCACTTTACTCAAGTAAGTGGGCTTTTGAAAATTGCCATTGAATTGTCCATAGGATTTACCCATGTAAAATGCACTTTAAAATGCATAAATGGCTTTTGAAAATTACTATGCTAGTATGCTACATTTACGCACATAGAGGTCGATCTTCAAAACATACGCGCGTGTGTACTTTTGTTCACGCCACTGGTGCGAACAAAAGTACACCAGATTTTATAAGATACGCGTGTAGCCACGCGTATCTTATAAAATCCGGGGTCGGCGCACGCAAGGCTGCGCAAAATCGGCAGCCTGTGCGCGCCGAGCCACGCAGCCTGCCTCCGTTCCCTCCAAGGCCACTTCGAAATCAGAGCGGCCTTGGAGGGAACTTTCCTTCCGCATCCCCCCACCTTCCCCTCTCTTCCCCTACCTAACCCGCCCCCCAGCCCTACCTAAATCCCCCCCTACCTTTGTTGGGCAAGTTACGCCTGCTTGAAGCAGGCGTAAATTGCGCGCGCCGCCCCGGCATCCCCTGGCACAGGCCGCAGTGCCGGGGGACTCGGGACTACCCTTCCGGCCAGCCCTTGAACCGTCACCACGCCCCTGGACCCGCCCCCTGGACACACCCCCTCCCGCCCCTTTTACGAAGCCCCGGGACTTACGCGCGTCCTGGGGCTTTGCGCGCGCCGGCGGCCTATGGAAAATAGGCGCGCCGGCACGCGAGTGCCCTGCGCGCGTAAATCCTCCCGGATTTACGTGCGCAGGGGTTTTAAAATCTACCCCATAACGCCTTTGAAAATTCACCTGTATGAATATTGACTTGATATGCTTTCCTAGGGGCCTATTTACTAAACTGCACTTTGACATGTGTTTATAACATGCATATTTTAACATACTATTTACTAAACACTGGCAGGTGGATGTGCATTAAAATGGAAATTAATGTGCACATTAAGGAAAACATTTTAACTTCACCTCTAGCAGTGGAATTAAAATTGCCAGGCATATGGCTACATTAATAAGGATTTGCGTGTTAACATAGTACACTTTAGGCATGATTTTAAAAGGTCCATGCACGTAAATAAGGGGGGTTATGCACATGGCCAGGCCTTGCACACACCGTATGCATTTTTGGAAGGGCCCAGCCACGTGCATAACCCCTGTTACGTGCCGAAGTGCTGGGCTTCTGAAAAGTGGCAGGCTGGTTGGGGGGGGGGGGGGCAGGGAGCAGGCCGGGACAGCACCATTAGCCACTGTCCTGGGAAAGCGCGCGCCGCCAGCCAGCCAGCATACAGAGGTTACTTCACCTCAGAAGCTAAAGTAAGAATAAAAACAAAAAAAAAACTAATAGGGTGGGATTAGGGGTCGGGGAGGAGAGGGGAAAAGGTAGGAAGGTTAGGTAGGGGTGTAGGGAAGTTCCCTCCCAGCCCACTTCTTAATTTATTATTTTAATACATGTGTGTGTAATTGAAATTAGCATTTTTTTCAATTCCTCTAGCAGAGGGTTATCGAGGCCAACCTGGTTCTTCAGCCTGAACTCCCCCCAGTTCACTCAGATCTCCCACCCAGCCAATATTACACCATAAATAAGTTGATATTAATTACGCAATATAATTATCAGGTGTAAAATTACGCAAGCAAGTTGTCAAATGTACATGCATAAGTCTCTTTTAAAATAGCAACCTACGCATGTAACTGTTGGCCACACCGCAGAGCACCCCTAAACTGCCTTTTTTGTAAGCAAATATGTGCGTGCGAAATTACAGTATGCACATACTTTCAAAAGTTATAAAATACTGATTATATGAGTACTTACTACTTATGCGTGTATATGTCAATCTTTGTGCAGAGAACTCCTTGAAAATTCACCCCGTTGTTTGGTAGAGGTATTTCATAGAAACCTAGTTTAGATTAGTGTAGATATCATTATTGATGATGCATGAAGCATGTATTTATTTTAACTTATATAAATGTGCAAAGCTTAACAGATTTTAATCATAAATGAAGCAGTAAACTAGATTAGATTTGTTCTGGTTCATAACAATGGGGTTTAGTCACTAAACTTCATGCTATAGGGGATTTTTTAATATCGAGGTGCTAAATATTAGGGATGTGCATTCGTTTTGGCCGAATTAGACAATTTCAACAAAATTGTCTATTTTGTCCTGGTTCGGAGGACCCAAAAAACGATTGTAATTTTTCCGAAATTTCGTAAAAATTAATTTTTCGGGTTAGTGCGCACTAACCCAAAAATCAGGGTCCTCCCCCCCCCCAAAAAAAGCATGAACCGCGGGAAAAACAAAATTTCCCATGGTGGGCCAAAAACGAAGCCCAAACCAAGGGCCTTATTTTCTAAGGCTATCGCAGGCTTGCGCTAACAGCGCAAGCCTGCAATAGCTAGCGAAGGTAGCGCACGCCTGCGCTACCTAAATTGGGGCGGAGTTGGCCCCGGAAGAGGAGGAGTCGGGGCATCACTGGGGCCGACTCCGCGAAGACGGCGCCGACAGCGAAAAGGTAAGGGCCTTTTCGCTGCCTATTTCGCACCCAATAACTACACCTTCTATGGTGGCGCTATTGGGTGCGAAACCGGCAGCGATCGCACCGCGGCGGTGCGATCGCTGCTGGCTAGAGCAGGACCACCTTCCCGTTTCGACCCCCCCGCCCCCCATTAGCGCAATTTTCAGGCCTGCGATACTTTAGAAAATGAAGCCCCAAATGTTCTTACCTCTGCACATCTCTACTAAATATTTTAATATATATTTAATGTGCATTTACTAAAGTAATGAAATGCAGAGCATACAATAATTAAAATAGTTTCTGAACTATTTTGCTGTATTGATGCTCTAGGATTTGTTATGAGATATGGCCCTAGGCTAGGAGAGGTAGCAGTTGGGGAAGGGGAGGCACCATTGCAAATAGCTCTTCCTTTCAGGTTGCTGGAATGGCTGGCCTCTGGGATCATAAAAATAGCTTGCAGCAGTGTAAGAGTGGGCAGTGCAATTTTGTTTTTGAAGTTAGTGGAAGCAGGAGATTTTTGCCTTGTTTAGATTTTTGGGCCTACTTTGGGGACCAGGCAACCCATTTGGAATCCCTGAAGGAGTGGGAGATATTTTAGCTTTTCAGTCACTGCAGACTCCATATTCAGCTGCTATGCTACTCTGCTAGTTAGCCAGATAAATTTATCTGGCTAACTAGTGCTGTATATTCAGCAGTGGAGCCTCGCTTCTGAATATACCTAGGTATCTTAAAGTTAGTCAGATACATTTATCCAGCTAACTTTAGGACAGTTCTGCAGGACTATCAGAGTTAGCCAGATATGTTTTCTGGCTAACTCTAAATATTGGAGTCACACCTGGAATACTGGAGTTGCAAAATGGAGTGATACAGACCCATTATGGGGAGGAGGGAATGAGAGGGGAATTATTGAGGTTGGGAGTATAAGAAGTGCTAAGAGAGATCATTGAGGGGATGAAAGAGATCTTCTGGGGGGGTTAAGGAAGAACTGGGGAGCAAAAAAGGATCAATTTGGGAAGGTTAAGATGGGGTGGAGGGAATAATTGGTGGAGGGGAGTGAGGACAAAGGATGAGAGAGGATCAGTTGGTAGTGTATGTACAGTATGTGTGAGGGAAACAGGGGTGTAGGGGGCAGTGTTTGTATATGTGATAGAGAAGGTATCAGCATCAGGAGAGTGTATGTGTGTATATCAAACTGAGTGGGAGGTTAGAAAGAGGATGCAGTTGAATGGGGTAAAGCACCAGAGCAGAGTAGGGACACCTCCCAATCCACTCCTCAGCCCCTCAGCAATTCAAATCCTCTCTCCAGATCCTGGAACCTCCCTTTCTTCCTCATCTCCCTTCATCTAAGATCATCCCTCAAGCCCAAATCTAAGATCTTCCCTCCTTCTCTCCTCTTTCCCTATCTCAGATTCCTGGTCCTGTTCCTCTTATCTTCCCCCTCTTTCTTGATCATCCCATCCCCAGTCCTTTCTCTTTGTTCTCCTCCAGCTCCAGTTATCTCTCTATAAGAACACAAGAAATTGCCATACTGGGTCAGACCAAGGGTCCATCAAGCCCAGCATCCTGTCTCCTTCTTAGTCTACTCACCCATCCCTAGTATGCTCATCTTCTCACCCCATCACTGGTCCTCCTCCCTCCTCCCTCCCCTTTCCCCAATCCTGGTTGTCCCTCTCTTCTCCCCTTCCTGGTTATGCCCCTCACCTTCTCCTCTCTCCATCACTGACATTTTCTCCCTGTGCTGATACTTGAGAAGTTTTTTTCCTCACCCAGTTTTTTTTTTTGTTTTAACATACGATCATAAGATTTGCCATACTGAGTAAGACCAAAGTTCCATCAAGCCCAGTATCCAGTTTCCAACAGTGGCCAATTCAGGTCAAAACATACTTCTCAGGATCCGATTAGGTCAAAAAATTCCATGTTGCTTAATCAAGGAAGGCAGTGGATATTCCCAAGCCAACTGAATAATAGTTTATAGAGTTTTCCTCCAAAAACTTGTCCAAAACTTTTTAAAGACTGGCTACATTAACAACTTTTACCACATCATCTGCCAACGACTTTACCCCTGAAGATAGCGCCGTTTTGATATGTGGCATTGCCATATATTGCTGTACATCAAAATGGTGCCGTCCGCTGGGGTGAATGTGCTGGATTTAATTAACTCCAGCTTGACCCCAGTGGGCAGCATCAATTGAAGAAGAAAGAAGAGGATGATGGATGTGCTTCGAGGTCTGGACTCTGGGCCTGGGCCTGGGCCTGACCCTAGACCGAGGCCAAGGAATCAGGACCCAGCCTCCAGGCCAGGCCCTGGTGTCAGAACTGGGTCCAGGCTAGGGCTCAGGCTTTGGGACTGAGTCTCCAGGCTGGGTTGCAGCATCTAGCCTGGTCTCGGCTCCGACCAAGGCTGAGGCCTAGACATCAGGACCCGGCTTCCAGAACAGGCCTTGATGTCAGGCCTGGGTCCAGGCCAAGGCCCCAGTGATAGAACCCGGACTCTGGGCTGGGTCATGGCGTCAAGCCTGAGTTTGGGCTCTGTCCTAGGCCGAGGTCCATGGATCAGGGTCCAGCCTCCAGGCCGGATTGTGGCATCAGGCTTTGTTTTGGGCTCTGGCCTAGGTCAAGGCCTAGGTGTCAGTAACTGGACTGGCTATTTCCATGGATACCTGATGAATCAGGTACGTTTTTAAGGGAGGTGCTTGTCCGAGACCCTGGCATTGTGCTCAGGCCTAGGCTGTGGCCCATTTCATGGGTATCAGTCTATGCCCTAGGCGAGGCCCAGGCTTCGGGCCTAGGTCTAGGCCTAGGTTGAGATGCCAGTGTCATGCTCAGGCATAGGCAGTGATCCTGCTTTAGGCCTTGGTCTATGCCCTAGGTGAGGCCCTGGCCTTGGGCCTAGGCCTAGGCCTGATGAATTCATTTAAAATGAATGCAAGTAAAAATGTTCATTTTATTTGGGTGGCTCCGATTTGTTTTGGGGCCCTTGAATGAAATGGATTGACTTTATTCATTGTGTTTTACATACTCATTTTAAATAATGCACACCCCTATTATCCATAATGATGCCTTGATCCTTTTCCTGGGTGGTGACTCAGTGTGAAACTTGTATTGTATAGCGATAATTTGGTTGCTCTTCCCTATGTTCATCACTTTGCCCTTGTCCCATGTCCACATTAAATTTCATCTGCCCTTTGGATGCCCAGTCTCCCAGTATCACAAGGTCTACTTGCAATTTTTCATAATCCTCTAGTGATTTAACAACTTTGCATAATTTTGTTTCATTAACAAATTTGATCATTTCAAATTGGGCCTGATTTTGAAAAGCATTTACACGCTAAAAAATGGGTTTAACATGTGTAAATGCACTATATCTATGTAAGTGTTCTTTTGAAAATTGCTACAATATATGCCATTGAATTGTCCATACAATTTACCCATGTAAATTCACATTACATGGGTAAATGACATTTGAAATTTGCTGCAATATTAGTTACATTTACTCATATAAATCTTTAAAAAAAAGTATCCCCTTATTGATCCCATTTCGAGGTCATTTTTAAAAAAGTTAAAAAGTAATGGTCCCAGTATAGATCTCTGGAGCACTCTACTGAGAAAACTGACCATTTAGTCCTACTCTCTGTTATCTATCTTTTAACCAGTTCTCAATCTGAAATATAACATTGCCTCCTTTTCCATGTCTTTTTAATTTCCTCAAGAGTCTCTCATGAAGTACTTTGCCAAACACTTTCTGAAAATACACCATTTCACCTTTATCTACATGTTTATTAACACCTTCAAAAAGTATAGCAGATTGGTAAGGCAAGACTTTCCTTGACTAAATCCATATTGGCTTTGTCCCATTAAACTATGACTATCTGTATGTTCAGTAAATTTGTTGTTTAGAATAGTTTCAACCATTTTTCCTGGCACTGATGTCATGCTTACTGGTCTCTAGTTTCCTGGAAAACATTTTAAAAACTGATGTTACATTGGCTATCCTCCAATCTCTAGGTAATATAGCTGATTTTAATAGTAGATCTGCAGTTTCATAGCTCTTTTAGCACTCAAGGATATAGGCCATTTGGTCCAGGTAATTTGCTACTCTTTAGTTTGTCAGTCTGCCTTATTACATCTTCCAGGTACAACTAAGATTTGTTTCAATTCCTCTGAATCATTACCTTTAAATATCACTTGTGCATGGGTATCTGTCTTATATCTTCCTCAGTAGTAACTGAAATAAAGAATTCATTTAATCTCTCTGCTATGTCCTTGTTCTTCCTTAGTGCCCTTTTACCCCTTGATAATCTAATAGTCCAACTGATTCCCTCACAGATTTTTTGCATTGAATGTACCTTAAAAACTTTTTATTATGAGTTTTTGCTTCCACAGAGAGCTACTTTTCAAATTCTATCTTTGCTTTCCTTATTAATGCTTTGCATCTAACTTGCCAATACTGTTTCCTGTTTTTATTCAGATCCATTTCTATTTTTTGAAAGATGTTCTTTTGGCTAGAATATCCTCTCTCACCTCACCTTTCAGCCATGCCGGTAGTCATTTGTCATTCTTTCCACCTTTTTTAATATGTGGAAAAAATATGGTCTGGGCTTCCATGATATATTTTTAAACAACATCCATGCTTGATGTAAATTCTTAACCTTTGCCATTGTTCCTTTCAGTTTTTTCCTATTTTCCTCATTTTATTATAGTCTCCCTTTACAAAGTTAAATGCTATCACAATAGATTTCCTTAGTGTTCTCCTTTCAATTATCATCAGACTTGATCATGTTATGATCACTATTGCCAAGTGGCTCTAACAGTGTTCCCTGTTTCCCCAAATCTAAAATAGTTCCCTTTTGTTGGTTCTTATGCCAGCTATTCCATGAAGCAGTCATTAATTCCATCTAGAAACTTTACCTTTATAGCATGTCCTGATGTGACAATTACCCAAAAGAATGGTCACCTCCTTCCCCAGAATGTCCCACAGTTCTTAACAAACCTAAAACCCTCTTCCCTGCAATATTGCCTCATTCATACATTTAGGGGTAGATTTTATAAATCTACGTGCGCGCGTACTTTTGTTCTTACACCAGGCGTGAACAAAAGTATGCTGGATTTTATAAGATACATGCGAAGCCGCATGTATCTTATAAAACCTGGGGTCAGCGCACGCAGGCAAGGGGGTGCACATTTATGCAACTTGCGCGTGCCGAGCCCTGTGCGCGCTGCCTGTTCCCTCCGAGGCCGCTCCGAAATTGGCTTCAGGGGCAACTTTCCTTCCACCCCCCTGCACCTTCCCCTCCCTTCCCCTACCTAACCCACCCCCGCCCGGCCCTATCTAAACCTTCCCCTACCTTTGTTGGGAAAGTTACGCCTGCCAGAGGCAGGCATAACTGCGTGCACCAGCAGGCTGCTGGCGTGCCATCACCTGACCTGGGGGCTGTTCCGGAGGCCTCGACCACACCCCCAGGCCAGCACCACGCCCCCGACACATCCCCCAGAATGCCCCGAAATTCGCACTGCCCACCCGACACGCCCCCGACATGCCCCCCTTGCGAAGCCCCGGGACTTACGCGAGTCCCAGGGTTTGCGCGTGCCACCGAACCTATGCAAAATAGGCTCGGCATGTGCAGGGGTGTTTTAAAAGGGTTAAGCGCGTACCTTATGCGGGTAACCCTTTTAAAATACGGCCCTTAGACTCTGAAACTCAGCCTACCTCTGGAGATCTTAGTGTGGAACAGGAAGCATTTCTGAGAATGCAACCCTGTTGGCTCTAGATTTCAATTTTCTAATTAAGAGCCAAACTTTAGCCTCTAGAACCTCCCTCCTGTACCTTCCTATTTCATGTATGATGACAGCCAGCTCCTCCCCAGCATTCTCTAAAATCTTATCTAGTTGGTATGTGAGGTCCACTACTTTCACTGGATAGGCAAGTTATCAAGCGATCCTCATGCCCATCATGCACCCAGCTATTGACTTTCCTAATTATGGAATCATCCACTATAGCGGCCATACGAAGCCTTCTCTTCTGGTCATGGCCCCCCTTGGTGTGAGAAGATTGCAGGTCCTAGCTACAGCATCACTTCCTGCCACACCAAGGTGATGGTCTCCTGCCAGGTGACCTTGTTCCTCCAAAGAAGCATAAGGGCTGCTAGACTGGAATTGGGACCACTCCACTATGCCCCTGAAGGTATTCTCTATGTACATATCTTTCTGCCTCAGCTCCTTCAGGACTGTTACTTTGGCCACCAAAGATTGAACTCATTCTCTGAGAGTCAGGAGCTCTTTGCACCAGGTGCACACATATGACTTCTCACCAACAGGTAGATAATCATATATGTGTCACTCAGTGCAAAAGACTGGATAGCCCCTATCTCGCTGCTGGGCTTCTAGCTGCATCTTAATTTGTTGTGTTGATAAAGTCTAAAAGGCTGATAAGGAGTTTCAGTTTAAGGGTTGCTAAATGTAATTAGGGCTTTTGCATTTATTTATTATGTGTCTTTTAAAATCTATGAGGATAACTTGCAAAACTGCTCATGTGCCACCATATTGGGAAAAGTTTCAATTAGCAATAATCGCACCTCGGATAAACCTCATTGACTACAATATGGCCACCGCGCAAAAACATACATTCATGGTAATTTACTACTGTATTTAAACTAGAGATACTTATTCCAATTTATGCAGCTAAGTAGCAACAGGAGAGAGAGAGAGAGAGAGAGAGAGAGAGAGAGAGAGAGAGAGAGAGAGAGAGAGAGAGAGAGAGAGAGAGAGAGAGAGAGAGAGAGAGAGAGAACCTTACTATAGTGCCTATGCCCTAGACAGGTATTTTAATCCCTATGGGAGGGCCACCTACTAACTCGGGGTGGGGATTAGGTATAAGCGTCGGGGGTTGGGGGCCACTTTCGCATTCCACATGAGACCTACGGAAAGAACAGTGGTCTCTAGTGAAGATTTGCTGGCCGTCGGAGTGAGGAAACTCACTCCAAGAGGAGATTTGGGCTACATTCTCTCCACCTAGCTTGTTGTTGCCCAGGTAGAGTATCCAGCACTGCGATGAAACACCCAAAGAATCATCGCACACTGGGAAAACATCGTGAATTGCGCTAATGTTTTCGCGAATGGCGAAAACATCGCCGCACGCGATGTTTCCCCACTGCACGAAAGAAGCCTCATTTGCATTGGTAACGCCCCCTAATGCGTTACCAATGCGATATTGGAAAATGAGGCCCTTAGCCAGAGAAGTCTGAAAAGTGTTACTTGACCTTTTATTTAGCACTTTTTGGACTTATAATTCCACCATCTTTTGGTAACAAGTAAAATGTCTTTAAATACTTTCCAGGACCCCCATTAGCAAGTTCAAGTGAAATATTATAAAGCTAAGTATATTTCCTTTAATTGTTTGTTTTTCACTATTAATTGCTTTCCTTTCCCTTTTCAGGTTTTTCAAAGAGCTTCAAATATTAACTTTTCTTTTCTTTTTTTTTTTCTAGCTGGAATAAGGATTCACCAACAGAAAAAAAAAAAAAATCAGATAAGTTTCAGTTCAAATAATTAACACAAATTTGTAATACGAATTTCTTAAACCAGGACCATGATTCTTTTCTCAAAATATTTTCACTTTTTTCTATTGCAGGTTTAAGTTTTCACTCAGGAAATCACCAAGTATAAATGATCTTTATTACTCAAGAGGTGGAAACACAGGATAACTTTCACACAGCTTTGTGCAGCCCCATACATGAGCATATATATGAGATCTACCACAGCATGTTATATCTACCTTTTTTTTATAAACATATGCACATATATTTTATGTGCAAAAAATATATAACTCATAATATTTAAGATACAGCAACCTGTTCTTTATCAAAGCCCCCTTCCTTTTATGTATTCATCTTCTTTAATGAAGTTTTATTGTATGCTTTGATTTTATTTTATTTAAATTGTATGTATTATTAACTTATTTTGAGTTTGTATTTTACTTTACTTTTACTGCTTGCTTTGATTTTATTTCTTTTATATGTACTAATAATCTAAATTAACTCTGTATCTTTACTTCATTTCATATTATTGTATCTATGTAAACCATTGTGATGGTTCCCCCAAACGATGGTATATAAAATAAGTAAATAAATAAAATAAATAAATAAGCAAACTTGGCATAAAATCCTGATTTACACATGGAAGTTAGTTTATTTTAAAACATGCATGTGTAACTGAAATCACCAGTTTGCTGATATTATCACCAGATCACCCTGTCTTCCTCCAGGTCCTCGAGATCCTCCTAGTTCTTCACCCTGAACTCCCCCAGTTCACCCAGATCTCACCTTCAACCAATAACAGACAACAGATGAGTCTGATATCAAATATGTAAGGTAATTTGCAGGTTTAAAATTGCACAAACAAGTTGCCAAATGTATCTTCATAAGTCTCTCATAAAGTTTAAAGTTTAAATCTTTTTTATTAAGTTTTCAAATGATACATACACAAAATTGGCAGTGGATGGTTTCTGTCCACCATCAGTTAGGACATGTTATATAGCTTTTCATTGCATTTAAACACAGTTATTAACCAGAACCCTAACGAACCTGCAAAACAAAGAATAGATCCCCCTCCCCCCTTAGTCCACTAAGCTAACATGCATATTATTTAGAGAAGATGCACCTAAACAATTTTATCTAAACAGAAGGGCCTATGTACCACACAGTTGACTGTTGTAAATCTACAGCTCGAGATAGCAATCTGTTATGGGTTAGACTGCGGAGTTAGCAATCTGTTAGAGATCTGATGAAATCTGATGCTTGATGGGAGGAGCAGTCAGATAGGAGGAGCAATCTATAGAGAAAGCTCCGTATAGTGGGCTCCTGGAGAGGGAGGAGTCAGCAATCTTGTAGTGTCTCAGATATCATCTTGCTAAGGAGTAGCAATCTGTAATGAATCTGATGTAGTTGTGGGTGGATCCCTGGGCCGATGGCAGATGACTATACCTTCGGGAGGATACCCCGAGAGGGACTACCAGCTAGGCTGGAGTATGGAGACAGACACACATTAGTTCTTTTATTAAACAGGTTATTAGAAACCACCAGAGGTGGCAGTAGTAAACTGATATGCCCGGCAGGGCTGTAGTCCCTCAGGTACTGGAACAACGATCCCAGGATGGCTGAGCTGTTGAGAAACTGTAGAAAGTGAGTAGGCAGAGTAGGCAAGGTTCATGAACAGAACTAGATGACAAAATTCATGTAAGGTCTCAAGTAAGTTCAGGAGCTAGAAAGGATTAGGCCCTTGAGGAGCGAGTACCTAGTTCCAGGGAAAGCTCTGAGAGAGCGATGGTAACTCACAAATGTCTGTATCTGCGATAGCTTCCAGGCAGTAGAGAATCTTCAGAGTGTCCAGGAACATGGGCCCTCGAGGAGCGAGTACCGGTTCCTATCTGTAATCTGAAAATAAAGAAAAGAGCGAGGCCCCCGAGGAGCGGGTACCTCTGGTAAGTCCGAGGAGGCAGAGTAGCTTGAGAGTAAAGCAGAAGCAATCCCCTTGCTAACTCAGTCTGTTAGTGTATTCAAAGACCTTTAAATATTGGAAGCAGATGACATCATCTCAGGGGGACGCCCATGAGGTTCGCGCCCTTGCTGGTACAAAAGTTGGGATGCGCGCATGCGCATGCCCTAGGCATCAGGACAAGATGGTGGAGTTGCAGCGTCGAGCCAGTCCGAGTACGCCGGAGGGAGGCGGCATGGAGACGCCGCGGCAGCCAGCCGTCCATCAGACTGGAGGGAGTCACTACAGAGGTAAAGAGGGCGGAGTGAGGGCGTCGAGCAGCGACGGTCGCAACATTGACTAAGTGCCAGGCATATCATTTAAAATTAGGCTCCTGGCTCCATGGGGTAAAGATTGTAAATCTTTACCCCATGGCTATGCAGCCTTTGGAACTTGTGTGGGCCCATTTCACCTGACTTTCCTTGCTGGTTTTGTGATCTGCACACCTGAGGCAGCTCTCCACAAAGAGCAAAACTTGGCCAGAGTCGGGCTTGCATTGTGTCAGAATAAAGTCTCTTTTATATACAGCGATCCATTTCTCCTGGTTTTTTTTTGGTCTCTTCTTATTAGTATCCATTTTTTCAATATATTTTTCCATAATACAAAGGTTACTAACAGCGTTCCATAGCTGAGTCAAAATAGAAGGTTCTGCTAATATCCATTTCTGAAGTATGAATTTTTTATGCCAACAAAAATATTTTCCTCCCTCAAAATTAAAGGTACTTATCTCTAAAGGGCATCCTTCTCAAATCATTGAAAAATATAGTCTTAACATCTAACGGCAATTGCACCCTTGTTATAATATGTATGTAACTGAAACCAATTCCCAAAAATGTTTAATATGAGGGCAAGATCAAAATTGATGGCTTGGGGTATCAATTGCCTTGAGATATTTCTTACACTGATCAGTTGAATCTAAGTGCAAGAAATGTGCCTGCTTTTGTGGAAGGTAAAACCCCATTAAGCACTTATACTGAGCTTCATTCAGATCCATGTTACTGGTTATTTAACTCTGGAGAAACACCTATTGTAATAGGTTTGGCTCAATCCTATGCCCAAGTTTCTCTGCCAAGATTCCCTCTGGAATGCATAGGAAGGAGAGTTATCGTTGTCTCTCAGAAATTTATGAAAAAAATGAAATGCTGTATCTTTTGGGATCCTCCAAATAAATCATGTCCAAGTAAAGAGCTCCCTTCTCCTTGTGAAGTTCCTGCAGGTCCATAGATAGCATGTAATGTCTAACACACAAAAAAAATGTTTATGCTCCATCTCAAATCGATTCTGAAACTCACAGAAAGAAAGCAAATTAGAATCCTCAGTGAGAAATTACCTGAAACCTTTTGCCATACCAGGCATTAAAAATAGTAGATTGTGTCCCCATTCTAAAATCTGCATTGCCTCTAGGGTTGACAACAGGCTCCAGATTTCAGGACAGGTTGATCTAGTCCTGGGTTTACCCTATTGCATGTTGGCACTTATTCTGATTTCCCTATTGCATTCCCTAAGAAAAGCAAGACTATAAGTACCTGCATGCAGGGGAGTAAAACCTGTCCTGAAAATCCGAAGCCAGTTGGCAACCCTAATTGCCTCTTATAAGGAGAAAGGTATTACTTGCAGACTAGACCACACCCATCTCCAGGCCTTCAATATTGGTAAAAATCAAAATACTACTTTGAATATGCTTTGGAAGCAAGATGGGGTGACTATGTAAAACGTACCTCAAATCTAATGGCCTGACCAATTCTTTTTCTAATTCCGAAGGTGTATAATAACTGATGCCCGTTATCCAATCCCTCACATGTCTAAGATTATATGTCAAATTGTACAATATAAATTGGCCAGACCCATCCCCCCTTGCCATTTCTTCATTAACAAGGAGAGAGCGCTGCGCAGCTTTCTGCACTGACATAAAAATTGTTGAATAAGATTTCAAACCCTTTTAAATCGTTGCTAGACAGATAAACGGGAATTGTTTGAAGCATATACAACCATTTGTGAAGAATTATCATTTGGACCAAATTTATCATACTCCCTAAGTACAAGGGCAAACTCATCCAGTGTTGTAAAGTACTCCTGGTTTTATCATAAAGAATTTTGTAATATACCTTGTGTATCTTTGAGACTTCCTTATGAAGTCTAATGCACAAATACTTCAACGAGTCTGATGCCCATTTCATCTGTAAGCTTGGGCCACACATTCTCGCCACTGTTTCGTGCATTGGCAGAGCTTCTGATTTGTCTAAATGAAGGAGGTAATTTTAAAAGAAGTTACACATGTAAATGTAACACACTATCATATCAATTTTAAAAAGCAGTTTATGTGCACTTACATGTGAATCTCCTATCTCCTATGGACAATTCAATGGCATGTATTGTAGCAATTGTCAAAAGCTCACTTAACACGGGTAACGTGCATTTTCATGTGTAAAACCCAATTTTAAGCATGACTATAAGTTTCTTACAAAATAGCAGCTTGCACAAGTGTAAATCTTAACTCTGCCCTGGAATACGTGTATTTCTGTCTGTGCCTCTGGCCAGAAATGTACTGTCTTTGTAACAGGTGAACAAGTTTTATTTATGTTCTACTTTTCAGGCACTTCAAAGTGGATTACATTCAGGGCTTGTGTGTATTTCCCTGTCCCCAGTGGGCTCACAATCTAAGTCTGTACTTGAGGCAATGGATGGTGAAGTGCCTAGCCTATATTCCTGGTTTCTCTAGTTCACAGCCCACTGCTCTAACCACTAAGCTACTCTTCATCTCTACATTTATGACCAGACCTCAAGGGAGAAAACTCTGCTTTGTAGGGTGGTTCTGTGTTTCATATAAAAAAGATGCTCAATGTGTTTGAAAGTATTTTTTTTTTCATTTATTATTTGAAAATTATTTCAGAAAATTTAACCTTTGCTTAGGAAACGTGATACATCTCATAGGCTATCATTATAGAAATTACTAAGATACATCTTATGTATCCACTAGACCCCAATCTACTGGGAGAGGAGCCATAATAAGGAGAATACAGGATACAAATATAAGAAATTGCATAGCATGAATGGCTACATATACAATTTTTATGTCAATACATTGATCCCATCTGATGTTACCAGTTTCCTTGCCTCAATAAACATTTTTAACTGTTCCGGAGCAGTGAAAACAAAATTATCTCCTCTCAGCTTAACCAAGCATTTAGAAAAAATGAGGCCCCAAGGGTCAGGGTTTCCTGCCGCAAGGCTAGGAAACCTTTTCTTCTCTCTTGGGTCATCTTGGATAAGTCAGGGAAAATTCTTACTGGTTGTCCCATAAATAGGATGTTAGATTTTTTTTTAAATATTTCTTCATGACTGTGCTCAAGTCACTGTCAGTCAGAAAGGTAACCAGTAAAGTAGCTCTCTCCAGATTTCATAATTTGAGGACTCCAAATAATCAGTGAGATTTTCTAAGTCCACAGCTTGTATCGGCACTTGAGGTCTTACACCAGATGTTAGAAAATACACCTTATCCGAGGTGGGGGGGTCTCTTCTGAAGAAAATTCTAATATTTCCAGGAAATATCTCCTTAGAGTGAATCGCGGTAATTCCCCCACCGCCCTTGGAAAGTTTAACAAGCGTAAGTTCAAGTATCTCAATCTATTTTCGACATATTTCAATGCTTCTCTGCAGGGTGTCACCATAGGGAACTTTTATCCCTTTAATCACATTCAGTTCTTCCTCAATGCGGGTAAACCTTTCTTGATTTTCTTGAATTTGCACTTGATTATTTTTACAAACTGTTTCTAACTGCTGAGATAACATTGAAATTTTTGTGGAACAGTCAGTTGCAGCATTTCCCATGTTTTTGACTAAGTCCTATATTGACTCAAGAGTTACTGTTGCTGGTTATTGGATCATAGCAAAAGATTTCTGGGCTTCTAACAGCCTCTCACCTTCTCCTCCACTGAAAAAAGATGTTTCCTCAGCCGGGGGCCTACACAGGTCTCCGGTTGGATTTCCCAGCAGTACTGGGGTGGACCCAGTCGACGCAGAAGCTCCTTCGGGATACAGAACAGAAGCAACCTCTCCGGGACTCTGTCTGGTCAGCTGTTGCGGACATTCTCGCTCCTGTGGTGGAGGCCTGACATCAAGCGGGCTCAGGGACGCTTCCTCCGAGGCCGAGGGAAGCTCTCCTCCATTCTCCTCGGCAGCTGGGACTCCTGGCCCAAGAATTGTAGCCATCGTCAAACATTGCTGGATGGTTAACATAAGAACATAAGAAAATGCCATACTGGGTCAGACCAAGGGTCCATCAAGCCCAGCATCCTGTTTCCAACAGTGGCCAATCCAGGCCATAAGAACCTGGCAAGTACCCAAAAACTAAGTCTAGTCCCTGTTACCATTGCTAATATCAGTGGCTATTCTCTAATTGAACTTAATGGCAGGTAATGGTTTGTTGCCTGGTTAAGGTAGGGAGGTCCGAGGAAAGGTCCGAGGAAAGGTAGGGAGGTCCGAGGAAAGATTTTTACTTTACCCTTCCTTTTCGCCGGCATGAAAACTTTTTTGCTGCAATCAAACAGGTAAATTGAAAGTGCCGAGCAGAGCAGTGCTAGCATCTTGCCGCCATCTTGGCTCCTCCCCCAGCTTCCTTGAAAGTATTTTTAAAAGCATAAAATTACCTTGTTACACTATGAAAGGATTTATGAAACTCAGAAGTTTTGTTCCCAGGAGAATTCTGTTCAATGCATAATGCTGAATTTGCATAGAATTACTTTTTATGGCATAGAATTCAGAAAGAAGCACTCATGTGAGCATAGCAATATCAAGTGCTGG
This sequence comes from Rhinatrema bivittatum, assembly GCF_901001135.1. Lineage (NCBI taxonomy): Eukaryota > Metazoa > Chordata > Amphibia > Gymnophiona > Rhinatrematidae > Rhinatrema > Rhinatrema bivittatum. The sequence goes on along the minus strand of NC_042620.1, from coordinate 119,531,907 downwards.
CTCTGCATGGGAAGAGATGGTGCGATTGTCTCTGCAAGCCAGCAGAGAAGGAACCAATGCAGCTCTCCCTGAACAAAAAGTCAGGTTCTACGATATAGCAGGATAAGTTGCTGGTGCAGCTGACTGAATTGAAGAGCCGGCTCCCAGAACCAGTAAGAAAACAGAAAAGCAGTAGCTAATGTGAAGCCAGCTTAAGAACAGGAAAACGTGAACCAGGAAGGTGAGCTCAGCCTGCAATTGCCCACTCCAAAGCTATCTTGGTGGAGCCTGGGAGAGAGAATGTTAAATTATCAGCGAGATTGAATGAGCTGAGAAGGTCAAGTTTTTTTTGGGAGGAATTGAGCCCAACTTTATAATTGTTTGGAATTCCCCTAAAAATAAAATTCTGCATTAAGTAATATCTTTTCTGTATTTCATTATTATTTTATTGAAACTTATCCTGCGTTGAACACAAGTTGGAAGTTGCTGGTTATTAGGGATGTGAATCGTGTGATCGATCGTCTTAACGATCGGTTTTGGCTGGGGGGGGGAGGGAAATCTGATCGTCATGGTTTTGTTTTTTTTTTTTAAATCATAAAAAATCGTAAATCGGGGGAGGGCGGGAAAACCAGCACACCAAAACAACCCTAAAACCTACCCCGACCCTTTAAAACAAATCCCCCACCCTCCCGAACCCCCCAAAATGTTTTAAATTACCTGGGGTCCAGTGGGGGGGGGGGGGTCCCGGCGCGATCTCCCGCGATCTCCCGCTCTCGGGTCACGGCTGCGTTAATAGAAATGGCGCCGGTGGCCCTTTGCCCTTACCATATGACAGGGCAAAGGTAGCGCTGGCGCCATTTTGGTTCCTGTCACCCGACGTCACGAGTGCAGGATAAATAATAAAGAATAAATAATAAAGAATAAATAATAAATAATAAAGAATAAAGAATCACCACCAACAAATTCATCACTAGGAGTACCTCAAGGATCCTCCCTGTCCCCCACCCTTTTCAATATCTACCTCCTCCCCCTGTGCCAACTGTTAACAAGTCTCAACCTTATTCACTACATTTACGCAGATGATGTGCAGATCCTGATCCCCATAACGGAATCCATTAACAAATCACTCTCAATCTGGAACAACTGCCTACAATCTATCACTAGTCTCCTCAACAGTTTAAATTTGGTCATCAATGCTAACAAGACTGAACTCCTCCTCATTTCCGCCAACCAAGACAACTACCAGTCACAGACCCAACATAACCACGCCCTCATTCATACTCAGGTTAGAGACCTTGGGGTAATACTTGATAACTGTCTTAACCTAAAGAGTATGATTAACACTATTACCAAAGACTGCTTCTTCAGACTACAGGTATTAAAAAGACTCAAACCTCTCTTATATTTCCACGACTTTAGGACAGTTCTTCAATCCTTGATATTTGCCAAAATAGACTACTGCAGCGCGCTCCTCACAGGACTACCCAGTTCAACCATTAAGCCACTTCAGATGATACAAAATGCTGCTGCCAGAATCCTAACAAGCACCAACCGGAGTGATCATATTACACCCATCCTCCGAAATCTACACTGGTTACCAATCAACCACAGAGTCCTTCACAAATCTTTATCATTAATACACAAATCCATCTACGATCTCCTTTATCTCGACCTTGAAATCCCATTAAAACTCCATACTTCTAATAGGCCAATGAGAGAAATATCCAAAGGAACACTACAAGCCCCTCCAACCAAAGCCACACGTCTCATTGCATCCAGGGACCGAGCATTTTCGACAGCAGGCCCAGCCATCTGGAACAACCTCCCCGCTGAACTCAGGCTGGAACCTTGCCTGCTAACTTTTAAGAAAAAACTCAAAACGTGGCTGTTCCGCCTAGCCTTCCCAGAACCCTGGGATACACATTAGACGTTATCTACTCCTCTGATTACCTGGACAGCATGGATACCAACTCTAACATGTGGACTAACTCTAATCCGAACTATCTCTAGTCCGGAATTTGTTATTTCTCCTTTTAACTTAACTTTATCTTTTTTCTTCCAGCTACCTAAGCTTCCAAGTTCACGGTCCTCATTTAATGTAACTTTGTTTCTTCCTTTACCTAGTTATTTTTTTACCCCTGTTCGATGTAAACCGTCCTGATATGGTATTTAACCATGAAGGTCGGTATAGAAAAATGTTAAATAAATAAATAAATGTCTCCCCCAAGTGCCTTTTGAAACTGTTTGGCCTGGGTACACTTGCTGTATGACCTGCAGGAGGCACCTCCACCCAGGTTTACCATCATCTTCCAAGCTGCAGCATCTGGTTCCTGTTCTGCACGATCATCTTGTCCAGAATTTTTTATTTTTTTCTCTGAGCACTCTTGTTCTACTCACAAGACTCACCTGCTCCGTAGAGCTTATCTTGCTGGAATCCTGTGCATTTCGTCCATCAAGTTCACCATCCTGCAAGAGATGTCTTCAATTCGCCAGCCTGTGACACTTCTTTCCAGATGACCTGCAAGAGGCGCCTGTACCCCACCTGTGGTCATCCATCCAATAGGGCCTGGAGCATCGGTCATCTCTTCGTGTTGAGCCAGCAAACTCCTTCGCTCTTCCCGCTTAGTTTCTTCAGTATTTACAGTTATCACATGCTTGCCTCGCTCACCATCCCGAGCTCATGAATAGTGACCTCTTCTCTGGAATTCGCTGCCAGCATCACCATCCAAGTAAAGGTGCCTGTCCTAATGTACCTTTTCAAAAGTACATCTACTTCCAGCTTGCTCTCAAGTAGTCCAGAGGATGTCCACCTCCTACCATCTGCCTAGGAACACTCTAGTGTGAGTGTCAACTAATCAAGCATCACTAAGATTCTGCCCAGCCTTAGGGCCAACTCCTAAGATGGGAATTACAAGACTTTTGTGCCTATAATACTTCTGCTCTACTTTTATCTTGAGTCTCACCACCAGTGACTTTGAATTACCAGTTCAACTAGCCTGAACATCGGCCATACGCCCACACTGAGAAATTCAGTTATCAACCAAAGAACTTCAGCTTACGTGCTTTGCCAAGCATTATTCCGACCGTGCCCGCCAGCAGTAACTAAGCATTCCACCTGCCAACCTGAACCAGAAAGTCACGCTTGCCTCTACTCCTAATCATCTAGAGACTGCCAAATCCTCTGGTCACCAATACTCCTAAGCTCTGACATCGAGTGTCCCACCATACTTCAAAGCCAATTTGAACGAACTGTGAGACGTCTTCCATCTTCTAGTGATACCAAGACTACTCCTCGATACATCCCAAGCTGCTATCTAGACTCCATGCTTTAGCTTCTTCCACCTTGAGTCACTGGAGTGCTAGCTCTCTGGAACCTTCAACTCAGTGTCTAGTTTTCGCCTTGTTACTCCATTTTGCACTATAGCTTCAGCCTTAAGAACTATTAAGGACTTCTGTCCCAAGTCAAGTCCTGGGTGGAGCCTTGCCTCTGCCACTTTCATCCTTGAACCAAGATGCCATCTTGCGGTTCTGCACCCTGCCTGACCTGCCCCTTCAGCATTCCATGTTCTGTGTTCGTCTTGCCTGGACCTTGACCCCTTCTGTCTTGTCTTCTGCTCAAGTATTCTTCGCGCTACAGTTTCTCGCCAAGAAGTTCCAGCTTTGTCCTTGGATCCTTGACTGCCCCTGACGGTATCTGGAATACCGCCTTCTTCTCAAGCTGTTGACAAGAGGCTTGAAGGGGGGCTTTGAGGAGAGGGTACTGTTGCGATCCTGCCTGCGAGGAGCGCGGGCAGGCTCTTACCTCACGTGGCTAGTCGGGCCACTGACACTGTCCTCTTCGCGGCGGGTGTGCCGCCATCGCTGGACTCCTCCCTGGCTGCCTCCGGCCCTGCGTGGCAGGGTCGGGCTGCCGGGAGCTCTCTCATGCGGCTGGGGACTGCCGCTGCCGTTCCTGCTTCCCCGACTCAGCTGGGGCCATCCCCGCGGCTGTTTCCACGAGGCCAGGGTCTTCAGCCAGCAGGAAGGCCGTCCCTGCCGGTGCCTGCTTCAGCCTGGGTCCTTGGCCGGCAGGGAGGCCATCCCTGCTGGTGCCTGCAGCCTTCGTCTCATCCTGCAGCCAGCTCTTCTTCTCTTCCTGCTCTTCCTGCTTCGCTCTTCACGGCTGGAAGCCGCTCATTCAACCTGCCTTTCTCTCCAGCTTCTGGGCAGGGCTGCTCCACTACCTGCCTTGCTTCCTCAGGCCTTCCACGTGGCTGAGGACTCCACCAGCTTCCAGCTCTCTCTTCTCCAGCTTCCTAAGGCGTGGGCGCGCTCCTCTCGCCTGTTCTTCAAGGGCCAGCCAGGTGTGGCCCTCTGCTGACCCCTCCCTGGGTGTTGTCCTCTTCAGCCCTACAAAAGGGCTCAGCGTCCATTCCAGCTTTGTCTTCGCAAGGAGTTGGTCACTCCTGGGATCCTGCTGTCCTTCGCTCCAGGAGTCATCTTTGTTCCAGCACTTCTTCAAGGTCCTGTGCTTCCTGTTCTTCGTTGGAGCTCTTTGTCTTGTCCAGATGTCCGCCTGCTGTTCCTGTAAGCTATGTTCCAGTCCTGATGTCCACCTGTTGTTCGTGTTCCAAGTCTAAGGTCTGTCTCCTGATCCAGTATTTGTGTTCCAGTCCAGATGTTGTTACTCCTAATCCTGATGTCCGTGATCCTGTTCAGTTGTCCTGAACCCCTGGCGTGCTATGTCGCGGTCCGCGACCAGCCCCACGGGTGGGCTGAGTAGGGCGCTTCATGATGCAAGCCTTGTACTTCATTCCTGAGTCTTCTGAAAGCCTTGTACCCAGCGGCGAGCCATGTCATGGTCCGCGACCAGCCCCATGGGCGGGCTGAGTAGGGCGCTTCATGATGCAAGCCTTGTACCTCATTCCTGAGTCTTGTGAAAGCCTTGTACCTCGTCCTGAGTCTCCTGGAAGCCTTGTACCTCGTTCCTGAGTCTTTTGAAAGCCTTGTACCCCGCGGCGAGCCATGTCGTGGTCCGCGACCAGCCCCACGGGCGGGCTGAGTAGGGCGCTTCATGATGTAAGCCTTGTACCTCGTTCCTGTGTCTTCTGAAAGCCTTGTACCTCGCTCCTGAGACTTCTGAAAGCCTAGTACCTCATTCCTTCCTGCGCTGGTCCCGCTCCGCGGATGTAGATCAGGGTGGTCCGTGACCAGACCAGTAGTACTGACTGAGTAAGGTGCCCTGAGGGATCGCGCCACTGTCTATACCCGAGTCTCGTCTGTGCATCCAAGAACCTCGTTCCTGAAGTCTCGTCTGTGCATCCAAGTACCTCGTCCCTGAAGTCTCGTCTGAATCTCCATGTTCCGGTCTTCGTTGCCCTGGCCTCATTCTGGCCTGCTGCTTCTTGCCGTAGCACACGGCAGGTCCGAAATGCTTGGAACGGTCGGAGGACTGTTCATAAGACCACCATTGCGTCTTCCGAAGCGTGCAGGTCCGGAAGAGGGTCAGTATGTCCAGTCATCTATCATCTGTCCAGCCTCGCTCCTGTCCAGCCCATGCTCGGGCATGCCTTGCCTACCGTGGCACCTCTTTGGAGTTCCTCTGGGGTCAAGCCGTGGCCCAAGAACACACATCTCTTGGTAAGTGGGACCACTCTCCTAGCGCTCCACAACACATATGTGCGTATTTATGCTTATACGCAAATACATTCAAAGCATTGAAAGCGAGTATTTCAATGCATTGAACGCATGTACTTTTCCTACCATTTTAAAAATATATGCACTTATATTTTATGCATGAAAATAAAATAGGACTTACATAAATCAGGATTTATATACATAAGTCAGTATATTTTAAAACATGTGCACGTAATTGAAATTATTAGTTTTACCAATTATTCCATCAGTTCACCCAAGCCTTCTCCAGGTCACCGAGACCCTCCTGGTTCTTCAGCCTGAACTCCCACCCAGGCCTCCCACCTGATCAATAGCAAGCAATGAACATGTTCAATATCATTTATGCAAGATAATTAACAAGTGTAAAATTACTCGAGTAAATTAGCAAATCTACATGTGCATCTTTTAAAATAACAACTTACAAATATAAATGTTGGCCCCCGCCCCAGATTGCACCCAGACTGCCCCCCATATGCTCATATGTTTGTTTGATGTTTATAAAATAGCATGTGCATGAGTAGATGCTACGTATGATAATATATTCTAATTTTTATGTACTTAACTCTTTGAAAATTCACCCCTGAGTGAATAGGATGCTATTTATTGTCCATTCTAAACCAGTTTAATATGTTCTCTTGTCACTGCTAACAACCTTTAGTGAATTTACTCCATAGTGTAGGTATCAACTAAATTAAAAAAAAAAATTCATAATACTTATGATACAAATTTCTGAAATGGTCTATGCAGCCAAAGTCAGGAAGGCAATTTCAATGCAAAAAAACAATAAAAAAAAAAACAAAACCCCTAATGAATGAGTCATGAAAATAATTGTCTTGACTTTTCCCCTTCCTTTTGATTGAAACGGGCAACCATAGTTTTGTGCTTAGCCCATATTGGTTCTTCAGGTTTGCTTTGAATCCATATAAACACCTCTTTCAAGACAACAGCAGACTCCAGCTTCCTGATAGTGTGGGATTTCCTGAAACTGTCTGTTGGGAATACACTCATGATACTTATAAACATCCACTTGATGTCACTGTTGCATATGTCTGGGAGTGAAAATCTTGACCCTTAAATCAACAGTTTAGAAATAACATCTTTTGCAAGATCTGTAATTTCTTCATGCATCTGATTTACTGCATAGGAAACAGAACCATGATGACATAATGCTGCCTTTGTCTAATGCAATAGGAAATGTAAAACCCGCATCTTTGTCATAATTCTTCTGTAAGAATCCTGTGATAATATAAACAAACAGCTGTCACCATTCTTTACCCAATTCTGTTTTCATAAGACATAAAAACCCAGCACTCTAATTTCAGTAAATGTATATGCATGTCTTCTTATGTTAATTTATTGAGCTGAATCTCAAACACAGACTGGCACTAAACACTGAAAACTGATTTCTCTAGCAATTTCAAATACATTGGAGTCTGTTACATTTATAGGCCTCCTGGCCTGCAGCTTGATAGGATAGGAACCGTTACATTTTATGAGCACTGATCGAAAGATCTAAAATTAGCAGAAGAAGCCCTAATTAAATGACTCAACTGCCACCCCAATCAAAACTTCTGTAACTTGTATTATTAATCACAGTACCAGGGAATGCTATCTGTTCACCACTCAGAATATTGTTGAAGTAAGGGTTCCTAGCCCCAACTATGAAATTTGAAAAAATGAATCTGTGCAATTCCACGTATCCAAGTGGACTAACATGACAACCACAGTTCTTTGCTGAAAATGCATTTGTAATTTGCTGTTTGCCACTTTGTTATAAGACCATTTAATTGCTTACGTATACCTCGACTGCAATACCAAGGCCATATCTTTCAGGTTATTTGTTAAAACTCAAACTTTTAATACTCAGTTACAGTTCATGGCATCACTTGTTGATCACTGATTAATGACAAAACAAGGGGAATACAGTGTAAATTAAGCACTAAGCACTGCAGTAACTTAGGGTAAAATAGGTATGAAAGATTTGTAAGTGCATTGCTTGCACAGTGCTGAAGCAGCATATCTTCTTTTATTCAGGATTGAATTTCCTGCAATTAAAAGGGGGGAGGGACACAAAGTTTACAGAAAAAAAATTGCAAAAGGAAAATGTTGTGCAAGAAAGCACTGTGGAACCTTAGCTTAATTCTTACACCTAGAGCTTCGAGAAAAATGTCCCCGGGTGCATTTTTGTCAGGGTTTCACCAAGCCATAGGCAGTCCCTGGGTGATAGACCCTTATGCCTCGCTACAAATAAGAGGTCTCAGATCTGAGGCCAAGCTGAGGAGTTCTCCCAATGAGACTGTCGTTTCCTTCATCTTCCTGTTGTTCTGCTGCTTACAGTCCTGTCTCTGATACTGATGTTTGTTGGTTTAGTCCTAAATTTCTATCTGTTTCGAGGAAGTTTATCTTTGCATAATTTTTTGGGGGTGTTCTTTTTCCTTTCCTGATGTTTTAAGAAATTAAATCATTAGGCAACAATGGTGCAATTTGAAACCTGTGGAAATTAAGCAACACAGACTTTTTATCTTTTTTTTTTACCTGATTTTTGGAACTATCCCTAAGGATATTAGATATTATTTCAAGCTGAAAGAAAAGTTTAAATGTATTTAATTACTTAATTACTTTATCGATTCTTTTAAACCTCTAAATCAGAAGTGAATCTGGCCAAAGTGGTGTACAACATTAATACAATAACAATATAAACTATATAAAATCATATAATAAAATAACAAATCATTTACAAATAAAATAAAAAACAGTAATCCTCAGCAGGAACTACAAATCTTCATAAGCTCATAATTAAAATAGCCATGCTTTTATTTTCTTTCTAAAGGTCAAATAATTTGTTTCCAAACTTACTTTCCAGGGGACTGAATTCCAAAGATCTGGCCCCCAAACTAAAACATCTTTCTCCAATGAACCATCTTACGTACCTCCTGCCTAAAAGGGACCAGACAAAGAGCCTCATTCTGAGAGCACAAATTATGACTGGGGACGTAGCTCCTAATACATTCCTGTAGATATTTTGCACTAACCCCATGTACTGACTGGAACATCAAAGTCAACATTTTAAATCGTATGCTTTTCAACAGGCAGCCAATGTAATTGCTGTAATAAAATACAGCACTCAAGTTTTCTAGAATACCTGTAAATCAGCCAGGCTGCTATATTTTGGACCACTTGCAGCCATTGAATCTTCTTTTTAGGGAGCCCTACTAATAAGGCATTGCAGTAATTTAAAAAAGGACATACTAAAGCCTGAACAATCTCCCTAAAAACTGAGAAAACAAGAACCGATCTTAGCCTCCTTAGATGTCTAAGTCCAAAAAACCTCCTCTCTGTGTTAATCGTCTTGTGGTTTTCTTTTTACTCTTTTGTTGCTTCTTTTGATCTTATTTCAAAGTATCCTTTAGTTTTTGTCCTAATTTACTGTATTTCCTATTCTTTAATATTATTTTAGAATAAGAGTATATAGCTTTTATTATGTGACAAAAACTTGAAAGGAACTAGTATGATAGACCACAAATCAATATGAATATAACCATAGAAGAAAAGGGGTTGTAGGTAAAAAGCTGATCAGCAGAAATTATTTAATAACATCTCAAAATCAATAAACAGCACAAAGGAACTTGAATATCACTTCATCAAGAAATACATTAAATTAATAAATAATGGCCAAAGGTTACATATAGCAATTAGACAAATTATATGGAACAAAGGTAAATGGAGAGAGTACAGAGAATGATTACAACAACAAAATCTTATGATGCAATTCACTGAATGTAAAGCCCAATACATATTCTGCCAAAATTTAACACTGTTGACGATCTTTGTTGGAGAATATGAGGGATGTGTCCAAAAGTGAAATAATGCACTGTTCTTTCTGTAGTTTATTTTACAGGTTACTCTATGGATAAAGAAAAAGTTTGAGCCAATGCCAAGGTTTATTATCAGACCATGATTATTTGTGTAGAGGTGGGCAGATGATATGATGGAAAGATATGGTTTTTCTGTGGCAAGTTGATGTAATTGTTTTGTTTTATTTTAACCTATGAATGCTTATTTGTTAAGTAGTGTAGGATATGCATTTTTAAAATAAGTAAGAACATAAGAAATTGCCATGCTGGGTCAGACCAAGGGTCTATCAAGCCCAGCATCCTGTTTCCAACATAGGCTAAACCAGACCACAAGAACCTGGCAAGTACCAAACACCAAGAAGATCCCTTGCTAGTGATGCTAGTAATAGCAGAGCCATTTCCTAAGTCAACTTGATTAATAGCAGTTAATGGACTTCTCTTCCAAGAACTTATCCAAACCTTTTTTGAACCCAGCTACACTCACTGCATTAACCACATCCACTGGCAACAAATTTCAGAGCTTAATTGTGCGTTGAGTGAAAAAGAATTTTCTCTTATTAGTCTTAAATGTGCTACTTGCTAACTTCATGGAGTGCCCCCTAGTCCTTCTATTATCCAAAAGTGTAAATATTCAATTCACATCTACTCGTTCAAGAACTCTCATGATTTTAAAGACCTCTATCATATACCCCCTCAGCCATCTTTTCTCCAAGCTGAACAGCCCTAACCTCTTCAGCCTTTCCTCTTCAGCCTAACCTCTTCAGCCTTTCCTCATAGGTGTTGTGTCCATAGGTTCCGATGTCCCCTCTCCGCCCTCCTTACCTCTTTGGCACCTCCCTCTTCGACCACGGGAAGATTGGCTGCTGTGGCATCCTCCTGCCAAAGTCCTCCAGCGTCCTTAGACCAGCTAGACGCTGCAACCCGCCATGTTTCCGGGAGGCCTAGGGGCGCATGCACAGCATGGCCCCGATTGAAGTACCGGCAATAGCGCGAACCTCAGGGGCGTCCCCCTGAGATGACGTCACCCGCGACGGATATATAAGATCTTAGAAATTGCTAACACATCGAGTTAGCAAGGAATGGAATGGACTCGCTTCGGATTCCAAGCTACTCTGCCTCCTCGGACTTACCAGGGGTACCCGCTCCTTGGGGGCCTCGCTCTCGCCTTTGTTTTTCAGGTGACAGTTTGGAACCAGTACTCGCTCCTCGAGGGCCCTCGTTCCCAGACTTGCTCCATATCCTCTTCTGCTTGGAAGTCATCACTGCCAACTACATCAGTGAGTTACCATCGCTCTCTCAAGAGCTTTCTCTGGAACCAGGTACTCGCTCCTCGAGAGCCTACTTCATTTCAGCTCCTGGGCTTCTGTGAGACATTGTGTGAGTGCTACCATCAGGTTCGGTACATGAATTCTGCATACCCTGCCTACTCACTATATTTCAGTTTCTCTACAGCTCAGCCTCCAGGGATCGCTGTTCCAGTATCTGAGGGACTACAGCCAGCCGGGCATTCCAACTCACTACTGCCACCTCTGGTGGTTCAGTGTACTGTCTAATAAAATAACTAGTGTGTGTCTGTCTCCTAACTCTGAGCCTGACCGGTGGTCCCTCTCAGGATCTTTCCCCAGGGGCGTGGTCATCTGCCACTGGTCCAAGGATCCACCCACAACTCTCCTAAATAATAACAGATTGCTAGCTCCTATCTGATTGATACTCCCAACAGATAGCAGCTCCTAACAACAGAGGAGTTGTTCCATCTTCTTTATCATTTTGGTTGCTCTTCTCTGTACCTTCTCCATTGCAACTATATCTTTTTTGAGATGCAGTGACCAGAATTGTACACATATGCCCATGCCTTGCCATATCACGCCCATGCCCCACCCTTTTTTGAAAACTTTGGAGATGTGTGCACTGTGGGGGATACATGATTATTCAGGCAGCTTTTCACTCAGCGCATGCAAGCCCAACATATTCACATATCTGCTAATTAATGTGCGCACTGGGCTTTTAAAATGCACCGTTAGTAGACAAATTATTTTTCTCCTGCTCACTCACCATAGCCCCTGGAGCTATTTCTAGCCATATAAGAGAGCTAGGGTTTGCATATGATCATAGTATATATCAATCTTGCTCTGTTAGGGGTGAATTTTCTGTGTGAAAATGTAGCATATATGTGCAAAACTAGCCTGTGCATGTGCAAATGCAATTTTACAAACATCAGACTTACACAAATTTTCACTTTTGTGTGAACATCTACATGTGTAAAAAGAGGTGGTCTAGGAGTCTTCTGAGAAAGGCTAAGAGTTACACTTGTACTTTGCTATTTTAGAAGTGACTTGTGCGAGTACATGTGGCAACTTGTGTATGTGGTATCTATCTAATACCACTATGCCAGCTACTAGAAAGTCTCAACCTTACCCACTTTATATACGCTGACGACGTGCAGATCCTAATCCCCATCACGGATCCCACCTCCAGCACCCTAAACTTCTGGAACAGCTGCCTTCACTCCATCAACCTCCTACTCTCTAGTCTCAATCTGGTTCTTAATACGTCCAAAACAGAACTCCTCGTCATTTCTCCCAATGATAATAATCCCCCTTGTCAGCAACCCAACCATACATTAATAAACCAGGTGAGAGACCTCTGGACACCAGAATGAACTTCAAAAAGTTCATTAACAACACTACAAAGGAATGCTTCTATAAGCTACATGTTCTAAAACAGCTAAGACCTCTCCTACACTTTCATGATTACCGTTCAGTCCTTCAAGCCATACTGTTTTCAAAGATTGACTACTGCAACGCGCTACTGCTCAGCCTCCCCTCCTCCACAACTAAACCACTACAGATGCTACAAAACGCCACAGCGAGGATCCTTACAAATTCTCGTCGTAAGGACCACATCACACTGATACTTAAAAACCTACACTGGTTACCCATCAATTATAGAATACTGTTCAAGAGCTTGACTATTATCCACAAAACCAGCTATCGTCACTCTTCACCTCCAACTCAAAATCCCACTCGAACTCCATTCTTCCAAAAGACCGATCAGACCCGCATACAAAGGATCTCTCCAGGCTCCCCCAAACAAATCCTCCATTCACAACTCCATTCAAAAAAGAGCACTGTCCACCGCTGGACCACATCATTGGAATTTACTACCCCCGGATCTACGCCAGGAACAATGCCCTCTCTCCTTCAGAAAGAAACTGAAAACTTGGCTGCTCTCTCAAGCCTTCCCCTGAAGGGTCACTCCCCAACTAGCAATGACTCTCACTCCTCTCTCTTATCACCTTTCCTCCTCTCCTGGATCCTATAAACACTCCCCTGCCCCTGCCCCGTTTCTGGCCCCTGTCCTCCCTCGCCCCTTTCTGAAGCCTCCACTGCCCCTTATCTAAAGGAACTGTTATGCTCGAACTGCATATTCAAATTAGCTGCTAAATCAGCACCCCTGGCTAATCAACTGTTTTTGCTATTATGCATTACTCCTAGTAATGTTATGTTAAACTAATTCTTTCTCTCTTAATTGTCCTGAATTGTACACCCTGTTGATTGTAACTTCCTTTCTGATTTATTTATTTATTTATTAAAGGCTTTTATATACCGACTTTCTTGATACAAATCAAATCAACTCGGTTTACATCGAACTAAGCAGTAACTATAACCAACCAATCAACAAGAGACATATTAAAAGGAGCATAAAGTTACATTATAACAAGGATGCCTTAACTGGGAGTAGGAAAAAAAGAGAGGGAGAATGAAGATAAAGTACTTCTAGTTAAATGGTTTCCCCTGGTTCTACTGTAAACCGGTACGATAAGACTTTGTCTTATCGTACCGGTATATAAACCGGTATATAAACCGGTATATAAAAAGAATTTAAATAAATAAATAAATAAACTTATTCATGCAATTTTACACTTGCTAATTATCTTGTGCAATTGATATTAGATGGGTCTGTTGTCAATTTTTGATTGGGTGGGAGGTCAGGGGGAGTTGAGGGGAGTTGAGGCTGAAGAACTAGGAAGGTCTTGATGCCCTAGAGAAGAACTGGGTGAACTGCTGGAGGAATAAAAAAATTGGTAATTTAAATTACGTGTGCAACTTACCACACATAAATCAGGGTTTTTATATGAGCAAGTCGAAAAAACTATACATATGTTTCTAAAAATAGGTAGGAAAAGTACACGTGTTCAATAGAGATGTGATTCAGCCAAACACTGTTAGTGCGCGCTAACCCCAAAAAACAAAATTTCCCGAAATTTGGGAAAATCCGCTTCGTTTTTCGGAGTGGCCGAACCAGGACGAATTAGGCAATTTCGTTCTGGACGAATGCACATCCCTAGTGTTCAATACATTGAAATGCAATCTTCCAATGCATTGTAGGTATTTGTGCAAAAGCATATATATGCGCATATATTGGGGCGGACATATGCATTTTTTATAATCTGTGCGTACCTGATGTGCTCAAATTATAATATGCTGTAGGAGCTCTCCATGTGGCCATATACATGCATATATGGGGCTTCGCAGCGTTTGAAAGATCCTCCCTGTATTTATCTAACCACTAATATATTTAAAGTTCAGTGTTCAAAAGGGTTTGTGTGGCTCTGTGTGGGGCTTAGCTGGATAAACCTTGAGTTTTAAATATCATACCACATTGAACAGCTAAGTTTTAGCTTGGTAAGTGATACAAAGAAGGGGCATTCCAGTGTGTGGTGGGGCTTAATTTTAACCAGATAGCACTGTTATTCAGCAGTGCTAGGCTAAAGTCAGCCGGATAACTGTGGTTGGAGAAATAGCTGTCCTAAAGTTACTGCTGCTCACTGGCAACTGAATATTGATCTATTTTAAAAAAAAAATCCTAGTGGCCACCATCCCTCCCTCCATTCTTCCCATTTAAAAATAGTTTTTAAAAAAATGTCACCGTGGGTCTCTCATTCTCCCTTCCCATGTCTTGGCAGTGAAAAATTACAAATAGCCCCTGTCACGTCCTCCAGCCTTCCCTCCCCATGCCCTGACAAAATAAAATGAATGGAAAGACAAAATGTTCCCATGCAAGTCCCCCTTCCTCCAGGTCTGTAGACTGTAAAAAAAAAAAAAAAGTCTGCTGCTGCTTCCTGGTCTCTCCCTGCCTGCTGTCCAGGAAAGGGCTATTCCTTTCCCCGACAGTTTTCTTTTACTTTTGTGGTGTTGGGAGATCGGGCGGGAAGACTGTAATCTTATACTGCTGGGACATCAAGAGGGAGGGCGGGGGATCCTGGAGGTCATTTTGGAGATCTTTTACAGTGAAGAGATGTGGGAAGGGGAAACATAAGGGCTTTTTTTGCAATTTTGTTTTGTTGGGACATCAAGAGGGAGGCCGGGGGACCCGTGGGGCATTTTGGAGATATTTTACAGTGAAAGGACATCAGGAGGAAGGGGGAGAGAGAGTCCATGAAGATAGTTCATAAAGCTTTCTCGGGGAGGGGGGGGGGGACACAGGGTGGGGAAAGAGAAACGGGAGGGGGGAGATGGTCTGGGTTCTTTTTCTATTTAGTAAACAGGTGAGCAGAAAGGTTACCCAGTTAACATTCTCCAGGTAACTTTAGCCGAATATATTCAGCAGGAGACTTGTGCCGCTGAATATAAAGCCACACAGTTAACTTTAGCCAGGTAACTTGCTGCTCACTGGCCTATTTTATATGGACCTTTAAATTCTTAAACTGTTTTTTTATTTTCTTCATGCTATGATTCATTCTCAATCCACCCCTTATAAAATACAGAGGAAACATTGCATTATTTTGCTTTGGGCACATCCTGATCCACTGTCCTGATCCACTGTTGTATTTTGGCAGAAACCAGTGTTGGGCTTCAGATTCAATGGGTTGCACCATGAGACTTTGTTATAATCAGTCGGAATGTTTTGGACATTTACTATATGTAATCTTTGTGCTATGATTATAATTAGTCTAATTACCACATGTAATCTTTAATCTATGATTAAAAGTTGTCCGCCATCTGAGATCTTTGGTTTTGTTGAAGTTATATTCATATCTTCCATGCTTTTATGGGATGTTATCAGAGGCTTATTTCTGCTGAGAAGCTTTTTGTCCACAGACCCCTTTCTTTAATGCTTTCACCATATTATCATAAGGCATTTAAAAACCTAAGAGGGACTAAAAGTTTGCTTTTCATATGGAAAGGTAAAATGTTGTATATAAGAAAGTTTAGGGATTACCATCTGAATCATGACTACATTTTGATCACTGGAGGACTTTGAAAGCTCCATCACAGTTTTTAAGTACCGATACTGGATAATTTTCAAAATGATTTACAGAGGAAAATAGCATTTTACTGTATTAATCGCATGCCAGAAAAATAGCCCTCCATCAATGTGGCTAAGAGCATGCATGTTGTTCCAAATCACATGTACTTTTACATTTACATTTATTAAAATTTCTTAATTGCTCAACACAATAAAGATCTGAGCGATGAACAAAATAAACATACATAATCAATTTAGCAAAAACAGAAATACAAATAAAATACATATGACCATTCTTAGTTTAGCAAAGAAAATATATTACCAAAAAAATAATAATAAAAAAATTCTCACAAAACTAAAATTCTGACAAACATGTATTATAATCACACGCATTAACATATATTTAGTTTTTCTTGTAGCTGTCTAAGTTACCCCCTTTATATAGTCCCTGTTCTTATTACATATATATTCTCTTGGGTTTATTTTTACATATTTGCTATGTTCTATGTAAGGGCTATGCCCATAAGTTCTTAGTTGTATGTAAACTGATATGATGTGCAAACGGCTATCGGTAGAAGAAACTCTAAATAAATAAAATAAATAAATATAAATAAATAAATATAACTCAATCTTTAAAAATGAAAAGTAAAAAGAATATAAAATAAAAAAAATTTGAGCAAAAAATGTGAGACTAGAATGTTTAAAATAAAGTTAACTCCTGATGCAGTAAGCAAATGGTATACAAAATAAGCATGCTAAGAAAAAGGTACACTAAATAGGAATAATCTTAGTGCACCTTTTTGTATTGGTTAGATGGGATAAAAAAACAGCAGTAAAGTAATATGTGCACTAACCTTACTACCATTTTTACCTTAAAAAATTGAAAGTTCTTTGATCCAACCTGGGACTCTGAGCCAGAGACCCTCTGCTCTAGGACTCTCAAGCCAATGAGATTCTGCACTGTGACCCAAGACAGAAGGACTCTGCCTTGGGAAGCCTGAGACAAACCTTTAGCACGGGGAGCCCAAAATCAGACACCCTCTGTCCTGGGACCGTCAAATCAGAAGGACTCTCCTGTAGAAACCCTGAGTCAGTGAACACGCCGAGTCTGTAACACGAAGTCTATGCTTAAGCATTTAGATGTACCACCTGGATCCCCCACTGCATAACTTTACTTCTGCTATGACCGACGTGTAAGTAATAAAATAACAACAACTAGGCTAGTCATCAGGGTTTTACGGGTCAGGGCTAATGGAGTAAAAGGGAAGCAAGTTAGTTAGGGGGTTTAGGAAGTCCTTTCCTTTATTGGGGAAAACTGGGAATGAACTGGAGAAACAGGTAATTGCGTTGGTGTGTGTATCTACTAAAATCCTCCCCATTTACATAATTGAGGTGTCATTCGCGTGCACATATGCATGTCAATATAAAGTCATGCACAAATGTATCTGCATATAACCAATTTTAGAACACGTGAATGTGTACGCGCATATGTGTGCGTATGGTTTAAAATTGCTGCATCCATGCGCGAGAGCTGGCAAATTCACGCACATGTGCACATGCACACAGGTCTTAAAATTCACCTCTATGTACTTACTTTTCCAGCAAAATTCTGCCCACAATAAAAGTGGGCAGAAGTGTCTGTGTGTATTTTGTACCTGCGGCAATTTTCAAAGTGAAAATTCTTGTGTATTTTCCCTTTGGAACCTGGTGCAAAAAATTAAAGATGTGCTTTTGCTTGAAACAAAATTTCCTGCTAAATTTTGTTTTGAAAACAAAATGAAAAAACAAACACATTTTATTCATTTTTTTGCTTGTTTCATTTTTCATATTAAAACGGTTTTTATTAATTTTGAAATAGTAACAAAACAAAGGGAAGGTGGCGTGACACTTAACCGCCTCCCCCACATTCAAATAACAGACAATGGAACACATTCTGTCCCCCATTATCCCTTCCACTACCCCCCCCCCCCCCCCCGAAACTCCAGTCCACTTGTAAGTCCCAATATCCACTAATAGCAACAGAATCAGCCATCCAAGAAGGCTAGAATATAGTCCAGACAGAAAACCATCCGGGATCACTCATTGAGAACAGTGCTATGAACACGCTGTGGAAGAGACTGTAAATATACATCCCAAACCTCCAGGAAGTGTTTCTTGTGACGGGGAGAGATTCGCCCCACCGCGGCATCCAGAAGCATCATGCGGTGAAAACAGTTGCGCCAAGTCCAATCTGAGGGAGGAGATGTGTCCCTCCAATGTAGCAAAATAGCCTTCTTCCCCACCAAACATGCCTTATGGATAAGCAAACGAGATTCCAATCCCCGAACTCTTAGAGGAGAAATGCAAATAAAAAGTATCCACAGGAAATAGGGATAGGAACTCCTAGCAATAATGTGAGATATCGAACCATCTTAGTCCAAAAACTATATATAGTAGGGCACTCCCAAAAAACATGGGAAAGCAAACCCTGGGCATGTCCACATCGTATACACGCAGGGGAGGAGGAAATTGTAAGATGGAAGGCTCCTTGAGCTGAGACATAACTCCTACGCAGGAACTTGTATTGCATTTCTCTAAAATAAGAGTTCACCGAGATTTGGGAAACTCACTTAAAAGATGCTTTAAGTATATATGCAGTGATTGTGAAAACCCCATCCCCGTTCCATCTATCCACTAAAACAGAACAGGTGTCCACCACCGTCAGCCGCTTTAGAAACTTATAATAATGTGATAGCGAAAGCACCTTCTCCTTTTCAAAGGAAAAGATGGTATCTAAAGACTGGAAATGGGAAGCCTGTCTGAGAGAGGGAGGAAGGGAACCCACATAAGGGAACCCTCCACAGCTGGCCCCCTTCTGTGGAATTCCTTACCCACAGATCTCAGACTAGAACCCTGCCTCCTAACTTTTAGGAAAAGACTTAAGACTTGGTTATTCAAGCAAGCTTTCCCAGACACAATTTAATGACACAATCCAAGGACACAATCCAAGGACTCCTCTAAAACATTCAGCCATTAATCATGCTATTTGCACATAACTTGTAATTTGACTTGTATATCGTTTAACCATTTATTCTTTCCTATTTCTTCCTCTTCACCAAGTTTTGCTACCCTTGTTAATTGTAACTGTACCTTCAGTCACCTCAGTTCTAGTTTGATGTATTTAATGCACTCCCGTTTCATGTAAACCAGCAAGATATGTTCTCATGATTGCCGGTATATAAAAACCTTAAATAAATAAATAAAATAAATAAATAATGTTGCAGCTGTAAGTACGGAAAGACCTCAGAGGCAGGAATAGCATAAATTTCCCGAAATTCAGCCCAGAGAAGAATCTTACCCTCTGAAGTCAATACATGCCCCAGTAAACAAACTCCCCGGGCTCGCCATCTCTGGTAAACCGCTGTCTGGGAACCCGGAGTAAAATCAGGGTTCCCCTGAATGGGAAGAAAGTAGGCACAGATTCTTGGAATTTTCAATAGGCGTGTAAGCTTAACCCAAGAAGCCTGAATTGGTCTGGTAAGCACATTCTGTACTAAAAATGTGGGTAAATTGGTAGCTGGAGTCTGCAATACGAATTTAAGTGAAAAGGAGGTGATCAATTGCCCATCCGCAGATAGATCAACAACATCAGATCTGTCTAGCAGCCAGTCCCTAATCACCCGAAGATTACAAGCCAAGTTGTACAGGGCTAAATCAGGTACCTCCAATCCCCCCTTGCCCCAGTGCTCTCGCATCCAAACCAGAGGAATGCGAGACTTCCCCCCCCCCCCTCCAATAAAATTTACATTGAGCCTTATCGAGCAATCTAAGCTCCACGGTGCGTAGCTGCATGGGTAAATTTTGGAACAAATATAACCATTTTGGTAAAATGTTCATTTTAAAAAGCTGCACTCGGCCCCCCAAGGAAATAGGCAACTGTGCCCAGGTTTGTAATTTATCCTGGGTATGCTGTAACAAAGGGAGCACATTTAACTTGTATAAATGTGAGAGCACACATGGTATTGTAACACCAAGATACTTAAACGAGGCTCCCGCCCACCTGAAGGGAAAGTCTTCACCCAAGTGGCCTGCAAAGAATCCGGATATGCCAAGGCCACAGATTTACCCAAATTTAAACTAAGACCTGAGAAGATCCCAAATGCCCAGAGAATATGGAGTAAGGGTTGAAGGGTCTGCTGGGGGTCGGTAAGGAAGACTAAAATATCGTCCGCAAAGGCGGCATATTTAAATGTAGAGGATTGGACGCGCTTACCTTTAACTGTTTTTGCCATTTGAATTTTTTGCAACAATGGCTCCAGCTGGAGAACAAATAAAAGGGGAGACAGAGGACAACCCTATCTAGTACCCCATGTCACCGAGAAAGCCTCAGAGGTGGAGCCATTCACTATGACAATAGCTTCGGGAGCCTGATAAAGAAGCCGAACCACATAAAGAAACAAGCCCTCAAATCCCATTCGCTGTAAAACCCAAAAAAAGATAATCCCATTCAACCCGGTCAAACGCTTTCTCCGCGTCGAAACTGACAGCAAGGAAAGGTGCCCTCATCTGTTGACACATTGTCATAGCTGCAAGCACCTTTCAAATGTTAATCAGAGCATAGCACTTGCGGACAAATCCAACCTGATCCTGACCCACAAGGGATTGGAGTATGTCAGATAGATGATCCACCATTATTTTGGCTATCAACTTTTGGTCAAAATTTAGTAAGGAAATAGGTCGGTAAGATTTGGGAGCCAAAGGATCCTTCCCCTGCTTATGAATGAGAGTAATATTGGCTGTATTAATATGGTCTGGAAAGGTTCTAGTAACAGTTAAATCAGTAATAACATTCACTAAAGGAGGTCCCACAAGGTCCAAGATACACTTGTAAAATTCAGCTCCATACCCATCTGGTCCAGGTGCTTTAAGGGCTTTAGCTTTCCGATCACCGAAGTCACTTCGCTCAAAGTAACTGGTCCATTGAGGAAGGTGCGCTGTTCCAAGGTTAAACTAGGAAGACTCAGCTGCTCACAGAAACTGATACAGGCCGCGGGGTCCCAACCCTCGGTAGTATAGAGAGTACTATAAAAATCTCTGAAGCAGCGCAGGATGTCAGCAGTATTGGTCAATATTCGACCAGATGCCGAGCACAGAGCAGGAATATAGCGGGATCCGCGGGCTGCACGAACTAAATTAGCAAGCATCTTACCCTCCTTATTGCTATGTTGGTATAATTTGTACTGATAGTACAGAAAACGCTTCCGGGCTCTCTGATGCAGCAAGGTATTGAGTTCTCCCTGAATCATAAAAAACTGTGTCTGAGTTTTATGCGAGTTGGTATTATTTAGCAAAGCTCGGGCCCGATTCAATTGAGCAGTTAAGGTGAGAATTCTATGATTGAGGGCTCGTTTCCGATGGGTCATATAAGAAATGATATCTCCCCTCAGGACAGTCTTGGCAGTGTACCAAAACAGTGTCAGTGAATCCACATGTTGGGCATTTAAGGTGACAAAATCCCTCCACCAGGTCCGTAGATAGTCCTGGAACTTAACATCATTTGCTAAATAGAAAGCAAAGCGCCAATGGAAGGTGGCCGGGGACCAATTTCCCAACTGTAGCTCCAAACACACAGGGGCATGGTCTGATATTATAATTTCCTCAAAAGTCACAGCCTCTACCTTAACAAGGCTTCGTGCACTAATAAGGAAGTAGTAAATATGAGACAGTGTACCATGAGCACACGAAATATGAGTAAAGTCTTTCTCACCCGGGTGAAGAAGACGCCACACATCAACCAAGCTCAAGGACTGCTCCAAAAATGTGGGGCTTTTCCCAAAGCCTGTCCGAACTCCCAAGGGGGAGGATCTATCCAGTTGATCTTCCCGGATGGTATTGAAATCTCCTCCCACCAACATACAGTCCTCAGCATATGGTAGAAGTCATTTATGTATTTCCCGGTAAAATTCAGGACTGTAATTATTGGAGGCATAAATATTACACAAAATCACTTTAGTTTGCTGTAGTTCAGCCTCCAAGATAATATAGCACCCTAAGGGGTCTTTGATCGTATTATGAACCTGCAGGGGAACATGTTTGTTGATCCAAATGACCACTCCCACTGATTTAGAGGTACCCGACGCATAGTAAACCCCTCCACCCCAGCATCCACGCAACTTATCATGCTCAAGGTCTGTGAGATGAGTCTCTTGTAAAAATGCAATATTTGCATGCTTGTGCTTAAGAATAGAGTGTATCTTGGACCTTTTAATAGGTGAGTTGATCCTGCATACATTCCATGTAATTAAACCAGTTACATTACTAGTGAGAAATCCAGTAAAAGTATCCCAAAAAAGAACTAATCAAGTTCATTGGCAACAGGGGTCCTCCCAGCCGGAACCCCCATCTACCTGAGATTGGATGACAGTGGATATGACGAATGGGCTTGCACCAAGTGGACCTGAACTAACCCCCCCAAACATCCAGAGTTCCCCAACAATACTCCCCTCAAGCTCCACAACCCCAGTTGCGACAGCAACCCCCCACCAAAAACCATGAGGCCACTGCCATGCTGGCATATCCCACCCCCCATCCCCCACCCCATCCACATCTGAGAGAAAAGAAAAAATAAAACAATAAGTGCAAATAAAGAATCCAGATGAATATGCAAACAATATTATGTAGATAGGAGACAGTGTCCCTATAGCCCACTAGAGGGATATAACCAATCATAACCTCTCAAACAGTAGGGAATATAAACAATTATAACCCCCCAGGCAGTCTTGAAAATGTGTACATAACAAGATATCCCGCCACCAACCAGCTGGCAAAAAAGAGCATGGCATATACTTAGGAAGGCATGTCCACACTCTATAGAGCTGAAGAAGGTGCAGTTGGCCTGAGGGTAGTCAGCACAGCAGATAGTAGAGCATTGAAAAAAAATAACAGATGACGCATAAGTGTGCACTAGTCTGTAGCAGATCAAGGGATCTCCTGGTGCTGCATACCTCATCTTCTCAAAAGGCATAGTCAGAATCAAATAGAAATAAGCAACAAAAATCTCAACAAGTCTGGGCTCTATTATTATTGTATGTAGAGCAATTCCAGTAAGGAGAAAATTAAGTCCCTTCGGAGCCCATAGGAAGAGGTCTAATAACAGCCAACAGGAGAAAAAAAAACCCCGTCCCCTTTGTGAGGACAGAAGCAATAAGAGGAGAGTGACCTCTAGCCTCCTGAAGCATGAAAAAGAAGGAAAAAAGGGTACATCCAAGCCCCATATCCATGGAATCCAAAGGATTGATATCACTGTAACCAGTATCCAAGCAGAAAGTTAAGCAGGTTTAGATCCAACTGCAGCAGATCCTGGCTCACTCAATAAAGATTTAGCCTCCTGGGGTGAGGTATACCATGTTACTCCAGTATCTGTGGCCACCCGCAAACATGCCGGGTAGAGAAGGGAGGCACGGATCCCCCGTGCCAGCAACTGGGAACAAATCGGAGCCATGACTCTTCGTTGAGCCGACACAGCTGCAGAGAAATCCTTGAAAATGAGAACCTTGTGGTTCTCATAGTGCAAGGCTCGGCCCCTTCTCACTGCTGCCATGATCTCCTGTTTGTGAGCAAAATTGAAAATCTTAGCCACCACTCCGCGTGGCTTCGGGGCATCAGGTCTCTTAACCCCTACTCTATGTGCACGCTCCATTCGCAGGCGGCCCAGGGCAGGAGAGAGGGAGAGTTCTGTAGTTAACCACGTTTCCAGAATGGCGGGAAGAGAGCGATCAGCAAGAGATTCAGGCAAGCCCACAAACCTTAAATTGGATCTCCTGGACCTATTCTCCAGGTCCTCAAGCTTGGCCGAGTGTTTTTCAATTTCTGCCTTCAGGGCAGCGATATCGCTCTGCACCGTCTGGAGGCCACCTTGCGCCCCCCCAACACGTGGTTTTCTAGGTCAGTGATGCGAGTCTCAAATTTGTTTAAGTTAGCCGAGATTTCGACCACCACCACAGATATCGTTTTTAATTCAGGCCCTAAAGCTTCTAAAATGGTGGCTTGAATCTCAGCCAGCGCCGGTGTGAGGCTGAATTTGCCGGAGGCAGCGGCCGCGGCCATGTTAAGATCTAGAGAAGGCAGCGCTCCCTCCTTCCCTTTTTCTTTCGCCGGTTTCACGGAGCGAGCCGGCATGCCAAACATAAAAAAAATGGCAAAATAGAGAGAGCAATGTCCGGAGGACGCAAATGGCACTTATCTGAAAAATTTTGGATGCGGATGGGGTGTGATGCCGAAGGCCGGACGCTGAGAGGGAAGGAATCACATCCTCCTCCCTCAGTGCATCACTTGATCTCCGCTTGTTTCATTTTTAATTTAGCGGCCATCTCTAAGCCCTGGGCTCCCCATATTGCTGCCATAAAAACTTGCACCTTCTACTTAAAAAAAACAAACCTCCAATGGGTTCTCCACCATTGCCTTTTATCTCCTTTTGGGTTAACCAGTGCCATTCTGAAGTAAACACGACTGGGGCAGGTGTGGCTGGGGTTCACTGCTGCCACCATTTCAAACTAGGGATAGGGCAAGAGGAATCTGAGGGGTGGGGGCAATGGGGAGAGCACCCAGGGGAGTATTTTTGTTTATTGTTTTTTTGTGATGGAGCCCAGATTAGGCAGTTTTTATTTCATTTTGTTTTATGTTTATTTTATTTTATTTTATTTATTTTAAACAAATGAAAAAAAAAACCCCTAGAAAAAATGTCCTGTGCCCTCCCCTAGTAAAAAAAAATACCAACACACTTTGCATCAATGTGGGTATTTTGAAAATTGACCCCTAAGAGAATTCAAGAAAGCATGGGATAAGCACAGAAGATCCTTAGTCGTGAGGAAGTGAAAGGAAAGCCAAAAATCAAGTGGGGGTCTATAGCAGGGGTAGGCAACTCTGGACCTCGAGAGCCACATACAGACCTGGTTTTCAGAATATCCACAATGAATATGCATGAGATAGATTTGCATGCACTGCCTCCTTTGTTTGTAAATCTATCTCATCCATATTCACTGTGGATGTCCCGAAAACCTGGCCTGTTTGTGGCTCTTGAGGACAGGAGCTGGCTACCCCTGGTCTATGGTATTAGAAAAGGAAGGAAATTGGGCAGACTAGATGGGCCTTGTTGTCCCAATTTTCTGTTGTATTCTAAATTTCCAGGTTTCTACAACTTGTAGACCTAACACTTGAAAACAGATCCCATGCATGATGTGTGCAAACTGAAGATTTCATTTTCACACAGTATTTTTTTTTAAAGTAGGAATATCTTAAAGCCTTTAGGGCACATAAGATTTGAAGGGATAATGATGGCTGCTAATTAAAAAAAAAATCCCTCTTAAATGTTTCCTTTGGGGCAGGTATAGAAATGAGTAGGAATATGAATCAAACAAGTAACTTAAAAAACTCATACTCTCTTTCCTGAATCTTAGGGCTTATTATTAGATGCCTATGCATGTTTATGAGTCTAGGGATGCTCAAATTTTTCACAAAGGATTATTGTCTTTGAATTTTAGTTGTGGAATTACTCTCTGTCCTCCTGCATTATAATGGAATGAGGTTGGCTGCCATCTATAGGACACTTTGATTCAAAATTGCAGTCATTGTTTCCACGTATAGTGCTGGGAGTGAGCATCAAAGAAAAGGGGTGTACCGAACTTAACTGAATGCCAAAGAAATACAATAACAATCAAAGGATATAAGTAAATCCCAGTGGCAACGTTTGCTGCCAAATTTTTCACATAACAGAAGTTCTGAAGTGACGGTCTGTCTATGACAAATACGTTATGTATCAGTGCCAAGGGAAGGAGCTAGCCTGGTGAAAGGTGAACGAGAGAGGTGGAAACAATTTGCTACATTTGCACATTTCCTCTCACAGTATATTTTAGACGGTAAGGCAAGCAGATGACAAAATATATTAGGTAACCATCTGAAAGTGCTGTGAACTCTTCCAAGCAATTATATCAACTGCATCTAAAACTCTGTAATAAATGGTCTGCATTAACTCAACTTTTGAATAACATTGTATATTTTTTCAGCACCAAATCCAGATTTTAATGTTTTTAATTTTGAAGACTCCTATCCATATGGTATTATTGAAGTTCTAAATGCTTAATTCTTCGGCAAAGAAATGTTTTGTTTTGTTCTGAATGTTACTTTCCTTTCGCTAACAAGCGAAGGTGTATTTACATAAAAGTGATTTCAGGACAAATCTGTATGGGGTCCTAAACCTGTTCCTTTCTAGCAAGCCTTAGAGTGTGAGACCTGAGGGTGAGGTCAGTCAGAGTAGTAGAGTGAGAACGAAGGGGTTTAATCACTTTCCAATGGGAGGTGTCAGTAGTTTGAGAAAACTCCTGTGCTCTTGTGGATCAGGGCTCTTTGGGGGTTTATGACTAAGACAGAGGTGCTGGAAGATAGCATCTCCAAGGGAAAGGTCTGCCTGTCCTAGGAGGGTGACTGGGACCCAAGTATGGGGTACCCATGCCTCAGGTTCAAGGAAGGTCATTTTATCGAGTCCCAGAGTAGAATTTCCAAGTTTTCCTGAAGATCTACTGCAGAGGCTGAATAGAATCAATTCCTGAGCCTGACCTGAAGAGCCAAAGGAGATCTCTAAACAGAGGGGAATTGTCTGATAGGGATTTTTTCACAACTTGAAGAATAAGAGGGGAATAAGAGGGAAGAATGCCTATCAGGAGAAAATCATAACAGTTGCTATCTGAGTAAAGCATCAAGCAGAGATTTATCTGCTTTTGACTATTGAATTTAAAAGAGCTGCATCCAGAAGTGCCAGTACTACCCGGGGAAGTGACCAGGGAAGGAATTTCAGCCCATGAATACTCTGTTTTCTGTACTGAATCATAGTATATCAACTATGATTTTGTTTCCTGCAATGAAGTTCACAGGAAATGATTTAAATTTTTGAACAAATACTGTATGAAGTATGATCTTTTTACTGTTGGTTTGCAGACGGTTGCCAGAAAAAACCCTAAGGCCCCTGAAAGTATGGATGTATAGTCCTGTGAGGCAGTGCCCCTATGTTCCTCTCTTAAACTTGTGTATGACCAGGCTAGGTGCCTGGTTCCCTTTAATTCCCCTTGTGAAAGAGCTCTGTGGGTGAGACCCATCAGTGGAGGAATAAGAGCTGGGATCCAGGTAAGGATAGTCAGACCAGGCCCAGGTCTCCAGGAGGAAGGCAGCTCCTGTAGAATATTGTTATACAAACACTGCACTGTAACAAAGCAGTATAAGTACAGAGGGAAGCAGTACTAACTGTGAGTAATTGGAGTACACTGATCTGAAGGCAGTCTACTAATATGTATGTGTTAAAGTGGCAAGTAAAGATAAAATGTTTTAAGAAAGGCTAGAGTCAGTCCAGATTTGTGTCAAAGGATCACTGTTTGGTCCCAAATATGGTGTCATGCATGGAAGTTTTCTCTAAACTTAGTACAGAAGAAATCCCAGCCTCCAAAGAAAGTATGGTGTATGTGTGGCCTGCTAGAAGCAGTTTGGAGGCCAAACAGTTTGCAGAAGAGAGAAGCAAAGTGTCTGTTTAGAGTACAGAAAGTTGAGAAAATGACCTGTGATTCTAAATGAAGTACAGAACACAGTTGGGGGGCTCTGGCTCTAAAACAAAGTACAGAGCACAGGGGTGCACAGAGCATGATAGTTTATGAAAGGGTGTGGCTCAGAATCTGAAGAAAAAATATTTCAGGTAGAGAGGAAACTGTGAGTGGGCCTGACTGCAGGGACAGCCAGAATGTGTAGGTTTTAACCCACTAAAGAGAGAAGTCCTGCTGAGGGGTAGATAGGGATTTAAAAGTGATTAAATTATTGCTGGTTATGCAGGCTTTTTTTTTTTTTAACCTTTTTTGACTTGAAAAAGAAAAGAGGAAGGAATACGGGTGCAGCAAGGCTGTACTGAGCAGGGTGTGGCCCTGGAAAAGCTGCCATAGTGAGCTGTAGGTTCAGTGAATAGGAGCAGGGTGGGGGCCTCTTCCAGCAAGCAAGCTACTCTGCAGTTTGAGGTGTGCAGCCACAGGAAAACCTGGAGTGGAGCAGTCAGGGTACTGCAGTAACCGGTGAATCAAAAGCAGCCAGAGGGCTGGAAGGAAAGAACAGCATGAGGCTCAAGGTTTGGCAGCTGGAAAGGCCAGCCAGGGTAATGGAGCAAGGGAGCCCACTCCCAAGAGTCCTGGCCAGGAGAGAAAGTGAATGCCAAGACTGGCTGGACAAGGAACACCAACAGCTTATGGAGGAACTAGATGAGTGGTTGGCAGAGGTGTCTGTGAGGTGACTGAGGTGTGGTAATAGTCTGAGAGTGGCACTACAGGAGGTCCTGAGGAAGACCCTGTAGGGTGCCCAAACACTGCCAGGAATCTAGAAACAGCTCCTGTGAGAGGTCCAGAGAAGAGGGTGGTGAAGAACCCTGGGGAGGGTGACAAAGACTGCCCAGGAGGAAGCAGTATTGAGTGGTCAGTGGGCTTCAGCACCATTTAGTCAGAAGGTTGCCCTACAGGATGTCTTGATGAAGACCCTGTTGAGTGCCCAAACACTTCCAGGATTCCATAAATAGCTCCCATGAGAAGCCCAGAGAGAGAGGGCATTAAAATGTCAGTGAGAAAGGAGGAGAACCCAGAGGACGGAACTGCAGAGAGCCCAGAGGGTGGTGCTGTGGAGACCCCAGTGAGTGAGGCTGTGGAGTAGCCAGTGACCAGCATGGGTGATTGGCCAGAAAGCGCTGAGAGAATACCAGATGAATCACCAATGGAAGCACCACAGCCAGTCCAAGAAGTTCTTCTGGGGTGGAATTTGAACCTGGAGCCAGCAAGAGACTTGGTTAAAGGACTGGGGTGCAGGCGGTACATTAGGTGGTGGTAGGGCAGTCTAGGGTTACCCTGGGAGGTGGGGGTGAGCATAACCCTAGAACCCTAACCCCAAGACTAACTGGAGGGTGGCCAGATCGCGGGCCGGCCAATGGCCGGCCCACGATCCCAAGCACAGTGGCAAATGGCCGCTGTGCCTGGACGCTCAGGCCATGCCCTGCCCCACCCCATTGACTATCCCGGACTGCCCACACACGGTCCAGGGACATACGTGCATCCCGGGGCTTGTGCACGCTGTTGAGCCTATGCAAGATAGGCTCGGCGCACGCAGGGGGAGGCAGGGGTAGGTTTTTCTGGGTTGCGCGCATATCTTACGCGCGCAACCCTTTGAAAATCTACCCCCTTGTGTTACTGTCAGAAAAGAGGCCCCAGACAACTGGTCCGAAAAGAAAGACCTTTATTGCATGCAAGACACAGCTGAGAACAATGGCTCAGAAATCTGCGTGCCCCTCCCCTTCAGGAGCTGGCTTTTATACATTCCACATTTCTTATCTTTTACACATGCGTTCTACGCCTTGCTGAGCAAGCATATCCCGGCTGAGGGGCTACTGACCCCCTCCCTAGACACCCTGGAACTTTCGTGAAACTTCTCCCAAGTTCTGCAGGAGAGGCTGCCGGGACTTGCAGTTCTGAAAAGGAATTCACGAGACTGTATTACTACAGACTCGTGTATTACTACAGACTGTATTACTACAGACTCGTGTATTACTAGACTCGTGAATTCCTGTCCAGAACTGCAAGTCCCGGCAGCCTCTCCTGCAGAACTTGGGAGAAGTTTCACGAAAGTTCCAGGGTGTCTAGGGAGGGGGTCAGTAGCCCCTCAGCCGGGATATGCTTGCTCAGCAAGGCGTAGAACGCATGTGTAAAAGATAAGAAATGTGGAATGTATAAAAGCCAGCTCCTGAAGGGGAGGGGCACGCAGATTTCTGAGCCATTGTTCTCAGCTGTGTCTTGCATGCAATAAAGGTCTTTCTTTTCGGACCAGTTGTCTGGGGCCTCTTTTCCGACGGTAACACTTGTGTACAAAAGATCCAAATTTACAAATTCTTACCAAGGTCCCCTGACACGGACCCTATGTTTCACCTGAAGGCTGCATTGGGGGGTTGGGAGAGTGGGCAGGGGGTATCCACTGGTGAGGGGAACTCAGTTTATTAAAAAATGGGAAGGATTGGGGTATGTTCTGGGGTTTTATTTTCTTTTTAAGCTTCATTTTTTTAACCTCCCCCAAAAAACTGAGAGGAAAAGTAAATAAAATTTCATGTTTTGTCCTATTTTTTGTTTTTCCTGAAATGTAGAGAAAAAGGAAATATCATCTGTATTTCCTATTTTATTGCAAATGACTTACCACCCCTACTAATTAGTGATTGGCTGTCTGAAAATGGTCCTTCTTCAAGGTGTGCACCTTTAGCTACATTTAGAAGAGGCATTTCTGAGGATGCATGCAGATTGCATTTTCAACTTTAAGCATGTTATTTTTCATGGAAAAAATACTTGCACAGAGCAGAGGTGCAAATGTACATGGGTTACTTTTTACTATTTTATGTAAACCGACATGATACAAACTCCGTGAATGCCGGCATAGAAAAAAAACACAAATAAATAAATAAATACTTTGTATCCTATGGTAAGTTTCAACGTGAAAGTATGCATGTACTTTCTCTTTGAAAAATGTTGCATTGGCCACTAGTAAGTAGTGCCTGTGCACATTGTCCCCCAGGCAGACAGTTTGAAAATTGCCCATCTAATTGGCCAATGGCTATGGCTAAAGAAAACCCACTATAACCATTGCTTTCTGCTCATCACAGAGAGAGTATAAGTAGCCATAACTTAGCCTGGCTGGTGTCAATGAGTGTGCAGGATCGATACTGGCTAGGTGAGAAGCATTCATTAATTCCACTTTTACTTAGGAATTGGCGGATGGCGTAGAACAGCAGGTACTGCGTGGGTAGATTTGTGTAGTGCTGGAAGTGGTGTGGATACTGAGAAATGTGTTAAAGATATGTTTAATATTCAGGGCCTGCCTTAAAGGCTGGGAGGTGGGGACAGCTGCCCCAGACCCTCTGTTTGTGAATTGCTGAATTCATGTTGTCAAAATAACATGGAAAAACCATTTAGTTTAAGAAACACATCTAAAAACTCAGCAACAGTGTTCCTTAGAAGTCTCCCTTTATTTATATTTAGCTCACATCTTTTCAAGACACGTTATATTCAGGTATTGTAGGTGTTTCTCTGTCCTCAGTAGGCTTTCAATTGAAGGGCCTGATGTACTAAGTCCCCCCTCCCCCCAATAGATGAAGAATGGGAACATAAAAAGCATTAGTAAATCAAATTCCAAATTTGTACATGAGACAATGGAGGGTGAAAGGACTTACCCAAGGTCACAAGTCAGCTTTAAAAGCTGACTTTGCTTGATGTTAGCCTACTAAGCTAACTACTAGGGGAATCCTTAACTCCACAGTGCTGTTGTAGCCCCCTTCACAGTATAACAGGTACTCTATATTGGGGACTTCCAGCTCCAAGGCATATTTACAGATTATAGATTATAAAGTCTGTCTGGGCCCAGCAATATTTATAAGCAGAGTTCTCTATTATATTCTGGTTTTGTCATATTTTTCTTTTCCGTTTTATGGGTTCTTAATTATTGGATGCTATTCTATTAGAATATTGTCCACTTAATCCTACTCTCTGTTTCCTGTCTTTTGGCCAGTTTGTAATCCACGAAAGGACATCGCCACCTATCCCTTGACTTTTTACTTTTCCTAGAAGCATCTCATAGACATAGAAATGACTGCAGTAGAAGACCAAACGGCCCATCCAGTCTGCCCAGCAAGTTTCACACTTTTTTTTTCTCATACTTATCTGTTACTCTTGGCTCTTAGTAACTTTTTGCTTCTATTTCCCTTCCACCCCCACCATTAATGTAGAGAGCAGTGTTGGAGCTGCATCTAAGTGAAATATCTAGCTTAATTAGTTAGAGGTAGTAACCGCTGCAATAAGCAAGCTACACCCATGCTTATTTGTTTACCCAGACTATGTAATTCAGACCTTGTTGGTTTTTGTCTGTATATAGATCCACTTTTCTTCATTCCCCCTGCCGTTGAAGCAGAGAGCTATTCTGAATATGCATTGAAAGTGAAGTATGAAACTTTCTCCCCTGCCGTTGAAGCAGAGAGCTATGCTGGATCTGCATGAAGTATCAGTCTTTCTCCCCTGCCGTTGAAGCAGAGAACTATGCTGGATATGCATTGAAATTGAAGTATCAGGCTTATTTGGTTTGGGGTAGTAACCACCGTAACAAGCAAGCTACTCCCCGCTGTTTTGTGAATGCAAATCCTTGAGGAACTTTGTTAAACACATTCTGAAAATCCAAATACACTACATCCACTGGTTCACCTTTATCTACATGTTTATTAACTCCTTCAAAAAAGTGAAGCAGATTTGTGAGGCAAGACTTGCCTTGGGTAAAGCCATGCTGACTTTGTTCCATTCAACCATGTCTTTCTATATGTTCTGTGATTTTGATATTTAGCATACTTTCCACTATTTTTCCTGGCACTGAAGTCAGGCTAACTGGCCTGTAGTTTCCCGGATCGCTCCTGGAGCCCTTTTTAAATATTGGGGTTACATTAGCTTCCCTCCAGTCTTCAGGTACAATGGATGATTTTAATGATAGGTTACAAATTTTTACTAATAGGGCTGAAATTTCATTTTTTAGTTCCTTCAGAACCCTGGGGTGTATGCCATCTGGTCCAGGTGATTTACTACTCTTCAGTTTGCCTCAAATCTGACCCTTTTTTCATGCGCTCTGTTCCTCATGTACGCCATATACACACATAATTTGCCGGCTTTAAAATAAGAGTTGCCCGCGCTCGACCCATAATCTTGCGTATATGGGCCTTTTAATATGAGCAACTCTTTTAAAATTCACCCCTTTGTGCACAAAGCATATTTTCTAAGCATAAAGCATGTTTTCTGTACAGAAATCATAGATTATGCCCAGAAAATATGATCTGGGTATTGGATCCCTTTATCATGATTTCCCCATAGACTAACACTAGCCTCAAAAACTTTACTCCACTTCTGACTAGGAATTACATTTCAAGCGTTAAGAAACCATGAGTAACTCTAATGCATCTCTCTGCATTGGGGAGTAATGGCTAATGGCTTGATTAACATGGGGTTTGTATGAAGGAGCATATAAAGGAGTGGCCCTACACCCCTCTTTAACTTGTATGGGACCAGCATCTAGCTTGGTTCACCTTAAAACTCATAGAGAGAGCTCTGTGGAGAGTAGGGATGTGCAGAGCAAAAGTTTAAGTTCATATGTCCATATGTCCAAAGGGGGTCCCATTTGCGGTCAATATGGACATAAACAGAATTCAATGAGTTGAGTATATGTCCATATGTGCAAATAAAAATTTAAACCCCTCACCCTCCTTAATCCCCCCCCCCCAAGACTTACCACAACTCCCTGGTGGTCCAGCGGGGTCAGGATGCCATTTCTGACCAACTTTGCAAGGAGCACGTGACGTCGGCGTCACGTCACAGTGACGCGGCGTCACATGATTCCCCGCGGGTTCGCGCCGGAACGCTCGTTCGGCCCAAAAGGAACTTTTGGCCAGCTTGGGGGGGCCTCCTGACACCCCCAAGCTGGCCAAAAGTTCCTTTTGGGCCGAACGAGGGTGCCGGAGGGAACTCGCAGGGAATCACGTGACGCCGCGTCACTGCGACGTGGCGCCGACGTCACGTGATTCCCTGCGGGGTCGCTTCCGGGATCCTCGTTCGGCCCAAAAGGAACTTTTGGCCAGCTTGGGGGGGCCTCCTGACCCCCTCAAGCTGGCCAAAAGTTCCTTTTGGGCAGAACGAGCGTTCCGGCGTGAACCCGCGTGGAATCACGTGACGCCACGTCACTCTGACATGGCGCCGACGTCACGTGCTCCTTGGAAAGGCTTTCAGAAATGGCGTCCTCACTCCTCGCTGGATCACCAGGGAGTTGTGGTAAGTCTTTGGGGGGGGGATTAAGGAAGGTGAGGGGCTTAAATTTTTATTTTGGATCAACAATCGCGAAATCCAACTTATTCAACATAGCTATGTTGAATAAGTTGGAAATTCGATCGTTTATGTCTTATCACTTTTTTAAGTTAAAAAAAAAAAAAAGTAGCGTTTTACATTTATGTTCAATACGAATGCACACCCCTAGTGGAGAGACCCTGCTGAGCAGGACAACAGGTTGAGCCCAGTTGGGAACCGGAGGCCCAGCATCTCCAGGAGAAGGCAACTCCTGAACCCTCTCTGTCATAAAGCAAATGCTGGAGGTAAGCACTCTACATGTTTATATGCTGATGGTTGTAAAGAAAGTTGAAATCTCTAAGAAGAAGACTGGAGTCAGTGTGCTACATCTCCAGCTTAAAAGTTACTCGCTATTTCAGAGAGCACAAATGTGCATGCCTATGAGCAATGGGTTGTATGCACAATTTTTGAACACAAAATTCCTCCTTAAATTGGGACAAAATGTTTTGCATAAAAAAATGTTCACAAAACTTGGTGCTAACATATGTGAACACTTTAGTTCTTCTTATTACATTGTGGCCTTACTGTTAGATTGAAATCCTAGCAAGGGTTTGAACTGGGGTCAGCTTTAGGGTTTAGGACTGGAGTTCTAACCTTTAGACAAGCTAGGAGGCAAGGAGAAGCAGCAGAGAAGATAGCTGCTTCAGGTAGCCTGCAAAGCCACACTTCCAGGTGATAGGAATTGGCTGGGGCTCAGTCAGAAGGGGTTACCAAGGAACAAGAAATTGTTAGCAGCAACCTGAAGACCGATTCGCTCTCTTGCTATCGAATTTGCTACACTCCAAACCTTAAATCTCCAGGCTCCGTCTATCAAGACTTTGGTTCCAATCTGGGACTACAGTCTTGTAGTTCAAGTCTTTCAGTACCTTCCTGCAGTTCTACCAGTGCTAGTGTTTACTAGTTCTGCTATTGCTGGTTATATGCTTCCTGACTCCCGCTCTTTAATTGCCGTTCCAGCCAGTTTCTAGTACCTGTCACAGTCTTGCAACCTGCCTGCTGATTCCAGTTCCTGGTTTGCAGCCAGACTCCAGATCCAGTTCTGCTTCAACTCTTGCTCCAGCTGACTCTGAGATCCAGGCCTCCATCTGTCTGAGTGGAACTATTGACTCCTGGTTGTTTCCTTGCCCATGTCTGGCTTAGCCTGTGCCAATCCCCAGGGCTCTGCTCCGCCCGAGCCCTGGAATACATGAGGGGCAGGATGTGGAATCTGACAATTAACTATGACATGTTAGATTCCATAACCTTCTCTCAATCCACATCTCTCTTGCACACGCTGCTGGGAAACGTTATGAGAAAATTAAGCATCAAGTAATGACTTTAATTTGTGGTTAGTTAATAGTACACAGCTGAGATCTCAATGCTGCAAAGTAAACCACTGGGACATCAAGTGATATGCAATCAAATAAAAATTAGAAGCAGATTAACTGTGGCATACTTCCTCTGACTTCTGCTTGCTAAATAATTACTGCATGGAACTGTGTGATATCCTATAATTCTGAGACTGTGATGAAGCTCTTTTGTACTTCTTTTCCAACTCTATTCCAATAATGGCCAAGATTATTATTATTATTTTTCTTTTTTTTGGGTTGGGGGAGGGGGTCACAGGATCACAATCCAAAAAAGTCCTTCTGACTCAGGTCATTTGTACCACGATCTCCAAGCTCATTTTCATCTGGATATAATGGTTTAAAAGTAACAAAGTTCCTCATTTACTACTAGGGATTTTGTTAATTTTAACCTGATTGAGCTAAGTCATTAAAATCATATTAGAAACTATAAATACCCCAAACTTAGAATGGCCCCTTTTAGAATAGAATCCTGTGATAAAAAAACAACCAGTTCACCTCTAAATATTGCTTCTACCAAAACAAGTATATTAAGCATAATGGAGGGAAAATCAAATAAAACCACTGAGAAATGTACTTTTTTAAAGTAATAATTTCTCTGCATAACATTTAACTCTTCACACAAGAAATCAGATTTAAATCTTGCTCTAAACGTGATATGGAAACTACTACTATTTTTCACTTCTATAGTGCTACTCGACATATGTAGCACTATAAAAAATACCTAAGAGACAGTCCCTACTTCATAGAGCTTACAATCCAATCAAGACAAACATATAAGGTAAAAGTAACTGTGAAAGATCACTATGTTGAAGTCTCATTTTAACTGCCATATACTTCTATCACCCTTTGTACATTCATTTTTTGTCTTTGGGAATACCAAATATTCTCAAAATTCTGCCTGTCTGTCAGTTAAAAACACAGCAAAATATGAGGATCATTGTATCCTTGGGTGGGTTTGGAGTAAAAATGCACATGGGATGCAGTTATTTGTGCTCATTCTGGCTATGAGAAAACAAATTTCTGTTATCTGCACATTAGCTG
Organism: Rhinatrema bivittatum; assembly: GCF_901001135.1. Taxonomy (NCBI): domain Eukaryota; kingdom Metazoa; phylum Chordata; class Amphibia; order Gymnophiona; family Rhinatrematidae; genus Rhinatrema; species Rhinatrema bivittatum. The sequence continues at coordinate 119,495,826 of NC_042620.1, read as the reverse complement.
GTACAGTTTCTTCTCTTTTCTCCTCATTATAATTATTATGTTATTAGGGCCTGATTTTAAAAAGCATTTACACAATTACAATTGGGTTTTACACATGTAAATGCACTTTACTCATTGAAAATTGCTACAATAGTATGTTACATTTCTGCGAGGACAAGCAGGATGTTAGTCCTCACACATGGGTGACATCATCAGATGCAGCCCCGATGTGGAAAACTTATGTCAAAGTTTCTAGAACTTTGACTAGACACACTGAGCATGCCCAGCATGTCCTAAACTACACATTCACGCGAGGTTCCTCTTCAGTCTCTTTTCTGTGGAGCTGTAAGCTTTGTGGTGTGATTTTTGCCTTGTGGATGTTTTTCTTCACGGTTTTTCGCAGTTTTTTCTTTGCTCCATCGCTGGGTGCCTCTCGGTGCCATCCCATAGTGTCCCCAGTCAGGGTTTTCAGCATTTTGGGTACGTTTCCTTTTGCAGTCGATTCCCCCTGTGGTGGCGGTACCTCGGTGCCCACCGGCCATTGCTGCCCACTGCGATCACTTTCAACTTATAGCCCTTTTATTTTGCCCCATGATGGCCATCTCCGGTTTTTACTGATACCCCCAGTACCTGAGGACTATGTGTCTCACTGATTCTCATGAGTTGTGCATCCTCTGCCTGGGGGCATCGCATGACATCCAGGGTTGCCACTTGTACACCCAGATGACCCTGAAGGGATGTTGGCTTTGACTTGACAAGTTGGATCAGCTCTTTGGGTTGAGGAAGTCTGAGCCATCGGCATCGGTGGCTTTGGCATCGAAGGACCTCAGAGCCGCACCAGTGGATACCATGCCATTGCTATTGGTGGGACCATCGATTCTGTTGATGTCACTAGTGTATAGGGACTCCAGAGACTGACCGTTGTCAATCTCCTCCAGGCAGAGGACACTGGCTTTGCTTTCTTAGACCTTGACACTGGGGTAAGACTGGGCCGAGCATCAAGGGAAGCCTAAGAAGCATCAGCACTGGTCCCCATTGATGCACGGTACTGGGCACAGGGATGCACCAGCTTTTGCCGCAATGCCCCCGAAGCTGCATCATGGTGAGGAGTGCCTATTCTCTATTGATGCCCAGGGTCTGCAGTGGTCTCCACTGGTCCTGGTGCCAGTCATTGTTCCCCCTTGCAAGTCCGAGGAAGATCTGACCACCCCTCCTTCCTCCCAGTTTGTGTTGGCTTAGGCAATGTTCGAGAAGGAGCTGGAGCGCCGAGTCCAGCTGGCAGTGGAGTGGTCGCTACATGGCTTCGGTCCTGTGCACCGATGGCACCGGAACCAGAGCCGCCCATCCTCATTCCACTTCTGGAGAAGCTCAATGTGCTTAGTGGTGTGTTACTGACCCATCTGGTGTCAGTTCCTGGGGCAGCATCGGTGCCTGATGGGGGCACCAAGGCCTCCCTCTAATGATACGGTGGTTGCTGCTAGTTCCTCTGAGGAGGAAGCTCCACTGAGGCTGGAAGAGACAGAGATGCTGATGCCTGCAGTCCCCCATCCAGTTCTACCAGTGCCTGTACCTCTGGACGTAGGCCGAGAACATAGGCCCCATCCCCTGTAGCATACAGTGAGGATGAGTGTCCCTATGACCCTGGGGGATGATCCTTTGGAGTCCTTCTCTGAGGATTATGATGGTCTCCCATAAGATCCTTTTCCTCCAGATGAGTGAAGGAAGTCTCCGCCTGAGGACTTAACCTTCACAGGTTTTGTGAGGGTGATGGCGGAGGCCATCCCTTTTCAGCTTTTGAAAGAGGTGGATGCCAGGCACAAAATGCTTGAGATCCTCTAATTTGTTGAGCCTCCTAAAGAAATCGTAGCAGTCCTGGTTCATGAGATCCTTAAGGAGTTGCTGCTGAGGATATAGGAACACCCCCTCACAGTGTCTCCTGTTAACAAGAAGGCAGACACGGTCTTTGTCATCCGGAAGCTGCCGAATTCAATAAGCATCAGCTGAAACAGATCGCATTCACTCTCAAGAGGGGCAAACACTCTCAGACCATTCCTTGGTGCTGAAGGGGAAGGACCAAAGAGCAATGGATGCTTTGGGGAGGAAGGTATTCCAAGGTGACATGCTTATTGCCACATCACTATCAGCACTACATGAACCAGTACTTGTGGGACATTTGGAAGCAGGTGCAGGAGGTGGCTGAGCAGCTGCCTCAACAGCAGCAAGACATCCTCATGTCACTGGTGCACAAGGGTCTGGAGAGTGGAAATCACAAGGTCCGTGCGACCTATGATGTTTTTGAGACAGCATCGAAAGTCTCTGCAGTGGGAATCGGCACCAGCAGAATGGCATGGCTATGGATTCTGGATCTCCGACTGGAGGTACAGGAAAGATATACTGACATGCCATGCACTGGAGAGAATCTCTTTGGAGATAAGGTGAGGGATGCTGTGGCCCAGCTTTGGGACCACTATGAAACCCTCCAACAACTCTATACTGGTACTCTGGACCCATCCTCCTCATTCAGGAGGCTCTTGAGAGTGGGGCCCACAAAGTCTTTCTTTCGCCAAAGGAAATACTGTCCTCCGCCTCCTCGATCCCATCAGCACCATCAGAGCTCCTGCGGCCGTTCCAGGCAGCAGAGAGCCCCAAGCCCCAGTCGGCTCCTCAGTCAACACCAGGGGCAGGGTCTTGACTGGGCAACAGGGAGCATAAGCCAGTTGCCCATACCTGGAACAATGACCCCTCTGATTGGGGGAAGGCTATGGTTGTTCATGAGCCAGTGGCCCAGTGGTAAGCTCAGACCAGTGGGTTCTGTCCATCATCCAACAGGGTTACCAGTTAAATCTATAGGTTGTCCCATCAAATTGCCTTCCGTGCCCCCTCCAGTCAGGCTCTCATTCACCCCAGACAGGCTCCCATTCACATACACCACACCCCCAGGTCAGGCTCTCATTCACACACATCATCCCCACACCCCAATAAGACTCATTCATTCATTCATTCATTCATTCATTCACACATACTACCTGGAGCCATTCTGCTGCTCTTCCTCATGTGCTGGCTCATGCACTAATCAAACCACGCGAGCCTAGCACTTCCTCTATGCTGATCTCATGCATCGCAGGATCAGCATAGAAAATGTGATAGCTGCATGTGTTTTGGAAAGTGAACGCCAGCTCTGAGAAGGAGTAGGAGAACAGGCTCTTTCTTCTTTCTTCTCCCACTAGTGAGATGGGGTCCACCGGCATCCTCACGGGCCGATTCCACTTCCAGGCCACTGGTGAGATAGAGTCCACTGGTGGCCTCGTGGGCCTCTCCCTGCTCCTGAACCTGCACCACCTGGTGTGCCGCCCTGTGTAATTGCACGGTTTGCACACCCAGTGGTGCCGAGCCTGCATGGATACAGAGACTTTGGCATTCTTGGCACATTTTTCTCAAGTTACATTTGATATACACCATATTGGCTTGGATTTTAATTTGCAAACTGAAATAAACTTTTGTTTTGAACATCAAGGGGAATCAAAGACTTGTTCTTTTTCTTGGACTTTGGATTTTAAGAGAGCGAGAGAGTATTGGGGTGTTTTTTTTGTTTTTTGTTTTTTTAATTAATCTGTGTCTTTTGGCCCCATCCAGCTTCACCCTTGGCACCAATTCAGAAGAGAAGTGAGATCAGAAGGACTGTTAGTAACCACGGACCATGTCTACTCAAAGGGCCCAGGAAGTCAAGCTTCCCCCCGCCCTCACTGCTGGATGAACCCCAGTTCAATAGTAATAGATCACACAGTTTCTAATGTAGTCCAGCATCTTAGGGCCCATCTCCAGGCTGCTTAGTTTATTAATGAGCCTCTTTTATCTATTTATTTATTGATTTGTTTATTTATTTGCTTGTTTATTTATTTGTTTGCTTATTTGTTGTATTTATTACCCACCCCTTCATAGTTGATGATAGTATGATGTCTTGCTGAAATCTAAGTAAACCAGATTCTGTGCACATCCTTGGACTAATTATCTATTCACCCAATTGAAGAAATCAATTGGGTTTAATATAATCTGCCTCTAGTAAAAACCAGGCTGCATTGGGACACTATCCTTTCCTTTAGCAGAGTGTCCATTAATTTTCCCACCAGCGAGATAAGACACAGGCTTAAGCGCACTCCTTCACTGTCTGCAGACTGATCCCCTTTTAGAAGGCTGCCCTTTCAGAATTCTGAAAGGGGATTGGTCCTTTCACTGACATGTGGTAGTAGAGAGACCAATCAGCTGCCAGAAAGGGAACAGCCCAGCCGGAGGAAATAAGGTCTTCTCCAACTGGGATTTCTAGGTGAGGGAGGGGGGGGGGGGGACTAGAGGTGGAGAGTTATTTCCCTTAAAGTGAGGGTGAAAGGGAAAGGGAAAGGGAAAAGGCAGAAGCTGTAAAACAAATGGATAGTGTATAACAATTTAAAGTAACAGCAATTAAAATAGCAGCAGTAAACATCACAAGTATTTCCATATTCTCTGTTTTACATAAACAGATGTAAAATTTCCATTAAAAAAGTTAAAATAAATTGGGCTTGCCTAATAGCTCAGTGCTAGTGCTGTTCACCACCATACGGATGACCTGGGTTCAACTCCCAGGTTGTTTCTTCTGCTCCTTGAACTGGGAGGGGCTGGGAATGATACAGAGGCAGCGTTCACAGCCTCTGGGGGCAGGAAGTCCTAGTCATCACACAACAGTGATGTCTTGTGGCCAAATTTTAAGTCCATGATTGTAGGGTTTTGAAAGAATTTATTTTGCATGGGCCCCTGCTTAGTGAGGACTGTTGTTGTAACGATTGGCTAAATGAGTTTGCAGAGGATATAAAATAGCAGAAACATTCCTGGGTAATTGTGAATGAAGTTTCATGATATGTAATCCAACAGAAGCTGGAACCAATTCAGCTGCAAGCCCAAATAACCAGGAGGAATTTGCTGTGCAAAAAAAAAATGCTTGCAGATTTCTAATCTGCAATGAAATACATCTTATTTGCCCTTCTGATTAAATTTTATTCTACACATACATGTCTGACACTGCTGCCTCTATACCTTGCTGCCAATTTGTACTTATATTTTATTTAATTTTGCAGTATACACAGTAACATAGTATCTGACATAGTTACAGATAAATCTAGGTCTGACCTGATTTATTCTCCTTATTAAAAATAGAAGAAGAAGAAAGCTGTCCTAATAAGAAGGGTCTTTGTGCTAGTCGATAGGAAATGAAATTGTCTGTACTAAAAAAATGTTGTTCCTTATGGAATAGAGGAGTCGAGGTAACTGTAGAAGCATCATTAAACTATGAACCCCTTTCTATTTCTTTGAAATCATTTTGCTAGGCAAGAAATCAAACAAACTTTCAAATAATTTATGATAACATTTAGTTATACAGAATGAATTATTTTAAGCTTGCTCTTTCTGCATGGCAAAGTGTATGTAAAATGGATCATATTACCATTCTGTTTTTATAGTATCACAGTGAAAAATTCAGACTATCAAAATAAAAGCTCTAAGTAGTGCTAAGCTTGTGAATTTGCTGCTAGAGAATCCTGAAATTACAAAATTTGCTCAGTAAACCAGCAATACAGAGTAAATCAACAATGTTGAAACTGAATTTCTAAGTCACAGAGAATTTTCCAGTGATTGCAAAGACTGAAGTCAATGGATCTATTGCAAGATACTGGGCCTTATTCAATAACATTCTCCTACCACAGAAAAAGCTAAAGCCCACTAGGCTCAGCCATAAGGTAGAACGTGGGAAGTTTCTAATTATGGGAGGTTCGATGGGAGAAGTAGCAGAATTTCAGTGATAGTAAGGTTCAACCCTAAAAGGGTGGGTCAGCTTGAGAGATTGTATGGGTGATTCAATTACTCAGGAGGAGTTTTTGGAGAGGCAGTCATGAGTGACCTATGTTCAATTCCCAGCTCAGGTCTTCTACTTCCCAGGTTAGCCAGCAATGGAGATGCTGTGGAGACAGCATTCACAGTCATTGCACAATGGCAACACTTTCAGAGTTGTAAAAGGAGCCCTGGTAGAAGGCCCCCTTCTGAAGACTATCACCACAATGAATGAACTACTAAGTGAATTCAAAGGAATATAAAATAAAAGGAAAAATCCCCTGAGTAGTTGCAAATGAAGGCTCTTGGCACTGGATCTCAGCCATGTTTCAAAATTAGCTGGAAGCCCACAGGAGCAGAAGAAAATTGCCAAGTATAAAAGGAGACATGTCTTCCAAACAATCAGAAGGCTGTGAAAATATCGCAACCTCAAGACCTTCAGTCTCTCTCTACAGACATATTACACTAGCAGTTCTGCATGCCATATTCCAAAATGGTCCCATGTAGCATTAAATATAAATCACAGGGACAGATTATATATTTATGACATGTAATCCCTGAAAGAGATACATATTTTGCATATCACATTTTACAAACAATTATTTGATATGATAAATATAATGCAAAAACTGCAGACTAATCATCGGACAGCGTCACCACTGACATGTTCACAAGGCCATTGATTATAGATAGCAGTTGGAGGAAACAAAAGTGTTGGTAAACTGAAAAATCATAATAAAGGATCATGATCATAAATACTGTCTATAATCTGGATATTTATTTCAGGCTAGGTGTATTGAATTGTAGCCCTGTGCCTGATATTAGTCCAGGACCTAGAGCAGGAATGATATAAACCAGTTCAACCCTCAGATTTGTTGAGGAGTATAATTGCCCATTGTGTGCTTGGAAAGATTTTTGAGGGACATGACTGATTCTCTCCTCCAGTGATGAAAAGGAAGCAAACATTTCCTCCTGAGAACAGCATTGCATGGACAGAGTGTTTCTGAATCCCTGTTAGGGGAAGATGGAGTAGATCTCTGTGGTTGAATGGGAAGTGATAGAAGAGATCCCATTAAGATTCTGTTTACGTTCTATGTGCTGGTGCTAATGAAAGATTCTAGTGAGAGATCCAGTTTACATTTTACTGAAAGGAAGGAGAGAGAGCGTGAGAGTAATACTCAAAGTATGAAAGAATTGGAAAGTTGGTGTCAAGATGGTAGCTGTAGAAACAACAAGTGATGCCTTGTGAACTGAATCATTGTATTGAATTCAGAATTACTTATTTTTAACTTTTTTATACTGACGTTTGTGTAAAAAATACAAATCACACTGGTTTACAATGAAACTGAATGTCGCATGGGAGCGTTACAAGGAACAAGGGAATTGTACTTTTATGGGAAACAATAGGAGAAACTAGTTCCATGACTGGGCAGATGGTAGTCTGTTGGAGGTGACTAATTGAATAGAATCCTACTGGCACCCCTTCACTCGGAAGGGTAAAGCATTTGTTGACATAACTCACTATGTACTGTGCTGTTGGCTGAGTATATCTAAAGAAGAATGAAGAGAAAGCAATTTTGGGGTAGATATTTTAAAGCTACAGTGAACAGACAAGTTACCCAGTCAGGTTGGATTGATTAAGTTTAAGCACATATTCAGTATGAACTTGACTAGTTAGGTTCGCTTTGGCTATCTAATTTAAGTTTACTGGACAAAAATTGCCTGGCAAACTGTAGGCTTGCAATTTGAACAGCCCCGGTTAACCAGTTAAACTTGGCTAGAATGCCTCTGGAGTTACCTCTCTTCAGATGGACCAAATTTTACCACTTTGTGGATTAAGGAACTCAAATGGGGGAGAAGGGGTTTCCAGCATAAGAGGTTTAACTGATTAACTGCTGGAAATTGCATTCACATGACAGCATATAGCACTGTCATTGAACCATTGGGTTGGCACTACATACATTTCTTTAAAAAGCTATTTTGCATGGAGCTCTTTAATTTATGTACACAGGTGAATCCATTACTACTGAATACCTGTTCGAAAAAATAAAAACGATCACAAGCTTCTACTTCTATTCTGCTCATGAAATACTTTGCCCATTTCCTTTGTTAGGATCAATTGAAAAACAAAACAGGACTTTCATGGTAACAGAACTCCCCTGAAAAATGCCCATGGTAACTTTCATTTTCCCTATTTAAGAAGTCCATCTAATACAAACTAAAGAGCTCAAATATCTATGTAAATAGTCTGAAATGAGAGATTTTGGGGGTCAAAGGTTACAAAAAACTATAATACAGCATTCTTTGAAAATCAGTTTTTATATCTCTGGATATTAGGGATAAAGACTGACTAAATGAAAAAATGGATTGTATTATCAGATGCAGAAGACTTGTATCTGATATCACAGAAACATGATGCAGTCTTCACTCAACTGCATTCTTTACTTAGGAATATTATGGCCAGTGTAGCTAAGCTCCCATGATTCCGTGGCCTTGGTCCCCAAGGAAAAAGCAATATAATCATCTTGTTGCTGCATTAATTATTTATCTGCTTATTTATTTAATACATTTATATACCACATAGTTTAGTTAATTTAATGATTTCATGAGTCACATTTCTTATTAAAAATATCATTGCAATGTACAATAAAATAAACATAAAAATACAATATAAAATTGAACATAAAAATAGCATAAAAACAATAATATTCAAATTGTAAACAATTTAAAATAACATACAAAATAACATAAAGTCAAAATTTATAAACAAAGCATATATAGAACAAACAAAATGAAAAAGAAAAATGCAGATTTAAAAACATATAAACTTAAGGGTCGATTTTAAAAGGAGCGCACACACGTCTATGTGCATGCGGTTCCCGGCGCGCGCAAATGGACGCGCCAATCTTATAACATGAGCGCATCGGCGTGCACAAATTACAAAATAGGATTCCTGCACACACATGCACACCGGATTTTAATATCAGTGCGTGTATGTGTGGGCGGGTGGCCTCCTCCACGTGCAGGGGTGATGATTTTGTAAATTACACATGGCGATATGAGTAGGGCTTCCCCAGTTCCCTACCCCTACCCCTATCCTTCCTCCCTCTTCCCCTCTCCTCCCTGACCCTAAACGAACCCTACCTATTCCCAATTTTTTTATTTTTTACCTTAGGGCTCCTTCGGAGCAGAAGTAACTTCCTTGCGCCGGTCAGCTGCTGTCACGCTTCCCCAGGACAGAAGCTAATGGCGCTGACCACGCCCCTAGCCCACCCCTTTCTTTAGGCCTGCCACTTCAATGTGTATTGGGAGTTATGTGCATGGCAGGGCCCTTTGGAAAATGTGCAAGGTGCACACAGAGCCCAGCTATGTACGTAACCCCCAAAATATATGCATGCGGTCTTCTAAAAATTAGGCCATTAATGAGAGCATATGCAGCTAAACAGAATTAATAAGAAGAAACATTAATTTAAATAAAATGCAATTAAAAGCTATGAATAAGATCAAGTAATGAAAAACAGATCATTAAAAGAATACTTTAGAAAACAGCCTAGTTGTTTCCTGAATTTAAAATATTCCTTTACAAGACATAAATCTAATAGAGGTGTGAATCGTGTATTCGATCGTCTTAACGATCGATTTTGGCTGGGGGGGAGTGAAATCTGATCGTCGAGTTTTTTTTTTTTCTAAAAATCGTTAAAAATCTTAAATCAGGGGAGGGCGGGAAAACCGGCACACCAAAAAAACCCTAAAACCCACCCGAACCTTTAAAACAAATCCCCCCCCCTCCCGAACCCCCCCCAAAATGTTTTAAATTACCTGGGGTCCAGTTGGGGGATCCCGACGTGATCTCCTCCCGCTCTCTGGCCACCACTGCATTGAGAAATGGCGCCGGTGGCCCTTTGCCCTTATCATGTGACAGGGCAAAGGTAGCACCGGCGCCATTTTGTTTCCTGGCTCCCGACGTCACGCGTGTGGGAGATCACCCCCGGATCCCCAGGGACCCCCAGGGACTTTTGGCCAGCTTGGGGGGGCCTCCTGACCCCCACAAGACTTGCCAAAAGTCCAGCGGGGGTCCGGGAGCGACCTCCTGCACGCGGGCCGTATTGCCAATCTTCAAAATGGCGCCGGCGCTACCTTTGCCCTCACTATGTCATACGGGCGACCACAGTGTCCCGGGAACGCCAGAGAGGTCGGCGGGGACTGGAAGAGGCCGCCATTCTTCCCAAACTTGATGGAGCGGGGAAAAAAGAGGTGAGCATGAGAGGTTGCAGCCGTCTGTGACCGAAAGTGTAACACCGCCACCTTGGCTTTCAGCTGAGCCTTGATGTTCCGGTACCTGTGGGCCACCTGCTTCCTAGTTCGTTGGACTCCACTCTTCCTGGAGATGCCCTAGGCTATATTTCACCAAATCTGGCTTTTGGCTGCCTTTGAAGTCTTGGCTGCTCAGATGCCAAACAGCATGGCATAATGCTCCAGGACCCCTCCAATGATCATCTCATTATCCTGGATGCTGAACTTGATAGCCCTGAAACAAGGGCGTCCTGCTGCCTGGCTGCCAGAAGGGGGTGCTACTTCCACTTCCGGAGAGGTGTCCTCCCTTTCCTCATTCTACCTCATTCTACCTCATACTTCCCTCTCCTCTCCCTTCCTCCTCCCTCCTGCCCCTGCCATGCCAACTCCCTTCCCCTCTACCCTCTCTGTCTATTTCTAGCCTGATGTTTATTTATTTATTTATTTATTTATTTATTTATTTATTTTAATTTTTTATATACCGGAATTCCTGTATACAATACAAATCAGTCCGGTTTACATGGAACGAAAAGATAGCCCTGGTCTGGGAAGTCAGATCGGGGTTTTTTTACAAAGAACATTGAACAATAACATATAATACATTCATAATACAAAGAACATTGAACAAGAACAATAAATCCTTAAATATTTTCGTAATTTAATTAAAATTAGGCCAATGGCATGTTGAACTTAAGTTAAATGTAAGGTAAATTGAAATTTAATTTTGCATAAAATTGCATATTATTAACTGTAACACTTCTCCTTCTTCCATCCTTGCCTGCCTATTCTCTTCCTCCTCCCACCTCTTATCCCTTCTCTCTTGTCCCTGTCCCTAGTCCTACTACTCCTTCCCCTAGGATTCCTGCCCTCATCTTCCCTCATCCTCTCCTCCCTCCTCCCCCTACTATCCTCAAGCCTCTCCTCTCCTCTCTCCTCAAGCCTCTCATGCTCCATTCTCCTCACTACAAACACCACTCCTTCACCACCACTTCTCCACTCTTCCTCACTCCTCCACCACCACCACCACTCCTCCTCACTAAAAGACAGACAGATAAACTGGACTAACAAATAAAAACTTTCACTCCAGCAGAGAAGACAAAAGACCAAGACAAAGGGAAACAGATGGCAACAGAAAACAAGACAACTCACTCAGTAATCACTATAAAGAACCTCCACCTAGCCACCAACAACATCTACCTACCTCCTCTTTCCAAACTCCTGACATACCCTCAAAGAGGCAGCTGCAGGAAGCCAGGATATATAAACTGAAAAAATAACACACCATGGACTAATTTACACTAGCTGCATAAAATGACGCAGCATGCACTGATGCAATGTGTGACGTGCTCACACAATGCGCGGCACGCTGACACAACACTCCCTGTGTTGACACAATGCCACATAATTGCATGTTTTATTTACCTATGCGATGCGGCAGGCTGAAATTTGCCTAGCCACGCACTTTTTTTTTTTATCGCGGGCACTATTTCCGCTATATTTATAGTGATTTGATGAATCTAGGTCTTAGTGAGGTCCTTGGAATAGAGTTATGTTTCAAATCTTTTTATCAAGAATATACATAAAAAGAATAAACATAGCAAAATAAGCAAGGCCTTGGTGAACACTTCTTAGAATAGTGTTAATACCCACCTCTACCTGAGTCAATGAATTAACCCACAGGATCATCACGATCTCATGTCTCCGCACTCACACATGAGAGGAAGATGGACAGAACCTGGTATAATATAAGGAATATTTATATGTCCCGGATAACAACTTGTATATTAACTCCATTCTATGACTACAAATAGATAACTTGTGAGGAACTTTCCATATATGTTTCCAATACAAAGCCCCTAAAGTCAAGTACAGGACAACATTCCATTTATCCATTAACAATGTTAGGTGTGCCTCCTCTTCCAAATTCCAAATAATGGATTTATACAACACAAAAATTAACCTTCTTCCTTCTTCCACAAACATGAGGACCTCATCAGGCTTTTTTGGGGTCTTATGGCTCCAACTCATCCCTTCAGTTCTGAACAGTGCATTTTTTATTGTGTATATTGTGTGTGTCTGAGTCATCTCCAAGTCCAAAGTTAGCTTTCAGATCACAGAATGACATCCAGCCCCTTTCATCCCATAATTGACCAGAATATCACAAACCAACACTCCACCAATCTGCCACATCAAGCTTACGGGTAAAAACTGATATGCTAGGGTTATCTTTTCATAAAGACAAAGGTGCAAGCCCCTCTTCAGGGACACCAATTCCCTTACAAAAATCTTTCCAAATCCTCATATTTGTGACAATATAGTTAGAAAGATGCACATGATGAACATAGCAATGGCAAATCAATCTCCTCCGCCATGCCTGGAAGTCTGGATTTTTGTGTTTGATCCAGCAACTAAATTCCCCAAAGCCTAGGGAATTTAGTCACTGTCAGAGTTAAAAATGTTTTTCAGGAGTTTCTCACCCAAAGAGATCCAAAGATCCATCAAAGGCCAACAGAAGGAGTGGAGTGACATTGATTCCTGGAAGAAGGAAAGAAAATGAGGGAAAGGAGAACTGTAGCACTTATCTGGTGTTAATTACCACATATTGTCAGGATATTCAGGAGGAGTTTTGATAAGGAGTAGTCATCTGAATCAAGCTATGACAAATGGGATTGGATTGTATGCCAAAGTTAAATATCCTAAGCCCGTTGAATTGAAGGTGGGCTGTGGACTCTCGGTAATGTCCTCAGCCCAGGGTTACTCCAACAAATCATAAACTATTAGGAAGAGCTTCAGAAAAGAGAGAACTTAAAGCTGCAGCATCCTGAACTTGCTTTACTGGGTTATCAGTATTATCATCTTGCTGCAATTAAGTTAGGACCCACTGGTGTATGTAAGTTAGAGCTTGGTGAAAACTAGAGTTCTGTTTGTTTTTCACCGTTTCCCCCTTTCATTATTTGGATATTATGTTTTCTTTGTAGTAAAAGTCTGTTCAAAGCCTTACAAACCTGTCTGGGGTTTGTCTCCAAATGGATTTATTCTGTGTATACCATGGCAGGAATGAATTGCGTATTGGTCTCAATCTCTCAAATTTACTGCTGAGGGAATGTTTGTGATTCCTTAAATTAACCTTACCTGAGAGGCTACACTTTGATAAACCACTGTTTACATTTGCATAGCTCTTTGATGTGCTTGGTTTTTTTTTTTGGGGCTATGATATATTTGAGGCTTCATTTTGAAAACATTTTAAATTTTATTCCAGGTACAGAATGTGTGGGAACAATACAGAACATTGGAGACTACATGAAATTTGCTGTTAGATTCCAAGCAATCTGATTGGATGGAACACAGGACATTAATCTGACAGTAGCTTTCCATTTCATAGACTTAACTGTTCTAAATATTTGCAAGATTTAAAATTATTTATTTAACAGATTTATAACCCGTACCCTGCAAGACTCGAGGTGAGGAATAATTCAAACATAAAATTCAAATAATACAACATATATTTTAAAGACATATAACCACTATCCTGAAAACAAACCTAAAACAAACAATTTTAGCCCATAAGAGTAATAATCCATCCAGTTTGCCTGTTATTCCTGCCAACACTGTCAAGGATATATGCCAGCTGCCAGCCATAGAGCTTAACTGCCTGTATGATATCCTCTTTATCCAAAACACTTTTGCCATCCCCTCCTTTTGTACTTCATCCTTCTGGGTAACTGAGCATGCAAGATTTATTTTGTTCACAACCAGCACTCTTTCCCTCCCCTTCCATGTCGAAACACAAATCCAATCAGCCACCCATATCATTGTGGCTGTTATCTGAACATGTGGTCTTCTAGATCCTAAAGGCCTTCCCAGATGGTGCACATAGTCTCCTAGATGAACCTAGCAGCATGAAGACCTCTGTTAGTGTTTTCACTGTTCTTTCAGCTTGCCAGACAGATCAACCTGATAAGTCTTCTTCTATCACTTCACATTTTTTTGCAACTAAGGATTCTCCTCGCTTATCCCATGCCCTCTTGACATCAGTAAAAGACTTCAAGAGGGCACTTGATGATCACAGAAAATCCTTAATTGCAAAAAATGTGAAACAATAGTAAAAGAATTAGCAGCTGGATTTGCCTGGTGGACTGCACTTTCCTTCTCTTTCTCCTCCTTCTCTACTTCTTTTACCTTCTCAGCAGATTTCGGAGGCATGTGCTTTCAGTCTGGTTTTTCCGCTCCTGGAAGTCTCTTCTTTCATATTTTCTAACAGGAATCCAGATGCTCTCTCACTTCTGTCCTCACCACTAACAAGCAGCTCCATGTGCCAGGCAGGCATACCTTTACAGAGTTTTGCAGCATGGTGGCAGAGACTGCATGCTCAGTCTAGTGTACACGTGCTATTTATCTTTCCAAATGCAACATAATGTGTTCACACTAGTTAATCACTGCATTTGTTAGGTTAATGTGTATGAAAATAACATTGACATGCTTTCAGGGATATGTTTTACTGCGCACATTTTGTTAAATAGCTTCAGTCTAAGAACCTGATTCAAATTTTATCCATATGTAGTTATCTTCCACTATTGAAGACATACGTGCTCATGAGAAAAGAAGGCCAGATTTGCTGCCATCATGCCCCTCGGATGATGGGGCGCCCTCTCTAAGACTCCACTACCTTTGAACTACCAACAGAAGGCACCTCTGGCTATTCTGTGCTGCATGCCTCCTTCTGACAAAACAGAAATCTAAAGCCGTGTGCATGGTGGAGGTTGCTATCCTTACATAATCTGTGCGCCTAGGCAACTTTGAATCAGGCAGTTAGGGCTAGATGTACTAAGCATTTTTCTCGTAGACACATCATATCAGGAGAGCAGTAATCCAAGCCATTTCTGCAGGTAAAACAGTGTTATTCCTTTAGAAATAGGCTGAAAATAATCCACATTCTATGCAGGTAAAAGCAAGCGCATTCCACGATGAGCTTACTTTTACCTGCTTACCGTGGAGGCATTCCTGGGGTTGGATTTAGTGCAGGAGAGTCAACAACACCCACAATTTCAGATTTTCAGAACTACACGCACCGTTTTCCCTGGAAAAAGTACCTACAGAAAAAAGCAGGTACACCACTCTGTGGGAAATTGATATAACTTATGTGCATATTTTCCAGATAACTTGCAAGATGTTACAAAACTACCCCCTTAGTTATTATGCTTCTCCCGCTCCGCCCCCCTGCCCCCTGCCCGTAGTGAAAACAATCATGATGGAGGGGATACATAGGGAGGAGGCAATTTAACGTGGTCTCTCTGCAAGATGGTTTGAAGAGAGCCTGAGGGTTAATAAAATGCTTTTCAAAATGGTTTTGGAATCAGGATTTGAAGGCAGCAAGTCAAGCAGGGGTAAGATGCAGCCAGTGAATGTATGAGAGAGGGACAGGACTGAGGAAACACATGGGACTGACTAGAGCTTGAAAGGTGGGAAGAAAGTAAATACTTACATTCAGGCACAGAAACTCGCCTTGACCTACCTATGAAGAAGGCGTGAACTAAATGCATAATAAATAAATAAATAAACATATGGACAGCTTGAATCTTGATTTTGCCTTGGAAAAAGAGAACGCAAACAGAAAGGTAAAGATTGGAGAAACCATAGCCAAGTCTTTGAGCCTGGAATATAATCCTGACGGCAGCATCTTAGACTGTCTGCAGAGGAAAAAGGAAGGATTGGGTACTGTACTCAGAAAGGACAAGCTCCTGGGGGAGGGCTCTGGCAATCATACTGATGAAGAAAGAATGGATTTTCGCCATATTGCATAGCAAGAAGTGTCAGCATTTAGCTAGGACTTGAATGTCAAAGGAGCAGAGGAGACAAGTTAAGGTGACTTCAAGAGAATAGGTTTATGGAACCAAGGGGATGCAAACAGAGACAGAAAACGGAGGCGGCAGAATGAACGTGAGAATGAAGATAGTATAAAAAGTGTCTTGTAATGTGGTGCCATTTTTGTAAGAATAGAAGCATCTTATGACATTATATACCATAAAACATTTTGTAGCTGGAAAATGACAGTAATTTTTTATTGTAAATATTAGGTGCCCGATGTTCAAAGTGTGTTCAGCGCTATTTAGCTGGATAAGAGGGACTTATGTGGCTAAGTAGCAGCCACTGAATATGCACCTACGATCAGCGGTCTCTGCCTAGCCATATAAATCCCTTATATACATTGTAATTTAGCAGGATAAGTTCTAACTGGCTTGGGGATTCATTTATCAAATTGCATTATGGCATTTTTGCATGCGTTAAGGCATTTTTGCATGCGTTAAGTGCCTTTAACACATGCGAAAACCCCTTAACGTATGCAAAAACCCCTTTAATGCCTGCGATAGCACCATAACGCATGGTGTGATGCAAATCTGAAAAAGAGGAGGAGTGGGCTGGGCTCACAATTTTGCGAAGCCCTATCGCATGACTTTAACGCTGATTTTAACTACACCGTTTTCATTAGCGTTAGGCCGTGCGATAAGTTGCATTAGGGCTTTGAGAACATTGTACAAATCTCATGTTTAGGTGAGTTTCCTCACTCCGAAGGTCCTCAGATTTTCACAAGAGAGCACTGAGCTGTTCGTACATCTCACTTCGAATGTCAAAGTGGCCCCTAACCCCTATACTAATACCTAAACCTCACCTCGAGTTACTAGGGGGGCCTCCCATAGGGATATAAATACCTATCTAGTGTGAAGCTACCATGGCTAGTCTCTCTCGCTCTCTCTCCCTCCCAGTGGTATGTAGGAACTACAACAATTCAAAAAGGTTAGCATTTCACATATGTATTAGTGTACTGTGCATTTTGATAAATCCAGGCCTAAGTTACTTAAATGGGCAGTTTTGAATATGTAACCCGACTTTCTTTCAGAATACAATATTCTCCATATCAATCAACATGGATTCAGAAAGGGACACTCTACAGAAACACTCCTGTTATCTTCTTTTGACACTTTTTTCCATGCATTTGATTCATACACAGATTACATCATAGTCTTTTTAGATATTTCAGCAGCATTCGATAGAGTTGATCACCAAATTCTCATCTCAGGCCTTAAAACTATAGGCATCACAGGAACAGTCTTGAACTGGTTTTCATCATTCCTCTCTGATCGTCCTCAGCAAGTTAATTATAATCAGCATTCTTCCACTCCTTACATCATCAATTCTGGTGTCCCTCAAGGTTCATCACTATCTCCCATACTATTCAATATATATCTTCTTCCTTTATGTAATATTCTATCTTCCCTTAATCTATAATTCAAAATCTATGCAGATGATATCCAGTTTTTTGTCCCATATAAAACATCCTGGTCCGCCACACTATCCATGGTTTCTCTCTATCTATTCACCATTAATTCTTGGCTCTCTCATAATCGGCTCAAATTGAATCCTTCAAAAACTGAAATCATATACTTATCCTCTATTTCAGATCCTTCAATAGGTCCACCATCACATTTAATAATGAACAATACTACCATTCCTATAACACGTTATACCACAAACCTAGGAATAATTATAAACTCAGACCTCTCCTTGAAACAGCATATCTCCTCACTCACTAAAAAATCCTTTTACAAACTACGGCTTCTAAAACACCTTCGACCACTACTTTTCTACCGCGATTACAGAACCATTCTTCAATCCTTAATCTTCTCTGGTTTAGATTATTGCAACGCTCTTTACTTAGGATTACCAGATTCTTCACTTTACCTTCTTCAACTGATTCAAAATAGCGCGGCTCGGATACTAACCAGAACTTCCCTACGCAATCATATTACTTCAACTCTGCAATCATTACATTGGCTACCCATAAAGTTCAGGGTAAAATATAAAATTCTCTCAATCATTCATGGTTTAATTCATAATCCGACATCCACATGGCTCTGTTCTTTACTACGGATTTACAAACCTGCACGACACATAAGATCACTCACTCAAAATCTCTTAGATATTCCCTCACCCAAACAAGCCAGATTAGACATTACCAGAAAGAGAGCTTTCTCAGTAGCCGGTCCAATACTTTGGAATTCACTTCCAAATCTTTTGCGGTTAATATCAAATCCCTCTCATTTTAAAAAATCACTTAAAACTTATCTTTTCCAACTTGCATTTAATATTCCCACCCAATCAGATCAAACTTAACATTTAACATACACCAACCGAACTATCTATAGCATCCATTCATCACACTCATTTCATCATATTCCCTTCCTTTTCCTTTCCACTCCTTCCTTTTCCCCTCCCCCCCTAGCCACGCCATCGATCTCTCATCTCATCCCCCTTCCCCTTTTTTCCTCAGGAATAATAAGTCCCACGGCAGTAATATTTTACTTTTATTTTTTGAGTAATTGATTTATTTTTATGCTAGAATCTCATCTAGCTATTGTTTATTTTTATGTACATTTTAAATTTAATTTGATTTCGATTGTTTCTTTAATTTTTATTTTTTTTTACTTTTTGTAAACCGTTTTGACAAAATTTATTTTTATAAAACGGTATATAAATGCTTTTAAATAAATAAATAAATAAATAAATAAATAAACCCATAAATACTAGTAGATACATTTTCAATTCCTTGTATGCACTAAGGGGCAGATTTTCAAAGGGGTATGCGCATAAGATACGTGGCCTTGGAGGGAACGGAGGCAGGCTGGGCGGCTCCGCACGTGCAGGCTGCCGATTTTGCGCAGCCTTGCATGCGCTGACCCTGGATTTTAATAGATATGTGTGGCTACGCTTGTATCTATTAAAATCCAGCATACTCTTGTTTGCGCTGGGTGCGCGAACAAAAGTATGCGCGTGTGGACTTTTTAAAAATCTGCCCCTAATTGTGTAGCCCTAATCACTAGCCATGTTAATATATGAGACATTGTGAAATAACTAGATTTCACCGAAATCTTGATTTTTACAGTGAATAAGTTGTTTGGGTTATTTGATTGCTCTCCATTGATATTTTTTTAGGAGTTCTATAGAAGTGTGACTTGAGAAATAATATCTTGGCCAATTAAACTGCATATGTGAATTTCTTGGCTCATCAAAAAGTACAGATTGTAAACGCTGAATATGTTATCTCCTTTATTTCTAACTATATGCAGAAGTACATTTGATTTTATAAATCTATTTTTAAGGTAAATCTTTACAAAGCCTAAGCTCCATTTCCTCCCACAACATATGTAGACACTAATGACATTTCAAAGAAATGAAGTTCTCAATTTCACCTCTCATTCATTTTTATGACACCAAGATATCATAAGAGAAATTCAGCTTATGGGCTTCCTTGTGTTGATATGATCATTTTTATTTCAGAATAAATTGATAGCAGTTTTAACAATATTTTCTGTCATTCATTTTCTGAAGGTCTTTTTAAAAATCATTTATTTATTTTCACATTGAGCTTTTGCCAAGAAATAAAAACATTTGGGGTTTTTTTTCTTTAATAAGTAGAAAAAGTCATTTAGCTGAATAATGAAATCCAGCTCAAAGAAAAGGAGTGTTTGTGGAAGCTCTGGGAATACCTCAGAAACCAGAAAAATGAATTAAAAAAAAAATCCGAATCTGTATTACAACTCCCGCCCCCCCCCCCCCCATCCCAATCCCTCCCCAAGACTTACTAAAAGCCCTGGTGGTCCAGCGGGGTCCCACGAGCGATCTCTCCCTCTGGGCCATTGGGCTGTCGGGCCTGCTACGAATCAAAATGGCGCCGATGGCCCTTTGCCCTTACGATATCACAGGGGCTACCGGTGCCCTTGGTCAGCCCATGTCACATGGTAGGAGCACAAGATGGCACCGGCCGTCCACTGCTCCTACCATGTGACAGGGGCCAACCAATGGCACCGGTAGCCCCTGTGACATCGTAAGGGCAAAGGGCCATCGGAGGGAGAGATCGCTCGTGGGACCCTGCTGGACCACCAGGGCTGTTAGTAAGTCTTGGGGAGGGATCGGGATGGTGGTGGTGGTGGGGGGGGGGGGGGGGGGAGGGGTTGTAATACAGTAAATTTGAAGGGTTGGGGTGGTTTTGTGTTGTTTTATTTTTAAATAAATGTGCCCCTTTCCCCCCATACTAACCCGAAAAATGGATTTTCCCCAAAGTTCGGGGAAAGTCCGTTTCGTGGTTCATGTCCTCGAACCACAACAAATTAGGCAATTTTGTTGAAATTGCCTAATTCATGATAAATGAAAGCACATCTCTACTGTATTGCAGATCTTAGTATTATCTGCAAATGGCCAAATTTAACCTTCTATCCCTTCCACAATATTGCTTACAAAGATATGGAACAGAACCGTTCCCAAAACCAAACCCTGTGGCACTCCACTTAACATGGTTTTCTCTTCAGAGTAGGCTTCATTTACCATTACACTCTGGTTCCTATCAGTCAACCAGTTTGTAATCTATGCTACCACTTTGGCACTCACTCCCAAGCTTCTCATTTTATTCACAAGCCTCCTGTGTGGGACCGTATCAAAAGCTTTATTGAAATCCAATTAGGTGCTCTTCCACAATCCAATTCTCTAGTCACCCAATCAAAAAATAAATCAATAAGATTTGTCTGATCGGACCTTTCCCTGGTAGGAGACAATATGGAGATTGTAGCAGTGCTGGTAATTTTTATTGTCTCTGTACAGTGAGGTGAACATAGCACACTAATAGACTGAAGATAAGTAGATTCTTACCAGGCTTCCAGTCTTTTTGGTTCTGTTTAACTAAAGGATTTTTTCTGTGAAGAGTCAGTCAGTAGTGCAGTGTGTACGACAGACAGTTTTCATACAGTAAGTGGGGATACTGTAACAGTATCAGTAATCTCATTTGTAATATCTCCAATCCTAGTAAGCAGTAAGCAGGGTACTTCAACAAATTACATCATGCAAGGAAAAGGGGGAGGAGGGAATTGCAGGCTTGCCAGCTTTGGCAAGAGCAGAGAAAGTGGTGTAGATCGAGCCCAATCTAGTAGCAGGGATATAAAAGGCACTAGTCCTGTCCCCAAATTGTAGTGCTTACCCCGCCAGGATGGCGGAGTTAATAATCTGTTAGTGAACTGCTGTTAGATGCTCCTGTAAGGAAGGAGATAGCAATCTGTTATGGATCAACTCCCCAGGGAAGAGGAGTTGGCAATCTGTTCAATGATACTCTTCTGAGGAGAGGAGCTAACAATAGGTATATTGTACTTCGCTATAGAGATAGCAATCTATCATGCCTCCGCTATGGAGTAGCAATCTGTTATATATAGGCTGCTGGCAAGTCCCATAGAAAGAGAAGGTAGCTATCTATATAATACTTCTGTAAGCGGTGTTAGTGGTCGGTAGTGGTTGGCTCCCACAGAGTGATAGTAGTGTAAGGAATGACCACTTGGAGGAAATGGTGAATCCCTGGGCCGATGGCAGACGACAGCGCCCCCAGGAGGAGATCCTGAGAGGAACCACCGGCTAGGCTAGAATATGAGATAAACACAAATAGTTCTTTATTAGGCTGGAAGCTGGACCACCAGAGATGGCAGTAGTCAGTCGATGTGTCCAACAGGGCTGAAGTCCTTCTGATACTGGAATATAATCTCTAGGGGTGTGCATTCGTATTGAACATAAATGTAAAACGCTACTTTTTTTTTTTTTTAACTTAAAAAAGTGATAAGACATAAACGATCGGATTTCCAACTTATTCAACATAGCTATGTTGAATAAGTTGGAAATCGCGATTGTTGATCCAAAATAAAAATTTAAACCCCTCACCTTCCTTAATCCCCCCCCCAAAGACTTACCACAACTCCCTGGTGATCCAGCGAGGAGTGAGGACGCCATTTCTGAAAGCCTTTCCGAGGAGCACGTGACGTCGGCGCCACGTCAGAGTGATGCGGCGTCACGTGATTCCCAGCGGGTTCGCGCCGGAACACTCGTTCGGCCCAAAAGGAACTTTTGGCCAGCTTGGGGGCCCCCCCAAGCTGGCCAAAAGTTCCTTTTGGGCTGAACGAGGGTGCCGGAGGGAACTCGCGGGGAATCACGTGACGCCGCGTCACGCCGACGTCACGTGATTCCCCGCGGGGTCGCTTCCGGGATCCTCGTTCGGCCCAAAAGGAACTTTTGGCCAGCTTGGGGGGGCCTCCTGACACCCCCAAGCTGGCCAAAAGTTCCTTTTGGGCCGAACGAGGATCCCGGAAGCGACCCCGCGGGGAATCACGTGACGTCGGCGCCACGTCGCAGTGACGCGGCGTCACGTGATTCCCCGCGAGTTCCCTCCGGCACCCTCATTCGGCCCAAAAGGAACTTTTGGCCAGCTTGGGGGTGTCAGGAGGCCCCCCCAAGCTGGCCAATAGTTTCTTTTGGGCCGAACGAGCGTTCCGGCGCGAACCCGTGGGGAATCACGTGACGCCGCGTCACTCCGACGTGACGTGCTCCTTGCAAAGTTGGTCAGAAATGGCGTCCTGACCCCGCTGGACCACCAGGGAGTTGTGGTAAGTCTTGGGGGGGGGGGGATTAAGGAGGGTGAGGGGTTTAAATTTTTATTTGCACATATGGACATATACTCAACTCATTGAATTCTGTTTATGTCCATATTGACCGCAAATGGGACCCCCTTTGGACATATGTAGAGAGCAGCTCCATCACTGCTCTCTACATTAATGGTGGGGGTGGAAGGGAAATAGAACCAAGAGTTAAGAGAAAATGATAAGTATGAGAGAAAAAAATGTGTGAAGCTTGCTGGGCAGACTGGATGGGCCGTTTGGTCTTCTTCTGCCGTCATTTCTATGTTTCTATGTTTCTATGAACTTAAACTTTTGCTCTGCACATCCCTAATAATCTCTGGGTTGCTGAGCTGTAGAGAGAGACTAGAAGTAGTGAGTAGACAGGGTATACTGGATACAAGATGATACACTCACAATAGTAGATGTCTGCAATGGTCTCTATGCCACAGAGAGTCTTCAGTATATTTAGGAACAGGAGCCATAGGTGAGCACTGGTTCCTACAAACAGTCTGTAATAAGAACTCACAATAGCTGTATATGGAATGGCTTCTAGAGTAGAAGAGAATCTGTAAAGGATTCTAGGAACATGGGCCCTCGTGGACTGAGTACCGGTTCCTATCTGCAATCTTGCCAATGTAACTCTCGATCTCCGTACATGCGATAACGTTTTGGACGGAAGGGAGTCTTCAGAGCTATAGGAATAAAGGCCCTCGTGGAGCGAGTACCGATTCCTATCTACAATAGAACTCACTGTGTTCACGTCTGCGATCGCTTCCAGGCAATGAGGAGTCTTCTGAGTATTCAGGGACGTAGGCCCTCAAGGAGCGAGTACCGGATCCCATCTTGGCAATCTGAAATCAAGAAGAGAGAGCAGAGCCCCTGTGGAGCAGGTATTCCTGGTAAGTTTGAAAAGGCCGAGCAGTGGGGAAGGATTCCCCTTGCTGACTCGGATCGTTGTTGCAAGTATCGTAGACTGCCAAAGCAAGTCCTGTTGGAGTTCCTTGCTAACTCGTTAAAGGTTAGCAAACAAAGACCTTTTAAAGTGGAAATGGATGACGTCACTACAGGGGGACACCCCCGAGGTTTGCGCCCTTGCTGGTACAAAGTCTGGAGCGCGCGCGTGCGTGCGCCCTTACGTCATCAGGAACATGGCGGATCCATAGCGTCAAGCCAGCCCAGGGACACCGGGACCGAGAGGCAGGGAGAAGCCACGGCTGCATCTGTCCGTCAGAGCCGAAGGGAGTCGCTCCAAAGATAGAGAGGGTGGAGCGACGGGCGAGAAGAGGCACAAGCGCAACAGGCATCCACAATTCTGGCTGTCTTCAAGCATTTGTCCAAATCCTCATTCCTTACAGTACTTGCTGACACTTGGTCTTGCCCTGGCCATCTATTACTTAGTCTGTTGCACCACTTTTCAGGCTTTTGATACCTTTCTATCTCATCCCGCCTCAGCGCTCATGGTACACCTTGGGGGCTAATCTTCTTGTTATATTGCTCTGCTTCTTCTACTTTAGTTTTTAATAATCAACAGCACCACTGCTGCCACCACTGCTCCAAGCTAGTCTTAGAATCTTAAGATGCTTCCTCTACTGCTCCAATTGTCTACAAGATTCCTTCCAAATCCCCTTCACCTATGGTAGTTGCTGAGTCTTGCTGTTGCCCTTATCATCCATTGCTTTCCACACTTGCTCCACCACTTCTCAGGCTTTTGATACCATTCTTCCATCACCTCAGCTCTTGAGGTAAACCTTGATTGGTTTATGGGCAGTCTTCACAGTTCATTGCTTCTGCTCCTACCATTTCAGATTTTAATAATTGCTAGTTCCACTGCTGCTGCAGCACTCCAAGCTGGTCTTGGTACCTTAATGTGCTTCTTCCATTGCTCTGGTTCTCTATGAAGTTCCTTCCAAATCCCATTCCCCTATAGTATTTACCAACTCTTGGCAGGCAGAGCTCCGGAGTCTCAATGCATGGATGAGACAATGGTGCAAAAACTGAAAGGAGCAGCTGCTAAGGTTAAGAGTTTACATAAGGCATGGACCTTGTTTAAAAATGCCATCTTGGAAACCCAGAACAAATGTATTCCATGCATTAGAAAAGGCAGAAAGAAGGCTGAACGATTACTAGCATGGTTAAAAGATGAAGTGAGAGAGGCTATACTAGCAAAAAAAAAAAAAAAAAAAATCTTTCAAGAAATGGAAAAGCAATTGAAATGAAGAAAACAGGAAACAGCATAATCATAGGCAAGTTAGATGCAAAGCATTGATAAGGAAGGCAACGACAGAATTTGAAAAGAAGTTTGCCATGCAAGCAACAACTCATAATGAAAACTTTTTCAGATACATTTGAAGTAAAAAGCCTGCAAAGAAGTCAGTTGTGTTGCACTCGGGGATGGACCGTTGGCCTGGGGCAAGGGTGGAATGGCTCCTGAAAGGGAACAGAAGGTAACTGGCCCCAGGGGACGGAGCACTGAAGGAGACATAGGCTAGGTAGAGCTTCACCACTGGAAGCCTGAGGTCCCCCCGTGAGGAGCCCGTAGGGACCCGGGCTGCTTGGATTTAGGTGGGCCTTGCAGGGTCTCCTGGGAGAATGATAGTCCGGCACACCCACAGACACAGAGGGAGCACGGTCAAGTTCAAGTTGGAGCAAGGAGAACCAGAAAAGTGTTGGTGACGACAAGGTGAGGAACTGCACATGGTGAGCCGACGGTGAGATTGCTTCTGGACCCCCTCTGGACCACCAGGGACTTTTGGTAAGTCTTGCGGGGGTCCAGGAGCCATCTACTGCATTCACGCCATCGGCTGCCAGTAATCAAAATGGCGCCGATAACCTTTGCCCTTACTATGTCACAGGGGCTACCGGTGCCATTGGTCAGCCCCTGTCACTTGGTAGGAGCACAAGATGGCGCTGGCCATCCATTGCTCCTACCATGTGACAGGGGCTGACCAATGGCACCGGTAGCCCCTGTGACATAGTAGGTCAAAGGCTATCGGTGCAATTTTGATGTGAGGCAGGCCCGACTGCACGGAGGGAGAAATCGCTCACGGGACCGCTGGACCATCAGGGATGTTAGTAAGTCTTGGGGAGGGATCGGGATGGTGGGGGGGGGGGGGTTGTATTATAGTAAATTTTAATGCTTGGGGTGGTTTTTTATTTAAAAAAATAAAATGTGCCCCTCTCCTCGTACAAACCCGGAAAAACGCATTTCCCCCGAAGTTCGGGGAAAATCAGTTTCGGGGTTCGGGGTTCGGGGCCCCCCGACTCATGATGAATTAGGCAATTTCATTGAAATTGCCTAATTCGTGATAAACGAATGCACATCTCTACTATATAAGGCTTTTGCAGATCTCCATGCTTTGCCTAGGAAACAGGTCAACTCTCTCAAGTAGCTAGTTGCTATTCCTGCTTGCACCTGATTCCTCCCCAGTGTTCCTGCTTGTTCCTGATCCCGCTCCAGCGTTCCTGCTTGTTCCTGCCACCATCCTTATGTTGCTGCCTGTTCCAACTCCGCTCCTGTTCCTGTGGTTCCACTCCTGCTCCCACTTCTGCCTCTGCTTGCTTCTTTGTTTTGGACTTCGGCCTGGTTCCTGGATTCTTCTGTCTGCTGCCTGTCCTGACCCTTGGCGAGATCTCCGGCTTCTCTAGTCTTCTGCCTGCCCTGACCTCTGGCTTGATTCCTCATCTTCCACCTCCGCTGTCGCCACAACCTCTGGACAATCGTCTTCTCAAGTCTTCTGCCTGCCTCAACTCAGACTGCTCACCGGACTTCCTTCGCCAGGAGATCTTCGCCTAAGTCCTGCCGGCCCTGGCACCTGAGGTCTCAACCTGCGGGGAATGAGGGCTGGTATAGGTGAAGGTCCTGTCATGTCTCCTGGTCCTCTGCCTCCCGGCTACGAGTGCCACTGTAGGCCTCCCTTCAGTAGATCCTCCAACTCTCGAGCCGGCTCAAGGGTCCGTGTTCTCAACAGTTTGCCAAGGTCATGGACCATCTCTGGCCTCCAGGCTATTCCAGTCATGGCCCAATGCCTGCAACAGCAGCAGCACTGCTTAGACCTCTTAGCGGCTATGATCGAGAGATTGGCCAACCGCCTGGACTCGGCACACCCGGCTGCAGCTTCGCCTCTAGCTCCCGTTCTAGGGATGCGAATTGGGTGCCCTATCGTTTCTGCTATCGGGTTCGTGTGGCCACGGGAAAATCTCGGTTTCCTGTGGATCGGCATTTTTTTTTTTAGTGAAAAATCATTTTTTCAGATTGGTGCGCGATAACTCCCATTAGCGCGCACTAACAAAAATAGCAAAAAATAACAAAAAGTAACAAAAAGTAATGGTTTTTGTTAGTGCGCGCTAATGGGAGTTAGCCCGCATTAGTGGGGAGTTA
Source organism: Rhinatrema bivittatum (assembly GCF_901001135.1). Taxonomy (NCBI): domain Eukaryota; kingdom Metazoa; phylum Chordata; class Amphibia; order Gymnophiona; family Rhinatrematidae; genus Rhinatrema; species Rhinatrema bivittatum. The sequence goes on along the minus strand of NC_042620.1, from coordinate 119,468,844 downwards.
GCGCGCACTAATGAAAACTGTTAATTTTTGTTATTTTTTGTTATTTTTTGCTATTTTTGTTAGTGCGCACTAATCGGAAAAACGATTTTTGACGAAAATTCGGGGGAAATGCGATCGTTTCTCATTATTCACAAATTTTTGACGAATTATGAAATATCGTACGATATTTTAATTCATCAGAAAAACGATTCACATTCCTATCCCGTTCCAGCTCCAAGGCCTGCCGCATCGTTACACTTGCCTGCACCCCCTCGCTATGCTGGGGATCTCAAGCAGTGCCGTGGTTTCCTGAACCACTGCTTTATGTGCTTCACCCTGCAGCCTGTGCAGTTTCCGTCTGACCAGATTAAGACAACCTATATATTGTCCTTGTTGGATGGCCAAGCCCTGGCTTGGGCTTCACCTTTCTGGGAGCGAGGCGATTCCAGATATTCAACAGTTCGTCCACGCCTTCAAGCAGGTATTCGAAGAGCCAGCTCAGCAATCCACTGCAGCCACTCAACTCATGTGGATAAAGGTGAACCGGTAGATAGATATAGTATACTTGGATTTTCAGAAGGCATTTGACAAAGTTCCTCATGAGAGGCTTCTAGGAAAAGTAAAAAGTCATGGGATAGGTGGCGATGTCCTTTCGTGGATTGCAAACTGGCTAAAAGACAGGAAACAGAGAGTAGGATTAAATGGACAATTTTCTCAGTGGAAGGGAGTGGACAGTGGAGTGCCTCAGGGATCTGTATTGGGACCCTTACTTTTCAATATATTTATAAATGATCTGGAAAGAAATACGACGAGTGAGATAATCAAATTTGCAGATGACACAAAATTGTTCAGAGTAGTTAAATCACAAGCAAATTGTGATAAATTGCAGGAAGACCTTGTGAGACTGGAAAATTGGGCATCCAAATGGCAGATGAAATTTAATGTGGATAAGTGCAAGGTGATGCATATAGGGAAAAATAACCCATGCTATAATTACACAATGTTGGGTTCCATATTAGGTGCTACAACCCAAGAAAGAGATCTAGGTGTCATAGTGGATAACACATTGAAATCGTCGGTTCAGTGTGCTGCGGCAGTCAAAAAAAGCAAACAGAATGTTAGGAAATATTAGGAAGGGCACGGCAAATAAAACGGAGGATGTCATAATGCCTCTGTATCGCTCAATGGTTAGACCGCACCTTGAATACTGTGTGTGATTCTGATCGCCGCATTTCAAAAAAGATATAGTTGCACTGGAGAAAGTACAGAGAAGGGTGACCAAAATGATAAAGGGAATGGAATGACTCCCCTATGAGGAAAGGCTAAAGATGTTAGGGCTATTCAGCTTGGAGACGAGATGGCTGAGGGGGGATATGATAGAGGTCTATAAAATCATGAGTGGAACAGAATGAGTAAATGTGAATTGGTTATTTAGTCTTTCAAATAATACAAAAACTAGGGGGCATGCCATGAAGTTAGTAAGTAGTGCATTTAAAACAAATTGGAGAAAATTCTTTTGAAATTTTCTTTGTTCTAGAAGTAAAAAAACTTCAAATCAAAGTAAATTGAGCCCTTGTGTGCCTTAGCTGCATCATTTCTGATCCTTGATTGCTGGGATGATTCCAGTACAGAGCAAAGAAGATTTTGCAGAGGTGAAAGTGATCCAGTTAATTTAAATCAAAATAAAATGTTTGGTTTCATATCTGTATTCTTTACTACACAGTTGAGTAAGAAGACTATAGTGCTACATTAAATATGTGGTAGATTTGTCAAAATTACGAATAACATTTACAAAAAAATGGAATTTAATTTGTTTGTGCTTATTCTGCTCGTTTTACATTCACTCTCAGTGACAAATGTAAAAATACTTGTTTGTCGCTTTCTCTGTCTTCTATGATGTAAAGCAGGATTAATTGAAATAAATATCCGTGAATAGTGTTTACTCTTTCAAGATTTGTTTTTTTTTTATCATTTTTACAGAGCCTAGAAGTAAAAATGCTGGTTTGCATTAAGGGGTGAATTTTCAAAAGTATTTACATGCATAAAACCTTGTCTTATGTGTGTAAATGGGCTTTTGAAAATTGCATGGGGGCTTGTCTGTACATGTAAACCCAATTTCATATGAACTTTTATGTGTACCAGAAAGAAGCATTAAGAGGGAGGGGGTAGGTGTGAATCTGTGTGTGTGTGTGGGTGCTGGACTGACCATCATGCACACCTGCTAATTTTCAAAGCAGACTTATGGGGCGGATTTTAAGAGCCCTGCTCGCCTAAATCCGCCCAAATCCGGGCGGATTTAGGCGAGCAGGGCCCTGCGCACCGGTAAGCCTATTTTACATAGGCCTACCGGCGCGCACAGAGCCCCGGGACTCGCGTAAGTCCCGGGGTTTTCTGAGGGGGGCGTGTCGGGGGCGGGCCCGAACCGCGTGGCGTTTCGGGGCGTGCCGGAAGCGTTCCGGGGGCGGGCCCGGGGGTGTGGCTACGGCCCGGGGCGGTCCGGGGGCGTGGCCACGCCCTCCGGACCCGCCCCCAGGTCGCGTCCCGGCGCGCTAGCAGCCCGCTGGCGCGCGGGGATTTACGTCTCCCTCCGGGTGGCGTAAATCCCCCGACAAAGGTAAGGGGGGGTTTAGACAGGGCCGGGCGGGTGGGTTAGGTAGGGGAAGGGAGGGGAAGGTGAGGGGAGGGCAAAAGAAAGTTCCCTCCGAGGCCGCTCCAATTTCGGAGCGGCCTCGGAGGGAACGGGGGTAGGCTGCGCGACTCGGCGCGCGCCGGCTATACGGAATTGATAGCCTTGCGCGCGCCAATCCAGGATTTTAGCGGATACGAGCTGCTACGCGCGTATCTACTAAAATCCTGCGTACTTTTGCTTGCGCCTGATGCGCCAGCAAAAGTACGCCAAATCGCGCGGTTTGAAAATCTACCCCTATGTGTATAAATCTGGTTTAAATATTTGGACTAAAGTCTGCATACATATGCACTTGAAACAAATGGGTACTTTCTACACGCAGACTTTAACCTGACCTGGGCTGTTATTAGGGTTGCCAACTGGCTCCAGATTTTCAGGACAGGTTGATCCAGTCCTGGTTTTAACCCATTGCATGCCGGGACTTATTCTGCTTTACCTATTGCATTCCCTAAGAAAATCAAGACTGTAAGTACCTGCATGCATGGGAGTAAAACCAGGACTGGATCAACCTGTCCGGAAGATCTGGAGCCAGTTAGCAACCCTAGCTGTTATACAATTACCCTCCCAAAGTAAAACAATTGCAAAATATAAAGGCTTTTAGTTGCCACTAAAAATTCTTCTAGGTGTTAATTGTAGATCAGTCAAAGATCAATGTGTAGTGCAGTGACCAAGCACATTAATGTGTCTTTTCTAGGAAGTTCTTTCTCTTTGTCACCTGGTCACCCTCATTGTATAAAAATGTTAATGGTGTTGAGAATATGAACAGCCCTCTTTAAAATAAGTTATATCTGTAATGCAACCCTGCCAAACAAACCTCTAGATAATTGCTGTAGATATACTTCTATTTCCTAAAGCAACCACTTTTGAAGATTAGGAGTTTGGAGGTGTCAGCAAATGCTTTAACTTGCACAAAACCAGGATCCTTAGGATATCAAATGCTCTAAGAAATACTGCAGTGTGGATAAAAACTGACACAATGCACAAATCTTATTTCAAGCTCATAAATCCTGCTACCAACAGCAGCTAAAATGAAATGGCAGTAAAAGACACATCCTATTTCTGACATAGAGGTTGTGAAAAAAATAATAGTGTGGTATAATTGCCCAGTTCCAGACTGTTTTGACCCAGCAGTTTCCCCCTACTCCTTTGGCCTTCCAACTCAATCAGAACTGGCACCTACAGGGGCTTTGGTGAAATCAGCCTTCATAACCACTAGATATGTTACTGAAAGTAGAAATGGCAGAGCTGGGATTGTAAGAATGGTAAGAGAAAAGGAGGAATGTATGGAGGGTAACATGAAAAAAGCAGAAACAGTAATCAAACTGTTTTTCAGCATTCACTGAAGAAGTGACTGGAAAAGGACCACTCGTTGACAAGGATACATTTGGTACTGGGGTAGGATAACATTCCGTTTGCAGGAGAGACAATGTGTGGAACGCCCACACCCCGCTCATTCCCTGCCCCTTTCCACTCCCGTTTTCTTGACGCGCACATGGGTATGTACACGTGTACTTTGCAGATTCTTAAAATTCGCGTTGCTTTCGCGCGTCCCGCATACGCACCTATGTGGCCGTTTTTGCACAAGCAACACTTTTGAAATCTACCTCTTGGTGCATAAATACAAGGGAGCAGTACACAATGGGGAGGTCAGAGATACTAGGGATGTGCAGAGGGACGCCATACCTTGCATTCGGGATACGTATTCGTCGGAGGGCAGATACGTTGCATGCGGCCGTATGGCGTCCCGATATGGTTATACGTCGAATCCTATTCGTTACCCGGCTAAAATTAAATTTACTACAACCCCCCACCCTCCTGACCACCCCAAGACTTACCAAAACTCCCTGGTGGTCCAGCGGCGGTCCGGGAGCACTCACACCCTCGGTACCAGTTCAAAATGGCGCCGATAGCCTTTGCCCTACTATGTCAAAGGGGCTACCGGTGCCATTGGTCAGCCCCTGTCACATGGCCATCGGCGCCATCTTGTGCTCCTGCCATGTGACAGGGGCTGACCAATGGCACCGGTAGCCCCTGTGACATAGTAAGGGCAAGGCTCCCGGACCATGGCAGCCGCTAGCCTTTGCCCTCACTATGTCACCGACCGTCAGCCCCTGTGACATAGTGAGGGCAAAGGTAGCGCTGGTGCCATTTTGAATACTGGCAATACGGCCCGAGTGCAGGAGGTTGCTCCCGGACCTCCACTGGACTTTTGGCAAGTCTTGTGGGGGTCAGGAGGCCCCCCCAAGCTGGCCAAAAGTCCCTGGGGGTCCAGTGGGGGTCCAGGAGCGATCTCCTGCACTCGTGCCGTCGGGTGCCAGGAACCAAAATGGCGCCAATAGCCTTGCCCTTACTATGTCACAGGGGCTACCCGTGCCATTGGTCAGCCCCTGTCACATGGCAGGAGCACAAGATGGCGCCGATGGCCATGTGACAGGGGCTGACCAATGGCACGGGTAGCCCCTGTGACATAGTAGGGCAAAGGCTATCGGCGCCATTTTGAACTGGTACCGAGGGTGTAGAGTGCATGGGATGGGCTCCCGAACCCCCTGCTGGACCACCAGGGAGTTTTGGTAAGTCTTGGAGGGGGTCAGGAGGGTGGGAGGGTTGTTTAAATTGGCGGCCGAATAATTCGGCGAAAATTCGTTGTATCCGTGGGGAATCGCGATACGTTTCGCTTCCCCACGAATACAACGAATATTGGCACATCCGTTGCTGATTGCCAATACGTAGGGACCGAATGCACACCCCTAAGAGATACCAATGCCCACCAAGCAGGAAAGAGATCTTGGATGATCATAGCTAATGATCTCAAGATAGCAAAACAACAGGGATGTATATGCACTTGAAACAAATGGGTAAAATGAAATGAAGGAGGCCATTTTTGATTCATTTGGAAATCCCCAAAATGAATGGAGGATGCCCATGAATTAAACCAAACCTTTAGTTTCATTCGTTTATATTTCCTGTTCAAGTCTATGACCTATTGAAAACTGCTGCAGTGAGGCTAGTAAGTATAGCAAACAAGAAAATCCTGAGTGAGGCAGTAGCCAGGACAAAGCTGAGCTGGAAGAAGAAGGCATGGAGACAGGTCAGAGGACCAATGAAGGTGAAGCTGCCCTGCTTCTGACGATACACCTTGGGATCTTGCTACTAGGGATGTGAATCGTTTTTTGACGATTTAAAACAATCGTCAGATATATTTTAAATCGTCGAAAATCGTTATTTATTTATTTATTTATTTATTTATTTTTGGTTTTTATATACCGGAAGTTCCTGTATACAATACATATCACTCCGGTTCACATTTAACAGAGATAACTATCGCCGGTGAGGCGGTTTACATGGAACATATCGAATAAAAACAGATAATCTATAGTAAAGTACAAACTATTATGAAACAACTAGGATCAACTTAGAACACAACTTGGAACATATAACTGACGCAATATAAACATTAGATTATTGCTGTAAGAAGCTTTTAGCTCTCTGGGAAAGCTTGACGGAAGAGCCAAGTCTTGAGTTTCGCTTTAAAAGTAGTATGGCACTGCTCAAGGCGGAGGTCCGGTGGTAGGGAGTTCCAGAGAGACGGGCCCGCTGTGGATAGAGCGCGTTTCCTCAGGGTAGATTTTGCAGGTTGGGTGCTCATTCTGTTCTGGTATGCCCTTCTGGTTGGTTTTTTAGAAGAGTGTAGTTGAAGCTGGAAGGTTAAGTTGAGTGGAGAGATGTTATGTAGTGCCTTATGAATCATCATGCAAGTTTTGAACTGAATCCTGTATTTGATGGGCAGCCAATGGAGATGCTGGAGGATCGGGGTGATATGGTCCCTTTTTTTGGCGTTGGTAAGGATCCTTGCAGTGGCAATTGTATCATGTTAGAGCCGCGATACAATAACAATTGTTATTGTATCGCGTTAGAGCCGCGATACAATAACAATTCCCCCGATTTAACGTAAAAAAATCGTAAATCGGGGGAGGGAGGAGGGCGGGATTTACGATTTTTTACGATTTAAAAAAAAACAAAACCATGACGATCAGATTTCCCTCCCCCCCCCAGCCAAAATCGATCGTTAAGATGATCGATCACCCAATTCACATCCCTACTTGCTACCACTCAGCTGTGCTGCCATACCCCAGACTGTACACATTAGGGGTCATGATGCCATGCTCTCTTGCTGCTATAATCATTATGCTACTCCTGGGGGGGAGGGGGTCTTGCTGACACTCTTCCTTGCTGCTGTACCTCTTATGCTACACCTTGGATGTCTTGCAACCACTCAGCCTTGCTGCCGTACCCCAGATTCTGCTTCTCTGTTACATATGATTTATGCAATATTTAAAATTAGCTGAAAATTACTTGCAGAGAAGAATTACATTGTTCTAGAAAGTCTGCAACAGTATCAGTCCAGTCACTCTTTAAATACTTCTCAGGGTATTTTAACTTTCTCACGAGAATTTTAATCCTAAGAAAAAGTTGTATTTCTTTATTTTTCTCTGTTGTTGCAATTAGGTGATTTTGCATTAGCTGCACAAATAAGCCAGGTTATAAAGTTTGGGGCTGTAAATCATTCGTCTGTTAAAAATACCATTTCCTCATACCACAAGTTTCATTCATTTAAAAGAGGGAAAACCTTGGCATGGAACAGAATTATGCAATGTCATGAACACATTAACATTTGGATCAAAATTTCACATCTTGTCAGCCAGTAAACAGTATAAATGGGTCAGATTTGCAATAAATAATTGTCTATTAATACTCTGGCATGGTGCAGCAAATTGAAGTCTCACTTCAGTAAGCACAGCTGTAGGCTGGAGCCAAGGTCTACAGGAAATAAGCACCAGAAAAAAAGATCATGCAGTTTATTGGGCAACTTTCTCTCAGCAATCAGAACAGTGTGTACGTTGCATATTAAATGACCAATGTTTATGAACAAGGAGCAACCAGGTGGGACCATGCAGGTTTAAGGTTTGTGGTTACTCTGTTTAGATAGGAAAACAGCTTGAAATGCTGACTGTAGGCCACTCTGCCTTACAGAATGTTGTGCTGATGCATCACAATTGATGCAAGCACATGATGCATTGCTGGGTTCCTGTATTTTATTCTCTAGAGTTGTTGTACTTATATGAATTTCCCTTTTATATCACAGTAATAGAAAAACAATCGATCCCTTAATGCTTTCTAGTCACTCTGTACCGGCAGCCCCTGCCCTAATCTGGGTACAGGCACAGGGGCTCACTGGCAGGGTCATGGGTCATAACATTAGCCATGCCTCCTATCCTAGGGGGGGGGGGGGGGAATCACATTTTCAAGGCCCTTAAGAGGGGTTTTTTTGTGCTTTTCTCTGGGGCTCTTCTGCACCCCAGTTGAGTTACAGTCAGCCAAAATACCAAACTGCACTCAAAAGCTATTGTTCAAATGAAAAGTCTTTACTGGTCTCTGATAGCAGAAACAAAATCTAAGCAGCACACTGATGTTGAATGCTCCAAAACTGTTCATTAAATAAAGTCTAAAGCATAAAAAAAATAACACAGTCGCTCTCAGAAGCAAAATGCGGCACATCTGTAGCAGGCAAGTTCTCTGGAGCCTCTCTGGGATCTCCCCTGGTACCTGTTCTGGATACAGCTCTTCTTTTTCTCTCCATATCTTCTCTTTCAGTCTCACAGTATATGAGCCTCTCGATGACTCCTTTTTCTCTCTCAGCAGCTCTTCAAGGCCTTCCTCAGCTGGGCAGTTTTTTCTCTGAACACCCACTAAGGACAATCCTCTTTTTTTTTTCTCTCCAAACCTCTGAAACCTGCTTTTTGACTGATGAGGAATATATTGACTTAAACATCTCTTTCTTAAGACAACTTCTTATCTTCTCGTAGCCTCTCAGGAATTCATTATCTGGAACACCCAACTTTAGGCCCTAGCCACCTTCCTAGCGGGCCGATACAGTAAAAACGTGGGAGAGCAGGTGAGCGCCCGCTCTCCCGGCACGCGCACAGGCCACTCTTCAGGCCACTCTCACAGGCCAGTATTTAAATTTATTAAAATTAGGCCTGGCAGTAAAAAGAGGCACTAGGGACACTAGCACGTCCCCAGCGCCTCTTTTCGGACAGGAGCGGCGGCTGTCAGTGGGTTTGACAGCCGACGCTCAATTTTGCCGGCGTCGGTTCTCGAGCCCGCTGACAGCTACTGGTTCAGAAACCGGACGCCGGCAAAATTGGGCATCCGGTTTTCAACCTGCGAGCCGCGGGCCTATTTAAATTTTTTTTTTTTTTTTTTTACTTTTTTAAACTTTCAGGACCTCCGACTTAATATCGCCATGAAGGTGCGGTCTCCAAAACTGTATTCCAAATGAGGTCTCACTAGGAGCCTATAAAGGGGTAATACCACCTCTCTTTTTCTGTTGACCATTCTTCTTCCTATGCACCCAAACATCTTTCTGGCTTTGGATGTTGCTACCATATATCCATCTATTTGACTACCTTAAGATCAGCCGATATGATCACTCCTACATCACGCTCTTCTTTTCTGTACCATGGATGGCGAACTCCAGTCTTTGAGTGCCACAAACAGGCCAGGTTTTCAGGATATCCATAATGAATATGTATGAGATTGATTTGCATACAATGGAGGCAGTGCATGAACATCTTTCTCATGCATATTCATTGTGGATATCCTGAAAACCTGGCCTGTTTGTGACACTTGAGGACTGGAGTTCACCATCCCTGCCCTATATTGGACCTTGGGTTTTGCACCCAGGGATGGTAACTTTCAAACCTGAGCACGGGCATCCATGTGCATGCAGTTGCCGGCAGCATACATGGATGCGGCGATTTTATAACATGTGCATCAACACATGCATGTTATGAAATCCGCTACCCACGTTCACATGCGCCCATGATTTTATAATGGTGCACCCTTGTGCATACCGAATCACGCATGTAAGTGGGGGAATTTTACAACCTACGCATGGTGACGCAAACGGTTCTATTCCCTGTTCCCTCCCAGTCCACTCCAGTACCCCCAATCCCTAAAACCCCACTAACTATCCTACATTTTTTTTGTTTTAAAACTTGCTTGATCTCCAAGGCAGCAGCTGGCGTACTTCAGCGGGACAGTGGTTAATAGCACTGCCCTGCTCCATCCATGCCTTGCAAGGCAAGGCAAGGCAAAAAAATAGCACAGGTGCGATAAATTGCCCTTGGGAGCTGGGTAATTAGCCTAACCATGTGCCCTTTTTTTTAGCACAGGTGTTATTTCTGCTATATTATTTATAGCATTTTGATAAATCTAGGGGTAAGTTTGTACCTGAGGCAATGGAAGCAAATAGAAGATACAGGAAGTCCCACAAACAGGAAATTACAATTATCAATTACAGAAAGCACAAATGACTGAATAATTGTCCAAAAATCATCATGTTGTAAAAGATTTTATTTATTTATTTATTATTTTTACTATACCGGATTTCATGACATGGATCACATCAAACCGGTTTACATTTAACAAAGTGTGCAAGAAACGTGATAACTCAAAACAACTGTAACAAGAGCATTGTAAGGAGAGTGACAGTTACAATAAAACAAGGAAATAAATAACTGGGAGTTAGAGGTGAGAAGAGGGGGATATAAATTACAGCAAATTATTTACAAGGTTACAAGACTGAATCCGATTAAATGTGATTTGAAATAGTAAGTGATAGTGTTAACACTGTGAAGGTGATGGCAGCGAATGACAAAGTTTGTTGTTTAAAACCATTGGTCTCAGTCGGAGCTTGGATAGTGTGGTTAAGATGTCTGGTGAAGGACTCAGTTAGGGATTGGAAAGGCTTTTTTAAAAAGCCATGTTTTCAGCCTTTTTCTAAATGTTGGAAGGCAGGGTTCTTGTCTCAGGTCCGCTGGGATGGAGTTCCATAATGGTGGACCTGCGGTTGAGAATGCTCTGGCGCTGAGAGACTTATGATGCATGGTTTTAGCGTGAGGCACCTGAAGAGATTCTTTGTAAAATTCCCTGATGGGTCTGATGGATGAGTGTTTTTTGAAGGGGATTTGTAGGTTGATCCGGGCTTGTTGGTGAATGACTTTGTAGATGGTGGTGATTGATTTGTATATGATTCTGTAATGGATCGGTAACCAGTGAAGGTCTTTGAGGATAGGGGTGATATGGTCCATTCTCCTAGAGTTCGTCAGGATTCTGGCAGCTGTTTTTCTGCACCATTTGTAGAGGTTTGGTGTGGGAAGCTGGTAGACCTAGTAGTAGCACGTTACAATAATCTAGTTTGGAGAAGATTTTTGCTTGAAGAATTGTTCTGAAGTCCTGTGAGTGGAATAAAGGTTTTATTCTTTTTAGGATATGTAGTTTGTGAAAGCAATCTTTGGTGGTTTGGTTGATGAATGATTTTAAGTTGAGACGGTTGTCCATGATGGCTCCTAGGTCTCTTACGTGAGAGGTTTGAAGGATAGATGGTGGTTTTGAAAGGGTGTTGTTGTTTTCCGGGGAAATAAGTAGAAATTTCGTTTTTGAGGCATTGAGAATTAGGTTTAGATTGGTGAGGAGGTGGTTGATTTCTGTTAGGCAGCTATTCCAGAATTCCAGTGTTTTAGATATGGATTCTTTTACCTGGATCACGATTTGGACGTCGTCTGCAAAAAGGAAGTGTTTTAGGTTTAGTTTCGTTAGTAGTAAGCAGAGAGGGAGCAAGCAAACATTGAAGAGCGTGGGTGAGAGGGAGGAGCCCTGTGGCACCCCTTGAGAGGAAGGGAAGTAATGTGATTCTTTGTCTCAAATGATGTCTCAAATGTCTCAGATGTCTCAAATGACAACACAATCGCAGTTTGTAAAAACCCGCACACAAAATATGAAGAATGTGCAGATGAAAATACAAACTGGAATCAAACATAAAACCCAAGTTCTGAACTACTGATTTAAATAAATGCTCTTCCCCATTGTTAAGAAAGCTAATATTCTTTTTCTGCAAATAATCAGGATCTCTAGAGAAACAGGCAAATTTGGTCTTATCAACATTTAGCATAAGATGATTTTTCACTCATCTAATTAACAATAACTTGAAGACCTTCTCTAATAGATACCAAAGTCACCTGAAAAGACCCAAACACTGGGAAACAGAGATAGATGTCAGTTGCGTACATTCTAAAAATGATAGAATGTTGAGCAGGGACCCTTGTTTAATGACATAACGTGGTTGGTGCTAGATGAATTGCACAAGACAGGAGAGGGGAATCGGGCTAAACTTTTATTACAATGGGAACAGCAATGGATTTTCAATCTTAACACTTGGTTTACATTCAGGTACTTCCCTATCCCCAGAGGGCTTACAATCTAAGGGGGTCATTTATCAAAATGCGCTAAGGCTTTTTCGCATGCGTTAAGGGCTTAGTGCATGCGAAAAGCCCTGTTAATGCATGTGAAAATGTGTTTACCACATGTGATAGCACCATATTGTATGGTGTGATGCAAATATGGAAAATAGGAGGAGTTAGGGGTGGGCTGGGTTTGCCTGACTGTGAAGAGCTATTGCACAGACTTAATGCTGGTTTTAACAACACCTTTTTGAATTGTGTTAGGCTGTGTGATAGCTGCTGTGACTGGGTGGTAAGGTTTTATTGAAGCTCCCAGAGTGGCCACCTAGCCTTTGGGGATGAGAGAGAGCCTGGCCATAGTGCCATCTCCCTAGATAGGTATTTGTATCCCTATGGTAGGCCCACCTAGTAACTCGAGGTGAGGGTTAGGTATCAGTGTAGGGGGTTAGGGGCCCCTTTGACATTCAATGTTAGATGTACGAACAGAACAGTGGTCTCTTGTGAACATTTGATGACCCTCGGAGTGAGGAAACTCACTCCAAGATGAGATTTGGGCAATGTTCAAGCTAGGTTGAGAGAACATTGCCCAAATCTCATCTTGGAGTGAGTTTCCTCACTCCGAGGGTCATCAAATGTTCACAAGAGACCACTGTTCTGTTTGTTGACTCCATCAAGCTAGGTTGAGAGAACATTGCCCAAATCTCATCTTGGAGTGAGTTTCCTCACTCCGAGGGTCATCAAATGTTCACAAGAGACCACTGTTCTGTTCGTACATCTAACATTGAATGTCAAAGGGGCCCCTAACCCCCTACACTGATACCTAACCCTCACCTCGAGTTACTAGGTGGGCCTACCATAGGGATACAAATACCTTTCTAGGGAGATGACATTATGGCCAGGCTCTCTCTCTCTCTCCCCCCAAGGGTTATATGTGGAAAATACAACAGGTTTGGCTCCTATCACAAAGTCTGATAATGTTATCACAATTTGCACTAATTTAACTCTTCACATAGGTAACTACCACAAATTGCAATAACATGAATATTTGCATAAACCACACCCCTTTTACTATTGTATGACAATACTTACCACATTTTGATAAATCCAGGCCTAAGTTTTATACCTGAGGCAATAGAGGGTAAAGTGACTTGCCCAAGGTCACAAGGAACAACAGTGGGACTTGAACCCTGGTCTGTAGCCCTCTGCTCTAACCACTAGGCTATTCCTCCTCCCTAAGTTTAAATTGCACTGATGAGGTGCCAGTTTGCTGCTTAGCTTTCTATGCACACTGTAAGAGAAGCACAAAAAGAAAGGAAAAAGGATTGATGCCAGTAAGCTTTGTGAATGTTGTAGCTGTTGTATGTTTAGTCATGTATACTTGTGTGTTTTAAAACTGATTATTCTTTTTCATTCACCCAAAAGAGCAACATCGCTGCAGCACCTACCCCTGATGCACACCACTTCAAAACATAGTGTTATGTTGGGTTGTCCCATGAGAACTCTTGTTGCCCTGGATGGTTGAAGTAATTACTTTTATCTGCATAATAAATATGAAAAAATAATAGAGACCTATGATTATATGTGACCCGGTGTGTGACTAAACCATATGGCCTACTCTTATGGGTGTTATGAGATCTATAGTATTTATATTTCTGCATACACGATGCCCTTTCATTAATTTTACTTGGCCTTGAATTATTTGTATTGTATTGTATTGTGTAATTCTTTCTGTGTGCATTCTGGAATTAACTCCTTTACTGTTGATGATCTAACATAGATCACAATAAGGTCATATAAACATTACATTCTGCAGCCGATAGCAAAGAGCCCTGTGGAATCACAATCGGAATGGTAAACCATTCAGAAACAGAACTGGCAATCATAACTCATTGTTCTCTGTTACTGAAATAAGATTCAAACCAACTATATACTGCACCACCTTATCCCAGACTCTTGAGTTGAGCCAAGAGAATAAGGTGAGAACAGTGTCAAAGGCTGAGGACATATCTAATGATGCTCCTATGATAGACCTCACTTGGTGAAACTCATGTAGTGAAACTCATGTAATAGGTAGATGGTAACAGAAACTAACAAAATTGATGGATTATATTATTTTCCTTCAAGAAATCAGCAAACTGACAATAGACCAATTTTTACAGAATTTTCCCAAGTATACATAAATTAGAAATCATCCAAAAACTGGATTGAGAATCCATAAAAATTCAAACAGAATCTGAAAACCTGGCTCTTCAAACTAGCATACCCCGACTAACCAACCACGCCCAAATCTACATACCCGACCCTCACGCCCCTCCCGACTGACACGCCTCTACTGATCTTAACAACCATGACCCCCCCTCATCCCCGCCCCCTCCCACATCCCTGTTCCCCTTCCTCCCACCCCCCTCCTCCTCCTCCCATTTGAACAGCCCCATCCTCCTCCTACCCCTCCATATCCGCCCTCTTACCTGTCACCTTGTGAATAGTTAAAGAACCTATTTTTCTTCTACTCTCCTAAGAGTTACCTCTCCTTACCCGCCCATATTCCATTCACCTTTTCTCTTCTACTCTCCTTAAGAGTTTATCACGTAATCACCTGATAAACCACCTATCCCAAGTTGAACAGTTGTCATAATGTTTATCTATTCTAATTTATAGTAAAGCTAAATAATGTTTATCTATGCTTATCTATTCTAAATTATTGTAAAGCCTGTTGCTACGTTACGTTACATTGTGAACCGGGGTGATGTTTTTAACGTGCCCCGGTATATAAAAAAATTCTTAAATAAATAAATAAATAAATAACCAAATTGCCATGTTTAAGAACTGGTAGAATTACTGCCTTCTTTAGAATAGCAGGTATGTGACCTTCAGTTAGTGAACGATTAGAAAAGGAACCAAAACATCCAGAAAATCATCCTTTAAAAGATATAACACTAGAGAAGAACATGAATCTAATTTTTTAAAATTTTCATTCACCCAAAAGAGTGACATCGCTGCAGCACCTACCCCTGATGCACACCACTTTAAAACATAGATTTATATTCTGTTTTTTGCACTTTTTTCAGTGCTTCAAAGTGGATTACATTCAGGTACTGTAGGTATTTCCCTACCCCCAGAGGGCTTACAATCTAAGGGGGTCATTTATCAAACTGTTATATGGCTTTTTTGCATGCAAAAAACGCCTTTAATGCCTGTGAAAATGCCATAACTCATAGTGTGATGCAAATTAGAAAAAGGGGAGGAGTTTGGGGCCAAGTGGGCTGGCTTCATGATTTCCAAAGCCATATTGCACGGCTTTAATGCATATTTTAACTACACCTTTTTCATTTGCGTAAAGCCGTGCAATAGGGCTTTATCACACTTTGGGATGTTTTCGCAAATGCCATTTTTAGTAGTTTTAAGCTGCTGGAGATCCAGCCTAGCTATCAGGGGCCTTCTACAACCACTGGGGGGGGGCGGAGAGAGAGAGAGGGTAGAAAGTCCATCAAGCTAGGTTGACAGAACATTGCAAAAATCTCATTTTTGTGTGAGTTTCCTCACTCCGAAGGTCATCAAATCTTCACAAGAGAGCACTGTTCTGTTCATACGTCTCACTTTGAATGTCAAAGTGGCCCCTAACCCCCTACACTAATACCTAAACCTCACCTTGAGTGATTAGGTAGGCCTCATATAGTGGTATATGTGGGCCTTATAGCTAAGTTCTTTCTTTCTCTCTCTCTCCATCTCTCTCTCCTTCCCCCCCCAGTGGTTGCAGAAGGCACCTGATAGGTAGGCTGGATCGCCAGCAGCTTAAAATGGTGGTTGTATGTAGGAAATACAATTCTGGCTCTTATTGCAAAGTGTGAAAAAGTTATCGCAGTTTGTAGTAATACCTATGCAAAGCGCTAAGATTGTGCACTTTGCGATAAACTGCTTTACCATAAAACACACTCCTTTTCCTATCACAGGCGATATTTGGTGCATTTTGATAAATCGAGGCCTAAGTTTGTACCTGAGGCAATGGAGGGTAAAGTGACTTGCCCAAGGTCTCAAGGAGTGGCAGCAGGACTGGAACCCTGATCTCCTGGTTCATAGCCCACTGCTTTAACCACCAGCTACTCCTCCACTCTAAGGACAGTATAAGTAAAACAAATACTTTTCTACCTCAGCCTTACCAACAATTTGAAATTATTTGAGGAAGGATGGGATAAACTAACAGTTGAGACAATACTAATCAGATTTTAAACAAGTTAATTGGGATATATTCTGCATCTTAGACATTAAGGGCCTGATTTTAAAAAGGTTACGCACATAAATCCTCTGGATTTACGCGCGTTACCGGCCTTATGCGCCCGGACCTATTTTTAAAAGGCCCGGTGACTCGCATAAAGCCCCGGGACGTGTGTAAGTCCCGTGGCTTGCAAAAAGGGCAGGGGAGCTGGGTGGGGGCGGTTCGGGGCGGGGCGGGGTCAGGCTCCCAGCACAGTGGCCATATTTGCCGTTGTGCCGGGGATCACGCGCCGGAAGTTGGCCGGAGCGTGCAACTTGCGCCTGTCCAGAGGCAGGCACAAAAGGTAAAACAAAAAATTTTTTTTGGGGGGGGGGGGTTAGAGTAGGGCTGGGGGGGAAAGGTTAGGGGAAGGGATGGGAAGGTCAGGTTAGGGGAAGGGAATGGGGGAAGGCTGCGCGACTCAGCGCGCACAAGGTGCACAATGGTGCATCCCCTTGCGTGTGCCGACCCCGGATTTTATAACTTGCATGCGCCTGTGCGCGCAAGTTATAAAATGGGGTGTACATGTGCGTACGCCAGGTAGTGCGCATACATGTATGCCTGCACGCAACCTTTTAAAATCTACCCCTAAAGTATGAACTTTAGTTTAGATAAGATTTACCTCTGGTAAAACCATGCTGCCTCAGATCTTGCAATCCTTTGTATTCCAAAATCTGTATTATCCTTTTCCTTTTTTTTTTTTTTGGAAGCAGCGATTCCATTAATTTGTTCATCACAGATGTCAAACTAACCGGCTTGTATTTCCCAGCTTCTTTCTTAGCTCTAATTTTGTGAACAAGAATCTCATCCGCCCGTCTGCAGTCCTCCAGAACTATACCCGACTTTAAAGATGCATTGAAAAGAAAAGTTGCTAGAACTTCTTTAAGTTTCCTTAATACTCTTGGATATATTCCATCTGTCCCCATTGCTTTATTGACTTTTAGTTAGGTCTTCACAAACACACTTTTCTGAAACTCAGTTGAGGTTTACCTTATATCGAATCTTATTTGTGTTTGTTTTATGTGGTCCTGCTCCAGGCCCTTCCACAATAAACACGAAGCAGAAATATTTATTAAGCAATTTTGCTATTTCCTCATCAGCCTCTACGTATTCCTTCCCTTTACTTCTGAGTCTCACAATGCTTCTTTTCCACTTCCTCCTATCGCTAACATATCTGAAAAAAGTCTTGTGTCCCCATGTTAAAGAATTTGCTATTTTTCTTCCTTTGAATCCATGCATTCCTGACTACTTTCCCAGTTTCTCTTAGCTTTTCCCATCTTCATCCTTCTGCAATCTCTTGTAGTTTATGAACATTAAAGAAGCTGTTAAGGTTTTTTTTATAAACCTTAACAGCTTCTTTTTCCTTTATTTACTTTCCTAACAAAAAGGTTTGTTGCCCTTATATCGCTATATAGTTTTGCCCACTGCTCTTCTATTTCCCCTAGATTTTCCCATCCAGCTAATGACTCCTTGAGGTGATACTCCTCCCATTTTAGCAAAGCTGGTTTTTCTGAAGTCTAGCACCCTCACCTTTGAATGAACCTTCATTTTTCTGTACCCTAATGCTGACTCATACCATCCAGTGATAACAGAATGTTGTTTTCAAACGTATGCATTTGAGCAGGGATTATTTCTGTCAAGTTGCTTGATGTATAATTTGAAATGCAAATAAATAAAATGCAGGCTGTTTGAAAATTACCCTCATTGTGCCAATTTGCATTATTGCACTTTGCTTCTAAAAGGAAATGAGAAACAAAAAGAAATGCAATAGTCCTACCTTTAAAATTGGGGTTTTTTTTTCTCCAAACTACTACACATACAGAAAAGAGAGCTTACAACCTCCTTCCAATGCAGGTGGATGAGATAAGTTAAAGCACAGCAGGAGATCTGTAGCAGGTATTCCCTTAGGTTCCATTTTTTTAGGTTCTTGAACCTGAGTATATCAGTCTAGCAATCAAGAAATGAAATGGAAGAGAAACAATTAAACCTTATAGGCACTTCATATACTGTGTTTACTGTATGCCTCACAGTATATAAATCCTCTTCTAGAGCTCAAAAGATTACTGATTCAGACCATGGGAATAAAAATGCCTCAGCATCATTATATTTTCTTACATTCTACACAAAGTGAACAAATGTGGCATCTTCTAGGAATGTAATAAAGTTCAGGGTGATTTACAAAATACATTTTATTTGTTTATATATATTAGTATTTATTGAAAATCGAGAATCCTACATGGAATAAATGTTGTTTCATTTAAATGCATTTAATGCTGTTAAGAGTTGCAAGCATCGGCAGGGTTCACATCTGGATTTTTCAGTAGCATATGTGTCTCCCTCTGGTTGGCCCCTTAGCTGGTTTCATGTATGGCTTCAATGTTGCATAGGATGACAGCTGTGAAGTGTCGCTCTGGCTCTAATGCCATCTTTTGGCCAATCTGGGCTGATGGCATGGTTGGTCTTCCTTGTCTTTCTTGACACCGTTATTTGCTCTTTAGCTCAGCTTTGATTGCAAAGAATATTAATGTATTGGCCTACAAAACGGCATCTGGCAGGCTGATGTCCATTGTGGATATCAGGGAAAAGACTCCATCAGCATCATTGTCTGCCTCCACTTTTCAGAAGCGTTTGCATGTTTCAATACATTGCTGAGTTTATTTTAGAATAAGGTCAGCAAACGGTGGAAATTCCTGGAAGGTTTATCCTGGATTATGGCACATCTCTGAGATCTGTTAAAAATAATGTTAAAAAAATTGTATTATTGATGAAATGTGACAATAACATATTCAACTTCTTTTATAAACATTCTAGGTAACTCTAATACTGAAAATATATGACAACCTATACAAAGTCATAGGAAGAAATGCATTTTAAAATGCCTTAAATTATCTAGAGAGAAAAATAATTTTATAAATATGAGAAAACAACTTAGGGGCCAGTTTACTAAGAATCCTATTTTACCTCTTTCAAAAGATAGTCAAAAAATGGATTTTAATCCTATAAAAAGATGGCACCTTGTAAATATACTTTTTTGTACGAGGGTCAGTAAGTAAGTCACAAATCTCTCTACTAAGGTAATAAAACATATATCTGTAATGTTATCATATTCCATAGATGGCAGCACCTTAGAAGTGCTTATGTACATAAATAGTTATTTAAACTGTGCATTCGCAGGGGCTGTGTACACAAGGAAAATGGCTGCCATGTTGACAGATTGTAAGGTCGAAGAACAACGTGCTGTTGTCCGATTTTTATGGGCTAAGGGCTTAGTGGCAAAAGACATTCATAAAGAAATGTATCCAGTATATGGAGAGAAATGTCTCTCGCGTAAAGCAATTTCTAACTGGACCGATAAATTTGCACAAGGACGTGCCAATGTGAACGATGAAACCAGACCTGGTCGACCTGTAGAGATTGCGACAGAGGCAACTGTGAAGCAGGTTGAAGAGATGGTTCGCGCTAACCGGAGGGTAACAATTGACGAAGTTGCCAAAGAAATTGGGTGTTCTCACGGATTAGCATATTCCTTAGTGCACGATGCATTGAACTTTCGCAAAGTTTGTGCCAGATGGGTTCCCAAACAGCTGACCGAAGACAATAAGAACAACCGGATGGGTGTCTGTTTGGAAAATCTCTGCCGTTATGCAAACAAAGGTGAATCAATGATGGCACGTATTGTTACTGGTGACGAGTCGTGGGTGCACCACTATCAACCAGAAGCGAAACGCGATTCCATGCAGTGGAAGCATCCACTATCACCGACACTGAGAAAGCTCAAGCTTGTGCCTTCTGCAGGAAAGGTGATGTTGACTGTGTTTTGGGATTGAAATGGGATACTCTTAACCAGTTTTCAGAAGCGTGGTGAATCTGTTAATTCGGCTTCCTACTGTGCTACTCTAGTAAAGCTTAAAGGAGCTATTTGTAGAAAATGTCTAGGTCTGGAAAAAAGAGGAGTGCTGATTCTTCACGATAATGCCAGACCACACACTTCGAATGAGACTCGTCAGACAATTGTGAACCTGCACTGGGAAGTTCTTGAACATCCACCATACAGTCCGGATTTGGCACCCAGTGATTTTCACTTGTTTGGCAAACTGAAAAGCCATCTCGGTGGTAAACATTTCACCAGCAATGAAGAAGAGGAACAAGAGGTGAAGCGCCGGTTATGATGCCAGCCAAAAGACTTTTACACAGAAGGTTTTGACGGACTTTTTCAAATGCTGGGTCAAATGTATAAATGTTTGCGGCGATTACGTTGAAAAGTAGTTGGTTTTTCCAGAAAAACTGTTTGTGACTATATTCTGTATATTTCACAGTAAATAATTCATCTTTTGCATTTAAATAAATTTCATGAATATTAATCCCATGTATGTTTGTGACTTACTGACTTACCCTCGTATTTGATAACCTTTATTTCTGTGCATTCAAGTGAACTAACACTGCAGCCAAACTACATAATAGGAAGATAAGTCACTTTGGGCCTCATTTTCTAAAGTATCACAGGCCTGCGATACTTTAGGGAATGAGGGGCGGGGGGCTGAAACAGAGGGCGGGCGTGCGCTAGCCGGCAGCTATCGCACTGTCGCGGTGCGATCGCTGCTGGTTTCGCACCCAATAGCGACACCATAGAAGGTGTAGCTATTGGATGCGAACTCGGACGCAAAAAGGGCCTTACCTTTTCGTCGTCCACAGCGTCTTCGTGGAGTCGGCCCCGGTGATGCCCCAACTCCTCCTCTTCCGGGGCTGACTCCGCCCCCATTTTGGTATCGCACGTGATAAGGGATGTTTCGCATGCGAAACGTCCCTTATCGTGTGCGATCCGTTTAGAAAATGAGGCCCTTTGTGCACTGAGAATTGCTTTTTGTGCCTAAATTATCATTGCCTTATTATTATTAAGGAGCAAAGTGTTGTGTGTAAGACATGAAAAAAACTGTTTCATTTCTCCTCTGTAGAACTTTCATGCATTAATGTCATTTTCTTTCACATGAATAGAAATATAAGGCCAAATTTTCAAAGGCCTGTGTGTGCAAATACTGGCGGTTACACATGTAGCCTGGCCTGCGCGTGCTGCGCGCATTTTCTAAAGGGCCCAGCCACAGAAGTAACTACCAATATGTGCACAAGTGCCAGGCCCTGAAAAAGGGGGGGCATGGTCTGGGCAGGGAGGGGCAGGGTGGGATGGGTTCCAATCCCTATCCTAAATCCCCCCAAATTCTTTGACCTCCTTTTGCTCCTGCTTCTGAGCAGGAGCAAGTTGCACACACCGGCACCCTGCCGGGCGCCTCTAGCCCTACCCCCCAGATTGCCCCTTTCACTTACCCTGGGATTTACACGCATCCTGGGGGTTTACATGCGTGGCCGGAGCCTTTGAAAATTGGCCCTGCTTGCGTAAGGCCCGACCACGTGCATAAACCCCCGGGATTTATGCAAGTAACCTTTTAAAATCCGGCCCTTATTGAACATTCCCCCTCTCACTGCTTTAATTTTATCCAGGTAACCAGGGGAATCATTAACAACTGGGCCTTCAGGGCCTATGCCCTGATTCAGCTCAGCAATGCTCTGAGTCTCAGCTGCTCCTGTTTGTATTGTACTTTTTCTTTTAAAAATCATATTTAATGTATTTAAATGTTGAGATTTTTAGCCTGCTTTCCAAATAATGCTCAAGGCAGTTTACAGGTTTTTTGTTTTTTTTTTAAAGAATCCAAGTACAATAAGTCCTTGCCATAAAGAGCTTATAATTTAAGTGGACACCTGAAGCAACAGGACATAAAATGACTTGCCCACAGTCACAAGAACTGTCAGTGGGGGAAGTGGGATTCAACGCTTGATTTCCCTGATTTCTAGTACATTGTTCTAATCCTTGGGCCACTCTGTTTAAAATGGTTTACACATAATATGAATGCTGAGCTGTAGGAGAGGAAATTGTTCAGTTTAATTATCGTAATGTTGAGGGGCCTATAGGCTCATGATCCTGATCTTTGAAATACCTAGCAACACCTTTATAGGTAATGTTTTACTCAGGTAAAAAGGAGTGGGGGGGGGGGGGGGTTCAGGTTTAGCTGGGTAGCACTGATATCGAGTGCTAAATTTACTATGTAAATCAGACAAAACATGGTTCTAAAGTAAGCTGGGTAAAGTTACCGGAATATATTCAGCAGAATTACCTGAGTAACTTCCCGCTCACCACGGATCTCTATTTTGCATTGCAGAAAAGCTAACCCAAATTCTTCCCAGTGTTCAACAAACATGCAAGTGAGATAAAATTCAGAAAAGATATTTAAGCTTCTGCATCCCCTGCAATCCTATCCAGACCAGGCCTTGATTCATGGTTGGTCCTGGGGTTCTGAACAGGACTCCTAACTTGCAGACCTAAAGCATTCCCCCCAAGGCCACATGCCTAAGTATCAGGGATTGGCTGGGGCTGATTCCAAATGAGAGAGACTGGTCATGATGGCATCTCCCTAGATAGGTATTTGTATCCTTATGGTAGGCCCACCTAGTAACTCGAGGTGAGGATTAGGTATCAGTGTAGGGGGTTAGGGGCCCCTTTGACATTCAATGTTAGATGTAGGAACAGAACAGTGGTCTTTTGTGAACATTTGATGACCCTCGGAGTGAGGAAACTCACTCCAAGATGAGATTTGTACAATGTTCTCTCCACCTAGCTTGATGATACCCAGGTAGAGAGTCCATCAAGCTAGGTTGAGAGAACATTGCCCAAATATCATCTTGGAGTGAGTTTCCTCACTCCGAGGGTCATCAAATGTTCACAAGAGACCACTGTTCTGTTTGTACATCTAACATTGAATGTCAAAGGGGCCCCTAACCCCCTACACTGATACCTAACCCTCACCTCGAGTTACTAGGTGGGCCTACCATAGGGATACAAATACCTATCTAGGGATATTCCATCATGGCCAGGTGCTCGCTCTCTCTCTCTCTCTCTCTCTCTCTCTCTCTCTCTCTCTCTCTCTCTCTCTCTCTCTCCCCCCCCTCTCCCCCTCTCCTAGTTGGATGCTAACCCTGCTCATATTTGCATCATACAATGTGGTGCTTTTGCATACCCTTAACACATGCAAAAAAGCCTTAGCATATTTTGATAAATGACCCCCTTAGATGGATAGCTTAAAGTTATCCATCTAAATAGCAAAGTTTTGAATATCCAGTTATAATCTAACTGGATTAAAAAAAAAAAAAAGGCATTCCAGCAGCATTTTGGGGAGGAATTAAGTTATCCAGCTAACTTATCCGATTTTAAACTTTAACTGGCTACGTTATCCAGCCTTCTGTGGCCGCGTAACTAGCTACTTACTTAGATATCTTCAAGGATATCCGGGTAAGCAGTGCTCCTTTTGGAAAAAGAAAAACAGTTGCAGGCTTCCTGGCCCGTTCCCCCCCCCCCCCGTCCCTATGCCACAAGTCTCAGCACCGCCTGGCCCAGCCCTTCAGCCCTCCCCACTTCCTCCCTCCTGCCCCCCTCCCCCCACAAACACTTATTTTCCATGCTGCCACCCTCATCCAGAAGCCCTTCCACCCGCCCAGAACCTGACGTGGGGCCCACTTTCAGTATGTGGGGATCACAGGCGCTTCCAGTGTTACTTTGGCAATAATGCTGGGAGCCCTCATTTACGCTGAGAGAGTCCCAAAATCACGCAGGAAGCAGCCCTGATCCTGGCAAAACAGGGGGCCCACCAGGGTGGGTGGGAGGGCTTCTGGGGGGAGGTGTTTTGGAGGGTGGGGGAAGAAGGCAAGAGATTTCTATTTCTATTTAACAGGCAGGGAGGGCTGGAGGGAGGGCCAGGCCCAGCGGCGCTGATTTCTCTGAATTTAAAACATTTCAAGGGGCTGGAGGGTGTCCTGGTCAGCAGGTGTGTTGAGACTTTATGGGTGTGGGAATCGGGATGGGAGGCCTGCAAGAGTTTTTAAAGAAGTGCTGCTTACCCAGTAATCTTGAAGATATCTGGGAGGTGGCTAGCTATCCGGCCACACAAGGCCAGATAACTTTAGGCTTAACCGACCAAATTCAAGCAATGGCCAGTTAGTATTAAAGTTATCCAGCTGTATGTAGTCGGCTAACTGTAGGATAGTGTATTCAGTGGGATGTTTATCCTGCTGAGTAGGCGGGTCAAGTTATTCGGCTAACTTTAGCCAGATAACTTGTCCACTAAACGCCCTACTGAATAATATGACCCGCCTTTGTGTTCAGATTTTGGTTCCAGTCTGTCACTGCAAACTTGTAAGTTTTTTACTTCCTTCCTGCATTTCTACCAGTGCCAATGTTTACTGCTACTGCTTGTGACCTGGCTTCCTGACTCCTTTGTTGTCCTAACGGCTTTTCTAGATCGCTTACCTTTTTGTTTCTTGGGACCTTCCTGACTCCAGCTCCTGACCTGCAGATCCAGCCTGCTTCTAGTACCTATTCCAGCCTTGTAAACTGCCTGCTGATTCCAGTTCCTGGTCAGTAGCAAAGCTCTGGATACAGTTCTGCTCCAGCTTTTGTTAACTGCAGATGCCAAGTTCTAGGCCTCTGTCTACCTGAGTGAAACTATTGACTCCTGAGTGTTTCCCAGCCTGTGCACCAAAGCTTAAGGCTTGACCTTGCCTGAGCCTAAGTACCTAAAAGGCAGGAACCTGAAAAAATGATACCTGACTAAATATCCCAATGGATAACAAACTACATTTTAAAAATCCCAATATGAGCCATGTTTTCTCTGACTGAGAGACTGGCCCCAGCCTACCTCAGAGGAAAACTCTAAGTAGTATCAAATGGCTCACTATGGATTAACTATCTTTAAAATTGTTTAAAATTACAGAACAGGCACCAGCCAATTTAGCTTCAAAACATTTTTGTAATGGGGAAAAACAAAAGATAATTTTAGTCACCTGTGTTGGATAAGGCAGAAAATTAAATCTGAATAAATTAATCTGTAGTCCCTGTCCCATCTTCTTGGTGGCAGAGGTTCACAGGAGAGGACATGAGCCATTGCAGCACTCATTCTCTTGGGTTCTCTCTGCATAGGCGGGCAGGACAAGCCTTTCAAGACCATTAGGGTTTCTCTAGATGTTCTCTGCAACAGTCCAGTAGGAAAAATGCACACCACCACTATAAATGTTGCTCAAAATAAAATCCTTTACTAGTCACACTTCATTGCAGATGAAAATCACAGTAGATATCATTTTGACTGGTGCACAATCAATATAGAAAATAAAGTTCAAAGAAATCAAAGGCCCAGTCACATGTATTATTATTATTTATTAGATTTCATATACCGCTGGTAATCCCATAAGAAACCAAACAGTTTCTGGCAGTAGGTACTCTTGATCAGGAAAACCCTGCCTAGGCACTTCCCATGAAGCTTCCATTTGAAAAGTGGGGCTAGTGGGGGAAATGTGGGTACTTTGTACCATTGTAATTTTGCACCTGCTTTGAAGCAGGTGCAAAGTACATATGTGAAAGTATCCGCAGGTATTTCATAATAAAATTCCCATCTGTACGTTCCTGCCCCTGACCTAACCCTGCCTCTTTTATCCTGCAGGTAATAGTATGTATCCTGGCAGGGGAAGGCACAATTTTCAGAGAAGATTTTATGCAGATAAAAACTGTTTACCATGTAAAATATTTGTTATATTACCCTACCAAAGAGATCTGGAGAAGCCTTTCCTAGAGAAAAGTTTTAACAACCTAATCTCAGATAGTCTAATATTCAAAAGATCTAGCACCTAACTTGAGGAGATCTACCTTCACCCTTGCTGAACTCCTAAATTTAAGTATATATTTTTCTAGGCACTTTAATTCAGGTTCCTAAAGAGTGGGTGGGTCCAGGGGTAGGGTCAGGTCAGGGATTAACAGTTAGGAACTCACTACTGATTTCTAGCACTAGGCATCTCACTTTGGTGCCCAAATGTAGGCCAATAAATAGCAGGCCTAATTTAGGTTTCTCAGTTTTAGGAATCTAAGTTACATGTTGAAAATGAGTGCCTCACTTGGGATCCTAAAATAGAAATAGTGAGGAAAAGTTTGGGATGGGGATAGATAAGGAATTAAAGAGGAGAGAGAGAGAGAGTGGTGAGAGAGAGCAAAAGGGGATAGAGCAAGGGAGAGACTGGTGGGGAGGATCTGGGTGGAGAAAAAAAGAGACTGGTGGGAAAGAGCCGGGGATGGAGAGAGAGAGACCGATGGGGAAGAGTTGGAAATGGAAAGAAAGACTGGTAAGGACAGGCATTAAATAGAGATTGTTATGACCATGAAAGCGAGGAGCTTGGGAGAGGCTACTGGAGCTCAGGCCCGGTGTGAAAGAGTGTGCATACCGTGCATTTGCACAGAGCAGTACACCTTGGGAGGCGGCAGGCCGGAGACAGCAGGAGAGGCCTCAGGCTGCTGGCAGAGCCTAATCAGCTGGCGGCCAAAGAAAGACAGAGTGCTGGTGATGGAAGGAGAGGCCCATGCATGTGGGCACACCTACGCACAGCTTCCACTCCCGCCCAAGCAGTAAGATCGGGTACAGGAAGGTCCCACGACGGTGCAAAGTATCGTGCTGGCAGGATTCCTACTCCCTGCCAGAAAGAGTCCCTGCTCAGTAAATAGCAGCGGAAGAAGAGGTCCAAAATATGTGTGAGAGAGCGAGAGATTGGCTCTATGACAGAGAGTGCCTGTGTATGAGAGGGTGAGTGTATGTGTGTATATCTGTGAGGGTGTCTGTGTGTGTGAGGGTGTCTGTGTGTGAGTGTGTGAAAGAGTGACTGTATAAGAGCCTATGTGTGTGTCTGTGTGAGAGCTTCTGTGTGAATCTGTGTGAGAACCTGTGGGCCTGTGAATGTGTCTGTGTGAGAGCTTGTGTGTTTGTGTATGTTTTATGTCTGTGAGAGCCTGTGTGTCACATATAGGCTCTCACCAGCACACACACACACACACACACACACACATATTGTATCTACAAGGGTGAGGGAGAGGCAGCCTCTTTATATTAGAGAGAGGGAGTATGTGAGAGAATGAATGTGCTACTGTCCATGTGTGTGAGAGAGAAGATAAAATTTGTGTGGTCCTACCTCTCCAGTTCACGACAATCTCAGAGTGACTGGAAATCAGATCCCAGGTATAGAAAGCAGAATTTTAAATCCTTATTAGTTTTAATTATTGGGTATAATTTGATGATTCTGCTCTTTTGAAATATTTTTTTTTTGGAGGCGGGGGGAATAGAACATTTTTTAATTGTTTTTTTTATTTTTGGTGTTTGGGAAATGTTTGATATTCTATTCATTAACTAGTTTGAAATATTCTTTCTATGAATGACTTTACTATTATGATTAATGTTTTATATTTCTTGCTTTTATTTAATGTTTTATGAAGAATGGTAATGTTTCTGTTTTCCATTGTTGCTCTGCATATAGAGGCTGGCTTATTGTTGGTTCCAGTTCACTTCTTCTCAGCACGTTTCTCTTTATACTTTCTGATCTCTTTATTCTGTATTTGGTGAGGGTCTGTCTGTGTTCTGCATATGTGACCGAGGTGAGGTATTTTTCTAGCATGTAATTTCTGTGTAGGGTTCTATAGCAGCCTGGTTTCCTAATAAAAGTTTTTATTGGTGTTCTAGGGCCTGGGGTAATATGTGCAGCGATGCCTTTTCATAGATAAGTTTGTTAGGGATGTTTTAGTATGAGAGATTTACTATATTGTAATGGTAATTCCATTTATTCATGGCTTTCTGAGGGCCAAGCCCACATCAAGCACGCATTACAGAAAGTCTTATTCCATAGGAGCTCCAATTGTCTTTTCTGCAGAGTTTTCTGGTTGGCACCACAGGAGTGCATGTAAATATAATAAGCATGTTGTAAGTGATATTTTTGCCTCAGAAGACTGTACTCTTGAATATTCTTTTTCATGTACAATTTGTTATAAATGCATAATTTAATTGTGTGTATCTGTAAAGGGTGTGGGAGAGTGTGTGTGTGTGTGTGTGGTGGTGGTGGTGGGGGGGGGGCATATGTGCAGGGCTATAAGGTTTGCCTAGGGTACCTAACACACTTCCTTATCCATGGGTTCTGGGCAGAGGGGCTTGTCAGTTTTTAAAATTATAGATTGTAGGACTGAGCTGGGCTTTATTTGATAGACCCGGGACAGGTACTGAATGAATCGGGTGGGGGGCGGGGGGGCAGCACTGTAATTTTTCACACAGGGCAGCAGCAAGAAAACTAGCATCAGCCCTGCTGGAGCTGTGCTTGGCTGGGGGAGAAAGACTGGGATAGAGTTGGGTGGGAGGTGGGGGGTGGGGGAGAGACTGATGAGAAAGAGACTGATGGGGATGGGCTAGAGAGAGATAGAAACATAGAAACTTTGAAATGTAAAGGCAGCAAAAGAGCGTGTGACCTGGCTTTGCCTGTTACTAACCTATGTAACTGTCCAAGACAGGCTGGGGGATGGGTTTAGGAATCCTACCCTGGCTGAAACCCCACCTTTTTTTGTGGGAAGGCTTGAAGGGACTATAAAGTGCCCTCTGAGCATGCTCAGAGTCAAAGCGCAGGAGTTACTGGAAAGAAGAGGAAAGGAGCTTTCTGCTGGGACTGTGCTCACCAGTTCAGAGGAAAGGAGGGTCTTTGCCACTCCTAAGGTTGACTGATCAAGAGGAGAAGATTTGAGGAGAGTTTGTAGACTTTTTGCTATTTGGAATTGTGTATGTAAGCCAAGTTAGCTGAGAGAAGGGCATACCCCCAGTGTCTCAAAGGGCTTGGGCTTTGGATTTTTTGCCTTTGTAACCAGTTAACAACCAAAGCTGGAGATTTGCTGAGTTTCTGGACTGTGGGAATTTTGTACAGACTGTCGAAGTTAACAGTTTTGAGATCTATTTAAAAAAAGATCTATTTATACAAAGTCTAGAGGATGTGAATGAAGAGTGGGTGGCTCACGGGAACGACGGCTACTACCTGGTGATAATACTCTTATTAAAGCGACTCCAACATTGCTCTAAGCTTCAGCGGCAATGAGGAAATGTGGAAAAAAGGATTTGCATTCACAAAAAAGCGGGGAGTAGCTTGCTTGTTACGGTGGTTACTACCCCAAACCAAATAAGCCTGATACTTCACTTTCAATGCATATCCAGCATTGCTCTCTGCTTCAACGGCAGGGGAGAAAGTTTGACACTTCACGCATATCCAGCATAGCTCTCTGCTTCAACGGCAGGGGAGCAAGACTGATACTTCACTTTCAATGCATATCCAGCATAGCTCTCTGCTTCAACGGCAGGGGAGAAAGTTTGACACTTCATGCATATCCAGCAGCATAGCCCTCTGCTTCAATGGCAGGGGAGCAAGACTGATACTTTACTTTCAATGCAAAGCCAGCATAGCTCGCTGCTTCAATGGCAGGGGGGAATGAAGAAAGGTGGATCTATATTCAGGCAACAACCAACAAGGACTGAATTACATAGTCTGGATAAACAGATAAGCATGGGTGTAGCTTGCTTATTGTGGTGGTTAATACCCCTAACTAATTAAGCTATTTCACTTAGATGCAGTTCCAACACTGCTCTCTACATTAATGGTGGGGGTGGAAGGGAAATAGAATAAAAAAGGTTACTAAGAGCCAAGAGAAACAGATAAGTATGTGAAAGAAAAAAAAGTGCGAAAGCTTGCTGGGCAGACTGGATGGGCCGTTTGGTCTTCTTCTGCCATCATTTCTATGTTTCTATGTTTCTATATTTTTGGACAGGAGGATTTTCTCCTCTCCAGCCCTTATTTTATGCTGCTGTCTGAAGAGTTATTCTACCCTTCATAGGGAAGGACTTCTTGAAGGGGCACTGGTTCAGATGGGAGAAGAACATCCAGGAGATGTATCATAGACTTCGGCTTTTTTCTGATTATGATTTTTTTCTGATGCTGTTTTGATTTTGCCTTACTGGTTTGGTCTTTGTTTTTTTCTGCAAGCAAACTTTTATTTTGAACACCATCCTTGGGGTCTGTGGTTCTTTTTGCTGTTGGGAATCCCCTAGTAAACCTAATTTACAGCTGAGACTATCCCTGATCAGTGTTATCAAGGTGGAGAGGAGTGAGAAGCAGGGAGATATCCTTGCAACAGCTCTTAGGGCCCAGGAGGGTATCCTCCTCCCCTGCTGGTTGAACTAGGATTGCCAACTTTCAACTGTGAATATTCTGAAAACTTGGACGCACGGAGTAAACTTTTCACCTATGTGCTTCCACACTATTTATTTTAAACTTTTACTTGCCTTATTACTAGAAAACTGTGCACAAAGCGAGGTACAACCAAATGATCTCAAATATAAAAATTCCAATAACATTCCATTAGAATAGTCAGGAAAATGACAATTACTTAATAACTGCTATCTCCACCATTAGGAAAACATGCACTGGATTAGGAGAAGAATCATAAATACTTACTTATCAGGTCACAAAAACTTTCTAATAATGCCCACTGGCATTTACTTGTGGACTGTGGCTGGGAGGGGAGCTGCCACGCGATGCCCCTGCTGGGCCTCTTAATGTTTTACCGTGGGCAGGAGGGGAACCACTGGTGGCCAAAGAATCTGAGACAATCTCCCAGATGTAGAGGTTGCACCACCATTCGCTGTGGAGTTAAACCACAGCTCCTTCTGATTAGGCTTGGAGAAGCTTGTTGCTGACAAGTGCCAAGATAGCTGCTATGCCCAACTGGAATGTTATAATCCGGACAATTTCTGGACATTTTAACCCTCTGGCTTCCATACAGTCCGGAGAAAATCCAGACAGTTGGTAACCCTAGGTTAAACCCCAGTTATTTGTAGCTCTCCTGCTCCAGCTAAACCACCAACTGGGGAACCCGCTACAACAGTATGGCCCATCTAGTCTTCCAATCTAGCCCTTGTATTTATCCCATGCTTTCATGAATTCTGAGGCTGGTGGAAATAGGCTCTGGAGAGAAAGAATGTGGAAGACTGGACTAGGAAAGAGGCTGGTGGGGAAGAGCTGGGAATGAAAAAGGCAAATTGGTTGGAAATAACTGGGAAAGATAGAGATAGAGAATCTGATGGGGCTGGGCTGGAGGGAAAGAAAGAGACTGGTGGGGCTAGTTTAGAGATACAGGTGGGGACTAAGTGGTGATGGTGTGGATGGGCTGGGTCCCCAAAACTTTAGGCATTGAAAAGGGTCTACATATCTAAAACATTTGCTAAATCCTGGTATGCTGTACAAAAATAAATGGTTCCAGACTTACTACCTAGCCCGTAGCTGGCTTTTTATCTAGCTAAAATGTTATCTAGGTAAGTTGAGACAGGATTGAGCATTCCAGGATAAAATCAGCTATCCGGCTAATTTAGTCAAAAAAAATTAATATTCAGCTTTAGCCGACTTACAGGATCATTTATCATTTCACATTAAGGCCTTAATGCTAGCGATAATGACGTAAGGTGCACGGTAAATACCACAACCTGCGATAGTATTCAAATGCAACATTTGCTATGCAAGTGGGAGGAATTTGGGTGGAGTTAATGTAAATGAGCAGCTCCTAACATCAAATGCAATAAAGTAATGCACAGCAATGCAGGTTTTAATGCCAGAAATAACTACACCTTTTTTCTGTGCATTGAGCCTGCGTTAGTGGTAAAAAATGTTGATTGAGAGAGAGAGAAAGAGAGAGAGAGAGAGAGAGACACTGTAGAGATCAAGATAAGCTAGGTAGAGAGTACACTGTACAAATCAACTCCTCTTTTACCTTTCATTGCTCCAAATGACAGAAAATCTTCAGTGATGTCAACTTTGCTCTTCATACCTCTGACTGTGTTTGTAAAACTGCCCCCCCCCCCCAACGTACCCCACCCCCGAGTTAATAGTGCCTCCTCTTACAGTGGTATAAATAGTAAAATTACATCTTGTTCTCTACAAAGTCTCTCTCTCTCGTCATATGCAATAAAAAGTTTTTTAATGTGCCTGTGGTAGATTAATCAGCATGTGATGTGAAAAATTAGCAATGGTTCGATAAATTTAATTTATTGCAGCTTGCAGAAATTACCTTTGTTATGCAGGAGCAGGGAAATTAGCCTAACCAAGCCCTCTTTTTTATCGTGGGTGCTATTTCTGCTATATTTATAGCATTTTGATAAATCTAGGCCTGAGTTAGTTGGATAACTTTCCGTCTCCATGCCTGGTTAGAACCAGACCTAAAGTACACTAGATATACTTTTCCAGCTAACTTTGAAATAGCTGTGGATGTTATTCAGCTGATTGGTTGCACCACTGAATATCCAAGCAAAGTTAGCCAGATAAGTTTATCTACCTAACTTTGTAATCCGTCGGTGGATGAAAATGGACCCCTTTGGTTTGACATATCTGACAGGACTCTGAACTGAAAACAGGGAGTTCTGCAGTGATCCCAGAGACTAGGGGAAATTCTTAAGTTCCCTGGCAAGACAGAGTATAGAAAACTTATAGCTGGGACTCATGAACTGCTGTCCTCCAGTTTGTAATTTTCTTTTTTTACTATAAGTCCTGAAAAGCACACACACTCTGCTGATTCTGACAGGACTCAGTGGTAACTCTGCTACCCAATAAGAAACAAATCCTGGACTAACTTTATCCTGCTGTGGAATTGAGTGGTGATCCCTCAGGCCTGGAGGCACAAACTTAGTCTGTCTCCGACCTGTTAACAGCACTTCTAACTTTATTTAGTAAGTACAGCAAACAAACATTAGTAGATTGCCTTATCTTCAGAACAGTATACTCTCATTACTCACAGTTTAGTTCCGCTTTCCTCAGTATTCACAGTTTCGTCACAGCTCAGTTTTTGGACAGCATTATTCTACAGGAGCTGCTTTCCTCCTGGAGTCCTGGGACTGGTCTGATGAACCCACCTGGATCCCAACTCTTATTCCTCCCCTGTGGGGCCCCACCCACAGAGCTCTCTCTCTCTCTCTCTCTGAATGGGAATTAAGGTGGACTAGGCATCCAGCCTGGTCCTGCACAGGTTTATGGAGGAAAATAGGGGCAACCCAACTCACCTGCCAACAAACACTGAAGAGGGAGACAAAACACACTAATGCCTGATTTTAATCCCAACCTTGAGAAGTGAAGAGAGAGAAGCCTTACAAGTCCTGATCATCCTTCTGTTATGCCACAGACAGAAAACTAAGTAGTCCTTTGGATCCTGATTGACCAAGTAGGCAGAGGCAGCCTATGCACATATCCTGCCACCTTTCCTTGACTTCACTTTCTAATTTTTCAACTAGCTATTTCCTCACTATGGGATAACACAAAGGAAGATGCAATAAATATTGATATATTTTCTTTGCTTTTCTATGTGAATTAGCTATGCAAATGTTCCTTCTAAGATGCAATGCATTAGGATAGTTAATGTGTTAATGAATAGAGTGAAAATACCCCCCAATATAAGGCACGATGACTTTAGCCAAACATCACCTTTGACTAAATCAGCTTAAACTCCTAAACTAGCAAAATTAATACTAATACCAATAGGTTAACTTTCACTCTGTCTGTTAAAATATATTCCTAGTCATTTCTAATCTTTGTACATTTTATTTGCTTGTATTTGGACTCATCTCTGCAAAGGTATTAAATATATATATTTTTATTTATTTTCTTTAATGTACTCACTAGGGAAAGGTTCATAAAATGCAAGCTAAGTCACAATCTGGACTACAGTCTGCCAAGCTCTACATAAATAAATCATCAAGTCATTTTGGCATCCTGTGGGCCAGAAAGAAAATCTTCCTGGATGAATTTAAAGTGATATCATCCTATAAATCATGGTTAGAAAGAGATAGCAAATAGAAGTGCTTCACTTAATTGAATAGCAATATCAATATTTGCGGCAAGTCATTGACAATTTAATTGATAATTTAAGAACAATAGATTATACAAACTGCAGAGATATATTGTGTAAAGATTGATTCTTTATCAAAATATTATCCTTTTCTTTTTAGTTCAAGATTTATTTTTGCTACTTTTTCTTTCTTAACTGAGATAGATGAAAAAAGCATAATAGAGATATTTTTAACCTTGAAATATTTACCAACAAAGTAACAGTTTAACAAGAAAACAAAAATGCTACTATATATTAAAATCTTAATTTGAAACAAGTGGTCAAAGAAGGTTGGAGAAAGAAATATGATTTTGGGAAAACTTGAAGGTCCATATATAAAAATTATGGATAAACCACAGATTTATCTGGCTAAGGAGTTAGCCAGCTATAAACTGTGAGCTGAATTTTCAAAAGCTGAGCAGGTAAAAATCAGTATATGTGTGTGTGTATAAATTGCATATTTAGTTTAGAAACCTACAACATACACAAGTAAGTAACAGTGCGCAGGTAAATCTACGTGTGTAAAAAAAGGGTGGTGCAGGTGCCTTCCTGGGAGGGACAAACATTAACATCTTCAAGTTGCTATTTTATAAGAGATTTATGTATGTAGAGTTGTCAGCTTACTCACATATATTTGTACCTGTTCTTTATCTAGAGTAAGTGATCATAAACATCTTAAAAGTGAAATACTGACTAGGTGGGGGATCTGGGTGAAATGGGAGAGTTGAGGCTGAAGCGCCAGGAGGATCTTGATGACCTGCAGATGGACTGGGCACACTAGAGATTAATTGGTAAAATGCACATGTAAATTGCACATGTAAATTGCACATGTTTGCACATTGTAAATTGCACATGTAAATTGCACATGCACTAGAGATTAATTGATTAATTGCACATGTTAGAAAATCTCCCCATTTACACTTACACATATAAAACATGACTTATGGGATGTAAATGTATAAAAATTACACAGATAAAATGTCCTAGTGTATATGTTTAAAGTCAGAAGTAAATATATGCAGGTATAGTAGTTGTACTCCACTTATCTGGATAAGTCTTAAAAGTGCTACTTATCCAGCTAAGGGGTGGATTTATCAAAATGCAGTAAGTACCGCATGCAATAGCAAAAGGGGTGTGTTTTATGCTAATATAGCATTTATCACAATTTGTGCTAATTACCTGTGCGAAGAGCTAAGTTAGCACAAATTGCAATACCATTTTCAGATTCTGTGATAAGTGCCAACCTGTTGTATTTCCTGCATTCAACCACTCGGGGACCATTGTTAATGGTGAGAGAGAGAGAGCAAGCCTGGCCATAATATCATGGCCCATAGGTAGGTATTTGTATCCCTACGGTAGGCCCACCTAGTAACTCGAGGTGGGGTTTAGGTAAGAGTGTAGGGGGTTAGGGGCCACTCTGACATTCTATGCGACACCTACAAACAGAACAGTGGTCTCTTGTGAAGATTTGCTGGCCTTCGGAGTGAGGAAACTCACTCCAAGATGAGATTTGGGCAAGGTTCTCTCAACCTAGCTTGATGGACTCTCTACCTGGGTAACATGTATTAATTGCTTAACACAAAATAGGCCTAAACGATTTACAGTAAAACAAGCATAACATTAAAAATTGGTGACAAAACATACACAATAAAAACAGCAGAAAATAAACATGGGTGTGGTACAATGGAGGGTTCTTCAGAAGGAGTCTGTGATTTTTTTAGAATTGTCATATAGACAAACATCACCTTATCAGGCCACTGTCAGCACAGGCTAGCCATAGGCCTGCTACAAAAGGAAGATCAAGTACATGGAAGGCAAGATGCTCCACGTGAAGCACCCTAGTGCGGATTTGGATTGGAGCGATAATGTGGGAGACTCGACCTGGTAAGGGTTCACCCTGGATAGATGAGAGAACCAATGGAACCGGGGAGCAGTGAAGTGGAAGTCAGAGATGTTCCACCAAACTCTTCATAATAAAGTTGCCTCCCGGCCCCCGAGTCCACCAGGTCCAGGGTGTGGAAGTCGTGAGATTCCATCCTAAGGGTTACTAGTAAGGTTAATGGAGGAGTGGGTGAGGCAAGGCCTAGGAAGAGTCCTCCTTCAGGACCTAGGCCCGGGAGTTTCCCGGACGCACTGGGCATGATGCCAGCACATGCCCTGCTCCACCGCAGTAGAGACAGAGGCCGCCTTTCCGGCACCTGAGCCGTTCCTGAGGGGTTAATTTACCCCGGCCAAGTTGCATGGGTTCCTCCACTGCAGTTCCTGGGGAGCCTGGGTCGGCCTTCGGTGAAAGCGAACTCCAGAGGCATCTGAAGCCGGCAGAAGATTTCTTCGAGAATTGAACCTCCTGAGAGCGTTTTTGGAGGTGCCGGTCAATGCACCCGGTCAAGTCGATCAAGGCGTCTAATGACCCTGGTAGCTCACGGGCTGTGAGTTTGTCCTTGATTCTGGGATTTAAACCTTCCAGAAAAATAGCCCTCAGACAACTAGTGTCCCAGTGGAGCTTGGAGGATAAGGTTCGAAACTCAATCACATACTCAGATAGAGTCCGGGAACCTTGTTGCAAGTGAAGAAGCATCTCCCCGGACACCGCCTGCCAAGTAGGGTCTTTGAACACTGTGCAGAAGAGAGTCAGGAAGCTGTTCAGGTCTCACAGAACTGGATCTGCACATTCCCAGAAGGGAGATGCTCAGGCCAGGGCTTTCCCATCAAGAAGAGACAAGATGTAGGTTGTCTTTGTGAAGTCTTCTGGGAAGAGGGCTGGTTGTAGAAAAAGTGCATGCTGCACTGATTAATGAAGCCCCTACAAGTCTGTGGGTCCCTGGTGAAGTGGGGAGGAGCACGTAGGGGAATCATCGGGCAACCAGCCGTTACCGAAGGCGAGGCAGTAGGCATCGGTGGCGTGGCAGGGACCGTAGGAGCTGCGGACTCTAGGCGCCGGTTTAGATTCTCTACTGCAGAGGCGAGTGTCTCCAGGGCCTTCTGCTCCTCA
Source organism: Rhinatrema bivittatum (assembly GCF_901001135.1). Classification (NCBI taxonomy): domain Eukaryota; kingdom Metazoa; phylum Chordata; class Amphibia; order Gymnophiona; family Rhinatrematidae; genus Rhinatrema; species Rhinatrema bivittatum. The sequence goes on along the minus strand of NC_042620.1, from coordinate 119,431,833 downwards.
AGGATCCTTTGAGCGAGGCCTGGAATGGCTTGGAGGGTGGAGGCCTCTACCGGGTCCATGGACTTGGCAATCTATTGTGTTGATGGACGAGAATTTGGACCCTTTGCCCGAGGGGGAGTTAGTGCTACCTGGGAGGGCGAACCCCCACAGGTCCCCACTGCCAGGAGGCAAGGTTGAGCTGGAGCAGGGGCCAACTGGAGCTTCATGAATACCAACCCTGTTCCCCGCGGGTTGAGTCTTTGGGTGCCGGGGCCGGCTGGTCTTAGGTGGGCCCCTGTGAAGGCGGTTGGATAACAGCCGGGAGAATTGCGGTAGTCAGTCCAAGGTCGGAAGCCAGAGGATCGCCGATAGCCAGTCTAGGATCAGAAGCCAGAGAGTCACCGAGAGCCAGTCCGAGGTCGAAGCCAGAAGAGTCACCGATAGCCAGTCCAAGGTCAGAAGCCAGAAGATCCGTCCGCAGAAACCAATGGATGGGAGTGGGAGCAGCGCTCGGAAGGCAGGAACAGAACTCGGAAGGCAGGAACAGGATGCAAGGCACCAATGAAGCTCAGAAGACACCACTGAAGTGGAGCAGACTCGTTGCCAAGTCAAGGGACAAGAAGAGGAAGCTCCCAGAAGTAGTCCCAGGCTCCTGACGTCATCCAGGGTGCTGGGCTGCATTTTTCGTGGCTAGCCCTTTAAGGTTCAGAGGAGGCGCGGCCGTGTGCCTAGGAAAGGCCCGGCACAGAGTAGGCTGCCCAGACCCCACACCTTTTTTGAAAACTTCCGAGATATGTGCGCTCCGGGACATAGAAAAGAGACGGCGTGCAGTTTAATATGATCATCCTTTAAAGAAGTTAATAATATACTTGCAAATCAGGTGCAATTTTCATTTTTAATAAATGAAGGAACTCCTGAATCTTAAAACATTCATGTGACACAGATCAGAATGTCCCTTGACCTGGATGCCATGTTTCACCCAAAAGGCTGTGTCTTCACTATTGCATATCAAGTGTGGACCTTTCTCCCACTGTATTCCTGGCTCGCTCTGGGACATAAACATATCTTTTAAAATACACTTGATGCGAGCAAGGCTGGCATATTCATGCATCCCCTAATTAATGCATGCGTCAGGCTTTTAAAATTCTCCTTAAAGGATCCCTAAAAGACCTGATCATCCTGTCTACATTGGGCCTTATTTTTGCCTTAAGTCTTACCTATGGTACTAGATTCATAATTTTCTTGTTATGAATTCTATTTGCTTTTTGTTAATCAGAATTAAATGTTTGGTGACTTAATATAAGAACTACCATTTCTGTAGAGATGGAGTCACCCTAATATCTTCTTTTTCATTTAAGAAGTTGCAAAGTAAAATACTATCCGAAGCCTGCATTGCAGACTCTTACAGGATAAGGATCATTAGCATAAATTAGTACATTTTGCAAATGAATTCATCTAGGGAAAAGTAAGACACGGGACACTGCATATTAATAATTGACATTCTGCATGAAATTCAATGTTCTTGAGGAGGAAATTAAGCTCCATGTTGCTATTAGAAGCAGTGGAGCAGCAGGAGCTGGAAAAAAAATTGTTCTCTCATATTATGTTGAGTTACTGTTTCTGCATAAAAACCCCTCTTTCTTTCTGATGGACTTCTTTTATTAAAACTACTAGTGGGCCTTCGCAGAGGAAACTTGGAGGAACCCACCAGTCATCAACAGTGCTGGACGGGGAATGAAAATAAAAGAAGTCCTGTATGATGTGACTTCATTGTTGGACCAGTAATTCATTACTCCCCCCTCTTACAAAATGATCCTTCATGTTCTATTTTCTTTGGCAGGATTGCCCCCACACTCACATCCTTTCCACTTTTTAACTTTATTAAACAGTTATATCAGTTCTCTGTGCTGTGTGTGAGCAGGAATTATAAATTTATTCCATTTCTTTGTTCCCTGTCACGCCATATGTTAAATTGCAAAATAAAGATAAGTGATACACTTATCTGCCCCCTGATGTCCTGATCTGTTTAAAAACATATTATGTTGCAAATATTGGGCTTGCTGCAAAAGTAATGACTTCTATAATGTATAACTCAATCAGTCAAAGTCAGGGTGCTAGCATTCTGTAGCCATATGTACGGTAGGTTTTAAATAGTTTTAAACAAATCGGTAAGTGTTGCTTCCAGCTATAAATTATAGAGCGGTAAGTGAATTAATCCACTCATTCAATTAAAAACTTTTTACAAAGTTCATATAGCACTTATTGTACCAGTCATTTGTGGTGACAACAGAAGTTAATAAAAATGCTGACAACTATAGTTCAAATAAACATATATTAATGAAAACATTCTCTTCACAAATTCAAGAACAAATCTGTGGTCATGAGTGGGGATTTCTATGAGCACGTTTCAGTTTTGAAAGCATCAAGTAATTGGCTACCTTCAGCCATATCTTTTATACTAACATTGGGTTTTTATAGTTCTCTCTCTCTCTCTATATATATAATATATATATGATAGACAGTTTTTAAAACATGTTTTCTTAAACTATTAACAATAGACGTTGCAAATAAATAATACAGAAAGAAAGGAAAAAGAAAAATGTGTTGAATATGTAAACTAGTGATTAAGTGTTTCCACAGATAAGGTGTATCCTATCTCAATAGTAAAAGCAGAAAGACCCAAGGAAAATGATGATTCAGATGTTAAAGAATTTTTTTTAATGTAGACCAAGTATTGGATTCTTGAATTTTATCCCTTAATAACAAAAAGACTTTTTCCCCAAAAGGTGTAATGATACTGTAGGATTAGGGATGGTAAATTTTAAACGGCTAGCGGGTGCACATGTGCAGGCGTTTGCAAGCTCGTGCCCATGGAAGTGGCTATTTTATGGCATATATGCATCTATGCATGCGTGTTATAAAATAAGCTGAGCGCATGCACATGTGTGCACGAATTTAAGTGGACATGCATATGTGTGTGCAAATCCCACTTCCACCGCTTAAGTGGGGAGATTTTAAAAGGGGCATACATCCATGCCATTGCCAGTTTCATCAGTTTGTTCCCAGTTCACCCAGGCAAGGGACTGGACTTTCAAACCCCCCTAGTTTAATAGCCTCTCTTTTTCCCTGTTAATCTGTCCCTTAAAACCCTGCTGACATGTCTATATTTTTTATTTTATGGCTTACATGCCATCCATAGCAGAAGTAAAGTTTGTGGTATGGGAGCCCAGCGTGCCCTTGTGTGTGTAAGTATTTACACGCTGGTTTCACTGAGGAATCCAGGAGCATCCATGTCCAGCCCATGCCCACGTCCCACCCAGCGGCGGATTCCCGATGAAGCCCGGCCCAGGGATTCGCCACCCAGGCCGGCCCAGGAGATACCACGTGGTCTGCCGAGTTCGGCTCTGTCACGGCCACACTCGGCAGACAGACCATGTGACTAGCGCGACCGGCCCACTGGGGGATGCCCGATCCCCCGATAGGCCAATCTGCCCCTGGTCCCACCCCTTTCATAAAAAAAAAAAGTGTGTGTGCAGCAAGAGATAAGTGCATATCTAGATGCATATCTCCCAGTTTTGGCGTGTGCTGGTTTTTTTTAATTCACCTTAAATAATATAAGACTTTATATTTAGGAAAGTATGTTTATCATAAGTAAAATGAATTTTCTAAAAAGTAAGAGCACTGATTTAGACAATAAACCTCATAAAGTAGCATGTGTTCAAGAATCATTTGCTGCAGCTCATTCCTGAAATACAAATTATTATTAAAGATGTTACCATGTTACTACAATAATCAGAATATTTATTGGGATACCTGCAGTAGAAGAGCATCCTCTAGGTCAGTGGTACCAAATAGGGATGTGAATCGTTTTTTGACGATTTAAAATATCGTCCGATATATTTTAAATCGTCAAAAATCGTTAGAGCCGCGATACAATAACAATTCCCCCGATTTATCATCAAAAAATCGTAAATCGGGGGAAGGGGGAGGGCGCAAAATGGCGGCGCAAAATGGCGCCGGCCGTAGACAACACGATTCGACTGCAGGAGGTCGTTCCGGACCCCTGCTGGACTTTTGGCAAGTCTTGTGGGGGTCAGGAGGCCCCCCCAAGCTGGCCAAAAGTCCCTGGGGGTCCAGCGGGGGTCCGGGAGCGATCTCCTGCCGCGAATCGTTTTTCCGTACGGAAAAACCAAAGGTAGCGCCGGTGCCATTTCTACAAGCACCGGAGGTCCGAGAGTAAAAGATCACACCGGGACCCTTCCTCTGGACCCCAGGTAATTTAAGGCATTTTGGGGGGGGGTTTGGGAGGGTGGGGGATTTATTTTAAAGGGTCGGGGTGGGTTTTAGGGATGTTTTAGTGTGCCGGTTTTCGATTTACACGATTTTCACGATTTTCACGATATTTAAAAAACCCAAACGGCGATGATCCGATTCCCTCCCCCTCCCAGCCGAAATCGATCATTAAGACGATCGATCACACGATTCACATCTCTAGTACCAAATCCTGTCCTTGCTCCACCTCGACCCCATTGGGTTTTCAGGATATCCCTAATGAATATTCATTAAATGTATTTGCATGCACTGCCTCCATTGTATGTAAGTATATATCATGCCTATTCATCAGGGATATCCAGAAAACACGAATGGCTGGCAAAGAGTGGGGTTCAGATTAGGAGAAGGGGGGGGGGGATGGTGTTTGAGGGCAAGTTTGAGCACCACTAGGATGATTAATTTCATTGTTATCTATACAATCCATTATAAGCATTTGCTCCAAGGACTGAAGTACAAACACTGCATAATGTAATCAAAGTTGCTAAAAAGAAATCTTTCAAATATACATTACTTGAATATTATAAAGAAACATGAGAATATTACATCTTTATGGTATGTGAATGCAATGTTTGCACCTACACAAAGATGCATCTTGAAGGTGCAGGTTTATATCTTTCATATAGTTTATATCTTTCATATAGTAACCTCTTAACTCATTGTCTATGTTAGCAATCATTTAACACTTGTATTCTGTTGTTCTGAACCATTTAAAATACCTGGATTCACATTCCCAGATATTAAAAATATATAACAGGGATACTTCACCAAAGTAAAATCAAGAAATTTAGATAAAATTCAGATTGAATAGATGCATAATGGAGATCACAAAATGCCAAATAAATGACACATCTGTAACGTCGGTGGATGCTTGAGTGAAAGTGAAGTTGGCGCCACCTACAGAGCAGAGCCCTCTAGGTCCCTGCTGTCAGCAGGCATAAGTTGGCAGATGCAGAGGCCTAACAGGAACTTTGCCACTACCAGCCCTTGTTCCCCACAGGTTGAGCCCTTGGGTGCCGGGGCCGGCTGGATTTTGGCTCAGGCCTCTGAAAAGCTTGGAATCTGAAGAAAGGAGCAGGCTAAGAGGAGATCCAAACAGGCTGGAGTCGGGGCAGGCAGTAGAACAGTGAACGTGAAGATGATCTGTGGTCAGGGCAGGCAGCAGCACAAGTAAAGTTGAGAGGAGGTCAGCCAGAAGTCAGTCCAGGAAGAAGACGAGTGCATGTCAAGGTCCAAACCAGAGAATAAATCCTGGGAGAAGGGAGCCGAAAACGAGGGAGCAGGAACAACAGGAGAGGACTAGACGAGGAACGCAGGAATCAGGGATGCAGGAACCAGGGATACAGGAACCAGGAACACAGAACACAACCAGCTACTCGAAGGTGTGGAGACCTGTTGCTGAGGCATCAGAATCAGGTTCAGGCTGGCTTAAAAAGGAAGCCCCAATGATGTCAGTGGGAAACATGAAATAAGTTGTGAATCCTCAGTGAGACGGGTAGGCATAGTTGATAAGTAACGGGTCCTATTTGAGAAATGATCAGAAAAGGGCCGATGTAGCAAGGTGTAAGTTTCATAGAAGGCAAGGTACCCTGAGTCGGATGTGGCAGGTACTTAACCAGACCTTGTTCCCTGGTTTGAACTGTGGGGCTGATCTGTCATCTGTTTTGCTCTTTAGGTGGCCCTTTTGATCATTGCTTCTGTTCAGACCCATAGTTCTTGAAGTTCCTGCACAGTTAACTAAGCAGCTGGGGAAGAGATGGGTAGGGGTAATGGAAGTGGGGAAGTCGGTTGTCTCCCATATACAATAAAAAATGGAGAGGATCCTGTAGCAGTGTTGATATGTGAATTATGGGAGAATTCTGCCCAAGGGAGAAGGGTAGCCCAGTTATCCTGATGTTCATTAATGAATGCACTTAGGAAGGTCTTAAGTGTACAGTTGGTCCATTCTGCTTAACCATTAGCTTGTGGGTGATAGGCCGTGGGGAAGTTTAATTTGATATTAAACCTGTGGCAGAGAGAGCACCAGTATTTAGCCGTGAACTGGACACCTCGATCCAAGACGATATGCCATGGTAAGCTGTGTAGTCGAAAAATGTGGACAGTAAACAACTTTGCTAATTCCAGCATGGAGGGAATATCTGGAAGGGCGATGAAATGGGCCATCTTGGAGAGTCAATCAATAATGACCAAGATAATATGGCAGCCGCTTGAGATGGGGAGGTCCATCACAAAGTCAGTGGACAGGTGGCTCCAGGGTTCCTTGGGGGCTGGCAGTAGCTGTAACAGCCCCCCAGGTCATCCTACCAAAGGCTTTTGTTGGGCCAGGTAGGCCATGAGTCCACATAGGCCTTGAAATCCTTCTGCATCTGGGGCCACCAATAGTACTGCTGAAGCAGTGCGAGGGTCCGAGCTCGGCTAGAATGACCTACAACTCGAGAGTCATGGGACCATTCTAGCACCTTATGATGATGTCAACAAGTCCAGTAGGCAATCCGAGGTCAGGTACAGAACACTCCAAGAAGCAAGATGAGCAGGCCAGACAGTAGGAACAAGGAGGACTTGATGCTGAGGCAGCGAGGAAAGGAAAGCGCGAGCCTGATAGAGGGCCTGACTCCTGACATCTGATGAAACCCCACTCCAGATTCTCTTTGACGTATTGGGTCATGGCTGCAGTGTCCAGTATAGATAAAGGATAGATCCTCCCACGCGGAGGAGTGGTACCAGGTATTAGACATGTGCATTCGTTTATAACGAATTAGGCAATTTCAAATGGAAATTGCCTAATTCGTTGTGGTTCGGGGGGACCTGAACCATGAAACGGATTTTCCCCAAGCTTCGGGGAAAATTCTTTTTGGGTTAGTGCGGGGGGAGGGGCACATTTATTTAAAAAAACCACCCCAATTCTTCAATTTTACTTTCTTACACCCCCCACCCCCCAGCATCCCGATCCCTCCCCAAGACTTACTAAAGGTCCCTGATGGTCCAGCGGGGTCCCGCGAGCGATCTCTCTCTCCATGCCATCGGGCTGTCGGGCCTGCTATGACTCAAAATGGTGCCGATAGCCTTGCTATCGGTGCCATTTTAAATACTGGCAACCGACGGCCTGAGTGCAGGAGATCTCTCCAGACCCCCGCTGGACCACCAGGGACTTTTGGCAAGTCTTGGGGGGGACTCATAACCTCCCCAAGACTTGCCAAAAGTCCCTGGTGGTCCAGCGGGGGTCCGGAGTGATCTCCTGCACTCGTGCCGTAGATTGCCTGTATTCAAAACAGGGCAAGGCTATCGGCACCATTTTGAGTCATAGTAGGCCCGACAGCCCGATGGCATGGAGAGAGAGATCGCTCGCGGGACCCCGCTGGACCTCCAGGGACTTTTAGTAAGTCTTGGGGAGGGATTGGATGGTGGGGGGGGGGGGTATAAGAAAGTAAATGTGATTGGGATGGTGGGGGGGGGATTGGGATTGGGATTGGGATTGGGATGGTGGGGGGGGGGGTTATAAGAAAGTAAATGTGAAGGGTTGGTGTGTGTTTTTTTCTGATTTGCGGTTTTTTTTCCGATTGATGGTTTGTTTGTTTTTTATTCGTTTTTCCGGTTTCGCGTTCTGGTTCCAGTTTAGTGTTTGGTGAAAAACGATCCGTGGGAAAACAAGTTTTCCCATGAAGCGCCCGAACCGAAACTCAACCTGAGCCAGAAAAACAAAGCTCATCTCTACCAGGTATGAGGTTGATGGCGCAATCAAAAGGCCGATGGGGAGATGGTTTTTCGGCCTTGGTCTTAGAAAATACATCTGAAAAATCTGCATGCTGAGGTGGTAGTCCCAGAAAGGTGGTGCCCAATAATAATTTGGGTTGAGGCTGGACCTGAACGAGGCAGGAATCATGGCACTGGGGTCCCCACTTGGATAATTGTAGTGAATCCCAGTCAAATGGAGGAGAATGACATTGCAACCAGGGGAGTCCTAAGATGATAGGGTAAACAGCCTTTTTGATCACCAAGGAGATTATGCTTTCCATATGGAGAATTCTGGTGTGAAGGCGGATGGAAGCCGTGGAGGTGGTGAATCGACCAGGAAGCGGGTCTCAATGTACAGATGAGATAACCAATGGTGTCCCGGGGGAACTACTGGGAGTTCCAAGGGTTTGACGAGTGCTTCCAAGATGAAATTTCCTCCTGCTCCGGAATCAATGAGGGCCATTGTCGGAAACTCGTGCTTGTCCGTGCAGAGAGTAACAGGCAGCATATGTTGGGGAGCTGGTTCAGTCAGACCCAGGAACATCTCCTCACTATCTCCAAGGTTCGCCTATTTCCCGGCTTCTGGGGGCACTGTGACGCAATAGAAGCACAGCCCCAAGGTTCGAAGGCTAAGCTTTTCCTCTGCAGAGAGGTGAGTCCTTCCCAACTGCATGGGCTCCTTGGTGTGCAAAGTGTTAGGAGCAGCAGACGAGGGTCCAACGGGCGAGTGAAGGCCGGGGCAAATACCACCAGTCATCGTGGTTTGAGTTCCCAAGATCACTGCTGTAGTCTGTGATCAATCTGACCCGTTAGATCAATTAAATTCTCTAAGGAATCAGGCAAATCCCTGGCTGCTAGTTCATCCTTAATTCAAGGGGGACAACCCCTCCAGTGTCAGAGGTAGGGATAGTCAGCAGCGGGGATAGCCCATGGTCAGCCATGTGTAACAATATCATTTTAGCACAAAATAAGCTCAAAAGAAGAAATCCATATATACCTTTGCAAATAGATAAATGTACACATTTACAAGGTTGTATAATTAGAGTGTAGACAAAATCATTTTTTTTAATTCATTTTTCAATTTATTTCATTTCATTTATTAGAAATGAAATAAATACCATAGTGGAAAAAAGGAAAAACCAAAAGAAAGGAAGAGCGCTCACCTACTGAAAAAATAGCACCAGCATTTAAAAATTAAACCCTACCTGCATCTTCCCCTATATCACCACCCTCCTCAGAATCTACTTATCCCATCTGTGGGGATCCAGTAGTAGGGCAGGAGAAAACCCTAGTTATTCTTGCCCCACAAAGTCCATTTTCAAAATGGTGCTGGCCATCTCTGAGACTAGTGCAATTTTGTGTATAGCCTTATTATGTTATATGGCTATGCAGCAAAACGTGCCTGACCTCAGGGCTAGCCAGAGTCATTTTGAAAATAAACCTAGCAGGGCAAAATCAACTGGGCATCTCTCTTGGCCTATTTCGACTATTGGAACCCTACAGATGGGGTAAGTGGCATTTGGTGGAAGCATGGGGAGAGATATAGGGGTAGACTCAAGTGTATGGGAGGTAGTTGCCTCAATTTTTTAAACTCAGTGAACTGGGAAGATGTAATAGAGCAAACTGACAAATTAAAGAGTAAGAAATCATAGGATACAAAGGTATACACTCCAGAGTTTGGAAAGAAAAATGAAATTGAAGATTTATTACTAGTAATCTCTAACTTCTCATTCAAATTAGCTATGGTACCTGAGGATTGGAGGGTAGCCAACATAACTCCCATTTTTAAATAGGGTTCAAAGGGTGATCTTGGAAACTAAAAACTAGTAAGCTTGATTTCAAAGCTGGGTGAAATGACAGAAACTATTCTGAAGAACAAAATTATTGTCTATCTGGATAGATACAGATTCATGGGTCAGAGTCAACATGGATTTAGCAAAAGGAAGTCTTGCCTTACAAATCTCTTAGATTTTTTTTTAAGAGGTTAATAAACAAACATGTCGACAAAAGTGAATCAGTTGATACAGTGTTTCTGGATTTTCAAAAGGCATTTGACAAAGTCCTAAACTCATCAGGAAATCCAGAGGAAGTGGTGAAGACTAAAACTGTGAAGGACTTCAAAGGGAAGTAGGATAAACACTGTAGATCCATAATGTCTAGAGCAGTGGTTCTCAACCTTTCTAATGCCGTGACCCCGAAATACAGTTCCTCATGTTGCGGTGACCCCTTGCCCCGCCCTTGCCCCGCCCTCGCAGGGCGAGGGCGGGGTGAGGGTGGGGCTTTGGTCATATGGGGGCGGGGTTATGGATGGGGTTGGATTTTAGTGCATACTTATTTATTATGACATTTATAAACAGAACCACCATTCCTCATAAAACAATAAAATTAAGAAACATAAAGCATCAGTTATAATAGTAAAACCATACTAATAAAAGAATATTTTAAAATTACTGATAAATAGAATTTCTATTAATTAAAATCATATACATTTTTATAATTTCCCACACACCAATAATATTTCAAAACAGCACATATATCAAATAACACACAATAATTAAAACTAATAAGGATTTTAAAAAGCCCCTGCTGTCCATACATGGGAGCTCTTGATTTCCAGTCACCCTGATATTGTCGAGGATTAGGAGGTTATCCTCTCTCTCTCACACATACACTCACATGTCCATTCTCTCTCACACATACACTGTCACATACTTACACATTCATGCTCTTATACCCACCATAACCTCTCACTCTCACAGACACTGATACACTCTCAGGGTGTAAGACACTCTCTCCCCCCCCCCCACCCCCACTCACACACACACACTCTTACTCCCCTGGATTTTCTCATACACACTCATGCTCTCACTCTTACTGGCTCCCTCACAACCTCAGAGCCTCTCAGATAAAACTCTATGCAGCAGAAATAATGCTGAATGTTGAGAATTGTGTTATGCAGACTAATCTGGAAAATGCACTAATTTCTACATGAGTCATAATGAATCAGTCCTCAGCTGCAGGCATCAATTGATTATCCTGGCTCCCTTTATGTTTGCCAAATACAGTTCATGTGTAACAGCAATCCTAATTCTCCACCAGATCAAGCTGATTTCACATCCCACTTCATACTTTGTCACCTTCAGCTGAGTCAAACAATTAATCTAATTACTGCCACTGCTGCCACGTGGCTATTGGGGAGACACTGATTGCTGCTATTGGCACTGAAGCCCATTCTGCTGCCTCCTCTGTGCAGGCCCCGTGGATTTCCACTTCCTCCATGTTGATCTCGTACATTGTGAGATCCGCCATAGAGAAAGTGCTACTCTTGCACATTCCCAAAGATTACATGTGCCAATCAGTAAAAAGTATTTTTTTTTACATCTGCTTCCCTTTCTAATTTTTTGCCATTTCCTTTTATATTGCCTTTTTTTCTATTTCTTTTCTCTCCACCTGTCTTCTTCCCTCAAACACACAGTCAGGTTCTCATTCTCACATGCATTTCTCTCTCACACACACATACACAGGCTCTCACTGGCATAGGCTATCTGAGTCTCACACACAGGCTCTCTCACACCCCCACATGCTGCCTTGCTCAAGCACAGGCTCTCACTCTTACATGCTGTCTCTTTCACACACACAGAGGCTCTCACATGCTGTCTCTGCAAACACACACAGTCTCTCAACTCATCTCATACTCGCACACACCTCTCTCTCACCTCTGGGCCTCTTCTTTACGGGTTGCCACAGGATGGGCTCTGCAGTGGCCCTAGTCTTCCCGGCCCCGCTGCTCCTCTTCTGCACGCGGCTGAAGCGCCTCTTCTACCCACGCGGCTGACGCGCCTCCTCCTTCCTCCCCATGCGGCTCCGGCAACATTTGTCTTCCGGGGCAGGGCAGGCAGGAAGGCAGTAGGAGGAGCACCTGCAGTGGCTGATACACCTCCTTCCTGCCTGCGCGGCTCCAGCAACATACGTCACTGCGACGCGCTACCTTTTTGGGCCATGTCTCTTCTCTTTTGGGGTTGGAGGAGGCAGGTCGCCAGCTTCGCCCCGCCTCCCCGCAGCAGCCGTGGCGCCACGGACCGGCAAAAAACCCCAACGGCCTGGTACTGGTCCGCGGACCGGTGGTTGGGGACCTGCTTTAGGCGCAGGGCCGGTGCAAGGGTATTAGGCGCCCTAGGCGAAACGTCAGCTATGCCGCCCCCCCCCCCCCCCCCCCCCCGCCTCCACACACAATTAACTTACATTGTGCATTAATGAAAATAACGAAGTCTGTATTTATAACAGAACACTTATTTGACATTTTTATGCCATGTAAACCATTGAGATGATTTGTCTTATCAACGGTATAGAAACTCTTTTATAAATAAATAAATAAAAATATATAAAATAAACATAAACCAAAGCTATACTTGTTGCTCAAACAAAAAAAGCAGACACATCACATAATATTAAATAATTAAAATGGCAGTCAATCAAGAAAAAAGAACTTAAAAAGCCATCTTTACTTACCCCCTCCAGCAGCTCTCTTACTCTTCTTCCATGCAGGCTGTAGTACACACCAGAAGCAGCAGTAGTGGCTAAGCTCTATACCAGGGGTCAGGAACCTTTTTGGCTGAGAGAGCCATAAACGCCACATATTTTAAAATGTAATTCCATGAGAGCCATACAATATGTTTAAAACTAAATACAAGTAAATGTGTGCATTTTATGTAAGATCACACTTTTAAAGTACAATAAGTCTCTGAAAATATTACACCAGGCCTTAAGACACCAATACATCTCCTATTAGGAAAACGGACCAAGTCAGGCTGCTATAGAGTCCTACACAGAAACAACACACCAGCAGAAAACCACCTGAATCACGTGCTGTCCCTCACCTAACATAGAATAAAGAGACCAAAACGCATAACAAGAAGCATGCAGAAAAAACTGAATTGGAAACTGCAACAAGCCAGAGTCTCTGTATGCAGTGTAACAAAGGAAAAAAGAAACATCACCCATCCTTATAAAACAAATCAAGAAATATAAAATCATCAGCAGTAAAACTGTACTAACAAAAAGAACATATTTCGAAACAGCTGATGAGTGGAATATCCAATAATTAAAAACTCATATAAAACATTTCCAGATACCAACAAAATATTTAAAAATAGCAGACACAAAGACCCAGTAATGAAAAATAATAAGGATACAAAAATTTTTTGCTCTGCATACCTGGGAACATTTGATATCCAGGTGTCCTGAGATTGTTCTGAATTAGCAGGAGGTGGGGTGGTTTGCTTGGAACTTTCTCCTCTCTCAGTCACATACCAGCGCTCTCTCTCACACTGGCTCTCAATGACACACCTATACACACATGCTCTCAGTACTCACATATACACATGTTTTTTCTCTCTCATATAGGCTCTTAATTACACATTTACACACATGCTGTCTATCTTTTCACGCTTACACACACACACAGGCTTTCAATCACATAAATACATGCTGTCTTTTTCTCTCACACACAGACTCTCATTCACATGCTTACAAACATGTCCTCTCTTTCTCTCATTTACACACAGGCTCTCAATCACATACTCACATGCTCCGTCACCTAAATCAGCTCTCAATCACACACAGACACACATGATCTCTCTCTCTCATTTAAACACATGCTCTCAATCACATACTCACATGCTCCATCACCTAAACCAGCTGTCAATCAGACACAGACACACATGATCTCTCTCTTACTTATACACACAGGCTCTTAATCATACATACACATGATTTCTCTCACACACAAAGGATCTCAATCATACACACATACTCTTTCACACAAACTTACACATACAGGTTCCCAATGGTAAACTTACATTCATGCTCTCTCTCTCACAGGCAGGCTCTCAATCACAGACATACTCTCTTTCACATACACAGGCTCTCAATCATTCACATACATGCAATCTCTCACTCACACACACAGGATCTCAAACACACATGCTTGCTCGTTCATTCACTCTCTCTTCCCCACCCCGGGAACTCGCGGCAGCAGCAGCCTCCTCCCAACGCTAACCTCTTCATTTTCAGCCCTCGCGGAGGCGGAGTCCCATCGGCGGCGGTTGAAACTCCATTTTCCTTCGAGCCACGCTGCAGTCTTCTTCCCGTCGGACACTAGCGTGGCCTCTTCTTCCCGCGCAGGCACCCGATGCTCTCCACTTCCTCTTCCGGACCGCGGGGGGGGGGGGGGGGGGGAGAGAAGAAGAGAGCACGCCCGGTGCCGCTGACTCCAGCTGTCCTGCCGCGTTCCGCCCGGGCTGACAGCAAAGGACTCACATGCTTGAAAGCGCGGCTCTCTTAATTTTACTGGGGCAGTGCCGCCCCCGGGAAGCTGGCGCCCTAGGCGACCGCCTAGTTCGCCTAGTGCTTCCGCCGGCCCTGTTTAGGCGACCCCTGCGTTTTGGTCGTTCGACCCCCGCCGGGGTCGTGACCCACAGGTTGAGAACCGCTGGTCTAGAGGATGTGAATGAAGAGAGGGTGGCTTGCGGGAATGACGGCTACTACCTGGAGATAATACCCTTATTCAATAAACATACACACAGTTAATGTGACTCCAACATTGCTCTATGCTTCAACTGCAAGAGGAAATGTGGAAAAAGGATTTGCATTGACAAAAAAGCGGGGAGTAGCTTGCTTGTTATGGCGGTTACTACCCCAAACCAAATAAGCCTGATACTTCACTTTCAATGCATATCCAGCGTAACTCTCTGCTTCAACGGCAGGGGGCAATGAAGAAAAGATGATTTATATTCAGACAACAACAACAACAAGGACTGAATTACATAGTCTGGGTAAACAAATAAGCATGGGTGTAGCTTGCTTGTTACGGCGGTTACTACCCCATATCAATTAAGCCTGATATTTCACTTTCAATGCATATCCAGCATAGCTCTCTGCTTTAACGGCAGGGGGGTTGAAGAAAAGTGGATTTATATTCAGACAACAACCAACAAGGACTGAATTGCACAGGCTGGGTAAACAAATATAAGCGTGGGTGTAGCTTGCTTATTGCAGCGGTTACTACCCCTAACCAATTAAGCTAGATGCTTCACTTAGATGCAGTTCCAGCACTGCTCTCTACATTAATGGCAGGGGTGGAAGGGAAATAGAACCAAAAGGTTACTAAGGCCAAGAGTAACAGATAAGTATGAGATTTTTAAAAAAGTGTGAAAGCTTGCTGGGCAGACTGGATGGGCCGTTTGGTCTTCTTCTGCCGTCATTTCTATGTTTCTATGCTTCTAAATTAAGGAATCATGGGATAGAAGGCAATGTCCAATTGTGCATTGGTAACTGTCTTAAAGATTAAAAAAACTGAGAATAGGACTGAGTGGTATTTCTCATAATAGAGAAATGTAAATAATGGAGTGTCATAGGGATCTATACCAAGACCAGTGCGTTTTAACATATTTATATATATGATCTGGAAAAGGAAGTAAGGAGATCAAATTTGTAGATGACATCAAATTATTCAAAGTAAATAAATAACAGGTCAACTATGAGGAATTGGAAGAGGCTCTTGTGAGATTGGCAGATTACGTGTCTAAATGGCAGATGAAATTTAGTGTGGACAAATGCAAAGTGATGCATATGAGGAAGAATAATCCTGACTATAAGTGCAGGATATTGGGTTCCATATTAGGCATCATCACCCAGAAAAAGCATCTTGGAGTTGCTGTGGATAATATTTTGAAATCCTTGGTTCAGTGTGCAGTGGCGGCCAAAATATCAAATAGAATGTTAAGTAGTATTAGGAAATGGATGGAAAATAAAATGGAAGATATCATAATATCTCTGTATCGATCCATGGTGCAACCACACTTTGAGTACAGTTCTGGTCGCCTCATCTCAAAAAAGATGTAACAAAACTAAAAAAGGTACAGAGAAGGGGATTAAAATTATAGCCTGGAGAAGAGAAGACTGAGAGGAGATATGATAGAGGTCTATAAATTCATGAGTGGGGTGGAACAAGTAAATGGGAAATGTTAGTTTACCCTTTCCAATAGTATGAAGACTAAGGGATATACCATCAAGCTAATAAAAAGCACTTTGAAAACAAATCAGAGAAAGTTCTTTTTCACTTAATTTCATAATTAAATTGTGGCATTGGTTTCTAAAGGATGCTATGAAAGTAGATAGCACTGTTGGCTTTAAAAAGGGTTTAGTCAAGTCCTTGGAGAAAAAGTCAATAAACCATTAGCCATGTAGACTTGGGAAAGCCTCTGCCTATCCCTGCTATTGAGAAAGAAAGATTGGATCTATTCATTGGGATCCTACCAGGTACTTGTGACCTGGATTGGCCACTGTCAGAGACAGTTGATCTGACCTAGCATGGCATTTCCTATGTTGGAAATGAAAAAATTCAACATTTTTGTGCTTTCTTTTTTATTTTTCTTTGTAATGAAACAAAACAAGCTTTTTCATTGCATTTTTCATTTTGTTAGAAAACAGATACCCCCTACAGCATAGTTTTTCTACATTGTTTGACTGAAAGAAGATATCCAGCTACTGAGTTTATCTTTTTACAAACTGTAGAGATTATGACAAAGGTGCACAACCCTGGTCCTTAAGGACCACAATCAAGCCTGGATTTTCAATTAGGTACGTTTGCATTCATGTCATCTGAGAACCTGATTAATTTGCAGCACTTGGTTACTGTGAACTCTAGAACTGTTTGTGGCTCTCGAGAACCAGTATTGTAAATGTCTGGGTTAAAACATTTGTGAAAAATTTTAAGAAGGCTATAAACAATGAAACAATCAAACCTACAGATCTTCAAGAAAGAATTCCCTAATTATCTAAATATCTAAGAACGATCATAGGTTGATTTTTTTTACTGTATAATTGCTTCTATGCAACTTTTGAAATAAGATACTATAGATTTTAATCAGTTACTCTCTTAGTTTATTATGGGTCAGTTGAAACAAGTTAACTTAGAAAGAAGCGTTAGCCTAAAGGGTGCAATAGTAATATAAAATATCCTTTTCACTGTAGTCGCTGATGAAATTTGAACTGCTTTTCATGTATGCATGCTGTGAACTCTACATTTTTCCATTCTAATAAGAGTGAGCAGCATAAATTACCTCTAATTCTTGATTCTGTGATGAAGCAGCCATCTGGTCTAATACCACTGTGACAGTGATATAGGACTGAACACTCTGCGCTTGGTCTGCTGCACAGAAAAGGACATATTTTAAAATGTCAAGATCCATCAGAACCGTACTCAGGAATGGTTGTGTTTATGAAAATTGATAGTATTAGAGATATATCATGATGCAAATCTAATCATGGTTGCTGGTGTGGTGAATTAAATTAAAAACTGATTTGAATTTTTCTAATTAAAGATGTGTTATTCTTTTTCACATCATGTTTTCTGTTTCTGTTTCCTTTAAAAGCTTATAAAACATAAATTTCGGGGAGAAATATGGTACAAGCACTTAATGCAGATGCCTTCTGTTTCTAAAAGACTGGCATAAGACACCCATGAAATGAAATGTTTTCAGTTATTATTACTGGTACACTTATATATTGCTTTTAGTGGATTCAATCAGCTTGAAAATTCTGCAATGATTTTCTTACAATTTTATTTTGAATCGGAATAGGGCCAGCACCAATATGGATGTTACAGGTTGAAGATGAGGTGCACTGAGAATGTTTGGTTATACAACACTTACTTTTGCTTTGCATATCTAAATTCTCATTTACTTTCATAAATATTGGTAAAATTATGTCTGTTAAATTATTGAAGTAGATATTGAGAAAAATCCAACTAACTGGGTCATTCATTAAAATGTGTTATAAACAATAATGCACGGGTGAATGCACATTTTTTGGAGGGGCGGGACCAGGGAGGAGTTTGGGTGGGTTTTAGTTAAATGAGAGGCAATATTGCACTATGAGATAGCATAATACATGCTATCGCACAGTTTTAATGCTGGAAATAACAACACCTTTTTCCTGGTGTTAGGCTGTGCGATATGCCCGAAATGGCCATAATGCAATTCTCAAAAAACTTTGGCCATTTCTGGAGGGGGGGGGGGGAGAGCGAGAAAGAGAGAGGCTCTGGGGAGGGCCTCACTGTGTGCACCTATTTATATCTCTCTAGGGGGGCCATCTAATAGCTCAAGGTGAGTTGTTGGTGTTGGTTTAATGTTTAGGGGCCAGTTTTGCATGTAGAGTGAGACATTCGAACAGCACAGTACACCTTGGTGAAAATTTGACATCATTTGGATTGAGGAAAATCTCACAAAGAAGAAATTTTGTACTATGTTAGCTCACCCTAGCTTGATGGTACCCTGGATGAGGTGAGAGAACATAGTAGAAATTTCATCTTTCTGAGACTTTCCTCACTCCAAATGATATCAAATCTTCACCAAGGTGTACTATGCTGTTCGTATGTCTCACTCTATATGCGAAACTAGCCCTTAAACTCTAAACCACCAACATCATCTCACCTCAAGCTATTAGATAACCCTCCTATAGAGATATAAATACTTCACTACTATGAAAGCCTTGTAGATAGTCTCTCTCTGTCTCTCTCTCTCTCCCTAAAACAAGGATTATCAGAGGGTGAACTAAGTTTACCACACCTATATGATGCTACTTATAATTCTAAAATTTCCCTAAACATACCCCTTTTTTAACACGAGCATTATCAATGCAATAATAACTCATTTTGATGAATCTAGGGGTAAGTAGTTATCCAGGTAAAATTTATCTGGCTAACTCAACCAGGATATTCAGCAGCATGGCTATGCCACTGAATATACCCAGATAAGTTCCTAGTTAGCTGGATAAGTTTTATCTTGCTAACTTTAGTCCTGTTTTTGAGAAGACCTAACTTATCCAGCTAACTTACCCCAGGATTCATCATTCTGCTATAAATATAGTGGAATGATGGCCTGTGGGGCAAAAAGGGGCAGGGGAGCAAAAGTATGCAGCTAGCTACATCACGGTGGTGAGTTTTCACCTGCCATGGTTGCGGCTGTACCGCACACTTTCGCTACCATAGCGCCATGGGAAAAGGTGTCATTTCCTGCGGTACTGCCAGCGATAATGTGGAAAACATTATCACCCGCAGCGCTGCCGGGCCACTACCCAACCCAACCACCACCCACACTCCTCCCCTTTCCCTTATTTAAACTGTGCTGTTGCGATAACAACACATTGCAGTTTAAAGAATGACCCTGTTAGCCTGATAAGTCTGAATATCAGCACTTATCCCCATAAGTTAGTTGGATAAGTAACTGCTCCCTATTACACCCACATCCCGCCTACCACTTAGCCAGCTAACTACTAAGCTGGATAAGTAGTACTTATTCAGCTAAGTGGTGACGGTTGAATGAAACTGGAAATTGACCTGCTGGATAAGACCGTACTTATCTGGATGACCTGCGACCTGCAACCTGCCTGATTAAAGACCTAAAAGGCTCCCTGTATTTTCTCCACCCTCCCGCTCGCTCCTACCTACTCTCTCCCCTGCCCTCCTCTCTCGCTCTGCCCTGTGGCTCACTAACCTGTTTGTTTCTTGTTTCTACCCTCCCTCCTCCAGCTTTTTCTGATTTTTTTTCTCCTGCAGCCGGCACTGAATCGCGAAGCCCGAGGAACCCGGAAGACCAGCAAACTCCTCCCCCTTGGCTGACGCGGCTGACGTCACCGACGCCGGAAGCGCGGCCAAGAGGGAGGATTTAAAAAGCAAGAAGGACCGGAGGCGCCGCGCTCTGAAGGGGCGCTACAAAGGGGCATGCCCCTTTGTACGTCCCTTCGTACACCCATTCGCATGACAAAGGAACTTAGATCAACCGTACAAACTACACAACAAAAAACAGCCAAACTGAAACATGGAAAAGGAAGGAGAAGTCTCGAGTAAGCAAGCAATATCAATCTGCATGAACAAAGGTAAATATGACAAGAATTATAAAGTGTTCAGATCTAGACACAGCAAAAGAGATTTACAGAACTCATTTAAAAAAGAAAACAACCTGGTACAGATAATAAGAACCACCAAATCAAACACCACAACTCTAAATAACTTACTAATGTTAACATTTATCTTAGTAAATGCACAATCAATCACTAAAAAATTCCCAATCATCTCAGACTTACTGTATGACAATAAACCCAACTTTGTTGCAATAACAGAATCATGGTTAAAAAAATCTGATGTAGTCTTAAAAAATCAAATAGCACACAAAAATTATGAGATCTTTTCAGTCCCCAGAATAAATAAACGTGGAGGCGGCCTACTACTAAATATCGAAAAAGCTTTTAAATGTAAACTAATCCCAATACCACCACCTAACCATGAAATTGTCATCTTCAGTACCAACAATATACAAATATGCCTTATATACTGCCTTCCTAGTTTACTAGAGCTAAATATTTCACCACTAATTGAGTTTCTGACAACACATCTAAACACCTCTAAACCTACCATAGTGTTAGGTGATTTTAATCTACACATGGACATCCAACCTCCTTCTAACACATGCCAGACACTATTGGATGCCATGACAGCACTAGGGTTTTCACTAATTACCGATAAACCAACACACAGAGCCGGACACTCACTTGATCTAATATTCATAAACAACAACTATTTAGAACACTTAGCAACAAGCTACACACAAATTCCTTGGTCTGCCCACCTCCTTATTCAGTCCAAAATTAATATTCTCAATCCTCAGACCATACAAACTCATAATCCCATAGAATTTAAATATCGACCACCCTATAACAACGATGAACTAAAGGACAAATTAGAAGAAGAACTAAAAGACATAATACTTAATGATTGTAACTCAGCTATGGAACTCTGGTTAGACTCAGCCAAAAAGATAGCCGATGAAATAAACCCCATCAAAACAATACTTATCAAAGAAGCAAAACAAAATAACCACTGGCATAATGCAAAAATTAAAGATGCAAAAAGAAAGCTCAGAAAATTTGAAAAAAAACTGGAGAAAACACAAAACAACCGAAAACCTAACCAAATTCAGGAAACATCTAGCTTTCTACAAACAACTGATCCTTAATACTAAAAAAGAATACTATTCCAATAAAATAGAAAAGTTTGCCAATAACCCAAGAACCTTATTCTCCATAGTAACAAATCTCACAAATGACAAACAAGAATCACCTCAAAGTCTTCCTGAATCAAAATGCAATGAATTAGCCAAATTTTTTAGTGACAAAATATTAAACTTAAGAAACAAACTCCCAAAAAAACAGCAAACAAGCAATCGTAATGTAAAAAAGAGATATTAACCTATGGTCCTCATTTATAGAAATATCAGAACAAGAAGTTGAATCAATGATAAAAATATAAACCCAGCTCCACACAAAATTGATACAATACCAACAACTGAGATAAAAAAGATTACCAATGTAGTAGCCCCAACACTAACTAATATCATAAACCTATCCCTAACTGAAGGATTAATGCCAGATACACTGAAAGGGGCAATCATAAAACCCATCATCAAAAAGAAAAACAGTGACCCACTAATCCTCAATAACTACTGTCCAGTCTCAAACTTTCCTTTATTAGCTAAATTAATAGAGAAAACACTACAGAAACAGCTAGCTGAACACCTAGACATTAATAGCATACTGTACCCTTCACAACAAGGCTTCCGAAAACACTACAGCACCGAGACATTACTTCTCTCACTAACAGACAACATCCTAAGAGGTTTTGATAACAGTAAATATTACATCCTTATAATGCTTGACATATCCGCAGCCTTTGATACAGTAAACCACAAAATACTACTAAAAAGACTTGAAGAAATTGGATTACGTGACAAAACAATAAACTGGTTCAAATCCTACCTCAACAATAAGTTCTTTCAAGTCCAGATAAAAAACACATTATCAGAAAAATTTAAACTCGAAACAGGAGTACCTCAGGGTTCAGCTCTGTCTGCTACCCTCTTTAACATATATATGCTACCCTTATGTCATCTGCTGGCAGGCCTAGGGATAATACAATACATTTACGCAGATGACATTCAATTAATCCTACCAATAGATGACACAATTGAAAAAACATTAAGTCTAGCAAACATGTACCTAGACATAATTAAACAACTACTAAACCAAATGGAACTGGTTATCAACATTGACAAAACTGAATCCCTTCACCTTGAGAGAAAACATACTGAAATCATTCAAACACCGATAACTCTAAAAAATAACCAGACAATTCAGCTAGCCGAAAAATTAAGGAATCTGGGAGTAATAATGGACCCAGAAATCATCTTGTGCTCCTACCATGTGACAGGGGCTGACCAATGGCACCGGTAGCCCCTGTGACATAGTAAGGGTAAAGGCTATCGGCGCCATTTTGAATACTGGCAGCTGACGGCCAGAGTGCAGGAGGTCGCCCCCGGACCCCCACTGGACTTTTGGCAAGTCTTGTGGGGGTCAGGAGGGTCCCCCAAAACTTTCCAAAAGTCCCTGGTGGTCCAACGGGGGTCCGGGAGTGATATCCTGCACACGGGCCATCGGCTGCCAGTAATCAAAATGGCGCCAATAGCATTTGCCCTTACTATATCACAGGGGCTACCGGTGCCATTGGTTAGCCCCTGTCATATGGTAGGAGCACAAGATGGCACCAACGGCCATGTGACAGGGGCTGACCAATGGCACCGGTAGCCCCTGTGACATAGTAGGTCAAAGGCTATCGGCGCCATTTTGAAACTGGCAGCCGAGGGTGTGAGTGCAGGGGATGGCACCCGGACCCCCCGCTGGACCACCAGGGAGTTTTGGTAAGTCTTGGGGGGTCAGGAGAGTGGGGGGGAGGTTGTTTAAATTTGCTCCTTTAGGCGGCCGGATAATTCGGCGAAGATTCGTTGTATTCGTGGGGAATCGCGATACGTTTCACTTCCCCACGAATACAACAAATAGGGCCCTATACATTGCGGATTCCCAATTCATAGGGAATGAATGCACACCCCTACCAAGCATTGACTACCTCTATAATCAGGATTCTCTAGTGGGAGCAGTAAAATATAGCAGGACACGAATGGCTCATTCACACAGCATCTCAATAAAAAAAAGTGTGTATTATGGATGATGATCCAAAATGAAAATAGATTTTACTGAATGCATAAAGTAAAATCTGCAGTACAAGAATTAGGATGAGATTGCTTTTTTTCAATACAGCACAAAAATACATATTTTCATGCTACCTGAGTAGAAGTTGCAAAAATAACTGGGACTTCCTCTTGCTCCAACTAGCTTTCTTGGTCCCTTAAAAATCCCTTGTGGAAACTATGAAGTCCTCTTTTCCCATTTTAACTGCTGGAAATCACAGGCTGCTGCAGCAGATTCCTGGACAAGTCTCCTAGACCTGACGGTTGGGATAGTATTCTTTTCTGGCCTGTTGACTGCAAGCTGGATACCTCTTGATATCCATTACAAAAAGGTAGAGAGAGCTACTCACTCTCCCAAAGGAAAACGAAGGCAAACCATCATTCTTGGTCAGAAGCCCAGAGAGCCACAGGCCTTGCTGCCTCTCCCTAGCTTCTCTGGATGACATCTCCAACTGGTGAACTACTATTACTATTAACACTTCTATAGTGCTACTCAACTAACTCAGTGCTGTACATAAACATATAAGAGAGAGACCCTGCTCAGACGAGCTTACAGTCTAAACAAGACAAACATATAGGGCAAAAGAGACTTTATGACTTTCATTTATTAAGAAAATGGTTAAAAATTAATGAGGTTGAAATGGGACAACAAAGATTTAAGATTTAGAAGCAGTTTCAAAAAGGTTTTTAGATGGGATGTAAATAAGGCAAGAGAGGGAGCATGATGCAGCTGCTCAGGAAGTCTGTTCCAAGCTTACGGTGCAGCCAGGTGGAAAGCAGATTCAAGAATTGGTGGTAGAGGAGAAAGTCATAGATAGGAGTGACTTGCCTGATGAGTGGAGTATAAGAGTTGGGGTATAAGGAGAGATAAGAGAGTTGAGGTAATGAGGAGCTACAGAATGAAGGCTCTTGTTGGTAAGAAGAGCTTGAATTGTAGGTGGGAACAGATAGAGAGCCAATATAATGACTTGAGAAGCGGGAGTATATGGGGGTAGCATATTTGGCAAAACATAAATCATGCTGCTAAATTTTGGATGGATTGTAGTGGAGAGATAAAGTTCACTAGGAGACCTGTTGGGGCTGAGAACCCTGATCGGCTGGGGAACAGTCCAGAACTCCAGGGGCAGACTAGAGTAGGGGATATTTGGCCTATACCAGCCACCTTCCCCACAGATTGAGCCCTTGGCTACTGGTGGCCGGGAGGAGACCTAAGGCTAAAGCTGGACTGGAATCCAGCGTGGAGAGGAACAAATTCAGGGGAAGCTAAACAGGCCTGGTGATTCAGGCTGCAGGGCTGAGGCTGATGTCTGGTGTTTCTGGAGCTCAGGCAGGAACTAAGGTCAGGATGGAACACTGGAACAAGACAGAGGTTACTGATAGTGGCAAGCTTGGAAACAGGAAGGCTTAGGGAAGCCACCAAGCAAGCTAGAATACAGGAAGGCTTAAGAAAGCCCCAAGGCAAAAGGCTGAATAGAGCCACAAAGTATACAGAGATGAGGGGGCCAAGCAAGGAGCTGAGCAGACTCATTGACAAGGCCCAGAGTGTATACTGAGGTAAGGCTAAATAGGGAGGAAATTGCCAAGTCATGAGGACACTGAGTGTAAAGCTGGAGAGAGGATAGGTGTAGCTCCCGGAGGACCTCTGGTGGTTCGGAGGCTGCATGACAAGCAGAATCACAACAGTACCCCCCTCCTCCCGGGTCTCCCTGGGAAGGGGAACCAGAGTCCTTGAGGCGCATGACTAGGCTGCGCCCTTCTGGGGCAGTGGGACTTGGCTGGCTCTGTGCCCCTCTAGTGGTAGCTAGAAGGACGTGCACCCCCCAAGGGTTGCGAGGAACTGGGCCCATCCTGGGGCTGTTGAGATCTGAACAAAGCAGGCTCTGAAATTAGAATGGAAACTGAGACAGAGTTAAGGCTCTCATTATTTGGTAATGGTAAAGTCTAGATGCAGGATACCAAATCCTTTTCAGGCACAGAACTTTCTCCAGCAGGGGGAGGCAAAAGAATCTGGAGTGGAATGCACCTCCAGGTTAGACCCTAAGCAGGTGAGAGTGCAGGCTGCAGACTATGAAGCTAGAATGCTGATTAGCTGCTGATTAGGCACAGGTGGAGATTCAGGATTTGAAGCACTGCCTTGTTAATTTAGCCACAGATTAGACATGTCAGATGCTGTAGAAAGCAATCTTACCACCTCCTCTGTAGGAAAATAATCTCTGGTGTCCTTGCAAGGGGGCACCGGAAAAGAGATTTCTTTTTATTTTTCCCTTTAAGGGGCAGGGTGACCTTTGGCTACCCCCGCCCCTGTCCTTGCCTTGAAAAAATAGGTACCACCTCTTCTGCAGGCACTGTTTCTACCCAGAAGTCAGCAGTGCTGGGGAGAGAATACAGGCAGGTGTGTCCATCAGCCTGGGAGAATCAAGGGTTAGCTTGATGGTAGAAGGAGCTGGAACACAAGGAGTCGTTAATAAAGCAGGTACTTTTGAAACTGATTGTTTTCCTGTGTGATGTGAGTTATTCTCAGGGATATTCAGAGCAGGAGTTCTGGGAATAGAATGAAACTGAGTTCCCCTCTCCAATGCTAGTCACTGAGAATCACTTCTTCTGCTAGGCTGAAGGTTCTGTAAATGAGTTTTAATTAAAGCCAGCATGGAATCAAGCTCCAGCTGCAGAGGTCCCTTCTTGCTAGCAGAAACATCAAGGGCCTCCAATAAAGCAATTACCCTTTCAGTTTGACTGCAGTTTCCCTGTGTTTGTGGGCTCTGCTGAAACATATCTCCCACAGATGTTTTGCCAGTAAGTTTTTTTGAGCATCATGCACAAAAAGCACTCCCCTAGGGAAGTGGGCTCCAACCATCACATTCTTTACATTCCCAGTAATCAGAGGCAGAAGGCAGCGCTCTGGGAACTGGTCTCTCTTGTGAGGGTTTTCCCCTGTTTTTAAATGCAGAAGACAAACAAAGTTTCTGTGCCACAACAGATACCTTTACTCCTGGGTTACAACATTCTTCTTTTGCTGCCAACTAGGAACATTACATGGTTGTAAATCAAAATTAACAGAAGTCTGTCTAAGCACAGGTTTTACTGATTTTGGTTTTTGCTCCTTGTTGCAGGAGAAAAAGTCCTCAGGACATTTTAACACAGAAGGTTTTTTTTTTTTTATCAAAGGTCAATTTATGTGCTCCACAATCCATACAAGCCTGTCAAAGTGGGATTTGCACACATGCACTGCACACACTCCTACATGGCAGGAGTGGGAGACCCACATTCCCAATACCTGAAAAAACCTGGTGGGGTATGTCCTTGGCAGTACTTGGAAACCCAGGGAATACAATTTTTACTGAGCTTACCAGACAGAAGGTGAGTCCCTGAACTGGTGCTGCAGGGACGGTATGGCCTTGTCATTCTGTTAGGGTTGAGCACACAACTTGGGTGGGGAATCCCCACGGGAACAGACCAGGACTCCAGGGGCAGACTAGAATAGGGGATCTATACCAGCCAACTTCCCCGCAGATTGAGCCCTTGGGTTCTGGTGGCCGGCAGGACTTGAACAAGGGAGGAAACCTAAGGCTAAAGCTGGACTGGAATCCAACATGGAGAGGAACACACTCAGGGGAAGCTGAACAGGCCTGGGGATTCAGGATGCAGGGATGGAGAAAGAAGTCAGGCAGAACTGAAGAAGCAGGCTGTAGGCTGATGTCATATAAAACTGGAGACAGAAGCCAGAGCAGACTTGGGATGTAGGCTGCAGGACTGGAGGCTGATGTCTGGTGGGTCCAGAGCTCAGGAAGTAACCAAGGTCAGGGATGGAACACTGGAACAGTGTAACAAGTCAGAGGTTACTGATACTGGCAAGCTTGAGACAGGAGGCTTGGGAGCCAGGGATCAAGGCTTGAGACAGGAAGGCTTAGGGAAGCCACAAGGTAAGCTTGGAGACAGGAAGTCTTAGGGAAGACACAAGGTAAGCTAGGAGAAAGGAAGGCTTAGGGAAGCCACGAGGTAAGCATGGAGACAAGAAGGCTTAGGGAAGCCACAAGGTAAGCTTGGAGACAAGAACGCTTAGGGAAGCCACAAGGTAAGCATGGAGACAAGAAGGCTTAGGGAAGCCACAAGGTAAGCTTGGAGATAGGAAGGCTTAGGGAAGCCACAAGGTAAGCATGGAGACAGGAAGGCTTAGGGAAGACACAAGTTAAGCTTGGAGATAGGAAGGCTTAGGGAAGACACAAGTTAAGCTTGGAGATAGGAAGGTTTAGGGAAGACACAAGTTAAGCTTGGAGACAGGAAGGCTTAGGGAAGACACAAGTTAGGCTTGGAGATAGGAAGGCTTAGGGAAGACACACGTTAAGCTTGGAGACAGGAAGGCTTAAGGAAGACACAAGTTAAGCTTGGAGACAAGAAGGCTTAGGGAAGCCACAAGTTAAGCTTGGAGACAGGAAGGCTTAGGGAAGACACAAGTTAAGCTTGGAGACAAGAAGGCTTAGGGAAGCCACAAGTTAAGCTTGGAGACAGGAAGGTTTAGGGAAGCCACAAGGTAA
Organism: Rhinatrema bivittatum; assembly: GCF_901001135.1. Classification (NCBI taxonomy): domain Eukaryota; kingdom Metazoa; phylum Chordata; class Amphibia; order Gymnophiona; family Rhinatrematidae; genus Rhinatrema; species Rhinatrema bivittatum. Next base: position 119,404,124 of record NC_042620.1, on the reverse strand, counting down.
GCTTGGATATAGGAAGGCTTAGGGAAGCCACAAGTTAAGCTTGGAGACTAGAAAGCTTAGGGAAGCCACAAGGTAAGCTTGGAGACAGGAAGGCTTAGGGAAGACACAAGTTAAGCTTGGAGATAGGAAGGCTTAGGGAAGCCACAAGTTAAGCTTGGAGACTAGAAAGCTTAGGGAAGCCACAAGGTAAGCTTGGAGACAGGAAGGCTTAGGGAAGACACAAGGTAAGCTTGGAGACAGGATGGCTTAGGGAAGCCACCAAACAAGCTAGAATACAGGAAGGCTTAAGAAAGCCACAACTCAGAAGGCTACAGAGAGCCACAAAGTATACAGAGACAAGAAGGGTTAGGAAAACCAGAAGGCAGAATGCTACAGGAAGCCATAAGGAATACAGAGACAAGAAGGCTATGGAAAGCCACAAGGCAGAAGGCTGCAGAGAGCCACAGAGTATTCAGAGATGAGGAGCAGAGAAAATTCATTGACAGGCCCAGAGCACATACTGAGGTTGGGCTAAATAGGCAGGGAATTGCCAAGTCATGAGGACATTGAAAGTAAAGCTGGAGAGAGGGTAGTTGCTGCTCCCAGAGGACCTCTGTTGGTTGGGAGGCTGCATGATAAGTAGAATCACAATAGTACTAGAGATGTGCATTCGTTTTTGCCAAATTGGAAAATTGCAACGAAATTGTCCAATTCGGCATGTTTCAGGGAGCCCGAAAAAAATCAGGATTTTCCTGTTTTTTCGCAAAAATTCGTCTTTCCGATTAGTGCGCACTAACGGGAGTCAGTGCGCGCTAACTCCCCGTTAGTGCGCACTAAGTCCTGTTAGTGCGCACTAACAAAAACTAACAAAAACTAACAAAATCTAACGGTTTTTGTTAGTGCGCGCTAACAGGAGTTAGCGCGCACTAACTAAAAATCGATTTTTCGCGAAAAAAAAGACCCGAACTGAAAAAAAACGACATTTTCCATGGCGGCCGAAAAACGAAGAACGACACGAACACAAAAAACGATGCACATCTCTAAATAGTACCCACCCCCTCTTAAGCACCCCGCCCCCTGGGTCCCATTGGGAAGGGGAACTACAGTCCTTGAGGCACGTGACTAGGCTGCCCCCCTCCTGGGGTGGCTGGACTTGGCTGGAGCTGCTCCCCTCCTGGGACATCTGGTGGTTGAGAGGCTGCATAACAAGCAGAGTCACAACACCTGTGAGGAGCTGGTTGCAATAGTATGTGGGAGATGATGAGAGAATGGATAAGGGATCTGGTAGTATGTTCAGAAAAGAAGGGATGGATTTTGGTGATGTTATAGATTAGTGGTTTCCAAACCTGTCATGCCGGCTGTCCATTACTCCTACCATGTGACAGGGGCTGGCCAATGGCCCTTGGTAAGGGCAAAGGGCCATTGGTGCCATTTTGATTAGTGGCAGCCGACAGCCCGAGAGTGGGAGATCGCTCCCGGGACCCCCACTGGACCACCAGGTAATTTTAAAAAGTTTGGGGGGGGGGGGTCGGGAGGGTGGGGGAAGCTAAGGGATCTGTTTTAAAGGGTCGGGGTGGGTTTAGGGGTTGTTTTTGTGTGCCATTTTTCCCACCCTCCCCCAAAACGATAAGAGAACCCCACGAACAATTTCGTGGGGTTTTCCTATCGGTTTCGGGGAGCCCCCGATTTCTGACGACTTTGAAAATATCATACGATATTTTCAATCGTCAGAAAAACGATTCACATCCCTAATATTTATTGTGGATATCCTGAAAACCTGACTGGCTGGGGTACTCCAGGACAGGTTTGGGAACCTCTGTTATAGAGATAGAAATGGCATATTGTAGCAGTGTTTTAGATATGTGACTAAGATTAGAGACAAAGATGACTCCGATTACAGGCTGAGAGGACTAGGAGGATTACAGTGTCCAAAGAAAGGAGGAAAAGGAGAAGTAGGCTTGAGGGGAAAGATAAGGAGGTCTGTCTTGGCCATATTGAATTTAACGTGCAGTTGAGACATCCAGGAATTAGGCATGTGTATTTGTTTGAAACAAATAAGTAAAATGCAATGGATGAGTTCATTTTTGTTTCATTCATGGACCTTGAAATGACTGGAGGGTGCCCAAAAATTTAAATACAATTTTTTGTCTCATTCATTTGTTTCCTATTCAGTTCTAAGCCCCATTCAAGCCTACCACAGTACTAAGCAAATAGCAGGTGTAGACAGGGACTAACTGGTAACTATAGCATGTTAGGTGCCCTGGCCCTCAGGGAGTTGAGCCAGGTCCCCTCACCTGAGCGGGCAGGAAACCCGCTGCAGTGTCCCCCTCTGCTGCCGCGTCCCAATGCAGTTCACAGCTTTGCAGCCTGCTCGCGGTGCTCCCAATGCTGCTAAGGCCGGAGTGATCCCTGGGCCCCCTAGGCATGCTCACGTATGCCTGGGCTAGATTTAAAGGGCCAATGGTGGGAAAAGTTCCCCGCGGTCTGGGATGATGATGCCTTGCCACTTCCTCTTCACCTCAGCAACAGGTCCAGCTCCTGGTGAGTGCGTGTTGTCTGCATCCTGATCCCGCATTCCAGTGGTTCTTCTGCCTCCTGCTCCGGATCCTGCTTCTGCCCAAGTCCTGTTCCAGCTCCTGCTTCCGTCCAGCTCCTCCGCATCCCTGCTTCCCTGGATTGATCTTCTGGCTCTGACTCTGCTTGTCTCCTGGTTTCTGTTTGTCCGCTGCCTGCCCTGATCTTCAGCCTCTTCATTTCTGCTTGCCACTACCTGCCCTGATCTTCAGCCTGGTTCTACATCTCTGCCTGTTCGCTGCCTGCCCAGACCTTGGCCTGGCCTCCACCTTGTATAGCTTGCTGCCTGCCTCAACCCTTGGTATGTCTAACCTGTCTTCTGCCTGTCAACTGAGAGACCCGCGCCTAAGTCCTGCCGGCCCAGGCACCCAAGGGCTCAACCTGCGGGGAACGTGGGTTGATATAGGTGAAGGTCCTGTTGGTTTCTCTCTCCCGGAACCGCCTCCCAACAACGAGGACCACCAGGGGCCTTCCTTTGGTGTTGGAAACAACCTCATCTCAGCTCAAGGTTCCACCTCTCTTACATAGCAATTAGCAACAAACTCTTACCTGTGCAACATAGCAGTCTCCTGGGACCCAAGTTGGGACAAGTTGACAAAGAGACTGGATGAAGGACAAATCACAGTGAACATCTTTTTATCTTGCCTATAGCTGCCATTTGGATCATGTGATACTGTTATGCTCTTACTAAAAGGACTAAGTATGTGCAAGAAACTATTTTCTCTCTTGCATTTTGCATAGATAAATTGTGCATTCAGAAGCTCTCATAGAGTGGACGAAAAGCTTTTAAAATGAAGGCATTGGCATTGGCAAAAGTCTTTTTCTGATCTTCTCTGCTGCAGTTAGTGGTCTCTCACTCGCTGTGACAGAAAGAAAATGTCAGTGGCAATGCTTTCTATGTTCTCTGGCAGCAGGGTAGGCATGGAGTAGAGATTAAAGTAATGCCATTGCCCATGAAGACTGATGTTTGCTTAGCTGCAGACAGACTGAAATGAAATACAGACTTGCCAGCCTTCTTGGTTCTGATTCTAACAGGTTTTTTTGTGCTTGCAGATGTGTCAGTCAGCAGTATTCATACATACACTGTATATATGTATATGTGGGTGTGTGAGACTGAGATATTTTTTTAAATTTTTTATTTATGCATATATCAGTTTACATATCAAGAATAATTTTGATTAATAGATAAATTCTGAAGTACTAAGTAACATTACAAAATCAAAACATCATAATAACATAAATCATACTCCAAGCTTTAAGTCTGCCATTATTGCTGGATCCAATACCACTATAATATGTACTATGAATAAAAAGAAAAATAGATCTGCACCTCTAGAGGGGATTTTAATTATAATAAGGAGAGATAACTCAGCCAGTTACTGAGAGATATCCATATAATTACCCATCATTATCCTGAGTTGTCACATTTACTACTTTATCACTCAAAAATTGTACCAATTGTGATGGTAGAAAGAAAAGATATGAAGCTTCTTTATACTTGATATAACATTTGCAGGGAAATTTTAGTAGGAAAAAGGCCCCTATTTGCTGGACCTTAGGTCTGAGGAGCAAAACTTGCTTCCTCTTCTTCTGTGTCATCTTGGACACATCAGGAAAAAGCCTAACCTGCAAGCTCAAAAAAGATTCTAATCTATGTCAGAAAAAAAGCTTCAAAACCCAATCTTTATCAGATTCTAATGCAAATGTCACAATCAATATTGCTGGAATGGCTTGAGCTGAATACGATGTCTCCAAAAGTTCTGAAACATTTAAAGTAGGCATAACAGGCTTCACTTCAAATTCTGGCGTAGTCTCCATCTGATTTTGTTCCTGTCTATTTTTTAAAGAAGGTAAATAAAACGCTCGTATCAAAGGTGGAACAGCATTTTCAGGAATATTGAGAATTTCCATTACATATCTTTTAGACATGTCTTTTGGTGGTATTTAAGGTATCTTTGGAAAATTCATGAAACGAAGGTTTTTACCTTTCATAGCATTCTCAAGATTTTCGATCTTACTTAATAACAATGAATTATCTCTTTCAAAATATTCCTGTAAAGACTTACAAGAAATCATAGTTGTATTAACCTCCTTAATCTGCTGAGCATTAGATTTTATAGTATTTTCCACAACTTGTAGATGCATTTCATGGTCATTGCTTCTCTCTACCAAGGAATTTAACTGATTAGATAATAAATTCCCCAGACCTTCAATAGCCTCCCACAATGAATCCAGAGTTACCAGATTAGGTTTAGCCAAGGAAAATCATGGACTTGGTGGTAAAGGTGTAGAAAAACTTCTCAGATTCATTCTAGAATCTTCTCTTCTGGTTGAGCTACAGGCAAACTCGTCAGGTATTCCAGCTCCGGTGTCCACACCTTCTCTTCCAGGTTCGAGACACCCTGCCTGGATGTGACTGGGGCCTGCATCATAGGCAGGCATCCCCACCAGGTTCTCTTCTGGGTTTCTGCGTGTGGCAGGGTTCACTGGTGCCTCCCTCCAAATCGGGGACAGAGATGTTTCTGAGTCTGGCAGGGAGACCTGCATCTCCTCAGTGGCTCCCGGTCAAAGTGACTCCTCTCCCAATTTCAAACCCCTTCGAACCATATGGCTATCTATCAGGCCAGTCACCGATGTATCCAGGTGGAGCCTGGGGTAAGCTTTCTCCCTTGCATGCCTTTTCCTGGTCAAATGGGACATTTGAGGCAATTTTTTTGCAAGAAATCTTTAATGAAAATCAGCCAATGCATTCAAAACGAGAGTGCAGACGCCATCTTGGATCCGAGACTAAGACATTTTTGCACACATTGTGAGGGATAGTCCTAGAAAGAGACTGAGTTTTTGCCACCACTATCAAGCTGCTGCTGCTAACTCTGCTTGAAAAGTTGGTTCTGTGATTGCTAAGCACTGACATGAACTTAGTATATGAAAAAGATTGAGTGTGTTACACAGAGATATTCATTCAGTACTAGAATAGTACAGTAAATGCTGGTACAGTATCAATAAATTATATTGTAATATCAAAACTCCAGTAGGCACTTCAATTTCTTTCAAGCCCCTGCAAGGAAAGAGCAGAGCATGGAATGGCAGGTGCAAAATGTTTATTGCCACCAGCTCAGCCTGTGAGAAGTACAAACAGTATCAGTAGTGGCAGCAAGTAAAAAGGCAGTCCTGTCCCTAAACTTAAATGAGACATTTTTAGCTGCAGAAAGCCAGGAGTGGAAGCCAGCGCAAGGCATAAGGAATTGAAATTTGGAGAAAATGTGCCACCACCACCACCTGTTGCTCTCCCTCTTGTTTTGAAGCAAGGGAAAAAGGTGGGAGGAGCTTGTGTTAGCAGGGTAGAGGCAAAGACAAGGGCAGCAGAAGTGCAATACCCAAAGCCAGCAGTGCCCTCCTCTATGATTACTGCTTTTGTAGTAATCAAGGTAGTAATTTAAACAACTGATTGGGAGAAATAATCTTATCTAGGATTCCCTGAATCAGTAGCTATTGAAGAACTAGTAGCTGAAGATAATTTTGAAGGTCTAGTCAGTAGCATCTTAATCTCCAGTGAGGTGATGGGAGAGAGAGATTAACGGTGTTGAGAATAAGCCCCAGGAAGAGCAGGCAGTGCAGATAGAGAACATGAGTGATGCCCTTGGCCTTTTCCCTCAGGGTTCACTCTCAATCTCAACTCCAGTGCCAGCATTAGCCACCAAAGATGCAGAGAAGAGTTTACGCAAAACATCCTTTATTTTGAATCACTTTCATAGAAGGAAGGACCTTTGTTTGGCTCAGTGTATTCCCTGCAGCATAGACATCAGTAGAAGGAAGTTATTGGGGCATCTGACAAATGCTGGTATGCAGCATCACTTGCAGAACTGAAGAACTGGGTGGGAATGGGGTCAGAGGAACAAACTGTAAGTTTGGAGGAGGAGAGAAGATGGGTAGTTTCCTCCACCGTGACTTCGGAAAAGGAGGCCAGGGCAAGGGCAGAGAAATGGAGGAGATAAAGATGATCTGGTTGAGAATTCAAGACTTATTTTCTGAATCTTGTCATGAAAGTTGTAAACCATAGTCTGGGCAGAGAGTGAAGGGGGGGAGGGAGGCAAAGAAAGTTTGAGGAGGGAGTATAGTATGGCAAAGAGATGGAGAGGGTTGGATGCAAGAGAGTTTGTCAGGTGGATGTAGTAGTTTTGGCAAGTATAATAGCAGATTGGAAGAAGATCATCATGAATTTCAAATGCATGAAGTCAGCATAGGCATAAGATTATAGTTAGAGAAGTTCTGCAGAGTGGGCACAGGAAAGTACGAAGTGAATTCTAGGGATGAGCCAAGGCTGAGGTTTGGTGCACCTTACAGGATGGGTAAGGGGAGGGATAAGATTTTCTAAAATAGAAGAGAGTATAGTGTTGTAAGAAGAAACTGCTTCATAAACTGACTTAAACAATGAAGTTGAAGATAGGAGAGGTGAAACAGTAATGGAGAGAATACAAGGGTCGACAGCCTGGAGATTCCTGAAGATGTAGATGGTGACTGGAAGAAACTGTGAGCAAGGATGGGTTAGTGTGAAAATAGGAGAAATAGAGCATTAACACTATAAGATAGTCCTTACAGCATACTTTGTGAAATTATCTTAATCTTTATTGGTTGGAACAAACTCCAGAGTTTTGAGTAAAAATAATCCACTTATATTGAGTTATATAAGTGGATTGTAAGGACTATCTTATAATGTTCATGCTCTATTTCTCCTGTGATTTTGCTACAGAGCGTGCATCATATCTCCGCTGTCTTTGTTAGGGTGAAAGTATTCAGATGATCTGAGAGAGGAAGACTTGTGGTGGGGAAGTCTGAGAGACAGCACCTCAGGAACAGACTAGGACAAGGTAGTGGCCATGCTTGTGAGTAGGGTCATAATAAAAAGTTGGAGATTAAATGAGATTAAGGAAAGGGGTTTTGAGGCATAAGAGTCAGGAGTCATGAAGGTTAAAGTCACCAAGAATAAGATGGGTCAAGGAAGAAATAAAATCAAGAATCAAAGTCAACGAGAAAGGAGGAGGGGGATTTATCAGGGAGTTGATAAATAATAGCTACCTAGAGAGGTAGAAGAGTGAATGGCAGATTGAGTGGGCCTCAAAGGAAGAAAAAGATTGGGATTGAGATGGAAGAAGAGATTGAAACCTACAGGAAGGGCAGAGCAACAGTGAAATACTATCACTGTGGCCTTAATGTGCGAGATGTATGGGATAAAAGGTAACCTCCATGAAGCAGAGTCCTCAGGGAAAGCCAGATCTCAGTGAAGCAAGGAGATGAAGAGTATGTGAAATAAAGAGGTCATGAATACAAAGCAAGCTTGTTGGAAATAGTGTGGGCATTCCACAGGGAGCACGAGAAAAGAAGAAAAAAGGGAGGGAGAAGGGGAATAGTGACAAGACTAGCAGAGCCATAGCCAGACATTTAGCACCTATGGCCTAGTGAGAAAGTGTACCATTACCCTGAACACAACATACAACACCACGAGCTGGGAGACTCTGTTACATGTTTTGGCTTTGGGTTTTATCTTGGCTCAGCAGTTTCTTTCTGCTTCTTTCTGGCACCATGAGCCTTCATTCACAACTACCAGGGATCTTGTTTCCCCCTTATTTTATAGCTCCTCCCAATTTTATTTACTCCAGACATTGCAGTGTCAGTCCTCCCTCCTGGTCATACCTGCCCACACACAATTAAAATATATGCATTTATAATACTGGATTTTACATGAAAAAGGACATTCTCAGGTAAAAGTATCACTTAAAACTACATGTATATTATATTTACAAGCAGAAAACCCTGCAAAAAATGTAAAAGAAAAAAGACGCTTGGAACTCATATGGTATTAGGCCTGTGGAAACGCATGTTAAGTATAGGCTTGGCCCTAAGAAAGCCATGAGTAAATTTAATTAAATCAGAGCTTAATTTGTGGGGGAACAGGGTGGAATGACGTTCTGGCACTTCTCTTTAGGTTTAAGAGGTAGAACAGTAGGGGTGTTCTGTCCCAACCCTTCCTCTCCACGCAGTCTGCAAGAAAGAGGGGCTGAGCCTGAAGCACACAGAGAGGAGAACAGCCATTCTGCTCCCTAATCCAGCCCCTCCTCACCAACTCTCCTTAGGGTTGTCAGCTTTTCCACTTACCTGGACTGGACAAAGAGCGAGAAGGGGGATCCCTCATTTTTATAAACTTCTCTTCCCCTTAGGGCCTTAATCTTGCAGCAACTTTAATTTTTAAAGCCTGCAACAGTGGCGCCTCTCGTGCAGCATTCAGAGTTAGCTGGAAAAGGACAGGAGTGGACTCGGAGAGATGGTTGAGCCAGCCCAGCACTTGGAGGGAGGGAAGCAGCAGGAGAAGGCAGTGGCAGACAGCAGAATAGAAGGCAATGCAGTGACAACCATGACCAGAGGCTAGGGATGGTCTTTTTGTAGGCCCAGAGGAATTTGGCTGCAGTGGGCCAACGGTGTGTGCAGCGCGTGCACCTTGCAGTTAGACAGCGAAGTTCAGCAGGGCCTGTCGCAAATTCACAGCTCTCCATTGCCAGCTGTGGACAGAATACAATCACGGTTGCACTGACCCCTTGCTGCCCATTGCAGTTCCATAAGCCCTGTCTGAACTGCAGCAAGGAAGAAACGAGGAGCAGAGGTAGAGGGACAGGATGGGAGCCAGTTCCAGATTCCAGCGTCAGCACGAGAGGCATGCGCTCAGGGCAGGCAAAGCATGCAATATTGTCCTTTCTGCCACTATGCTAACAGGCTAGATTTAAGGCAGCTGTTTGGCTCTCGAGATGCTCAGCCTTCCCTTGCGGTAGACCAGGGCTTGTTTGACCAGGCTTTTACAGTATCTGGTCATAATTGTAACCGGACACTGTACAACTAGCTTTAAAACTGGGCTGTTTGGTTCAAAACTGGCCAGTTGATCACCCTACTTCACCTATATTGCAGGTAACAGAAGGAGAAGGGGTAATACTGAAGCAGACACTGCAGAGCAAAGAACAGACACAAAACAAGGTTTGAATTAGCACAAGTTTGAAAGTTGTGAGCAGTAATGCCAATTGTTAAGGCTTTAACCCTGATCTTGATGAATGGCACTGCCGCTCACATCTTTAAAACGTATGTTACCTCATCCTCTTTTTGTGTCCATTAATGTCTGGCAGACCAACCCAGAACTGTGTTCTGCCACTTTTTTCCTGGGACCCAAGAAAGTGGCACAGAGCCGGCAGTGTGTATCAGAAGCAGAACAGAGCCAGTAGCTGTGTGGATTATTCATGCCCCTCCCCCCAGCCTTTGCAGGAAGTAAAGAAGAACAGAGGGCGTTGGAGCTGCTTATCCTGAGACAAGAACTCCCACATGACTTTGACTCAGGTATGCCTGTATGTATATGTGTGTTTTTAAATTTATGCCCATGTGTCGGTCTATGTGTGTCTGTGTGTGAGAGAGAAAGAGTTCACACCTGGCCCTCATCCTGACCCTTTGCAAAGGTCAAATCTGGCCTTTCTCCTACTTTCACATCTTACCTCATCAACAGTTCCACTTCCTTTCTGCCTACAAATTAAGCTATGATTACATTTATAATATAATAAATCTCCCATACCAAAACAGCACGAAATGCCAGCGCTCGAACATTAACAATGCTACTTATAAAAAGGCTATAGCTCCACTTGAAATCACCTCTTATCAAACAATTTTACAAAAATAGTTATTTGATATGTTTTTAATGTTTAGTTTTTAGCCTCTCATATGAGTTGGCGAGTGAATTTACACCCCTACTATTGTAATTAAATCAAAAGTGCATTATTTAATCGAAAAATATTTTAGTCGAAAAAAAATTTTGGGACAGAGAGGAAGGTTTCATACTAAGTTCTTTTTACTACTACAATCGGGTAATGTGTTCTTTGTAATTATCAACCAACCTCCTCTGACCTGGTTTGAAAAAGGGTGTAACTTATGTATGTATTTGCTGGCTAACTGATGTTACAAAATTATTCCGTGATGATTTTGTAAACAACCTACATCTTTATTGGCTGACAACATTCAAACTCTATATGCTGATGACAGTACATTGTACAACGAATACTTAAGAAAGTTAAAACCAGTAATTCTCAGCTCTGTCCTGGAGATACACTAAGAGATCTTTTTGTATATGTTGGAGACACAGCGTAAGATTACTGTATTTATCTCATGCATATTTTTTGTGTTCCTCCAGGAATGGGTTGGGAAACATGGGTTAGATAAACATTCATCTGGGATAACAGAGGTCTAGAGAATCCTGCTTTGAGTCAGGGGAATGGACTAGTTGTCCTTGGAGATCCCGTGCAGTCCCACAAAATCACTCCCATCTCCAAAGATCTATTAAATAGGTTTTTCAGTGGATGTACCAGAACATCTCCCTTAGTATTCTAGGATGTATTTCATCTGGTCCCAAGTCTTTGTCTACTCTCAATTTTGCTGGTTCCACATAAACACTCTCTTCCGTAAATGGTTTCATATATACCCCACTCCCATATATCTCTTTTCATCAATCAGCAGTCCTTCTCCAAACTCTTCTTCAGTGACTAATGAATAGAAGTATTTGTTTAGCATTTCTGCTTAATCCTAATCCCTCTCCACACATTGCTCCTTGTCACCTTTCCATTTTAGAATTTTGACTCTGACCTTCCTCTTTTCACTGACATACTGGAAAAAGTCTTGTCATCTTCCTTTACCTCTTTAGCTATCTTTTCTTCCACTTGCACTTTTGCTGTCCTGAATTCTTTCTTCATCTCTTTCCGCTTTGCCAGATATTCTTCCCTCTGATTTTCTTCTTTTTGAGATTCATTGTACTTTTTGAATGTTAATCTCTTTGCTCTTACGTTTTCAGACACTTTTTGGAGAACCATATCTGTTTTCTTTCCCTCTTAATTTTATTGACTACTTGACATAGAGAAAATTCTTTTTTACTCAATGCACATTTAAGCTCTGGAATTTATTGTCAGAGGATGTGGTTAAGACAGTTAGTGTAGCTGGGTAGTCACTGTTAGTTGTCAGAATTAGTAGCATGGGATCTCTTTAATGTTTGGGTACTTGCTAGGTACTTTTGATTTGGATTGGTCAATCTTGGAAACAGGATACTACAGTTGATGGATCCTGAATGGCAAATCTTATGTTCTTATATTCTTATGAAAGAAAATCAAACTAAATTTCATTTGATTTCATTCTTTTGCTTTAAAAAAAATATTATATCACAACCACTGCAAAAAACAAAACAAAACCCTCCCAAACCCTCCTCTGAATCCTTCCTCCCTCCCTAGATCATCTTTTCCTATTCTTCTTTCTTCATGGGGCAGCCTTGATCTCCGGTTGCTCCTGACTTATTAGTGTGGCTATTGTATATGGTGCTGGCAGGGAAAGAGGATCTGGAGGAGGGAAATCAGAGGAAGGCAAATATGGTCCTAGAGGGGGGTGGGTTTTGCAGTGGGGGCCTATCAACGTGTTTTGTTTTGCTTTACTTTTATCTTCTTGGTTTGTTTCCATGTTAAAAAAGCAAAAGGAAACAAAGCAAACAACAAATGAAACAAAAAAAAAGTAATAATAAAATAATAAAAAAACAAAATAGGAAAAAAAAATGTCTGTGCACACTCCTAATCAATTAGCTGCATTAATGGGGGCACATTTTCTTAATCATTAATGCAGCCTTTCCCAAACCTGTCTTTGGGACCCCCACATCCAGTCATGTTTTCAGAAGTTTAAGAATAAATATGCATGGGATGGATTTGCAAATGGTGAAGACCCAGTATATATCCATGCCACATATTGTTGATAACTACCCACTAACTAGTTCAGCATATAACCACTGAGGATGCTATTGCACATCTTAGTGATTTCGTCCACAATGAATGAATGACACTCCTATTGCCTTCATATGTTTTGGGATTACCAGAGTATATTTTCCATTTATATTTTAAGATTACTATATAATGAGAATGGAGAATTCAGAAACTATAGATAAGCTATATCTAAGTACCATATTGGTAGGTGAATAGCATAAATACAGCATCAACTAAAGTGTGGCCTTAAAATGGGAAGGTGACATAATAAAATGTTATAATTTTTATTCCAAAATATGTAAAAATATGATAAATAGTATCTACTAAGACTTAAATAAGATTTAATAGTAAAGCTAAAAGAAGAAGCATTAGAATCAATGAAGAGGTTAATATTTTGAAATCTTGCTTCCATTCCTGTTTATGCAAGTGTCTTAGGGGGTAGATTTTAAAAGCCCTACATGCACCAAATCAGGAAGATATGCACGTCTCTTGGGCTGGCGTGCGTATTTTAAGAAGAGTCCATGTACACATGATTCTCCCAGTATGCGCACAAAAAAAGTCCAAAAAGGGGCGGGGTGTGGACGTGGTCGGGACAGGGCATGGGTGTTCTGAGAATTTAAATGGAAACCAGCACGTATTCGTAAACCATCGGGATCCATACATGGAGCAACGGTTTATAAAATGTTTAAATAAATAAATATTTACATGCAAACCGCGCGCCGGGCTCCCCTACCGCGTAACTTTATTTCTGCTAAAGATGGCATGTAAGTTATAAAACCAAAAAACACTAGGCTTGTCAGTGGGGTTTTAAAGGTTGGGGCAGGTAGGGTAAAAGAGAGGTTAGTTAACTAAGGGGCTTAGGAAGTCCTATCCTGTAACTGGGCAAAGTGGGAACAATTGCGTCGGCGCTTGTGTATATTAAAATCCCCCAACTTATGCATTAGAAGTGGCACATTTGTGCACCCATATAAAATGGTGCGGACATTAATGCGCGTCTAGCTGATTTTACAAGATGCGCAAATACGCGCACATGTTATAAAATGGCTGCATCCATGGGCACAAGCTGGTATACGCACGCATGTACGCCCGTGCGGTTGTTTTAAAGTTACTGTCCCAGCACCTTACGTTCAGCCTAATGAAGGTCTGCAGGAGGACTGAAAATAAACTACATTTCTGTATGCTTTTTCTTTTTTCAAAATGCCTGCTTTGCTATTCTGCTCCCTCACACACTGATAGGCACCATTCATCCTGGACCTGAACTTCAGTCCTGAATGTTTGAATTTATGTTACTCTGGGGTATGTGTTTCTATTGATGGGAAGGAGTTTAGATTTAATAGTAGAACTGTCTGCCCAACTATAGATAGATACTGATGATATCCCACAAGGCCTGTGCAGCCTTAGCAAGATGTTGCCCTAAGAACACATGTTTGCCTCAGCCTACAGGCCTGAACAGTGGTAAAGAAAGAGGGCATTCTTGAGTTGTATTTATCCATGCTGTATAACCTGTGAAGAGCTGATCTTTTTTCAATAGTAGCAGAAAATGTTGCTTCCTGCAGAAATAAGATTAAAGACTTGTTTTTTTTTTTTTGGCTGATCTAAAGATGGAAGACAGGTGCTGATAAGTGCTAAATTGACCCTGAACCAAGTATGAAACCACATTCCTCATCCCTAATTAGCTAGCAAGAATTGATTTGCAGAGAAACAAGGCAACTATAAGTATAGGTGTTTTGACTATATTCGATTGGGACTCTTCCCTCCTATCAGACAGTACTGACACTGAAATGTACACACATGCCTCTCTGTGAATGCTTGTCTATTGTTGTTATTCTGCTTATTTTGCTGCCTCTCAGAGCAGAACCCAGTATCAGATGCTGCTGAAGCGCTGCTTCATTTATGCGCCAGAGGGAGGAGTATGAAGACCTTCAGGAGTTCTGATGCTGACATCTGAGTGCAGAAACCTATGTGGTCCAATAATGAAGGTATATCAAAATACGTATCTTATTGTAGCAAGAATAGTTGTCAAAAAAGAAAACCCTATGACATTGGTTTATTATGACATAGGAGAGGATTACTGGTTAGCTTACATAATGTGCATATGATGAAAATTGGAGTGGCAGAACATGATTTGAAGGATTTTGTAATTGGTATGCTGGTTTAGTATTTTAATATGTCTTTTTGTCTCTCTCTTTCTCCCTCGCTCTTTCTCTCTAAGACCAATGTACAAAGCTGCAAATTACGGTACTTTGCATAAGTGATTTCACCCATTAAAATGGCAAATTGTAGACATATGCAAAATTTTGCCTGTACTATTTGATATTCTACTATGCAAATATTTGGGGTTTCTGAATCCATTCACAAAACTTATGGAAAATTGCTTAATGAGCTGAGAAATTATGCAAATATGCTCATTAGCAATTCTATATAAGCAAAATTTCACAAGCAAAATTTTGTGTGAAACAGTTTGAGATTTCATGCAAACTTTTTCAAATAATTTTTGGATATGAAGCAATTTGCATAGCATTACAATGTGCTGGTAATACTCAAAACACTCAATATAATTTGCAAATTACCAGACCATTTCCATGAAGCTTGTTACGGTTTCATATATCAGACTCAAAGTGATGTGTATCTCTCTCTGTTACGCTCTTTATCTATGTATCTATCTATCTGTCCGTGATCTATTGATATATCATCTATTGCTTTATCTCATATTTATGTTTAAAGATATTTCATATCTGTGCATATCTTACAGTCTGATATTCAAATTTAAGCATACTCATTAAATATACTTGCTGGATTCAAGAGAAGTTGAGCTTATTTTTTAATTGTCATATTGAACAGAATTCTGATAGATTAAGAATTTATAAACATCCCTTATTAGAATTGGCTTTGTGTGGCCAATAAATTCCAAACCAATACTTTTTTCAACTCCATTTACTCTGTAGTTTTAAGCACTGTCTGAGGTGGTGAAAAATATCTTGCAATTAAAACAAAAAGAACACTGGCTTTCTTCCAAGAACTCTGTAGTCAGCCATAAAATTTGCTTAGACCAGTTTAGTACTAGCAATAAAAATAAGCTAATTTTAAACCAGAAATTAACAATTGATGATTATTTCCCATACGCACAATGACACAGACTTCTCCCGCCGAGTCTCTGGCAAGAATCAGACTTCATAATCTATAGAAAGTCAGGATGAGGTTAAGCCCATGCACACAAGCTTATTACTATTTATTTTGCCAGCTCTTGAATGACTGATGACATTTATATTGATAATAATTTATAGTATTAAAGAATAAACTTGTAGGAGAGAAATGTATAAGACTTTGCTATATGTAAGACTCATATTTTTGCCGAGATTTTTATTTGTCAAGTTTTAGAGCCTGAAGAAGGATCCGAGCTGCCGACAGCGCTGACTTCCTTCTGCTGCCAGCAGCTGTCATAGCATAGTGGTTTCCATTGGTGAAAGTGCTCTGTGCTGTCACAGCTATTGGTGCCAAAGGAAGACTGCACCACTGGCATCTTGCTGCCCTCATCCGATTCTGAACTTTGACAAAGATCAGTGAAAAACATAAGTCCTAATTATAGCATACAGTTCAGATTTTTTTAATTACAACTATTTTCAATGGTTGGCTATGGGTCCATCATGATCGGTCATGAGATAATCATGGGTGACTCCACTAGGAGCAATGGAACTGTTGCAGCAGACCCAGGGGTCCTTACTATGTATTGTATCATTTTAATTGTATTATAGCATGTTTATTGTAACATGGGATACATTTTGAAAACTACAGACCTGTCTGTGACTAATATATGTATCTATTTTGAAATTAATCGAAACTACCCTATTAAATCATAATTCTGCTGCTCTTAACTGAAGACTCCATGCATCATGTGTCATGGAGACAGTCAAACATTTACAAGACAGCTGATAATATTTGCCTTGTCTAGGATAAATCTTCCCCTTTTCCTTAGTCCCAGTGTTTCTCAGCTGTTTTCCATTTTTATAACGGCTGTCCTGTGAGAAGACATGTAAACGTTATGGGCACTGGGAGAAAGAGTGCACTTTTGTGGGCTTTGCATCAATTTTCAAAGCAAAATTATGCATGCGTTTTCACGTCAAAAGTTGCTGTGGGGACAAAGTAAGCACGGCAACTAACTGGTACCTGCTCTTTCTGTGGGTAGATTTTTGCTGTAGAATTATCAGAAGAATTTTAAAAGCTCGATGCATGCATCAATCAGGTGATGTGCGAATAAGTCGGACTGGTGCACGCCGAGTGGCCGAGTGGCATTTAAAAGCCAGCCGGATACATGCGTTCCTCCCCCTGCACGCACAAATGAAAAGTTTCCATAAAGGGGCATGGCAGGGGCATGGTCTGGGTGGAGCATGGGTGGGACATGGGCGTTCTCCTGCCACGTGACTTTACTTCTACCATGAGCGATATGTAAGTGATAAAACAAAAAAATATAGGCAGATCAGTGGGGTTTTAAGGGTCGGGATTAACAGAGGGGAAGGAAGGCTATTAAACTAGGAGGGTGTGGAAGACCTGTTCCTTAAATGGTTGAACTGAGAATGAACTGATTCTTTGTGCGCCCCTTCGTGCGTGCCTGAAGTGAAGCCTGCAGATACTCTTCTCTACTGCTCTTCTGCTCTGATAATACAATGAAAAGGGAGCAGGAACACCCCACTTTCTTCCCAACCCAGCACAAATAAATGTATCTGAAACTTCTCCTCTCAACCCCTTCTATATATTCCCTCTGCACCTTGTTATAAATGGCCACATCCCTGGGCATGGGCTGACAAATGTTCACACATGCGCGCCGGTTTTAAAATTTACTTTTATGTACATAGCGTTAATGCAAACTACATGTATACGATGCTTTTTACTCCTATGACCTAAACATGCCACTGGGAGTGCTTCCTCTAAGTGCAACTGGACATACACATGTGTGGACATTTAGCCACACTGAAGGAGGGTTATTTTTAGAGAACTGATTAAAATGGGAAAAATGCTTTTTAAATTTTTATCCATGTAAACCACTTTCAAAATTGTCCGCTACATTCACAGTGACATTACAAAAAGAGAGCACCAAAACATTGCTCTATTGAACGACTCCCCTGCAAGTATGGAGCACTACCAATATGCTTACCCACCTCGGGGTTTTTTTGTTTTTTTAATCAACATGCTCCATTTGAGGCCCTCATATACGAGGATCTTTCAGTTGCCTGCTGGGAACATATTTCCTGTTCTCTCTGCCCAGTTTCCTGTTAGGCCTTGCAGGGATAGTAAGAAGAGGGCAGACAGGAATGTTACACCCAGAAGCAGCCTTGGAAAATATGACATAAATGACCTTTAAAAAGTATTTGATCTTTGAAAAGATGCAGAGTGCAAATGTATCAATGCAGTCTTGTTGTAATCTACTTGAAGTTTTCATGGGTAGGTTAAACTGTTGATACAGCATCAAATGCATTTGACTATATTGAACAAAGCTTTTCCCCTTAGGCTTATTGACTTCTAATTTATCCGTCATCCATGTTTATAGTGTGTGTGTGTGTGTGTTTGTGTGTAATGTCTGAGCATAATAGAAAAGTGTAGAAACTGCAGGTTTCTACCATTTATTTATTTATTTAAATGTATTAATTGCAAATATGGACCACTCGAGGCGATGTACAAACAGCAGTCATCATTTACATGTCTCAGTGCCATCCAGAGATATCGATCAGCCAATATGATATATGATAATGCATAAAAACATCCTATGCTTCCATCCACGCTTAAACACCCACCCACCACCAACCACCATCTCCCAGCAAATATCACTCAATCCACCATTACCCATTCCCCCCACCAAAATGTCACTCCCCCCAACTAAAAATGGAATACATGTGGGATTCTTCATTTATCAGCTGTTTCAGAAAAATTACCAGACATTTCTACAAGTGGTCAATAACTGAGATATTGCATTATAAGGAGCTCTCCTCCCTTCTTTCTTATGCTGGTAAGGATTTGAAAAAGACCAATCACTCTCCTATCTCTGTGCACATTGCATTACATGGCCAAATGCTTATACAGTGTGCTAAGGCTAGGTTGCTATATTAATATTATAAAAAGAAAGGATATCTGCATATCTCCACTAAGTTTAGGGATGCCATTTATGGCTTTCTTGGCAATAGTAAAGCAGTGAATGATGTCATGAAAAGAAAACTAGCCACAACCAGCTAAGGGCCCTTTTTACTAAGCATTTTTCCCATAGAAACAAAATGGGAGAAAGCTTTACAATTTACTCTTTATGTATTCTATCTTTTGGCATTTCAAAGCAGATTATATTCAGGTGCCTAAGGCAATGGTGCCTGAAGTGACCTGCCCAAGGTCACAAGGAGGAGTGTCAGTAGAATTTGAGCCCTGGCTTCTCTGGTTCACAGTCTACTGCTCCAACCATTAGGCTATTCCTGCATTTCTGATAGCAGATAAGGAATGTGAGGCCTATCTAGTCTGTCCAGTTTAATTCCTGGTGCATTGTCTAGATTCCACTTGTTCTCTGGCTTTCCCCTTACTTCCTTGCAACTAAGGATCTTCTGTGCTTATCCCGTACTTTCATGAATTCCAATATCATTTTTGTCTTCATGCATTCATCATCCTTTTTCTGAAGAAATATGTTTTAATGTTGCTCCTGAATTTAACTTCTTGGAGCTTCATACTCAACTCAGCTTCATGCTCAACGCCTGTCCTCAAGAGCCAAAAACAGGTGTGTTTTTTTAGGATATTCCTGATGAATATGTATTAGATAGATTAGAATGTACTGCCTCTATTATATGAACATTTATCTCATTATGGATTTCCTAAAATGCAGGCCTATTTATGGCTCTTGAAGTCTGGAGTTGGCCATCCTTGTTCTAAAGCATTCTTTCTTCTAAAAATGTTTTGCGTCTTGTGTATTGTTTATAACTTTGAGGTATATGACTGTTTCCTTCATAACCCCCTTATCTCACCTCTCCATTAGGGTAAATATATTTAGATCCTCCAGTCTCATCTCATATGGCTTTCAGTGTAGACCCTGCATATTTTATCTCTTTCTTTAATGCCAGTTTCATCTTCCATTGACTTTCCCTAACTCATCTGGGGGGTCGTGCATGTTCTATGAATGGGGGCTCTGGGTACAGTATGAGCCCAAACAGTGGGAAAAGTTCACTTCTAGGCCCTTGATTTTCACATACTTAGACTTAAAAAGAAGAATCCTCACACTCTGATTGATGTTCTAACAAAATTGTTTACTGTAACAAAATGTGTTCCTCGAAACCAATTTGGCAGACAATGTATTTCCATGGTGAAGAATCAGCAGTCTTCATTCATTAATTTATAGTTCAAACAGAAAGGTTCTTTTTGTTTTTCTATAGCAGGTCTTCTAGCCTCCTACCGAATAGGCTCTGGGATTTGAAGGGGAAAGGGGGGCGGGAGAAGGAGGAGGATAAGAGAGAGCAAGCTACTACTGAAATGAACTGCAATAGGAAGAGGCAGCGTAATATGAGCTGTCAGCATAGGAAAGTCAAGCAGGCTAAAAAGATGATCAGATCCCTTACTATGAAGGGAGTGGTGGAGGGGTGGTGGCATTACATATACCACTAAGGATAACCTGGTACATGAAATTCTCTGTATCTGTGGTGCTCCTCCTCAGGACACTCTTCCCTCCTCTTTAATTATTTGATGCACCAAGATAGCATAGACTTCTTTTCTTTGTCCGTTGTAAAGAATCATATGCTTGGACAGGTCAGTACTTTTTCCCTGAAGAATCACAGTGGATTCCTATATGGGTTCCAGTTTCCTTCTGGAAAACCACAACTGCAATGTTCCTAAACTCAGAGATTTATTTACTTATTTCAAATTTTTATATACCGGTATTCGTTTTCACATCATATCGGTTTACACGGAATGGTTTAACAAAGTAAAGAAATACATAGAACCGATAGAGTTAAAGTAAGCGCAGGAAGAATAAGATAGGTAACAGCACTGAATATAAATCAACAGGGTTGTACTATTTACAATTTTACAAGAGGCATTAAGGTTGTATTAATTATACTTTCGTAGGGGGCAGGAAGCAGAGAGGAGGGGCAGGCAAAAAAAGGGGGGGAAGGGAGCAGTGGCAGTGGGAGAAAATTGACATGGGGAGGGGGGGAAAGGGTGGAGTTATGTGAAAGCCTGTTTGAAAAGCCAGGTCTTTAGCTTTTTTATGAATTTCTGAGTGCAATGTTCTTGGCGCAGATCAGGGGTCATGGAATTCCAGATCGAGGGCCCTGCAATGGATAATGCACGTTCTTTCGTGGAGATGAGATGAGTGAGGTTGGGAGATGGAGTGCACAGGATTCCTTTGTATGTGGATCTGGTAGGTTTGCTGGGGGTGTGGAACTGTAAGGAGTCATTGAGCCAATGTATGTCCTGGTTGTGTAGGGTTTTATGGATGATCGTGAGGGTTTTGTGGAGGATTCTGAAGGAGATTGGGAGCCAGTGGAGTTCTTTGAGTATGGGGGTGATGTGATCTTTCTTGCGAGTGTTGGTTAGGATTCTAGCTGCGGTGTTTTGGAGCATTTGGAGGGGTTTGGTGGAAGCTTTGGGGAGGCCTAATAGTAGGGCGTTGCAGTAGTCCAGTTTGGAGAATATAATGGCTTGTAGGACTGTGCGGAAATCGTTGAAGTGTAATAGTGGTTTAAGTTTCTTGAGAGTGTTTAGTTTGAAATAGCACTCTTTCATGGTTGAGCTGATGAATTTTTTGAAGTTTAGGAGATTGTCTATGGTGACTCCTAGGTCACGTATATGTTGAGAAATGGGTATTGCGGTGGGGCACGATTTTATATCAGAGGTGGTCATAGTGTTGTATTGGGATGAAATGATGAGGAGTTCTGTTTTGGATGTGTTAAGTGCGAGGTTAAGGTTAGAGAGAAGATCGTTGATAGCGGAGACAGTGTTTTCCCAGGTTTTGAAAGCGTTTGGTAGTGAGTCTGTGATGGGGATGAGTATTTGGACACCATCCGCGTAAATGAAATGGGTGAGATCTAGGTCTGATAGTAGTCGGCAGAGGGGGAGAAGGTAGATGTTAAAGAGTGTAGAGGAGAGCGAGGAGCCTTGGGGAACACCTCTGGATAGGTTAATGGCAATGGATCTCTGTTACCTATTTTGACTTTGTAGTTTCTGTTGTTAAGGTATGATTTGAACCAGCTGAGGGGTGTTCCTGAAATGCCAATTTCAGAGAGCTGTTTTAGTAGGGTGTTGTGGTTTATGGTGTCAAATGCAGGTGATATATCCAGCAAGGCGAGGATGTAAGAGTGGCCTTTGTCTAGTCCTTTTAGGAGGGTATCTGTGAGGGATATTAGTAGTGTTTCTGTGCTGTGGAATTTACAAAAACCAAATTGGGATAGGGAGAGGATATTATGTTTTTCCAGGTAGTCAGACAGTTGGAGGTTTACAACTTTTTCAAGTATTTTTGCAAGGAAGGGTAGGTTTGAGATTAGTCAAAAGTTGGCGAGGTCAGCTGAGTCAAGGTTGGGCTTCTTAAGGATGGGTTTGACAATGGCTTGTTTTAGGTAGCCTTTGCCCTCACTATGTCACAGGGGTACAGGTGCCATTGGTCGGCCCCTGTCACATGGTAGGAGCACAAGATGACGCCGGCCGTCCATTGCTCCTACCATGGGACAGGGGCTGAGCAATGGCACCGGTAGCCCCTGTGACATAGTGAGGGCAAAGGCTATCGGTGCCATTTTGAATACCGGCAGCCAACAGCCCAAGTGCAGGAGATCGCACCAGGACCCCCGCTGGTCCACCAGGGACTTTTGGTAAGTCTTGGGGGGGTCAGGAGGGTGGAGGTGGTAGTTAATTAAATTTAAAGGGTTGGGATGGGGTATTTTTTTGGGAAACGAATAATACGTAACTAATGAATGGATCAGGGTCCCCCGAGAACAGATGCAACGGATTTAGCTCCCCACAAATAAGAATACCGAATGGAACAAATCCGTCCCTGCTGCACATCCCTTTTGTGCAGTGAGGATTTGTATGTAGCAAGGAGAGAGGGGGAGGGATCTTTGCACCATTTCTTTTCATGAGCTCTTAGGTCGTGTTTGAGTTTTTTAACTTTGGGTGTGTACCATGGTTTTTTTGTGTAGGGTTAAGAACTTTGGTGGTTAAGGGGAAGATGGAGTCAGCAATGTTGGAGTTGAGCTTGTTCCAGGAGCTGAGTGCAGATTCGGTATCAGTAAGCTCAAGTTTGTCTAGGGTGTTAGTGAGGGAAGAAATTAGTTTGTCTCTGCTGCATGATTTTCTGTATTAGATGGTGCTGCTGTTTGTGTGGTTTCTTTCCCTGAGAATTCCTAAGAGTAAGAGCTATCTTCCACTACTTGGGAAACTCTCACTCTTTGTCCTTGACCTTAATGCATTAATGTACAATGGAAATGGAGGGCTTCAGACTTGCTTTCTCCTTCCTATCTCTCTGGGAGACACCTGCTGTTGGATCTGCAGTTGCTTCTTTGCACACAGCAGCTCCCTACTGTCTGTGTGCCTCCCTGCAGAATTATGAACCTTCTGGAAACTCTAGGACAGAAACTCTAGGACAGAAACTCTCATGCATATCCACAATGAATATGCATGAGATGCATTTGCATGCAGTAGAGGTAGTGCATGCAAATGCATGTCATGCATATTCACTGTGGATATCCTGAAAACTCAACCAGTGTGTGACACTCCAGAAACAAAGATGCCTATTCCCACTCTTAAGATCTCTATGTATTAGGGATGTGCAGACCAAAAAAATTCAGGTTTAATTCATTTGGGGGATTTTTTAAAATTCATTTTTGGTTTATTTTAATGTTTATTTTGGTTTGGTTCTTTTGCCAAACTGAAATAAACATTTTTTTAAAAATCCCCCTGCCACTTCAGAGATCTTCCGGGGCCTCCTCAGGTTCCTCCAATTCTCCTTCCCACCACATACACATACAAATGAGGCAGGGTCAGAAACTTTCTCTGGCTCCTACTTACCCCTTCCATGGGTCTTACAGGAAAAAAGGGACAGGAGTGATCCCCAGTCAATTCTGCCCCACTGGCATTCCTTTAAAACTGGTGCCAGCTGACCCTTTATCTGATACCAAGTTGACATCAGCATAATGGTGCTGGTCTCAGGTCCAGCCAGCGCCATTTTCTTGTACTGGCCCGCCCTAAAACTGGTGCCATTTTGCTGACATCAATTTGATGCTGGTCTCAAAACCAGCTGGTGCCATTTTTAAAGTGATGCTAGTTAGGCAGGTAAGACTGGGGATCACACCTGCCTATTTCTTCCTAGAAGACCCCTACAGAAGGGGTACTGGGGTACTGGCATTTAAAAAAAATTTCTCAGCAGATGTAAGAGTATCTGGTGGCCTAAGGGAATCTTCACTCATATACCCCTTCCTCAAACTTAGCACAGTACTCCCACCTACCGGTGGCAGTGGCTCCAGAACAGTGCTCCCTGTTTTGGAAAATTGTTCAGTACAGGACACAATCTCATCTTGTGAAATAGGTCTAAGAGCAGTCTGATGAAACCCCGAAATATATCCAGCACAAAATGGCGGGTCCAATGACATCAGATCCTTTGATGGAAGCTGCCAAAAAAACAGATCATGCAAACTTTATTTTCCACAACTGGCTTAACAATGACAACTCCATACAAAATGCAGAATGGTACAAGCATATAATGAGAAAAGACACCATACAAATCAACATTCATTATGTGACTAGTTCTGGAATTACAAGAAGACAGATAGATCCTATTCAGAGTTAAGGTGATTAGGAGTCAGAGTATGTAAAGAAAAATCCAGTGTTGTACCTTTTGTAGATGTGTTCATGAAACATCACCACCCCGCTAATCCTTAAAAACACATCTATAACTGAGAAACGTAAGTCTTGAAATGCATGACAATGTTCTTGGCAATGTGACACTAAAAGGGCTAACAAACATGATTGTTTTAAAAAGCTCCGGTATTCAATAATTCCAGTGCTGCTGGACCGTGTGTTTTTCCCCACATAAAACTTTCCACATGGACATTTTATGATATATACTTACAAAAAAAAAAGGGGTGTCATTTGTCACACACTATACAAAATCATAACAAAACTAAATTGCTGAACAATATTTTACATATTTATCTGACCATCATAATAGTCACTATCAGTCAAGCAACATTCATTGCCTTACATTTAATTGTTGGTATGAAATGTCAATGCACACTTTTTAAAAAAACAAAAAATTCAATTTTTGCATATAAAACTTATCTTTGTGCTGATCTTCTTCTCAAGATCAAATGTCTAATAAAGTCCCATTCCTGACATGGACCTTGTTTCAAATGGAGTCTGCATCAGGGGAAACATATCTTGGATAATATGGCATGTGCCTTTTTTTTTTCTCATGCACCTATATAATGCATGTTAACTCTTTGGGCTTACTTGTTATTCTGACACCAAGTTCAATAGTTTCATTTAAGAACATAAGAACATTTGATGATATATACCATCCCTGAAGTTTGGAAAGTAATGCTATGGTGGAGTTTGATGTTATAATTCTTAGGGGCAACTATTACAGTACCCATGTGCTTTGAAACTGAGCAAACTAAACCATGTCCACATGGACTGTGTCCTAGATTCTAATAAAAGACTGGCAATTGCTTAGAATCAATGTTTTCTTTTTGGTGTGATACATTTTAGGGATGTGAATCGTTTTAGGACGATTAAAATTATCGTCCGATAATTTTAATATCGTCTTAAACCGTTATGGAACACAATACAATACAGATTCTAACGATTTATCGTTATAAATCATTAGAATCGTGAGCCGGCACACTAAAACCCCCTAAAACCCACCCCCGACCCTTTAAATTAAATCCCCCACCCTCCCGAACCCCCCCCCCAATAACTTAAATAACCTGCGGGTCCAGCGGCGGTCCGGAACGGCAGCGGTCCGGAACGGGCTCCTGCTCCTGAATCTTGTCGTCTTCAGCCGGCGCCATTTTCCAAAATGGCGCCGAAAAATGGCGGCGGCCATAGACGAAAAAGATTGGACGGCAGGAGGTCCTTCCGGACCCCCGCTGGACTTTTGGCAAGTCTCGTGGGGGTCAGGAGGCCCCCCACAAGCTGGCCAAAAGTTCCTGGAGGTCCAGCGGGGGTCAGGGAGCGATTTCCCGCCGCGAATCGTTTTCGTACGGAAAATGGCGCCGGCCATACGCGTATGGCCGGCGCCATTTTCCGTACGGAAAATGGCGCCGGCAGGAGATCGACTGCAGGAGGTCGTTCAGCGAGGGTTCCGGCGCCTCGCTGAACGACCTCCTGCAGTCGATCTCCTGCCGGCGCCATTTTCCGTACGAAAACGATTCGCGGCGGGAAATCGCTCCCTGACCCCCGCTGGACCTCCAGGAACTTTTGGCCAGCTTGTGGGGGGCCTCCTGACCCCCACGAGACTTGCCAAAAGTCCAGCGGGGGTCCGGAAGGACCTCCTGCCGTCCAATCTTTTTCGTCTATGGCCGCCGCCATTTTTCGGCGCCATTTTGGAAAATGGCGCCGGCTGAAGACGACAAGATCCAGGAGCAGGAGCCCGTTCCGGACCGCTGCCGTTCCGGACCGCCGCTGGACCCGCAGGTTATTTAAGTTATTTGGGGGGGGGGTTCGGGAGGGTGGGGGATTTAATTTAAAGGGTCGGGGGTGGGTTTTAGGGGGTTTTAATGTGCCGGTTTTTCGATTTTTCGATTTTTAACGATTTTTAACGATTTTTCACGATATTTTACCCCCCCAAACGGCAACAATACGATTCCCTCCCCCTCCCAGCCGAAATCGATCGTTAAGACGATCGAGGACACGATTCACATCCCTAATACATTTTAAGGATAGTCTTGTAGGTAGAGAAAGGCCTTCAATAACATGATTATCATTCTTCTATGAAATATAGGACAGTATACGAGGAAAGTGTGCTTAGCACACACCATTGGTGTGACCTGCCAGTCAAGGACAGTGAGACGATGCAAAAGGTACAGTGCTTCAGCAGTAAAATACCATGGGGCATTCTCATGTTACACTGACTCTTCAGATAAGAGGTGCAGTAGGTCGCCTTTTACCAACAGAATGAATGACAGCTCAGGGTCTCCTACCTACTTTCTTATACATGGTGTCTTTCAGTGTAATGTATCCAAGTGGATTTTTTTAGCACATGCCACGATAGGAATGAACCTCACTCATAAGTCAAGGTATTCTGGGGTGTGGCTGATGTATATTTAGTGGAAATTGTAGACAAGGGGCTTGTTGTTCAGAGGCTTTCAAAGCTCTGTTGGAGGGTGAGATTAAGACTGAAGATGGCTGTTGTCAATCTGTCTGTGGACCATTGCTCACAATCATATTATTCATTCAATGCCTTTGTGATATTGCCAAAGGACTTCAGCAATACCTACACATCCAATGGATTTGCAGACACATCTCATTTCCCAGAGCTTTCAAGCCTCTGTGGACGCTGTTATCCAGGTGCTGTCCTATCACTATTTGGTATTCAGGAATTGAGCAGGATGTGATAGTGTGGCCCTCCATGAAGGATGAAGCTTCCCAGGTCTCAATGGAGTTAACCATAGGCAACTATTGGGGGGTGGGCTGGCAGTGCCTTGATGGCAGGAACTCTCTGACAATTCCATCGCAAAGCTATCTCTGACCTCCAGGGCTGGCATACTGAATATGGGGGTCTGTGGTGCAGTTTCAGGAGCCAGGTACTAGATCTTTTGCTCTGATTCCCCAGGGTAATTGTAGTCAGCCTTCTCCGCTTACTTGGTCCTAGCTGCATCTGGAACTGTGTGTGTGTGCCCATCTGGTGACAAGTTGACATCAGCAAAATAGCACTGGTCCCAGGTTCAGCCAGTTCTATTTTCTTCCACTGGCATGCCCTAAAACTGGTGCCATTTTGCTGACATCAACTTGATGCTGATCTCAGAGCCAACCATGCCATTTTTAAAGAGATGCTAGAGGGGCAGGTATGACTGGGAATTACACCTGCCTCTTTCTTCCTAAAAGACCTCCACAGAAGGGGTACTGGGGTAGCAGGGTTGCATTTTTTTTTTTAATTTCTTGGTAAATATAAATAGCACCTGCCAAAACAAGAAGCAAGTATTTATAAGTGTTGTAGTACATGTATTACATTTGTTTGGCTGAAACTTGTTGCATACTCCCGCCAAGATTCTTTTCCTTCTTGGTACTGGGTCCCCCACATCTTCATCTTGTCTACCTGCCTCTTTCCAGAAGAATGGATCCAACTCCAATTACCAAGAAGTACAATGACCATTTAAGGTTAATCAGCTCATTTTGAGATACATGCGGTACCAGACATTGTGCTTTGTTCTGTGATTGTAAGCTACTCACCTATGGTCCTGTTATGCAATTTAGAACTTCTAAGAGGCCAAAGATGACTTATGATCCCAGGATGCTACAGCACTTTCTTTCAGTTTTATCAACCAATAAGTAAACACTTCTTGTCTGGTCAGGGAATACTCAATACACTCTTCTCCATGAACCCTGTCCCTCGTTTGATCTTTAAGTGCAGAACCACCCTTGAGGTCCCACATAGCTCATTTCACTCCAAGTCCAAACAAACACTTAAGAACATAAGAACTTGTCATACTGGATCATACCAAGGGTCCATCAAGCACAGTATCCTGTTTCCAACAGTAGCCAATCTAGGTCACAAGTACCTGCCAAGATCCAAAACTGTAAATAAATCCCATGCTGCTATTGCACAGTGATAAGTAGTAGTAGCAGCAATTTCTTAAGTCTACTTGATTAGTAACTTCTCCAGGAATTTGTCCAAACCTATTTTAAACTCAGCTACACTAACTGCCTTAACCACATCCTCTGATAATGAATTCCAGAGCTTAATTGTGCATTTGTTAATTTTCTCCATTTGTTTGGCATGTGCTACTTACTAACTTCATGAAGTGCCCCTTAGACTTTGTATTTTTTGCTAAAGTAAATAACTGGTTTACATTTACCCAATCTATTCCATTCATGATTTTATGGACCTCAATCATATCCCCCCCTCAGACGTCTCTTCTCCAAGCTGAACAGACCCAATGTCTTTAGCTTGTCCTAGTAGGGAAGTCGTTCCATCACCTTTATCATTTTGGTCATCCTATGTACCTTTTTGCATGCAACTATACCTTTTTTGAGATACAGCAACCAGAACTGCATACAGTACTCTAAGGACCAAATTTTAAAAGCATTGCTTGCGCTAAAAAGGCCATATACGCAAGTATGTGGGCCGCGCACAAGCAATGCATATTTTAAAAGCCAGAAGTTATGCGTGTATATACGCCTGCATGAGTGTCAAAAAAGGGGCTGAATAGGGTCAGAGTTGTGGACATGGTATGGGTATTCTGGGATGGAACCAGCTGTTACACGTGTAACTCCGTATTTTAAAACCAGAAGCCGCATCTTGTGGCAGGTTGTTGGCCACGTAACTTTCCTCTGTTCCTGATGAGGAGCAAGTCTGCAGATCTTGTGTTTTTGTCTTACATGACAAGGTGAGGGGTCTGGGTCAACTGAGGGGCATGCAGGACGAAGAACTAGGGGGGTCTGGTTGACCTGGAGATTGAATGAGCAAACAGGTGGACTAATTTGAAAATACTAGGAATGTCCCTCACGTGAGCATGTTTTAAAATCCACTTACAAATGCATGTTAAAGATTGCAAAGTCCTGTGAAAGATACATGAAGTAGGTTTGCTCGAGTAACTTCTTAAAATTAGGAACATACTTATGTATGGTAGGTGTATTTAAATTATATACTCGCAAATGCACACATGATTTAAAATTCGAGCGTATCTCTGCTTGTGCACCAATATGTATTTGTATCAGTGCATGTGCGCTTCCTTTAAAATGAGTCTGTAAGTGCGGCCTCACCAAGAAGTGATACAGAGGCATTATGGCATTCACCGTTTTATTCACCATTCCTTTCCTAATAATTCCTATCATGCCGTTTGATTTTGTGACCACTGTCACACACTGAACTGAGGATTTCAAAGTATTGTCACCTATGATACCCAGTTCTTTTCCTTAATGGTGACTTCTAATATGGAACCTAACATCATGTAACTACAGTGTGGGTTACCTTTCCCCTGTCACAGGGCAATGGAGTCAGGGAGCACCCCCACAGAAGCAGGACAGGACCGCAGGGCCGGACTGGAACTTGTCTTCTGCCTAACCAACCCCCACCCCCCCAGGTTGAGCTCTTGGGTTCTGGGGGCCGGTAGGACTTGCCTTCTTGAAAACATCTTGGTGCCAGTGCAGAGTAGGAGCTGTGTATAGAATGGGAGCTGGGTCAGGCACAGGTTGGAAACTGGAACCAGGTACTGACTTGGAGCTGGGTTCAAGCACAGACTGGGGGGGGGGTCTAAATAGGAAGCACAGGCTGAGGTTAGAAACAGAGCACAAGCTGGGGGCAGAATACAGAGAACAGGCTAGAGGCTGGATACAGGGCACATAATGGGGCTGGAGGACAAGGGCAAGGCCTGAGGCAAAAGGACAAGGCCAAGGCCTGAGAAACAGACAAGGGACTGGACTGGGCAGTGCAGACAGAACAAGGACTGGACAAGGTCAAGACTGAACAAGGACAGGACTTAGACAAGGACTGGAGAAAGACTGGACTAGACAGATCAAGTAACAATAAACAGGAAAGCCCAACAGGGCACAAGGCTGGCTAGGAGAACCTAGCAGGCCCAGAGGCTGTAAGGTAAGGCAGGAAAGCCCAAGAGGACACTGAGCTTAGCAGGTAGGCCTGGGAGACTGCAGAGCAAGGCCAGAAGGCCTTGAAGGGCCCAAAGCAAGGTAAGAGGTCAAGAGAGGCCACAGAGCAAGGTACGAGGCCAAGAGAGGCCACAAGGCAAGGCAAGAGGCCAAGAGAGGCCACAAGGCAAGGCAGGATAACCAGACAAGGTAGAGTAACAAGGTACGGCTGACCAGGCCAGAAAACTGAGGTGACACAATGAAGAGGCACTGAGGGGCTAGACAGGCTGGATTAAGTCTAGACAGGCTGGGTTAATAGGGCTGAGGCTAAGGTATCTGGTGATCAGGAAAGTGGTGACTTGCGCAGCTCAGAGTGGGGCTCGCTGAGGACCCCTGTTTGAGTGGGGGCTGTACAGCTGGTGAAACCGTAACATCCCTATGTGCATCATTTTGTACTTGTCCACATATTATATTTCATCTGCCATTTAAATGCCCAGTCTTCCAGTTTTGCAAAATCCTCCTGCAATTTTTCACAATCTGCTTGTGATTTAACAATTTGGAATAATTTTGTATTATCTGCAAATTTGATCTCTTCACTGGTTGTTTCATTCTCCAGATCATTTATAAATATGTTAAAAAGCACCAGTCTCAGTACATATATCCCTGAGACACTTCGCTATTTACCCTTCTCCACTGAGAAAACTGACCATTTAGTCTTACTCTCTGCTTCCTTAACCAGTTTGCAATCCACAACAGGACATTGTCTCCTATCCTGTGACTTTTTAAATATTCTCAGGAGTCTGTCATGGGGCCCTTTGTCAAACGCCTTCTGAAAAATCCAAATACATTACATCCACTGGCTCACCATTATCCACATGTTTATTAACCCCTTCAAAGAAAATTTATCAGATTGATGAGGCAAAATCTCCCCTGTGTAAATCAATTCTGGCTGTGTCCCATTAAACCATGTCTTTCTATATATTCTGTGATTTTATTCTTTAGAATACTGTAGTTTCCATGATTTTTCCCGACACTGAAGTTAGACTCACCGGCTTATATTTTTCTGGATCTCTTCTGGAGTCCTTTTTAAAGATCAGGGTTACATTGACCACCCTCCAGTCTTCAGACACAGCAGACAATTATATGATGGGTTACAAATTATCAGTAATAGATTTGCAATTTTATTTTTTAGTTCTTTCAGAACTCTGGGGTGTATACTGTCTGGTCTGGGTGATTTGCTACTGTTTAGTTTGTCAATCTGCCTTATTACTTCTTCCAGGTTCACAGTGATTTGTATCAGTTCTTCTGAATCATCACCATTGAAAATAGCTTCCAGCACAGGTATCTCCCAACAACCTCTTCAGTAAACACTGAAGCAAAGAATTAATTCAGTCTTTCCGTGATTGCCTTATCTTCCCTAAGTCCAACTGACTCCCTCACAGGCTTCCTGCTTCAAAAATATTTTTTAAAGTTTTTATTATAAGTTTTTGCCTCTAAGGCCATCTTTTCAGATTCTCTTTAGTCAGCCTTATCAATATTTTAGATCTAACATGCCAGTGCTTATGCTTTTTCCTAATTTCCTCAGATGGATCCTTTTTCCAAAATTTGAAAGAGGTCTTTGGCTAAAATAGCCTCTTTCACCTCACCTTTTAACCATGCAGGCAGTTGTTTGGCCTTCCTTCCACTATTTTTTAATGAATGGAATACATCTGGACTGGGCTTCTATGATGATATTTTTAAACAATGACCACATCTGATGTAAACTCGTAACCATTGTAGCTGCACCTTTCAGTTTTTTTCTATTTTCCTTATTTATCAAAGTCTTGCTTTTAAAAGTTTAATGCCGGCCTGCAAGTGCTCCTACCATGTGACAGGGGCCGGCCAATGGCACGGATACCCTGTCACATGGTAAGGGCAAAGGGCCATCGGCGCCATCTTTATGATTGGCAGCCGACGGCCCGAGAACGGGAGATCGCTCCTGAGACCACCACTAGAGCATCAGGTAATTTTAAAACGTTGTGGGGGGATCGGGAGGGTGGGAGAAGCTAAGGGGTCATCTTTAAAGGGTCGGGTGGGTTTTTTTTAATCGAGCCATTGGCGCCATTTTTGAGTGGCAGCCAAAATGGTACCGATGGTCCGAGAGCGGGAGTTTGATCCCCGCGCCCCCACTGGACCACCAGGTACTCGTAAAAAGTTTTGGGGGGGTTCGGGGGGGTGGGGGAAGTTAAGGGATTAGTTTTATAGGGTCGGGGTGGGTTTAGGGGTTGTTTTGGTATGCCGGTTTTCCCGCCCTCCCCCTAAAGTAAGTAATGATTTTTCACGATAAATCGTGAAAATTTCTATTGTATCGCGCACTAGGGATGTGAATCGTTTTTTGACGATTTAAAATATCGTCCGATATATTTTAAATCGTCAAAAAATCGTTAGGGCCACGATACAATACCAATTCCCCCGATTTATCGTTAAAAAATCATAAATCGGGGGAAGGGGGAGGGCAGGCACACACACACATGCTAATAGAAATTACTTATCTTTCCAGGCTTTTTATCAAGGTACACACAAACTCTCACACACACACACTTGAAGTTGATTTACCCCACAATTTCACTTCTCCCCAAACTTTTAAGTCCCACCATTATCCAACAAGTGATATTTACCAATCCTCTTCAGCTGCAAGCCAAATCTTCTTCTCTTCCTCTCTATACTCCCTCGGGGTATTTTATAGCTGTCCAGCCAGCAACCATGCACATTACTCATAGAGGGTATACAGCGCATACTGAATTATTCAGCATTCATGGAATACACAGCCAAGTTTACACATTCAATAACAAAGGTAATAACTTGCATTCCAGGCTTTGGAATGCCCCCTTCTCTTTCAACTTCTGGCATTCCTTCCCCTATTCCACCACCATTCTCTCAAAACACCATTAAATGTAATGCAGGTCTTACATCCTTTAATGTTCAGGTACTCAGAAATGTTCCCCATCCTGCAGGTAACCTTTTATCCCCACATACTAGTTTCCCCTCTTCACAACGGGGCAGGTGAATCACCCTCTCTAGATTTTCTTCCTTTTAAACACTCAAATCCAAATAAGGAACAGGGGATTCACATTCCTAACTCCTTGGGGCAACTCACTCCATTCCCCCCTCCTTCTACTCACATCTCTTTTGAACTTGAACCTCTCTTTAGTCATTCTGTTTCTAACCTTCCAGCAATGTGCAGATCTTCACGATTTTCTCCACACTCTGGTGTCCTTGGTGCTCTCCTCCTTTTAGAACAACTCATTCCTGCTAGCTCTAGGCTATTCCCTCAGGGGGAAGAATCATCTCTTCTCCAACATCCTTTGCCTCAGGTCTCTTCTCTTGAGTGGCAAAGCCCCTGCAGGACTCCACTCCCTACTGGAAAGTTCCTTGGGCCCAGCAGTCCACAGGCTGGTTATTCCTACTACTAGAAGAACACAGAATCACACATTTCCTATATGCTGATGACATTCAGCTTCTAATTCCCATACAAAACTCAATCGAAGACACCTACAGGAAAACCTCAGATCTACTGGTTTCAATCAAACATCTCTTAAATTCTTTGAAATTAATAATCAATTTTGACAAAACTGAAATAATTCTCATGGACAAAAAACAGAATCCAGCTCCACCAACCCTGACTATTCCAGACAGACATATTATATCTATAATCCTTACCACCCACACCAGGAACCTCGGAGTTATCATTGATAAAGATCTCTCTTTTAAGAACCACATATCAAATAAAACCAAAGAAGGATACCACAGACTCCTAACCCTAAGACATCTGAAACCATTTCTCAACCCTGACGATTTCAGAACAGTCCTACAACTACTCATTTTCTCCACATTCGACTATTGCAACTCCTTACTAACGGGAATACCCTTTTCAACTCTCAAACCACTACAAATACTGCAGAACTCAGCTGCCAGAGTCCTAACAGGAACAAAAAGAAGTGACCACATAACGCCCATATTAACCTCACTTCACTGGCTTCCTATTACTGCACGTATTGCCTACAAATCAATGACCATCATTCACAAAATTTTAAACAATGATCATCAAGGTCTAAACACGCTTAACATAACTTCTCAAAACCCCTCAAGAAACTAACGCTCCAATACCTCAAGTTACTTAAACATCCCCACCATCAAAGATGCACATCTGGCAACAACAAGAGAGAGAGCCTTCTCCATTGCCTCCCCCAAACTTTGGAACACACTACCTGAAGACCTGAGAACCCAGCACAACATAAAAACATTCAAAAAAGACCTAAAAACTCTTTCCTTCTGCAAATTCTTCACTGACCCTACCAACCATCAAATGAACTCTCAGCTATAATCTCCAACCAAACATGTTTACCCTCCTCATCGAACCTAAGAATACTTATTGGTCTTGATATGTTTATTTCTGTATATGCTCAAACTGCTATAATGTTTCAACACTGTTAAGAAAAAATGTTCACTTTGTAAACCGTTATGATGGCTCTACCGAATAACGGTATATAAAACTCATCAAATAAATAAATAAATACAATTCCAGGCTCCCTACATCCTGGAAGTCCCTCTCTTCCTCCATGCCATACTCAGAAAGGGCACTTCCCACCAGATTGACCCTGGTTTTATACCCTGCTAGGCCACTCTCCCACCAGTTAGAACCCTTAACCTTCTTAAGGGGAAATCCATGCCTAAACCCTTAATAACATTCAGGTTAAAATAGCACAAGAAATACAATTCAATCCACTGCTCAGCACTATGATTGATGCTATCCAGTACCCATCTAGCAGTACTGTATGTCCAATCAACAGTTCTCCTAGTACTTCCGATTGTCTCCCCTACCTAAAAATGCCTTGAAATATTAACATAAACAGGAATACATCCAATGATCCCGTCACATATAGAATGATTTCCAGGATCTTATTGTTCTCCACTTGACTTGTGAGCATCCACAACTGTACCTTTGGCTTTGTATCACTGGCATTCAATCCTATCTCCTCCTCCTGCTCATGCTGCATTTGCACATCTTTACAATGCTATTGGACCTCCCTGCTAGCTCCTCTCATGGCCATCTCCCATTCCCTTCTCCCACTAATGTCCTCTCCTGCTCTCCTACTCTCTGTGCCTATAGGGCTTCAACACTGGTCTCTGCCATCCCTCCTTTATCTCCATAAGCTGAGTATTATGTTGCTTCCTCTCCCCCTTCTGTATCTCTTACCTTTCCAGCATGTATTCCACTCCATTGTTCTTCCTGGCAATAAGGATCTCTCCTTGCTCATCCTTCTATGTACACTCCCATGCACCCACATTATTGCTCTGCCCTTGCCGTGCTTTATGTTCTTCGCTGGCACTCCTCTGGTTGTAAATCCTAATACAAACATTGCCAACACTTGGCATTGACTGAGAGCAACATACTGACACAGATTCTCACAAGTACACGAGAAGACAAGGAGCAAACAGTAAGAAGGGAAACAGTACAGAAAACAAAAGGCACAAGATACAACACACACAACTGTTCAACAGTCACCTCCTTCATCTCAGTCATATACTCCCTGCCTGGATCCAATTCCTCTCTCTTCTCTGCACACAGCACTAACAGAGAGAGCAGATACTAGCCTTCATGTTATGTATGTTTTTGTAAGGAGGAACTGAGAGAAAATCAGCACTGAACATGCTCAGAAAAACTAGTGTTTGCACGAATTCAAACTGAAAGAGTTGAACATATTCAGCCCAATTTTAAATCCCCCCCACCCGCGCACAAAAAACGGGGGTTACGCGTGCGGCAGGGCCTTGCGTGCTCTGCACGCATCTTCAAAGGGGTCCTGCCACGCGCATAACCCCCATTACGCGCCGAATTGCCGGGCTCAGATAAAGGGGCGGGCCGGTGGGCGGGGCGGGCTCACATGTGTTATAAAATACACGCACATGGACTCGCACGCGTGTGTCTTTAAAAATCTACCCCATTTTGAGAATTTTTTCCTAAAAAAGAAAAAAAACAGTTAAAGGCTGATGTACGCAGTTTTGCTATGGGTGCTAAGGAGCTCAGCAGTTATTAGCATCCATAACAAAATTGCACAAGTCATTTTTTGTATGTTACCACTCTTTCTCAGCCGTGGCAATGTGCAAATTGTGCTCAAGATCCATGAACTGGCATGGACTTAAAGTGGTCTCACCACCCATGTGAGCCACTCCCACAAATGTCTCCAAAATGGCCAGGTGGTCCAGTGAACCCCCACTTGCTCCTTCCTGCCAATTCCAGTTTCCAAAATGGCGCTGTCTGACCCCTCACTCTCCTTTATCACTAGACTCAGCTGATGCCATTTTGATAGTGGTGTAGAGGGGACAGGACTGAGTGAGATTTGCATCTGCCCTCAGAAAAAAAGTCCCAATTGCGGTAAATTCAGGGGACTCCCAAGGAGCTGTGGGGCCTTTGGGGCAACTTTGAAGACAAAGGGGTAGGGCTTAGTGAGGCAGGGTTTATTCTACGCTACTGAGGTCAATATTCAGCATCACTTAGCCAGATAAGTAAGGACTTACTTATTTTGTATATGACCTTGATAATTCAGCTTGGTTTGTATAATTAAGATGAATGAGCCATAATAACTATTTGCTATTTTGATGTAAACTGCATTGAACAATCATATTGTATATGGTGGTATATAAATGATATAAATAAAATAATTAAATATCTGGTTGCATTTAGCAGTCACCACTTATCTGAATAAGTACTTAGTCATATAATTACTTATACAGCTAAGTGGTGGGTGGGAAATGGGTATTTCAGGGAGAAGCTACTTATCTGGTTAATATAGCCGGCCATGTAGCAATATTCAAATTATCCAGCTATGTTAACTGGATAAGTTAGACCTGCTCAATAGCAGGTCTAAAGTTTGCTGGATAAGACTTATCTGACTAACTAGTGACTTATTCGAGGATATTCAGCAGCATAGCCCTGCTGCTGAATATCCCTTGTAAGTTAGGTGGATCATTCTTAGCCAGCTAACTTACTTAAATGTTTACCCCTACTCCATTTAGACCACCCTAGGGGTTGGGGGTCAGGTTTAGAGGTTCCATTGAACCACCAGGCCAGCCTTGCCATAAGTTAAGGGGCCCACTAGACCACCAGGCTAATTTGGGGACACATGGATGGGGACTCACACAGGCTACATGCTCCTTTAAGGCCCCAACACTTCACTTGAAGCCCCACTCCACTTGGGTTGACGAGAAAAAATAAACTATACCTTTTTGAGGTGTAATTAATTTTTTTTCAGAATCGAGCCAGTGCAGCCTGTTTTCAGGTACCCATTTTTTCAAAATTCACTCTGCATACACAAGGGGGTAACATTTAGTCACTGGTCAGGTTACAAAGTTAGCAGGATAAACTTATCAGGTTAACATTGGAGGGATATTCACTGCTGCAGCCACATTACTGAATATAGCTGGCTATCTTTAAGATAGCCAGCTTATCTTTAGGACTCCTCTACAGCACAACTTGACTTAACTTATTGGATATGTATATTTATATAAAAGCTAGAATACAAAATATTTTCACAAAAACATTATAGGGTCATGCCCAAAACCGAAAAAAAAAGTCTTTTAACCATTAAACTTATAAATCTAGTTTTAGAAAAAAAACAAGGATTATATGAATTGTTTTGTAATTCTCCTTTTACTTGTTTAAATGATATGATGGGTTAATCATACCAGAAATCCATTTTATGAGTATCATACTCTAAAGTTTATTGTGTAAATTTACACAATTTTAGACTTGTAAGTCGACAGTTTTATGACCCACCATGCTATATGGACAGTATGATTAAACAAATTATTCCATATACACCATGTACTACATGTAACTTTTAAACATTTCACCAATTGGTAATTATTCTATATAGAAAAGTATTTTTTTTAAATGGAGCATAAGCAGTTTTTTTGGCTTGTAATGTCTATGACTATTGACTAAAAATATATTACAGACTAAAAGGCCTAATGTAATTTATACTATACATTAAAGTGTTTTGCATGAAAATATAGTAAGATGTGGACAAAGGAAGAATTATATGTTTCATTAAAAGGGTTGCAACTTGATGTGCTATGATATACCTAGAGTAGTTTTTCT
This sequence comes from Rhinatrema bivittatum, assembly GCF_901001135.1. NCBI lineage: Eukaryota > Metazoa > Chordata > Amphibia > Gymnophiona > Rhinatrematidae > Rhinatrema > Rhinatrema bivittatum. The sequence goes on along the minus strand of NC_042620.1, from coordinate 119,365,868 downwards.
GTCTCACTGAAGGTTATTTATTTTGGACACTAACTTTAGAACCAAGGCATGCATATGCATCAGCACTACTTTAGCTCTATGTTTTAACTTAGTATTACCTCTTACTAATTATAGTCTGACGGTCTTTTATCTGCTGTCATAGAGTGATGGGTGAACAGTTATAGTGTCACTGTCCAAAAGCAATGTATACCTTCCTGCAGGTTGTAAAATGAACACATTTTTATTATTTAAACATAAAAATTGCCTACTTCAAAGCCCATTTGAGACTGAACATCAAACATGATATATATGAAGAGTCTGATTAAAACAAAAAACAATTATGTACAAGATATGTGATTTTGAAAAGAACCTTTTATGGGCCAGTCATCCTCATATTTAGTGTTTAATTTCATAAAAGGAGAGACAGCTTACGGAGATATAACACAGGACCTTTAATGGGATGCAAGCAAATGCAAATGTCTATGGGAAATTCTAATATGGAAATTAGAAAACTTACTTGGTTCAGTTTCTGGTGTCCATGCAACTTTTTTTCTGGCATATAAACAACATATTGCAAAGAAACTAAATATGTAATATAGCTACATAGAGAGCTAACTGGAGAATAATATCTCAGGAATCTCTGTTCAACTGCTTAACCTCCAGTCATTTCTGATATGCTACAACCACTCTGATTGGAACCTGATGCAGGTATGAGAAAAACTGCAAAGAGAGGAGGGGAAGGAGATAAAAGACAGGAAATGTGTTAACAATTCTTTTTTCATAATTCCTGAATTAAAGATTGCAATTCTTCCTAGTAATACTATGCCCATTTTGCAGGCCGCAGAATGATGGTTTAAGCTCTGCTTTCTCCACATTTTATGTGGATGATATCTCTGTCTGTGTGCATCTTGCTTTTCTCTGATTTCTACTAACCACCCTGACTGTTCTTTTGGAGAAAGGGTCTTAGGCAAATAAATGCCTCGTCTGCAGCTGACAGATTTGCACTGTATACAAGATGTCATGAGCATTTTTTGTATATGACCTTGATAATTCAGCTTGGTTTGTATGATTAAGATGAATGAGCCATTTATTTGGAGACAAGATAGCAGAAAAGCATACTGTTTTATTTTATGCTCATAACTGTGGTAGCATTATGTGCTCTTTGCATCGATGTCTGCAACCATAAATTAATCATGACCGATTATCAATAAGAATTCAGAGAATGCTTATGTTGCTGTGGTGTGAAATTATACAAATCATACGGCTGAAGAGAAAAGGTGCCTGGAGGAACAATATATTGAATTTTTCACAGAATAATTATGTGTATATGTGTGTGACCTGACGCATAGACTGACTGTCATGCTAAGGAGTGCAAGGCAAAGGAAAGGAATATATTTTTTACAAAAGGCTTTTCAAACAGAAGTATTCTAAAGAGCCTCACAAGCCACAATGAAACATAGACACATAGAAACATGATAACAAAAAAAGGCCATATGGCCTATCCAGTATGCCCATCTGCCCACCTAATTTAGCTTTACAATTCCCATCACTCCCTCAGAAATCCCTTGTATTTATCACATGCTTTCTTGAATTCAGATAGAAAGGGATAAAAAAAAGACCAAGCACACAAAAATAAAATGATCAACTGAAGGTTATGCCATGAGCAAGTGATACTGATCTTCTAAGGTTTCCCCAACTCTCTACTTTATGCACAAGACTTATGCACTTCTAGCCGAAGAATGGCCTCAGTCATTACCTGCAGGTATTCATCAAGTCCTTCATAATTCTAATCCATAGTCAGTGAGATTGACACTCCGGAGGGGACTCTTTTCTGAGTTATGTGATAGCATAGCAGAGTAGCAGACAGTTATATACAGAGCTTGAATAAGGACTTAAATCATTTAAGGTCTTTTTAGTTCAACCCACCTCAATTACCCTGTTCCTTGACATGTTATAAGCTGATATACTGAATCCTGTTTAATTCCAGTCAGTCAGATTTCTAGGGAAAAATTACTTCTTGGTACCAAAAAGGCAATCAAATTGATTTCCGGGATCATCCACTAAAGGCCTGATTCATCAAAGTCTTTTCCCATAGGGAAAAAAGCCTTAGTGAATCAGTCTCTAAATATTAATACCTATCAATATATAGATAACCTGTGGCATTTTCCTCATTGAGGATTTTCTACTATTTGCTTGCTGTTAAAGGTTAGATAACGTTATTTTTATTTGAAGTGAGCAGTTATTCAGATACTGATGAATGCAAATGATTGGTCTGTTGCAGAAACCATCCATATATCTGTATACACACAAAGGGATTTGGTTAGATTCTTACCAACTGGATTTGTTCCACAACATGCAAAGGTTTACCTGCATTTAGATGAGGCATTCCTGGGGACAAGAATAAGGTCAGGGGAGGAAAATAATGTGCATAGTTTGCATTTTTTATTTGATGCGTGCTATTTTCCATGGAAAAAGTACTCATATAAAAGGAAGAGCAGAAGTCCACTGGTACTTTGCCTCCGAAGCAGGCAATTTCTCACCTGCCAAAACCCCGCCAATGTCAGCATTTTCCTTGTGTGAGTGGAACTTACCTCTTGATTCCTTTGGACCCTTAAGCTTTATCCTGCTAAGGACTGGCTACTCACTGCCAGTTGTTTACAGTTTCATCCTGACAAAGTTAAGTCTATTGTTTTGTTTTACGATTAATCCTGAGTATTTTTAGGGTAAGTTTTGGAATAGTTTCTGTACACATTTTGTTATTTGCAGCACAGTATATTGAAAACCAATATTTTTCAGAGATTACTATTTAGGACATGATTAAAACTTGGGCAGATGTTGTCTGTAGCCACTAACGGGGATGCTATTTCCCATGTTAAATCACCAACAACCCTTTTACATGATACTGTTTATGTTGGTATGGCACGGATATATTGATGTCCTTCCTGTCCTGATCACTGCCCGTCCAACTCCAGACAGTAGAAAACTACCCCACAGCTCCTTTCCTCATTCTTTCACCCCTCCAGTTTTCAACAGCAAAAGAAAACTACTCACAGCTCCCATCTGTCTCCCACTAGTCCCTCCAGTTCCTGATAGCAAAAAATAAACTACCTGTAGCTCCTGTCTCTCTCTTGCTAACCCTCTCCGAATCTCCATAAGCACAAAAGTCTCCCTGCTTCCCCATCTCCATTTCCCCCACCCCTGGAGGCAGAGGGGAAATGCTTACCGCCTCCCTGCTCCAGTAGGGCTAGCTAATTAGTATTAATTATTTACTCACACCGTTTTAAAAGAATGTGGCCGATCCCCACTCAGACGTTCTGTGGTGGGAGGGAGATGGAGGCAGCTGGGTAGTTTTGATGATCGGGTCAGTGGGTAGGGTATTTTTTGTTCAGTGTAGGGAGACCTGGAGGGAGGTGATGGGAACTGAGGGAGACAGGGGCTGGAAAGGACTTAGCTGGAAAGCACTAATTTTCAGTGCTAGATGGTTAAATCCAGGCAGACATTATTGAGTTTAGCTGGCTAGATTTAGGTAAATGTTCAGCTGAAAATTTGACTAAAGATAACTGGTTATCTTTGCTGCTCAGTGGCTTATTGCAAATGGACTTCTTTTGTTTTATGACTGCAGGTCGATCCCGAGCAATGTAAATAAAACAGACAGGTTTGTGCTGCTTTGATTTCACTGTAGAGATATATGATTAAAGTCATCCAGAGGATAATTAGCCTGCAGAGAGAAGGAGAGAGAGAGAAACACCTGAGTTCCACTTCAAGATCTGAAAAACTGATTTGATTAAAGAACCTAAAGCTATGACCTTGCAAGACACTACATTTGCTGATAAAAATCATGCTTTCTATCTTTCAAAGCCACTGATGATAGTGTATGCTTTGAATACTCATTTTTAAGTATGTGTGAGTGTTGGGGGTTTTCCTCATTGATTCCTATGTACCTGTGGAGAATAAATGTTTCAGAGGATATGCAAACGAGGCAGTTTGAAAACGGAAGTATGGGCAGGTGATTTTGACTTCTTGCTCTTACTTTACACTGATGTCAGAACCTGCACATGCTCAGTGCTTTACCTTGCTTTTCTCTACTGGGAACCAACATCACTCATGTGATTTTTCATGTCAGGAAAGATATATTAGGGACTTGAGTAGTGTAATAAAGCTGATAATGCATTCTATGACTTGAAGGCAGGCAGGTCCTAAGTGGTTCACTAACTGTTCATTATCTCCCAACTTGCCACTATTCAAATTTCTCACACAGCCTTTACTCAAGCCTTAAATAATGTTTTGTTTTGTTTTTTATCAACTGGCCTGGCTTTCAAATTCAAAGCAAATAAAGTAAATCTTGACCAAACCTTGTTTGATGTTAATTTATTATTTTATTTTTAATCCTATCCACAACAACTGAATCTCCTTTTGTTTTAACACTGAAGGCACTAAAGACGTATTCTCTAAAGGAATGAAGGGAAAAGGGAGATATGATACAAACATTCAAATATCTAGCAGGCTTGAATAAAATATCAGAAAGTATCATTTTTCCATAGAATGAAAAGCTCAAAGGATTTTCATATGAATCTGCAGAGAAAGAAGCTCAAAAGTAATCAGAGAAAATACTTTTTCACTAAGGGGTTGGTGGACACTTTGAACAGACTTCCAGCAGAGGTTGTAGGAGCCAAACAATTTCTGAACTCAAGCATGGATGGAATGGACCCAGGGAGGACAGTTTTCAAGAAATGTGCCCTGGTAACTATTAGCAGTCACCTGGGTAAATACCCTGGGCCAAAAATGGCCATTCCTTCCGTATGCACGCCATTTCACAGGAGAAGGCACAGCAGGGTTGGTGCAAGAGTATTTGGTGCCCTAGGTGAATCTTTGGTCATGCATCACTCCCCGAAACTTACCTTTTGGTGCAGCTCCTGCACAGCGCTCGCTCCTACTGGCGGCAGTGGCTCCCGCACAGCACTCCTTTCTTTGGTGATATTGGATCTGGCACAGCACCCCTCTAGGCCATGTGCTGGTGAGATTTTGTCACTCCCCCAAAATTTTGGCGCTCTAGGTGACTGCCTAGTTTGCCTAATGGAAGCACTGGCCCTGAGGCAAAGTGCATGCAGATTTCATTTTCAAATCCCCACATGTGCTTTGCTGTTCTTATTTTGCACTTGTTGTTAAGTAGGTGCAAAGTCCAAAGGGAATTTTGTACCTACTGTCCTGCCCCTCCAGCCCCTGGGAGCTCCCTAAGCAGTTTCAAAATTACCCTAAAAGGGACATTGGCCACAGGCTGAGTAACCTTATGCAGGCACGGATAGACAGATGGAGTGGAACAAGAGGTCCTTTTCTACTGACATCTTCTATCACATCACATTTGTATTGCAAATAGCATGCTCATTTGAACAGCAAATAAAATGATTTTAAGATGTAAACCTTGTATGGATCTTCTTGGTGGAGTTGCTGGTAACCATGAGGTGGTATTCTTTGAGTCATTAGATGATCTCACATCTAGATTATTTAATGTATATTTTGAGCACTACAGGTCTTGACTGCCAGCTTTCTGAAACTTCTTCACGCTTACTTGGAGTTCCTCCAGCAATACAGAATTCTTGTAAACAAACAGCCTCAGGACATTTTAATCACTACCAGTTGAGGTAGAAGTTGGGGCTACCCAGCAACTTGATGCCCAGCAGCAGCCTCTGTCTCATCCCATAGCTGGGACTGAGTTATGTGGCAGCCCTGGCTTCCAACTTCAGATCATTTGAGTCACAGAATTTCCCCAACTTATCAAACACAGGCAGAAAAGCAAAGGCAGCAGCCTTGGAAGCAGTAGTAGAAGCTCCTGGGAATGCTGCCACAGTCACAGACGCCCAGGCTCCGAATTGGCATCTCTGCGCATGCAGCAGATTTGTTTCCGCAGCTCTCCGCTACTGCGGCTGCCACCACTGCAAAACAATGAGAAGGGATCATCTGTCGCTCCAGTAGCAGCCAAGATAATCAACACTGAACAGCCTCAAAAAGCTGGCTCTGCTTCTGACTGAATGGCACCAGTTAGAGAATGCATTTGACTCACAAAAATGGCACTAGGGTTAAAGTGTCAAATAACACCAGTCTCCTCTGCTGCCTCACATCCACTAAAGCAAACCCGTCAGCAATCAGCACCTCAAGCTAATAGAAAACCCTCCCACAGAGGAAATCTCCTGCTGAAATATAGCAAGCTGTCTCACATAAGCAAGCAGTGATTGTTACCAAAATGGCTAAATATCTTTAGTTAGAAATGTTTCTAAGTCCTGATTCTGAGTGAATCGATCCCACCATTTTTACAAATAAACATATATAAGCATATTGTCTTAACATATATTTTTTAAGTGGTTGGTTATTCTGATGAACTTGTTTTAACTTGGGAAGACTGGTCTTGATTAACTGCTGTGTTGAGTAAATGTCAAGTGCAGAACCAATAAAAGAAATTAAAATAGTGCTGTCTTAAATAAAAGATGATTTCTACCTTTTGTCAAAATAAAAAAAGGGAGTTGCCAAGATAGCATTTGGTTGTGCAGAACTTGATTGGCATTAACCCATTTTTATGGACAAATATTTCAGTGCTATTATATTTTTTTATCATATTTCTGTTTGTAGCCCCTGGTTCAATCTGAAAACAGGCACAGGGGCCCACTAGTAGGGTCATGAGCCATGTAACCAACCCAGGCCTCCTGTGTCCTTCCTGCACAGGAGTTAAAACAGGATCGGCCTAAGAGTATTTGGCTGCCTAGGTGAAACTTCAGCCATGTGCCCCCTTCCCCCAGTTTACCTATTGTCAGAAGCTCCAGCCCAGCGCTCCCTCCTACCAGCAGTAGTGGCTCCAGCCCAGCGCTCCCTCCTACCAGCAGTAGTGGCTCCAGCACAGCGCTCCCTCCTACCAGCAGTAGTGGCTCCAGTACTGTGCTCCCTTTTCAGCCTGTGTCACTGCACTGCTCTGGTCCTTGCACTGGTGGAATTTTGTCGCCCCTAAAAGCTTGGTGTTCTGGGTGAATATTTATTTTATTTATTTAATTATTACTCGCCTTTCCTACATTCGGAGTGGGGTACAATATGAAACAAATACAGATGATAGAGAGGAAGAAAAGGCAATGCACAATTTCGGGGGGGGGGGGGGGGGGCAAGGACAGCAATAGGGAGTGGGAAAGGATGTGCCAAGGGGTCACAGGAGAGGGGTGTAGAGGACTAGATAGTATCGGGAAAGCTCTCTTGAAGAGGAAAGTTTTTATGGCTTTTTTGAAGAAAGTTGTTTCTCAGAGACATCTAATTGTCTTTGGTAGTCTGTTCCCTAGGAGTGGTCAGCGGAGAAGAAAGCGCTTTCTCTGCTTTCCACGAGTTGTGTGTGTTTTGTGGCTGGAGCCTCTAGAAGCATCTGGTTGGATGATCTGAACTTTCAGGGAGTTTAAGCTGTGGATTGAGGAGTGGATGATCATAGTCAGCTTGTGTTGTATTTGGAAGGAGATAGGGAGCCAGTGGAGCGATTTTAGAATGGGAGAAAAGTGGTCTCACATGTAAGTGTTGGTAAGTAGTCTTGCTGTGAGTTTTGGATGATCTGTAGTGGCCGAGTGGCATATAGAGGTAAGCTGTCAGGAGAGAGTTGCAGTAATCTATCCCTGAGAATAGTAAGCATTGCAGGATAGACCTGAAATGTGAAAATTTGAGGAATATTCACTATTTCAAAGCCCCTAGAGTTTTCTGTCTTCTCTGAGGCTCTTCTGCACTCCAGTCCATTCACAGTCAGCCAAAAACAACATTGTACGTACAGTATAGACTGTTGTTCAAAAAATAAAATCCTTTAGCAGTCTGATTGCAGGCAAACAAAATCCAAGCAGCACTCTGATTGTCCAATGCACCAAAACAGCTCTGCAAATAAAGTCCAAAGCACAAAACATAATGTCAGTCTCTCACATTAACAAAATGCTGCACACCTTTATTGCTAAGCTCCCTGGGGAGCAAATCATCCTCTCTTGAATCTCCCCGGTACCCGTTTCAGGATGCAGTTTTCCTTCTTTCTCTCTCCCAAATCTCACGACATATGAGCTTCTGCCTGATTCCTTTCTTTTTTTTTTTTTTTTTTTCAGTCAGCAGCTCTTCAGAACACTTCCTTCTCTTGGGCAGCTTTTTCTCTGAACTCCAGTCAAGGGCAATCCTCTTTTTCCAAACTTCTGAAGCACTGTCTTTAGATAGATGGGGACTTAACACCTCTCTTCCCACTACTTCTTACCTTCACACAACATCTCACCTTCTGGAACCACAAGACTCCTGCCTTTCTTGAACACCTGGAAATCCTGACCATGGGCCCCAGCTACTTTCCTTGGACAGAAATACTTCTCCCGGCACTTCTCTGCTGAGAAAGGCCCCGACTCCTGGTCCTTTCTCTGTGGAGAGAAAGGCCTGTAACAGAGGCCCCAGTTTGGCTCCATGTCTTGGAATATGGCACTGAAAGGGACTTTGGGTTGGGGAGTCCTAAAGGTGTCTCTATGAGGAAATTGGACAATAATGTTGTGCATGCAGTTCCAGTAAGCCACCACTAGATGGATAAATACATTGTAAATGAGCAGGCTGTATGGGGGTTAAATGGGAATATTCAGGATAAAATTACTAATATGGTTGATTCCTTTAAGAAGATTAGAAAGAATATCCTCTGGGGCATTGTTCAAAAGGGTACATAATCTTGATCCTGAACCCTTAATGAAGGACTGTGTAATACACAACAGGGAAACAACTAGGTCTTAAAACTATTCACAATTGGGATTTCCTATCCTGCATTCCAATGCTTCGTTAATTGCAAATTCTGATTTGACTATAAGATGTTCTAATGCCTCTGTTCAATAAAATTTAATGTAATCCGCCTTCAGATCAACTTTGGGAAAAGTCAGAATATCAAATGTTCATAGAAAATAAATAAATAATGCCTCCCTGTCTGCCTCTAGCCCGGGTCCATTACACCATCTGCATGATCCGCATTTGTTGAACCCTAATCTGAGAGACTGGCACTCGACTCCCACAGGTGTCCAAGCTTCTCAGTATTTTATGTGCCCCATCTGCGAGGTTACAGGCCCAAACCAGCACCTCTCTAGTGGAAGAGGCACTGATTGCCCCAGCATCTTCCCATTGGAAAGGCACTTTCAACTCTCCCTACATTCAGGTGGGCACAGGAATTTTGTAAAAAAACAAAACAAAACACCTCCGACTGGGGAGTGTCAAACCTTTTTAAACACACCTAATCCATTCAGTCATCATTCGCAGGGGCAGGGTCTGTTGAGATGACTGACTCTACACTCTCCAGGGACAACTACTCAACTATGGAGTAAATTTGGGGGTCCCCTTGCATGTTGTTTAATGTTTACCTTTATGAGATATTAGTCCCAATGATCTGCTTTCTAGTGTGAAGTTCTCCTAATGTCTATGAGCCAATAATGATAGCTCATAGCACAACGAGCACACTATGGAGCTTGCAAAATGCAATCTTGCTCATAACATCTTGACATACATCAAACTGGTCATAAAAACAGTGTAGTCACTTTTTTTTCAGGCCACAACTTGAGAGATTTTACAGTGCTTGTCAGGAAACAAATAGTGTCTTTTCTCCTGAGGGCATGTCCCTTAGTTGTAATACAGGGTGTGTGTTGTCATTCTGTATTTCACACTAAGGGCTTGTCTCAATAAGCTCCCCCCCCCCCCCAATAGATACAGAAAGAAAAGCCTGAGTGTAAAAAAAAAAAAAGAAAAGTCTGAATAATGTTATTTTTAATTTGTGAATTTAATTTTTTTTTTTTTTTTTATCTAAGAAACAATCATTTGATGAAGGTGGGAGAGCTATATTTCTACATTAATATTCCTGTTCATGCAAGAACACAAAGCCTTCACTGTCACCTTGATAGTGAGAATGTTGTTCTATAATGGACTGACTGTAACTTTTTTTCTTTGCTATCAAGCTTCAACACACCACATACTGTAGAGCAAGCATTCAATTTGCCTTCATGTGCATAATTTACATATTAATTTGAGCTGTAAATTACAGAAGCATGCATATTGGACAGTATTACAGCAACAGCGATATGCATTGAATGCCATAGCTTTGAATTATCTCATTTTAAAATACATAGAAAAATGGTTTCAAATAAACATCTAAGGATGTGGTATAAAGCAATCTTTGTAAAACTGAATCTTTATTTGTGCATAATAAAGTTACAGATGTAAATGCTTTTTTTTTCATGTTCACCATTTATAAATGAGTTGAATGTTATGTCTAGCCCTTTTTAATCACACATACGATAAGTAAAAAGCGTATTTATTTATTTAACCCTAGTGTTTTAGAATTTTTAAACTGTTATTACGACAAAGTAATGTAGGAATTAATTATGCACCTGACAGTGGTGTCCATCTGTATTTTTTCTAATTTCTAAATATGCAGACAGTTTATGGGCAAAAAATCCAATTGCCAGGAAACTACATCTGCAAAATTCTGTGGAGCATATGATTTGTCAGCAGGAGAGCAAACACATACACACACACAAATGCACACGTCACAAACACATACTCAGCTCACACACTTCCTTCAACACACATACATTCTCCTGGCAACTGAACCTCATACGCATACAAACACACATACACTCATCATTCAGGCTCTTCTCAACCTACATACATTCTACCTGTGGCTGGAGCACCCATACATACATGCACACTCCACAAACACAAACAAAGACACATGTACACACACGCACACACATCCTAACATGCAGACAATTCCCCAGCAGCTGGAGCACACACACACACACACACACACACACATACACACACACACACACACACACCCTCCTGTTCCCACCCTCACCCACCCACAAATACATTCCCTAACCAGTAGTTGAAGTAAACAGACATCTGCCCATCTCCCCCACACACCCATAATCTATACCTCCCCTTCTTATATCCCCACCCCCAATATACACATATCCCCACACACCAGTGCATTTTGTTCCTTAAAAATTACTGCTGGATGTAAGGAACACCTTTAGAAATTTTATGTACGCTATGGATAAGGACCTTCATTTTCAGTTTTTATTTTATTTTTTCCTGGGAATGTCAATGTTATAACAAAAAAAAAATCAGTGAAAAATGACTTTTACATTGATTTTACTTCTATCTGTTATAACAAAGTCATTTTTCCACACATTTTTTTTGTTATAACATTGACATTCCCAGGAAAAAATAAAATAAAAACTGAAAATGAAGATCCATATCTATGGAGTATACCTTTCTAAACTTGTTTTAATATAGTGGGCACTTTTGATGAAAAGACAGGATGACTTTTCTGAGTATAATGGAGTTCATCAGAATTCCGCTGTAAAAGCAATGATGACACTATTAATATAGAATAATCTTATTTTTTGAACCTCCAGTGGTTAATACACAGAGTTTATAAATGTATTAATTACTCCAACTATGGTTGATCAGAGTTCCTTTTAATTAGAACAAGGACTTGTCTAATATTAAACATTTTATTGAGAGATTTATCAATTAAAATAGAATTGATTGATACAATGATTGTTTAGGTGATTTAGGAAGTTAGAGCAGTTACAATTTCTAAGTAACATTACAGCTTATTGACTAGAAGTTTGGCACAGATTTCATTCAGAGAAATCATAACTATCTAACCTCACTAAAGGTAACTTCAGACTTCTTAATTAAAAGTTTAACTTTGTTTTCTCATACACTGGTAAACAGTAGAGATGTGAATCGTGTCCTCGATCGTCTTAACGATCGATTTCGGCTGGGAAGGGGAGGGAATCGTATTGTTGCCGTTTGTGTGTGTAAAGTATCGTCATAATCGTTAAAATCGTGAGCCGGCACACTAAAACCCCCTAAAACCCACCCCCGACCCTTTAAATTAAATCCCCCCCCTCCCGAACCCCCCCCAAATGCCTTAAATTACCTGGTGGTCCAGCGGCACACTAAAACCCCCTAAAACCCACCCCCGACCCTTTAAATTAAATCCCCCACCCAAATGCATTAAATTACCTGGGAGTCCTCCATAGCGGTGGTCCGTGGCTAAATCGGGGGAAGGGGGAGAGCACGAAAACCGGCACACTAGATCGTGAGGTCTTCAGCCGGCGCCATTTTTCAAAATGGCCGCCGCAAAATGGCGGCGGCCATAGACGAAAACGATTCGACGCAAGAGGTCGTTCCGGACCCCCGCTGGACTTTTGGCAAGTCTTGTGGGGGTCAGGAGGCCCCCCCAAGCTGGCCAAAAGTTCCTGGGGGTCCAGCGGGAGTCAAGGAGCGATTTCCTGCCGCGAATCGTTTTCCGTACGGAAAATGGCGCCGGCAGGAGATCGACTGCAGGAGGTCGTTCAGCGAGGTCCGGAAATCTCGCGAGGGTTCCGGACCTCGCTGAACGACCTCCTGCAGTCGATCTCCTGCCGGCGCCATTTTCCATACGGAAAACGATTCGCGGCAGGAAATCGCTCCTTGACCCCCGCTGGACCCCCAGGAACTTTTGGCCAGCTTGGGGGGGCCTCCTGACCCCCACAAGACTTGCCAAAAGTCCAGCGGGGGTCCGGAACGACCTCTTGCGTCGAATCGTTTTCGTCTATGGCCGCCGCCATTTTGCGGTGGCCATTTTGAAAAATGGCGCCGGCTGAAGACCTCACGATCTAGTGTGCCGGTTTTCGTGCTCTCCCCCTTCCCCTGATTTAGCCACGGACCGCCGCTACGGAGGACTCCCAGGTAATTTAATGCATTTGGGGGGGGTTCGGGAGGGTGGGGGATTTAATTTAAAGGGTCGGGGGTGGGTTTTAGGGGGTTTTAGTTTGCCGGTTTTCCTGCCCTCCCCCTTCCCCCGATTTACGATTTTTTGACGATAAATCGGGGGAATTGGTATTGTATCGTGGCCCTAACGATTTTTGACGATTTAAAATATATCGGACGATATTTTAAATCATCAAAAAACGATTCACATCCCTAGTAAACAGCAGTTAAAGGAAACAGGTAGCTTCTCTTAATGAAGGCATCTGCATCTGTGTTCTTCAGTGTACTAGTCTGGGAGCTCCATAGCTGGGCACAGACATCAGCAGCATCTCTCTGCTCCAGAGATCAGGTTGAGATACAGGCAGACTACTTCTGGTCTCCTAGGTATAGACTGTAGTTTGGGGTCAGCTCTTGGATGACATGCTCTCCTTGATGGTGGGAACTCCTTGTTCTTTGTTTCACTTACTTTATAGCAGTCCATCTGCATAATGCATTCAGTCAATGCATATGGATGAGGGACAAGAATAGCTCTCTGATTGGGAGTTTTACACTTTTTTTTTAATAAAAGTGAAGAGTTCCTCTCAGCAGAGAGACCTACAGATAGAAAGAAGCATTCTCCAATCAGTATCAAAGCACTTTGTTTCAGCAGAGCTAACTGTAGACAAACCCATGCCAAGATAGGTTTTAAAACCTGTGCATTCCTCCTGCAAGCCTGCATTTCTCAGTCTCAGCACAAATAGAAGAATGTCCATGATGCATGATGTTTTGCTATGTGTCTTCCATTTGCTTTGGTTCAGAAATTGTTGGTATGAATTCTCCTTACACCCCCATGCTTTTATTGGGAAAATGCCAAAACTACAGTCTTGTATTGAGGAGATACATTATCTCAAATACTGTGGCAAAGAAGAAAGCTATAACAACAGATATATTGGTCTTGGAACATCAGTTGCACAAGGATAAAAAACTCTATTAGAGGAAGCCTATTATTGATAATAGGACCAAATGTATGGCTATTCAACGTGCTTTAAATTTTCTAAAATGCTAAATTGTTCAAGCCCCCAGGACCGGATGGATATTCATCTGAATTCTATAAGCTTTTGGTCCATAAACATTTCATCAAGTCCAGCATCCTGTTTCCAACAGTGGCCAATCCAAGTCATAAGTACTTGGCAAGTACCCAAACATTAGATAAATCACAAGCTACTATTGCTTATTAATTACCGAAATAGCAATTTATGGATTTTTCCTCTAGGAACTTATCCAAACCTTTTTTAAAACCAATGAATTCCAGAACTTAACTATGCACTGAATGAAAAATAATTTTCTTTGATTTGTTTTAAATGAGCTACTTGCTAACTTCATGGAGCGCCCCCTGGTCCTTCTATTATCTGATAGAGTAAATAAGCGATTTATATTAACTTGTTCAAGTCCTTTCAATGATTTTGTAGACTTTTATCCTATACCCCCTCATTCGTCTCTTCTCCAAACTGAACAGCCCTAACTTCTTTAGCCTTTCCTCATAGGGCAGCCGTTCCATGCCCCTTATCATTTTGATTGCTCTTCTCTGTACTTTCTCCAGTGCAGCTATATCCTTTTTGAGATGCGAAGACCAGAACTGTACACAGTAATCAAGGTGAGGTCTCACCATGGAGTGATACAGCCATTCCCTTTCTAATAATTCCTAACATTCTGTTCGCTTTTTTGATCGCCAAAGTAGGACAGTTCAAAATACTGCAAACTCCTAATAGGGTCAATTGATATTAAAAGAGGGCTTATTTTTTCTCCTAGTTATTCTCTCTCCAATATGTGATCTAACTAACAGCGGTGGGTAATTATGATTTTTCTCTTTCTTATGTATTGGATTTTTCTTGAATGTTGTAATTGCAATGGCTGTGCTTTTCTGTTTTCAAGAGATATTCTTGAGCGATATGTTTTCAAAATGTAATAAAAATAAAATTGAAAATGAAAATCTCAGAAATAGCTGTATAGTAAACTACAATTACAGAGTAGGATTTTTTAGTTCTTTCCCTTCAAAGGTATTAGAGATTTTTTACTGGGAACTCAGTTGGCAATTTTTTCTATTTGTGATTCCAAGGGGCTTCGAGTTGTTTCACAGCTCATCAATGATATGAGACAGGTGATGTCCTTTCAGGAATTGAAGCAAGAATTTGATCTTGAACATAAACATTTCTATGCCTAATTAGGCCAAACCCTATATACGATCACTTGATTTAGGGGAATTATGTCTTAAAAATAGAGTTTTTGTCAGATCTTTTTGATTTGGAGGATCCAGCTTGTCATAAGTTTCCTCTCATTATTCTTCCTCTCATAAATTTCCAATTTATGATAAATTTGTACTTTTTTGTAAATAAGAATTGGATGTGGACATTAATAAATCTCAGTATGCAAAATATTTTGCATGGATATGGTCTGTTACTAGTAATATATCTTTGCATGAGACTCAATACAAATTCTTAATGTGGTTTTATTTTTCACAAAAGCTTGGCTTTACAACCAAAATCTCCCTGAATGATAAATGTGTTAAATGAAATTGATGACAGGGACATTAGGGCATCCGTTTTGTACTTGTCTAGTTATTAGCAAATTCTGGAGGAAAGGGTTATGTTATGTGGGCAAAGTAACTAGGGTACAGCTACCCATGGATACCAAGGTCATTCTTTTTGATGGGTTGCAGGGAAATTGCTTTAGAGACAAATATGCTAAGTTATGGGTGATGGAAGTTATCTTATTGGCAACGAAATGTATCCCGTGAAAGAAACTGACTCAGAAGTGTACCCCAAACACACTGTAATGAAGTAAGCAAATGGAACACCCTGAAGCAGCGATTTAAAGTTGCGAAACATGGCCATGTCAGCGCTGATTGTTTTCCAGAAGTCTGCATAAGCCTGGAAAAGATAAGTATTGGTGTTTGAATAATGTTGGCTCACTAAAACTGATTTGCATTGCATTTAAAAGAACTATACTGGAGTTGCATCGCAATCAGAAGAAGACAAAAAGCAAATAAAAGAGTTAAAAAGATTGATTAAAGCAATGGTTAGGCTGAAGTGGATAGGTGTTTAATTCCAGTGATGGCAGCTCAAAGTGGCTCCATGCACCATTGGAAATTGTCAGTCTGACATTCAATGGGTGTGCTGTCTGAGGTTTTTTCCCCTTCTTTTACCATTGCTTTTTTTTTTTTTTTTTTTACCATTGTGTAAAATATTGGGCTAGTTGATAGACCTGTTAAGTTTTGTAAAATGGGCCGGATTTTAAAAGGGTTATGCGCGCCGGGCCTATTTTAAAAAGGCCCGGCGACGTGCGTAAAGCCCCGGGATGCGTGTAAGTCCCAGGGCTTGCAAAAAAGGGCAGGGAGGGGGCGGGGTGGTCCAGGGGCGGGGCACAGGTTGGGTTAGGCTCCCAGCACAGCAGGCATGTTGGCTGGTGCGCGCCAGCGTGTGCAACTTACTTGAGCCCCAGGGCTGAAGTAAATTGTGAAATTTAAAAAAGCTGAAAAGAAAGGTAGGGGGGAAAGGATGGGGGAGGTAGGGGAAGGGAAGGGAAGGTGGGGTGGGAGGTAGGTAACGGGGGAAGGCAGCGTGGCTCGGCACACGCAAGGTGCACAATTTTGCACCCCCTTGCATGCGCCGACCCCTGATTTTATAACTTGCGCACATACATGTGTGCATGCCGGATAGCACGTGCACATGTACACTGCGCAATCTCCTTTTAAAATCTACCCCAATATGTAGAGAATTTATTTATATTTATTTATTTTTTGTTTTTTTATACCGATCTTCCTACATTAGATGCAAATCAAACCGGTTTACAAAGAACAAAAACTTGCCATAAGGCCTTACATGGAACAATAAACATATAAACATTTAAGCAACTTTAAGTAATAGTCAAAGAGAAGAAAAACTAAATATACAATTTAAATTACATAGAAATCTAGGTAGATAAGAATTGGATTACATAGTAATGATGGTCATAAGTGATAAGAGTCCAATAAATGAAAAATTCAAAGATTGTTGTGCTTGTACTAGGCTAAGATTAGGGAGAAGGAACTAAGAAGATATGTAGAAAAGGAGTGGAGAATAGTGGAAGAAATAAATGGAATGAAATAACATAAAATAAAGTAAAATAAAATACAATACAATAAAATAAAAATAAAAATAATAAAATAAAAATAAAAATAAAATAAAATAAATAAATCAAAATAATAAAATAAAAGGAAAAGTCAAAAAATTGACTGAAGGTCTCTTCAGAGGGAACCTGAATAAATGAGAAAGACTAAGACTAATAACAGATCAAACCATATAAGGGAGAGAAATAAACAGAGAAGTGTAGTAAGATATGTAGAGAAGGCTTTAAGCTAACAAGATGGTTCTGGAAAGGCAAGCTTGAATAACCAAGTTTTAAGTTTTTTCTTAAAGGAGATTGGGCAAGTCTCTTGTCGGAGGTCAGGAGGGAGAGTGTTCCAGTTAGAGGGACCAGCAGTAGAAAATGCCCTTTTTCTTAGAGATGTTTTTGCTTGAGGTACGAAGAGGGTACCAAGGTATGCTCTTCTCAAAGGTCTGGTGGAATATTTAGGGCGAACCTGGAAAGTGAGATTGAGTGGGGCAAGATTGTGTAAGTTTTTGTGCATGATGGTTAGTACTTTATAGATAATTCTATATTTGATGGGGAGCCAGCGGAGGTGGTAAAGGATTGGAGTGATGTGATTCCTCTTTTTTGTATTTGTCAAAATCCTGGCAGCTGAGTTCTGTAACATTTGTAGTGGCTTTATAGTTACAGCAGGGAGTCCGAGCAACAAAGAGTTACAGTAATCGATTTTAGTGAGTAAGATTGATTGAAGAACCAAACGGAAATCATAGAAGTGTAGAAGGGGTTTAAGTTTTTTAAGGACTTGTAATTTGAAAAAGCATTCTTTAGTTGTATTGTTAACAAATCTTTTAAAGTTGAACTGGTTGTCCAAGAGGGTGCCTAAATCTCTTACGTACGAAGAATTTTTGAAGTAATCAGGTATTGTTGAAGGGAAGGTAGGAAGAGAGTGGTTATCAATCTGAGGTTGAGCATTTGGGAGAAAGGTTGTTTCACTAATAAAGAGATTTGCATCATGAGAGATGATTAGGAATTCCGTCTTGTCTTTGTTGATGACTAGGTTAATCTTGAAGAGGAGAGAGCTGATTTCCTGGAAGCAACTGTCCCAAAAGGTGATGGTTTTTTGTAAAGACTCCTTGATGGGGATAATAATTTGGATATCATCCGCGTAAATGTAATGCTTGATTTTCATCTTGGTGAGGAGGAGGCAGAGAGGAAGTAGATAAATGTTAAAGAGGGTTGGTGAAAGGGCAGAGCCTTGTGGAACACCCAATTTGGAACTGATTGAATGTGATTGATTATTATTGATTTTCACCTTGAAAGATCTATTATGAAGGAAGGAACGGAACCAGTCAAAGGCAGAGCCCGATATACCAATATCCATGAGTCTGTCTAGAAGAATTGAATGGTTGACCGTATCGAAGGCAGCCGAAAGATCAAGTAGAATCAGGAGGTGTAATTGTTTTTTGTCCATGTTCACAATGATGGAGTCGGTGAGCGAGATCAGAAGTGATTCCGTGTTTAGAGATTTACGAAAACCATATTGTGATGGTGATAGAATCTTGTGATCCTCCAGGAATTCTGTGAGTTGTTTATTAACTATTTTCTCCATGATCTTGGCGATGAAAGGCAGATTGGCAATGGAATAGAATGTTTGAAGATAGCAATTAAAATCTCAAAAACATTTTTTGCATAGATAAGTGGGGGGTGTTTTTGATTTGATTACAAAGAAATCTATCCTACACTATTGGCTGATTGATAAGCCACCTTCATTGATACACTGGAGGAATCTACTTCACCAAGTTTGCTTATTTGAATAATATGTGAAGACAAGGGATATACTCAAGAAAAAGAGTGTTTTTGAAAATTTAGGACTAATACTTGGAATCATTATTGTACAGAGCAAGGAGTATGATATTGAATGACTATTAAGAGTATTGAGGTTGCAGTCCCAGGAAATTAATGTATTTTTATTGTATTGGGTTTATGCCACTGTCAGTATTATACTGTATTATATTGTATTGGAGTGGAGTAGTATGCCACTGTCATTATTTCCATTGCACACTCTACTTTAGGTTCTCTTGGTGAGGGTAAGGGTGGGTTGCATGGGTATGTGGTGCTTTTTAAATAATTTAAAAGAGTTCCTTTGAACTTAATATAGTGGACCCTTTTTGAAAAGAAATTGTTAACTGGCAGAATTGCAGCTCTTTTTTTTGTGTCTGGTTGCTAACTTTTCTGCACAGTGAACATATCCTTAATTTTAAACAGGCCTCAATGAGAAACCAACCGCGATAAAGCATACATGTGGAAAAAGGGGAATTTTGGAGTCGGATATCAGATCGGCGCTAAAAGTGCAGGGAGTAGATAGGAGGTTACCTCGCTGCTGGCGGGGATCTGGCTGGGGAATAGTTTTGTGAGTGTAGGTGGGGCAAGGGTAAAAAAGAAAAGCTTTATTTAATAGATGCCAAATCAGGAAAGGATGGGGTGGGAGCAATCTGCACCCTCCCAAAAAATCTAATTACTATCGTTTGTATGGTCTTTGGGGGGGGGGGTGGAGTAGCTCGGCCTGGTGGGACCAATGTGAATTTATTGGGGAAGGGGATGGGAATTGGGCCACTAGCCCTCAGAGATCTTTTTATTTTCTATTTTACAGTGCTATGTACCTGGATATGTTTTAAAGATATCCAGGTAGGGAAGCCTTCCCTGTGGAGAAGCAGCATTGAAAGGTAAAAGGGCGAGAGGGACTAAACCGGTGGAGTGTGTAAACTGACTCCCGCCCCTCCCAACGTCATCTGGGATTGATTTCTGCCCCTATTTAAAACTGAGCACAGCGGCAGCCGAAGCTGCGCACCAGAAGGGCGCACTCCTGGGGAAGATTTTGTTGAAAAAGCTTTTCACTGTGATTGATGGGAAAAAAAGGAAAATGAAGATCGTTGCTTCCACACCTGTAGTAAAGGAGGTGAAATGCCCAATGGACACACACCTTGTACGAAGGGTGAGTCAAACCTCGAGAGAGGTTATCCCAGATATTTCATTTTTGTCTGGAGTTTCTGTTAGTCCCACCCAGAACCAGGTATCCAATTTGGCCTCTGGAAGCAATGGGGTTAGTACTATAGTAACAACCCTTAACTTGATGGAGGTAATAACAGCTTGCGACGGAGGAAGTAAATCAACTGATCAGGCTCTAGTTTGCAATGTAGATGGTGGAAGTAACACAGTAATGTATGGAAATAATATACCTCTAGAAATAGAATCTGAAGTGACTGAGCCTGAAAATATCATCTTGGTTGATGTATGGAAAGCCGTTATGAAAATGGAGAGAAAGTTATCTCAATCCATGTCCCAATCCACTAACTTTGCCTCTGAAACTAAGAAATTACTGGAAGACCAAGGAAAAATGAATAGAACAGTTAGAGCTATCAAGTGCATCCTCGGATTTGCAAGTTACATCTTTGCAGGCAACTGGGACTGCCTTTATAAAGGACACTTTGAACATTTATAAACAACTAGAAGGATTAGAAAATAGCAAGAGAAGTAAGAATTTACGTCTTTTGAATTTCCCTGTTACGAGATTATTGTCAGCACAGGAATTGTTTAAGAAATATGTGAAAGAAATACTGAGTATTCCTAATGATTTGCTTATTTCTAAAATGTATTATATCTCTAAATTTAAAAGAGCTGTGGTTGCACCTGAGGGGGGTATGGATGTCTTATCAGCTGAGAGTCGTAATTTAACATCTTTTTTGGAGTCCTCAGTTGATGACATCCAAACAAGAGCCACTTTGATTGTGGCCTTTAGCCTCGAACAGGAAAAAAATCTAGTCCTACAAAATTATGTTAAAAATAAAAGCTTTTGATTCTGCGGTCAACTAGTCCAGGTGTTCCCAGATGTTTCCAGGAATACGCAAATAAGAACAAAGCAGTTCTTATTATTGAGACAGAGAGTGTTGGCCCTTGGGGGCCACTTTTTTTTCTCAAATGTCCTTGTAAGTGACTGATCACATTTCAAAAGAATAAGTTTGTTTTCCTTGATCCTGTACATCTGGAAACATTTCTTGTTGATAAAGGTGGATAGGGTGGTAGCAGCTCTTTTATTGGATAATGTTACTGGTTAAAAGTAAATATATCTTCTTATGTTCATATTTTATGACCTTTGCCTTAAGTTTTTTCTAGTAATTTTTGGTTTCCCAATAATGTGGACTTAAAAGTTGATGTTACATTTGGTTATTTCTTTTATCTTACAATTGTAAGCTTTGTCAAAACATTGCAATGTAACTCAAAGTTTTCTTATTTTCTTTTTCATTTATAAAATGTATCAAGAAATTTAATAATGTATAAATTACAAAAAAATAAAGATATCCAGGTAAGTAGAAAGTTATCTGGCTAACCTAGCTGGATATATCTGATATTCGGCTAAGTTAGTTGAATAATGAAACCCATCCCCGGAATGCCTCTTTTTTATTTAGCTAAATTATAGTCGGGTAATGACTAATCTGGCTATAATTTAGCAGGATAAATGGCTAAATATGTCAAATTTTCCATTTAGATAGATAACATGTGAGGAAAAAGCCAAGCCTTTTTCCTGAAATTCAAATAATTTTGTTCCACCTTCATCTCCAAAGGTGCAGAATTCCATAATTCTGGGCTGCTAACATCCTTTTCCTGTGCACTGACTTACAAATATCTTGTGTACATGGAACCAACACAAAGGGGGTCTTATTCAGGGGGGCAGAGTTGGGGCCTGTTTCAGTATGAGAGAGAGAGAGAAAGAGAAAGAGAAAGAGAAAGAGAAAGAGAGAGAGAGACTTGCTATTATGTCTACTCCCTAGACAGGTATTTGTATCCCTATGGGAGGCCCACTTAGTAACTCGAGGTGGGGATTAGGTATGAGTGTAGGGGGTTGGGGGCCACTTTCACATTCAACATGAGACGTACGGAAAGAACAGTGGTCTCTAGTGAAGATTTGCTGGCCGTCGGAGTGAGGAAACTCACTCCAAGAAGAGATTTGGGCATCATTCTCTCAACCTAGCTTGTTGTTGCCCATGTAGAGTGTCCATCAAGCTAGGTTGAGAGAACATTGCCCAAATCTCATCTTGGAGTGAGTTTCCTCACTCTGAAGGCCATCAAATCTTCACAAGAGACCACTGTTCTGTTCGTACGTCTCATGTTGAATGTGAAAGTGGCCCCCAACCCCCTACACTCATACCTAATCCCCACCTCGAGTTACTAAGTGCACCTAAGAGTGGAAACATAATTCTTGATCTTTACTTGTAAATATTCAGTATCCCCGTCATTTAATGCCTTAAACATCAGGGTCATTAATTTAAAATTAGCCTGTTCTTCCATAGGTAACCAGTGAAGGCATCTTAATAAAGGTGTCATGTTCATCCTATGTAGGAGACTAAAAATCAAACATGCTGCCATATTTTGTACCACTTGTAAATGCTGTAACCTTTTTTTTAGAGAGACCCACTAGGACTACATTACAATAATCTAGTCCTCTCTCATTCAGAACTCAGCCACTCGCATATTATATAACATACCCTGCAAAGACCATATTACACCAAAGCTACAATTTTTGCACGGGTTGCCGATATTATACCATATACAATTCAAAGTTCTCGTTATTATACATAATCTAATCTACAATCCATCATCAGTCTGGTTATGCTCAATGTAAAGACTTTATAAACCATCCCGATAACTATGATCAATGGATAAATGCATTCTTGAAGTACCCACAATAAAGACAGCAAGACTGGATCTGACTCGAAAGCGAGCTTTCTCAGTCACTGGTCTGGTTTTATGGAACTCATTACTTGAAGACATCCATCTTATATCAAAAACTAAAGAATTTAAAAAAGCACCAAAAAAATATTTCCGTACTATCACCTACAATATTACATAGTTGCAGTTCCACTTTTCCTTTTCCTTTTATTAGGTATACTTTCATTATCCTATGCTAATCTTACTTATTTATTTTATTTTATCTTATTATTTATTATTTATTCTTTTATTTGAAATTTATGTATGTAATTGAAATGTAAACACATATATCAATTATTCAATTGTATAAGCAGTATATAAGAATTTTTAAATAAATAAATAACAATAAATAAATATTGGACGCATTAAAGCCTGTATCATCAGTCTGCAGACCGGTGTCTCTAAGAAAGCTCATAGTCTCCTCATTGTCTAAGTCACAACCATATTCTCTGAACAACAGAAGATATGTGAAGATCCATGGTCATATCCTCATCTATTATTACTCCCAAATTCCTAACTTTCTGACTTCTTGTAATTTGATTTTTCCAAGGAGGTCTGTTTCAAAATTGGGGACACCACAGACTGTTTTGAAACCTCTGCCAAATTACCCTCCTCCAGCGACACATTAACCAACAACTGTAGTCGAGATAGCAGATTGTCTGCAAAGACCTAATCAAGAATGAAGGACAGGGATCTAACTCACACATAGTAACTTTATATTTACGCAAAACATTCTGCAATTCAAGGATACCCATACTACTAAACTCTGTCAATTCCCTCCTATCCTTTTGAAATTCCAGATTTTCCACAATCTCATTTCCCCTCATCTTTACCCTTAGCTCCTGACTTGTCCCCTGGATTTCCTTACACCAAAAACTCACAAATGTATCCCCATTTATCACCTCTGGAATTTCAGAACGAGGGAGGCAACTCCCTTCCAACAAAGACTGAGTGATACTAAAGATGTTACGGTTGTGGACCCTTGGGCCGGCTGAGACAGTGGATGATATGCTGTGGAGGCCCACAGCGAGTGTCACAGCTGGGAGGTGGCACTGAAGAGACTTGGAAGAGATTTCACCACTGGAAGTTCACGGGCCCCGAGGGGGAGCCCGTAGGGACCCAGACCTCTTGGACTTAGGTGGGACCCTATGCGACCAAGGGTCCAGACTGCGGCCGAAGAGATGGATGAAGGATGGCTGGGCCCAGGTAGTTGAAGAGTCTTCACCCTCATAAGCCCGTGGCTCCCCCGGGAGGAGCCTGTGAGAGCCCGAGCCGCTGGGACTTAGGAGAATCCTTTGGGCCAGCAAGTACCAGATACCTGAGATGATGGAAGAAGCTGAAGTTGGAGTCCAAGAGCAAAGCCGGGTCAGAAGCCAGAAGTCTGATATCCAAACCAAAGCCAGGGATGTAAGCAGAAGACGGAGTCAAGGGACGGAGCCGGGTCAAAGCCAGAAGTCAGAGGATGAACCAAAACCAGGAGCGGAAGCCAGAGATGAGGTCAGGAGACGAAGCAGGGTCAGAAGCCAGGAGCCAAGAGTCAGTGGAAGCGAGCCGAAGTCCAATGCAGCAACTAGAGACACAGAAGACTGTGGAACCTTGTTGCAAGGCAAGGAAGGAGCCTGGCTGCAGGACTTAAGTAGGGCTGAGCGTCTGACATCATCTGGAGGCAGTCCTGAGGTTTCCCGCGCTGGCCCCTTTAAATCCCCAGCCCCTGCGCGAGCGCGCCTAGGGGGCGGGGCCAGCCGCGAATGAATGCCGGCGTCTCCCTCAAGGAGGGAGAGCCACGGCAGAGGCCTGGACAGGCCGAATCGGGACCGTGGCTGCCCGGGCCGGCCTCAAGGTAGGTGGGGTACCCAGGGCATGGCCTGGGGCCGTAACAAAAGATCTCCTGAGATCTATTATCTACTTTCTCAATTTGTTCTTTCAAAAACATTTTTTTCGCACATCTAACTTCAAAAACATATCTGTTCGGTGATTTGTACCAGTTTAATTTATCTTCCCATAAATGGGATTTTATCCAAATTCTTTCTAACCTGTGTATATCTTGGCAATGCTTATTCAAAATTGGAGAAAACCAGGGCGCTGAAGTGCCCCTTTTACTAGGGGCAATCCTATCTAAAACTTGACCAATGGAAGAAATCCACGGTCCTACCAAACCCTCAACCTTTCTATCTTCCAATAATACACTCTCCCCAGCCCATTCTGAATAAAACATTTCTGCATCAATCTTCTACCCTGCAGAGCCTGACAGACTCCCTGAACAAAAAAGAAAAACAAATCAAGATGATGATCGGACCATAGCACCTCCTTTTCATATAAAATACTCACAGTCTCTATTTCCACCATTTGCATGCTGCATTATTCCTGAAAAGTATGCTTCAAGAGCTGTACTTAACCCCTTACCCCGCCTCTGGGGGCATTGCCAGTATAAGCTGCCAGGCCAAACACTCCATGCTTGGACAGAGCCCGCCTTTACATACACATTATTTATTCTATAACCTTCACTCAGAGCTGTCCTATTCCTAAAAGTGCAGCAGTCACAGGACCTTAGCGATACATGTTTTCCTTCCACACACCATGCAATCCTCAACCCTTTCATTGCTTTCATAAGCTCTCAACTTCACAATCCTCTTCCACACAAGTCTAGGGGCAATGGGCACTAAAACCTTATCTGTCACAAACAAGGAATCTATTACTAGATCACTTATCCAGCATCCTCAGCAGTTGTGCCATAATGGAAGAGGATCTGTCTTAATACATCACATGCCTGCCAATTCCCTACCACTTTCTACAACACAGCCCTCTTGAATACTGGCGTAGCACCCCTTAGGCGCTCCCTGTACATCTCCTGTTATCACTGTTCTGAACAAGGATGCATGCTAGTATGCAATGAGGTAACCATGCCATGTGCACAGAAATGTGCACATCTGGACATCAAATAGTAACTGTTGCCAGGCAATTTTCTTATCTCTTCTCTAAAGGTTGTTCTTTATGGGGCGGATTTTAAGAGCCCTGCTCGCCTAAATCCGCCTAAATCCGGGCGGATTTAGGCGAGCAGGGCCCTGCGCGCCGGTGCGCCTATTTTACATAGGCCTACCGGCGCGCGCAGAGCCCCGGGACTCGCGTAAGTCCCAGGGTTTTCTGAGAGGGGCGTGTCGGGGGCATGTCGGGGGCGGGCCCGGTCGGCGCGGCATTTTGGGGGCGTGTCGGCAGCGTTTTGGGGGCGGGCCCGGGGGCGTGGTTACGGCCCAGGGCGGTCCGGGGGCGTGGCCACGCCCTCCGTACCCGCCCCCAGGTTGCGTCCCGGCGCGCCAGCGGCCCGCTGGCGCGCGGGGATTTACGTCTCCCTCCAGGAGGCGTAAATCCCCCGACAAAGGTAAGGGGGGGTTTAGACAGGGCCGGGCGGGTGGGTTAGGTAGGAGAAGGGAGGGGAAGGTGAGGGGAGAGCAAAAGAAAGTTCCCTCCGAGGCCGCTCCGATTTCGGAGCGGCCTCGGAGGGAACGGGGGTAGGCTGCGTGGCTCGGCGCGCGCCGGCTATACGGAATCGATAGCCTTGCGCGCGCCGATCCATGATTTTAGCGGATACGCGCGGCTACGCGCGTATCTACTAAAATCCCGCGTACTTTTGCTGGCACCTGATGCGCCAGCAAAAGTACGCCAAATCGCACGGTTTGAAAATCTACCCCTATGATTTTAAAAGAACATAGGATGCCTGTCAGCTAAGCCTAGGCAGCACAAATAAGTATGATCTCTTTAAATGCTGGTAGGGTACCACACTAACTGGATGCAGCAGAAATACGCAAACCTTATGTGCTCATTGCCAGACTGAAAGCTAAGAATGGACACAGCATCATCCAGCACTTCTGTGACCCTAAACTCCTACCAGCCTTTCTTCTGCTGGTTCTTTGGGTTCTAAGCTGGGACCAGGAAGATCATCTCTAGTGGATCCGGTGCCAATTCTAGCAAGCTTGGCAAGTTTTGTCTTGTTTTTCTGGGTAAGAAGAGTCGGTTAGCACATTTTGTTAATGTGTCCAAAGTCTGCTGCCAGAATGAAAAAAAAATCTTTTCTCTAGATATAACACTTTGTTCTTGTTGGACTCAGACCCCTAATGAGTGCCCTCCCCAGCTGGTCCTAATTGGGGGAGGAGGGGGAGAGATAGAGTAGGACACCCTGCTTAAAGTGAATTTCAGAAGCTGATGTCAGCAGAGAACAGGAAAGATCTCATCTAATACCGTCAGCTGAGTCTTAGCTCTAATGTATCTCATTGTAATGTGCAAGATGCAATGGTATCAAAAAATGGTCAATGGAGCAACTAAAAAGCCAAGTTATGGCATCTTCCACACATTGGGGCTGATGTAATAAGTTGCACAAAACCTGCCATGGGGATTTGCATGCATAATTGCACATGGTTTTTCACGCTAATCTTATGCGTGTATGGAATAACGTAGTTAGCATGGAAAAAATACACACAAACTCACTCAAAAACCCGTGGCACGTTTTGCATGAGTGCGGGCAAATGCTATGTAAAGGAGGCAATTATCTACTCACGGGCTCTGCAGGGAGCTGCAATAAAAGGAAGATTGGTTAGTGTGGGTTCTTTAGCGTCTGGGGCAGGGCAGGAGTTAAGTGAAAACGCCTGTCTGGCGTTGTTGGCATTAGTGTGGTTGTGTGTCCATGCAACCTTTACCTCACCAGGCGTCCGGGGTATGCTGATTGTGATTGGTCCTAGCGTTTTGGCGGCTTTCAGTCCTGTTCCCAGTTCCAGCTATGCTACAGCTCTGGGTTTTCTGCAATGTGACTTTTATACGGTTATTGGCACATGTATTTGATCTTGAGCACTTTTTTGGCTCGTATCTCATTTGCATGGTGTTCTCTTATTACATCCATTGGGCTGCTTGCTTTTGCTGCATGCACTCAAAAAAATATGCACAGAAAAATAAATTTCAGCATGGTCCTTATTACATTAGCCCCACTCATAGCACTGTATTTTGTCTATCAAGTTAGGTAATTATGTATCATAATCCACATCTGTGTATCATAGTTGTTGTTTTTGCCTTGGCTATGTGGGATTGCCTTCCGATTTGTTTTATTGATCATAGTAACAGTTGTACATCCTACATAGAGCCAATTGTGAGGAATTCAAGAAGACTTTGTTAGCCTAGGGGATTGAGCAAGTAAATGACAGATTAAATTTAATGTGAACAAGTGCAAAGCAATGCATATAGGGCAGAATAATTCAAACTATAAGTACACAATGCTGGGTTCCTTATTAGGAATAACCATCCAGAAAAAGGATCATGGAGTCACTGTGGACACAATTTTGAAATAATTGGCCCAGTGCGTGGCAGCAAATAAAAAAGAAAATAGAATGTTAGGAATTATTAGACAAGGAATGAAAATAAAACAGAGGATATCATAATGCCAATAGGGATGTGCAGACAAAAAGTTTGCGTTCATAAGTTGATAAGTTGAAGGTGAGGGTCGATTTCGTTCAATATGGACATATGGAGAATCCCATAAGTTGAGGGTCTGTCCATACGTTCACCGGTTCCCTAAATAAAAATTTAAACCCCTCACCCTCCTTAATCTCCCCCCAAGACTTACCAAAACTCCCTGGTGGTCCAGCGGGGAGTCAGGAAGCCATCGCTGTTTTCCTTTGCGAGGAGCACGTGACGTCGGCGTCACGTCGGAGTGACACGGACGTCACGTGTTTCTCCGCGCCTCCGCTCCGGGACCCCCGTTGGACCCAACCGGAACTTTTGGCCAGCTTGGGGGGGGGGCCCCCCAAGCTGGCCAAAAGTTCCGGTTGGGTCCAACGGGGGTCCCGGAGCGGAGGCGCGGAGAAACACGTGACGTCCGTGTCACTCCGACGTGACGCCGACGTCACGTGCTCCTCGCAAAGGAAAACAGCGATGGCTTCCTGACTCCCCGCTGGACCACCAGGGAGTTTTGGTAAGTCTTGGGGGGGTCAGGAGGGTGGGGGTTTAAGTGTTTATTTAGGTTCAACGTATTCAACGTAGCTATGTTGAATAAGTTGAAAATGTGATGCGTTGCGCATCATCACTTTTTTTAAGTTAAAAAAAAAAAAGTTGCGTTTTACATATGCGTTCAAAATGAATGCACACCCCTAAATGCCAATGCTTTCATCCATGGTGCTACCGTACCTTGAGTGAGTATTGCATGCAGTCCTGGTTACTCAATCTCAAAAAAGATATAGAAGAACTAGAAAAGATACAAAGAAGGGTGACCAAAAGATAAAGGGGATGGAATGACTCCCCTGTGAAGAGAAGCTGGAGGAGAAACAGCTGAGAGGAGATATAACAGAGGTCTATAAAATCTTGAGTGAAATGGAACAGGTAAATAGGGAACATTTATTTAACCTTTTAAATAGTACTGGGACCAAGGGACACTTTTTGAAAATAATAGGTAACACATTTTAAGCAAATCAGAGAAAGTATTTTTTTCACTCAGAGCACAATTAAACTGTGGAATTTGTTGGCAGAGAATGCTTTTAAAATTTCAAGGATTTAACAAATTTAGGCCTGGATTTTCTAAGGTCTACGACCTTAGAAAATCCGGCGATAACTGGGGTGGGGTGGCGAAGCGGCTTTCGCACCCAATAGCGCCATCATATAAGGTGGTGCTATTGGGCGTGAAACTGGTGGCGAAAAGGGCCCTTACCTTTTCGCCATCAGCGACGTCTTCGTGGCGTCTGCCCTGACTCCTCCCCTTCCAGTGCAGACGCCGCCCAGAACCTGCCCCGATCTAGGTATCGCACGCGAAAAGAGACTTTTCGCGTGCGATCCCTTTTGAAAATGACCCCCTTAGACAAATTCCTGGAGGGAAAGTCCATAAATTATTTTTGGCCATGTAGACTTGGGAAAGACCTGGTTATGAGCAAGAAGAATTGGATGTATTGTTTGGTACTAGTTGCATCCTGGAGACAGGATGCTGGGCTTCATGGATCTTTGGTCTGACCCAGTATGGTATTTCTTATGGAACAGAAGTAGAAACAAAGCATAGAATAAGCACAGAGCATCCATAGTTGTGAGGAAGTGAAGAACAGACACTAAAAGGATAGAATTAGCAGAAGTTTTAAACTTGTGATCAACAGTGCCAATCATCAATGCTTCATTGAAGGTGAGTGAAACTTCTGCTAATTCAAACTCTTGTTGTGTCTGTTACCGTGGGTCCAAGATTTGTGCACCTATTTTTCTGAAGAAGTGAAGGGAAAAAAAGAGGTAACCAGGGGTCCATGACATTGTAACAGAAAGCAAATTGGTCAGACTAGAACAGCCTTACACCGTCCTTAACTGCTGGCCTTTTCTATACTTGTTGATTCTGAGCCAATTTCTGATTGGACCTTGTTATAAAAAAAAAAATTACATTATTACTAATGCAAAATATCTTTCTCTGTTAAAAATTAAATTAAATCTATCTTCCAAAATATATCTTTCTTTCATTCCATTGATTACGATTTTTAATCAACTTCTCTTTATTTCTGTGTCATATTGCATCGTTGAAACTGGATAAAATATAGATTTGTGGACATTCCTGGTATTTTTTCCATTTACAGTAGATGTATTAGGTAACTATGTCTGAAATAGGAGGATTATATTTACTTGTGTTTTCTGTAATGTAGTTTAGATATTGATCATTCCATTAAAATAAAATATGTATGCGTGCTGCTGAGAAAACTGAAACTAACTTAGGTAAGAAGCCATATGCATCCCACTTAATTTTGTTCTTTAGAACAATATTACAACGTATTGATTCTATCACAGCAGACTAGACCTGACTTTGGAACTGATCCTTACTTGTGAGATTAAAGAAGCTTAGATGGCTAACAGTATCAAAGATAATTGCAACTTTATCAGCCTCCTCTCAAGTAAATTCTGTCACTGCCTGAATCTTGTGATAAATTGCATTGATCAAGTAGGTTACACTGTTCCTATCAGTATCAAGCAAAAGACATTATGTTTGACAGTGGTGTCTCCATTGTCAGCTGCTGGAGGTACGGCAATGCACTACATTGGGTGGCTGACTGCTTATAAATTGCATCACAAAATTATTACAACAAAATGAAAAGATCTTTGAACATTGCTTCAAACTGAAATTTGTCTGCCACTTCCTTTCACTGACTCCTAAACAAATCATATGTCTTGTGGGTCATTTTCATCAAGCCAACTAAATGCAAGTTACAAACATATTATTAAACCCAGGTAATTTGCAGTGAATTTTCAACAAAAACTACATAGGTATTGTCCCTTTAAAAAAAAAAAATGCTTATGTGGGTACAAAGTGCCCATGTACTTTTTTAAATTATTATTTTATATTTATTAATTTACATCTATTGTAAAGTAAACAAACTTTGCTACAGAAACTTAAATGAGAAACAATAAGAAAATCACAAAGGAAACAAATATAAAGAAATAATATACAAATAGTTTCTTTTTAAACTTTGGTCCACAATAAATGGTAGAAGAGAAGAGTTGTAGGAGATTCTAAAGAAAACTATAGGAGGAAATTAGCAATGGCATGGATTACTACTGACATACAATTAGGATCATTGATCCTTGACTGTAGTTGAGGCTGGAGTAGAAAAAGCTTTTTAGCATACAAAAAAGCTATCAATTGCTCCAGAACAAAAAACAATTGAAGGTTAATATTCAAAACTGAACATTTAGGAAAGTTACCTGGATAAGACTTATCCAGCTAACTTATTGGGTCATTTTTCAAGGTGCGATAGCCCATTATCATGGGCATTAGGGCATTATCGCACGCAATTACACCCTAATGCATGCGATAATGGGCTTATCATGGCGGTAAACTTAAAATTACGGGAAGGGGTGGAGTTAGGGAGGAGTTTGGGAGGGGTTTAGGGAAATGGGGTGGCGGCATTGCTGCAGTAGCGCAGCAAATAGCATCACCTTTTAGCGTGGCGCTATGGGGGTGATTATGTGTGGCAAGGCTGCATCGCGGCAGGTGAAACCGCACTGCCGTGATGCAGCCAGCTGTACACTAGCGCCCCCTGCCCCTTTTTTTACCCCTTCCCCCTTTACCGCGGCAGCTCATCGTTCTGCTATATTTTTAGCAGAGTGATGAGCCGCACAAAAAAAAGGGGCGGGGATGAAATTGTGCAGCCGGCCGCATCGTGGCGTAGTATTTTTGTGACTGGGCCTCATAGTTTCGCACCCATAGTGCCACGGGACAAGGTGTAGTTATTTTCCGCAGTGATGCCAGTGGTAATGTAGAAAACACTATCACCCGAAGTGCTGCTAGGACATAACTCCACCCAGACCCTGCCCACATTCCTCCCCTTCCCCTAATTTGCATTGCACAGCCATGATACTGGCACATCACAATTTGATGAATGTCCCGGTTACATGGGATTATTCAGCAGCATGGCTATGCTGCTGAATAATCCCATGTATGTTTGTATGTCTCACTCTGCATGTCAAACTGGCCCTAAAACCCTAAACCACAACCAAAACATCACCTCAAGTTATTAACTGACTCTCCTATAGTGATTTAAATAGTTGAATAATGTGAAGACTTCCTCAGAGGTTCTCTCTCCCTCTCTCTCCCTCCCTCTCCCCCTCTCTCCCTCTCTCTCTCTCTCCATTATGGGTATATCACACATCTTAACAGAAAAAAAGTGTAGTTAAAACATGCAATAATTATGCTATCACACAGTGCGATGTTGCCCTTCATTTTCATTAATCCCGCCCAAACTCCTCCCTTTTGAAAAATTTGCACTGCCCAATCTTGTACCATGATTATCACATGCATTATGGTGTTATTGCGTTCATTAATGCCATAACACATTTTGATGAATGACCTTATAAGTTAGCCAGATAAGTAGCATCAAACCATTATGCCCAATTGCCCATTGCCTTCCCACTGACATTCCAACTATGTATTTAGCTGTATAAGTGGCTTATCCAGCTAAGTGGTGACCGCTAAACTTAGCCAGATATTCAGTGATTGCCACTTAGCTGGATAAGTCCCTATTTATCCTGCTAAGTAGCACTGAATATCAATCCCATAATTATCAGCATTGTATTTCACCAAACATTTGCATGGATAGCATAACACAAAAGATGCCTCTAAAGCACACGTTTCATGACGCATAGCTGAAAGCATCTTTATCCTCTTCTAAATAACTTTAGCTAAATCAGGGTGTATTCTCATTATTTGTCCCAAGAAAGTAAGAAGATCCATATTCAGAAGCATTTAGACAGATAGCTCAGAAGTTATCCATCTAAATTAATATTTAGGTACTTTGCTGTATTTTACTCAGATAACTTAGGGGCATTCGGAGGGCATTTCAGAGAGGAATTACATTAGCCAGCTAGATTATCCAGCTAACTCTGATATTCAGAGTTAGCCGGATAACTTATCTGGCTAAGTCTGGTCGGGCCAAATAGCTGTGCTAAAGTTAGCTGGATAAAGTTAAGATAGCTGTCTATATTCAATAATACAGCTGCACTATTGGATATACCTCCAAAGTTAGCCAGATAAATTTATCCTGATAACTTTGCTATCTGGACAGTGACTGAATATGGATATATTGATATTTTTAAAATATAAGTGCATATGAGTGCTTACATCCTGCTCAAATATGAAAAAAAAATAGGAAGATGTCACTTTCACAAACTTTGGGGGTAGATTTTCCAAGAAAAGATGTCGAGTTGAAAATATTCATTGGGGACTGGGCCAGAAAATCATCTTGGACCCTCGTACACACAGTCATTGGAAGATAATTCACTTTGTTAAGTGGTAGAACTGCTTCTGCGGCATAGGAAGTACAAGGTGATTCCCCTACTTACAGTTTTCCAAAAACTTCATTTTCATATATAGCAAATTAGACTCTTGAATTGCCATAGCAAACAGACTTAATTCCCATCACATCTTTCTCTAATGTTGAATTCTTCCAAGAAGGTCTTGAAGCTTCATCTCATCCCCCTGGATCAAATAACCCATCTTTGCTGATAAAGAATTAATCTTGGATGAACAATGAATAAAGGAAGCATCTACTTTTGCCAGCACTTCCCACAGAGTCAAGTGTGACCATCGCAGGCTTCACAATTGGCCATGAGACTCAATGGGAGCAGGACAAGTGGGTTCTGGCATGTCCTTACCCCAAGATATGCCATATATTCAGAACCATGAAAACTCTATCCATCTAACCAAATGCCAACTGCGCTAGACAATCCTGGCAAAGCAACCCACCTTCCCAGAAACCGCTCAGTCCCAGCTCCCTCCAATACTTTGGCAGTCTTCTTGACATCATCAGTTGGCACTGCTCTGGCAGTGAAGGGAGGGAACACTCCTCTTACATGGTACAGGGGATTGAGAGATGCTTCATTCATTTGCAAAGCTGGAATTCTTCCACCAGCCTATACTGCAGAAATATTCAAATCCCAACTACAGGAGGTGGGATCATAAATTCTTTGATCAAATACCAGCAACTGAAGGGGATCATAGCCTTGGAGGGACAGGGTCTAATCCTTCCTTTCCTCTTGGAAAGCATTGATAAAAAATGAAAGAAACCAGATAACAAGCAACTATTTAGCCAACTGAATAAATGTTGTGACTACTCATGCCAACATCTTGACTGCTTCCCCATGCCCATGTACTTTTAATAGGCTATTTGCATGAAGCTCAGCTCTTACCCAAAATTTCAAATAAGACACCACCCAATGTCATCTTCTGCAATTCCATTTCCCCATGTCCTGCACCCTACCTTTAGGAGCCTCCTGGGTAAAAAAGAGGCAAGAATGATCCCCAAAATGACACCAGCTGACTCAGGCTCCAATTTGGCCATAAATGTGAGTCAAAAGAGAACCTCGGGTCAGCTAGCATCATTATGAATTATGGTGCTAATGGGCTGGAGGCAATTTGAGGGGCCAGATGGAAGGAATGGGCTGTGGAGCCTGCCGATGCCAAATTTGCAAATTTGGATGGAATGGTGGGGTTTGTGTTTGGAGTGGGGCTTCATCTTTTATACTTCAGGGGTTGGGGGACCTATATGAGCTAGAGTCTTAGGGAGTTGGCACAAGGGGAAGTCTGTGCTGGGGGAAGGGTTGAATTTGGGGCTTGAAGCCCTTTTAAAGACCCTTGGGTGGTGGGGATACTGGGAGCATCATCAGGTACATTAACATGTGGGTGCTCCGTTTTTTCTCGGAGGGGGTCCCCGGAGCGATCGGACCTGCGTCCTATCACTTATTAACTGTGATCTTAAATTAATGGCTAAGGTAATGGCAGACAGACTTGCAACTTTTATTGCTAAACTTATTTCTCCTTCCCAAGTGGGGTTTGTCAGAGGAAGACAAGCAGTTATAAATGTACGAAGAGTTTTGGCATCTATAGCCTACTCAGAAAAGTTACATTTAAATTCCCTTCTGGTTAGTTTTGATGCTGAGAAGGCTTTTGATCGAGTGAACTGGGTCTTTTTATTTGAAACCTTACATCACTATGGTTTTCAGGGTCCTTTTATCTCCTTTCTCAAAACTTTATATAGTCACCCTCAAGCTAATATTTGGGTAAATGGGGAATTATCATCAGATTTTACATTATCTCGAGGCACTAGACAGGGTTGTCCATTATCTCCCTTCCTGTTTATTTTATCCTTGGATCCCTTATTATGTATTCTGGAAGAAAATCATAATATAAAAGGAATTAAAATGGGTTCAATAGTATTTAAACTAGCAGCATTTGCTGATGATCTTTTACTACATCTGTCTAATCCCACAAATTCTCTTCCAGTTGCTCTTCAAGTTATAGCAGAATATGGTCTTTATGCAGGTTTTAGCTTAAATTTGGACAAATCGGAAGCTATGGTAATTGGACCGAATACTACTATACCTTGGATTGGAGAATTCCCTTTAAAATTGGCAGTAGATAAAATCAAATACTTAGGTATATGGATTCCAAAGTGTCTTACTAATTTATATGATTTGAATATATCACCATTACAACAAAAAACTGATCTTTTTCTAAGTTCATGGATTTCACTTCCACTATCTCTTTTTGGACGAATACATCTATTAAAAATGACAATATTACCACGCTGGATATATGTACTTAGTAGGGATGTGAATCGTTTTTTGACGATTTAAAATATCGTCCGATATATTTTAAATCGTCAAAAATCGTTAGAGCCACGATACAATACCAATTCCCCCGATTTATCGTCAAAAAATCGTAAATCGGGGGAAGGGGGAGGGCAGGAAAACCGGCACACTAAAACCCCCTAAAACCTACCCCCGACCCTTTAAATTAAATCCCCCACCCTCCCGAACCCCCCCCAAATGCCTTAAATTACCTGGGGGTCCAGCGGCGGTCAGGAACGGCCTCCTGCAATTGAATCGTGTTGTCTTCAGCCGGCGCCATTCTGCGCCGCCATTTTGCAAAATGGCGGCGCAAAATGGCAGCGGCCATAGACCAACACGATTCGACTGCAGGAGGTCATTCCGGACCCCCGCTGGACTTTTGGCAAGTCTTGTGGGGGTCAGGAGGCCCCCCCAAGCTGGCCAAAAGTCCCTGGGGGTCCAGCGGGGGTCCGGGAGCGATCTCCTGCTGCGAATCATTTTCCGTACGGAAAATGGCGCCGGCAGGAGATCGACTGCAGGAGGTCGCTCATCCGGGGTCCGGAACCCCCGCTGAACGACCTCCTGCAGTCGATCTCCTGCCGGCGCCATTTTCCATACGGAAAATGATTTGCGGCAGGAAATCGTTCCCGGACCCCCGCTGGACCCCCAGGGACTTTTGGCCAGCTTGGGGGGCCTCCTGACCCCCACAAGACTTGCCAAAAGTCCAGCGGGGGTCCAGAACGACCTCCTGCAGTCGAATCGTGTTGGACTATGGCCGCCGCCATTTTGCAAAATGGCGGCGCAGAATGGCGCCGGCTGAAGACAACACGATTCAATTGCAGGAGACCGTTCCGGACCGCCGCTGGACCCTCAGGTAATTTAAGGCATTTGGGGGGGGGTTCGGGAGGGTGGGGGATTTAATTTTAAAGGGTCGGGGGTGGGTTTTAGGGTGTTTTAGTGTGCCAGTTTTCCTGCCCTCCCCCTTCCCCCGATTTAGCTATGGACCGCCGCTGGACCCCCAGGTAATTTAAGGCATTTGGGGGGGTTCGGGAGGGTGGGGGATTTAATTTAAAGGGTCAGGGGTGGGTTTTAGGGTGTTTTAGTGTGCCGGTTTTCCTTCCCTCCCCCTTCCCCCGATTTAGCTACGGACCGCCGCTGGACCCCCAGGTAATTTAAGGCATTTGAGGGGGGGGGGGTTCGGGAGGGTGGGGGATTTAATTTAAAGGGTCGGGGGTGGGTTTTAGGGGTTTTTAGTGTGCCGGTTCACGATTTTAATGATTTTCACGATACTCTAAACACCCATACGGCGACGATACGATTCCCTCCCCCTCCCAGCCGAAATCGATCGTTAAGACGATCGAGGACATGATTCACATCTCTAGTACTTAGTGTTCTACCTCTACTTCTCACCCAAATGACAATTGCTAAATACCAGAGAGTAGTCACTAAGTTCATATGGAGAGGAAAAAAACCAATAATTAAATTATCTAATCTTATGAAACCATTATCCATGGGTGGAATGAGTTTACCTGATTTGAAATTTTATAACCATGCAATTAATTTGCGACATATAGGAGATTGGTTGATGAACACACAATATTTTTCTGATATTTGCCTGGAAGCAAAACTACTTACTCCGATATCACTTTGTTATGCTCTACATGTTCCTTATGCTTCCTTGTCAAGCACAATTAAATCAGATCTCCTACTGCAACCATTACGAAAAACTTGGAAATGGTTATTAAATAAGAATTCATTATCTGACAAAATATCTCCTTTTCTTCCATTTTATGGTAATCCAATGCTATCCAAAAATTAATCTACTTCACGTTACCGTTTTTGGGATCGTTCTAGATTCAGATGCGTTGGACAGATATCTTACTATATAAACGAAGCTTGACCGACGTGCCACAAATGCGCAGTAGAGACCAGCTCTACTGCGCATGTGCGGGCGAGCACGTCGGTCTGAGCCAGCGTCAGAAAGAAAAAAAATGGCGGCGTCCAGTGGCAGCAGCGGGCGGCGACGGCGGTAGCGAGCGGCGGCGGTACCGGCAGCGGGCAGTAGAGAGCGGCGGCGGTAGCAGACGGCGGTGACGGCGGTAGCGGTGACGGCGGTAGCGGGCGGCGTCCAGTGGCAGCAGCGGGCGGCGACAGCGAGCGGCGGCGGTACCGGCAGCGGGCGGTAGCGAGCGGCAGCGGCGGCGGTAGCGAGCGGCGGTGACGGCGGTAGCGGGCAGCGGTAGCGGCCAGTAGCGAGGGAGGGAGAAGAGAGAGAGAGGGAGGGACGGACTGAGTGGGAGGGAGGGACGGAGAGAGAGAGTGGGAGGGAGTGACTGAGTGAGAGGGAGGGACTGAGTGGGAGGGAGGGATTGAGTGAGGGGGGAGGGACTGGGGGGAGGGACTGAGTGAGAGGGAGGGGGGACTGAGTGAGAGGGAGTGAGTGGGACTGAGGGAGGGAGTGGGACTGAGGGAGAGAGAGGGAGGGAGAGAGAGGGAGGGAGGGAGTGGGACTGAGGGAGAGGAAGGAGGGAGTGGGACTGAGTGAGAGTGAGTGGGACTGAGTGAGTGAGAGGGAGGGAGAGAGGGGGAGGGAGTGAGTGAGACTGAGTGGGAGGGAGGGACTGAGTGAGAGGAGAGGGAGGGTGGGGAGGAGTGGGTGAGGGAGGGAGGGAGGGAGGTAGGGGGTGGTGAAGAGTGAGGGGAGAGAGAATGAGGGGGAGTGAGAGACAGAGGGATGTAGCCCGTTTTAACGGGCTTAACGGCTTGTTTAATATAAATGGATCTATTTTTAATTTTTCAGAACTCCGTATTCTTTATAAACTCCGACCTATTGATTATTTCCAATATCTTCAGGCTAGTCAATATGATCAATAGGCTCACCAACTTTCACGGATCCCAAGTGGCAATTTCTTACAAGTTGTTTTGATATAGATGATCCTCAGAAACGTTCCATTTCATATTTATACAAACATTTGGAGGACTCATTAAAGAGTTGGTCTTTGGAAGAAGTACAACTTAAATGGCAGTCGGAACTTAAACAGTCATTATCTATTGCAGCGCTTAAGGCTGCTTTTGTCATGACACGAAAAATTACATGCAATATGCTTCTACGTGAGACTCTATATAAAATCATCTATAGAATGTACATATCTCAACATCAAGCATACAGAGCAGGTTTTTCTAATTCAGATATATGTATCAAATGTGGAGGAGCTTCAGCGCACTTGGGTCACTCTTTATGGAGCTGTCCAATAATTCAAAATTTTTGGAAGAAAGTTTACCATTTTGCTAATATGGTTGTGGGATTTAAAATTCCTTTTTCATCTTTAGTGGCACTTTTTGGAATTATTCCAATATCTTTCAAAGGAAATAAGAGCTCGATTCTTTGGATTATAAAGGTTTTTTTGTTGGCTTGTAAAGCTATATTGACAAATTGGATAACATCAGAAAATCCTTCTATAATATATTGGCATTCTTCTATAATAAATCTATTAACCATGGAAACTCTGACCAATACCACTCTGCCAATTAGAACTAGAAGAGCAATAAATGCAATTTGGCTACCCTTTATACTAACATTACCACATGACTCAAAAAGACTTTTTCTTAATCGTATAGATATCTAACAGATGATTTTTAATATACTTTATTAAGGACTTGTTAAGATCTTTAATGTATTTTTATTTAAGAACTCCATTGGTGCAGGGAGGGAGGGAGGGAGGAATATAATGGAGGGGTGGTTTTGGGTTTTGGAGGGAGGAATAGAATGTAGGGGTGGTTTGGGGTTTTGAGAGAAGGGATGGGAGTTAAATGGACTAGGAAGAGAAAAATGAACATAAGAGTTTTACAAAAATATGCTGTATGTAATCAGATATATATATTGTAATGTTCATTATTGTATGTTTTTTAAAAAAATAAAAACAGATTTATCATAACATGTGGGTGCTCTCAGGAACTAGTTAACTATATCTCTTGAGCTAACTAGCATGGCTTAATGTGGATTGTGACAAATATCCTGATATGTGTTAAGCCTTTTACATATTAATGAGATGCTTTACATGCATTTGTATGAGACGCAGCTCAATAAATTTAGTTTGCATTATGCCTGATTTGTTACCAGAAGTTTGTGTATGCTAATTTCCAATAAGGCTCAATGTTTTGAAATCATACACTTTTACCCCTAGTATCTTTTCAGGTTGTGATACCATTTGTTAGACAAACACAGGAATTATTGAAAGGTGGTATATATATATGAATTTTCAAAACCATAAAGATCCTTTTGAAGATCCTTTTGAGAAGGTGCAGAGAAGGGCTACCAAAATGATTTATTTATTATTTATTTATTAAAGGCTTTTATATACCGACTTTCTTGATACAAATCAAATCAACTTGGTTTACATCGAACTAAGCAGTAACTATAACCAACCAATCAACAAGAGATATATTAAAAGGAGCATAAAGTTACAATATAACAAGGAAGCCTTAACTGGGAGTGGGAAAAAAAGAGAGGGAGAACAAGATATAGTACTATATACAATGGAGTATGGGAGGGAGGCTAGGAGCCGACCTCATGATGACTTGTGAGCGTAATTAGCGTTTGTTTATTTACATAAGTGATGGAACAGTTCTAGGTAATGATAAGGGGAATGGAACAGCTTCCCTATGAGGAAAGACTAAAGAGGTTAGGACTTTTCAGCTTGGAGAAGAGACAGCTGAGGGGGGATATGTTAGAGATGTTTAAAATTATGAGAGGTCTAGAATGGGTAGATGCGAATCGGTTATTTACTCTTTCGGATAGTAGAAAGACTAAGGGCACTCCATGAAGTTAGCATGAGGCACATTTAAAACTAATCAGAGAAAGTTCTTTTTTACTCAACGCACAATTAAACTCTGGAATTTGTTGCCAGAGGATGTGGTTAGTAGGGATGTGAATCGTTTTTTGACGATTTAAAATATCGTCCGATATATTTTAAATCGTCAAAAATCATTAGGGCCACGATACAATACCAATTCCCCCGATTTATCGTTAAAAAATCGTAAATCGGGGGAAGGGGGAGGGCAGGAAAACCGGCACACTAAAACCCCCTAAAACCCACCCCGACCCTTTAAATTAAATCCCCCACCCTCCTGAACCCCCCCCCCAAATGCTTTAAATTACCTGGGGATCCAGCGGTGGTCCAGAACGGCGGAGGTCCGGAACGGCCCCCTCAATTGAATCCTTTTGTCTTCAGCCGGCGCCATTTTGCAAAATGGCTGCCGCAAAATGGCGGCAGCCATAGACAAAAACGATTCGACGCAGGAGGTCGTTCCGGACCCCCGCTGGACTTTTGGCAAGTCTTGTGGGGGTCAGGAGGCCCCCCCAAGCTGGCCAAAAGTTTCTGGGAGTCCAGCGGGGTTCAGGAAGCGATTTCTTGCCGCGAATCGTTTTCCGTACGGAAAATGGCGCCGGCAGGAGATCGACTGCAGGAGGTCGTTCAGCGGGGGTTCCGGACCGCCGCTGAACGACCTCCTGCAGTCGATCTCCTGCCGGTGCCATTTTCCGTACGGAAAACGATTTGCGGCAAGAAATCGCTTCCTGAACCCCGCTGGACTCCCAGAAACTTTTGGCCAGCTTGGGGGGGCCTCCTGACCCCCACAAGACTTGCCAAAAGTCCAGCGGGGGTCCGGAACGACCTCCTGCGTCGAATCGTTTTTGTCTATGGCCGCCGCCATTTTGCGGCAGCCATTTTGCAAAATGGCGCCGGCTGAAGACAAAAGGATTCAATTGAGGGGGCCGTTCCGGACCGCCGCTGTTCTGGACCACCGCTGGATCCCCAGGTAATTTAAAGCATTGGGGGGGGGGGTTCGGGAGGGTGGGGGATTTAATTTAAAGGGTCAGGGGTGGATTTTAGGGGGTTGGCTCACGATTTTAACGATTTTTCACGATATTTTTAAAACCCAAACGGCAACAATACGATTCCCTCCCCCTCCCAGCCGAAATCGATCGTTAAGACGATCGAGAACACGATTCACATCTCTAGTGGTTAGTGCAGTTAGTATAGCGGTGTTTAAAAAAGGATTGGATAAGTTCTTGGAGAAGAAGTCCATTACCTGCTATTAAGTTCACTTAGAGAATAGCCACTGCCATTAGCAATGGTAACATGGAATAGACTTAGTTTATGGGTACTTGCCAGGTTCTTATGGCCTGGATTGGCCACTGTTGGAAACAGGATGCTGGGCTTGATGGACCCTTGGTCTGACCCAGTATGGCATTTTCTTATGTTCTTATGTTCTTAATATGTGGTCCCAAAAGTTATCTTTGGATAATTCTTATTTTGGTTCAGTAAAAGGTATTAATACAAGGAATTCAGTTTTCTCCAGGATCAAAACAGATACTGGTTCCAAAAGACTTGTAGGGACCCTTGGTCCTACCACACAATTAATTGTCTTAATCAAGAATAATTACATGCCCTGGTACAGAGAATGTTCTAGTTTTGCAAAGCATTATCCTTATATTCTGTGGGGAGTGACGAATAAGGTAGAGGCTTTGTGAAATAACTGGTTAAGGGAGGCAATCATCCAGTGCTTATGAGAGGACCAAATGAACAGAAATTTACAAGAAGACAGTATACTTTGCTGTGAGTTATGAAAAAATGCTGTGCGATCTGGGAAACCAGATGAAGTATCAGGAAGCATAGCATAGTATATGCAATCCTCACTGGAGCCAAGAAGCATGCTTTTGTC
Organism: Rhinatrema bivittatum; assembly: GCF_901001135.1. Lineage (NCBI taxonomy): Eukaryota > Metazoa > Chordata > Amphibia > Gymnophiona > Rhinatrematidae > Rhinatrema > Rhinatrema bivittatum. The sequence continues at coordinate 119,323,427 of NC_042620.1, read as the reverse complement.
AGAACTTTGCCAGATGGAACCAAGGTTATCCAGCCCTGTTTCAGTCATGACAGTTAATTGGAGCCAGCTTTTCCTTGACTCTGTTAAAGACTGAAACTGTTCCTGTTTAAAAATTAAAGAAAGAAGAAAAGAAGAAGGGCCTTTTCATTGTGCTGTGTATTTCTTTTCTTATTTGCAGAGTTAACAATTATCCCTAGAGGGGTAAAACCAGAAAAAAGAATGCAGTGTAGTACTGGCATGAAGAGTCAAGAAGACATTAGTTGAAGATGTCGTCTAGAAGCTATGAAGTTCACAAACATATAGTTAAATTGTCATGTTATTTTGAAAAATAATACAAAGTATAAAAATTTTACAAAATAAAAAAATTGTTTCTATTAAATATCCCTGTGCTTTTATTGTTTCTAATAATGTTTTGTTTTATTCTATGCTAATCTATTAGTTTATTGTTCTATTACCTATTTAATTCCTAAGGATTATTGAACTAAGTGTCTTACGATTCATAAAACATTTTGTAAAAAAAATTTCATAAAAATAAATTTGATAAATACATTTCATAGAAATATAGCACAAAATAATACAAAGCTAAACAATTATAATTACCTATGCCCTATCACACAGCTGAAACTCACCTCCTACTCTCAATAGGGAAAACAGGCCAGGAGTGTCAACAGAATCATACAAACATAATTAAAATCAAATTTATTAAAACTTCCTCCTCAAAAATTACCCCAAACCCCCACCCCCACAGTCCAAAATCCACCCTTCCATTCAACTCACAAAAGACTTCCTAAGACTCAAATATTTAGAATTCTTGTACTTCAATCTGATTCTTTTGCAGGTTTTGTAATAAATATAAGCTTTGAATTTTTCCCTAGCTATTGTGGAAAAGGCTCATTGTAACATAAATAAATCCTTTCCTGTAAATATTTCTATGGCTTTTGGCCACTGACAATCATAATCCAGTCCTGATTCTATCACTGTCATAGTGAGTTGTCTAGTGAATTAACCTTGCATTGTAGTCATGGATTGGGAACCCTATAAAACTGAAGTTTAGCACAATTGGCTAACACAAAATATTATTTATCTCTTGAAGCCGATCCAACTTCCACTCTACAGATCATGATCCAAAGATTGGTTGATAATGCAAGTAATACTGGATTCTTAACATCAAGAGAAGCGGTTTGTAACAGATCTGTGGAGGTCCAGATACCTTCAGGATTACATCACCCTTATGGATCCTGCTTTGTGTGCCATTTGGGTATGCCAATAGATTTGATTAGAGTTCTATCTACTGACTAAACTATTTGATTGTGCTCACAGACTAATTGCAAAACAAAGGGCATAATCCACATTATAAAATGCCCTTGCGATCTCTTCTATGTGAGGAAAACTCAGCAGTCTATCTGGCCCTTGGTCTGACCCAGCATGGCAAGAACTGTATTCTTTATGATATCGACAACCAATGCAAGTTGATTAAAACAGGAGTAATATGTTCATGTTTCTTACAGTTTGTCAACACTCTTGCTGCAGAGTTCTGGAGCACTTGCAGAGGACGCAAAGTAGATTGTGGAAGGCCCAGAAGGAGAGAATTACAGTAGTCCAGTGATGAAAAAATCAAGGCTTGCAACACCAATCGGAAATCATTAACATCCAATAGCGGCTTCAATTTTCTCAAAACCAACAGTTTATAGTACCCTTCCCATAATTTAATAGAGATATGTTTTTTAAAGTTTAAATGACAATCAATAGTAATCCCCAAATCTTTGACTGAGTCAGAAAGTTTTAACTTGATATTATTTGGTAAAGCAAGAGTGTTATTAGTAATGGTCATATTATCTTTTGGTTTTCTGTCAAGAAGAATGATTTCAGTTTTTTCCATATTTAAAGCTAATTTCATATGACATAGTAGTTGATTAATGGCCATAAGATAGATGTTTATTAATTTAAATGTTTGTTCAATTGTATCTGATATAGGGATAAGGAGCTGAATATCATTGGCATAAATATAGAAGTTTAGTCCTAGGCCTGCCAAGAGATGACATACTGGTAGTAGATAAATATTAAATAGCGTTGCTGATAAAGAACCCTGCGGGACAGCAGTTTGGAGTTGAACTTTATCGGAAAAAAGTATTACCTATTTTAACCTGAAAAGATATTTGTTGTAGAAATAAAAGTTAAAAATAAGACAGCATTAGGGCTTAATACAGCGCCTATACAGTATCCTGGGTGCGCCTATACAGTATCCTGGGTGCGCTGGTACCTGTCATTTCAAATGTCATTTGAAATGACAGGCACCAGGAAGTGGATCCCAACTTTAACCCATGAAAACCTAAAAACCTAAAATCCCCTCCTCCCAAAGCGGCTCGACATGTACCAACTTACCTTTTGTTGTTTTTCAGCCCTTTCAGCCTTCTCTGCCGTCCTCCGGAGGGCACAGCCGGCGGCGAAAGCGGCTTGCAGCAGACGCCCCGCGCAGGTCCCGGTTCTCCTGGCTCTCGATGATGTTCCAGCAGGTACTCCACGGCGCGGTTTCCTTTAACCATCTACAGGCAGAGATTATGGCAACGGGATCCATAGCAAAGCTCCTCTGTCCGGGACAGTGCACGGCCCCACTTAATAACATTTCCCAGCTAAACTCGAGAGGAGCTGGGAGCCAGCTCGACTTCTGGCTGACAGCTAAACCCCCCCCTAAAAAAAAGACTGTTGAGTTACGGCCTTGGAAGCAAAGCGAAGCGTACTTTCATGGGCTTGAGCGCCCAAATTGACGGGCGCTCAAGCCAATGAAAGCACATGGACGGGCACGCACGCCCATCCATGTGTTTTCATTGGCTTCTCCTGGCATCGAGAGCCAGGAGAACCGGGACCTGCGCGGGGGGGGGGACCGCTGCAAGCCGCTTTCGCCGCCGGCTGCCCCCTCCGGAAGACGGCAGAGAAGGTTGAAGGGGCTGAAAGCAACAAAAAGTAAGTTAATAACATGTCGAGTAGTTTCGGGAGGAGGGGATTTTAGGTTTTTAGGTTTCCCTTTGGGGGAAAGTTTGCCGTCTACCCTTACCCCTGCCTCTAACGCAGGGGTAGGGGTAGGCAGTAAATTAGCAGGTTAAACGCGCGGCTAAACTCCAGGTTAAAAAAGCGATAGTTGGGGCGCGCGTTACTGAATGGGGAGGGGACAGCTAATCCGATCGTTTACATCTAATATACATGCCGCGGGCGGAAGAGGTTACTCGTTGATTTAAAGAGGCGGTAAGAATGGGTTAAAGGGGATAGTGAATCGCGGGTTGGGCTAACGTGGCCAAATTGTGATTAAAAGGCGGATTAGAAACAGGATAACCGCGGCCGCACTTTACTGTATTGACCTGTTAGTGAGTATACTAACCTTTATCAGTCTGTCCCATCTACTGCTCAGCACTGGGAACCTGCAACCGGAACTCCCTATACTACCATGTGCTGCTAACATCTACCATTGTGAGATGGGTCTCCTCTGTCAAGGGTCCCTGGACTGCTACTACTGGATCACCTCACTACTGCCACCTCTGGTGGTATCATCCAGCTGTATAATAAGACAAATCTCTGTGTTTGCGAGTCTCGAGACTAGCCTAGTACTGCGGTTCCTCACGGGGCTCCTCCCCGTGGGAGTGGCCATCACTGCAGTACCCAAGAATCCACTCCAACACCTCAAACCCATAACACTAATATTTCCCATTGAACAAAAGGAAAATGTTAATGTTTCTCACAAAATTTCCATACGTTGCCATGTTAAGAACATAAGAACATAACAAATTGCCATGCTGGGTCAGACCAAGGGTCCATCAAGCCCAGCATCCTGTTTCCAACAGAGGCCAAACCAGGCCACAAGAACCTGGCAATTACCCAAACACTAAGAAGATCCCATGCTACTGATGCAATTAATAGCAGTGGCTATTCCCTAAGTAAACTTGATTAATAGCCATTAATGGACTTCTCCTCCAAGAGCTTATCCAAACCTTTTTTGAACCCTGCTACACTAACTGCACTAATCACATCCTCTGGCAACAAATTCCAGAGCTTTATTGTTCATTGAGTGAAAAATAATTTTCTCCGATTAGTCTTAAATGTGCTATTTACTAACTTCATGGAATGCCCCCTAGTCCTTCTATTATTCGAAAGTGTAAATAACCGATTCACATCTATTCATTCAAGACCTTTCATGATCTTAAAGACCTCTATCATATCCCCCCTCAGCCGTCTCTTTTCCAAGCTGAACAGCCCTAATGTCTTCAGTCTTTCCTCATAGGGGAGCTGTTCCATCCCCTTTATCATTTTGGTTGCCCTTCTCTGTACCTTCTCCATTGCAATTATATCTTTTTTGAGATGCGGCAACCAGAATTGTACACAGTATTCAAGATGTGGTCTCAACATGGAGCGATATAGAGGCATTATGACATTTTCTGTTTTATTAACCATTCCCTTCCTAATAATTCCTAACATTCTGTTTGCTTTTTTGACTGCTGCAGCACACTGAGCCGACGATTTTAAAGTATTATCCACTATGATGCCTAGATCTTTTTCCTGGGTGGTATCTCCTAATATGGAACCTAACATCGTGTAATTACAGCAAGGGTTATTTTTCCCTATATGCAACACCTTGCACTGGTCCACATTAAATTTCATCTGCCATTTGGACGTCCAATCTTCCAGTCTTGCAAGGTCCTCCTGTAATGTATCACAGTCTGCTTGTGATTTAACTACTCTGAATAATTTTGTATCATCTGCAAAATTGGATAACCTAACTCATCGTATTCCTTTCCAGATCATATATATGTATTGAAAAGCACCTTTCCAAGTACAGATCCCTGAGGCACGCCACTGTTTACCCTTTTTCACTGAGAAAATTGAACATTTAATCCTACTTCTGTTTCTTCTCTTTTCACCAGTTTGTAATCCATGAAAAGACTTCGCCTCCTATCCCATGACATTTTAATTTTCTTAGAAGCCTCTCATGAGGGAGATCGCTGTCGGCGTAGCGCCCAATAACTACACCATAAAATGTGTAGTTATTGGGCGCGAAATAGGCAGCGAAAAGGCTCCTTACCTTTTTGCTGTCTGCGCCTTCTTCGCAGGGTCGGCCCCAGTGACGCCCCGACTCCTCCTCTTCCGGGACTGACTCCGCCCCGATGACGCTAGCTCACGTTTGCGCTAGCAGCGCAGGCTTTCGCTGATAGCGAAAGTGTGCGCTAGCATTAGAAAATGAGGCCCTCTGTGTCTATGGTGACAAAAGCTTAATAAATCAGACCTGTAGTGATTCTTGATCTTTACCCCCATTCCAATTGATTTGAAGTGAAAAAATGTTGAATAAAAGCAAGGTGAGGACGGGGGTGATAACAGTCTCTATTCATCAGCAATGAAAAATCAATTTTCTATATGAAATGTTAATTGATTCATGTGTTTATGTAAACTTTGGCCAGAGCTGTTCATTTACTAATCATATGAATCATACAGACCATAAAATGAAACGTTCAAGTATTGGCAGATTTCAAAGGGGAATATTGCTTCAATCTTTAGTATACTTTCCTATTAATTATAAAGTAAATGTATAAGCTCGGTTTTACAAATCATTATATTCCCATTAGAAAAGTGTTGGAAAGAATTATTCCAAAAATTGCCCTCCTATTTATGCTATTATTCCCATCGGAGGAGACCGCTGCAGTCCTGGCTGATCCCACAGCTTCTGTCCTCTTTCCACAGCACTTGGAAGAAAAACAAAACAGAGTTAATGAAAAACACACACGGGAAATGCTTTGTTATTTCATCATCTTCACCTACTGAGATCTGGCAGCACTCTGTGTTTAGGAAGACGTTTTTTCCCTGCCTCTGTCTCCCAATCTCTCTCGGAATAGGGTTATGTAAAGCTGAATCTGCCATTTCCTCCTCTGTCAGATCATTTCACTGGTATGTGGCTCCGATTTCCTCTCAGTTTTTTCTGCCTCCCTCTGGTGACAGAATTGGCTAGGAGCCCCAAAAGCCACACTGTCTTTACTTAACTGCATGCAGCACTGGGAAACTCTACTTGCGTTAAAATTTACTAAGGATTATGCATGGACACTAAAAGGGAGGAAAAAAAAAACCCTTTCTGGTAAATCTGGCCTTTAGCCTCTGTTTTCAAAAGATTTTTCCTGTTAGCATTTTAGATTGGTTTCACTGTTCTCTTTTTCTTTGTTTGAAAATTTAAACAAAAAACAGAATAAGCCAGGGGTGTTTACACTGGAAAATACTATGTGAAGTAAATTCTTCACAATTGTTTTGAAAATAAATACAGGACTGGAAAAATCTGAGGTGCCAAGTTGCCCGGCTGCCTGTACAGCAGTGCCTGGTGCCAGCCTGGAGAGGAGCTATGACTGCAGTCAGGCCCGAGAGGAAGAGCAAGCAGAAGAGATGAGGCCGGGGAGGGAAAGGAGAAAAAAAGGGGAAAGCACAATATATCCAAAAATAAAGAAAATCTAAATAAAAGGGGAAAAAAACTTTAAGAGAATTTTTTTTGCTTTGTCTCCTAAATAGTTGAGTTGGTGCCTAAGGTTTCTAAAATCTTTTCCAACCTTGAGAAAATGGATGAATTTCTAACAAATGAGAAAGTTTGCTGATGACATATATATATATATTATATATATATAAGGAGGAATAAATATCTGAGCTGAGGAATTCATTTTCCCTTTCACCGTTGCATTCAAAGTTGAGAACATTATTGCTAGTGAAAAAACATATGAATAATTCATTTGGCAGCAACAACAAAATCATTAACATCCTCTTTTTAGGTCTGATTGCTAATTAATTCCTGAGAAGGTACTGGTGTAGAAAGATGTAGAAATATCTTCTATTTTAAGAATTCCTTCCCATATGAACCTCAGCAAACTGAAAAGGGAGACATTCAGGTGCATGTTCTACTGTAAGTCTTGATGTATCCTTACAGTCTAAGCATTTTGAATTAGGAGGTTGAACTGTGGCAGATTTCTTTAGCTTGCTAACCAGTAGAACAGGACAATGCATGCTTTTCGAGTGATGCCATCTGTCTCAGAAAAGTATGACCCCACTCTACTGTTTCTATCCAATACAATTTTATACTTAGAAACAATGACGATTTCTTTTGTAGTCTATTGACCAAAAAAATGGCTAACAAGCAGTCAGCAGTTGCTTCATTTTGAATGACACAATTGCTGGCCTCAAAATAGAAATGAATCAGCCCACCACAAGGAGCAGATAATACAGAGAAGGCATGATAAGAATAAACTGGTAGACCAGTAAGGTAATCAGTCTTCTTTGACATATATATTTATCAGTGCCTCCTGCTGCTTATGGAAACCTGCCAGAATGGTATCACCAGAAAGTGCTCTACCAACCTTGGGAAAAAAGTTTCATAAGTGCAGTAGACCACCACTAAATCCTCATTCCTCTGTAAATTCTCAACAAAGCAGATATGCATCGCCTTACTGCAGTGCTTAGCTAGCCCAGGACAGGAACTAATTGGGTCATTTTCATTATCAGTTTCTAGTTTTCAGGTACCATCTGATGACAAATGTTATAAAAGCAGAAAAATACAGACATCTATATTTATAAATACAGGACCTCTTGAAAAACTTCTAGCTATTGAGCAACATAGTGTGAAAATAACTTAATGTGTGCAAAATATCAATGCATCACATTTGAGGTGGAGCAAACTTTTCACCTCAAATGTGATGGCTACTCACTAGTAGGGTCATTTTCAAATCACATTAAGGCATTTTTGCATGAGTTAACTTGTTTTCGCATGTGAAAATACCTTAACACATGTGAAAATGCGTTAACGCATGCGATAAGTGCCATAACGCATGGTGCGATGCAAATTTTTAAAAGGAGAGGGATTGGGGAGAAGTCTGGGGTGGGGTTTCCAAAAAACGTGGGTTGGGTTTGTACTTTGCGAAGCCATAACGCACAATATCGCACACCTTTTTCAATTGCGTTAAGTTGTGCGACATGCACATAACGCAATTTGAGATTTTTTCGCATGTTACCCAGGTAGAGTCCATCAAGCTAGGGTGAGAGATCATTGTACATATCTCATCTTTGTGTGAGTTTCCTTGCTCCGAAGGACATCAAATCTTCACAAGAGTGTACTGTCCTGTTCATACATCTCACTCTGCATGTAAAAGGGGCCCCTAACCCCTACACTACTACCTAAACCTCACCTCGAGTTGCTAGGTGGACCTCCTATAGTGATATAAATAGCTTACTACTACAAGGGCTTTGTAGGTAGTGTCTCTCTCTCTCTCACATTGCAGCTCTGCATGTAATATTTACAGCAATTTGATGGGTCCAGTGGTTGTGGAAAGCACCTTTTTGATTTTGGACTTGAGTGGTTATGGCCCCACCATGGTGACTGTGAAATTCTTGGTAGGATGTTTCAGTGGTTTGCTGCTGCCCTCTGTGGCCCTTTAGCAGGTATTCTATCTTCACTGATGGTCTCCCATCAAAGTGCTGGTCATGACTGACATTGCTTGGCTTCTGAAAACTGACAAGTTTGGAGAGTGTTGCTGGGGCACATATGTTTGTGCAATTAATTGGAATTAAACTTTTTAGTGTGCTATATAACAATGCATTTTTTAAAATTTGTATCATAATGAGTAATTGCTGTATTTAAAAGAAAAAAAAAGACAATCTGTAATAAATATAAATTATATTATATGGCAGATGTGCAAAGAACAAAGGATTTTCCAAACATTGTTACAAAAAAAATTATGTAATCTCTGAGGATAGTTAATTATATTTTTCTAAGAAAAGTAAAATGTAACGTTTTCCTTAGCAATCTGATGTACATCAATTTTTACTGCCTTTTTATATAACGTGAAATGCAGCAATCAGTCTCCAGTGTCAAAAACTGTTCTGGTTGCAAGACAGATGGGACTTTCAAAATGAAATGTACCTACGACTGTTTGCTACTATATATAAAACGTCTCATTTAGCCTCATCTGTGATTTTCCAAGAGGAAAATGTTATCAGAAGTAATTTATCTTAGTCCTACAAGTTTGCATCATTGTACAAACATCTTGAAACAAGTCTCAAAAGATATTTTTCTTTATGATAAAATTGGGCTCTTACATTTGAAGTTCTGTTAGAGTTTTAAATATGCTTGTAGGTCCTCTGAAGAGACATTAAAAGTACAATATTAGTGGTGGTAACAAAAACTAATTTAAATAACATACAGCTCCTTAAACATATTGCTGTCTTGAAGCACTTTAGGAACAAAAAAAGAAAAAGTGAAAAATGATACAATTATTTATGCTTCGGCACACTGCACCACAGGAGGCAGGGTTTCACATAAGGGCAAAAGGATGGTGGACAGGGAGTCATTTTGCTTCCAGTCAATCTAAGTGGAAAGAAGTTCTCATGTCTTTCACAGAGGTTGCTATTCACTTTCCATTATGAAAGCACCGATAAATTATAACCTGGCCATGGCTCATTTATCTAGTTGGTGGCTCATGTTTAACACCTGAAGAGAACTCTTCATTCTCATCATTGCTTATTTAGAAGAAATGTAGTTGTCATCTTAGACCACTTGGAAATGTAGAATACAAATCTGCAAACAAGTTGTAGATAGGTGATACCTTTTTATTGGACTAAAAATAATACATTTATGACAACAGGTCAGTGCAGAATGATCATTTCACCAGGTCAACTGCACGATCATTTTGCATTGGCCTAATGAAGGAAGCCTACCGCTCGAAAATTAGTCATATGTATCGCTAACCTCACACAGTTTGCTCATTGACCTTTCTTTCTATATAATTTGGGAAAAGGTTTAACCCATTGTAGCTGTTATCCCCTCCAGGGATTTCAGAGTGGGAAAAGCAGGAGTTGGGTGGGGATACTCTCCAAGTGTCTCAGCCTGAGGAAGAAGTGGAGTAGAGTTTTGAATTGAAAGAGAGGTTTGAGAAGAAGAGTTTTTGCTAACTGTAGTGGGAACCTGCAAGTCCAGGAGACAAACTGTGTCTAGCTGGAACTTAACATGGGGCTCGGAGGATTACATTTCTGAGAGGATAAGGTGAATCTTCCTTGAACTGATCAGAATATTTGTGAGTACCTAAAGCAGAATTTTAGAGACTGAAGGTGGCCTAGGTAGCCTGAAGAGTAGATTTACCAAGTGAACTATGATTTTTACTTTGATCTTATGTGGATAGCATTTGAGACTTTGGTTTTTGCTTTTGCCCTCTTTTATTTGTGACTATTGGAAGAATTCCACAATAAAACTGTCTTTTTGTTTGGAGCACATGGACATTCTTTTTATTTATTTATTTATTTATTTATTTATTTTAGTAAGAGTGAGAGTGTGTCCGACCCAGTTTGGCCCTGCAGGGTATCCTTCCCCTAGCTCATGGCCTAAGGAGAGACTTTTTCTTACCTTGGAAGAGTTTGCCCCAGGGCTTCTCAAGGTAACCAGTAACACCATAGCATAGGGGTTACATATTATTCTCTCCTTTTTCTAATAATTATGCTTCCTAATCATAGGTAAACTATTGGAAAGGGTGGTAGCAAACTCCACATATTTATGATTAGAATGTATCCCAGAGATCATAAGAATCGAGGCACTCAGCTGTCTGCTGTTCCAAAGATGATGCCTAATTCTGGTCCATTTCTATTACAGATGTCTTTCATATCTAAAGAATATTTATCCAAGCTTGGGGATTATTGGAAGTTTTCTTGGTTGGAAACAACTATCCTCTTATATATTGTAGGCTAGGAATGTGCATTCATTTAAAATGAAACTGCAAAACGTGACAAGGCTACTTCATTTGTTTCATTTTAAACTAATGCATTGGGCCTAGACCTAAGCCCAAAGCCTAGGGCATAGGCCAAGGCCCAAAACAGGAGCTGCGGCCTATGCCCAAGCACGATGCCAGCACCTCGGCCTAGGCCTGAAGCTGGGGTCTTGCCTAGGGCCTAAGACAAGGCCCAAACCGGGGCCACAGCCTATGCCTGAGTATGATACTGGGGTCTCGGAGGAGGAATGGGCGAATGCTGGGGCTTCGGTTGAGAAATTTAAAAAACAAACAATAAAACCTACTTACCTGATCCGTCGGGTATCCAACAAAGGCTGGGTCCTGACACCAGGGTCTTGGCCTAGGCTGGAGCCTGAGGCCAGGCCCGACACCACGACCCAACCCAGAGGCTGGGACTCAATGCCAAGGACCTTGGCCTAGGCCAGAGCCCATGGCAAGGCCTGATGCCACGACCCAACCCGAAGGCCTGGTCCTGGTGCTGGGGCCGAGACCTGGACTGAGCTCCAATGCCAGGGCCAAGCCCAAGCCCAAGTCCAAGCCCAAGCCCAATGCTGTAACCCAACCCAGAAGCCAGGACCCGATGCTAGGGCCTAAGCCCAGACCCAGGCTGGATGCCAGTGCCTCAGCAGGTCCTGATGCCTGGGCCTCAGCCCAGAGTCAGGCTCAGGCCTCGGAGCCCAGGCATGGGAGCTCCTCTTCAGTTCCTTTTCTTTCTTCAGTTCTTGAACGCCAAATGATGGCATCCACTGGGGTTGCGCTGGAGTAAATTAACATTGGAGCATTCACCCCAGTGGACGGCACCATTTAACATTCAAGAGCCGAAGAAAGAAGAGGAGGGTCAGGACACGGCCTCTGAGTTGGGTTGCAGTTTTGGGCCTGGGCTCAGGTTGACAACCCAGTGCCAGGACCCGCCTCCAGGTTGGGTTGTGGCGTCACGCCTGGGGCCGGGCGAGGTCCTGGTGTCTGAACTCGGCTTCCAGGTCAGGTTGCAGCATCAGGCTTGGGGTTGGGTTCCGGCCTAACCCAAAGCCTCAGCCTTTAGTAGGCCAAGACCGTGGAGACTTACCGTGGCCTCAACCTACACAAGTTTGAGGCTTCAGCCTTGTCCTTGCCAGCAGATCCCCAACAGACTGGCTAAGTGGGAGCTGGGGGGGGGGGGGGGCGGCAGGAATCTTGGCCTCAGAATTTTTCCAGGAGGATGGAAGAGAAGTTTCAATTTTGCTTTTTGACCACTTTTGGATTTTATTTTATTGCTTGATTCTTTTTTTTTTTTCAGACGAATGAAACAAATCAAGCATTCCACGAATCAAAATGATCCGAATAACGAAAACAATTTTTTTTTCCTTGCACAGCCCTATTGTAGGATTAAGGTCCTCCTGGATGGTTATCCTTATTCTGCATGTTTTTGTTTACATAAAATGAAAAACAGCATATTTTTCACTCCATTTCTGAAGAAGAAAAGCAATAATATAGTTCTAACATACATGTACTCAGTTTGTTTTTTTTATTATTATTAAACATCCTTTGGATTCAACAGAATTCGATAAGAAGATCCTAATTATGATATGAATCCTGAGGATCACAGGAAATGTGAACCCCGGAAGATTAACATGGTTTAGTTTGAATTTCCTATGTTTATTGGAGGAATCTTTCGATCCACGTGCGAAGAGAAAAAACACATTTCTACTTGTGAGTGGGGGAAGAGATTACAAAGCCCACACATGCTGATTGTTCCTTACTGAGCCAGAGGGAATTCCTCCCCATATCCGTAAGGAGTGAACTCTTAGAGATGAATATTCAGTACGATTGTCTAGCTACTGTAAGTTCAGAACGCTAGTGTTTGAAATTTCCTGCACACTGAATCCATCTGAATTGTCTGGCTAAGTAGTTAGCCAACTCAGACTTAGCCAGATAACTTTGAACTTTTCAGGGCTATTCCAGGGCTATTCCAGGGGTGGCACGCCTTACATGGCTAAGGAGTTGATTCCTCAAACCGCGCTAGTACTCTAACGTGCATTATATTATGTATATTGCACAATATATGCAATATTTTGCATCTCCCCACCCAGAAACCCTTCCCTATTACAATGATCTTCTTTGCATATAATCTGCATGCATGAATAATTCAAATGCATGCAAAGAAGTTCATAACTAGTCAATCTGATATAAATATTTTATCACAGTCCACCGAGAAGGTGGTCAGCTGCAATAAAATAAAACCAATTTGAAATGTGTTAAAGCAGCAGGAAAAAAATATGGAAAACAGGGAGGTTGAGTGGGGGTCAGTGCTGACCCCCATCTCAACCAGTCAAGGTGGCCTGAACTCCCCCAAAATGTTAAAATAAAAAAAGACCTGTGCGGCAACAGCCCTGCCCCCCATCTCCCCTCACCAAAGCTAAAACATAAAATGTGGCCCCAGTCCCTCACTCTCATACCCCCACCCCTCAAGTGTCAGAGTTTCCCCACTGCCATCCCCCCATGCCCAAAGTCACAGAGATCCTCCCGAGGCCATACCCCCACCTCCCAAGTGACAGTGACAGCCCCCCGATTGTAAAATAAAGGTAAGTCCTGGGCCTCACCCCACCCCCCAAAAGGAAAAAGAGTAGGCTTCCTACCCTCCCCCCACCCCTCCCTCCCTCCATACCTAAAAATGGATGCTGCATCAGGGCCGTGTACACCCTCTCACCCAGCCCAGTTACTGCCACATGGCCTGGATCCAATATCCGGACTTTACCCCAGCCACATGACTGGGTCAAGGTCAGGTTGACACCATTTTGGAAAATGACATTGACCAGGCTGGGTGTGAGAGTGCACCCGACCCAGACACAGGATCCATTTTTAAGGTACAGGGGTGGGGGTGGGGGTGGAGGAGGGTTGGAAGGGAAAGTGGGAGCTGGGACGCTACTTTTTTTTTTCATTATGGGGGAGGGTGGGAAGGAGTTGGCACCCGAGGCCTTTCTTTTTTTTTTTTTTTTTTTTTACAATTGGGGGTGCCGTCTGTCATTTGGAGGGGTGGGGGAGGGGGCCGTCACTGTCATGGAGCTGGGGCTGGGGGTATGGCATTGGGGGACCTGTGTCACTTGGGGAGATGGAAGTATGGCAGCGGGGGTGTTGGGGACACTGTTTCTGTTCTAGCTTTGGGTTAGGGGGGCCGGGGCCATTGCCATGCTGCTCTTTTTTGTTTATTAACATTTTGGGGGAGCTGAGGCTGCTTCGACTGGCAGCCCCGGATTGAGGCAGGTGCAGCTTTGACCCCCTACTCTATCTCCCCATTTGCATGTGACTTTTTTTTTGGGCCCGTGGCCCTTTAAGGCAGTGGCAATCCCATGAGGTTTGGGCCGCCCTCACATTAAAGGGCCACTCACCACATTCTTTTGTCCTACAGTGTTTGGCCAGGAGACAAATGAACGTGTCATACAGCTGTGATGCTTTTTGGGAAGAGGGATCCCAGTTTCGCAGCAACACCTCCTGCCAGAGTGGGATCCCCCCCACAAAAAAACATTGCCGTTTAGTGCATCTAGGGGTAAGTTAGATAGACTAAGGCAGATATTTGGATCTACAGTTAGCTAGATACATTTATCCAGCTAACTTCCTGATAACCAAGTATACAGAGCAGCGTAACCGCACTGCTGGATATCCACTGATTCAAGTTTATGTTCTCAGCGGCTTGGACCTATGTGGCCCCCAAAATGATTGGGACCAGACATTTTGGAAAGTGTCAGAGAGGTCTGAGCAGCAGGACCAGTGCTGCTTCTCCTATCAGGTAACTGAAATCACCTGCCTGTTAAGAATGGCCAGGCTCATAGCTTTCATCTTTCATAAATCTGTAGATGTACTGAGCTGTGAAATAGGCGAGACGTTTAGCAATCAGTAGCTACATAACTTGGAAACATTGCAAATCACATTAATGCCTGGTATTTGTTTAAGTACAGGGAAGTGGTCAGATAAACCAGCCATTTTCTGAAAATGAGTTACAGAAAGTGGAGCTGAACTGAGGGAAAGGATAAAGCCTGCAGTAGTCTCATGAAAGGATTTGCATAAAAACTCACTTCTACGTGGAATAAGCAGCTGCTTTTAGTAACCTGAACATTATTTCTGACTGCTGGCTAATTAATGGGTTACCCCTCTCCAAAGTGTCACCATACGAACCAGGTATCATTGTGGCTTAATGCAAAGGCTTTACGCAAATAGATCAGTAGCTATATAATTAATAACTGTATCTATATGTAGTCTATATCAATATTTTTGAAGGGGATACTGATCTTAATAGTAACTAGCTTAGAAAAAAAAGAGTGAAATTCAGGCTGCCATATCATACCTCAGGCAGCAGCCGCATTTCGTTACGTCTCTTGATTATGCTGGTAATAAGAGGAAGGCAGTATCCCAGACCAATAATATTAATCATTTCTCCAATAATTATCATTGGCTGTCAGAAAAGTAATGCAGGGTGATTGCTCGTTATTGCAGGAGACAGCACGGTGCCTGCTTCCCAGGCTGCTGATGCAGGAAACTTTCTTGCCTCTTCTTCTGTATCATGTCTCCAAGGTGGCTGGTTGTGGAGCATCTCTGCTGGGAACTAGGACCTCAAGACTAGGGCACTTAACTCCCCTGCTGCTGGTGCTTTATATTCATTTTTATGACTGATGTACCTGCAGTCTGAGTATGACTCCTGTCCCTTGGTGGATAATTATCACATTCCCATAGCCTTACATTACACTGTTAGGCAATACTTAGCGAACAATACATTCTGCTTTGCTTGGCTGGTGTTTCATGCATGTACTGTATTTTCACTTTTCTCCCCAAAGTTCGGAGTAACTGTTTCCAATGCTTTAATTGGTGGTGGTGGCTCTAAGGTATTGTCAGAAAGATGTAAAATTGAACTAGCAAAGACTGACTCATGCGTGAGTGCCTTGGGGCAACATTTCTTTTAATGATTTTGATTCTAAAAATAAGTAGCAAAGTGTAAACATATTTATTTAGAGTCAAGCAGAAATATGTCGGTGAAGGATTCTATAAAACCATAAAGGATTCTATAAAACTATAAATTAACCTTATGCATTCTGGGGTGAATTTTAAGACTGTCCACATCTGTTCAAAGTCTAGAGGTAAATTTTACCCACACACTTCGCATTGATTTCCAAACTGAAATTATGCACTCACTTTGAAAATTATCCCAAGAAAACCACCCACACACATTTATACCTGTTAACGTAGAGGAATAGTTTTCTGGAGAAAAATAACACAAAGAGAGCAAACAAATGTGCACAGTGGCATGTTTGCCTGTATATGGCCATGTGTAGTTTTATCATAGTATTTTATAACCATGTGTATGATATATGCATCTTTTCTATAATGGGATGGTAACTTTTAAACCAGTACGCACACGCAAGCTTGTGCACATATGTCAGCCCGCACCCAGGAACGTGGTCATTTCATAACATATATGTGCATTAGGGATGTGAATTGTTTTTGAACTCCCGATAGTGCACACTAACCCGAAAATCAGGGCCCCCAATAAAAAAAACTCCGAACCACAGGAAAAACGAAATTCCTGTGGGGGGGGGGGGGCCAAAATGAAGCCCGACATGAAATGTTTACCCGAAGCTCATCTCTAGTAATTAGCAGGTGTAAAACTTTGCAAATCGGAAAATGTATGTGCGTGTCTTTTAAAATAGCAATTTACATGTGTAAGTGTAGGCCCCCACATCGCCCCTTTTTTCAAACCTTACATGTGAAAGCAAAAGTGAATAAACAGGCATATTTGCAATTTTTAGAAAATACAACATACATGAGTAAAGGCTGCTAACCCACGTATAAGCTAATTTTTACCTGCGCAACATTTTGAAAGTTCACCATCTACTTTTGAAAATGCAAAAAAATTCACTTGCGAATCCATCCATAGCCTTAGAAACAACTCTGCAAAAATATGCACCTAGAGCGCTTACGAGTGTATTTTTACTCATATTGTGGGGTGGATTTTAAGAGCCCTGCTCGCCTAAATCCGTCTAAATCCGGGCGGATTTAGGCGAGCAGGGCCCTGCGCGCCGGTGCGCCTATTTTACATAGGCCTACCGGCGCGTGCAGAGCCCCGGGACTCGCATAAGTCCCGGGGTTTTCAGAGGGGGGCGTGTCGGGGGCGTGTCGGGGGCGGGCCCGATCCACACGGCATTTTTGGGGCGTGTCAGGAGCATTTCGGGGGCGGGCCCGGGGGCGTGGTTACGGCCCGGAGTGGTCCGGGGGCATGGCTGCGCCCTCCGGACCCGCCCCCAGGTCGCGTCCCAGCGCGCTAGCGGCCCGCTGGCGCGCGGGGATTTACGTCTCCCTCCGGGAGGCGTAAATCCCCCGACAAAGGTAAGGGGGGGGTTTAGACAGGGCCGGGCGGGTGGGTTAGGTAGGGGAAGGGAGGGAAAGGTGAGGGGAGGGCAAAAGAAAGTTCCCTCCGAGGCCGCTCCGATTTTGGAGCGGCCTCGGAGGGAACGGAGGTAGGCTGCGCGGCTCGGCGCCCGCCGGCTATACAGAATCGATAGCCTTGCGTGCGCCAATCCCGGATTTTAGCGGATACGCACGGCTACACGCGTATCTACTAAAATCCAGCGTACTTTTGTTTGCGCCTGATGCGCCAACAAAAGTACGCCAAATCGCGCTATTTGAAAATCTACCCCACAGAGTGGGTAGTTTCCAAATAACCCATTTCCATGGATAATGCACAGTTTTAACCATGGAAATGACTTTGAAAAATACCCTTCCTATCAATTAATGTAGGAATTCATATTTAATGTTAAGAGTAGTATGCATACATTACCTATGAGTATATTATATTAATATTTGACCATTCATTAATATTTCTTGAAGACTGTGAGTCTGAGACTTCAAACTACCATTTTTTCTACTTAATTTTTACCCCAACAGCATAGTTTAAGCTTAAAATTTAAGGTTATTTATATGGGCACAATCTTATTTTCATTTTCGAAATTTCTTATTTTCTGCCTGTTGTGTCATTCTAAGAAGATAACAACATTACATATATAATCCATCAATTCATTCAACATATACATAACATAATATCAACAAATAACATTTCCATAAAAATCTTATACCTATACTTGTTCTTTTTTTTTCTCTCATACAGTCAATTTTATCTATGTTATATTACTGAACAAAATTGTAATTTGCTAATTATACTTGTGAGGAGACCCCAAATTCTGCCCCTTACAAGTGGAGTTGACCTTAAATTAAATGGCCACAGAGGTCTCCACAGACCTGGTGGGCCACAACATTAGTCAGAGGTCTCAAATGACCTTGCCATTGTTTAATGATGCCAGTTTAGTGAGGGCAAAGGCGATCTGCTGCCAGTATTCAAAATGGCGCCGATCGCCTTTGCCCTCACTATGTCACAGGGGCCAACCGTCGGTACCTGTGACATAGTGAGGGCAAAGGCGATCGGCGCCATTTTGTGTACTGGCATCGGACGGACGGCGTGCAGGAGGTCGCTCCCGGACCCCCGCTGGACTTTTGGCAAGTCTTGTGGGGGTCAGGAGGCCCCCCCAAGCTGGCCAAAAGTCCCTGGGGGTCCAACGGGGGTCCCGGAGCGACCTCCTGCATGCCGGCCGTCGGATGCCAGTACTCAAAATGGCGCCAATAGCCTTTCCCCATACTATGTCACAGGGGCTACCGGTGCCATTGGTCAGCCCCTGTCACATGGTAGGAGCACAAGATGGCGCCAATGGTCATGTGACAGGGGCTGACCAATGGCACCGGTAGCCCCTGTGATAAAGGCTATCGGCGCCATGATGAAACCGGCACCGAGGGTGTGAGTGCAGGGGATTGCTCCTGGACCCCCCACTGGACCACCAGGGAGTTTTGGTAAGTCTTGGGGGGGTTCAGGAGGGTGGGGGGGTTTGTTTATTTAGGTGGCCGTATAATTTGGCGAAGATTTGTGTATTCATGGGGAATCACGATACGTTTTGCTTCCCCACGAATACTACGAATAGTGCAATATACGTTGCGGATCGCCAATATGGCGAAAACGAATGCACACCCCTAAGGGAAAGCTGGGAACCATTGTCTAATGTTGGAGGAAGCCAGGACCATTCTGGAACAGCAATGACCTGGGCTGAAGAGGCTTCACTTGCTGCTGCCTGCTGTAGGGCAGCAGCCAGTTGGAGAACACTTGACACTGAAGTGGGGAGTGGATTGGGCACTGCGGAGGAATTGGAGGGGGGGGGGGGGTGTGGATTCAGCCTCTCTGGATAATGGTCTCCTGCAGGGATGACATACTGTCAGCTTGAACACCAGGTACCCCTGCAGAACTTGGTTCAGATTCCTATCACATGGCGCTGCAGTGTTTCAATGATCAGGGTGACCCATTTACTGTTACCCTGGGACAGTGGGCCAGACTGCAGTAAATTCCAACCCTTCTGCTAAAACAACACAAATGAAAATGAATAGATTTGTTTCTTTTTGTGTCGTTTCATTTTAGAAACCACACACCACACCGAAGGAAATATCACTGGTATTTCTTGTGTCATTTGAAATGAGTGCACAGCCACATGAAGGGCTGATTCCTTAGAATACTGCAACCTCCAACCCTGTTATTTCTATTTTATTTCTGTTCCAAGTGTTCTTGAAGTTTGTCACAGTACTAGTTTCTTCCACCTCTGTTGGTCTAGCATCCACCCCTACTCATGAAAGTGGTATTTTCTTGTTTCCTCTGAACCCTTCTTCTCTCTTCAACTTTATATCATGAGCTTTTGTTCTTGAAATTTCTTTTCTAGGGAGATTTTCTCTTTCTCGTGATATCTTGAAGCCTGTCAAATATGTACAAGCTTCTATCAAATCCTTCTTTCCATTCTTTCTTCTAGCAATTATATTTTGAGCATCCATTTTTCTTGTAAGGTTAGTATTTCAGGCTCTTCATCTTTTTTGTAGCTCTTCTCTGAATGTTTCCATCCTTTCCTAATTAAGGTACAGCCTTCAGAAATAAACACAATACTAAAGGTGACATAGACAAAGGCAATATTACCTCCTTTTTCCTACTGATAATACTCCTCCTTATGCAACCAAGCAGCTTTTCCTGTTGTTTTATTACAATCACGCACTGTCTTCAGGTCTATCATAGTATTAGTGCACTTGAACTCAAGGAAATAAAGTTTAACAAAAAACAAAAAAAGAAGACAACAGCTTTTTATTGGGCTAACTTACTGGGTCAATCATCAAAGTGTGTAAGGGTTCTAATGCATATTAATGAGGTCAAATAAGAACAAAAGAAATTGCCATGCTGGGTCAGACCAAGGGTCCGTCAAGCCCAGCATCCTGTTTCCAACAGAGGCCAAACCAGGCCACAAGAACCTGGCAATTACCCAAACACTAAGAAGATCTCATGCCACTGATGCAATTAATAGCAGTGGCTATTCCCTAAGTAAATTTGATTAATAGCCATTAATGGACTTCTCCTCCAAGAACTTATCCAAACCTTTTTTGAACCCAGCTACACTAACTACACTAACCACATCCTCTGGCAACAAATTCCAGAGCTATATTGTGCATTGAGTGAAAAAGAATTTTCTCCGATTAGTCTTAAATGTGCTACTTGCTAACTTCATGGAATGCCCCCTAGTCCTATTATTTGAAAGTGTAAATAACAGATTCACATCTACTCGTTCAACACCTCTCATGATCTTAAAGACCTCTATCATATCCCCCCTCAGCCATCTCTTCTCCAAGCTGAACAGCCCTAACCTCTTCAGCCTTTCCTCATAGGGGAGCTGTTCCATCCCCTTTATCATTTTGGTTGCCCTTCTCAGTACCTTCTCCATCCATTGTTATGCTCCGGCTTGTGGACCCTTGGCCGACAAGAGGATGGTATACCTTTCGGAAGGTCCGTAGGCTCTCTTGTCGGGTGGCGAGGCAGAACAGGAGGCGGGACCAGCTGACCCTTGGCACTGGAGGCTGAGGCGAATACGGAGGCGACGAAGAGACGAGATGAGGCGCTGAGTCTTCACCACTGGTGGTCTGCAGTCCCCCCGGGAGGAGCCCATAGGGATCCGACTGCTGGGACTTAGGTGGACCTAGGGAGGTCAGAGCAACGGTGCAAAGGCCAACTGGAGCTTCACCCTGGAAGCCCGCGGTCCCCCCAGGAGGAGCCCGTAGGGACCCGGGCCGCTGGGACTTAGGTGGGCCCTTGGAGACGGAGTCTTGGAGGCGTCCTAGGTCGAGTGCCAAAGGGTCGTCGCTCACCAGTCCGAAGTCGTGCACCAGAGAATCGCCGCTTGCCAATCCGAAGTCAGGAACCAGAGAATCACCGTAAGCCAATCCGAAGTCAAGAACCAGAGAATCACCGTAAGCCAATCCGAAGTCAGGAACCAGGAACACCAAGACGTAACAGGAGCAAGAAGCAGGAACTCACCGAGGCAAGCAGACTCAAACAACACTCGCAAGAGATGTTGCCAAGTCAAGGAATGAACAGAGGAAGCCTGCCTATATACTTCCTCTGCTCTGGATCATTGGAAGCAGGTGAGTCTAGTTAAAGGGACCAGGTCCCTTTAAATGCAAATGAGTTGATGGCGGCCATCTTGGATCCCATGGTGGCGGCCATCTTGGATCTCCCCGGTGGAGGAGAGATGCTGCTGGGGGAAGCAGGACGGCTTCCCCTGCAGCGGGCAGCACGGGCCCGAGTCAGAGCCCTCCCCCAGGGCTTTCATGGCGCTGAGAGTCAGGTAGGGGGATGTGGTCGTGGGGCGCCACGGCCGCGGAGCACAACATATATCTTTTTTGAGATGCGGTGACCAGAATTGTACACAGTATTCCAGGTGCGGTCTCACCATCGAGCGATATAGAAGCATTATGATATTTTCCGTTTTATTAACCATTCCCTTCCTAATAATTCCTAACATTCTTTTTTGACTGCTGCAGCACACTGAGCCGACGATTTTAAAGTATTATTCACTATGATGGCTGGATCTTTTTCCTGGATGGTAGCTCCTAATATGGAACCTAACATCGTGTAACTACAGCAAGGGTTATTTTTCCCTGTATGCAACACCTTGCATTTGTACACATTAAATTTCATCTGCCATTTGGATGCCCAATCTTCCAGTCTTGCAAGGGCCTCCTGTAATGTATCACAATCCGCTTGTGATTTAACTACTCTGAATAATTTTGTATCATCCGCAAATTTGATAACCTAACTTTCCAGATCATTTATATATATATATTGAAAATCACCGGTCCAAGTACAGATCCCTGAGGCACTCCACTGTTTACCCTTTTCCACTGAGAAAATTGACCATTTAATCCTACTCTCTGGTTCCTGGCTTTTAACCAGTTGTAATCCACGAAAGGACATCACCTCCTATCCCATGACTTTTTAGTTTTCTTAGAAGCCTCTCATGGGGAACTTTGTCAAATGTCTTCTGAAAATCCAAATACACTACATCTACGAGTTCACCTTTATCCACATGTTTATTAACCCCTTCAAAAAAATGAAGCAGTTTTGTTAGGCAAGTCTTCCCTTGGGTAATCCATGTTGAGCATATAGAAAGACATTAAGCCATCTCTTTCTATATGCTTCCATGATTTTGATCTTGAGAATAGTTGACTTTAGTGGACAGGTTTAGCAACCGATTTTCCCTGCATCACTTGTCCTCTACACAACCTGTGCATTATGCACTTCTGTCTACTTTTCCTGCTGCCTGCCTCCCACCCTGAGATAGTGCTACCGAACACCATGCTATTTCCTCCATGTTGGATTGTCTCTGCAACCCTTTCCCTCACCTCCAAAACAGAGAGAGAAACAGGTGGTGTTGGCACATCCTCTCCAAATTTCAATTTCTTCTGGCTAGAGCTACCTGCTTGTTTCTCCTTCCAATTTGGATGTGAAAAAGTCCCTTTTCAATTTAGTGCCTCCTCTGCCAACGAAAAATTCTCCTCTGCCTCTGCCTTTCCCTGACTTCATGGAACTTGTCACTGCCTACTGGGAATTTGGATAATAAGATTTTATTCTTTATAAGTTATTCTATAATTGACTATGTATACAAAACTATCTGTACCAGTCTGTGAGAACTACACACACAGACAATGCAGTGTCATCCTAATGTGCATTAGTGCACAGCTGACATTGCTCTATTCACAAGCTGTACAAAACATTGTTAGCCTGCTGAGTATGTTTTTTACTGCAGTCTCTTTGAGCACTGCAGTGCTTACCTCTTTTGACAGGACTGGTGCAGCAGTGCCCACCCAGAGCAAAAATACAGCTCTTTACTGGCAACACTGTTTCGCTTCAACTATCCCTTCTCTATCCCAGCCACATACAAACCTTGCCTGCATCCTCCCCAAGGGAGGAAAATGCCACTGCTGACTGGCATTGCCTTCCTTTCTCTGCTCAGTTGTGAGACCAGTCAGCAGTGAATAGCAGCAGCCAAAAAGCATTTTCAAAAGTTTGAATAAAGTAGTGCACTACTTTTCAAAATACTGTGAGAGGCAGAAACGGCATCCATCCAAAAATGTCTCTTCAGAAGAAATTCACACTTTGCACAGACAGTACTTCTCACACATGCTCAGACCTGAGGACCAGCATCACTGGATCCAGAGGGAAGCGATAGGCTGGCTTAAAAAATGCTTGACTGTGATGTGTCGTGAAGGTGGTCTCCCTGCCAGCATGTCCTTCCCAGGCTGAGACAAGGCAGTGAGGTCACACATGACTCACAGAGAAGGACTGGCTGCTTTAGCTACTTACACTTTCTAACTGTACATGTTCCCTTCCTCATTGATTCTTATGACTTATAGACTTCAATTACCCCAGTATTGTCTGGGTGAATGTTACATCAGGACAATCTAGAGAAGTAAAGTCCCTAGATGAAATAAATGATTGCTTTATGGAGCAGCTGGTAAAAGAACCAACAAGAGGGGAAATTATTTTAGACCTAGTCCTCTGTAGAACACAGAATTTGGTATGAGAGGTAACAGTGTTGGAGCCTCTTGGCAATAGTGATCACAATGTTATCAAATTTGACTTAATAAATGGAGGGAGCACAAAAAAGAAATCTACTGTGACAGCATTCAACTTTCAAAAAGGTGACTATGAGAAAATGAGAAAAATGGTTAGGAAAAAACTGAAAGAAGCAACTGCAAAGGTTAAGAGTTTAGCTCAGGCATGGACATTGTTTAAAAATACCATCTTGGAAGCCCAGATCAGATGTATTCCATGCATTAGAAAAGGTGAAAAGAAAGCTAAACAACTACTGACATAGTTACAAGGTGAGGTGAGGGAAGCTATAATAGTTAAAAGAACATCTTTCAAGAAATGGAAAAGGGATCTAAATGAAGAAAACAGGAAACAGTCTAAGCACTGATAAGTCAGATGAAAAGCATTGATAAGGAAGGCAAAGAGAGAATTTGAAAAGACGCTTGCCATGGAAGTGAAAACTCATAATAAAACTTTTTCAGGTACATTTGAGGTAAAACTACAATGGAGTCAGTTGGACCATTAGATGATCTAGGCATAAAAGGTACACTTAGGGATGACAAAGCTATATCAGAGAGTCTAAATGAATTCTTTACTTCGGTATTCACTGAGGAAGATGTAAGAGATATACCCATGTCAGTAATGATATTCAAAGGTGATGATTCAGAAGAACTGAAACAAATCTCTATGAACCTGGAAGATGACCTAGGGCAAATTGACAAACTAAAGCTTAGCAAATCACTTGGACCAGATGGTATACATCCCAGAGTGCTGAAAGAACTGAGAAATGAAATTGCAGACCTGATATTGAAAATTTGTAAACTATCGGTAACATCATCTATGGTACTTGAAGACTGGAGGGTTGCCAATGTAATGCAAATTTTTAAAAAGAGATCAAGTGGTGATCCAGGAAACTACAGACCAATTAATCTTACATCTGTACCAGGCAAAATTATAGACGTTATCATAATGAACAAAATTGCTGAACATATAGATAAGCATAGATTAATGGGACAAAGCCAACATGGATTTAGCCAAGGGAAGTCTTGCCTCACAAATTTGCTATATATTTTGGAGATTATATATAAACATGTGGATAAAGGTGAGCCAGTTGATATAGTGCACCTGGATTTCCAGAAAGCATTCAACAAACTCCTTCATGAGAGACTTCTTAGGAAATTAAAAAGTCATAGGATAGGGGTCAGTGTCCTATTGTGGATTGCCAACTGGTTAAAAGATAGAAAACAGAGAGTAGGGTTAAATGGTAAATTTTCCCAATAGAAAAAAGTGAATAGTGGGGTGCCCCAGGGATCTGTTCTGGGACCACTGCTTTTTAATATATTTATAAAAGACCTGAAAATGGGAACAAGTGAGATGATCAATTTGATGACACAAAACTATTCACCATTTTTAAATTGCAAGAGGATTGTGAGAAATTGCAAGAGGACATTGCAAAACTGGGAGACTGGGAATGCAAATGGCAAATGAAATTTAATGTGGACAAATGCAAAGTGATACACTTAGGGCCAGATTTTAAATGCCCTGCGCGCGTAAATCCTGCGTGCGTAAATCCGGCCGTAAATCCGGCCGGATTTACGCGCGCAGGACCCTCGCGCACCGGCACGCCTATTTTGCATAGGACGCCAGCGCGTGCAGAGCCCCGGGACGCGCGTAAGTCCCAGGGCTTCGTAAAAGGGGCGTGTTGGGGCGTGACATGGTGTTTCGGGGGCGGGACCGGAAGCGTGGCGCTGGCCCAGGGGCGTGGTCGAGGCCTCCGGACCAGGCCCCGGGTCGGGTGATGGCGCGCCAGCAGTCCGCTGGCGCGTGTAGATTTACATCTGCTTTTAGCAGGCGTAAATCGTGCAACAACGGTAGGGGGGGATTTAGATAGGGCCGGGGGAGTGGGTTAGGTAGGGGAAGGGAGGGGAAAGGAGGGGAAGGTGGGGGGAGGGCGAATGAAAGTTCCCTCCGAGGCCGCTCCGAAATTGGAGCGGCCTTGGAGAGAACAGGCAGCGCGCGCTGGGCTCGGTGCGCGCAGGTTGCACAAATGTGCACCCCCTTTCGCGCGCCGACCCTGGATTTTATAAGATACGCGCGGCTACGCGCATATCTTATAAAATCCAGCATACTTTTGTTCGCACCTGGTGCGCGAACAAAAGTACGCGCTCGCGCAAAATTATAAAATCTACCCGTTAGGGAAGAGTAACCCAATTTATAGCTATATAATGCAAGATTCCACATTAGGAGTCACCACAGAAAAAGGATCTAAGTATCATCGCTGAAAATACATTCTGCTCAGTGGGCAGCAGCAGCCAAGAAAGCAAATAGAATGCTAGGGATTATTAGGAAAGAAATGGAGAATAAAACAGAGAATATCATAATGCCTCTGTATCACTCCATGGTGCAAACTCATCTTGAGTACTGTGTGCAGTTCTGGTCACCACATCTCAAAAAAGATATAGCAGAATTAGAAAAGGTACAGAGAAGGGCGACCAAAATGATAAAAGGGATAAAACAATTCTCCTATGAAGAAAAGCTAAAGAGTTTAGGACTCTTCAGCTTATAGAAGAGACGGCTGAGGGGAGATATGATAGAGGTCTATAAAATAATGAGTGGAATGGAACAAGTAAATGTTAATCAGTTGTTTACTCTTTCGAAAAGTAGAAAGACCAGGGGATACACAATGAAGTTACTAGGTAATACATTTAAAATTAATAAGAGAAAATATTTTTTTACTCAATGCATAATTAAGCTCTGGAATTCGTCACCAGAGGATGAATTGAAAGATATTAATATAGTTGTGTTTAAAAAAGGTTTATACAAGTTCCTGGAGGAAAAGTCCATTAACCATTATTATGGTAGAGTTGAAGAAATCCACTGCTTATTCTTGGGATAAGCAGCTTGAATCTATTTACCCCTTGGGATCCTGCCAAGTACTTGTGACCTGACTTGGCCACTGTTGGAAACAGGATACTGGGCTTGATGGACTTTTGGTCTGATCCAGTATGGCAAGTCTTATGTTCTTATAGACTTCAATGGCCTATAGAAATGAATAGGGGATGAAACAAATGAAATTAATAGGATAAGTATTCTTAGTGACATGGCCCCACTCATTTTGTGGACCTCAGGAATGAAACAAATGGGACCCATTTGTTTTGCATGTCACATTCAATTTAAATGAATGCACATCCCTATTGATCACTGTTTACTTTTTAACACATTGTACTCAACTTGATTTCAGGACTCTTCTTACCTCTCCCAACATACTTATACTGTATCCTCCATTCTTCCTCCTTTGCTATTTTGATATTGGTTTGTGTGCCTCAAGGCTCTGCTCTAGATCCTCTTCTTGATTCTCTCTACACTTCTTCCCTCAGTGCTCTGATCTACTCCCAGAGCTTTCAGTAACACTTTCATGCTGATATCTCCCAGATCTATCTCTTTACACCAGAAATTTCACCACCAATCCAAACCCACTTGTCTGACATCACCCCTGGTTTTTCCACCACCACCTTAAACTCAACATGGTCAAGATGGAACTTCTTGCTTTCCCAAACCCTTTTCCCCTAGTCCCTCTTTTTCTGTCTCCGCTGATGGCTCTATATTCCTCCTGGTTCCCTCGGCCTGTAACCTTGGGGTTCATCTTTGATGCTTCTCTCTCCTCTACACACATCCAAAACACTGCTAAAGCATGTTGTTTCTTCTTCTATAATATTGCTAAAATATATCCCTTCTTTTCTGAGCATGCTACCAAAATGCTAGTCCACTCTTTTATCACTTCCCACTTAGACTACTGCAATATGTTTTTCATGGATTTCCCACTAAGCCATCTTTTTCCACTACAAAATTCAGCTGCATGACTTCTTTTCCTTCAACTTCACTAGGATCATGTAACCCCTCAGGTCACTGTATTGGCTTGGCTCCCTGTCTACTTCCATATACAGTTCAAGGTTCATTTACTCACCTACTAATGCATTCACTCTTCAGCTCATCATTACTTATCTTCTCTCTCCTTACATCCTTCCTTTATTGCACAAGTCATCTGTACCCTTCTCCTCCACCACCAATTCCCAACTCTGTATTTACTACCTTTCTGTGCCGTATGCCTGGAATAGTTTTCCTGAGATGGTGAATCATGATCCCTCTCTGACCACATTCAAACCCAGTTTAAAAACTCAACTTTATGAAACTGCATTTAAATCCTAACCAGGTTTCTATTGTAAATACATTTCCTATAGACTCATTTGTTATATATGTTTGTCTTGAGTAGAGACTGTCTCTTATGTGTGGCTTATAGAGCTACATATGTCAAATAGTGCTTTAGTAATGATAGTAATAATAGTAGTAGTAGTAAATTGAAAAGGAGAAACAGCAAAAGCATTCAGGTGAATTTTCAAAAATGTTATGCATGTACATGTAACATACTATCAGCAATTTTCAAAAGCTATTTATCCGTGTTAAGTAGGGATGGGCATTTGTTTGCGATGAAAAACGAAATATAGATGATATTTCCTATTTCATCACGTTTTGGGGGGGCCGATGAAATGATAGGGAAACCCACGAAATTTTGTGCGGTTTTCTTATCATTTTGGGGGGGAGAAAGGGCACATTAAAAAAAAACAAACCCAAAGCAACCCCAACCCTTCAAATTTAATTAATTGCAAACCCACCCTCCCGACTCACCCCCCAAGACTTACCGAAAGTCCCTGGTGGTCCAGCGGAGTCCTGGGAGTGATCTCCTCCTCTCGGGCCATCGGCTGCCACTAATCAAAATGGCGCCGATGGCCCTTTGCCCTTACCATGTGACAGGCTATCGGTGCCATTGGTCGGACCCAGTCACATGGTAGGAGCAACTGATGGCCTGCACCATTTTTTAAGATGGTGCCAGCCGTCCATTGCTCCTATCATGTGACAGAGGCTGGCCAATGGCACTGATAGCCCCTGTCACATGGTAAGGGCAAAGGGCCACTGGCGCCATTTTGTTTACTGGCAGCTGACGGCCCAAGAGCAGGAGATCACTCCCAGGACCCCCGCTGGACCACCAAGGACTTTCAGTATGTTTTGGGTGGGCTCAGGAGGGTGGGGGTTGTAATTAATTAAATCTGAAGGGTTGGGGTGTTTGGGTTTTTTTCGGTTCGGGACAGCCAAAAAAAAAAGGCCCGAACCACGGGAAACAAAATTTCCCGTGGGTGGGCTGATAACGAAGGCGGAATCACATCTCTAGTGTTAAGTGTACTTAACTTGGATAAAATCTATTGACAATTCAATGGCATATATTGTAGCAAGTTTCAAAGCCCACTTACATGGTAAAGTGCATTTGCAAATGTAAAACCCAGTTTTGAGCTTGTAAATGCTTTTGACAATCAGGCCCAAAATTGATCATCTCTCTATTTTTTATTTATTTTTAGAAGGTGGTTTAATCCTTCTGCTTTGGCAATGATTGATTGTTACATCATCATGTTCCTAGTGGGGTCAAGTGTAAGGATATTAACCCCATATTCATAGGTTTTCAGTCTCAGCCAAAAGGTGAAGAAGGAAATGGGATTAGCTCCTTGCTCAAACCCTCTGCTTGACTACCCTATAATTTTAACCAAAAAGGAAGAAGAGGGTTTTTTTTAAGCCAGAGGTTTAGCTTTAGCAATGTTTATTACATCATATTGCCAATGGGCAGGATCATTGCTGGACTAAACTATGCCCCAGGCAGTCATAGACTTTGGGTCCCCCTCTGATGACATGGCCAGCCAGGAATGGGGCACTGCCCCTCTCTGATGACATGGTGCCCTTTCAAGAAATAGCCAGTCTTGCCCACTCCCTGGATGGCAGGGTATTAACACTCTCTGGATGGCAGGGTATTAATACTCTATTTAGCAGTATTGAATCTCAGCCAAAAGGCCAAGAAGGGACTGTCTCTCAGTTCATAGCTCAAAACCCAGTGTTTGACACTAGATCTTAGCCAAAAGACTGAGAAGTGATCAGTTTCCTGAAACAGTTTCTTTGTTTAACAAATAAAACATTTGTTTTCCCTAATACTTTTCTCTCTGAGAAGAACAGTAGAGTCAGGGTAATCAACTGCTTCCAGGCAAACCCCTAGCAAATGCAAGGAAGAGCCCTTTGAATAGAATTTTAAATATAACAAAAACTTCTACTTAAGCAACAAAACACCATAATCAACAAGACTAAAACATTGCTTTACTACCTTCTATTGTTGCTTTCTGAGAAGAACAGTAGAGTCATGGTCCGGAACTACTTCTAGAGCAGCGGTTCTCAACCTGTGGGTCGCGACCCCGGCGGGGGTCGAACGACCAAAACACAGGGGTCGCCTGTGTTTTGGTCGAACGACCTGTGTTTTGGTCGTTCGACCAAAACACAGGTCGTTCGACCAAAACTGATCTGCGGACCGACCCCAACGGCCCGGTCCGCAGACCAGTACCGGGCCGTTGGGGTTTTTTGCCGGTCAGTGGCGCCGCGGCTGCTGCGGGGAGGCGGGGCGAAGCTGGAGACCTGCCTCTTCCAACCCCAAAAGGGAGCGCGTCGCGGTGCTCCTCCTACTTACTTCCTGCCCACCCTGCCCCGGAAGACAAATGTTGCCGGAGCCGCACGGGCAGGAAGGAGGAGGCGCGTCAGCCGCGTGCAGAAGAGGAGTAGCGGGGCCGGGAAGACTAGGGCCGCTGCAGAGCCCATCCTGTGGTAACCCGTAAAGAAGAGGCCCAGAGGTGAGAGAGAGGTGTGTGCGAGTATGAGATGAGTTGAGAGATTGTGTGTGAGAGTGAATTGAGAGACTGTGTGTGTTTGCAGAGACAGCATGTGAGAGCCTCTGTGTGTGTGTGAAAGAGACAGCATGTGACAGTGAGAGCCTGTGCTTGAGCAAGGCAGCATGTGGGGGTGTGAGAGAGCCTGTGTGTGAGACTCAGACAGCCTGTGCCAGTGAGAGACTGTGTGTATGAATGATTGCATGAGAGAGAGCATGTGACAGTGAAGAGCCTGTGTGTGTGTGTGTGTGAGAGAGAGAAATGCATGTGAGAATGAGAACGTGACTGTGTGTTTGAGGGAAGAAGACAGGTGGAGAGAAAAGAAACAGAAAAAAAGGCAATATAAAAGGAAATGGCAAAAACATAAAGGGAAGCAGATGTAAAAAAAAATAAATTACTTTTTACTGATTGGTACATGTAATCTTTGGGAATGTGCAAGAGTAGCACTTTCTCTCTGGCGGATCTCACAATGTACGAGATCAACATGGAGGAAGTGGAAACCCACGGGGCCTGCACAGAGGAGGCAGCAGAATGGGCTTCAGTGCCAATAGCAGCAATCAGTGCCTCCCCAATAGCCACGTGGCAGCAGTGGCAGTAATTAGATTAATTGTTTGACTCAGCTGGAGGTGACAAAGTATGAAGTGGGATGTGAAATCACCTTGATCTGGTGGAGAATTAGGATTGCTGTTACACATGAACTGTATTTGGCAAACATTAAATTAAAGGGAGCCAGGATAATCAATTGAAGCCTGCAGCTGAGGACTGATTCATTATGACTCATGTAGAAATTAGTGCATTTTCCAGATTAGTCTGCATAACACAATTCTCAACATTCAGCATTATTTCTGCTGCATAGAGTTTTATCTGAGAGGCTCTGAGGTTGTGAGGGAGCCAGTAAGAGTGAGAGCATGAGTGTGTATGAGAAAATCCAGGGGAGTAAGAGTGTGTGTGAGTGGGGGCGGGGGGGGGGGAGAGTGTCTTACACCCTGAGAGTGTATCAGTGTCTGTGAGAGCAAGAGGTTATGGTGGGTATAAGAGCATGAATGTGTATGTATGTGACAGTGTATGTGTGAGAGAGAATGGACATGTGAGAGTATGTGTGAGAGAGAGAGGATAACCTCCTAATCCTCGACAATATCAGGGTGACTGGAAATCAAGAGCTCCCATGTATGGACAGCAGGGGCTTTTTAAAATCCTTATTAGTTTTAATTATTGTGTGTTATTTGATATATGTGCTGTTTGAAATATTTTATTGGTGTTTGGGAAATTATAAAAATGTATATGATTTTAATTAATAGAAATTCTATTTATCAGTAATTTTAAAATATTCTTTTATTAGTATGGTTTTACTATTATAACTGATGCTTTATGTTTCTTAATTTTATTGTTTTATGAGGAATGGTGGTTCTGTTTATAAATGTCATAATAAATAAGTATGCACTAAAATCCAACCCCATCCATAACCCCGCCCCATATGACCAAAGCCCCGCCCTCGCCCCCGCAGGGCGAGGGCGGGGCGAGGGGTCACCGCAACATGAGGAACTGTATTATGGGGTCACGGCATTAGAAAGGTTGAGAACCACTGTTCTAGAGCAAACCCCTAGTAAATGTAAATGCTAACTAACTACTGTAAATACCTCAGATGTGTCATGTTCCTGTGCTCCAGGGATATGGCAGATTTGTTATTCATGATGTAAATTTTGGTTATTCTGATAACCAGGTCTGTTTGTGGCTCTTGAGGACCAGAGTTTACGACTCTTGCT
This sequence comes from Rhinatrema bivittatum, assembly GCF_901001135.1. NCBI lineage: Eukaryota > Metazoa > Chordata > Amphibia > Gymnophiona > Rhinatrematidae > Rhinatrema > Rhinatrema bivittatum. The sequence goes on along the minus strand of NC_042620.1, from coordinate 119,291,173 downwards.
GTAATGTAGCATACATTAACATAATTCATTAAAATAGTTGGATTGTCACACATTTGTACTTGATCTTTATAAGAACTCTAGAAATTGCCATGCTGGGTCAGACCAAGGGTCCAACCAGCCCAGCATCCTGTTTCCAACAGAGGCCAAACCAGGCAACAAGAACCTAGCAATTACCCAAACACTAAGAAGATCCCATGCTACTGATGCTAGTAATAGCAGAGGCCATTTCATAAGTCAACTTGATTAACTGCAGTTAATGGACTTCTCCTCCAAGAACTTATCCAAATCTTTTTTAAATCCAGCTACACTAACTGCACTAACCACATTCTCTGGCAACAAATTCCAGAGCTTAACTGTGCATTAAGTGAAATAGAATTTTCTCCGATTATTTTAAATGTGCTACTTGCTAACTTCATGGAGTGCCCCCTAGTCCTTCTATTATTCGAAAGTGTAAATAACCGATTCACAACTACTTGTTCAAGACCTCTCGTTATTTTAAATACCTCTATCATATCCCCCCTCAGCCATCTCTTCTCCAAGCTGAACAATCCTAACCTCTTCAGCCTTTCCTCATAGGGGAGCTGTTCCAACCCCTTTATCATTTTGGTTGCCCTCTATGTATCTTCTCCATCGCAACTATTTTTTTGAGATGCGGCGACCAGAATTGTACACAGATTCAAGATGCGGTCTCATCATGGAGCGGATAACAGAGGCATTATGACATTTTTCCGTTTTATTAACCATTCCCTTCCTAATAATTCCTAACATTCTGTTTGCTTTTTTGACTGCTGCAGCACACTGAGCCGACAATTTTAAAGTATTATCCACTATGATGCCCTAGATCTTTTCTTGGGTGTTAGCTCCTAATATGGAACCTAACATCGTGTAACTACAGCAAGGGTTATTTTTCCCTATATGCAACAACATGCACTTGTCCACATTAAATTTCATCTGCCATTTAGATGCCCAATTTTCAAGTTTGTAATCCACGAAAGGACATAGCCTCCCATCCCATGACTTTTAGTTTTCTTAGAAACCTCTCATGAGGGACTTTGTCCAACGCCACTCTGAAAATCCAAATACACTACATCTACCGGTTCAACTTTATCCATATGTTTATTAACCCCTTCAAAAAAAATGAAGCAGGTTTGTGAGGCAAGACTTCCCTTGGGTAAATCCATGTTGGCTGTATTCCATTAAACCATGACTTTCTGTATGCTCTGTAATTTTGATCTTTAGAACAGTTTCCACTGTTTTTCCCGGCACTGAAGTCAGGCTCACTGGTCTATAGTTTCCAGGATCGCCCCTGGAGCCCTCTAAGTCTTCTGCTCTTCTGAGGCCATCATACTTTTATGTTTCCTTCTCCTAGTCTCTCCTCATTCTCTCCCTTGTATTTTCCTTCATTTTTTATTTCCATTCTTTAATGTATTCAGATTTGTTTCAAGAGGGAAAGAACTGCTAGAAAAATTATTAGCTCGCAGCCCACTCCATGGAATGCAGTTGTTGTAATCTGAACATCAGTCCTCTCCCTAACTGAGTGTTATCATATTAGATGGAATCTATCTGAAGCTTAGACTCAAGGGCTTTCAGTTATTTAGAGTCTTTTGCATCAATGAGGAATCTCCCTAGGCCATTCTGTTAGTATTTTGCTTTTTTGTTAAGGTCCTGCTTGATATGAAATAATGGTCCAAACTTTTGTGAGGACCAATATGATAATCATATTTTAACAGTGAAGGGGGCAATTCAACTCACTCTGTTGTTCACTTCTTTGGAAGAATTACTGTTAGATTACTAATTGCATTTAGCTTTGGTATTATTATTATTATTATTATTATTATCATAGTATTCTTATTCTTATGATGTCAACTTAGTTCAATATTATTGGCTTCCTATTAAATCTGCCTGAGGAAAAATAGCTATTGCTGGATGTTTGATGGATTGTACTGTGTGCAAGAAATATTGAAATGCTTGAATAAACAAAGTACCTACTGTAACCTCTGGGGCATAAGGTTTTAGAAAGACCTGAAAGAATCTAAAAGTTGTATCATGTTTCCAAAATGGGTTTATTTATAGCATTTTAGAATTTATCAAATTGAATTGTATCTTGATATATTTAGACTGCATTATTTATTGTCCATATAGAGGAAGGAAATGTACTGCTACTTGCTAAGAATCATTAGGGACATATTACGTTATGTGCTATACAGGGGTACAGTAAGTGGAACCAGAATGCAAATCTTAATCCCTAATGGAGGGATTTTAGAAATCCCAAAATATTTTTAGCATTTCTGCCCAACTAGTTTATTGGTTTTCTTTTAACTAATTCAGATCCACTCATAGAGCTAGATTTACTAAGTATTTTCCCCCATTCTGTATTTGTGGGGAAAAAGAAATTTAGCAAATCAGGACCTGGTATGATATTCATAGGAGATCTCTGGACTATGGAATACAGATCAGATGTATGCATGAAAGTATGTAAACAGTATCCTCAGAAAAGTGTAGTTCTCTTGTACTTTGTTCTTTGTGTCTGTCACAAAGGAACTGCCAGGATAATAATGATTAGTTATGCTGAGACTCCATCCAAAACATGGCTGCCAATGATTAATGATGTTGAGACTCCTGGAGACAACTGTAACATGGCTGCTTCATCTGTGTCAATGTACCATGTGACTGCAATATGCTTCAAAACACATGATTCTAAGAGCAAAAGGATGGAGGAGCAGGATTTCTTTCAAGTAAGCACGGTCTTTTTTGGTAGGAAGACAGAGAGAGAGAGAAAAGGACAGAAAGGCTGGCTCTGTTTCAGTTGAAAGCTGTGGCATAGCTACGGGTGGGCCTGGGTGGATCATGGCCCACCCACTTTGGTCTCATTCTCACCCAACCAGGGCTGTCTGACACCGGAGCAGCAATGCCATCGTGGGATCCCATCCCCGCGATGGTGAAGAGGAGGGCCGGAGCAGCAAGGCCATCATGGGATCCCATCCCTGCAATGCTGAAGAAGAGGAACAGAGCTGCAAGGCCATTGCGGGATCCCACCCCTGTGATGGCGAAGAGAAGAGCCGGAGCAGCAAGGCCATCATGGGATCCCATCCCCGTGAAAGCAGAAGTAAGAGTTTGGCTGTGCCTAATGAAAAGGCCCCATGTGTATATGGGTGAGAATGGGAGCCTGTGTGTGTGTGTATGGATTAGAATGGGAGCCTGGGGGGGGGGGGTGTGAGAATTGGAACCTGGGTGTATGTGTGGGTGAGAATGGGAACGTGGATGTGTGTGTGTGGATTTGAATGGGAACCTGTGTGTTTGTGTGGATTAGAATGGGAGCCTGGGGGTATGTGGGGGTGAGAATGGGATCCTGAGTGTATGTGGATGGGTGAGAATGGGAGCCTGGATGTGTGCGTGAATTAGAATGGGAGCCTGAGGGTATATGTGGGGGGGAGAATGGGATCTTGGATGAGTGTGTATGTGAGTGAGACTGAGATTCTGATTGTGCATCTTTCTGTGGGTGAAAATGGGAGCCTGGGTTAGTGTCTGAGTCTGTATAAGAATGGAAACCTGGGTGTGCATCTGTGTGTGTGAGAATAGGAGTGAGATTGAGAGGTTGTGTTTGTGGTAGAACATGTTAGAGTGAGAGCTTGTGTGTATGGTAGAGCATATTAGAGTGAGAGCTTGTATGTATATATGTGTGTGTGTGTGTGTGTGTGTGTGGAGAATGTGACAGTGAGAGCTTGTGTGTGTGTGAGAATATATGAGAGTGAGGGCTTATGTTTGTGGTAGAGCATGTGAGAGTGAAAGCTGTGAGTGTGGGTATGTATGATACAGGATATTAGAGTGAGAGCTTGTGTGTGTGTGTGTAGAGAATGTGAGAGTGAGAGCTTGAGGGGGGAGAGTATATGAGAGTGAGAGCTTGTATGAGTGAGGGAGTCTATGAGATAAAGCATGAACCTCTGTGTGTGTGTGTGTGTGTGTGTGTGTGAGGAAGGAAGGGAAGAAAACAATAGGAGAAGAAACAGAACGAGAGACCTTGAAAAGGCATTAGGAAATGACCGTCAAGGGAAAAGTGGGAAAAAAAGAGCCTGGAACCAACTGATTAGAAAAATACAAAGATCAAACAACAAAGGTAAAAAAAAAAGTTATTGAGATTTTAGCAATTGGAATATGCTATCTTTGAGAATGTGCATTTCTTATATTTTTGTATTTTGCTCTTCCTTCAGTATTACACTGTTCAGAGTCAAGTTCTCAGGCTTTCTATTTGGTTTTGTCTGCAAGTTTCTGTTTCTAATTTGAGTCTCTTATTTTTATATTAAGTAAGGGTCAATCTCTGTTTTGCCTGTGTGTGTGTTGTATGTATGTATGTGTGTGTGTGTGTGTGTACTGAAGTGCAGTATTTCTGCTAGCATATAATTTCTATGTAGTAGTCCAGCTTGTTCTGTTATCCCAGTACGTGATGTATTAATGTTCTAGAGCCTGATGTAGTATTTGTATTGCTGATTTTTCATAAGGTTTTGAGTCCTGAGAGTCAGTGCTTTGACTGTAAGGTATGGCAAGGTTCTAGATGTCTCTCTTTTTGCAGGAGTTTGTGTTACTTCACAAACTGTTAAGCAATGGAGGGATATTTTTTGATGAAGTGACACCAGAATTTGAATATTTTGTTTCATGTTGGTTATAATGTGAATTGTGCTAGCTCTGCTCTGCACCTGTTCTGCTGATTAATGCTATTTATTGTATTATGATGATTTCTGGCTTTCAGCAAAGAGGATTTATGAAAGAATACATTGATTTTTGTTTTATTACATGATTGGTTGGATTTGTTTGTTTTCATTGCTTTTACATGATATACTTGTGCATTTATAAACTGCAATAAATATAAAGTAATACAGATTAATAAGGAATTTTAATTCTGGTAAGTGCTTGAAATAATTGAGGTACCATTTTTTTAAAGTTTCACACATGATGCAATATCGGCTGTTGCAAACTACATAGCCATTGTAGGGTGCAGTAATATGACATGATTTATCAATAAGAATACAACTAGTTAGGTCTCAGACCTGCATGCCTACAACCCACCCATGTTAATCTATGGCCATCCAAAAAATCAGTTCTGGTACACCACTGGTTGAAAAGAGATCTGCTAATTTCTGAAGGGATCCTGGCAGTGAGTTAGGTTGGGCAGCTAAAATAAACAGACAGTGTAAGATAAGGTACAGAAGGAATTGCTGAGTTCCTGCAGTGATCTGCTGGAAGCTGAAAGATCAAGAAAGTTATCCAATAGTCCTTGGGAGCATGAGTACTCTTCTGGCACACACACACAAGCGGATAGACTTGGGCATTGGGCTCTGTGTTTGATTTCTGAGCTGCTATTTCACTATTTTAGCATTCATAACTATTTAAAAGTTAGTTATTGATCTGCATCACCTATAAACCTATGGATTACAAGTAAATCTACTTCTGCATTGTTTAAATGTTAACCTTTGAATGCTTGGCCCTATCACCACACCCTAAAGGGCATCTTCCTTTGTTCATCTCAGCTGACGCTAGCATTGTGCTCCAATATTGTATATCTCCCTCAGAAAGTCCAGGGGCACTTCACATGGATGCTAATTCCTGTGCGTTAAAAACATTAAGCATTGTAGTGCATATCTGTGGCAGGTTGGGAGGGGACAATTGGTATTGTTTGTGCATGATTAATACTGAGCCCAGTGTTGGTACATAGTGATATATCATCGAGGGGTATAGTGAGCTCATTGATAATTTAAAGATATGCCAGGCCTTGGTACAAGTAAATGCAAAGATATACAATATCCATGGTTGATTATTCTAAGTGCGGAATGTTACTCTAAAGCTCTTTGTACTGATTATGGATATTTACACTTGTATGTGTGTTTAACGTTTTTATGCACAGTTTCTAAAAAGCAGTCTTGGTTCCATCAATAATAAAAGCAGTATTGTTTTATTTGTGTGTGTTGGTTGGGTCACAGGGACATTTCCCCTCAGAAGTCTATTCACAGAGGGAGGATCCATCACTACACAGCCACACCCCTGGGTGGGAGCTAAAATAGAACTGAATTAACCTCCACTCCCACTCTCAACGGCCAGTTGAATATATTTTTTTTGCACCATGGCAAAAAGAAAAAATAAAAGTCTTACGCTGAATGTCTCCAGTTATTTAGCCATAAACACTACTGAAGAATTCTGATGTATTATGTCCTCTTTGCATGAGTCAACATAAATGTAACTGTTGCATTGTGACATAAACAGCCAAAAATAACACAAACCAGCATATTTTACTTTTCTAATGTGTGTGTAATTTACAAAACAAACACAATGAGGTCAATATTCACAAGATGTACCCAGCTAAAACCAGGTTTAGCTTGTTAAAACTTAACCTTTCAAAATTCCCCCTTTACCTGGCTAAATTTGAGCAAATGAAAATAGCTACACCACACAAATTTAGTTAGACCAAAAGGCGGAGTCATCCTGTGAGTGGGTGTCAGAAATTTGCTGGTTAGCATGATAGTCGATGTTAACTGGTTACACTAGGCTAGAGAAATGTAGGGAACTACAATAGCAGGCCTAATTATATTCAGCCAACCCTCCCTGAGCCCTGTACAAAAAAATGCTTGCGGGCTTCCTTCATTACTCTGACAACAGTGCTGATTTTGAAATGTCTGTGTATTCATCTGTTTATATCAGGTGCAGAATCCACAAGTACTTTTGTACTCGTACCCACTGAAAAGGAAGTTGTCTAGTTGTTAGAATAGGCTATGAACCAGTGAACTAGAGTTCATATTCTACTTCCACCCCTGATATTCCTGTGATCTTAGGCAAGTCACCTTTCTCTTCCTTTGCCATGGACCCAATTAGATTGCATGCTCTTTATGACAGGAACTTATTGTACCCTGAAAAATGTTGGAAACTGCCCTTGGTGTTAAATTTGGAAAAGTAATCTAGAGAGATAAAATATATAAAAACAATACAATTATTTTAAAAGCAGACCCCCTCTATTGCTCACTGAATGGAGCCGGGATGGTGGATAAAGTAACAATTTGCAGCCACACAGAAGTTCCAAGCCCAGCGGCAACAGAAACAATAGCAATTCAAGCTCAAAGGTTAGAGTGGGCTATAGTCTGATAAAGACTGTTATCTGGGGCAGATTGTGTCTCACCGAAAACAGTTACCTATGGAAGTTCCAGGAGCCATGCAATCAGGCAGGCCCCATTCAAGGGCTTTAACTTCATAAATACATGAACTTTGCAAGTGCTGGCTCTGACTAGAAGAAAAGAAGTGTTGCTATTGTGGAGCTCATAAATTCTTTGGATTTTCCCCAGCTGAACTGCAACCTAGTTGGCATGACCTCAAGCATTCAACATGGAAATGATTCCAACTAGAAAAATTCTTCAAAGCAGAAGATACTATTCTGACTTCCAGTGATTTCTTCTGTTATCTATCAAATTGAAGGAAGTCAATATACAACCATGGGATTTTGGAGACAGCAGAAAGGGAACAGAGCTACCAGGCAATTAATGTAGCCTCACCAGTGGGGTTTGTTGAGTTGGGCATGAGAAGAGGTAGCTAGGAGCCTGCTCAGAGGTTTCATTGGACAAAAGGAAGGAGGCCTCTCAGGGTCTCCACCTGGTTTAAGGCCCCAAGCCCTTGCCCAAGAGACTTGGTGTGAATACAGTTAAACTGTACATATGGACGGTGACTGTCCCTTTATAAATTGTGCATTCATATATGTTTCACCTCTACTTCAGAATTCCAACCCCTAGGGTCTGGGCTAATAGATGAGTTCAAAAGGGTTAACTGTGTCTAACAAAACTCTGATTTTATAGAAACAGGATAACTTTATCTATGATCCCAGCATCCCTAAATAATGGTAATACACAAGAGGCCTTCCCCTAAATATTGGTCATATACAGAGGAATGTTCATCCCTACCCTGGAAGAAGAATGACACTGGAAGTAGGGGGTAAGGAAACATTGGTCTTAGTGAGTGTAGTTGCTTGGCTATCCTTCTCAGTATTGTTTGGAAGGGACTGACTTCATTTTCACTCCTGGATAGGGTAAAGATTTTACTGGGGGGAAGAGGAGTCAGGAAAAATGTCAGGTCCTGCTGCCCTCAGAGAAATGTTTCCTTTCTATCCAGAGATAAATCTTACATGGTTCTGCCCTGACAGGCCAAAAAAAGAGAGGTCCCCAGATAAGCAGGTGTGTGGCTAAGACTTCCAAGGCTCCACCACCAGGAAAAGCATACCAAATCCAGGGCTTTCTAAGAGTTCTCCTTTCCAGGGCTGTTATTATGGAAATGTAAAAATAGTGTGCATGTGTCAGATTTTTGTTTGAACTGATCAGCACAGTTTCAATGAACCTTTATGTTGCATGTAGAGTTTAACATTATTGATAACCATCATGAATTTTTTTAAAGCAGGGGTAAGCACATCTAGTCCTCAAGTGCATAAACAGGTCTGGTTTTCAGGATATCCATAATGATATGCATGAGAATAGATTTGCATACAATGTAAATCTATCTCATGCATATTCGTTGTGGATATCCTGAAACCATTGACTGGCTAGGTATGTCCCAAGGACTGGGTGAGAACCCCTGGAATACAGAATACTAAAGATAGGATAATGTATTACATTTCATTTTCTGCAATTAAGAGATAGGGGATAGTGATTATGCATGGTTTGGATTCTGCTTTGTTATAACTTTAAAATTATCCTGTAGAGAGAAAAACTCACAAATGGAGATCTCTAAAAGCCAACACTCAACATAATATATAAACTCTAAGACATCTTATAAAAATATCTTAGTTCAGTCAGCTAAAACAATAATATGTAACATACATTTAAAAAATGTATTAAATACCTGAGCTTTCCAAAATATCTTGACGTTAGATTAATTTCTAATCACATTATTTGAAATACCATGAATATTGCTCAAAATATACATATATGTTGTTAACTACTGAGAATTTAACCCAAGAAAAAGCTGCATTGAACTGTTTTATAATATTTATGAGACCCTGCCACATATAATATATTATAAAATACAAATTTCAATAAAACCCTCATACATACATTATATAAGACAATATTAATTAAAATAATTATACCCCCCTCAACATAAACAAGCCCAAAAAATCTCATACATTTAAAAACATTAAAAACTCACGTGCAAATCTACATTGCTGCTTGTTTCCTACTGTATTTAGCCATGGTGTGGCTGCACCTTGAGTACCCTGTGTAGTTCTAGTCACTCCATCTCTAAAAAGCGGAACACTAGAAAAGGTGCAGAGGATGACAACAAAATGATAAAGGGGATGGAACATATCTCCTATGATTGAGCTCTTCAGCTTGGAAAGATACAGTCGAGAGGGAAGATTAAAAAGTTTATAAAATCATGAGTTGGGTGGAATAGGTAAATATAGGATGGTTATTTAGCCTTTCAATAATAATAAAACCAAAGGGGCACTCCATGAAACTAACAATGAGCAGATTCGAACAAACTGTAGAAAGTACTTTTTCACTAGTGCATTATGGAATCTATTTCCAGAGGATGTGAGCAAGGGGACTAGCTATTTGGGGTTTAAAAAAAGGTTTGGAGAGGTTCCTGGAGGAAATGTTCATAACACATGTAACTAAAGAAAGCTATTGCTATCCCTGGGAGTGAGTAACAGAATTAGATCTACTATATGGGATCTGCCACGACTACTTGCAACCTAGATTGGCCATTGTCTTGAGACAGGATGCTGGCTCAATGGGACCTTGGTCCGACCAGCATGGAAATTCTTATGTTCTTACTGTTTCTACAAATGAATTAATAAACAAATTTTGCAGTAGATGCCTTCAAAGTCGTATGAATTTTGTTATGGTTCAATTCTGCTGCTCCCAACACAGACTGTGCTTTGGCAAATGGCTGCATCAGGGGAGATCTTGTTATCAAAATTCACAGAATCAATTGAAATTGCTGTCTACACCTCAAACCAAAATGGCTATATATCACTCACCAAACAATACAAAAATGTTTTGGCATCTTAACAAACTATCTTACCATATCAGTTTAAACCACAATAAAATACTCTTTCATCTGAAAAGGCTGTCAATGGCCATCTTCATGTAACAGACACCTGGTTATGTTACCATTAAGGCCTGGGTACAGCCTTAGATAGTTAAGGTCAGTATAGATTTGTGAATAGAGGACCTTTAACCATTCAATGCAGCCCATCCCTTTGAGGGTGCTGGAATGGCTGTTCCCCTGATAGGTTTTTTTGAACAGTTTTCTCCAGAGAGTCTGTGTACAGTCCCTTATGGTTTGCTAGCAGTTAGGAGGTAGTGAGGAACTTTGTTTGCATTGATTTTTCAGGCCCATCCAAAGGAGTCAGGCAAACCCTGCCTGAGGAGCCTGATCAGGGTCGGTGTTGTAAGGAGGAACTTCGGAGTTAAATTTCTTTGAAGGGGAAAGGACTTCAGTTTTGAGATTTCAGGAGGAAGAGTTTTTGGCTGCTCCTTCCTTCCTGTATTGGAGCAGAGGAAGCTGCCTGTCTCCAGAGAATCCTCCTATTGGGGCTCCAGAAAAGAGAGAGTCTGAGAGATAAAGAGAGAAAACAAGATCAGCTAACCGTAAGATTAAAGTAAAGAGCACTGAGGACACCCTTCTGGAGTCTTCACCCTGAGGAGAGAGAGGTTGGGGCTCTCTGTTGCAGAGACAGTTTTTCCATTTTTCCAGTTTTTAGACAAGGTTTTCAGTCCAATTAAAGGACACCTGGGAATTCTATTTTTCCCAAGCCCTAGAGGGAGAAGTTTCCCTTGCTCTGGTTTAGAGAACTCCCTGCACAGATTGAGGAAAAGGACTATAACAAAAGAGGAAAAAACCTGTGGTGCTGGGGATTAAGTTAATTGTGCCATTTTTATCTTACTTTTCGATCAGTAAAGTTTTATTTTGGATACTAACTCAGTGGTTCCAGCGTGATTATTGGCCACTTGTAGCACACAATGAGAAGGGAAAGGTACCTCTCTCCCAGAGAAAAAGAGTCAAAAGTAAGTCACCCACAGGACTCTGGGCCCTGAAAGGATAACCTTCCCCCCAACTCAACCAAGAATCCAGGCCCTGGACATAGCTAAGCCTGATAAGATTACAGCCCAAAGAGTAACAAATTCTTTTATTGGCCCCAGCTGGTTGCAGTCTGTACCTGGGGATGGGGTTATATTCAAAACAAGAACTCACATTAAATTGGACCAAAGATATATTTCTGCAAATTAGTAAAATGTCAGAGATGTATAGAAGTTTAAAAAAAAAAAGCAAACTATTATTTCCAAATCCTGTTCAACAAGTGTAAGATTGCTTCTACTACTACATATCCTTCTATAGCACTACTTGATAAATACAGCACTGTACAGAAATGCATAAGAGAAAGTCCTGCTTAGGAGAGTTTACAGGGCAAAATGGTTAATTTCATTTATTAGAAAATGTTTAAAATCAATAAGCTGAACAGACTATTCAGGGGTTATGATTTAAAAGCAGTCTCAAAAGGTCAGTGTTTAGTCTGGATTTGAATAAGGTCAGAGGGAGTACCAACATCAATTCAAGAAGTCTATTCCAATCATATTGTGCAGCAAGGTGGAAAACATAGAGTTGGGTATTGGCCAGAGAGGAGAAGGGCATCAATAAGAGTGTCTTGCCTGATGAGTGGAGTTTCCAAGGAGAGGTATAGGGAAAGATAAGAGACAAGAGGTAGTGAGGAGCTGGGGATTGGAGGTTCTTGTAGGTGAATAGAAAACTGTATGCAGAAACAGTTAAGGATATAACATAATGATTTAAGAAGAGAGGTTATATGAATGAAGCGACTTTGGTGAAAGATAAATCATGCAGCTGGAACTTGGATAGATTGTAATGGAGAGAATATTCACAGGTCTCTTATCATGTTACTATATGTCTCCATATAATAAAGAGAAATAATAGGAGGTGTGGATGCTAAAGACACATCCCTCTGGGTGATGCCTGAAATGTTAGAGGAGTAATAAACATAGACCAAAAATGTTCTAGGGCTGCTTTGAGGTGGATCCAGTGTTTGGGATGAGCCTGTGGGTTTCTCAAAGAGAAGATTCCTAAAACTGCCTGTGAGGGGATTTCAGGAGGAATCTGGAGAGCATTCCTGTAGAGAGGCCCATGTTTTACTGGGATTCAGCTTTCCAGTATTTGGTGCAGGCAGAGAAAATTCAAGGAATCAAGGTGGTTCCCTGTGTCTGGAGATTCTGTGGAAAGTTTGCTATTAAAGAGAAGAGTGCAGCAGGACTTTCTCCGGTTTGGTGTCTTATTCAAAGAGGAGACCAAAAAAAAAGGAGACAAAGGTGCTTCTCGGTATTTCAAGAAGGAGAGTAAAACAGAAAAGATTCAAGGAAATTTAGCTACCAATGGGAGTCCACAAAAAGTCAAAGATAGCAAACCTTCACCAGTGGAAAATGTGGTTTTTTGTCAGTTTTTCACTGTTAGCAAGTTTCACAGTTGTAACCATCTCTATTTATTTGAAAAGCACAATCTGGTGTGGAGTTTGTCCTTATTTTAAATTTCAGGAGTGTTTCAGTAGCTCAAAGAGCCCCAAAGAAAAGCTTTTCATGCCCCTGCTCGAGAGATCCTGTTGAGCCCCTTTCTAATATGGTGGCCTAGCAGCTCCCAGATGAGACCCTTTGTCTGGTATGTTATTGGAAAGGTGGGTTAAAATTGGTAGGCAGGAGCCACTCTTATCAAGCTGATAGGTCAATATCTAATGCAGAGAACCCTGCTAGGTCACTACTAGTAGGAATATTCAATCTGTGTAGGTAGAATAGTAGTTGATGTATAGCTCCTCCATATAGGTTGCTGTAATGGGACTGCCTGACTTTATAAAAACAAACAAACAGGGACACCATACTGTAATATGAATTCTTTAGTTGATCTATGAAGAGACAAGATGGAGTTTTTCCTGCTCCTGTTTTGTTTCTTTTTCTTTGTAAAGGAGAACCCTTGGGCCTTAAGGAATAATGTCTGGGCTAGAAGGAAGAGAGGATAGCTTCATTTCTCTTTTTAGAAAACCTATTTTTGTTCCATTTTTAGGTGATTCAGCAATTGAAAACAGGAGACAAAGGTTCATTCAAAGGTGAGGGTCCTAGACTTCAGGAAAAGTAACTTTATTAAAATTTTGGAATACCTCAAAGAGTCATTAACAAGATGAGAGAATCTAGGGGAAGTAGATCTGTGGGATAAACAAAAAGGAGATATTATAAAGGCAACTAACCTTTTTGTTAGGAAAGTACATAAAGGAAAGAGGATAGAGAGGCTGCTATGGTTTTCTAAAGTAGCTGAAATGGTAAGGGAAAAAAGTTAGCATTCATAGACTACCAGAGATCACAGAAAGAGAAAGACAGGCAACAATATTTAGAAAAGCTAAAATAAGCCATGAAAGTAGTCAGAAATGCAAAAATGCAAATGCAAGAAAAAATAGTTACTGTGGTAGAACAGAACCATTTTTAGATATGTTAGTGATAGAAGGAAGAGCAAAATTGGCATTGGAAGACTGAGGTAAAGGAAAGGAATATCTAAAGGCTGATGAGGAGAAAGCAAAATTGCTTAACAAATATTTCCATTCAGTGTTCACTGTGGAAGGACCAAGAGCAGGATAAATAAAACAAACACAAGTAAGATTGGAAGTGAGGTAAACCTTAATCAAATCTCATCAAAATATGTTCGTGAGGAGCTAAATAAACTTAAAGTAGATAAAGCAATGGGGCCAGATGATATATATATGAGAGGGAATTAAGGGAACTTAAAGAAGTTCTGGAAACTCTGCTGGCTGACCTTTCCAATGCTTCTTTAGAGTTGGGAGTAGTTCTGGAGTACTAGAGTCGGGGAACTACAAGTCAGTTAGTCTGATCTCTGTGGTGAGCAAATTATTAGAATCGCTGCTAAAACAGAAGATAATGCAGTTTCTGTAATCCAATTGATTGCAAGATGTGAGGCAACGTGGGTTTACCAGAGGTAGGTCTTGTCTGATGAATCAGATCTTTGATTGAATGATCTGACAGTTGGATCAGAGAGAGCACTAGAAGTAGTGTATTTGGATATCAATAAGGCCTTTAACACAGTTATGCATAGGCAACTTATAAATATATTCAGCGACCTTGTTATGAGCCCTAGAATGACTGACTGTGTTAGAAACTGGTTGAGTGGGAAGTAACAAAATGTAGTGGTAAATAAAGTTCACTCCCAGGAGGGAAAGCATTACTAGTGGTGTACCTCAGGAATCCATCTTTAGACAGGTTCTTTTCAGCATTTTCATGAGCAACATTTCTAAAGGAGTCGGGAAAGGGCTGCATTTTTGCTGTTGATACCAATATCTGCAACATGGTAGACAGCCAGGAAGGTGTGGAAAATATTAGATGGGATTTAGCGAAGCTCGACGAATGGTCTAGGGTCTGACATTTTCATTCCTAAGAGGGGGAGAAATGTGAGGAAAGGAGAACTGTGATACCTAATTGGTGGTAAGCACTGAAATATCATCAGGATATTCTGGAGGAGGTTGAATGAGAAGCAGTCATCTGGATCAAGGCATAAGTGAAAAGTAACATACCATTGACCATGTGTTTCTGCCTCACGATCTAGGTCCTCTGCTGAAACCCACAACCTGTTGAAGTCCTCCAGCATGACTCCCAGCATCTGGCTTCTGCTCTACATCGCACACTATCTGCGACCATTACTACTTCTGGATCTTATAGGCCTGATTTCCTGAATTTCCTGTGTTGCTGGAAGATGATGTCAGCACTACACCTATACATATATATATATAAGCTCATTCCACTCACCAAGGGCCTTATCAAAACGTCTTGCTTTCTACTTCTTAGTCTCATTGCTATTCCTGTTCTGACCTTTCCTCGTGACCCAACCTTATTTTGTCCTTGTACTGCTCGCTGTCTACCCTGACCTCGAATTGATTCTCACCTGTGCCTGAATACTACCTGCCCTGACCTTGGACTGACTGACCTCGCCTCCGCTTTCAGCTACTACATGGTGCCTCAGGTCATAGCCAACAGCTACTACCTGAGGGGGCCTACCTATTCTGTAGGAAGTCATCCTGCGACCTCTGAGTCTTCCCTGCAGTCCTAGACCTCCTTCCTGATATGTGCTGGTCATAATATAGGACTGTATTTGTATTTATTAAAATGTGTTCATTGCTTATGCCTGGACGCTAAGCGATGTACATAATAGCATTCATGCTGATTACAAAACTTCAAACTAAGACAAAAATTACAGAAACTAAGACAATTTACAAACTGAAGCAAGATCAACCAACACCAGAATTGTCATAAAATATTCTGCAATCTCAAAATATTCTAAGCACACCAGATCAAGCAAAAGCTAGTTTGTATGCCTTTTAAATTTAGCTTATGTATCTGTGGCTTTTCTAGAGGACAGATTCACACTGGACTCTAGTTTCTCTGGCACATCTTTATTTTTCACAGCAATTAACATAAATCCAAACTGCTTATTTTGCAGTGCATCACCATAACAACACCAGTAGGTCAGTTTTATTATTAGGAGCTGCCTTTCCTTTCTTCCCAAGTCTTCCCTTGCTCTCCTCTGAACCTAAGCTATATTCCTCCTGCAAGGAAGCTGCCTTGTACCCAGAATGCTTTGTCATAAGGTGGACCAGGACCAGACAGCTGGACCTGATCCTCTAAGTTGTACAGAGAGTTTCTCTGGTACACTCTGTCACAGTATCCTTCCTATTCTGCCAATTCTGGAAGGGAGCTCCAAAATTGCCCCTCCAATTGGGAAGGGATGTGGAAACTGAAGATCAGAGTAAAACATCAGTAAAGAGTCACAAATTTATTGGAAGATGAATAATGTAATGGACTGTATTGAACTTAGACTTGTAAATTTTTATTCACTTCACTTTAAAATCAACTATCAGTAGAGTTATGTTGGAACCACTTCCATCATCCAGGATGATTATTTCTGTAAATCTTAAAGACTTTTAGACAACGATCAGGGCCTTGGAGATCATTCTACCCTTCCTTCCCCCTTCCTTCCCACCCCAAAGGGAATCCTAGAATCAGAGAGGGTTAAGGGCAGTATAGGAAGTTTAGACATCTCAGCCCTTGAAATGCAGTCCTGGGTAGGACATCAGCCCAAGGGTTACACTTAATAAATCTACAGCAGGAGAAGAGAAGTTTATGATATATCAAAATTTCTCATTTACAATGAGAACCACAAAGTGATGCCTTGAGGACAAAGAGACCTTCAGGAGCTCATTCCCTTGTCCAAGCAATTGAAGATTCCCATTTTAACATTGCTAATGTGATGGCAAATATTTGCTCGCCATGCTATGGTCCCAATGTACTATAGAGTCCTGTCAGCCGAAGAGTTTGCATAACGTGCTGCATAATAAAAATGAAATCCTTATGAGTAGCTTTTTTACACCACTGCAGAACCACTGCCTGTCCTTGCTATATACGTTTCCTGTAGCCTTCTGCTTGGGAAAGGTGCAGTGGGTGATGAAACCAGGATGAGTTTGCCAGAGCTGCAAGTAGAATATCGAGACAGCAGGAAAGTTGATACCAGCCCGAGGGAGGAGGAGAAGATTATTTATTCATGTGAAAACCCCGGTCCCAGGAAGGAGAGCATTGTTCATACTGGCTAAGTTGCTTAATCTAAATTGGTCTCTGAAACAGAGTTCTAGGAAAAGGATTGGTCTGGAAGTCCCTGGTTCATGCAGTCAGGTATCTTAAATTCTTATAAGACTATAAGGCACAACCTGTTTCTTGCGAGAGAGGGTTACCCAGGTTGCAAAGGTCACAAATTGCTGCCATAAATGTCTAATAGCATCATTGAAATAAGTAGCAGTCTCTGTAGCTGCTAAGAAAGATAACACAGTGACTGATTCTTTAACCCTGCAGTTTTATACTTAAGTTTTATTATTACTTCCTGAACTTGGAGAACGACTAAAGTTGTTGAGGAGAAGCCCTTTTTCCAAAGTTTCTTGCTATGAAGAACTACAACAAGCCAGGAAGATCACAGTCCTGCTGCTAGGGTGAGATCTTCTCAGGGATGAAAGACTGCTGTTTATGCTTGTGTACTTAAAGGGCAGAAATCCTAAATCTAAAATGTGCTTGAACCTTAAAAGTCTGTGCAAAGCTCATCTCTCCTAACACTCCATTTAGAGTTGCCCTATTATGCTGACATTAATAAGCATCCCACCAAAAATAAGCAGAATTGTTTTTCAGTAACTACACTGACTGAATTATCCTTCAGATGCAGTCCCAGTTTTATTCCACAGGCACTTCAACTAACAAGTCTATTTTCAATCTGTTACAATGTGCAGATTTATTAATCTCAGGACTGAGATTCATTGGGATCTAGCCAGCTTACCCCTAGATTCATCAAAATGCTATATATTTTGCATGAATAACACCGGTGATAAAAAAAAAAAAAAAAAGGGGTGTGGTTAGGGTACTTTTTGAGTTAATGTGTGCTATTTTAGCACTTTGCATAGGTATTTTATCTCAATATGTGTTAAATTTATCATGCCTGTGATATTTTCCCCTTGTAAAATACCCAGGCAGCCATTTCCTTGTCTTCAGAAAGGTTTTCCTAATCTTCAGAAAGAGAGAGAAAAAGTTGGAGCCTTTTTATAAAGCTTTCCTATTAGTCATCTATTTATACCACTATAGGAGGGTCATCTAGTAACTCGAGGTGAGGTTTTGGTGGTGGTCTAGGCTTTGGGGGGCAGTTTTACATGCACAGTCAGACATATGAACAGCACAGTACGCATCAGTGAAGATTTGATGTGATTTGGAAAAAGGAAAGAGACACAAAGATGAGGTTTCTACAATGAACTCTCACCCTAGCTTGATGTGAAAAATAATAATACATGCATTCTGGCGTTATTGCAGGTGTTAATGCCTTAACACATTTTGATGGAAGACCCTGTAAGGGATTTATCAGTTACGTCTCTAAAGGTGAAAGCTTTGCCTGCCCCCACTGAGCAGCTAAATCTAGCTTCCTAGAAATGTGATTGCTAAAATGAAATGTTCTATCCAGTTTGGTCAGGGAAAAACTAAGTCAGCTAGAGTTGAACTTTCATTGCTAGCCAACTAAATTAATCAGCCATCCCTGAGCACTGCCATGGCCAGCTTATCGCTAGTCAGCTAAGTTTAGCCAACTAGATTTAAGCCATCTTTGTCCAGCGCCTAGCTGCCTAGGTTATGGCTGAAAACTAGCCTAAAAGTAGCTAGCTTTCTTACCTGCTCAGAGGCTTTTTAAAATATACCCCCTTTTGTTTTAGGGAATTCATTATGGTTTATTTTTAATGAATATAATTATCATTTACAATCCAGATGAGCTTTTGGGTCTTTAAAAACTATAAATAAATTTTTAATTAGGAATAAAAAGATGCGATCAGCTAAAAGCCCATCAATTGCTACACTTCATTAACTTTCACCTATAATAAGCAAGTCTATAGTTAAATGGCAAGTCTATTACTCAGAAGCTATGCTGCATACTGCACAAATATGCTTTAGTCAAAATTAAATTTTGGTAACAAGTTTAGAAACAGGCAGTTTTCAAAGATAGGTCAGTGCATTGCTCTGATAAACAGAGCACAGTGACACCGTTAATTCCTCCTTTTCATCCCTTAAAGTTGGCCTGCCACAGATTCTTTCAAGAATATTAGTGGAACACTGATGAATGGTTATTTTACACTGTTGTACATTTTGGGGTAGATTTTAAAAGAAGCGCGCGTGCACATGTATGCCCGATTTTATAACATGCACACGCAGGCGCACGCATGTTATAAAATCCGGGGTCGGCGCGCGCAAGGGGGTGCACAATTGTGCACCTTGTACGCGCCGAGCCCACTCCGAGCCGCGCTGCCTTCCCCTGTTCCCTTCCCCCTAACCTAACCTTCCTACCCCTTCCCCTAATCTTTCCCTCCCCAGCCCCACTCTAAGCCCCCTGACTTGTCTTACCTTTTGCCTGCGCCGGCAGCCTGCTGGCTCGCGATCCTCCAACACAGCGGCAATGGCCACTATGTCGGAGGCCTCTGGCCCCTCCCCCATTCTGCCCCGTACTGCCCCTTTTGTAAAGCCCTGGGACTTACACGGATCCCAGGGCTTTACGCGCGTCACCGGGCCTTTTTAAAATAGGCCCAGCGCGCATAACCCTTTTAAAATCCGGCCCTTTATGTGTATTTTATTACTGTTTATTGTAATGGTATGTTCTTCTTTCTCCACCAAGAATGATAATGGATTGACAGAATATAAATATTATTTTTACCTGAGAATGTTATTTTTCATGTAAAATCTTTTGCTATAAATGCATAATTTTAAATTGTGTATGGGGCGCCAGGCTCTAAGATTTGTCTAGGGTGCCTAGTTTCTAGCTTATTCGTTTTTTATATACCATCGTATCAGTAGGACCTTCACAACAGTTTACAATACAATACGCGGCCACCAGGGGAGCCCATCCCACACAGCAGCAGAGATGAAGGAGGCCCGCGGTCCAACCGAAGGAGAGGGACTAGAGCCAGAGCCCACATGTGTGTGGTGGGGGGGGGGGGGAGTGAGGGAGTGAAGCCAGCTTGTGTGTGTGAAGAAGGGAGGGAAAGGAGTCAGCGTGTATGTGGAAGAGAGGAATGGAACCAGCATGTGTGTGTGTGTGTGTGTGTGTATGTGTGTGTGGAAGAGAGAAAGTGGAGCCAGCATGCATGTACCTGAGTGAGAGTAAGCCAGTGTGTGTGTGCGCCTGACAGAGATGAAGTCAGCCAGCTTGTGTGAGTCTGTGACTGTGTGTGAGTTTTGAAAGTGTGTTTGTATGAGCATGAGGATGAACATGTGTGTATATGAGCAAGGAGAAAGTTTGTGCACCTCCCTTCCCTTCCCACTACTCCATAACAATCTCAGATTGACCAGAAGTCAAAAGTTCCCAAGTATGGAGAGCGAGTGATTTTTTAAAAATCCTTATAGATTTTAATTAATCTGGTGTTATTTGAAGTGTATGCTGTTTTGAAATATTGTATTGCTGTTTAGGAAATTTAAAAAATATATGAGTTTTTAATTATTTGATGTTATTTTGTTCATCTGCTGTTTTGAAATTTTCATTTTTTTTTATTAGTATGCTTTTACTATTATGATTGATGCTTTATATTTCTTGATTTTATTGTTTGATGTTTTCTGAGAAATGAAGATGCTTTTGTATTTCCATTGGTGCACTACATACGGAATCTGACTTGTGGTTTCCAGTTCAGTTTATGACTGCACTTTTCCACTGACACGTTATGACAATTTATTCTATGTTTGGTGAGGGTCTGTCTGTGTTCTGCATGTGTGATTGAGGTTAAATACTCTACTAATGTGTCATTTCATTATAGGGATCTGCAGAGGTTTGATTTGTTCTGTTTTCCTTATATGAGGTATATTGGTGTTTTAGGGCCTGGTGTAATGTTTGCCGGGTCACCTTTTCATAGGGTTGTAACTGTTTGAGTGCTGACAGTTAGTGATGTTTTGGAATATGAAATTTATTGTATTGCAGTTGTAATTTAGTTTGCTCATTTATGGCTTTCTGAGGACTAAGCCCACACCCAACATGCATTACAGTAGTCCTGGTACTATATGTGTTCCAAGTGTCTTTTTAGCTTTTATGCAGGGTTTTCTGGTTGACACCACAGCAGTGCATGTAAATATATTACATATGCTGCTGTGATATTTTTATTTCAAAAGATTGTACTTTGAGTATCCTTTTTCATATAAAATCTTTTATTATAAATGCATCATTTGAAATTGTGTGGAGAGGGCTGTGGTGGGGGAGGGGGGGGGGAAGGCTGGGCATAAAGCTGTAAGATTCACTTAGGATGCCTAATACCCTTCCACTGCCCCTGATTAGAAAAAGAATACAAATAAAATGTAAAAAAACAAAAAACATAATGAGGAAGGGCCAGCACTATAATTGTTCACACAGGGCTGCAAAAATGTTAGCACTGGACTTGCCCAGTGGCGACATGCTGGCTGGGTTTCCCGCCCTTCTCCAGTGAAAAGAGACCCCACATAGTGGTACCAGGTGGCGATACGCTGGCAGGTGATGGTGGTAGGGAAAGGGGGTGGGGGGGCGCAAGGGAGACAAAATAAATGCATTGACCCCAAGCGCCGGAGACCCTCGCTACACCTCTGAATAAGCAGCTTGGAATCTAACCACCAGACTATAATCATCCACAAACAAATAGTGACATATATATATATATGTAGATTTCTCAAACTTTATTAATATTCAAAATGGAAAAATTCCAAAACATTAATTTATTTTAAAAAAACACACAAGGGATATCCACCTTCAAATCCAAACATACCACTTACTCATTCATTCATAACACACTCACTACACTCACTCATACATTTCACATTCATTTAAAAACATCTTCATTTTTAAATTGAAAATCTTCTTTCACAATGCAAAATTCAAATTACAAGCAGAAAGAACTCAGTTACATAAATCTTATACATTCTCATGACAGATTTATTCTAGATTCTCTTCTTCCTCTTTTAATCTTCTCAACATGTTTTGCCTTTCACAGGCTTCCTCAGGAGAATTTTCAAAGAATTTCCTGCTGCTTATATTTTCATCTTTTATTAATTAAATATTCCTGTGTAAAGATCTACAACAATAAATTTTCTCCATCAATTCTAAGTTTCTAAATGATTAAATATCCCACCACAACTTTATATACAAAGTATCACTTCAACATTACACTTTTACATATTTACCTATACGTCCCATAGACGTACAGAAACATATCCGTCCCCCGACTCTTAACCCTCAGCACATCTCAAGCGAGCTCTCAAAACCACCATTTCACCAAATGGCGTTACCATTTCTTGTATTTTACCTATAGCGAATCAAATCAGAATTACATATCTTAAATATTTGCATGAAAGACCCAACTTATGGTTTCCCCATAGTAGAAAATTTCTTAATATCAAGGAATTATAGAGCAAACCACAGAAAAATCGAAGGAGACTTACCACATCAAATTCTAATACCGGCTCCTACTATCCCTTCTAAACGCTGACATCAAACCGAAACCGGGGGGTAAACTAACTCCTCCCCCTCAACCTCTTTTTAAACCATTCAAAACGGAATGGCAGCACAATAGTATTTAGGGTTTTCTGATGAAAGTTTTCACAGGTTTGAAAAGCATATATAAAGCTACTTAGGCATTAGCAGCCCTGGATTTGTCAATAGGCACCCATTATATCTGTGCCTAGGGTAGCAAATATTTAGGGGAGCAAGCTGGCTAAGATTTGCTGTCTTCCAGTTCTGCTTAATCTCATTCAGTAGAGAACAGACTTCTGTTACCCTTTCCAGGAGGTGAGGGGGGGGGGAGGGGGTAAAAGTGTCTAGGGACATCAAAATCCTAAATCCATCCCTGGACACCAGATATAGTTGCGATGGAGAAGGTACAGAGAAGGGCAACCAAAATGTTAAAGGGGATGGAACAGCTTCCCTATGAGGAAAGGCTGAAGAGGTTAGGGCTGTTCAGCTTGGAGAAGAGACGGCTGAGGAGGGATATGATAGAGGTCTTTAAGTTCATGAGAGGTCTTGAACGAGTAGATGTGACTCGGTTATTTTCACTTTCGAATAATAGAAGGACTAGGGGGTATTCCATGAAGTTAGCAAGTAGCACATTTAAGACTAATCGGAGAAAATTCTTTTTCACTCAACGCACAATAAAGCTCTGGAATTTGTTGCCAGAGGATGTGGTTAGTGCAGTTAGTGTAGCTGGGTTCAAAAAAGGTTTGGATAAGTTCTTGGAGGAGAAGTCCATTAATGGCTATTAATCAAATTTACTTAGGGAATAGCCACTGCTATTAATTGCATCAGTAGCATGGGATCTTCTTAGTGTTTGGGTAATTGCCAGGTTCTTGTGGCCTGGTTTTGGCCTCTGTTGGAAACAGGATGCTGGGCTTGATGGACCCTTGGTCTGACCCAGCATGGCAATTTCTTATGTTCTTATGTTCTTATAGTTTTAACAAAAGAACATCTTAGCAAGGAAAAATTATTGTGGATATAGTGAATTTGGGAGTGACAAGGTGCGTCCATCTCAAAAGGGATGGGTCAGCAGACTATTAATTTTTTTATTTTTATTTATTTAAAAATATTCTAGTGATATAAATGGTGACTCGGTGGGAGAAGTTCTTTGTCAGTTGATGGCCAATGTCATCCAGGGAACAGTGAGTGTCCGCTGTAGTTGGTCTCTTGCTGGGCTCCTGGTGGCCTGTTTTCTCCTTTTCCGAGGTGGAAAAGCATTTCATGAGGATCCACTACTGTCCAAATCCAAGAAGGGTCCCTGATTCCAAGGTTAAAGAAAGAAGGAAAGGTCTTGCAAAGGAGCTGGAACAAGTACTAAGTAGAGTGCCACCATATTTCTGTGGGGAAGAAATGGATTTTCTAACTGCGAGCCCTCTCAGCTCTACACCAATACTTAATTTGTCTAGGAAGCTGATTTTTTCTCTTTTGCATTTGGACAGTTTTCTATTGTTTGTATTGCTGGACTATTCTCCTGGCTTCAGGAAAGGGCTTTTTGTTTTATTTTTTAGAGTGAACGTCTTCAGCATCCTACGGGTTAAAGTTGTCCTTATAACATAATCCA
Organism: Rhinatrema bivittatum; assembly: GCF_901001135.1. NCBI lineage: Eukaryota > Metazoa > Chordata > Amphibia > Gymnophiona > Rhinatrematidae > Rhinatrema > Rhinatrema bivittatum. The sequence continues at coordinate 119,267,505 of NC_042620.1, read as the reverse complement.
TGTACCAGATGCTGCAACAAATTGGCTGGGACTACCTAAGTTAGGCTTAAAGTTTTCTATTTTGTTGACTTACAATTTTAAAAGATATTTGATTATTCCAGTAGCGTCCATACTGTGATTTTCTAGTTCTGGGCTGTGGCATATAAACATTGCATGATGCGTTTTAGGTTGGCATTATCTCTCATCTATACACACATATACACCCCACAGTGAAGCCTTATAGTCTTGCATGTGTCTACCTTCAGAGTAAGGTCTCACTGTTTTGAGGGTTTGGGGATTTCTTTTTGCCAATAAGCAAGGTCATAGTTTTTTTTATAATGCTGATTAGAGGTATGGAAAATTTGAAGTTGAACTTGAAGGAGACAAATTTCAACCTGCTTCAAGTTTGACAGAAATTTGCACATCCTTAACAACTGAATTAACGCTTGCAGAATTAAAACATCTCCAGAGAGCCTATATAATCTACAAATCTGAAAAAGAAAACTCTGACCTGTAGAACCCGCTCCAAAAAAAAATGTCTGCCCCCTCCATCTGTTTTCTGCTGCTCTCTTAAATAACAAATTCATGTAGCACTGCCCACCCACCCCTGGCAAATGAATTGGCATGACCACATTCCTAATCCTTCCCCTTCCCTTTCAGGACAGCCTGCCAGCATTACTCTTGATCTACTTTGCCTGCTCTTTCCAGTCAATTACTATAAGCCTTCTGCAAAGAAGTTGAACAGAGCCAGAAAGTCACTCCTTTCCCTTTCTTCTGGCCAATCAATTTATTTCTCTTGTATTCATGGTTCTCAGTCTTCTTTTTTTTTCGCATCTCTCCCTTCTCTTCTCTATTTTTTCTTTTTCTTGCCATCTTTTCTCTGTTTGGCTCTCATTATCTCATTTTCTAACTTATTGCACATTTTCTTCCTTCTTTTTCCTTCTTGCAATTTATCTACTTTTCAGTGCAGTCTTTTTTGTAAGCTTCAATCTGTGTATACTGAATCAGGTTTCAGGTCACTTAACATGGATCACCAAAAAACAAACAATGAACTCCTGTTTTTCCTGTCTTGGATAATGATTTGCATGTTGTTTATATTGAGATCAAGGCCAGGTATATTGCAAACTGTTTGCGATGACCTGAAATATCTGGATGAAAGGGAGCTCAGAATTTATTTTCAAAAATACATGCACCGCTATTTGTATCAGGACCAGACTATCTTTCTCTTTCTATCAGGCCGATACAGTACTGTTAACCTGCCCTTGGACGCGCATTTTCCTTTACCCCTTATTCAGTAAGGGGCGGAAAACGCGCATCCAATCCGCGGCACCTAATAGCGCCCTCAACATGCAAATGCATGTTGATGGCCCTATTAGGTATGCCCGTGCGATACAGAAAGTAAAATGTGCAGCCAAGCCGCACATTTTACTTTAAGAAATTAGCGCTTACCCAAAGGTAGGCTCAAGTTTCTGCCAGCACCAGGAAAGTGCATAGAAAAGCAGTAAAAACTGCTTTTCTGTGCACCCTCCGACTTAATATCATGGCGATATTAAGTCGGAGGACCCGAAGGGTAAAAAAAGTAAAAAAAAAAAAAAATTAAAATGGGCCAGCGGCTGTCGGGCCGAAAACCGAACGCTCAATTTTGCCGGCGTCCGGTTTCCGAGCCCGAAGCTGTCAGCGGGCTCGAGAACCGAAGCTGGCAAAATTGAGCATCGGCTGTCAAACCCCCTGACAGCCGCCGCTCCGGGTGAAAAGGAGGCGCTAGGGACGCACTAGTGTCCCTAGCGCCTCCTTTTGCCTGTTTCTACCGCACCGCCTAATTTAAATACAGAATTGCGCGCACAGGCGAGTGGCCTGTGCGCGCGCCGGGAGAGCAGGCGTTTGTCCGCTCTCCCGCGGACTTTACTGAATCGGCCCGTATGTGCCTTGGCAAGACCTGATGCATGGGAGAGGAGAGGAGGGTTGCATTGTAAAGGCCTTGGACATCTATATCCAAACACTTGTAAAATGTTCTGATTCGATTTTACTTCTAGGGACTTCTCTTAAGTCTGAAAACTTCCTTATTACATATTGAACCTACACAATAAAACTCATCCTTGTGTGTAAATTGTATATACACACAAGGATAGTGTGTATAGTGTGTATATTGGTAAAAGTTTAATGCCATGCAAATAAAAACAGCATGAACATTAACCCCCCAAAAATATAGTGTGCATGACACCTGCCCTGGAAATCCCCATGCTAACTGACCATGTTGGATACTTAGCAAATTATAATCTTGTTTCCTTCCTATCCCACTCCAGGCACCCCCTGTCTTCTGATAGCCATCAGAAATCCACCCCGCACCTTGAATACTGTGTAAAATTCGACCCAGCATTCAACACTATCACGTCCCAACCTTCCGTAAGAGACCTTGGGGTAATTCTCGATCAACAACTCAATCTAAAAAAACAGATCAACGCCATCCTAAAAGAAGGTTTCTTCAAACTCAGTATTCTGAAGAAACTCAGACCCCTCCTACACTATCATGATTTCCGCACGGTCGTCCAAGCTACCCTATCCTCAAAGCTTGACTATTGTAATGCCCTCCTCCTCGGCCTACCCTCATCCACCATCAAACCCTTACAAATGTTCCAAAATGCCATTGCCAGGGTCATCACCAATTCACGGAAAGCTGATCACATCACCCCCATACTCAAAGAACTCCACTGGCTCCCCGTCGCATCCCGTATACTCTTTAAAATCCTTACCATAGTACACAAATCCATCCACTCGCATAACTCTAACTGGCTTGACGAACCCTTCTGTCCCATACGCTCTGAACAACCCATTCGATCTGTCAACAAAGGCACCCTCTCTATTCCCCCTTAAAAAAAAGCCCACCTCTCCACAACTAGGGACCGCGCGCTATCCATTGCAGACCCAAACAATGGAACGCCCTCCCCACCTTCCTCAGGCTTGAACCTTGCTACTCCAAGTTCAGAAAAAAACTTAAGACGTGGCTCTTTCAACAAGCCTACCCTGACTAACCCTCACCCACCCTCCCTCCCCCCTCCCAGCCCCCACCTAACTGGTACCCTTTTGTATATAGGCTCCGGCCAGTATCCTGCTTAAGCCGCCATGTATATACCTGTAAATAGCCTGTTACACTTGTTAAATTTGATTTAATGATTGGAAAAGGAACAGTGTGCAAATCCAAGGCTCTCGTGCTAAACTTTCAAAAGGGAAACTTTGATAAAATGAGAAAAATTGTTAGAAAAAAACTGAAAGGAGCAGCTACAAAAGTAAAAAATGTCCAAGAGGCGTGGTCATTGTTAAAAAATACCATTCTAGAAGCACAGTCCAGATGTATTCCACACATTAAGAAAGGTGGAAAAGAAGGCAAAACGATTACCGGCATGGTTAAAAGGGGAGGTGAAAGAAGCTATTTTAGCCAAAAGATCTTCATTCAAAAATTGGAAGAAGGATCCAACAGAAGAAAATAGGATAAAGCATAAACATTGGCAAGTTAAATGTAAGACATTGATAAGACAGGCTAAGAGAGAATTTGAAAAGAAGTTGGCTGTAGAGGCAAAAACTCACAGTAATAACGTTTTTAAATATATCCGAAGCAGAAAGCCTGTGAGGGAGTCAGTTGGACCGTTAGATGATCGAGGGGTTAAAGGAGCACTTAGAGAAGATAAGGCCATCGCGGAAAGATTAAATGATTTCTTTGCTTCGGTGTTTACTGAAGAGGATGTTGGGGAGGTACCCGTAATGGAGAAGGTTTTCATGGGTAATGATTCAGATGGACTGAATCAAATCCGGGAAACTACAGACCGGTTAGCCTGACTTCAGTGCCAGGAAAAATAGTGGAAAGTGTTCTAAACATCAAAATCACAGAACATATAGAAAGACATGGTTTAATGGAACAAAGTCAGCATGGCTTTACCCAGGGCAAGTCTTGCCTCACAAACCTGCTTCACTTTTTTGAAGGAGTTAATAAACATGTGGATAAAGGTGAACCGGTAGATATAGTATACTTGGATTTTCAGAAGGCGTTTGACAAAGTTCCTCATGAGAGGCTTCTAGGAAAAGTAAAAAGTCATGGGATAGGTGGCGATGTCCTTTCATGGATTGCAAACTGGCTAAAAGACAGGAAACAGAGAGTAGGATTAAATGGGCAATTTTCTCAGTGGAAGGGAGTGGACAGTGGAGTGCCTCAGGGATCTGTATTGGGACCCTTACTGTTCAATATATTTATAAATGATCTGGAAAGAAATACAACGAGTGAGATAATCAAATTTGCAGATGACACAAAATTGTTCAGAGTAGTTAAATCACAAGCAGATTGTGATAAATTGCAGGAAGACCTTGTGAGACTGGAAAATTGGGCATCCAAATGGCAGATGAAATTTAATGTGGATAAGTGCAAGGTGATGCATATAGGGAAAAATAACCCATGCTATAATTACACGATGTTGGGTTCCATATTAGGTGCTACAACCCAAGAAAGAGATCTAGGTGTCATAGTGGATAACACATTGAAATCGTCGGTTCAGTGTGCTGTGGCAGTCAAAAAAGCAAACAGAATGTTGGGAATTATTAGAAAAGGAATGATGAATAAAACGGAAAATGTCATAATGCCTCTGTATCGCTCCATGGTGAGACCGCACCTTGAATACTGTGTACAATTCTGGTCGCCACATCTCAAAAAAGATATAATTGCGATGGAGAAGGTACAGAGAAGGGCTACCAAAATGATAAGGGGAATGGAACAACTCCCCTATGAGGAAAGACTAAAGAGGTTAGGACTTTTCAGCTTGGAGAAGAGACGACTGAGGGGGGATATGATAGAGGTGTTTAAAATCATGAGAGGTCTAGAACGGGTAGATGTGAATCGGTTATTTACTCTTTCGGATAGTAGAAAGACTAGGGGACACTCCATGAAGTTAGCATGGGGCACATTTAAAACTAATCGGAGAAAGTTCTTTTTTACTCAACGCACAATTAAACTCTGGAATTTGTTGCCAGAGAATGTGGTTCGTGCAGTTAGTATAGCTGTGTTTAAAAAAGGATTGGATAAGTTCTTGGAGGAGAAGTCCATTACCTGCTATTAAGTTCACTTAGAGAATAGCCACTGCCATTAGCAATGGTTACATGGAATAGACTTAGTTTTTGGGTACTTGCCAGGTTCTTATGGCCTGGATTGGCCACTGTTGGAAACAGGATGCTGGGCTTGATGGACCCTTGGTCTGACCCAGTATGGCATTTTCTTATGTTCTTATGTTCTTATGCATTAATTTTCAACCTGCCTGCTCTATGTATATTCCTCCCTGTTTCCCCTCCCTGTTGATTGTAATTCCAGCCTTCTAGTTACAATGTGAACCGGTATGATGTATGCTTACTAATACCGGTATATAAAAGTTTCAAATAAATAAATAAATAAATAAATAAATATAGTTATAGTTGCAATGGAGAAGGTACAGAGAAGGGCGACCAAAATGATAAAGAGGATAGAACAGCTCCCCTATGAGGAAAGACTAAAGAGGTTAGGGCTGTTCAGCTTGGAGAAGAGACAGCTGAGGGGGGATATGATAGAGGTGTTTAAAACCATGAGAGGTCTAGAACGGGTAAATGTGAATCTGTTATTTACTCTTTCGGATAATAGAAGGACTAGGGGGCACGCCATGAAGTTAGCATGTAGCACATATAAAAATAATTGGAGAAAATTCTTTTTCACTAAATGCACAATTAAACTCTGGAATTTGTTGCCAGGGGATGTGGTTAGTGAAGTTAGCATAGCTGGATTTAAAAAAGGATTGGATAAGTTTTTTTAGGAGAAGTCCATTACCTGCTATTAATCAAGTTGACTTGGAAAATAGCCACTGTTATTACTTGCATCAGTAGCATGGGATCTACTTAGTTTTGGGTGCTTGCCAAGTACTTGTAGCCTGGATTGGCCACTGTTGGAAAGAGGATGCTGGGCTTGATGGACCCTTGGTCTGACCCAGTATGGCAATTTATAAAGTTCTTATGTTCTTACCCTCAACTTTCCCTGAGGAAGATCATTCCTTCCCCCCTCCCCTTGAGTGCCTCACAAGTTGAAGCCTTAACTTCTTCCCAGCCCTCCAGAATGAAGACTACCCATTCTAAAGGATCACTGGTCTTCATGGGCAGGAGAGATATGAGAGCCCCTCTGCTGATGCCAGTGCAGCTGCCAAATGATCTTTCTAGGTGATACATTATACGTGAAGTGCCACTTAGTGGTGTCGTTCAGTGGCTGTAGCACTGAGGGCAGGAGGGTTCTCACATCCCTTCTGCCTGCGAACTCAGGGAGCCCTTTGGAAAGATAAGCCCACATTCTGAAGGGATGGGAGCGGGATCTGGGGAAGGGCTTCATGGAGGGGCAACCTTATGTTGGAGGGGATTTAGAGGGAGTTTGGGCGCTAATCATCCTCACATGTTTAGGAAGATGTTTTTTTTTTTAATGGCTATTGGGTCAAGGGGTATGATAGCTATCAGGGGAATAATGGTGCTAACAGCGGAGATCAGATATTGCTGATGGGATCAGATAGTGCTCGGGGCAGGGCAAGCCTACATTTGTCAATAAACACCCTAGGCCTGTACCTAGGATGGCAAAAATCGGGGGGGGGGGGGGGGGGGGGGGGGGGGGGGGGGGCAGCTGGCTAGCTGAAGAGGAGGCAGCACAGTTAGAACGGGGGGAGGAGATTCTGATGCCTACATAGTGATTACCTCACAACATGCCGCATATAAATTTTCATGCTAACACCAGTATAATCCTAGCAAAATGATGGATAATTAAGCAAACAACTGAAAGAAAGATGGTGCTGGCCTGGTTATAGACAGAACACAGTACTGTGGCAGATAGCAATGAACACCACTATATCTCAACTGTACATGTGAACCTGAAAATAAAATGAATACAGAGCTGGGATATTATCCACAGCAGCTTTCTAAACATCTGGTTACCATATTTTTTCCACAGTCAGTAATAGCAGCAGAAGGGAATCTCTACAAATATATAATTCTTTAACAAATCTTGGAAATCTATGTTATTGTTTATGGAAAACCTAATAAAACCAACATTATTAATCTGTGTCTAGGCAATAACTAATTATTACTGACTGCTAAGAAATAAAGCAACAAGGATATCTTCCTCTTTACATTCTTATCAGACTGTATCAGAACCATCTGTGTTTTCAAGTTCTGTATCCCAAGGGATAAATACATCATCATGATCAGTACGTAAGTGCAAAGATACACAACAGTATTGTTTATCCAGCTGATTGATGTTGGGTAGGATAAAACACAGCAGAGTTAAAAAAAAAAACACTTCATATGCTTAGAATGTAATATAATAATTTCATTAAGGCGCTATTAGTAATGGGAAGGTAATATGAAGTGTTATAATGAATGTCAAACACCAGAAAGCCTTCAAACCAGTATTTCCAATAAATTTCCTTCAAAATATCATCTTGCTAGTTTCAGCTTCTGCTGGTGTTATTGCCAGTTTCCCTTTCTTAATTTGTAAAACACTATTTTAGTTGATATTTTTAACTAAATCTGCACTTTTAATTTTGTCTAAATACTGGGAAAATCTTTTTCCCCTGAATTTAGGAAACAGAGTAATATTACCTGTTCATTGCTGCGATCTCATGTATGCACTCTGCCAGTGCTGTACAACCAGTAGGCAAACTAGAAAGTTATCTAGACTGGCACAGTTTTGGGAGTGGCACCAGTGTCCTGAAGCAACAGAGCTCAGTTGTTCTGCTTATTCTGCCAACAACTCTCTTCCAGGTAACCTGCACAGAATGTGGTGAAGAGCTGGAAAAGTGAGCAAAGCTTTTGCTTTCTGTTCCTCAGGGATCGGTCCTGGGGCCGGTTCTGTTGTTTGTGAGTAATACAAGAGGGGTTAGAAGGAGAAGTTTGTCTTTCTGTGGCTCACACGAAGATTTGCAGCAGAGTGGATATCTCTGAAGGAGTAGACAGAATGAGAAGTTGTCTAGGAAAGCTTGAGGAGTAGCTGAATGCTTGGTAGTTAATATTCAATACCAAAAGATGCAGAATCATGCATTTGTTGGGATTCAGAAATCCAAAGGAGCTGTATGTGATGGAGGGTGAGAGACTGATGTGAACAGACCAGGAGAGAGATCTCAGGGTGATCGTGTCTGATAGTCTGATGGTAGCAAAGCAATGTGAGGAAGCGGTGATTAGACTGCCCAAGGAGAGGCATAACCAGAAAGTACAAGGAGGTGATGATGCCTCCATATAGGTCACTGGTGAGATCTCACCTGGATTAAGTGTTCACTTCTGAAAGCCATATATCAAAAGGATAGAGAGAGGATAGAAGTGGTCCAGAGAAAAGAAACCAAAATGGTGGAGGGACTGCACCAAAAGACTTATGAGATAAAAGTTCAGGACCTCAGAAGAAAGACAGCAGAGATATGCTACTAGAGTAGAGAAATAGCCAAGTGGTTAGAACTGCAGGCTGCAAACCAGCAAAGCCAGGGTCCAATTTCTGCTGATTTCCTTGTGACCTTAGGCAATTCACTTTAACATCCATTGTTTCAGTATATACTTAAAGCCTGATTTAATACGTTTTTTTCCCCATAGACACAGAATTGGGGGGAGGGGGTTTCTTAGTAAATCAGTCACTTAGGAGATTATAAACCCTCTAGGCCAGGGAAATACCTACATTGTAATCTGCTTTGAAGGGGCTGACCAATTATGAAAAATGGAATATAAAAAAAGATTTTCCAATGAAAAGAAAGCTATAGAACTAGGGGTCATAACAGGCCCAGTGCGACTGGGTATGAACAACGTGCATTTTCACAGGGTGGCACATCTGGGGGGGGGGAGGGCAGTGGAGGTGGCAGGAGAAGCCATGGGGCAGCCAGCAGAGCTAAACCTGCCAGTGGCAAAAATGAGGAAAGGCTGCAAAGAAGAGAGGTAGGTTGCCGGTGGAGCTCAATCCACCGGCGACCGAGAATGAGAAAAGGCTGTGAAGAGAGGCAGGTCACCAGTAGGGCTCAACCCTCCAGTAGCCAAAAATAGGGAAAGGCCGCAGCAGTGTTCCCTTTTCGCTGCGCGTGTGTACACACAGCTTCCCGCCTCTGTCGCAGGAAGATCGGCGAGACCAAAGCAAAGAGAAGCCCATGGGGCTGTGGTGGAGCTCATCCTACCATGACCCGAAGTGAAGGGAAGGCCAGAATGGGCTGCAGTGGAGCTCATCTCACCGTGGCCTGAAGAAAAGAGGAGGCCTTGTATGCATGTGTGTGTCTCTATGAAAGCTTGCATGTGAGAGCCTGTGTGAATGTGTATGTGTGTCAGTGTGAGAGCCTGTGTGTGTCTATGTGAGTGTTAGAGCTTGTATACATGTTGGTGTGTGTGTGTCTGTTTGAGAGCCTGTGGTTGTGTCTGTGTGCATGTGTGAGTGCGTGTGCCACATATAGGCTCTCAAAGGCATGCAAACACACATATATAATGTGTCTATGAGTAAGAGAGAGCCTGTGTATGTGAGAGAGAGGGAGTGTGTGTGATAGATAGGCATGTATATGAGAGAGGAAGTGTGTGACAAAATAAATGTGCTGTTGTTTGTGTGTGTGTGTGTGTGTATGTGTGTGTGTGAGAAGATAAAGTTTGTGCGGCTCTACATCCCCCAATCCATGGCAACCTCAGGGTGACTAGAAATCAAAAGATCCCAGGTATGAAGAGCAAGAGGCTTTTTAAGGCTTATTTTAATTATTGGGTGTAATTTGATGTTTCTGCTGTTTTTAGATTTTTTTTTTTTGGGGGGGGGGAATACTAGAACATTTTTTAATTATTGGATTATTTTATTCACCAGATAGTTTGAAATATTTTATTGGTGTTTGGGAAATTTTGGATGTTCTATTTGTTAACTGGTTTGAAATATTTATTCTTTTTATGAATATGATTTTACTATTATGATTGCTGTTTTATATTTCTTGATTTTATTTGATGTTTTATAAAGAATGGTAATGTTTCTGTTTTTCCATTGTTGCTCTGCTTGTAGAGGCTGGCTTGTTGTGGGTTCCAATTCAGCTCTTCTCAGCATGTTTCTATTTATACTGTTTTATCTCTTTATTCTGTATTTGGTCTGTGTTCTGCATGTGACACCAAGGTGAGGTATTCTGCTACCATGTAATTTATCTGTAGGGATCTATAGCAGTCTTATTTGTTCTGTTTTCCTAATAGGAGGTGTATTGGTATTTTGGTGTAATATGTGCAGTATTGCCATTTCATAAATAAGGTTGTTATTGTATGAGCACTGGCAGTTAGGGTTGTTTTGCTATGGAAGATTTATTATATTGTAATGGTAATTCTGTTTATTCATGGCTTTCTGAGGGCTAAGCCCACACCCAACATGCATTACAAAAAGTCCAATTCCATAAGAGTTGCAAGTGTCTTTTTTTGCAGAATTTGTGTATGTGTGTATATCTGTAGAAGGGGTGTGTGTGGGGTTGTGTGAGTGTGTATGCAAGGCTGTAAGGTTTGCCTAGGGAACCCAATACTCTTCCCTTGGCTCTGGGTTCCTTTGGGGGAGGTTGTCAGTTTTTAAAAAATATAGATTGCTGGAGGGAGCTGTGCTTTTCTTGATGGGCCCAGGACAGAGACTGAATGAATTGGGGGGGGGGGGGGGGGGGCAGCACAGTAATTGTTCACACAGGGCAGCAAAAAAGCCGGCACCAGCCCTGGGTCATAATATGAAACTCTATGGATTTGACTCGGGAACAGTGCCAGGAAAGGGCGGTGGATGCCTGGAATGCCTTCCAGAAGAGATGGTGAAAACAAACCCAATAATGGATACCCAGGTAACTTTAGACCTGCTTTCCACCATGACCAGACATATCTGGCTAAACCTAGCTGGGCAGTGCTTAATATTGGCACTATCCAGCTATATTTAAACCCTGCCCCCGTGCCACCTCATTTTTAGCCAGGTAATGATTTATCTGGCTACATTCAGAACCTTGAATTTATCCAGCTAAGTCCTGAACTTAGTCGGACAAATCCGCTGAATATCGACCCTATGTTACTATGTCCACTCTAGCCTCAACCCCTCCCTATATCAACAGGCAGCACATGGTAGGGCAGGGCAGGGATCAGAAAGGAAGGGAATGTTTTCTGTTTTGCTGTGTCTATTCCAGTTTCCACCCCTCTTCACCTGTCCCCATGTTAACAGAAAGTGGCAGCACATGGTGGTGTTTTCAGGGGAACAGAAGGGCAAGCTCTAGAGAAGGGAACAGAATAATTGTTTTCTTCTCTGAAGTGTCCACTCTAGCTCCTCCCTCCCCCCTGCCACCCCGGTCTGCTTGTCAACAGGTAACAAGGAGGGGAAGTCGAACGGGGGGGAGGGGTTGAGCATGCAGCACTCAGTTGATTCCAGGATTTGGGACTCAGCTGAGGTCAGAGTGGGAAGGAAGTAGGAGACAACCCCGAGCACAAGTCAGGGATCTGTGAGTGATATAGGGAGAGGGAATGGAGGTAAATCCTGAAAGGGGACTGGTAGTGCAAGAGGGGGGAGATAGCACAAGAGGAGATGAGAAGAAGATAGAAAGCTGAGGGGAGCACAAGGGAATGGTGAATGCAGTCACCTCCCCCCATCTCCCTGAAATCAGCAATGCAAAATTGGGCTGTGTGAGGGGGTGAGAGAGCATGGGTAAGGCAGATTATGAGAACCATGATGGAATGTGATTGTATATGAATGGGTATTTGTAGGGGGAGATTGCAGGGATGCAAAGTCTAGGAAGGGATGCAAAAGAGCTGCCTGAAATGAAGTAGGATGTGAGCCAGAGCCAGAGTGGGAGGGGACTGTGTAAAAGAAAATCAGAGATGGTGATTGGGGGTATGTGTGTGAAAGAAAGTCAGACATTGTATTGCATGTGAGATGGGGAAAATATGGTGATGAAGGGCCTGCGAGTGAGAAGAAGCCAGAAAAGGAGAAGGGAGAAGGGTGACAGAACCAGAGGTGATGAAGTCGGGGATTGTGACAGAGGTAAAGTTGGTAATGAGGTGAAGGATGGGGGCAGAAAGCCAGAGTTAATGCTTTAGAAAGGGGCTGTTACTGAGCTGTATTCTTCTTGAACAAAAGAGCCCTTTCAGATGAGACATTGAGTGCGGTAGATGAAATTTGCCCAAGGAGTTCCATTTCTATGTCAGTTCTGGATGTATTCAAAAGTCGTTTATGAAATCACTCAACAAAAATGAGTTATAACTGTTACGAAGGACGAAATCCGGAAGTGGATCCTTAGGCCGACTGACCCGAGGGGGCAGTCGGGAGGCAGAACTCCCACTGGGCAGATGGAGCTTCACCCGGAAACCCGTGACTCCTCCAGAGGAGCTGTGGGAGCCCGGGTCGCTAGGACTTAGGAGTCTTCGCCCTGGAAGCCCGAGGTCCCCCCGGGAGGAGCCCGTAGGGACCCGGACCGCTGGGACTTAGGCGAGGACGGAGAAGCCCAGGAGTGGAATACGAACCGGAGTCTAGGCAGGCTGCGGACAAGCAGGAATCGGAGTCACGGGCCGGGGTCAAGGCAGGCTGAAGACAAGCAGGAATCGGAGTCACGGACCGGAGTCAAGGCAGGCTGAAGACAAGCAGGAATCGGAGTCACGGACCGGGGTCAAGGCAGGCTGAAGACAAGCAGGAATCGGAATCACAAACCGGAATCAAGGCAGGCTGAAGACAAGCAGGAATCCAGGAACCAGGCAGGAATCAAGCAGACAGGCAGGCAATCAGCGGGGAACAGGAACGACGGCAACTAGCTCTTCAAAGAAGGAACCTCGTTGCAAGGCACTTGGGTGAGGAAAGAGCCCGGTTTAAATCCCCCGGTCGGCGTCTGACGTCACGGGGGGCGTGTCAGCACATCCGGGTGCTGACAGCACAAAACGCTGCCCTTCGCGCGCGCGCGTTCCCTCGCCGAGGGGAGGAGTCTCCGGCGACGTCTCCCTCGTGGAGACGCTGCAGCCAAGCCGCGTGGAGGGCCCCGAACCCGGCGGTTCGCAGCGCGGGTGAGAGAGGTAAGCTCCCGGTCACTAGTCTAGTGACCGGGATCGTAACAATAGCTGCAAAACATGGGGGTGATTTTTCTTTTTATAAATCAAAACTCCTTCATACTCAAGGAAATGGATTTATGCAATCTGGAAATTATTTGGAAAGGGCAGATCTTTGGAAATATAAACCAAGACCTACCGGTATGTAAGTTTATCATGTTCCAGTTAGTATATTGATTGTTGTAATCTGCACTGAGCACTATGAGTTAAGGGTGCAGAATATAAGCCTTTGTATAAATAAATACATTTATTTCATTATCCAAACATGATCTGAAAGGGGTGGATTGTCAGCAATTTGATCTTTGATTCTCAGACTCAAACTGGGTTACTTTTGGGTCCAGTTTGCAGCGAAGTTGAAGGGAAATGACTTTTTCTAGCTATCCTCAGAGTGTTTCAGCCTCTCAGCAGTTCTGAACATGCTCAGTCTATTCTCTTGCATCGCTTCAGAGCAAGGCTCAGTGAGAAAGGTCATGATGAGCAGCTCTCTGTGTGTGCTGGAAGGGGGTAGATGCCAGGGAAAGAGCTAGAGCCAAGCTGGAAATTAAAGACAGGGCAAAACTGACAATGAGAAAAGAGTTTAAATGCTATTTTAACAGAAACTCAGGTCAAAGAAGAGAGAAAACTGAGGTGAAATCAGAAACATATATTGTTCCTGCATGCTGCAGCCTGCAGTAAGACAATGTCCTATTCCAGAGTGACCACTGACTAGTGATGGTTTTGCTCATTTGAATCCTAGTGGGATACTGTTGCTATTTAGCATTGCATGTGCAGCAGTAGCAAAAGGAAGACACTGGAAATTACTCTGTGTCTGGAAGAGTTTATTTGGATTCTTCCAATACTCACGAGCTTGTAATTAACGGTAAACTGTGCAGTGCATTGCATTCATAATGAACATAAAGATGTAAGACAAAAATGCTAGCAGTGACTTTAAGGCCTGGATTTCTCCTCAGGGGCACTAAGCCTGTGTGCCTAATAGGGCAGCAAGAATCTGGGGCTGGCATGTGAAGCGAAACAGTCCCTGCCTCTGGTCCCAGCTTGCTGCTCCCTGCGGCTGAAGAAGAAAGGGCTGCTATTGCCCTAGCTCATGATGCCGAAGAGGAAACAACCAGCTCGATGACCTCTTCCCATGGAGTCCACTGGGACCAAAGAACACCTGTCTCAGCCCCCTCCTTCTCCTGTCCTTTCTTTTCATCCTCTGCATAAATTCTCTCGCACCTTCCTGGCCTGGGAGGAGATCGGCACTGGTGACTCAGTGCTTCTAATCAATTCTTGCCACTGGTAAATCTCCCTCTTACATGTTTAAACTGCAGATCTGAACCTCATGGGAGGTGGAAATGCTGAAGGTGGGTAGAAGCAATGGGACCACTGATGATGCCTGTTGTTCTGCTGACCAAGTCCAGGACTGGAGCGGGGAGAAGGAGAGAATTAGACCCTGGGAGTCAGGAAGAAGAATCCTGAATATCAGGCGGGTGGGAAGATTTATTTATGTATTCATACCGGTACATTCAACATTATATGCCTTCTTGGCAGGTTTAAACAAATAATAACATCAGAAAACAGATGTAAAATCAAAAGGCAATTACTACAAAACAAAATCCCAATATAAAACACAAAACAACAACATCATCAAATTATAGAGAACGCACGGAACGGTTGAATACAACTATGCGCCTACACGTCCCTCAAAGAGATGTGAGATCAGCGAATAAGGGATTGCTAGCAATACCAACTATTAAATCTGCTAAACTCAGCCAAGTAAGGGAACATATAATCTCAATAGCAGGAACAAAAGTATGGAACTCACTACCTACCTAGTTGAGAATGCAGGATGACAAGAAAAAATTCAAAGCAGAATTAAAAACGTGGTTGTTCAAACTTGCTTACACTGAAGTTGGGCACTAGAAAACACAGGGACTTGTTTAATTATTTTGTTTTAATATTAACAAATTTCCAATGTTTTATTATGTTTTATTATTTATTTTATCTTAGGAATTTTTATAGTAATTTTATTTCTTAGATGTCTTTTTAACAGCTAAATTATTATGTGCTTCCTCTTGTAGTGTTTTTAGCTGTTATTTCTTTTTATCACACTTCTGTATTTCTATGCTATGATTTAATTGTATACCGTTGTGAAGGCTTTGCTGATGTGACAGTCTAAAAAACCAATAAACTATAAACTATATCCAGAATAGCCAGATCTTTACAAGTCTGAAATTGTAAGCAATCTGAACATAGCCTAGCCTTGGAAGACTATTCTAGCAAAAAGACCTAGAATGTATTACAGAAAGATGTGCAGAGAGCAGAAATGGCACAGCTAACAGAGCTGCCTGTAATGACCACAGTAAATGACTCGGGATGTAGTTAGATAGCCAAGCAATTGAATATGAGGGATCTAACTTACGTAATGCCTTAAATATCAAACAAACAATTTTAAAATGTATCTGATACAGAATCAGCAACCAATATAATTCAGGTAAAACTGGAGTTATGTGATCTCCATACTGGATATTGGAGGTAACCTGTGCTGTGGCATTCAAAACCAACTGAAGATGATTTTTGAGAAAACCAGATAGCAAAGAAGAGGAATTTGATGTTGTTGAAGGACAGGGCTCACCCTGGTTTTTACAGCGGGGATGACCTGAATCTGTCCAAAAAGGTGACTGTAGCCCTCAGTGATCAATTCAGATCCTACGGCTTCAAGAGTTTAAACCAGGTGAAAGGTGATGGATGGGAAACTGGTTGAATGAAGCAGACATTCCCAATAAACAAATGAGGATGGTGGAGAAACACCCAAAGATGTAAAATTTATTTATTATTTATTTATTTATTTGAGGTTTCTTATATACCGATAGCCGTTTGCACATCGTATCGGTTTACATACAACAAATAACTTATGGGCAAGGCCCCTTACAATGAACAGTATAACAATTTGGAAAACAAATGTACAGAGGATATAATTGTGATAACTAGAAACTAAAATCAAGAAATACACCTGTAAAGAACAAGGAAGATAAAGAGGATGGGGCTCAAGACAACAGAAACAAAGACAAGAGGATGTGGAAGGATGGATATTACCTGTAAGGCTATATGTATAAATGCCAATAGTCGAGGGCCTACCTAAGTCTGAGATTTTATTATCCAATGCCAGAGGCAGTTTTGGTTATTCTTTCTGTCGTAGAGAAATGATGCAGTTCACACCATAACTGGAATATAATCGTACCTAATCTATCCAGGAACGGCAGCTTAGGCAGAAAAGAAAGAAAAGTTGCACTTTAAATGAAGAATGACATTAACACAAGTGAAATTTAGAGGGTACCGGGATCGGAGGAGTCATTGAGGGTTATCCCTGAGAGCGGAAATGAAACTTTCATTTATATCAATGTAATTTAACTCCGGCATGAAGAGCTGGATAAAGATTTAGTTGAAGATGTATAAGATTGCAATGAAAAAGGGGACCAAGCTCTTGACTTTAAAATACCAGTTACTCTGTTCCAGGAGAACTCCTCAGGCAACTGGTGGCAAAATCTGTAAGCGAGGACACTGTACTGGAAGTGGTGCTTACAGTCACACCGCGTGGCCACCTGAAGGTCAGTGATAACCAAAACGTGCAGTTTAGCATAAGTGTAAAGGCAGAAAGAGGTCACACAGAAAGAGGGTCCTGAATTTTAGGAAGAGGGCCAACTCTTAAAATGGGTGGGGGGCAATGTTGGGAAGACATTGGTGGAATGGGAAAGTTGGTAGAGCGAAGAAACAGCTGGCAAATCAAAAGGAGTCAGTGTAAGGACAACAAGCCCTTACATTTGGAAAGTAAAGTGAAAAAAACAAAGAGAACATTCTGGTTTTTTGAAGAGGCAAAGACCTAAAGGTTTAGTATTCAAAAAGTGCAGATGATGACAGAAGAGGGGGAAAATAGGAGAAAATGTTTGGAAAGACTGAGGCAAGCAGGGAAGGCTGTCAGGAGAGCAAAGTTACAAATGAAAGAGAAATTGCTAAGGCAGTGAAGCATGGTAAGAAAATTGCTTTGAGGATATGTCAGTGAACAGAGGAAGTTTAAGGGTGATACTGTAAAAAGCAAAGGAAAGGAAAGCTTTCAGGGACAGAGGGAAAGGGCACAGATACTAAATAAATATCACTGAAGAAAAGACTGGAAAAGCGCAGAAGAAATTGGCGAACCACCTAATTCATGGCGGCCGTTTCACAATTGCTCTTATTTTATTTATTTATTTATTTATTTATTTAGCGTTTTTCTATACCGGCATTCATGATTAGAAACCACATCATGCCGGTTTACATAAAACAAGGGGTGAGAACAAGAAACGAAAAACAAGTGCAAGGAGAACAAAAGTTACATTACAACAGGGTCTTAAAACTGGGAAGAGAAAGTAGAATAAGAGAGACGAACGGAAGAGATTAAAATATTTACATTATTTACATTATGATATGAAATCTATTGTATAGTTTGCTGTCTCTTGTAAAATTACTATCATTTAGATCGGGTCTGGGAAGGCTTGTTTAAATAGCCAAGTCTTAAGCCTTTTTCTAAAAGTCGGTAGGCATGGTTCTTGTCTCAGCTCCGGAGGGATAGAGTTCCATAATGAAGGGCCGGCTGTGGAAAAGGCTCGGTCTCTGAAAGTTAGGTAGTGAGTGGTTTTGGTTTGGGGGACATGGAGTGATCCTTTGTAGGCTTCTCTGATGGGCCTGGTGGAAGTGTGTTGTCTGAGAGGAATTTGTAAATCGAGCGTTGTTTGGTGATGTATGGCCTTGTGGATAATAGTGATGGATTTGTGGATGATTCTGAAGTGTATAGGCAACCAGTGCAGGTTCTTGAGAATGGGTGAGATGTGATCTCTTCTCCTGGTGTTGGTCAGAATTCTCGCAGCTGTGTTCTGGAGCATCTGAAGGGGTTTGATGGAAGCGGAAGGAAGACCAAGTAAGATAGAGTTTGCAGTAGTCTATCTTAGAAAAGATAACTGCTTGAAGTACCGTTCTGAAGTCTCTAACGTGCAGGAGCGGTTTGATTCTTTTAAGTACTTGGAGTTTGTAGAATCCATCTTTAGTAGTTTGTTTGATGAACGATTTTAAGTTGAGATGGTTGTCGATAATTATTCCTAAGTCCCTTGTTTGGGTGGTAGGTGGGTTGGTTGGAAGACTCAGAAGTGGGTTACTATTGTCAGGTGAGATGATCAGAAGTTCCATCTTAGCCGAATTTAATATCAAGTTTAAATTCGATAAGAGGAGATTGATTTCTTTAAGACAGAGTTCCCAGAATTCAAGAGTTTTGGCAATGGTTTCATTGATAGGGATCAGGATCTGCACGTCGTCCGCGTATAGGAAGTGGATTAGTTTCAGGCGGGTTAGTAGTTGACAGAGCGGAAGGAGGTAAATATTAAAGAGTGTGGGTGAGAGGGAGGAGCCCTGAGGAACTCCTAAAGATGAGGAATGTCGGGAAGATTCCTTGTTGTGGATCTTTACCTTATATCCTCTGTTGCTGAGGAATGAGTTGAACCATGATAGGGCAGTTCCTGATATTCCTATGTTCGACAGTTGGTTGAGGAGGGTCGAATGGTTGACAGTATCAAACGCAGCCGAAAGGTCTAGAAGGATGAGTAAGAAGGATTGGCCTTTGTCTAGTCCCATGATGATGTTGTCAGTCAGGGATATGAGTAGAGTTTCCATGCTTGATGCTTTACGGAATCCATATTGAGAGGGGTAAAGTATTTTGTGGTCTTCAATGTAGTTGGAGAGTTGAGTATTGACCAGCTTTTCCATTATCTTGGCAATAAAAGGAAGGTTTGAAATCGGGCGAAAGTTGTTGGGGTCTTTATGGTCAAGATTGGGTTTCTTTAAGAGTGGTTTTAGAGAAGCTAGTTTAAGTTCTTCTGGGAAAATTCCCTGGGATAATGAGCAGTTTATGATATCTGCCAGGGTTTTGGAGATTGTTTCCGGTATAAGAAGGAGGAGCTTTGTAGGTAAGTGATCGAAGGGGTGGGAGGAGGGTTTCATTTTCTTAAGTAACAGAAGGATGTCAGAGGCTGTGATGGGTTCGAAAGATTCCAAGGAGGTTCCTTTGTTTAGTATCTGTAGGTCAGCGGTGATAGGATTGTTACTAGGGGTCAATCGCTTTAGTAGGTTAGATATTTTATCTTGGAAGAAAGTAGCTAATTCCTCGGCTTTGGATTGAGCTAGGTCTATGGGTATATCTGGAGTGTTGATGTGAGTCAGGTTGGATACGTAAGCGAAAAGAGCTTTTGCATCAAATACAAGGTCATGTATTTTGCTCGCATAGTAATCCCTTTTTGATTTTAGTGTGGAGTTCTTGTAGTGATGTAAAGCGAGTTTGTAAGCGGCTAAGGTGCTGGGGCTTGGGGCCTTGCGCCATTTGTTTTCTTTGTGTCTAAGGCTCTGCTTAAGCGTATGGAGGTTGTTTGAGAACCATGGTTGTCTTTTTGTTGAGTTTGTGTTTAGTTTTTTTGCTGAAAGAGGACATAGTTTGTTTGCTACTGTCTCGGTGATGTTGTTCCAGGATAGGATGGCTGAGTTAGGGTCAGAGAGGTTAAGATGGGGAAGCTCTGAGGTGAGCTGGTTGTTGAGGTCGTTAGAAGAACAGGATTTTCTGTAGAGAAATGAGGATTTCGGTGGGGGATTTTTTCTGAATTGTGTCAGGGAGAAAGTAGCGGTGATTAGTGAGTGATCTGACCATGGGACCGGAGTGCAAGAAGGAGGGGAAGTGTATTTGATTCCTGCATTCACGAAAATGAGGTCCAGGGTGTGGCCGGCTTTATGGGTAGGCTTGTTGACAATCTGATTAAAGCCCATAGCTGAGAGGGCCATGAGTAGAGCCTCGCAATTGGTGGTAAAAGTAGGGTTGTCCACATGTAAATTGAAATCTCCTAAAACAATAGTCGGGGAGTCTAAATTCAAGTGTGTTGTTATGATTTCTATCAAAGGGGAGGCATCTGAGTCCAGGAGACCCGGAGGGGCGTAGATGAGTAGGACTTGGAGATCGGCTGTTTTGAAAAGTCCTACTTCAAGTTTAGAATCTGACTTGACTGGAAGCTGGGTGAATTTCAGCTCTTTTTTAGCTGCCAAAAGGATGCCCCCTCCCCTTTTTTTGAGACGGGGAAGGGAGAAGAAGTCGTAGAGATCGGTGGGGAGTTGGTTTATTATTGCTATGTCTGTTGGTTTGAGCCAGGTTTCTGTTATGGTACATATGTCTGGGTTGGAGTCCAAGAGATAGTCATTGAGGATCAGGGATTTTTTGGTGAGAGATTGAGCGTTGAATAGCGTAAGGGAAAATAGTGTTAGACCTAATAGTTGTGTGAGAGGAGAAATCATAATAGGGATGAGGGCTGTGTAGTTGCGAGATCTTTGTGTCATTGTGGTTTTTCCTGTGTGGAGGGGATTGTGTTGAAGAACTGGGATAGGAAGTTTCAAGGTCATTCTGACCTGAAGAGTTAGGAATGTTCAGTTGAATTTGAGTGCGTAGATAATTGTGTATGTAGGTAAGGTGGATGCTGAAATGGCTGACAAACGTTGGATCAGACTGGGTGAATATTGTGATGATGAAAGCTAGTAATGTTGGGTGAATGCTGCTTTGATGGGAGTTTGTAACGCTGAGTGGATGATGTGCGGATGAGAGCTGGTATCGCTGGGTGAATGCTAGTTGAATGCACTAGACTGTGTGCCGCGTTGTGGGTCCTGAGGTGGCTGTCCGTTGTGTGTGAGTCCGTTGTGGGTCCTGAGGTGGCTGTCCGTTGTGTGTGAGTCCGTTGTGGGTCCTGAGGTGGCTGTCCGTTGTGTGTGAGTCCGTTGTGGGTCCTGAGGTGGCTGTCAGTTAAGTGTGAGAGTTGTTGAAGAGGTCTTAGATGCCGTTTACTCACAGTGCGTTTCTCTGGAGTCTGTGGTGGATGGACGTCTGTAGGCTTTCCATGTAATGGTTAAAGAACGAGTGGCAACAATGGTTAAAAGACCTTGACTGTAGCTTTGCTCAATTCTTCGGGTCTGCACGGAAGGGACTGCATGAAGGGGCGCACAAAGGGGCGGGCCCCTTTGTCGCGCTCCTTCGGCGCGCGACGCCCGGCGCGCGACACCTGGGATCGCTCTGGGCCTTTTAAATCTGGTTTGGTCGCGTCGAATGAGGTAGGTAGGCGGCGCGCCCTGCTGACGTGGATTAGGCCTCTAATAACGTGCCTCTCGCGGTGGGATGGCTCGCGGGGGGAGGGCCTGTCAGTGCGGTGACGAAGGCGGCAAGCCGAACTAGCAGGAAGCGAGCAAGTTTCCCCGCGTGGTCGGCGCGGGGGCCCACGGCGGTAGGGCGAGAGTAATGGCCTTACCCCGATGGGCTCAAGCGCCGAACGCGCGGGCCTCTCTCCCAGCTCTACCTCGCTCCTGGGTTCCTGGACGTCCTCTCGGGTCCTGCTGCCGCGGCAAAAAGGGAAACTGCCACCCACTTTGGACGTATGGCAGCGCCAGGTGCATGAAATAGCTGTTGTGGAGAAGCTCACCTACATCCTTAAACGAAATCTGTCTTTATATGGCAAAATATGGTTGCCTTATTGGGAATATAGGAGGAACTTATCTGTCGACTCTCATTACCCTCATTTAACGTAATGTACCACCTAGCAGGATTCTACCACATTCTCATAAGACATCTGTTATGCTCATACCAAGATATTTTGTTTTCTTCTCCAAGGGGGAAGGGGGAGGGTGGAGGGATTCTCTGTTTAGTATACTGTATATTGACATGTTCTTCTGTTTTCTTTTCCTTGTTTATGTTATGTTTAAAAAAAACCTTTAAATAAAAAGTATAAAAAAAAAAAAAAAGACTGGAAAAGGAACACGGGTTAATCTCAGGAGTACAAACAGGAGACTGGTAGATCCCAATCAATTTCCAGAAGCAAGAACATGTGGAGCTAGCAAACCTGAAAATGGACAAGGCCTTGGGGGTCAGATCAGATGCATCCTAAGATAGTAGGGAAGCTCCATTTACTGATCTGTTCAGGTGTTCTTTGGAGACAGCAGTGGTTCCAGAAGACTAGAGAGAAGCAGATGTAAACTGTTTTCAGAAAACTGGGAGAAGGAAGGAGGCTGTACTGAGGAAGTTAAAGGAATCACAGCTAAACAAACATTTTTAGTCTATTTGGAATCCAATACATGACAGGATCCAAAGCAGTATGATTTTATCCGCGAGAGGCCATATCAAACAAACTGTATGAATTTCTTTGAGTGGGTGAGCAGGGAATTAAAACAGGGGAGAGAACGCTGAATGTAGCATGCTTAGATTTCCCACATAGGAAGCTCATAAGCAAGCATAGCAGCCTCTGCATGTCCAAGGTGGTAAACTGGATTGGATACATTGAATAATAGGCAACAGAGGGTGACTGTAAATGGATTTCTTTCCAAGGAAAGGGAAGTTACTAGTTGAATGCTTATGTGATCAGTTCAGAATCTACTTCTATTCAGTAATTTCATAAGTGATGTGTTGCACTTGGAGATGGACCCTTGTCCTGGAGCAGTGGAGAACGGCTCCCTGGTAGGGACCAGGGGGCAGAGCACAGGAGGAGACAGAGGCTGAAATGAGCTTCACCACTGGAATCCCGAGGTCGTCCCCCCCCCGGTGGAGCCCGTAGGGACCTGGGCTGCTTGGACTTAGGTGGGCCTCACAGGGTCTCCCGGAGAGGTAGTAGAGAGGCGTGCCCATGATCAGCAAGGGAGCATGGTCGGACTTCACACTGTTGGCCTGGAGAGGCAAGGAAGGCCCAAACAGCATAGGCGATGACAAGGCAAGGGACAGAGCCAGAATCTGGAGACGTAGTCAATGGGAGCCAAGTTCAGAATCTGAGGATCACTCCAAGGAGTGGTCAACGAGGCAGAGGTCAGATTCCGGAGGTAAGACGAGATCACAAGGTAGGCAGAGGTCAGGATGCAGGCAGCAGACAGGAAGATCAAGGAACAGGCCGAGTTCAGTACCAGAGAGACAGTCCGAGGGTACTACCTGGGAAGACGAACAGACAGACGCAGGAACAGGAGGACGCTGGAACAGTAGGACACTGGAACAAGGCTGGAACAGTAGGATCCTGAAACAAGACTATGAACGCAGAGGCAACCTAGCACACAATACAATGCCAACCCGATTGCCAAGGCAAGGAAGTGCAGGCAGGAACTTCCTGATATATAGTTCCATCAATCAGGGTGCGCCACAGAGCTAGGACTCGCCCCTGGCCCTACAAGAGGCCGGGCAGTCTGCGCGCACATGCGTAGGGGCGTGACCAATGCCACTGGAGACGCTGTACTCCGGCGTGAGGCCTGGTGCACAGTGGAAGGCCCGGCAACCGCCACCGTGGGACGCCGAGGCCTAGCGGAGATCGCGGCTGCTGCTGGGGAGGCCTACCCGTGACATGCAGAGGAGTTAGCAAGGTGAGCAGGACCGTGCGCGGGCCATGGCGCGGACGGGGCGCACAACATGATGTTCCTAAGGGGCTACTAGAAAAGGTTTGTCTGCAGATATCACAAAGATCTGCAACTGGATGGGCACATCAGATGGAGTAGAAAAATGGCACATGATCTAAGAAAGCTTGAACAGTGAATTTGTCATCTAAGTGTAACCCCTTCTTCCAGGTCATCGCTTGAGAAAGAGGCACACCTGCAGGTGCTGCTGAGGACAGCTAAAACTCAGTGCAGTCCCAGCATTTCAGATAGGGGGAAACAAGTGATTCTAGGCTCTTGTAGATCAGTAGGACAGTTAAACAAATAAAGATCTTCAAAATCAGGTTTATTATTCTCATCAAATAGAAATTTACTGAGGAAATTGGTAAAATTGTATGAGTTGACAAAAATGTCTTCTTCCAGAATTACAGTTGAATTAGAATTGCAGTCCAGCAAAAGTCACAAATACCAGGTTCTTGGAATATCTTTGGCCTCCCTGTAAATGGTCTGTTTCTCTTCCAGACTATCCCTTAGTACCTGTATGTTCTGCAATCCCTCAGGAATGGCTTTTATCTCCTCTTGCAGGAATGGATACCTTCTGAAGATTCCAACTACAGACTTTGCGCAAATATAGATATCAGTTACTTCTGGGTCACTGGACAAGTACATCTTTCTCCTTTTCCACTGGAGCAGAAAGGCTTCCTCTCCAACATTTCTAAGAAAACAGGCCTGCATAAGTGCTGCCTCTCCCTTACTACTACCACCAAAAACTCTGTACTATTCACCCTATTCTATTTATAAACTGTTAAGCCCCCTTCCATTTGAGCTGGGATATGCAGATATATTATGTGAGAAACATTGGGGTCCCTACATAAATACAAAAAAAGGCACAATCTTGCATTTGGGGGTGGAGAAGCCCAAAGGAATAATAGATGATGGGAGCGAGGTACCAATGTGCACCAAACAGAAGAGGGATCTGTGAGTGATCATCATAGCTAATGATTTCATGGTTATCTAATAGTTCACTAAGGCAGAAGCAAGAGCCAGAGAAATATTAGGGTACATAAAAAGAAGTACAACTAGTATAAAAAAGATGGCAATACTACCTGTCTACAAACCATTGGTGAGACCTCATCTGTAGAATCAAGTGCAATTCTCTTGACCAAATCTCAACTGTATAGTCAGAGTAGAGAAACTTTAAAGGAGAACTTAGCAACATAAGACCTATGAGATGACCCGTAAGGACCTTAATACACCCAAGAGGAAATACAGAAGGATATGATAAATTCATTTAAATACCTTAGAGGTATAAGCAAAGTGTCATGCTGTTTTATTTATTTATTAAAATATTTATAGCATGCCATTATTAACACAGTTATGCTAGGTGAGTTCCAGCCAACATAAACATTCCAACAATATTAAAAAATAACCCACACATATAATACAATACACAATTCACAATAAAACTCAATATAATTCTAAAAATCATTTAAAAAATCATTTAAAAGCTTCTTCAAATAAAAAACAATTTCACCTCTTGAATGGACTTAATTTCCAAAGGATTGCTGTAAAGTGAATAGATTCAGGAGTAATACATGACCATGAAATTATTTATTCACAGAAAGTATGTTAAATGTATAAAACAACCTCCCAGTGGAGATTGTAGAATTCAAGAAAACATGGGAGAGCATAGAGGACCTTTAGTTCTGGGGAGTTTAGCGTAAAAATGTGTATACCCAATATTGAATATTGAAAATTTCCAACAAGACTGAATTTAATCTACCTAACAAATTCAAATGTAGAAATTGCAGGAGCATCATATTTGGAACCACTCAGCTTTGTCTGATTGCCACATTTTACAGGAATTTATGTCTTTCGTATATTGAGGAATTGCTGTAGTACATCAGGTCCTTAATGGTTTTTGCTAGATAAAGGGCTAATCCCTATATATAGTCAAATCATCTATCTTGCCATTGCAAATTATGATTTGCCACCCTCAATTCAAATCATTATCATAGGTCTGAAATTAAAAAAATGAATCCCAATTTACTAGCTCCCTGGCTCATAATTCTTGGATTGCCAAGCCCAAAATTTAATTTGACTTGCCTGTAATTATAGGTTTTATTTCTTAACATCTTATATGAAAGCTTGAAGTATTTGACTTAAAAGGGAAACGTGTACATCATTTTATACATTATAAAAGGAGATATATGACTCAACCTCTGCCGGGTCTGGATCTGCAAGCCATCTGTGTTAATCAATATTTTCATCCTTCTGAGATAGATAAAACGAACATGGAAAATAATAATAACGGAGTATAAATCTATCTGAAAAGCACTTTATTATCCTGGGAGATGAGACATTATAAAATAAAAACATTACTGTTATTCTTTGTAAAACTTCTATCATTTCTATTTGATGGTGAGGGTGTGAACCGGGCTCTCTCGTGTGGATAACAAGCATGCTGGGCCTTGCTGTGTGTTGGAGAAGGGGCTCCTTCGGTACCCCAGTAATAGGTATAGATCAGTGGCAGTCTCAGACCATGACATAAGAAAATAAGAAATGCCGTACCAAATCAGACCAAGGGACCATCAAGCCCTTTATCCTGTTTCCAATAGTGGCCTATCCAAGCCACAAGTACCTGGCAAGTACCCAAAAATTAGATAGATCACAAGCTACTATTGCTTTTTAATTACCGTCATAGCAGTTTATGGATTTATCCTCTAGGAACGTATCCAAACCTTTTTTAAACCCAGTTACACTACCTGCTGTCACCACATCCTCTGGCAATGAATTCCAGAGC
Source organism: Rhinatrema bivittatum (assembly GCF_901001135.1). Taxonomy (NCBI): domain Eukaryota; kingdom Metazoa; phylum Chordata; class Amphibia; order Gymnophiona; family Rhinatrematidae; genus Rhinatrema; species Rhinatrema bivittatum. Next base: position 119,241,230 of record NC_042620.1, on the reverse strand, counting down.
TTATCTATGCACTGAGTGAAAAAGAATTTTCTTCGATTTGTTTTAAATGAGCTACTTGCTAACTTCATGGAGTGCCCCCTGGTCCTTCTATTATCTGAGAGAGTAAATAACCGATTTAAATTAACTTGTTCTAGTCCTTTCATGATTTTGTAGACTTCTATCATATCCCCCCTCAGTCACCTCTTCTCCAAACTGTACAGTCCTAACTTCTTTAGCCTTCTTTCATAGGGCAGCTGTTCCATGCCCCATAACATTTTGGTCGCCCTTTTCAGCACTTTCACCAGTGCAACTATATCCTTCTTGAGATGCAGTGACCAGAACTGCACACAGTATTCAAGGTGCGGTCTCAACATGGAGCAATACAGAGGCATTATGGCATCCTCCGTTTTATTTTCCATTCCCTTCTGATGTCTGATGGTATTTTGTCTTCTCAGACCATGTGTGAAGAAGTAATTGAATAAGAGAAACTGACGGCTCATCAAGTCATGAGGCAGATTGTCTCACATCCTCTGATGTCAAGGGGAGCCTCCATTATTCAGTGGTTTATGAACCTCTGTCCTAGGCCTACCACAGATACCATATGAATACAAAAGGCCAGAAGAAAAAAAGATACCAGACTGTAAGCACAAGTATGATAATATGTATGATGCTTATTCTAATTCATTATTTCTTCACTTTAGGTCTCAGTCCCATTGAGTTCTATCAAAAGCCCCTGCTTATTAACATGGAAAGCAGTACATTCTGAGTTACAGTTACTAGTAGCCAAGAATAATATTCCAGAGAGTGTGCTCTGTTTTACAAGTCAGGGCAAGAATTGGACATACAAGAAGCATACAATTCACTCTCAGCCCACTAGAGGGTAGCACTCTTCAGATTAAAGCTAAAGAGCAGAGCAGTATGGCTACTTCTCTTCCTTGCCTGCCTGGTACTTGGCCTGAGGTACGGCTATTTTCCTCCATTGCTATTAATCCTTCATGTTCTATCAGCTCTAATTTCTTTTTCCTTTAACAGCTTACACGAATAGCAAATTTCACTGCTGACTATGGCACATTTGGGAGAAGGACAAGTGAAAGAGGTCTGGGATAGTTCATATCTACCTAGCGAACATATAAAAACATCAACCTTTAAAAACCTAAGCATGGTCGACATTAAATAGAGGCATGAATCTATATCATGAATTAATAGATCCTAGGTTTGAATTCCTCATCCATTATTCAGGAGCATTTTTTTGCGCTGCAGACCTTGATATGGAGTGGATAGTGCTGGTGCATTACACGGAGAGCTCCACTGTTATATATAATGCATAAAGAAATCCACACAGCCTCAGGCACACCAGCTGCCTCTGCTTAGGATACTGAGAGATCCTTGCGAAACCCGGGAAGACCGCAGGAAGCGTATTCCTACCTGCCTCTTAACTGCAGCGGTTAGCTCTTTTTCTCTCTCTCTCTCTCTCTCTCTCTAAATAATTGAGAACTGTAAAATGCATCTGCTGACACACCTCACCTTCCAATGCTTCTTGTAAAGGCTTGCGGAAACTGGAAAAAAAAAATACGGCACGTAGCAGTTGTTTAGGGCTTGTTATGCTCTCAGTGTTACACTAAACACAGGGCACATTTCTGCAGCAGTATTGCTCATTGTAGCAAGCCATTTTTGCTTGCAACAGAGTACAGTAGAGTAAATGGAGTGTTCAAATTGGAATTCAGCATACTCTGGAGTCAAGGTGCATCAGGTTTATTGCAGAAATGTAATTTTGTAGTATGTAAAACATTTAATTTACATCCCTCCCTCCTAGAAAGATATACTGTAAGTGGAATGCACGGCATACTATATCCTACATAAAGCATACAATACACGCTGAGTGTTACATATGTATATATGAGTATGTGTGAATATGTGTGTGTATATAGAGATAGATAGATATAGTTCTATGTGTGTATGTTTACAGGGCCTGTTTGCTTGCAATTCCATAGCAAGGGAAGCAACATTTTGGAATGAATCGGCACTATAAGTCGTGTTGGGGAGAAGGGAGAATGGGGAGGGAGGGAGGGAGTAATGGTAGCAGCCCACCAGAAATGCAACTCTCTCCCTCCTTCTCCCCAGCAATGTTTTCCTGCTCTCACCCACTCTGATTCCCTGCCTCCACCACCTGCAATGAATCCTCATGCTCACTCCCTGATTTCCACAATCCCTGATCCAGGCAAGCAGGAGAAGGAGAAAACAGTGGCACCCCAGGGCATGTCTTCCTCCTGTGCCACCCACACCCTGAATTGCACTGTAATATCCTGTGTCTGGCTCTCTTGCCCAGCGGCAGAGAAAGAGCCCATGGCTTGAGCGGATTGATTGGAGGGATTAGAATGATGGGGGGATGGGGGAGATAGAAAATCAGCTGGGGATCAGCTGAGGAGGGATGTGAGCAGATCAGCTGGAGGGGTGAATAATGGTTGGAATAAGAGGGAGTGAAGGGATTAGATGGGGAGGGCTGAAGAGTGAGAGAAGGCTGAGGGGAAGTACAAAGGGATCAAGGGATCAGCTGGGGGGTTGCGGGAGGGAGTTAGCTGGGTGGGTGTGTTTACATATGAGAGAAGAGACTGGCATCTGTGAGAGAAACAGAATGGAGGAAGGAAGAGAAAGAGGACTAGAAGTGGGTAGAGTGGGTAGCTCTGGATTCAGAGGAGGGAGACTCACCCCCGAAACTGTTTCATCACCTGATCCTGAATGCTCTTGCCTATCCTCTCCTCCCTAAACCCCAAATCTCAGACATCCCTACATCTTTCCTCCCCATTTCTGTCCTTGGTCCCTCTCCTCCCCTTCCTCCTCCCCTTCCTCCTCCCCATTCCTCTCTCCCTTTCCCTCTATTCCACCCATCTCCAAGATCCCCTCCCTCTCTCCTCCCTTTATCCCTGAGATGCCCTTTTCATTCCATTCCCTCATCCCTGACATCATCTCTCGCCCCAACACAGACACTTGAGGCCCCATCCATAAACCCCCAAAAGGAACAAAATAAATTATATGGAAACATTTGGAAAATGACTTCTGTTATACCACATAATTTTCTTGTGATTATTCCAAGAAAACTATCCAGTAGGGAGAGGATTAAAAAATAAATACCTGCTACAAAATTCCATCTGTACAGATGCTAACATTTGTGTCTCATACGACGGACCATCATTAGAAGAAATGAACTGGCACGTCTCCATGATTGTCTAATATTTGTTCCATTGTATGATCATTCATCCAACAGGCATTTTTCACATTATTATTTTATAAGATAATATGCCATTAAAATCACGTCACGTGTGTCAGAAAAATACAAAACCAGAAGAGAGTCTGTGTTTCAAAGCTTTTCTGTGTCAGAGGAAAACAAAACACTTTCCCACAAAATTCTCTCGTGTCTTTCTTGAAACTGTCAGTGAGGTCAATGGCATCTTTCTTTGCCATTACAATTCTCCACATTCTCAGGCCAATCCAATACAGTGCGCTCAGCCGAGCGCACTGTTTAATCTGCGGTTGGACGCGGGTTTTGGATGTGTGCCCATAACCCCTTATTCCATAAGGGGATTAGCGCGTCCGAAACATGCGTCCAACCCCCCCCCCCCCACCGTGAAACTAATTTTCAAGTGCACCCGACCTGCACATTTTTACCCTCAGAAATTAATGCCTTACTTTTCTTTTCTGTACTTTTCTGTACTTCCTCCAACTTAATATATGTTAAGTCGGAGGAACAAAAAGGACAGAAAGTTAAAAAAAGTAAAAAAAAAAAAAAGTGCGCCGGCGGTCGGGTTAGGAAAAGGGACGCTCAATTAATGAGCGTCCCTTTTCCTAACCCGTGGCTGTGCGCAGGTTAGGGAAACAGATGCTGGTAAAATTGAGCGCCTGTATTCCTAACCTGCTGACAGGCGACCTCTCCTGGACGCCCGCTGCTGAGGAGGTGCTAGGGGCGCACATTTGTCCCTAGCGCTTCCTTGGCAGTGCGACCCTTCATTTACATATTCGATTGCATGCCCAGGAGAGGTGGCTGGGCGCTCAACACTGAGTGCCCATTTTCCTCGCTGCTTTATCAGATCGGCCTGAATGATTTTTTTAGGTTTTCGCACCTTTCCACATCCGTGCACAAGGCAAGATACAATTTATACAGTAGATAGGTCCCTGACCCAAGGCTTACAATCTAAGGGGATCCCCTTACTAAGCTCTGCTATTTCCCCCAGATGAGGAAAATACTTCTCGCCCATGGGATTTACTAAGCTGCATTACCAGGTACTGCAACTAAGTAAACCCGATGGTATTTCCCTGAGTGTAAAATACAGTGGGGAAAGCATATCGCAAGCTAGGAACTCCACAAATTCCCCATGGTGGCGGACCCCACCAACATGAAGTCTCCCTGAAAAAGTGCAAAAACTGCAAGATTTTTGAAAGAACCCCATCCCACCTACCCACTGCCCCTTGATGTGGCAACAGTGCACAAAAGTGAAAAAAAATAAAAAAGAATACATACTAGTTGGACAAGCTTCTCTCCCTCCCAAACACTGCCCCCCACCCAGCAGCTGATCCCCCCTTGCCCTCATTTATCTCCTCCATCGCCCCGATCATACCTTTAACTCCATAGTGGGATAGTGGGGCCTGGAGCACCCCCTATGCTCTGGGCCCTGCGATGTCCAAGCTAAAATGGTGCCAGCTGGCCGAGTTTGTACTTATGCCCCTATCACCAGTAAGTTACTCCTCCCTCTGGTGCAAAATGATGAACATTTATGGAAATATGCCACATAATTTCAGACTTTCTTATCTGTTGCTGCAGAATCTACCTGCAGCAGGAAACTGGGGACTGGGTATATATGTCCCAGTTCCACAGACAGATTATATATATTTGATGCCTTTTTAGCATAGTTCATATAGGATAATACAGAACGTTTTGTCATCAGATTATACTGCTGTAGTTCTTTCTCAGAGGCCTGGCCTTTCCATGTTTGCAGCTGTTTCTAACATGTACTAGATTTGTGATCGGCAGAGAACGCATACAAATGTTCTATGTGTTGGGAAATGCATTGTTTAGTTTTTCTGGAAAACAGTAACAAAAATTACTAGCTAGGTATTCAGATAATGTAATTATTTATCCTGTTGGTTTCAATTCTCTAACAGTTTCGTTTCTAAATGTCATGCTTATGACAAGGTCACAGTCTGATGTATACATTTTAAAGTTCAATTATTTTGAATGCAGGTTAAGATGCTATAATAAGTTGTTTTTCAGATTTGGTCGCCCTTGATAGATACATTGCGGGCTCCACCGTTTGGACTGCTTAGATAAATGGTAACTAGCTGCAAATATAAACGTGTCTCTAGATGGTATTTAATTCTGTCTCCGTATGTTTGGGGCTCTGTGAGGGAGTATTCACGGACTTTAGTGACACCGTGCTCTACCAGTCAATCAGCAGGTGGCGCACTTTGCCAGGGGATGAGTATTTCATTCCCCCCCCCCCCCCCCCCCCCACTGGTGCTGAGAAAAAAACCAGTGCTACAAAGGGCACCGAAGGAAAAAAAAAAAAAAAGATCGCTTGTAGAAGAAAACAGAAAAGAATTTTACTCCATTGCTTTAATTAAGCAGAACAAAACTGCACCGATATTTCTTTGAAACTGAATGCATTGTATGTACAGTGAGATTAACAAAAATATTAAGGAGATGTAAAGTGGGGGAGGCAGAACGTTGACCTCATATTTACAGTGACGGTTTGCAGTGTCGCTACACCTATCAATCACGTGATAACCAGGACTGCAGTAAAAAAAAAATATATGTATAAGCTGCCTTCTCCTTCACCCCTTCCTGACCCTAAATTATCCATCTCCAGGATTAAATGCAAATTCTGATTTGATTGTAAGCTGCTCTAATGCCTCTGTTTATTTAAATGTGCTGTCATCCGCCTTGAGACCAACTTAGGAAAAGGGCAGATTATCAAATATCCTCCGCCTGGGCAACTTGGGTTTCCTTTGCCAGTCAAGAACTGGCGTGGAAATGCCCTCCAAAACTGTACTCCTCCCATGGCCACTCCTGTGTGCTGTGGGTTGGGAGGAGGGGGTGCCCCCGGCCTTCTGCATTACATTGGCACAGCCCTCACATCTCCCTCCCTCTCTCTGGTGCAGTCCTCCTCCCACCGGTGATGGAAGTTTGGCTCTGGAGATCCCGGGCCTCTTGGGGCATGAGATTTAAATCCGGCCCTGGCCATGGCCAAGCCTTGCCGACGTCAAGTCAGGAGAGTCCTGCACAACCCAATGGCTCAAGCCGTGAACCTCACCCTTCAAGATTGTTATAGAGCAGTTTAGCACAATAGGAACTACCTTAGCCCTCGGTGCATTGACGCTTTACCCCACATCCCTAAAGGATAATAATACCATTTTACATAATCAAACTGCCAGCAGTCCCTGCTGCAGGTAGGAAAAAGGCATCAAATATATATAATGATGTATCTTTACATCATTAATGGCACTGGACAGTTAGAAGATTAGTTTGTTTTTTAAACAGACAGAAAAGTAATCAGTCCATAAAAGGAAAAAATTGTATCATTCAAAATCATGGTTATTAATTATTTGGGCAACGCCATGATTTCTGGGTTTCACTGTGAAAGCAGTACAAGGACATTCATTGCCTGCTCTGGGAGGAAGGTGGCAGTAGTGAGAGCAATTTCAGAGTCAGGGAGTAATTTGTTATCTCCAAGTAGACTCAGCTCTTACTGTTTACGCTTTCCTGTCCTAGAATAGTGTCAGCAACTTCACAGAGAGAAAACTCTGCCATGCTGAAATATTAAAGTCTTCTTTCAGCAGTGAACCAGTGCCCCAACTCTTATCAGTGCCTCCAAACCGGCGCTGGAAGGACCAGTGAAAAGTTCCCTCTCGGAGTTTCTTCAGGGCCAGGTCTCTCTCAGCAGATAAGCATCTGAAGAGACATCCGGAGAATCGCCCGCAACTTTTCACTGAACTTTAAAGGCCCTAGGCGCGCCAAAGCCGGGCTGTACCAGCAGCACTGCACAGATTTTAAAAGGCTCTCATGTGCGCGCGTATCTCCCAGCACATGCACAAATCAAAAGTTCATAAGGGTATGGGCATGTCGGGAGAAGGCCAAGAGACGTACGCGTAAATACTTATGTGCACCGGCGCGTGCCGGGGTCCCCTGCTGCGTAACTTTACCACTGCCATGGAGGGCGTGTAAGTACAAAAGCAAAAGAATCTAGGCTAATCAGTGGGGTTTTAGGGATGGGTTTAACAGGGGAAAAGGGGAGCTAATGAATTAGGGGGGGTTGGAAGTGCTATCTCTAAATTGAGTGAACTGGGAATGAACTGGGAAAACACGATATGGCGTTGGCGACCGTCCAGGGCCGGCGCTTCCATTAGGCGAACTTCGGCGGTCGCCTAGGGCGCCGAGCCGTAGGGGGCGCCGAAGAGCAGCCACGTGGTGCCGCGAGCGGGATAGGCCCCCGCTCGCGGCACCACGTGGCTGCTCTTCGGCGCCCCCTACGGCTCGGCGCCCTGAGAAGCACACAGTCGGCGCCGAAACAGGTAGGGGGGGGGCACGACGGGGGGGGGGGGGGGGCATGACCGGGGGAAGGTGCGGCAGCGCAAGGGTCACATAGGGCGCCCAATACCTTTGCAACGGCCCTGTGAACATCCCTTATAAAATTCCACCCCCCACTTACGTGCTAGAGGTGGCATTTGCGCGCATGTGCATGCGTCCACATAAAATTGTAGTGCACATGTACGCCCGGTCAGCCTATTTTATAACGCACGCACACGTACGCGCATATGTCATAAAATGGGCCGACCGCATGTCCGTTTGCGCTCGCGCAGCTTTTTAAAAAGTCACTGGCCCTCCGCCTTGCTTATTAAAGGGGTGGAGCAAACATGACCTTTTAGTCCCCTTGTTTTGCTTAAAGCCAGTTGCAGAAATCCCACCCTGAAGCATTTTGCCCCGACTTTTGTCTTTTCAGTCTGTAGCCGTGTTTTCTCTTCCATGTTGGAAACCTCCATCTTCTCCCCTCCCCCTTCCTCCCAGGAAAAGGTGGAACAGCCTGCTGATGTCATCTCAGCTGTCAGATGCAATCCGCAGCGGAGTTATTAATTTCCGGTGAAAAAGACATTTGAGAAGGAGGTTTAAAAATGCTTAGGGTTTTCTTTCCTTTTCTTTATGACTAAAGCATGTTTGCTTTGCAGACGGTGTGAGGCCTGAATTTATAACTACTTGCACATAAAACACAGAAAGTTGATGTACGAGAAAACAAGAAATTACCGCTCCATCTTTTTCCAAGTCCGGCAGGATCAAGTTCCACTGTTCACGCGTGTGTGCATGCTGCAAGCTCTAGAAGTGGCTGGGATTTCATCGTGAACTAGTGGTAATTAGGGAGAAGGTGTTAATGTTTCGGTAATAATCGGTAGTAGCTGTGTTATCGAGATTTGTGGAAAGTAAATGATTGGCAATTATATTATCAGGGTCACCACGTCACCTCAGCGAGATCTTCCCTGGGACTCCTACCTGTTTTTCAAAATGAGTGCTGAGTGATAAGACTCTCATCCATTCTCTTATCCAACAGTCATTGTGTAATCTTGAACAAGCCACCAGAACTTCTCGGACTTACATCATGAACTGACCAGGGCAGGCAGGCACAGTGTAATTATCTCAATTATTTTTCTACAGTGCTGTGCCCTATCAATATGAAGTATTCATATTTTTCGTTGTGTTCACAAGGCTCTTTACTTCCTTCTTCCTTGGGATTTGCTGCTGTGTGATTAGTGACTGAGCATCGACCTATAACAACACTTCTCAGGTCAATCTCCAGATTTAAGGCATACCAAGAGTTAAATATGCATGCTAGCATAGTATTTTATAATTTCTTGATTGTATTTTAAAACCATTAAAAAATATATCTATCTATTATTTTTTTAGATATTTTGATAAATCAGCTGATGAAGATTTTGTTACGTAATGCTTTCACCTATAGTTAGGGAATGAAAACGTCAGGTTTTTTTCTAGATATACGGTTTTCCCCAGACCCTGCTCCCATCTCCCTCTATGGTCCTGCAGATACTACAGAAATCACCTCTCTCCAGTTCCACTAAAATAAGCAACATTAAAAGTAATTCAGACAATTTTGCAGCTTGTGTGGTAGGAAGGCATTGTTTTTTTCAGATAGCAGAAAGAGGAATGACCTTTCCTTTTTTTTTTTTGTTGTGCTTGCATGTCAAATTTCTCCTCTAACCCTCAACAGTTCATGTTATGCACTCTCGATATTACTAAATAAATAAATTAGGCTGCATTTTATTGGGCCCTGTGGACCATGTTTGAGCAACCTGGCAGCTCATGGACAAAATTATTCTTGAACACAAAGATGAAAAGGGGCCGATTCTGTATTCACGGACGGGATGATTACAAGTCCTTAAGTCATAAAATTGTACTAGCCACCATTTTGCTTCCCGCCCCCAGCAGCCATAAAATGGTGGTAGGAAAGAGGTTGAGCACAGCATGCACAGTACAGCTGTAAATAATCTCTGGTCCTTCTATTCCTCAAATAATCTAAAATGTTTGGAAATACAAAACAAAATAAAGTGAAAAAATAGATCTATTTGGTTGCACAAGATCTCTCTCTCTCTCACAAAGTATATTAAGCTGCAGAAAGTCACATTATGGAGATGCGTTGGAGGAGGGGCTGTGTTTGTGACCTTGAATATATTTTAGAAATTAAAACGAAGATTATGTTTACTACATCACTGTGCAGCCAGTTATATGAAACTTCAAAAATAAATGTCCAGAGCGCAAATTCAACAAAACCTTTTCAATTAACCATTTAGGACTTGGGGTATATTTCATGATTTCTACACTAGTATTGAGGCAATAAGTAAGGACCTCAGAAGCCTCAGTATCTGTACCTTCCTCATTGATTCCATGAGCTGCTAATAGAATATCATTGACCACGCAAAAGTCCTCTTGCCCGAATCGACAAAGGATGCCACTCGGAAGATGGCTGAACATGAAGGAGAAAAAAGCCTTTTACTCAGATTTTAAAAGCAGGCAGCTGTGTAATGAAAGCACCATTTTACTGATTCACAAGCTGGACTTGAACCAAGTGTTGTAAGGGAAACATTGTAGGTTTACTACTCAATATATGACCTTAACCTCTTATTTCTTACTTCCTGTGCCGAAATCATACTTAGAAGAACCAAAATTAAATCATTGCGCCAGCAAAACTATTTTTTCCCTAAGGAATCCAAATAGCCAAACCAGTTTAACTTATCTTTTATGGTTATAACCTGCTAGTGATTTTAAATGACAATGCTAAAACTCTCTGGTGAACAATGCAATTTGAATTGAAAGCTACATTGGGACTATTATACTGAATTCTCCCTGCAGTGTTTTTCCTTTAGACAATTAGCCTATCTGGCTTTAAATTTCAATCTTAAATCACAGAGTGCCTCCTACATAGATCAGTGCCTCGGTAATTGGGGATTGCATTTCCAATGTGACAATTACTGGAAAAAAATATGAAGCAGCCATACAATTGTGAAGAAGTTATTGTGCCTTGACATGCAGTATATTTGTCGAGCCATGTAAGTGAAATGAAAGCGGCTTGTTAACCTAATAAATCTGAGATTACACCACAAAACTGATGCTGTGTCAGTAGCACTCAGATAACAGAGAGATTGTGGGATTGTCTCATCTGTGTAGAAATTAGGTCTCATATTTTTAATTGGCCTCACATCCTTCCCAAAGTTAGTGGGGTTTAAATCATAACAACTTCCATTAATTCGAATCAATCCTTGCATCCTGTGACTTAGAGGTTTTATGGTTAGTGCTAATTTTTTTGCTAAAACACTTTCAGGAAACAGTAAACATGGCAACACCATGAAAATAATTTTCAGATGCACTATTTCTGTCAATGTTCAAAGAGTGGCTGTACAGGCTAGAAAGGAAACTGCTGTATCATTACATCCAATACAGGATAAAACAGCAACCTTTTCAGTAAAATGATTGCCCCTGCTGCTATAAATCTTTGTTAAAACTAGGCTGAAGCTGTGGAGTGACTTTGCCTCTTGCATTAATGGCCAAAACTGTTGTACATCACAGGTCTATGTTCAAAGGGAATCAAGAGCATTTAGAAGCAACTTCTGGTGCAAGGATGCAATTATAATTGACAACCAGATGTCTGCCCTGCTTGGCAGAAGCCTAGCAAGAATTGCAAATGGTCTTGGATCTAAACAGTGAGCCCCAGCAAGTGATATGCAGATAAACACTACTGCCACAAATCACGTAGCAAGCGAAAAAGTTATTATTCCTGATAAAGAGCTTAAATGTCAGGAAGCAGCTTGCTCTTCTTTTATGCATCACTACTAAAATGGTTAGCAGAAAAAGAGCCCACCATCACTCTATGTGTTCATTGCCAAAAACTCTACAGGTCTTTTGAGTCCTTGATATGTTTCAAAGGTTTCCAAAATAGATTAATTCTAAGAACTATGAGATATATTATAAGCATCTACCTTTGTTGGGCTGGCCTCATGACTGGATGTGTAATACAGAACTTGACCACATGTGGGTCCCATGTATGAAAGTGACGGGGGCCCATATGACAGTAATGATGCTTTCACATCCGGAAGGCTGGAAGGAATGTTAGTTCAATGGAAATCTTTCCCCATGGCACAAGATCTGAAATGGGGGAAGAAAGAATAAGGGAGGGAGTAGTCAGGAGTCCTTTGTTGCCTAATATGCTGACTCCAATGACCAGTGATATAAAACCAAGTGTGCGGTACATTGTAAAACCATCCATGAGCATTCAAGGTTCCACTGGAGCTTTTTCAATAACTTTGTTGAAAAGGTAGCCTTACTGTTGAAGAGTCACAGATATTGGATGAACATTCTGCAAACCTCACCCAAATATATCATACTTAGAACAGAAAGTCTGGGGATTTCAGAAAAATGCTGGCAATTTGCGTACTATGAATCAAGCTGCTAAAATGCATTGATTGTGTGGCAACTATTATTTTTGTGTCCTTTTTCTAATTTGCAATAGTAATATTATCACCAGACAGGTGAGTCTGCTGAAGAACAACTAAGGAAAAGGCATAGCCATTTGCTTTAGCTCTGGGTCTCAGCGCCAGTTCTCTGGTCATTATAATAGAATCTGCATATTTCTCCATATTGTTTTAAGAACTATGGTTTAATTGTGATCGCCATCTTTAGCACAGACTTTGCATCACTGGATGGAAGAAAAAAAAATTAGCAAGAGTGTTTCAGGAACTGAGATCCTAGAACATTAGAAAGGCACTACTTAATGATGCCAGGTCCTGAAAGAATCAGTTTGAATTTCCAAATGCCATAAAGTGGCTGAATATGTAGCCAAGTGCTATTTAACCTCTGTACCAAGCTGATATGGCCTGAAGCCATACAGAAGTCTTGTCTAGGTGATCCTAAGGTTTCATTTTTAATTTTGGAAGGCCACATTAAATAAAGCTAGCAATGGGTGAAGTTCATAAGGGAAATAGAAATAATTTGAGGTAGAAACCCGCATACTAAATTTGCACCCATTTTTTTCCCAGGTATCTCTGTAGCGTGAAAAGTTGCATGCTAGCTCCAGAATGTCCAGACTGGGTTTGATACTTTTATTTTGACTAATATAAAGAGAGGGTTTACAGATAAGCCCAAAGCTCTGCATTTCTAATGTCTGTTCTCCGAGCCATGCAGATGAAAAACAATGGACGGAATTCTTTCCGATCTGTACATTTTACTGCCACAAATGTAAAAAGCAATTCTACCTGCTTTCATCAAAATGACAACACATTTGTTAGAAAAGAGTAAGTAATAAATGGGAAATCCCTGGTAGCACAGTGAGAGACGACAGGCCGAAAACTGACCTCCCCGACTTGTAATGGCTGCCTGCCCTCCTTTCTGCTGTTGCTCTGCTCTTCCAGCTACAAGACCTTTCTCGGCCATTTTCTCCACCTGCGGGCCCTGCGTGTCCACCACCGCTCCAGCTCTACTCTTGGCCTGCCTGCACTTTATGCAGATTAGCAGCTGTCTTCTTCTACTTACTGAGCGTAATTTCAAAGCCATTTTCATGGGTAAAACAGAGCTTTCCCCCCATGGAAATGGACTGCTTGAAATTTCCCACCCTATGCGCAGGTAAAAAATTACGTGCAGGGCGCACTGCTGCCCCGCACACAACTTTCCATGCAGGAGGCGTTCCCGAATGGGCAGGCTGGGGGAGGAGGGCAACATTTCTGTGTATGCTTTTGAATTTTCAGAAGTGAGGGCCCTCTCAGGAAAATTATCCCCAAAAGTTAGCAGGTGTGAATGTGTGCAGGTCGTTTTCTGGGGCTAACTTTCCAAGTGAAAGCGCACGCGTAATTTCACTTTGAAAATGAGTGCGAAGTCCAAGAGCAAAAGATACGGGCGGACTTTGCATCAGTGTGGGCGGTGACAAAAGTACCTCCCATTATTTCCAAGGATCACAAGCGCTCGCTGAAATTAGCATGCCCGGCAATGCGCCAGCCAGCTGCACTTCCACAAGAACAGTCGTTTGGAATCCCTCCCCAACTGAGTCCATCCAATAATTAGTCAAATAAAAGTTCCCGATTTCTTGACTTTTATAATACAAATATATAGACTCTTCTTCCTTTTCTTCTCTCTTTTCCTGCCACTCAAGCTGGCCAGACAGTTTGATACCAATCTAATGTGGTCTACCCGCACAAGATGAAATTTCCCTTACAGCAACAGAGAGGTGGGCATTCAAAAGATTCAGTCAGCTAAAATTGGGTTTTAACTGCATAAACCTACCAGTTTAAAAATCCGGCCCAAATTAACAGGTTTAATTTGTCGAGTCAAAATTGCAAATTGCACAGAGTTAACCAGGTGAAAAAGGGGACTACACCAAAGATATTCCTGGGCCCGGCTTTCAAATGTGGTTGCTTAGCGCAATATTCACTGCTAGCTAGCTATACTTAGCTGTGTAATCCTGACCATGCAAATGACAGGCCTACACTTACCTGCCCAGCTTTTGAGCAGGTAGATTTGGCTGTATATTCAGCTACCCAACCAGCTGGTCCAGGTAAAGATAACTGAGTAAGTTTAACCTTTTATCTTACTTGCTCAGTGGGCTTTTGAATATTGATCCCTCAGTTATTAGCACTAATGGTAATTTTTATAGTCTGTTATATATTTTCTATTCACTCCAGAGCACATTTAGAGGTAGATAATCAGAGTCCCTGCAATCTGGCAAACCTTGGTGGTAGTTAAACTTTATACTCAGAGTTTGCTGCAAAACAAAAAGCAAAACTAGTTCTGCTTTATTCCCCTTCAAAAATACGCACACACATTGGAGCTTGCTTTTGGAGAGGGTATGCTTTTAAAACAAAACAACTTGCATGGTTTTGAGTGTCCACAACTACACACACATTGTTGTCTCCCCCAACCGAACTGTGCAATTCTCAGGCCTGCCTTGAGAAATGCACAGGTAAAAGTAGGTGTGTAGCTCCCATAATCACATAGTTTTACCCACCTAGAGGACCGGCAATGATCAAACACTTCCTTTTCCACGATCGCCCTCCCCATAAGAGCACCACTTTCCATTCAGAGTCTGTCAAATATTGAAGTTATTTCAGACCTAAAATAGCTACATTGTGAGTCAGTATCCTTCACATATTGTTAAACTTTTAAATGTTATGCAAGGGAACAGATTTCCTAAGAATATGTTCCTCAAGTTCAGTCAGTTTGGGAGTTTGCATACTGTATGTGAATATACAGCAAGTAAGTGTACGGCACAACTGATTTGGTGGAGAAAACGTCAAGAGGTCCTTGAAGTCAAATCTCTGAGACAAAATATCTTTATGAGGTTGTAATGGACCAGGTTTTTAACAGAAATCTGAGTAGTAACACAGTATTGGTGTTGCGTCAGAGGTGGACCCTTGGGCTGATTGACACAACCCGTAGGAAGGGGCCTATGGGTCCCCACCATCAGCAGGTGGAGTGGGCTGAAGCTAGAGGCCGCTGGAGCTTCACCTATATCAGCCCTCATTCCCCTCGGCTTGAGCCTTTGGGTGCTGGGGCCGGTAGGACTTAGGTGGGTCTCAGAGTTAACTAAGGATGGAAGATAGTTCAGCCCAGAGCCAGCAGCCGGTAGATGGCATAGTTCTATCCTGGACAGGATTCGGTACGGGAACTTGGGCTCCAATGGAACAATAGGTAGCGGGTGGCACCCAAGCAAACAGAGGCCTAAGCCTTGTAAGTCCACGTCCAGAGAGAAGGCAAGGAGAGGCGTCAATGACTGGCTAGGATCAGAACTGGCAGCAAGTAGTAGTCGTGGCAAGCGGCGTAGACTCTGGACACAGGAGATTCTGTAGCGTAGTCATTCAAAGCAAGGGTCAGGGCACAGAGAAGACAGGCATAGGCAATCAAAGCAATGGTCAGGGCATGGAGAAGGTAGGCATGGTCAGGCGTAGCAGAGATCCGGGGTTGGAGAGAAGATGGAGAGTAGTTGGGCGTAGCAGAGGTCCGGGGCTGGAGAGAAGCTGAAGAGTAATCGGGCATAGTGGTGGTCAAATCCAAGAATCAGTCCAAAACATAGATGGACAGGAACAAGTAGAACAGGAACCGGGAACCACAGGAAACAGGAACACCATGAAGACACAATTCGGGGATCAGCAACGAGTACTCAGAATATGAGGATACCTGTTGCAAAGGCAACGCTACTGAGCGAGGCCTGAGCCTTTATACGCTGAAGAGTCTGATGTCAGCATCCGGGTCCGCGGCCAGGTTCCCGCCGCGGGCCCTTTGAAAGAACTAGAGATGCGCGCGTGCCTAGGAGGGGGTGCGGCGCTGATGGCGGTGTCTCTCCGCAGGCCATGCAGAGAAGCCCGACGAGCAGGGACATCTTGGCTGGCAACACTGGGTAGCGAGGCAGGACCGAAGGCACTGGAGGGAACCCAAGATCAGAACTGGTGGCCCCTCACCGCCAGAGAAGAGGAGCCAGGCCCTGGAATCCATCTGAGAAGGTGAGAGGGCCGCGCTGCGGGGCTGCCGCGGGCGGCGTGCGTAAAAATTGGGGCAGTGGCAGCACTATTTTAATAATACTTCTGTTGCATATGTCTGTATGACTGGCCCCTTTTTCTCCCCTGTGACGTACACTGAAAATCACTTGAAAGAAGAAAAGAAAAAAACCCCCCTAAGAACAACAACAAAAAAACAAAATGAACACAGAAAATTGAATCAAAAAAGCAAAGTTACCCACACTGCTTGTGAGGTCAGAAATTAAAAAGGTCTTTTTTTGACAGAAGACTGAATCTAATAGTATGTGTTTCACAATTATTTAAAAGAGAAAGGACCTTAACTTTCCCTTCCTCCTGACGTACTACTTTATGCATCCAAACCACAGAGTTAATATAGTGCAGCATGTGTATAAAACTTTCATACCTCATATAAAGTTTCTTTGGCTGTTCCTTAAGGATTCAATGAAGACGCAGGGAGGTGTGGCAGGGGAGTGCTTAAACACAGCCCTCCTCTCGCTGAAAACATGTGGCAGAAATCCAATGTATTTTGGAAGACAGGCACTGCTGGCATTCAAACAGCCTTCCGGTAACTCTAGCCTGCAGAAGAATGGTTGAAGTAGCACAAGTTTGAAACTCTACCCTTAACGCAAATGCATCCACCAAGCAAGGTGGAGGAATGCAGCCAACAGCTAGTGTTTCATCCCCTCTGTACAGCTGTGTCGCGCCACTTGCTATTATGAGAGCTCACCAGGCAGAGCACAGCAGTCTCCTACAAAGCAAATTCTTTAGCTTTATTTATTTATTTGCTTGCTTATTGTGCAGGAATGGAAAAAAATATATATATACAGAAGGCAACCGTGCAACCCCTCCCGCAGACCGAGTCAGCGCTCTTGCGTGTCCTCGCAAGTAGAAAAGGAGGAACCACGCTGCATCTTGAGGTCCGGGCTCTTTTGTTCCTGCAGCAGTGGGGTCACGTTCTGCATGGGACAGAATGAGAGCACGCTTTATCACCAAGGTCAGCCTGCCCTTTACTATGGGAACGAAGCGAGCCTTCGGAATCCTCGCACTTACTTGTCCTGTCGACACCTTGTGCAACCATATCCTTTCTAATCCATCTGTGGAGCCATTAAGTCAGACACTCCCCTGGCCTTGGATACTTTTCTGGGCATGAGTATTGCATTACTTGCAGTAAATCAGTCGGATCCTCATACAGAGGACTTCTGACAACCTGCCAAGACTTCTGTGGCCTTGTAAACACAAAACTGCTCTAATAAAATTTTATTAAGTGTTAAAAAGTAATAAAGAGCAAAATAATATAAACTACAGAAATATACTATCCTCTGCAAATGCTGCAAATATCCTCAGTAAAATTAAATTAGCATGGAGCAATCACAGATGCGAGTGGTATAGGGATTCAAAGACGATGCAGTAAGGGCAATCATTCTGTGAAAAAAAACATAGTTTATTCAGAGGGGGGTTTTTTTGCAAGGATTTTTAGGGAAGACTAATAAATACCCTTTGTTAGGCACCAGATATAGAGCTCGTGTGTGTTGGGGGAGGTGCTATATAGAAGGATCCTCTGACTGTAATAACATTGCAGTGCGGAGGTGCTTAGCTTTTCTCCCACTAGGTTGTGCTGTGAGACTAGAAATCTATCCAAATACTAATACATATAAAAAAAATGAATACTCCCTCAGCCTTAGCTGATCACATATTTATATTGCAATGGAGGTATTTTCTGCCAATAGAAGATTCATAGTCGGAGGGCAATATTTAGGTCTTTTCCATGAGGCATCTCTAGGCCTCAGAGGCACATTCAGGAACTGGTTTTCAACTTTTTTTCCCCAATGAGAGACAGGAAGGGAAAGATCAGATGCTGTTCCTTTTACAAATCTAGTTGCTAACATACGTATTTCCCTTTGCTAACTCGCCCTGGTCCTTTCACAAATGGAAAATCTGAGCAGGAAAACAAATACGATGTGGGTTTACGCTCGTGCAGCATGAATGCTCTGCCTCTTATTCGATCCAGCGTGTGCTTTTAAAGCCAGCCGCTAGTCTAAACTGTCTACAGCACAGTTGCTTCTGAGATTTGATGTAATGCAGCATTCATTGTATTTTATTTTTCACAAAGTAAATTTATCCCCATCACAGTGAGATATGTTCGCTCTTCAGCCAAGTATTTCAACAGGGAACCCTTTCCTGTGAGAAGGATCTTATAACAAGAACAATCTGAGCATTGTTATAAGAACTTTCGTCAGTCCACTTATAACACTGGGAGGAAATGTCAGTGCTAAGCACATTATTTGATGGAGTAGTTTTGTTCCGGAGAGAAATGGGGATTTTGCAGGCAGAAATTGAACCAAAGCGCTAGAGAACAGGAGATGGCAAGGAGCTGCAGCACATTAAGAGTGCACATGGGGGGGTTGAAAGGAGGGGGCTGTAGCTGTTCTGTTTCATTTTGCTTGGGTTTTAGTGCAGCCTTTTTTTTACAAAAGGGCACACTACAGCCCAAAACCCATCTCGTCTGATTTTTCAAAAGCCGTTTCCTCCGGACCCTCCTCTGCCCCTCAGGTCAGCCAGTGTCATTGTGAAATACTGCACTGAAAGGACAGGAATGACTGGGGATTCCCCCTTTCCCTCTTTGGACTCCAGACTATCCGACCGACACAGAACGGGGCGCCCGGCCGAGCGCACCATTTACCACGCGATGGGCCGCTCGTTTCCGACCCGTGCCTATTACCCCTTATACTGTAAGGGTGTAAGGGGTAATAGCGTGTCGAAAACACGCGGCCAACCCCCCCCCCCGAAAACTAATAGCGCTCATCACATGCAAAAGCCTATCCGTTAGTTGCCCAGGATACTGAAAGTAAAGGCCTGGATTTTCTTAGGGTGCACCTCTTATTGAATCCCGCGGTAATGGGGAATGGGGGGGGGGGTGAAGCGGGGGGCGGGTCTGCGAAAGCCGGCAGCGATCGCACCACCACGGTGTTATCTCTGACATTTTTCCACCCAATAGCCCCACCGTGAAAGGTGGGGCTATTGGGAGCGCTACTGGTGGCGATAACGGGTCTTACCTTATCGCCGCCAGCGAAGTTTCCGCCGCGTCTGCCCCGCCGCCGCCCCGACTCCTCCTCTTCTGGTCCCGACGCCACCCCGACTCCGCCCCTATCTAGCTATCGCGTGCAATAGGGGTAGAAAATGACCCCCAAAATGTGCAGCCAAGCCGCACATTTTACTATCTTAAATTATCGCCTGCCTAAATTCTAAGCAACCCGGAAAAGTGTACAGAAAAGCAGAAAATACTTTTCTGTATACCCTCCGACTTAATATCCTAGCGATATTAAGTCGGAGGTACCAAAAATGTAAAAAAAAAAAAAAAGAGAAAGAAATGAAATCTGCCTGCCAGTCGGCGGGTTAGATAAATGGACGCTCAATTTTATCGGCTTCCGTTTTCCTAACCCGTGGCTGTCAGCGGGTTTGGAAACAGACGCCGGCAAAATAGAGCATCAGTTCTCGGGACCCGCTGACAGCCACCTCTTCGCTAATAAGGAGGCGCTAGGGACGCGCTATTGGTCCTAGCGCCTCCTTATTAGCGCACCACCTCATTTAAATAGAGAATCGCGCACCAAGGAGGGGTGCCAGAGCGTGCGTGGGGAGAGCGGACGCTCAACACGGAGCGCCGGCTCTCCCGCATTTTTTACTGTGTCGGCCTGTCAGCGGGTAAACTGGGGAAGGGGCAGAGGTGGAGGTAATGAAGGGATGGAAGAAAGGGGCTTTTGTTTTATTCAGGCAATGCATTTAGTCAGAGGGAACAGAGGGAGGGCCCCATCTTAGGAAAAAAAAAAAGCTCACAAAATTTCATTTGTTTTTATTTTGTTTCTAAAATGAAGTCACTGGCATCTCCTATTTTGTTTCAAATGGGACAGAGCTATACTCTCCACGATGCTAAGACAAGGATCTGTTGGGCAGCCCAGATGGCTTCCTAGCGGGGATAACTACAGGGACTGGCAAAGACAGCAGCAGGAGCTTGCACCACTCCTGCACATCCAAGCACCTGTCTCCCTTCTCTTCCAAGGTAGTGGCCTGATCTTGAGGAGCAGTGCTCTCAGCACACGTTCCTGATGGCAGTACTTACATTTACTAAGTGTAGTAACTGTGAGCCAGCACGTGGTCTTAGTTACCAGAGTGACTCCACCTCTTCCCGCACAAGCCTCCTCTTTGAAACAAAGGGGATGTGCCAAATTTTAAAACTGTGTATTGTGGCAAAGCAACTTGCTCCAGCCCAGGGTCTATCTTTCCCCCTCCCCCAAGCCTCCTCGTCTCCCACTTCTTTATTTCCATGGATAACACTCTCCCAGTTCCCTCAACCTGTAACCTTGGAGTCATCTTCGACTCCTCTCTCCTTCTCTACACATATCCTAAACACTGCTAAAATGTGTCATCTCTTTCTCTTTAACGTCACCAAAATCTGTCCCTTCCTTTCTGAACATACTGCCAGAACCATTATCCATTCTCTCATCATCTCCTGCTTAGACTACTGCAACCTGCTTCTCTCAGGTCTCCTAGTGAACTGTCGCTTTCCACTACAATCTATCCAAAATTCAGCTGCGCAGCTTACCATTAAAGTTGCTACACCCATATAACCTAAAGTCTCTACATTGACTCCCTATCCATTCCTGTATACAGTTCTTGCTCCTCTTACCTACAAGAGCCTTCTCTCTGTATTTGCGCCCTACCTCTCCTCTCTTCTCTCATCCTACACCCCTCCTCGTGCACTCTGCTCATCAGGAAAGTCACTTCTGTCTTTGCCCTTGTCTTCTACCGCCAGCTCCCGAGTCTGTGCTTTGCTGTACTGTATGCTTGGAACAGACTTCCAGAGAGTCTGTCAAGTTCCCGCTCTGGCCATATTTAAATCCAGTGTAAAATCTCACCTTTTAGAGGGTGCTTTGAAATCTTAACCCTCAATATCCTCCTTACAGCATTATAGATTTTAACATTTTCTTAACAAATGAAATTCCCAAATTTTCTTTTGCCCTGTATGTTGGTCTTGATTAGATTGTAAGCTCTACTGAGCAAGGACTGTCTCATATGTTTTTATACAGCACTGTGTATGTCAGTTAGTGCTATAGAAGTATTAAGTAATAAAAGTAGTAGTAGTAGTAGTAGTAGTAGTAGTAGTAGTAGTCTACTGTCACGCTAATCTCTTGCTATGAGGAGCAGTACAGCAGCTGAAGGGATTGATCAGTAAGGCTGCTCAGCAGGAGGCTTAGCAGTGGAGAGACAATGAGAAATAACCGTGCAGCCCAGACACCAGTGGTTCTATCCTGCCCCCGCCCATCCGGGCCGGACACCCTACATTAAACACACAAAGAAAACCTGAGTCATAACTGGGATACACATGGCTGCAGCCGTTTATTAGAGTAACCTAACAGGGGAGTGTAATTTAGGCACCGAGTCCTGCAGCCACTGCCTAATCTCAACCACAGGGCAGGTGCCGATATCTCTGCTTAATTCTGCCCAAGCGGAAACAGGAGGGGGGTGGTCTCACTCACTGCAGGCACCTGACCGGCAGTGGACTGCCATCACCAGAGGGGTTCAGGCAGGCCGACACGCAGCAGGTCCTGCCAGAATCCCTGGCAAACGTGCCTGGCCGTCGATTCATCAAGGCCCAATCTCGGGCTTGTCCTTCGTCCTCTGTGGCCAGGCACCAATTGGTGGCCCCAAGGCCACACTCTTCCTTACCGGCACCTCCCTGCTTCGTTTCACAGCCTCCAGCGTTACAATAGTCTTTCCAGAACTCCGACACTGACGCTGCGACAGTATAACAATGAACAGCGATTATTTGCTAACAATTCATACTAGCTAATAAAAAGGGGGGTTGGGCGAGAATTGTGCTGTGCCGGGAGTTTGGATGCAAAAAGGCCAAAGGGGAGCTGGCAGGTTTTAAGTCTTCCGCCGGTTCCTCCCCCTTGCCAACATCATCGCATTGCTCCCCCAGCCAATCATGTGGCCCGGCATTGGAGCGCGTTCTGTTGACGTCACTGCACCCAACACTGAATCAGCTGTAGAGAGCAACATCACCCACAATGCCCTGGCATGACGGAGAGGAACTCTCGCTCATGGTGCCAGCCAGGCACTGCCATCGCCATTACAGCCAGCCGCCGCGGGAGGGGGGAAGCACGGCTCCCCCTTCCTCCACGCACGTTGTGTAAGCCCAGCCCCGGCACTTTGGTGGCAGCGCCCGCATGGATGCAGCAGGCACCCAGTTATTCCCGCCACCAGCACATCCATGCTGGGGTGCCTTCCATCTAACCTTACAAGAGGCCAAGTGCTGAGCAGGGTCTTTGCAGGAGGACACGGGGAGGAGAACAAAGGGTAGAGAAACATCAGTCATACAAGGAAGGTTTATTTTGTGCAACAGAAGCTTGAGGGGCCCTGAATTATAGCTTTGGCTCTTATATTCAAACCTGGTATGTCAAAATTAAAGATCTCTACATGTATGCAAATGAACATTCAAGAGCAGATAATGAACATTTGTCAGCCACTGCAAGTTGCAATTTACAAACATTATTTAGTAGAATGGTCCTAGAAAATGAGATGAGACAGGAATTTGGCAAGGAGGAAATGAATGGTTCTTTTATATTATTCTATGGCACTGCTTCCTCTAGCATAGTGGTTCCCAACTTGTTGTCTATGGGGGCCTTCAGGCCATAATAGGGGGTCTACTAAGCCTGCGCCAAGAAGCAGCCTAATAGGCCACTGTCGGATCCCATCCCACAATGGCCAAAGAGTGAAGGAGACAGGCAGGCTGACGGTGCACCCCATCTCGCCGGTGGCAGAAGGAAAAGGGCAAAGGCCCGCTGGCACACTCCATCTTACTGGCAGCAGAAGAAGGAAGAGGACCACTGGGCCACTGGTGCATCCCATCTTGCCGGCAGCAGAAGATGGAAAAGGGTTGCTGGGCCGCCAGCACACCCTATCTCACCAGCAGCAGAAGAAGGAAGAGGGCCACTGGGCCGCCAGCACATTCCATTTCAGCAGCAGCAGTTGAACAAAGCAGGCCACTGGCACACCAATCTCGCAAGCAGCAGAATGATGAAGCAGGCTGCGGGACCACCGGCAGGTTGAGTGAGTAGGATGCCCGGTGAGAGGAGGTGTGTATGAGAGAGACTCTGTGTGAATGATGGGAGCTGATCTGTCTGTGAAAGAGCTTGAGCATGTGAGTATGAGAGGAAGCCTGAGCATATGTGTTTGAAAGAGAAGAAACGTGTGTTGTTTGTGTGTGTGTGTGTGTGTGTGTGTGGGTGTGTATGTGAGAGAGAGCATGTATGATTGACAGAGAGGGAGTGTTTGTGTGAGAGGGAGGGAATGTATTGTGAGCATGTGTGCGTGAGAGGGAGCATGTGAATGAGAGACAGCACATGTGTATATTAGAGAGGAAGCGTATGTGTGTGAGAGGGAGCAAGTATGTATATGAGAGAGGGAACATGTGAGTGTGAGAGAGAGGGAACATATATGTGTATATGAAAGCATGTATGTATGAGAGAAAGGAACTGTATGTGGTGTTTGAGAGCATGTATGTATATGAGAGAGGGAACATGTATGTGTGTGACAGAAAGAGAGGGAATGTGTGTTTGTGAGAGTGACAATGAATGTGTGCATGTGTTTGTGTGTGTATGACAGAGAGGAGAAGGTTTGTGTACCCTCCTCCCCATCCCTACTAATCCATAGCAATCTCAGGATGACTGGAAATCAAAATTTCCCAGGTATGGAGAGTGAGGATGTTTTAAATCCTTAGTTTTAATTGTTGGCTGTTATTTAATATGTTTTGAAATATTTATTGTTGATTGGAAAATTAAAAAATAATTTATCTAAGTTTTAAATTATTAAATGTTGTATATGTCAGTTGTTTTGAAATTTTTTTTTATCAATATGGTTTTACTATTATTGATATTTTTATATTTTTTTATTGTATTTGATGTTTTATGAGGAACGGCAATGTTTCTGTTTTTCCACAGTTGCAGGGCATACAGAGTTTGGCTTCTTGCATTTTCCAGTTCAGTTTTTGTCTGGACATTTGTATTTCTACTTTTGGTCTCTGTATTCTGTATTTGGCAAGGGTCTGTATGTGTTCTTCATGTGATCAAGGTGAGGAATTTCGCTAGCATGTAGTTTCTATAGAGGGATCTATAGCAGCCTGACTTGTTCTGTTTTTCTAATTGGAGGTGTTTTGGTGTTTTAGGGCCTGATGTAATGTTGCCTTTTCATAGGTAAGGTGGTTACTCTTAGAGTCTGGTAGTTAGGGTGTTATGGTATTGTAGGTGTCTTATAGATTCTGGGTACATTTTTTCCAGAATTTTATATTATACAATATTCCTGGTGGTGGAGGGAGTTTGTGTTGCTGTTACTGAGGTGACAACTGAATTTGAATATAATTTTTCTGTGATGAGTGGTAAGGGGAAATGTCCTTATTCTGCTCTACATCCTTTCTTGGAAGAGTTTCTGTGAACACAGGGTATTGTAGAATGTGAAGTGCAGGTTTTATACTGGGATTTGTCCCACTTCTTTATGGAAGAATATTTGATTGATGCTTTTGAATAATTTTAGTGATAGTTTTACTAGATGGTTGAAACTGGTCACTGTTTCTTTGTTACTTAGAAGGTTCTATCTAGAGCTGTAACTGACATGCATGTCCAGCATCTTGCGACATTAGTGCAAAATGTTTGTAGCAGTGCCTCTTGCTTTATGAGCAGGGGTGTCCTGTCTCTACAGATATGGAATTTGGTGACCGCCAGGTGTAGAGAGAGCCATTGGACCACTGCCAAGATCAAACTAACAGGGTGGTTTCTCTGCCATAGAGGATTTTCTTCAAAATAATAATTATAATTAAAATAAATATCATGATGGGAGAGTATGAGAGGGAAAGATGCGCACGAAACCCTCTCTCCACATCTCCCTTTTAGTGATGTGAGCCTGTCTCAAACATCTCTCATTCCCCCTTCCCCACCTGTGTCTCACGCTCTGTCTTTGCTCCACAGTCCATCCCATCCAGTCTCCCTCTCACTCCACCAGTCCATTCCCACAAGTCTCTCTCTCTCACCCTTTACCAATCCAGCCCCGCTAGTCATTCTGTCTCTCACCCTCCACCAGTCCAGCCCCATCAATTGCTCCCTTGCTTACTCCACAAGTCCAGCCCTGCTAGTCACTTTCTCTCACCCTCCACATCCAGCCCTACCAGTCACTTTCTCTTACTCTCCACCTGTCAAGCCCCACCAGTTGCTCTCACTCACTCTCACCCTCCACCAGTCAAGCCCTACCGATTACCTCTCTCTTACACACGACCAGTCCAGCCCCACCAGTCACTCTCTCTCTCTCTTCCTTCACCAGTTCAACCCTGCCATTCGCTCTGTTTTTCTCTCTCTCTCTCTCCACCAGCCCATCCCCATCAGTCATTTTCTCTCACCAACAGTCCATCCTCACAGTCTGTCCCTCTCCCTCCACCAGTCCATCCCCACCAGTCTCTCTCTCTCCCTCCACTATCTCTGCCAGTCTGGCTCTTTATCCTACCCCGCAATTCTCTCTCTCTCTCTCTCCAGTCCATTCCCTCTGGTCGCTCCAGATCCAAACAGATCAAGCTGTGTGACTGCCTGTAGTTATATTGCATAAGTTACTGAATATGAGTACATTCTTGCACATTTCTGGCTGTACTTTGCAATTATTTGTGTTCAGTTTATATCAGTAAGCATTATTTAATGTGTTTTATATATTATCAATGTTTGGTCTATACATAATTATTTCTTTGCTATTACGTTAATAACTTTTCTATAGACAGCATCTAACTGCAGGCAAATCTGAAAGAGAAGCATGTGGGGGAGCGCGAAACATTTGTAGATTGAAAAGGGGTTCACACGCCCAAAAAGGTTGGGAATCTCTGCTCTGTCCCACTATAATGTAGCATTCATTTTACTGGGAAATATTTTAAAAGGCAGAAAAAAAGCAAACATTTCCCAATACACTGCAAGTGGATTCAACATCACACGCTTCGGTAAAATCTTCAGTTTTGGTGTTTTGCTGTCATTTGGCAAATCTCCAGTGTCCCATCAAACAATAAAACTGCACTCAGCCGCAGCGACAATCCCAGTCTGTGGAGAATGAGTAAAAGCTGTTGGATAATATGCTCTGAATTAAAACACAGTAACAGAAAGAGCTACCCATGTCGAAACTTAAGAGGAAGATTTTATGCCCAGAAACAGTTTTAAAAATAAAAAGGATCTATTTCTGTAAGGCTGACTAGTGCTTTCCATAGGTAGAGAGAGGACACTTCCAGCAATGGGAAGTTCCATGGAGCTATTTGCTGTTTTGCGTGATTGTCAGGGTCCATCTCTTAAAGGGTGAGTCTGTTTCAGTGAGTCACATTCAAGTCCAGTCTAAAAACCTCACCTTTTCAAGGCTTCTTTTAAACACTTCCCTACAATAAATACACTTGTTTGTCATGTATGTTTGCCTGGACTAGACTGAAAACTCCATGGAGCAGGGGCCGTCACTTATCTGTATCTGTGCAACACTGCGTCCCTCTGGAAGTGCTTTAGGAGCGATAGGTAGCGGGAGTAATAGTTTCAGTGGTCAATACAGGGGACTCAGTGAGCCACTGGGAGGCGATGACATCCAGGGAGTAAAAGAGAAGCAGCAAAGGGGCTCCGAGGAGAGAAAGAATTGCCTGCCTTTCTTAGCCATGCAGGAGGGGGGAGGGGTGGGATGCGCTTTCTCCCGTTACTGTGAAGAGCCTGATCGGGGCAGCTTCTGACCCCAGAGCTCGGGAAAGGGAATTATCCTAACTGCATTACTTCTGAGTGGAAGAGAGACGGACTTCCTTGTTTTCACTGGGGTTTCTTAAGGAGATAGTGCCGTGTAAAAAGTAGGAGGAAGGTCCCAGCCTTCAGCATTCTACTCAACTGGTGTATGGAGCAGATAACCGTCTCTCGGTATTTTGGCACTTCTGGACTGTTTTTCATTTTTGTTTAAGAACACAACACTTTGAGGTCCATATTCAGTCACTTATCCGGCTAACTTTGAGGTATATTGAGAATCATATAAGTTTTTATTCTCTTACTGCTCTTTTTACTTTTTTTAAGTAATGAATTTCGATATCTTTTAGTCTGATTTCATTTTATTGAATGGTTTTTGTAATTTTTATTCTAAATTTGTATTGTATGTTTATTTTATGAATAACATGTACACCATGGAGATAGAAACCTGTTTTCTGTATAATGGTATTAAAAAGCTGTACAAATAAATAAATAAATAAATAAATAAATGTCGCTGCCGCCTATTGAATCTAGCTGGCTATCTTTAAGTTAGCCAGTTAACTTTATCCAGCTATGTTTAGGACAGAGTTCTTTGGCCTGACCAGACTTAGCTGGCTAAGCTAGATGGCTAACTTTGAATATCAGAATTAGCCGGATAAATAAATATTTAAACTCAGTGGGGTATAGTTCACCCCCTGGCATCCTACCTTCCCCTCCCCCCCAAAAGGTGTGAATTTCTAAAAATGGAGTTCAAGGAACCCACCCCACCTACCTCCACCTCCCAAACGCCTCCCCCCCCCCCCCCCCGAACCTTAATATTATTAAATCATTTGAGTGATGAGCCGGAGCTCTCCCTTGCACCTAGTCTGGTTGATGCCATTTTTCAAAATAGCACCATTCTGACCTTGCCCTGTCACATGACTGGAGCAAAATTCAGGGTAGAGCCGCAATAGTGCTCTGTCGTGCGATATATACTGTTTAATGCACGTAAGAGCACTAAAGCGGCTTGATGCATCACTCAGTTAGGTAGCTAACTTATTAGCCAGCTAGAATTCAGCCAGATAAGTGCCCAAATCTTTATTTAGACAGATAACTTCTGAGTTATCTGGCTAAATGCTTTTGAATATGGACCTCTTCATGTGTGAACTATTTTCTTAAAGTGATTAAGTATGATTTTCTTGCCATTCCACCCAACAGAATCCAGATTCCAGAGCTGAACAGAGTTGGCTAGTGCTCTGCAGCATTTGAAGGTGAACCCTAGTAAAAGATTGGAGCCCCCATATTCTCCATGAAATACTCTAATATTGACGTTTTTTGGGGGTTTTTTTTGCTACAAACAAGCATATACTGTACTGTTTATTATTGTTTTACACTTAGCCACAGAAATAGTATACAAAATACACTATTTATATAGTTTTCCACAATACCATATTTACTAAGAAAAAACACCTATGGACATATCAGAAGGTATAGAGCACCTTTACAACATCGTAATCAAATTCCTCATATAACCATATCAAGAACATGCACACACATATATTGTTATCATCAACTATCCATAATCCACTCACATACACCACAACTCACCACTCATAACCAGGGGCGGATTGGCCTATCGGGGGATCAGGCATCCCACAGTGGGCCGGTTGCGCTAGTCACGTGGTCTGCCGAGCGCGGCCGTGACAGAGCCGCGCTCAGCAGACCACTTGGTATCTCCTGGGCCGGCCTGGGCGGCGAATCCCCGGGCCGGTCTTCATCGGGAATCCGCCACTGCTCATAACCCATACCATAAATTCATCATACATATTTAAAACCCTCCATCTAAAACCAGTTCCCACTTCTGAGTTAGCCAGCTAAATGCTTTTGAATATGGACCTCATAGTTATTAATTGGACCAAATGAAATGATTATCGATTGTAACTGAATAATAGTAATTGTGTTTTACAGTTGTAAAGTGCTATAGACAAAGGTAAAGAATGATAGTGTAACCCCTACCTCAGGAGGTATGTCACACTCCGGTAGGGGCCACAAACGTATTTATAATTCTTTAGGGCAGGGACACCTGACTAACTCTTCTCACGGACTCCTTCACTCGGGTGTGGATCCCTTTTATGGAGGGGGGGGGGGAGTTAGCTTTCAGGGCCTAAGTGCTATGGGCGACCTTCTCTCCTTGTGTTGTCCCTGGGAGAGGGGTTTCAGTTCCTCTGTTTCTTGGTCTGAGTCCGCTGAGAGAGGGATACGTGCACTCACTGAGTGCTGTGTGCTCAAATAACCACTCTGGAATAACTTTGTTAAGTGTCCAAAATTAAAGTCTTGGTCCAAAAAAGCAAACCAGAAACCGATCCAAAACAGCAGTTGTGACCAAAACAAGAGGATCAGTGAACACCAGGAGTTCTTTTATTTGGCACAAAACATCATAAAAATCCCGACTCAGGCTGAGTTTCGCTCTTTGAGCTGCTTCAGGGGCTATTATGTGTAATGCCAGTGGTTTGTCTCCATGCAGCAGTTCAGCCTCTTATAGTTTTGCTGGCACAAACCCTTCAGCAGCAGGTTCCACTTCAGAAAGGAACTCAGCGAGTTAGTTACCAGCCTTAAGACAGTCAGAGCCATAAATTTTACAGCCGGGCTCTGACTGTCTTAAGGCTGGTAACTAACTCACTGAGTTCCTTTCTGAAGTGGAACCTGCCGCTGAAGGGTTTGTGCCGGCAATCGAGTGGAGGTGTATTCATCACTGTCTGCCCTGAAGGCAATTGTTTACACATTTCTAAAAGAGGCTGAACTGTTGCATGGAGACAAACCACCAGCATTACACATAATAGTCCCTGAAGCAGCTCAAAGAGCGAAACTCAGCCTGAGTCGGGCTTTTTATGATGTTTTGTGCCCCAAAATTAAAGTCTTTACTGTTCAAATGCTGATGATAAATGGGACAATATTAAACTGTAGCGCCACAGAATTATCTTGTTTTCTTCTCTTATAGCCTCTTTCCCTCTGTCTGTGCAGGACTCACATACTAGGGCCAGGGAAACATCCACCCTCCAAGGCTTGGTAAAGTGGAGTTCCCAAGTGGGCATGGTCTCCTTAAGGTGGTCAAAAACTCCTTCCAATCTGGCAAAAATAGTAAATAGTCTTATGGCACAGAGAGTAAGTCTTCTCTCTCTCTTCCCAGGGGGATTGGTGACCTCAGTGGTTGATGGTTTCCCTTACTCATGGTTAGCAGATCTTCTGGATCTCTTTGGTTCTTACACAGTCTCTTTATCTCTTCTTTCTGGATCCCTGATAGGAGGGATCCCCTTGAAGCAAGCATTTCCCCTTGCTTCAAACAGGAAGAAAAGGCAGCCAAAACTTCCTCCTGGATTGGAAACTAAAACTGGAGTTCCTCCTTCCAGCAGATCACTGACGCCTCCATCCTTGTGGAGGCTATGGAGGGTAGGTCTTCTCTGACCTGCACAGCCCCAGACACAGAGCCCCAGGTGGTGTACAGGCTCTTACAAGCTTCCTACCACTTAAAATCTTAAACCCGAAAAATATATCCAGAAGGAAAATCCTAAACAGCCAGGGAGTGGACTAGATAAGGAAAACCCTCCCAACCCTAATCATTATCTCCAGGCAGGGTTTGCCAGGCTCCTCTGACTAGGCCTGAAAAAAACAACTGAAGCAAAAGCTCCTCCCTTCCTCCTGTCTCTGAGAAAACCCTACGGGACTGGTTCCTGAGCTCTCTGTACAGAGCTGCTATATAGACTCCCAGGGGGATGGCCATTCCTGACCCTTCAAAGGGATTCTCCCCCAACTTACTAGCCTATGCTCTTACTAGCTATACTAAGGGTTTGCCTAGACTTTAATGGTAATAGCCCTAGCAGATCCAGACCCCCAGTTTAAGGAATCTCCCCATTGATTGGTTGCCATTAACCTCCTGATCCTCCTCCCACCTCTCTGGAATGAATGACTATTCTGGGGGTCTTGATCTTCACCAGTAGGAGGAAAGTAAAAGCCCTCCTGCTACCAATTTATTTATTTATTTTAAGTGCACCATACATAAATTAATACATAACGAAAACGCAGACTGGTTAAATACAGCCCTCCGAGTACACGTCCCAAACAGAAACCTAAGGTCAGCAAACAAAGCCCTCCTGACCATACCATCAGTCAAAACAGCAAGACTAACACAAGTAAGAGAGAGGGTATTATCATTGGCAGGACCCATACTGTGGAACTCCATGCCCTTGGATTTAAGACTACAAAGAGATAGCAAAACTTTTAGAAAAGGTTTGAAAACCTGGCTATTTAAACAGGCCTTCCAGAAAGAGAATAGAAGCCAGGAATGGGCAAAGCACAAACAATTTAACAACCATACACACTGCAGAAATTCAATAAGTGTGTAGTTTTAAGATATAGCACACCATAACTAATGGATGTTACATTTGTAAAATTAGCTCTGTAATTAAAACTGAGAAGGAAACATCCTAACATCTTTGCATGCTAACATCCTTAGCATGCATGCTAATTTCTACTACATAGGCCAGATATTCTGCTTGCATTACTGGTATCATGTCATCACTTCATATAAATCAGCAATGCAAAAAAAGTTCTCATATGTTAGGGTACAGGAAAAAATGATTTTGTTCTTTCACAAGCAGTTGGCAAGAATTTATCTTTCACCCTACTTAAAATTTTAGCCATGGGATTTTGGGATTTAATGGTTAAAGGTTTCTTAACAAAAGGCAAAAGATGGCAAAGTCAATAGAACTACTGTAAACTCAGTGGGCCATTTAGCATACATTTCCAAGGATGGAGGAGTAATTCACAGAATGAACACTGCATTATTTTCATTTTGTACTTTTGATGAAATATTTTTCACATGCCTCTAATTACGCAGTGTAAGACCTTAAGAAATGTATAAAACATCCAATTACTTGCAGAAAGTATAGAACAAGTTCAAGATCCCAGGAATCAAGTTGCTTTGAAATGACACTGCAGTGTGTCTGTGCCATTCTACTAAATGCCTTGCTAAAACTTGTGTAGTTGTACATCACATTCTTTTCCATTTGCTTTTATAGTTTCCATTTCAAATGTCTTGGATGTTTCATATCTGAGGAATAAAGTGGAATTATTTAATAGGTGTGGTGAGGTTTGCTATTGACTTCTTCCATAAGGTATTTTATCTGATGGTTATTGAAGTCATATATGTAAAAACATTAAACTAGCAGATATGAGAGCCCAACCATCAAATGAAAACCTTTGGCTGAGCAATTATTTATAAAGAATGCACTGAAACCATTACGTTTATTCATGGAGCTCTCAATGGTTTGGAGTTCCAAACATGGCAGGCAACTGGAAGCATAAACATTCTACAAATTGGACTCTTCAGGACCAATTTACTAAAGTGCATTAACATCAAATGTTAACACGTGTAAATGTAATGTTTATCATATGTATTAGCAGCCGATGTTACTGAGATGCAAATGAGGTGCAAAGAGCTCCTGGCTCTCAGAGAATGAGTTTGAACTCTGGAGGCTAGTATGGCAGACCTGGAGGAGCTGAAACAGAGAGAAAGGTATATAAAGGAGACCTTCAGGGACAGAGTAGTCAAATCCCAACTTCAGACTGGCAGTCCTGGTGCTGCCTTGGAGGAGGAAAGTCATCTGATCAGAGTGCATCACCCTAGTGTAGTAGGAAGTGATCCTGTAGCAAGGACTTGCTCTCCAGTTGATACATTGCCCTATCACACCAAGGATGAGTATCCCAGGGCTACTGCTCAGGAGAGGAGAATTATGTCAGCTGTCATAACTGGTGATTCAATTATTAGGAATATAGATAGCTGGATAGCTAGTGGATGTGAGGATCGTCTGTTAACGTGCCTACCTGGTGCGAAGGTAGTGAACCTCACAAATCACTTAGATAGGACTTTAGACAGTGCTGAGGAGGAGCCAGCTTTCATGGTACATGTGGGCACCAATGACATAGAAGATGTGGGAGAGAGGATCTGGAAGCCAAATTTAGGCTTTTAGGTAGAAAGCTGAAATCCAGAATCTCCAGAGTAGCATTCTCTGAAATGCTCCCTGTTTCACACGCAGGTCCCCAGAGGCAGGCAAAGCTTCAGAGTTTCAATTCATAGGTGAGATGATGGTGCAAGGAAGAGGAATTCAGTTTTGTAAGGAACTGAACAACCTTTTGAAGAAGGGGGAGTCTTTTCCAAAAGGACAGGTTCCACTTTAACCAGAGTGGAATTAAGCTGCTGGTGCTAACCTTTAAAAACGTGATAGAGCATCTTTTAAACTAGAACAAGGGGGAAAGCTGACAGTCACTCAGCAGTGCAGGGTTTGGAGGAATGTATCTTTGAAGGATACTATTGAAACAGGAGAGTTGGTGCATCCCAACAGAGAGGTTCCAATTAAAGCAAAAGTAATCCATGTGCCTATAAGTAAAGAACTATCTGAGTTAAAAGATTCCAAGTTATCCCTGTTAACTGAAAAAGCAGGTTGTTAATATAAACAAAAAACATACTTTGAAATGTCTATATGCCAATGCCAGAAGTTTAAGAAGATGGGAGAGTTAGAATGTATAGCAATGAATGATGTGTAGACATAATTGGCTTCTCAGAGACCTGGTGGAAGGAGCATAACCAATGGTACAGTGCTATATCAGGGTACAAATTATACCACAATGATAGGGAGGATCAACTTGGTGGGGGTGTGGCACTTTATGTCCGGGAGGGTATAGAGTTCAACAGAATAAAGATCCTTCAAGAAACTAAATGCACAGTAGAATCTTTATGGGTAGAAAACCCATGTGTGTTGGGGAAGAATACAGTGATAGGAGTATACTATCATCCACCTGGCCAAAATGATAAGATGGACAATGAAATGCTACTAGAAATAAGGGAACCTAATCAATTTGGTAATACAGTAATAATTGGAGATTTCAATTACCCCAATATTGACTCAGTAAATGTAACATCAGGATGTGCTAGATAGGTAAAGTTCCTGGATAGAATAAATGACTGCTTAATGGAGCAATTGGTTCAGAAACCAACAATACAGAGTTATTTTAGATCTTATTCTTAGTGGAATGCAGGATTTGGTAAGAGAGGTAATGGTGGTGGGGCCACTTGGCAATGGTGATTATAACATGATCAAATTTGAATTAATGACAGGTGGAGGGGGGCAATAAGTAAATCTACTTCTCTACCACTAAACATTCAAAAAGGAAACTTTGATAAAATGAAGAAGATAGAAAAAACTGAAAAGGTACAGTTACAAAGGTTAAGAGTGTACAACAGTCATGAACACTGTTTAAAAATAACATTTTAATAGTACAGTCCAGATGTATTCCATGCATTAAGAAAGGTGGAAGGAAGGCAAAATGACTGCAATTTGGTTAAAAGGCAAAGTGAAAGAGGCTATTTTTTGAAGAAGGATCCATCTGAAGAAAATAGGAAAAAGCATAAGCATTGGCAAATTAAATGTAAACCACTGATAAGACAGGCTAAGAGAGAATTTGAAAAGAAGGTAACTGTAGAGGCAAAAAATCATAATAAAAATGTTTTAAAATATATCAGAAGCAGGAAGCCTGCAAGGGAGTCAGTTGGTCTGTTAAATGGATTGAAGGTTTAAAAGGGCACTTAGAGAAGATAAGGCATTCACAGAAAGACTAAATGAATTATTTGCTTCACTGTTTACAAATGAAGATGTTGGGGAGGTAGCTGCTCCAGAGATGGTTTTCAAGGGTGATGATTCGGATGAACTGAACCAAATCACGGTGAACCTGTAAGATGTAGTAGGCTAGATTGACATTTTGAAGAGTAGCAAATTGCCCAGACCAGATGATATACACCCCAGGGTTCTGAAAGAACTAAAAAAAGAAATGTAAGTTTTATTAGTAGTAATTTATAACCTATCATTAAAATAATCCATTTTACCTGAAAACTGGAAGGTGGCCAATGTATCCCTGAAACTTACATAGGGCTCCAGGGGTGATCAGGGAAACTATAAACCTGTGAGCCTGACTTCAGTGCCAGGAAAAAAATTGTGGAAACAATTCTAAAGAACAAAATCTCAGACATATAGATAGACATGGTTTAATGGGACACAACCAGCATGGATTTATCCAAGGGAAGTCTTGCCTCACAAATCTGCTAAATGTTTTTGAAGGGGTTAATAAACATATGGATAAAAATAAGCCAGTAGATGCAGTGTATTTGGATTTTCAGAAGGTGTTTGACAAAATCCCCCATGAGAGACTTCTAAGAGAATTAAAAAGTCATGGGTTAGGAGGCAATATTCTTTTGTGGATTGCAAACTGATTAAAAGACAGGAAACAGAGAGTAGGGTTAAAAGGTCTGTTTTCACAGTGGAAAAAGGTAAATAGTGGAGTGCCTCAGTATCTGTACTTGGACCAGTGCTTTTTACTGAATTTATAAATGATCTGGAAAGGAGAATGATGAGTGAAGTGATCAAATTTGCAGATGACACAAAAGTATTCAGAGTAGTTAAATCACAAGTGGATAGTGATAAATGGCAGGAAGACCTTGCAGGACTGGAAGATAGGGCATCCAATTGGCAAATTAAATTTAATGTGGATAAAAGCAAGGTGATCCATATAGGGAAAAATAACCCATGCTATTGTTACACAATGTTAGGTTTCATATTAGGAGTTACCACCCAAGAAAAGATCTAGGCGTCATATGGACAATACATTGAAATCATTGTATCAGTGTGTTTCGGCAGTCAAAGAAGCAAACAAAATATTAATAATTTTTAGAAAGGAATGGTGTATAAAATAGAGAATGTCATAATGCCTCTTTATCACTCAATGGTAAGACCACAGTTTGAGTACTGTGTTCAATTCTGGTTGCTGCATCTCAAAAAATATAAAGATGCACTGGAGAAGGTACAGAGAAGGGTGACCAAAATGATAAAGGGGATGGAATGGCTCCCTTGTGAGGAAAGGCTAAAGAAGTTAGGGCTGTTCAGCTTGGAAAAAAGATGACTGAGGGGGGAAATGATAGAGGTCTACAAAATCATGACAGGACTAGAATGGGTAAATGTGAATCCGTTCTTTACTCTTTCAGATAATAGGACTAGGGTCCATGAAGTTAGCAAGTAGCACATTTAAAATAAATCAGAGAAAAATCTTTTTCTCTCAACAAACAATTAAACTCTGGAATTCTTTGCCATAGGATATGGTTAAGGCAGTTAGCATAACTGGGTTTAAAAAGGTTTGGGACAAGTTCCTTGCGGAGAAATCCCTACATTGCTATTAGTCAAGTTGACTTAGAGAATAGCCACTGCTTATTACTGGCATTAGTAACATGGGATTTATATAATGTTTGGGTACTTTCCAAGTACTTGTATCCTGGAATCGCATCTGTTGGAGACAGTATGCTAAGCTTGATGGACCCTTGTTCTGACCCAGTATGACAATTTCTTATGTACTTATGTTAGAACCCATTTGATTCTTTACTAAGAAGTATATCTGAATGGAAAGGATATATTAGTAGTGAATATAGAGAGTTTGATAAGATATATTTGCTAAGACACTCCAAAAGGAGATATCAAAATGGATCATTCCAGCAAACAATATAGGGGGCTCTAGAGTGTTTCAGAGTCAGTGTTATGATTCCGGGCCGTGCCCTGGGACCTTCACTTACCTCGCGGCCAGGCCGGGCCGTGGGAACCCTTCCCCGGCCGGCCAAGCCTGAAACCCAGCCGTCGATCTCCCGTTGCTGGCCCTGCCCCCTAGGCGCCCCCCTAGGCCCCGCCGTCAACCTCCTGTTGCTGGCCCTGCCTCCTAGGCATGTGCGCGCGCCGGGGCTCTGGATTTAAAGGAGCCAGCGCGGGAAATGGAGGACAGCCCCAATGATGACGTGAGACGCTGCCGGGTTATTTAAACCCTGCAGCCACCTCTAGATCTCGCCTTGCAACGAGGTTCACTCTTCAGAGTTGCTAGTTGCTGCTTCGAACTCCGGTCTGTCTTCGGCTTCTGACTTCTGACCCTGCTTCGTCTATTGATTCCGGCTTCAGCTTTCGTTCTTGGTTTTGGCTTCTGACTTCTGGCTTCTGACCCTGCTTCGTCCATTGACTCCGGCTTCAGCTTCCGTTCCTGGTTTTGGCTTCTGACTTCTGGCTTCTGATCCTGCTTCGTCCACTGACTTCGGCTACAGCTTCAAGTTCCTGGCTTGTCTTCGGCATCTGACTTCGGACTTCTGACCTTGGCTTGTCCCTGGACTCCGGCTTCAATCCTCAGCTCTTCTACTGGTACCCGGTTTTTCGCTTGCCCGGAGGATTCTCCTAAGTCCCAGCGGCTCAGGTCCTCAAGGGCTCCTCCTGGGAGGACCGCGGGCTTCCAAGGGTGAAGTCTCTTCTTGCCTCCTGGGCTCCACCGCTTCCGTCGACTACTTCTTCGGCTGCTTCTCTGGTCCTTGGTCGCATAGGATCACTCCTAAGTCCAAGAGGCCCAGGTCCCTACAGGCTCCTCCTGGGGGGACCTCGGGTTTCCAGTGGTGAAGCCGCCTTCAAAACTCCTCTTTAGTGTCGCCTCCCGGCTGCGACGCCCACTGTGGGTCCCCACAGTGCAACGCCATCAGTCTCAGCCGGCCCAAGGGTCCATGCCCCGTAACAGTCAGTGAGTTGGATTTAGAGTCCAATAGGACAGGAAGCAGTTTTCTTCCTCTCTGCCACTGCATTGGACTGTAGGAGGGACAAAGCCAATGTTGGATCTGTGTTGTTTCCTGAGAGCGGTTACAAGTCTAGAGGAAAGGGTTTGTGAGCTATCATTAGATATGTGGATTTTTTTTGAGACCATAGTCCAAGGAAAGAAGTCAGTGGAACTCTCTCTTTCTCTCTGGTGGTGTGTCCACATCCTATCACATAGGACTTGTGAAGGTGTAACAGTTCCCTACCTTTTGGATGATAACTCTTACCTTAGGATTTCTGTTCCTACATAAGAACATAAGAAATTGCCATGCTGGGTCAGACCAAGTGTCCATCAAGCCCAGCATCCTGTTTCCAACAGAGGCCAAACCAGGCCACAAGAACCTAGCAATTACCCAAACACTAAGAAGATCCCATGCCACTGGTGCAATTAATAGCAGTGGCACTGTCTATTCCCTATGCAAACTTGATTAATAGCCATTAATGGACTTCTCCAAGAACTTATCCAAACCTTTTTTGAACCCAGCTACACTAACTGTGCTAACCACATCCTCTGACAACAAATTCCAGAGCTTTATTGTGCGTTGAGTGAAAAAGAATTTTCTCTGATTAGTCTTAAATGTGCTACTTGCTAACTTCATGGAATGCCCCCTAGTCCTTCTATTATTCAAAAGTGTTCCTGCTAGGATACAGTCTTGTTTCCATGCTATATTATTTTTCTAGCAGTTTGCTACTAAGCAGAACCAGTGCAAAGGTATTTGGCAGCCTAGGCAACTCATCCTTGCATTCCCCCTCCCCCAGAGATTTACCTGCTAGTGGTAGTTCCTGCACTCTTTGGCTCTGGGTCTCCTCCCTTGCTCTTTGGCCTCTGGTGGGACCAGATCTGCTGGTGGCACTGGGCCCCTGCCCATACTCCTTGGCCACCAGACTTCCTCCCCATGCTCTTCGACTGCCAGCGAGATAGGTTCTACCAGTGGCCATCAACTTCCTCAGGCCCTCTTCAGCCACTGGTGGAATGGGCTCCTCCGGTGGCCCAGCGCCTCCTTCTACAATTTTGCTGCTCCTCCAAGGTGTGGCATTCTGGGCAACTGCCTAGTTTGCATAATGGAAATACTGTCCTGCCAGTAAGGAATCTGGAAACCAATCAACTGTCCATTGATCCAGTTCAAGGGAAGGCATTTTCACCCTGATTTTTTCATTCAGTATGTCTAGTGCCACTCAGGCACTATATCCCAGAGGAGATAAAGGAAAATTTGCTCAACACAGTGCATAATAGGAGAAGTAAGCATAGAAGACTGTCTTGTCCTGCAGAACAAAATATTGGATGACAAATACCAAGGAGTGTTTCAGAAAGTAAAGGAACCCTTAGTGCCTATTCATTAGAAGATCCCGAGTCAGAATAAACTAAACAGGATCCTAAGAGGGTCTGCTGGTGGATGCAAAACTGAAAATATGAATATATTTGCTAAGAAATGTACTCTTTGTCAAACTGTAACACCTGAAGAAGCTGATTTTGAAGTAAAGTTTATTTTGTTGGGGCACAAAATGTGATGAGTAATTACTTGCCAGTCCTAATACCAAGAGCCCTGAAGTAAAGGTTCTGCCCTGTTTGGAATGGACTTGGGTCTGAGATGAGGTAAACCAGGACCCAGCCACTGACAATCTCCCCTTTCTGTAGAGAGGATACGGAAGGGGGCTACAGCTGCGTTACTGCAGAGCTGAAGGACACGTGTACAATTATATGCATACATGTGCACAGTATCACAAAAACGTAATTACACCTCCTCAAGAGGTACTTAAGTGTTTAGCTTTACTGCATCTGCAATGTATTTTGTGCGTTTTAACACACATACCTTTTTTTTGCTGTTCTAATAGAAAATAGCTGTTTTGCATAATTTGCATTCCATTACCTTATTAGCAAAGATTTTGCATTAAAGCTAACATAAGTTAGTTAACATGTTAACAGCACTGTTAATGCATGTTAACCATTTGCCACAGTATTAACACAGTTTAGTGCATTGGACCCTTTTTTCCCCTTGTCGTAAGAGTAATTAATTAATGAAACGAAAAATGAAAATTATTAGGTGATAGATTTAAAGGCTATATATACTACTTACTGGTGTGTCTCTTCTGACAAATTCCACTAGAGCTCTTGAAGACATGGGCTAAGATACTTGAATGCTGAAATGATATTTACTTTATTTATATATTTGCATCTCAGGTTTAACAATAATGCCATGCAGTGCCACAGATTCTATCAGTTTTGTGATAACAAGATCTGCAGCTTGTAAAATCTGCTTCCTCTGGGCTATAATATGGATTATGTCACTCATTTCCCTGTCTCCCCTATTTATCATACCTTATAGCATGGGTGAAGGACCAGTGGTAGCTCAGGAGCACATGGTTCATCGGAAGGTACCATATATTCAAAGGAGGAATTACAGAAGGACCTTGCAAGACTAGGAGACTGGTCATCTTAGTGGTAGATGAAATTTAGTATGGACAAGTGCAAAGCGATGTACATAGGGGAAAATAATCCCAACTTCAAGTACACAATGCTGAGTTCTGTATTAGAAATCACCACCTAGGAAAGAGACCTCTGAGTCCTTGTGAACAATACTTTGAAATCCTCAGCTCAGTGTGTGGCAACAATCAAAAAAGCAAATAGAATGTTAAGGATTATTGGGAGAGCAATGGAGAATAAGAAATATTATAATGCCTCTGTATTGGTCTGTGATGTGAGCACACCTTGCAAATTGTGTGCAATTTTGTTCATTCTATAGACAGAGCAGAACTAGAAAAGCTACAGAGAAAGGCAGCAAAACTGATAAAGCAGATGGAACAAAGAGAAGCTGAACAGGTGAGGGCTCTTCAGCTTGGAGAAGAAATGAATGGGATTATAAAATCTTGGGTGGGGTGGAGCGGGTGAAGAGGGTATGCTTATTTACCATTTCAAAGTATAACAGATTTAAAACAAATTGTAGAAAATATTTTTTCACTATCAGGTTGTGGAATCTGTTGCCAGAGGACGTGATCAAGGAGATTAGCATAGCGAAATTTAAAAGAAGTTTGGAAAAGTTCCTTCAGAACAAGTCCATAAGCAGTCATTAACCAGGTAGACTTGGGAAAGCCATCATTTATCCCTGGGAAAGAGCCACAAGAAATAGAGCTACTCTTTGGGGACCCACCAGGTACTTGTGGCCTGGACTGGCCACTTTCAGACAGGATGCTGGACTCAGTGGACCTTAGTCTGAACAAGCATGGTACTTGGATTCTTCTCTTCCTATGTATGCACTGTCTAAGTGTCTAATGGTTTCATTCACATCTGGAGAAAGGTGGAGGAAACCTACTTTGCATATCCCAGTTACTGATATTACTACATATTGTGGTTTTGAAGTCAGAATAATTTGGTTGGGGGGGAGGCATTTAATTTGTAGGTTCATTGTATAGGTGTAAAAGGTGCACTGTTATATGGAGGCAGCACCTACAGTTCCCCTGCTCTCTCTTTTGAGGGACAATTTTCAATAGCTCACATAGTTGTAAAGCACATAGGAACGGCTCTACCTGCAGACTTTGTAGTTCATTTTCATAGGGAAACTACCTACATAATTTGCACCTGCTATTTCTGTTTATTCCCCCATCCTAAACACAGAAATCCCTCTTCTTTAAGCTTCCTAAAAGTGCACGCATTGTACAAGATGGCATGCATTTTAGCTGCCTCGAAGGACACAGTTTTCAACCAGGGCACTTTAGCTAGGTAACTCTTAGTTATCTGGCTAAATCCCTTTGCAAATTGTCCTCCCTATTGTCATTTCTGTTATTCAGAGACACCGTTTTACTTTCCACAACAGTAATCCTCTTGGCCTCTTGTTTGTGGGAATTATGAGCTCTGCCAGCAGGCCATGTCAGGGTTTAACACTAACTTCCCTTCTCCCTGGCCTTTGCACTGAATGAAGCACGACTAGTGCATCTAAATCGTTAGCTTATAATTAACCCTGATTGCCTGAAAGAAGAGCTAGTTGCCACGTAGTCAGATGCAGGATAAAGACAGGAGGTATAGGATTCAGCAGCCAATGAAATGATCCGTACACACCCCCTGAGCCAAGCCAATAGTGTAGTGACACGTCTGTATGCTATGGGGAGAGGAGCCAATGATGTGATGACACATTGTATGCTATTGAATGTATGCACAATAAAAAGGGGACCCACGGGAGTGGTCCTTCCCTTTTCCTGCCTGCCATGAATCCTGCCTGATGTGTCTTCATTGCCTCGATACTTGTTTTTAAACTTTTATTTCCTTCAGCAGGCTTCAATAGTAAAATCTACAATTCATGAAGGAAATTTACAATAGCACAATGCAAAGTCATACAAATAGTGGTTACAGAGAGGGCAATAATGAAGTTCCTTTCTGCAGGCACAATAACATTTTATCTGTGGAAATCAGAGCTTTCATTATTGTCCAAAATGTCCACAGGTAAAAGTATGCACACTGGTCAATCCATGGCGTGAAAAGGCAGTCTGGGTTGGGTAGGGGGTGGAGACTAGAACAATATGTACAGTTGTACATAACTAAAACTACCTGTGTTGTTTCAAATGGAAAAATGAACCACAGAGAAAGCAGGCACAATCTCTGCAGGTCATTTTTAGAGGGGCAATAAGCAAAGCAACAGCTTATGTGGACTTTTGCTTTAATTATTAGTGCAAATCCCCCTGGTGAAAGTACTCATGGAGTTTTCACCCTCTCAGGCAGCTGTAATTATTGTCCCCTATATGTCTACATGCAACTTGGAATTAATTTAAAAAAAATCACTCTACCATTTCTGTATAACCCTTCTTTTCTCTTTCTGTACCATATAACTCTCCTGTATTTATTTATTTTAAAAATGTATATGTTGTTCCTTCCTGTGTTCTGGGCGGCTTCCAGATAAAACATTCATAATATAAAATAAAAAAAACCCAAAACAATAAATTAAAAATATAGTAAGATAAAATACAATAAAATAAAATAAAATACAATTAAACTTATAGCATAAATAATATGTGTGCTGCTGCCTAGTAATTTCAATACCTGCATTTAGTAAAAAGCTAATTGAAACAAGTGAGTCTTTATTTGCTTTTTAAACATTTTTGGGCATGCCTGTTTCCTCAGAGAAAGAGGAAGGTAATTCCACAAACAGCCCTTGCCATGCATAACACCTGGTCATGTGATTCACAAAGGGGAATAGTCTTATGACTAGGCACATTGTGAAATCATTGGCCTTCAGACCTTAGATTTCTTACTGGTCTATGTATTTTTGGCAGAAAATTGAAGTTTATAGACAGATCAGTATTAAGTACATTTTGAATCATTACTGAATTCTAAAATGTACTGAGAGTATTTGAACTCCGCAGAGGATAAATTAGCACTTTGTTAGATCTTCCTATCCAGACCTACACAGAAAAAAATGTACCGTACTTGTTAGTTCACATGCATGCTGCAGTTCCAGGATGGCAGCAGCAGCAATCTCATTTTCAATGCATATGGGCTCCACAAAGCAGGATCCCCCTCCACTGCAAGAGGAGACCCAGGTTAGGACAGATACTCCTTATCTCACTTGGCATCTCCCAGGCAGCAGGCATTTGTTTATCTAAGCAATTGTGGTCTTCTTCCTTCTCCTCCTCAGCCCTGCCAGCAGAGCCTTGTATCTGAATACTAATGTCTGTAAGCCAGACTGACAGGCTTTGGGGGCTAGGGTTGGAGATGGGGAAGAGATCTATATCATGTCTCCAGCAATAACTGAAGGAAGAAAGCTTATTTTGGCCTCCCAACTCCCACCCCAAATCTTCAGAACCAGAAAAGGTAATATTTGATATTTCATCAGTAAAATATTGCCATTTTGCCTTATAATTCTGTTTGCACGCATATCTTAATTGTATGAATGGAGTGAATTTTATAGCCGCATTCAGGTTTCTCTTTAAAAAAAAAATCTTTAACTCTTTGCAGCATAAACTCCTAATAGCTAGAGTGGAGGAGAAGTTCACTGGCTGGTGTAGTAGGCTGAAACCTAGAAAAGATAAGGTTCAAATCCTGCTGATGCTCCTTGGGACTTGGGCAAATAACTTCACTCTCCATTGCCTCAGACACAAACTTAAGGCCCCATTTATTAAGCATTCTTTCCCCTAGGTACAAAATGAGAGGGAAATCTTTAGTAAATAGCTCTCTTAGGATTTGATTCATCAAGGTATTTTCCCATAGACACAGAATGGGAGAAAAGTCTTAGTGAATCAGGTAGTTAGATTGTGAGCCCTCTGGGGACAAGGAAATACCTTCTGTAACTTGCCTTGAGCTATCAATTAACTCAATTATTTTTTTCTTAAAAAATGCCATTTTATTGTTTTATTGCTTAAAGCTTCACTAGTAGAAGAGAACCTTTTGTTGATCCCTTTGCATTGAAGAAAA
Organism: Rhinatrema bivittatum; assembly: GCF_901001135.1. Classification (NCBI taxonomy): domain Eukaryota; kingdom Metazoa; phylum Chordata; class Amphibia; order Gymnophiona; family Rhinatrematidae; genus Rhinatrema; species Rhinatrema bivittatum. The sequence continues at coordinate 119,197,332 of NC_042620.1, read as the reverse complement.
GCTTCCCCTGGAATGCTTTGCTGGTTTCTAGTTTCATTGAATGAACAGATCATTGTTTGCATGTACTCTACCGTACTTCAGATTCTGTTAGTAGCAAGAGTTGGGGCATCTATGCCTCAAAACAAAGGCCTCAAGTGCCACAAGCTAATCGGGGTTTCAGGATATCCACAATGAATATGCATGAGATACAATTACATGTAACGGAGGAAGTGCATGCAAAAGCATCTCCTGCATATTCAGTGTGGATATCTTGAAATCCCAACTGGTTTGCGGCACTGGAGCATTGGAGTTGGCTACCCCTGGCCTACAGCATAAGACTCACCTGGGCTGTGCTGTCCAATGAACAGTGTTCATAGAAACAGATGCTTTTAATGACCACAATACATCAGCATTTATGGCTCTTTAAATCAGTAAAAGCAACAATGTTTCAGTATTCACCTAAATCATAATCCAGAGAGTTAACACAGATATGATTGAAGGTAATATATAAATAAATGAACATTTTCTGTTTAAGGATGTTAAATCACTTTTCATTATTGGAAAAAGTAATATAGACCTAGATTCATCAAAATGCAATAAATATAGCAGAAATAGCACCCGCATCTCATAGTAATTCCCAAACGCACAATACATTTATTGCACCCGTTTTATTTTTCGCATTGCATGCTGATTAATCCACCGCAGGTACAGTACTGTAAGTTTTCTATTTATACCACTGTAAGAGGGGGCACTATTAACTCGGGGTGAGGTTTGGGGGGGGGGGTAGGGTAGGTTTTGGGGGGTACTCATCAAGCTAGGTAGAGCATACGTTGTACAAATCTTTTACCTTTTATCGCTCCAAATGACAGAAAATCTTCAGTGATGTCAACTTTGCAGCTCGTACCTCTGACTGTGTTTATATAAAACTGCCCTCCAAAATCTACCTCATCCCTCCAAGCTTCACCCCGAGTTAAAAGTGCTCCCTCTTACAGTGTTTTAAATAGTAAACTTACAGATAGCTTTCTATGGAGTCTCTCTCTGTTAACATTTTCAGTCAGTGTGCCATGCGAATGTGTTAACCCTATCATGTAGTGTATTTTTTTAGTATACTGTATATTTAAATGAAGAGCTTGCTCAGTACTGGCTTCCACAACAGAAATTTATTTAGACATACATTTTACTGTATAATACCTCAAAACTAATGTACTGTTTTTAGTTTTTTATTCTGAGACAGATAAAGTGGAACTCATGGGTCTTTGGTCTTTAAATCATGAAAATGTTTTTTCAGGGTGTTTAGTGCTTCTGAGCCAGGCAGGTTTGCTAATGCTGAAAACCAGTGTCCTCTACTATTCATTTAGCAAGGACAATGGGGCTGATGTAATAAAACCTGTGCTAAAACATTTTAATATGGGTTTTACTTAACGCACACATTAAAAACAAGGGTCTCCACAAGATGCAGTAATCTAATGGGATGCACATTGAGCAGGAGTAAAAAAAAAAGCACACTAAATGGAAAAAGTACGCTAAAATGTGAGTTAGCCTGAAAAATCTGAGCTAATGTAGAAAACTGCTTTAAACAGGCAGGTGCCTGACATTGGAAGGAGTGTGACCAAAATGACCATGCATGCGAGAGTGCTGCTGAGCATGCCGGCGTGGGCACAATCTCACATGCAAGGTCATTTGGGCAAAGCATGCCAAGTGAAATCAAAGGTTAAGTTCTCTAGGTTAGGCACCTACGGCAGAAGAGTATTCATTTTGGGGCTGTGCGTCCCTAATGGTTATAGCTGACTATTCCAGAGAGCTCACCCTTTGATTTCACTTGGCATGCCTTGCCCAAATGTGAGATTTGTGCCTAAATTGGGATGCTCAGTGCAGTCTTACATGCAAGGCCATTTTGGTCACAAGCCTTCCAACTTCAAGCACTCACCTCTTTATTCCAGTATTTTATTAACTCCTTGGCCTGAGGTGGAGAAAAAGTCAATTTATATTTCTGATGACCATGATGTTCTATTGCTGTGCCCATGTGCTAGTGTCTAGCTGTTTTTACCGCACTGGACACAGCAATAGAATAACTTTGGCCACCAGAAATGTGAACGTACTCCATCTCAGACCAAAAAGGAGTACGCTCTCTGGTGCTTGTACCTACAGCTAACAGGGGTGGCTCAAGGCAATCTACTGCCTGAGGTGAGGAAAAAAAAACGCCCCCTCGCCCCCAAGGCATGGTGCAGGTCAAATCACAGAGAGAGCAGGGGGAGGGGAAGCAGGGGGAGTGTAGCCCTCTTGGTGATTTGAAATGCTGGGGAAGGGGGGGAATGCGAGGGTCAGGGTTCCCAGAGTGGCAAATAGAGTGTTAGAGATATTCTAGGAAAAATCCCGCAAAAAAGCAAGAAACTTGCAACCCCTTTGGTATTAGGCCTATTGTAAAGTGTGTACGGTGTGAGCTTGGCCCTCAGAAAGCTATGAATAAACTGAATTACAAATTACATTACAGTAAACCTCCCATACCAAAACAGCACTAACTGCCAGAGCTCAAACAGTATCAACCCTGCCCATGAAAAGCAACACTGCAGATATCACACCAGGCACACCAATACACCTCCTATTAGGAAAGCAGAACAAGCCAGGAACAGAAGAACAGAAGAAGTTGCCATACTGGGTCAGACCAAGGGTCCACATCAAGTCCAGCAGTGGCCAATCCAGGATACAAGTACTTGTCAAGTACCCAAACATTAAATAGATCCCATGCTACTAATGCTGTTAATAAGCAGTGGTTATGCCCTAAATCAATTTGACTAATAGCAGTTTATGAATTTCTCCTCCAGGAGCTTGTCCAAAGCTTTTTTTAAACCCAGCTATGCTAACTTCCTTAATCACTTCCTCTGGCAACGAATTATAGAGCTTAATTGTGCATTGAGTGAAAAAGAATTTTCTCCTATTTGTTTTAATTATGTTGCTGGCTAACTTCACAGAATGCTCCCTAGTCCTTGTATTATCTGAAAGAGTAAACAACTGATTCACATTTACCCATTCTAGTCCTCTCATGATTTTGTAGACCTCCATCATATTCCCCCCTGACCATCTCTTCTCCAAGCTGAACAATCCTAACCTCTTTAGCCTTTCCTGATAGGGGATCCATTCCTTCCCCTTTATCATTTTGGTTGCCCTTTTCTGTACTTTCTCCAGTGCAATTATATATTTTTTGAGATGCGGCAATCAGAATTGAACACAGTACTCAAAGTGCGGTCTCACAATGGTGCAATACAGAGGCATTATGATATTCTCTGTTTTATTCACCATTCCCTTCCTAATAATTGCTAACATTCTGTTTGCTTTTTTGACCACCACAGCACATTGAGCCAACAATTTCAATGTATTTTCCACTATGATACCAACATCTGTTTTCTGAGTAGTAACTCCTAACATGAAACCCCAAATTGTGTAATTACAACATGAGTTATTTTTCCCTACATGCATTATCTTGCACTTGTTCACATTAAATTTATCTGCCATTTTAACGCCCAGTCACCCACTCTCATAAGGTCCTCCTGCAGTTTATCACAATCCTCTTGTGATTTAACTACTCTGAATAATTTTGTGTCATCTGCAAATTTGATCACTTCACTTGTCATTCCTCTTTCTAGATCATTTATAAATATATAGATCTCTAAACAGAAAACGCACGCCAGCAGAATACTTCACCTCAGTCACACATGCAGAACATAGGCCAGGATTCATCATTCAATGCAGAATGATGAATCCTACGAAAACAGGGGCGGGGAAAAGGGGGGTCGGGCCTATGAAAGCCCGCAGCCTTCGCACCACTGCGGTGCGCCGGCTGCCAGCTTTCGCACCGAATAGTACCACCATGAAAGGTGGTGCTATTCGGCGAAAATACCGCTGACTCCGCCCCTCCCTGCCCCGACTCCTCCCCTCCCCCTAATTTGCATCATATCGCATGCGAAAAGGCCCTTTTCGCATGCAATAAGGGTTTACAAAATAACCCCCATAGACAGATCCTCACCAAATATAGAATAGGAGATCATAAACTATAAATAGAAACATGCAGACAAAGCTGAACTGGAAACCGCAACAAAGCCAGACAAGCAGTACAACAATGGAAAAATAAAAATATCACCATTCTTTATAAAACATAGAACAATAAAAACATAAAATATAAATAATACTAAAACCATACTAATAAAAAGAGTATTTAAAACAGCTGATGAATAGAACATCCAACAATCAAAAACTGTAAAAGTTTTAAAAATTTCCCTAATACCTATAAAATATTTTAAAACAGCAGACACATGAAATAGCATCCAATAATTAAAAAGAATAAAGGATTTAAAAAAAATTAACCTGCTTTCCATAAGTAGGAACTGTTGATTCCAGACACCCTGAGATTGTTGTGAATTAATCAGAGGTGGTTACCTTCACAAGTTTTCTTCTCTCTTTCATATACACTCTGTAAAACACATGTTCATTCTTATACACACTCTCTCATATGCTCACTCAAACGGTCCCTGACACTCACACATGCTGACTTACTGACTTGTTCACTCACATACACTCACTGCTCGCACACATGCTCTCACGCCCATACACAAATATGCTCTCCGACTTTCACATATGTTCTCTCTCTCATACTCACATACTGATTCATGCTCTCTCTCATCCTCACACACACACACACACACACACACACACACTTGTTCACTGACACTCACGTGCTGTCATGCTCACATACATGCTCACTCACACACACACATGCTCTCACTCAAAAACACACATTCATTGGCTCAGGTGCTTTCTCTCTCTCTCTTCTCCCCTCTGAATAAATAAAAAAATATGAGTTTTTACTTACACTGGTGGTCAGGGAGACCCAGACTGGGCCCCAAGAATAGGATTTGGATGGGCTGCCTGTTGCTGCTTCATTTCCTCCCTTGGTTTGGGAAGGGATTGGGAGGAAGGACCAGATGAAAATGTTTGTTTTTTGTTTTTCACTTACTTTTATGTCATGGCCCAGCAGCTGAGAGCAGGGTTGGCCTGCTCACAGCCTCCTGTCAGCTGCCGGAAAAAGCATGTGAGGGAAAGAGCCAGGAGTGCAGCAATGAGAGAAAAGAGGTACCTGAGCAGCGGCAATGGCAATGGCAACAGATGCATGGAGCCACCGCTGCTGTTACTGCTGCCATCACTGCTGTGCCGGTAAAAAAAAACCCCCAAAAACAGAAGGCAGACCCTCCGGGGAGGCTCCTGCTCTGTGATAAAAGATTGTGCGGGGTCCGGTGTTGGATGTAGTGGCTCCACGGGCACAGGGCCGCAGCGACCAAGACAAACCCCATGGTCCTCCTGCCTGGCTTACTGCACAGCCGCTCTCTTTTTTTCTTCCCGCAGTGACTGAGAACCCTGCAGACTTGTCGGCAGCGCTGCACGTTGATGGGCCTGAAGGCAGGGTGAGGTGGCCATGGATGGAGAGTTCTGAAGGCCAATTTTTGCCGCCTCAAACTTTTGCCGCCTGAGGCCACCTCCTCACCCTGCCTCATGATCGAACCGCCCCTGACAGCTAAACAAAACATAAGCTCTCTGGGGTAGGCACCTTCAGCTGAATAGTAGCACTTTGGTGTTGTACATCCTGACTTTGGAATATTGTTCAGCTGCAGGTGCCCTCCCCAGAGAGTTTATGCATTGTTCAGCTGTAGGATCCAGCCCCAGAGAACTTACATTAGAAATTTAATTCCTTCCTGGGTCAGAGGTGGAGTATCTCTTGGGCACAATAATAGACAACATTGGCCACCAGAAATGTGAGTTTACTCTACCTCCGAAGAGTTAAATTTCCAATATAAGCTCTCTGAGGCAGGAACCAGTCACGGGTTTTCTTTGTTTCCCTAAACAACTGGACTGTATGCACACAGTGCTAAAGTGTGTGCTGTTGGTGCCCACCCAGTCAGCCTATGCTTTGTTCATCTAGCTGTAGGTGCTTTACTTGCCATTCTTTGTCAAAATGGGCTTGCGTGACAATGTTCCCACAAGTTGAGATGCACAACACCAATCTCACATGCAATGCCATTCTGGCAAGGAATGGCAAATAAAATCAAAGCATAAGCTCTCTGAGATAGGCACCTTCAGCCATACAGAATGTACTTTGGCGCTGTGCATCTGACTTTGGTGTCCTGTTCAGCTGTAAGTGCCTTCCAAGAGAGTTGTATGCTTTATTCAATGAGCTGTTGGTGCCCACTCCAGAGAGCTTATGCTTTGATTTTATGTGTCAGCCTTGAATGCATGAATTTGCTTTCTAGAATAAGCACTTACAGGTAGCTGAATAAAGTAAAGTGTAAGCTCCCTGGTGTACAGTTAAACAGTACACCAAAGTCTGGATGCACAGTGCCAATGTACTGTTCAGCTATAGGTACCTTCCATGAGAGCTTACTGGAAATTAAACTCCTGCGCCTGAGGTAGAGAATTATACACTAACGCACTGGGCACAGCAATAGTGTAACATGGCTACCAGAAATGTGAGTTAAGTTTTACTCCTGCTCTGACCCAGGAGTTACATTTCCAGCATTAAGAAAATGTGCTTTAAGCTGTCATTAACACAGCTCCCTACAAAGCTGGCTATTAGCTAATGCCTTCTTTTAAATGGGATTTGCATGCACCCAAGCTAAGCAATCCATGGGTTTCTTAGCACAGCTTTTTCAGCAGTAAAACCCATATTACATACTTGAGTAAGGTTAGCTCTGAAAAACCCAAGCTAAAACATGAGTAATAACTCACGGTAGGCTCCTCTGCTCCAATATGGGCAGGGGTAGTGTGAACTTTCTTATATTGCCCGGCCAGAAAGTCTGAACTCTGCTTGGAAGAGATCACAAAATAGTGGCTTACAAGAATGAGCTTCTCTTGTAAGCCAGGCTTTGTTGGGTATGATCTCAATCTTTCTGATGTACTGCTAGAACGCATCTTAATACTTTACTTGCATTGTGCCAAAGGCATCTTCCTTTTGCAGCTCCTAAGGTGTAATACAGCAGCATATCAAGGTGAGCTTAGAAGTTGTTTGCAATCAAGCCAGTGGGGCTCAGGGAAATTGGGACTACTTTTGCTTCTTTATATTCCACATTTTACAGCACTTCAAGGTGTATTACATTCAGGTACTGTGGGTATTTCTCTATCCTCAGAGGGCTTATAATTTGAGTTTGTATCAGAGCCAATGGAGAGTAAAGTGACTTACCTAAGGTCATAAGGAGTGACAGTGGGGCTTGAACACTGGTCTCCTGGTTCATAACCTGCTGCTCTAACCATGAGGCTACTCCTCCACTTGTTTCCTGCTTTCTTATTGCACTTCTTGGTACTTGATGATCTTCTGTCTCTTCTTACATAGCCTAGAAAAGTCAATTACTACTGACACTTCTATTGGCAATGTTGTTCTTGTGTTTTTCTTCTCTACCACAATGTCTAGCAATGAGCTTTTTATTAGTTAGAATGGGAACTGGATTGGTGCAGGGAGAGGATTTTTATTCTCTGCAAATCTGCCAGGATCATGATCCCTAGTAAAGATGACACAGTAATTAAGTTTGACACAGTAATTAAGTTTCCATTCTTGTTCAAGATTGTCCTTTTTGCTGAGACTGTCAACAAGGATGCCAATCAATATAAAAAGTGTGATATGAACACATGTCCACTGGACTGAGATCAGCAACTTGTTCATGTTGGTTTCTATATGACCTTCATATGGTGCTGACATTTCATCACCACCAATCTGAGCAAGATTTGACCTGATATCCTAATGGTAAAAGGCTCATATCCATTCTTATGTCAATCCACTGAGTCAACTAACCCTTCTTGAATCTACAGGAGTTAATTTGAATTTCTAATATGTATTACACTCACATAGAAATGAATTTTCATACCATAAGCAATAATACTAAGAAGAAAGGCAATTTATTATGTTTCCATTAAGCTTAAATTAAAGGGAGGAATAGTTGAGCAAGAGTTGGAACTTTGCAGTGGTAAATGTTAATTCATTTGTCTCCGACAAAATCATCTTCTAGTAAACATTGACAGTTTGAAAATGAACTGGTTGAAACCATGATCAGGAAAGCATGATTTAAGAAAAGAAAATATATTTCTTCTGATTTACATTTTAAGGAATCCTGGCAACTAATATAATACAAGGATTTTCCTCTAGGTATAATATAGGGAAAACTTTTAATAAATCATGCCCAGGTCAAGCAGAAAACCTCTATTTTTACATTCTGCCTTATCTGCAGTAAGTCTCAAACAGATATGAATTGACACTATTTCATTCAAGGACACCTAATGCTGGAAAGTGTAGCAGCTCTATAAGCTGGTGAAAGATATGCTATAACATCTCTCTCTCTCTCTCCCTCCCGCTCTCTCTCTCTCTTTCTCTCTCTCTCTATATATGTATAGAGATAGATAGAGCTCTCTCTCTCTCCACTCTCTCTCTCTCTCTGTATATATATATATATATATAGATAGATAGATAGATAGATAGAGCTCTCTCTCTCTCCCACTCTCTCTCTCTCTCTCTCTCTCTCTATATCAGTGGTTCTCAACCTTTCTAATGCCTTGACCCCGTAATACAGTTCCTCATGTAGCGGTGACCCCTCGCCCCGCCCTCGCCCCGCGAGGGTGGGACGAGGGTGGGACGAGGGTGGGGCTTTGGCCATATGGGGGCGGGTTTATGGATGGGGTTGGATTTTAGTGCATACTTATTTATTATGACATTTATAAACAGAACCACCATTCCTCATAAAACAATAAAATTAAGAAACATAAAGCATCAGTTATAATAGTAAAACCATACTAATAAAAGAATATTTTAAAATTACTGATAAATAGAATTTATATTAATTAAAATCATATACATTTTTATAATTTCCCAAACACCAATAAAATATTTCAAAACAGCACATATATCAAATAACACACAATAATTAAAACTAATAAGGATTTTAAAAAGCCCCTGCTGTCCATACATGGGAGCTCTTGATTTCCAGTCACCCTGATATTGTCGAGGATTAGGAGGTTATCCTCCCTCTCTCACACATACTCTCACATGTCCATTCTCTCTCATACATACACTGTCACATACATACACATTCATGCTCTTATACCACCATAACCTCTCGCTCTCACAGACACTGATACACTCTCAGGGTGTAAGACACTCTCCCCCCCCCCCACTCACACACACTCTTACTCCCCTGGATTTTCTCATACACACTCATGCTCTCACTCTTACTGGCTCCCTCACAACCTCAGAGCCTCTCAGATAAAACTCTATGCAGCAGAAATAATGCTGAATGTTGAGAATTGTGTTATGCTGACTAATCTGGAAAATGCACTAATTTCTACATGAGTCATAATGAATCAGTCCTCAGCTGCAGGCTTCAATTGATTATCCTGGCTCCCTTTAATTTAATGTTTGCCAAATACAGTTCATGTGTAACAGCAATCCTAATTCTCCACCAGATCAAGCTGATTTCACATCCCACTTCATACTTTGTCACCTCCAGCTGAGTCAAACAATTAATCTAATTACTGCCACTGCTGCCACGTGGCTATTGGGGAGGTGCTGATTGCTGCTATTGGCACTGAAGCCCATTCTGCTGCCTCCTCTGTGCAGGCCCCCTGGGTTTCCACTTCCTCCATGTTGATCTCGTACATTGTGAGATCCGCCATAGAGAAAGTGCTACTCTTGCACATTCCCAAAGATTACATGTGCCAATCAGTAAAAAGTAATTTTTTTTTTTTTACATCTGCTTCCCTTTATTTTTTTGCCATTTCCTTTTATATTGCCTTTTTTTCTGTTTCTTTTCTCTCCACCTGTCTTCTTCCCTCAAACACACAATCAGGTTCTCATTCTCACATGCATTTCTCTCACACACACACAGGATCTCACTGTCACATGCTCTTTCTGTCATGCAATCATTCATACACACAGTCTCTCACTGGCACAGGCTGTCTGAGTCTCACACACAGGTTCTCACACCCCCACATGCTGCCTTGCTCAAGCACAGGCTCTCACTGTCACATGCTGTCTCTTTCACACACGCAGAGGCTCTCACATGCTGTCTCTGCAAACACACACAGTCTCTCAATTCACTCTCACACACAATCTCTCAACTCATCTCATACTCGCACACACCTCTCTCTCACCTCTGGGCCTCTTCTTTACGGGTTGCCACAGGATGGGCTCTGCAGCGGCCCTAGTCTTCCCGCCCCTCTGCTCCTCTTCTGCACGCGGCTGATGCGCCTCCTCCTTCCTGCCCATGCGGCTCCGGCAACATTTGTCTTCCGGGGCAGGGCGGGCAGGAAGTACCGTATTTTTTGCTCCATAAGACGCACCTAGGATTCAGAGGGGGAAAATTAAAAAAAAAAAAAATTGTGCTAAACCGGCTCTGCGTCTGGGCATCTTATGGAGCAAATTAGGGGAGTGCATAGCTTTTTTTTTTCTCCCCATTTTGTTTTCGGGTCTGGGGAGGGCCATTTCGGTCCACTCCCCAGATCAGAAAACTTTTTTCTCTGGGAACCCCTCCCCAAAAAAAACCCCATCCCACACTTTAAATTAACAACCCCCACCCTCCTGACTCCCCCAAGACCTGCCGACTTAATTTACCACAACCCCCCACCCTCCTGACCCCCCCCCAAAGACCTGCCGACTTAATTTACCGCACCCCCCCCAAGACCTGCTGACTTAATTTACCGCAACCCCCCACTCTCCTGACCCCCCCAAGACCTGCCAAACGTCCCTGGTGGTCCAGCGGGGGTCCAGGAGCGGTCCGGGAATGATCTCCTGGGTGTGGGCCGTCGGCTGCCAGTAATCAAAATGGCGCCGACGGCCCTTTGACGTCACTATGTCACTGAGACCGACCAATAGCAGCGGTCGGTCCCAGTGACATAGTGAGCGCAAAGGGCCGTTGGCGCCATTTTGATTACTGGCAGCCGACGGCCCACGCCCAGAAGATCGTTCCCGGACTGCTCCTGGACCCCCAGAGACGTTTGGCAGGTCTTGGGGGGGGGGGGGTCAGGAGGGTGGGGGGTTGCGGTAAATTAAGTCGGCAGGTCTTGGGGGGGTCAGGAGGGTGGGGGGTTGCGGTAAACTAAGTCGGCAGGTCTTGGGGGAGTCAGCAGGGGGGGGGGTTTGTTAGATTTTTGTTTGCTTTTTATTTTATATTCGCTCCATAAGACGCACATACATTTTCCCCCCACTTTTGGGGGAAAAAAAGTGCGTCTTATGGAGCGAAAAATACGGTAAGTAGGAGGAGCACCGCAACACGCTCCCTTTTGGGGTTGGAGGAGGCAGGTCTCCAGCTTCGCCCTGCCTCCCCGCAGCAGCCGCGGCGCCGCGGACCGGCAAAAAACCCCAACGACCTGGTACTGGTCTGCCCGACTGGGCTGTTGGGGTCGGTCCGCAGACCAGTTTTGGTCGAACGACCTGTGTTTTGGTCGAACGACCAAAACACAGGCGACCCCTGTGTTTTGGTCGTTTGACCCCCGCCGGGGTCGCGACCCACAGGTTGAGAACCGCTGCTCTATATATATATATGTATATAGGAGTGAATTTTTAAAGGAGTTACACATGTTATAGTAACATATATCAAAAGCCCATTTATGCACGTAAACCCTTTGGAAAATTCAGCCCTATGGAGTGAACTTTCAAAGGAGTTATAGAGGTAAAAGTAGCAATTTTCAAAAGTCCATTTACACGTGTAAAGTTCATTTATGTGCACAAATCCTTTTGAAAATTACCTCCATAATGTGTAGCAATGAGGTGAAAATAAAATCTGTTTGATCTTTCATCTCTTATTTATTCTATTTTTAACACTTTTACTTATAAAAGTTGAAGATTTTTAAGTAATCAGACAAAAAAGTTGACTGCCTGTTACACGGGCATTGCTAATGCACTGCTCTCTTTATGCAGTAGCCACAATTCAGTTTAAAGCATATTCTTTTAGGAGTGAATTTTCAAAGGAGTTACACATATAAGTAGCCTATATCGTAATAATTTTCAAAAGCCCATTTACACACATTATTCCTTTTGAAAATTGCCTCAATAGTGCAATGACTCCTTTTGAACATAAGAACATGCCATACTGGGTCAGACCAAGGGTCCATCAAGCCCAGTGTCCTGTTTCCAACAGTGGGCAATCCAGGCTCTAAGTACCTAGCAAGTACCCAAAAACTAAGTCTATCTCATGCTACTGATGCTAGTAATAGCAGTGGCTATTTTCTATTAAGTCAAATTGATTAATAGCAGGTAATGGACTTCTCCAAGAACTTATCCAATCCTTTTTTAAACCCAGCTACACCAACTGCACTAACCACATCCACTGGTAACAAATTCCAGAGTTTAATTGTGCGTTGAGTGAAAAAGAACTTTCTCAGATTAGTTTAAAATGTGCCATATGCTAACCATGGAGTGCCCCCTTGTCTTTCTATTATCCGAAAGAGTAAATAACCGATTCACATTTACCCGTTCTAGACCTCTCATGATTTTAAACACCTCTATCATATCCCTCCTCAGCCGACTCTTCTCCAAGTTGAACAGTCCTAACCTCTTTAGTCTTTCCTCATAGGGGAGCTATTCTATCCCCTTTATCATTTTGGATGCTGGAACTTTTATACAGCAAATCTTAGCCATTATCACAATCCCAAGTTTACAGTGACTAGAATTTTTTTTTAATTATGTGGCAAAGTTTCAGTAATGCTGCAGCAATTCTAAGGTATATCTGCATATATTTGCATGATATTGTATACTATGAAATATATGTTATTTTTCATAATACAAAAAAATACCTTAACAACATTGTTTGTTTATATATAATTTATTTTGCTCTTTTTGTCAGTTTTAGGGATGGGGGGAAAAGGGATCTCAGGTTTTGATGCAGGGGAGAGAGGGAGAAGAATGGTGCAGAGAGAGGATTTTGGGGATGGGGATGAGAAAGAGGGAGGACCAGGGATGCAGAGGGAAGAGGAAGAGAGAACTTAGGATATGGGAAAATAAAAAGTGAAGACTGGGGATGGGAATGGGGGATCTCACGGGGAAGAAAAAGAGGGCGAGGAATGAGGTTTCAGGATCTTGAGGGGTGAGGTAAGGAAGTAAGAGTGGGAGGAAAGTTCCAGGATCAGGAGTAGAGCACTGCAAAAAGAATTCTGGTTCAGGGGAGGAAGGCACGAGTTCTGCTCCTCCTTGTACCGCCTTTTTTTTCTCTCCAACTCTCCCCTCTCTCATTTTTCTCTCTCTTCTTCCACCAACCTCAATGCTCTTTCTCATTCACATTCCTGGAGCCCTCTCTCATCCCCGGTGCCAGTCCTTTGTCTCTCTTTCACATATGTAAGGAACCCTTGGCTGTTTTACTAAAGGAATGAACCATATTTTTAGGGAGGTTTTTTTCCCACAAATTTCAGTTCGTGGATTGTTTCATTCATTTTCATTTGGGAGAAAAAATGAATCAAACAATTAAAAACAAAAAACCTTAAAAAACAGCCAAAAAATTAAAATGAGACCTCCCTGGGCCTCCCGCTCACCCACCCAAAAATTTGCCTTGGCTAGGATCCCCCCTCCTCCCCCCGGGATCCACCAGCTTTGGCCTAGGCCCAGGCTGAAGACTTAGCCTTGTACTGGCTGAGGGTGCAGTAGGTTGCTGTGACCTTGGCCTGACCTAGAGACTGGGTCCTGATGCCTGGACCCAGGCCCAACACCGTGATCTGGCCCAGAGGCAGGGTCTTGATGCCAAGGCCTTGACTCGGACCCTGGTCCAACACCATGACCTGGACTGGAAGCCAGATTCCAGCACTGAGGCCTCAGCCTGGACACAGGCCTGACACCTAGACCCAACCCGGAGACTGTGTCCCAATGCTGGGGCCTCAGCCTAGACTGGGGCCCAGACTCAGGCCTGATGCTGGGACCTTGGCCAGGAGGCAAGGTCCCACACTGAGGCCGAGGCCCAGACACAGGCCCGAAGCCACGACCCAATCTGGAGGCTGGGTCCCGATGCTGGAACCTTGGCCTAGACCAGCGCCCAGACCTAACCCCGATGTTGGGTCCCGATGCTGGGACCTCGGCCCAAGGTCAGGCCCAGGCCTTGGAGCCTCTTCTTCTTCCTCTTTGTTCTTCAGCACTTACAAGCCAAATGACACCGACCGCTGGGGTTGTACTGGAGTTAATCTGGTTATCTTAACCAGATAAGTGTCTATATTTGGACTTATATGGTTAACTAGATAAATTAGACCTAACTTAGTCAGATTTAACTTATCGTGCTAAGCAGTGATTTCTTACAGGATATTTAGTAGCACAGTCAGATAAGTGGGATGGGGGGGCATTCAGGGGGTGGGTGGGAGGCATTTCGGGGAGGAGCAGTTTTAGCCACATAAGTTATTCGTTTAACACCGATATTCAGCTGAACTATGGAAGGGTGGGGAAGAATTCTTTTAAATAAATAAAATAACTTATTTGGCTACCTCTGGTTGGACCACAGACCTGTCCTAAAGATAGCTGGATAAACTTATCCGTCTATGTTTAAGATAGTTGCGTATATTCAGCGGTGTGATCACGCCTCTAAATATGCCCTGCTAGTTAGCCAGATAAAGTTATCCAGCTAATTAGTCAAGCAGCACAGCAGCTGAAAATGGACCTCTCTGTGATTATTGCTGCTATAGACTGTGCGGACAATCAGTGCTGTTTAAAGGGACTGAAAAAGGGTTGTGTACTTTAATGTAATCCAAAAAGGACTTGAAGATATGCTTCCCCCCACAGGAAACCCTGGACTACTCAGAGGTAAAAGCTATCCATGGAGATCTATTTACAAATATAGTATATTTTATTTCTATGTGCTCCTGAGGACATTTACCAGGGTTGGCTCTGCCCTCCCTCCCTCCCCCCCCCCCCCCAAAGGGGTTACATGCACATACACATCCTAGCAGAATCCCTCTTTCATTCTTTCCAGCCAATCCCCTTTTCCACTTCCTTCAGCACCCCATGCCAATCCCTGCTCACCCATTCCTTCATCTGATCTACTTTCTCATCCTTCTTGTTATGGTTATGAGGTGTTGGAGTGGATTCTTGGGTACTGCGGTGATGGCCACTCCCACAGGGAGGAGCCCCATGAGGAATTGCAGTACTAGGCTAGACTCTATACACGCAGACACAGAGAAGTTGTATTTATTATACAGCTCGATGGTATTGCCCGGGGAGCGGGCAGCAGTGAAGGTAACCTAGCAGAAGTAGTCCAGGGGTCCTCAGCAGAGGAGACCAGTTTCACACTCGAGTAGGTGATAGGCAGCGCGGTGTAGCAGGGACAGGTCCCGGATGTAGATTCAGAGCGCTGAAGCTGAAGGTGAGACAGAGTGAAAGGGTTAGTACTCACTGAAGCAGAAAGCTGTATTGTAGTAGGTCCTGGCAGGCAGAAGTTGATCCGTGACAGGCACCAGATTAGGGAGAGCAGGCCCTCGAGGAGCGAGTACCCGGTATCCCAAGATAGGTACCTGAAATAGAGCAGGTTATCTGAAATAGAGCAGGTTAGTGAAGAATGACCCCAAAGGGCAGAGAGAGCTTCCTGCGGCAGCTGGGAAGCAGCAGAGCAGCTTAGACCGGAGGCAGTCCAATCCTTGCTAACTCAATTTATTAGCAAACGAAGGGCAGGCTAAATACCAGGATGTGATGACATCACTTGGAGGGGACGCCCCCGAGGTTCCCGCCATGACGTGGATATAGACATGGGTGGCGTGCGAGTGCGAACCTTAGGAGGCCCTCAGGAAAATTATGGCGAACACCGTCACCGTTGCCTATCTGGGGACACCGGAGAGAGCGGCATGAAGACGCGGCAGCAGCCATCTTCCCAAGTTTTGAGGAGAGAAAAGGAAGAAAGGTGAGGTCGAAGACAGAGGTCAAAGCTGTCTGAGACCGACGGACACAACACTTCTTTCCTTTCCCCCTCAATGATGCCCTTTCTCAGTCCCCAGCAAGCTAACCAATAGACAGAAAGAGGAGAAAGAAGAAAGTGGCAGAGCCTTGGGCACTCCAAATCTGCCATGGAGTGTCTTGTTTTGAATTGACAAGAGAATGTAGTGTTGCATTGTTCAAACCACAACACTCCAGTTCTCAGTAACAATGAAGCAAAACACAGCCAGGAGCACCACTGCTGTCCTCTTCCTTCTGTTGGAGGGTAAGCTGGAGATATGGAACAACAAAACAAAGTGGTGGTAAAAGGAAATCAGCTGGGTAATAGTGGAGGAAAGAAGAGAGATGAGCACTGTTGTGTTTGTGGACCCTTAGACTGAGGCAGGGTTGATGCAACTTGCAGGGTGGAGCCTTGCAGGTCCCCACCATCGTCAGGCAGACCTGGATGAAGCAGAGGCCCAGACTGAGCTTCGCCTTTACCAGCCCATGTTCCCCTTGGGTTGAGACTTTGGGTGCCAGGGCTAGCAGGTCTTAGGAGGGGGCCTCTGCTGATGGTAGAGAGATCTGTCAACATAGCTGAGTCAGATTGGCCATAGGCGAGGCATATCCAGTGGCAGGCAGAGGTCAGTGGCAGGTGGCAATCAAGAGTGTCCAGGAGTCAGGCCAAGGTCATTATCAGATATCCATCTGAAGGGAATGGCAGGACGGATAGGCAGGGCAGAAAGGCTAGGAGAAGAACAAGTGGGCAGCAAGGGAGGTATTGAAGAACTGAATATATTAAAATTATTATAGGTAGTTAGCTAATTAGATTCCCGGAAAACATTGTAACAAAGGTGAAGTTGATAGTAGATCAAAACAATCACCAATGATTGATACATGTAGATTCATATATGTACACTGCACATAGCTTAAGCATAATGAAGGCCTGAAACTGTAGCATGTTGTCTTTTGTTTTTCTTTCTAGACTGTTTGGTACTAATGAGCTGAAGATACGCCAAGACTCTGTTCTTTCTAACATTTGTTTTTCTAAGAGATAAGGCTGGTGGAGGCCAGTATTCAGAGTCTAGCACAGGCTGCCTCCCTAACAGCCATAGCCGAGCCATAAATCTTATAGAAACTGTGAGTTTTAATTAGCCATAGCTTTACAAGTTAGAGAAGGCTATTTTCAGAGTTATGAGTGCAAGCCGGAACACTTGCAGACACTGGATTAAAGTCAGAGAAAATGAGAATATAAGGAACTTCATTGGACAGGGATCTTTGAATGGCCCACAGACAAAGAATGAGCAGCTGGTTTGTGGAGTTCTTGAGCTCATACAGCCTTTTGTTTTTTGAGAAGATACTATCTCATAGAAAGGAAGGCCTATGAGGAAAGTATTTCCTGTATAGACTCTTTTCTTTATTTCTTTCTTTGTTATTGCAATAACTATTTGCCTTTATTAATCTATGTAATGCTTATTGTGATCCTGTGTGCTTATTACTGATATTTACTTTGATATTGTTTTTCATTACTGACTTATACCATATATCTATCGTATTTAGTAAACTAACAGGGTCATTCATCAAAATGCATTATAATGTTATCGCCCTAACGCATGCATTATTTATTGCTTTACTAGAATCATATGCAAATTTTTAAATTTTAGTCAAAGGGGAAGGAGTTTGGACGGGGTTTAAGAAAGTGAGGGGCAATGCGTGCGATAGCGTAATGCACATTATAATGCCGGAAATAACTATACCTTTTTTCCTGGAGTTAAGTTGTGCAATATGCCCAAAATGGGATTTGCAATATTTATTACAAATCCCATTTTGGAAGAGAGAGAGAGACTCTGGGGTGGCACACATATTAGTCATCTATTTATACCACTATAGGAGCATCATCTAGTAACTCAAAGTGAAGTTTTGGGGGTGGTCTAGGTGATCTTTCACAGTGGTTAATACCAGTTAGTAATGCCCAATTCAATATTGATGTAATGGCCTACTTTTGTGCCTCCAATTACAACATTTTCCACTTGTTTAGGAGGTGCTCATATAAGTCAACTATTTATATCACTATAGGAGGGTCATCTAGTAACTCAAGGTGAGGTTTTGGTGGTGGTCTAGGGTTTTGTGGCTAGTTTTACATGCACAGTCAGATGCACGAACAGCACAGTACACAACAGTGAAATTTTGATGTGATTGGAATGAGGAAAGGTACACAAAGATGAGATTTCTACAATGCTATCAAAATAGGGCGAGCATTCATCTTTGTGTTCCTTTCCTCATTACAAATCACATCAAACAAATAACTCGTAGGCTTTCAGTATTTTTTTTTGCCTGTTCCTTGAATCTGGACTGTTATTATGACCATGTCTGTTGGCAAAATGTTTCCATAGTTACAGCACTCTGAGTAAAGAATCCTTGCTTCTAAATGTGGTGAAATCCATTTCCTCTCAATATTTAGGAGAATGCTTTTTGTTTAGGTTGTTGCTCTAGGAATAGATTCCCTGCCAAAGACCCTGTAAGGTATTTCATATATCCAAAAAGGGTAATTAGATCCCATCTTAGAAACATAACTCCAGCCTAAATAATTTGTCAATTTACATAAATCCTATAGGCCCTTTATTTGTTAAGTGGCTTTTTGCACTTTTTATAATAATTAGATAGCTTTTTTGAGGACAAATTCTATAAACAAAGTTCCATTCTGCAAATTTGGCCTGATAAGTGAAGGGTCTTATGCAGGAGTGCCAACTCTAGTCTTCAAGAACCACAATCAGGCCTAGTTTTCAGGATATTCAAAATAAATATGCATGAGATATATTTGTATGCACTGCCTCCATTGTATGCAAATATATTCCATGCATATTCATTGTAGATATCCTGAACCAAGCCTGTTTTGGGCTTCTGAAGACTGGAGTTGGCCACCCCTAGACTAATATGTTTGTGCCTTGCTTCCACCTTTCATCTAATGCATGCCAGCATGTACAGAGTCTTGGCTGATTCCTCTTGACACATTTAATCATTTTTAGCTTGTTATTAAGATCTTTTCCATGGTTAATACCAGTTAGTAATGCCCGATTCAATATTGTTTGCAATGGCCTATTTGTGTGCCTCCAGTTATAATACTCTCCACTTGTTTATCAATTGAACCTCATTTGCAATTTTCCTGCCCATTTGCCTATAGTAACTAAATCTGGAGCCCATCAATGCTTACAGACTATTTCTGGACAGTGGCAAGAGATGTTCCATTTAATGAATACAAGAGACAAGCCAAGAAGAGCTGAGTAACCAGTAAAAAAGGAATAAACTATGGACATATATATACATAACAGTTTTTGGCCTTTTGTTTCATAGTACATTTTATTTCTATAATCCTTTTGTTGATGTAATTGTTAAAGTGTTACATAAACAGCTCAGGTGAAATATTATGCAACTATAAATACACAAAAGACATAAGTTTACAATTTATGATTAAAACTCTACTATCTATGCACTATCTATGAATTAGATATAGATATAAAATATAAAAACTAAAATATCATGGAAACAGTAGCCAATCAGCTGGTTTAATTGTTATATTTGAATTCAGCACAGCAACATCAATAATAAATGGTACATTTTATTGCTGAAGCAGACGACTTCTAAAAATTTGTATACCAGTAAAATCATTTAGGAAGACCAGGTCTGGTGTTACTAGATGTGCAAACTGTGAAATTGTACAGGACGGTATACCTAGTGGGGCGGCATCAGGAGCAGGAAGAGGCCCATGCTGCCACTAGTGGACCCGATCCCACTGGCAGCGGAAGGAGGAGGACCGTGGAACCGCCAGTGTACCTGATCCCACGGCGGCAGAAGCAGGAGGCCACAGCAGATGAGGAAGCCCATCTGGCAGCTCCTCCTCAGGTGCTGGCCCCGCTGTATTCAACACTCACAGTGCTAGAACTTCCTGTATTCTTGTGAGATAAGGATACAGGAAGTGCTAGCACTGCAAGTGTTGAATTACCTTGGGGCCAGTACATGAAGAAGAGCCACAGAACGGCTTTTCTCCCCAAAGAAGGAACAGGCTGGCAGCAGCAGACAGCAGCAGCGGAGAAGGAATGACGCATGGACCCTGACTGCCTGGTCTACATGTGTGAGTGTGTGAATGGGAGACCACCTATGATGGGTGTGTGTATGTATATGTGTGAATGGGAGGCTGCCTGGGATGAGTGTGTGTGTGTGTGAGTGTGTGTGTGTGTGTGTGTATGTGTGTATGTATATATAAGAAAGAAAGGATTAAGTTTGTGCATCCCTCTCCCATTACTCCATGACAATCCCAGGTTGACTGTAAATCAAAAATTCCCAGGTATAGAGCGCATTAATTTTTTAAATCCATTTTTGTTTTAGTTTTCAGGTGTTGTTTGCTGTGCTGCTGTTTTTAAATATTTTATTGGTGTTTGGGACATTTGAAAAAAACTTGTATATGAGTTTTAAATTTTTTGATCGTTTATTCATCAGCTTTTTAAAAATAATATTATTAGTATTTTTTTAGTATTATGATTATGTATTTATTTTATTTCTTGATTTTATTGTTTGATGTTTGAGGAATGCACTGCATAGAGAATCTGACTTCTTGCACTTTCTAGTTCTGTTTTTGTCTGTGCGTTTGTATTTCTACTTTAAGGTTGCCCTATTCTGTATTTGATGAAGGTCTGTTTATGTTTTGCATGTGTGACTGAGGCATTTTCCTAATATGAAGTGTATTATTGTATTCATGAGTCAAGCCCACACCCCACAAACATCATAATAGACCTAATACCATACCATATGGGTTTCAAGTGTCTTTTTGCAGGGATTTCTGATTGGCATCCCAGCAGTGCATGTAAATATAATATAAGTGATATTTTTACCTGAAAATACTGTTCTTTGATATTTTTCATGTAAAATATAAATGCATAACTCTTATTTGTGTATGTGGAATGGGGTGGGAGGGGGGCGCTTTGTACAAGGCTCTAAGGTTCGCCTGGGGCACTTAATATCCCTGCACCAGCCATGGGTTTGGGGGGGTGTCAGTTTTTTAAGTTTCTATCACTGAAGGGAGCTGGGCTTTTTTTGGGTGGGCCCGGGATAGAGAATGAATGAGCTGGGGGGGGGGGGGGGGGACGACGACGGACAGCACAGTAATTGTTCGCAAAAGGCAGCAAAAAAGCTATCACCAACCCTGAGGAAGACTAAGTCAAGGGTTTGACTATGCAGGTGTGTGAACTCAATGATGATTTATGTCCAGCCCAAAGCCTGCATTGTATTCAGTAAATCTTTAAAATGACCCAACATAGGTGACTTGTCTATATATAAATTACAATCACCAGTGGTGTTCTTAACATCAATTTTGGGGGTTATGAGCGATTCAATAATTAGATAAAAACTCACCAACAGCAAGCTACATGGACAATATATTTAAAAGATGCTCCACATAAATGCTCGTAATAATATAATAACTTCTTATAAGGATCTTCCATTACAGCCTCATTCTGAGCAAACAAACCATTTTTAGCAGCAATTAACAGGGCAGCCTCTCGCTTGCCCTCCCAGTGTTTCAAGAATATTGAATAAGTTGTAGGACATAATTGGTTTACCAACACAATATCAGACTAAGACAACATGTTTCTATAATATGCAAAAGATCAAAGATTATCTACCGATAAATCACGTAACAACACAATCTTATTGTGTCCAGATTTCACATTTACCAAATTTATCCTAAAGTTAGTATAATCACAGACAGTCATGGTTCATGATATTGGTACCTCAATTAAAACACCGGCTATGGTTTTTGGTTTCTAAATGACTATTTGCATATCCTGGCGTAACATCTATGGCCCCCATAGTAGAGAAATTATGTGAAGATCAGTTTTGAATTAAGATGATAGGCACATCAGGACGTGTTAAATAAAACCCAAGAAAGCAAGCAAAGCCAATACCCATCCAATTTATTTTACTTATATTGTGCTCAGTGTGCACAAAGAAGTGCACAAAAGAGTAGCTTCTTTTTGTACTCCACTGTTTCATGCACCCACTCCTTTTTCCATGAAAAAATATTGGTTGACATTTCTCCTGGGTTTATCCTTTCAAAGCCACATATCATGACTCTGTGTACTAGAACTTCTTTTCCACTGAAAAAGGGTTTCTTCTTGTGCATTATTAATGCCTTTTATGTATCTGAATGGTTCTATCCTATTTCACTTATCTCTTCTTTTCTCCAGTGTATACATTTGTAGATCATTGTCTCCTCTCAGGGCTTTTGATGCAGACCATGCACCATTATCAGGGGCAGTTCTATCATGAGGCAGGGTGAGGCAGTGGCCTCAGGTGGAAACATTTTGAAGCGACAAAAAGTGCCCCCTGCCGCAGCCATCTCATCCTGCCTTAACGCCAAAACCAGCGGTGCAGCTTCAGCGAGCTGCGCATGGGATTTCTCCTGTGGCACATCTTTAGTGATGCAGTCCTCCCCCGACACATCTTATAGGACCCAGTCCTCCTCCGGCAGTGCATCTTTACTGATGTGTGCCTCCCCCAGTGGCAAATCTTGACTGACGCGGCTCCCCGCCAGCGGCGAATCTTTACTGACATGGCCCTTCCCCGGCAAATCTTTACTGATGCTACTCCCTTCCCGGTGGTGCATCTTTAGAGATGCAGCCCCCACCCCTGGCAGTGTATCTTCAGTGAGGCCGCCCTAGTAACAAAAGAAGAACTCAATGGGGTAGCTGCAAAAAAAGGTCCATAAGTGAGTGGGAAAACTTGAATGTGTGTGTGTGTGAGAAAGAAAGAGAGAGCTTGTGTGTGTGAGAGAGAAAGAGAGAGCCACTGAGTGTGAGAGATTGTCTGTGTGTATGTGGAAGAGAGAGCCACTCAGGATAAGAGAGAGTGCCTATGTGTATGTGTGTGTGGGCGAGATAGCCACTGAGTTTAAGAGAGTACCTGTGTGTATGTATGTGAGAGAGAGAGCCACTGAGTGCAAGAGTGAATGTGTGTGGGTGGGTGTGCGCATGTGAGGGAGAGAGAGCCACTGAGTGTGAGGACATTGGAGTTCCTGTGTGTGAGGGAGAGAAAGCCATAGTGTGAAAGAGAAACACTGAGCAGGAGACAGTGCTTGTGTATGTGAGGGAAAGAGAGCCACTGAGCATGAGAGAGAGTGTGGGTGGGTGGGTGGGTGCATGCATGCAATGGAGAGATTCATTTAGTGTTTGAGTGCCTGTGTGTGAGGGAGAGAGCCATAGTGTGAAAGAGAAACACTGAGCAGGAGGTAGTACTTGTGTGTGTGTGAGGGGAAAAGAGCCACTGAGCATGAGAGAGTCCTGTGTATATATGTGTGTGTGTAGGAGAGAGAGACACTGAGTGTGAGAAAGTGCCTGTGTGTGTATTCGAGAGAGAGTCACTGAGTGTGTGAGAAAACGTGTGTGTGTGTGTGTGTGTGTGAGAGAGAGAGCCACCGAGTGTGTGAGAGCTTGTGCGTGTGTATGAGGGGCAGAGAGTCAGTGAATGAGCATGTGTGTGTGAGTGACTGTGCATGAGAATGAACATGTGTGTTAGTGTGTGTGAGAGAGGGAATGAACATGTTAGATGGTGTGAATGTGAAAGGGAGGAAAAAGTTTGTTCGCCCTCTTCCTCCCCCACTAATCCAGGACAATCTAAATGTGGCTGGAAATCAAAAGTTCCCAGGTATGGAGAATGGAAGGGTTTTTTTATTCCATTAGTTTTAAAAATTGTATGTTTATTTGATGTGTCTGCTGTTTTGAAATATTTTATTGGTGTTTGATAAATATTTTACATTTTTTGTATGCATTTTTAATTATTGAATTTTGTTCTAGTCTACAGCTGATTTGACATATTTATTCTTTTTATTGGTATGGCTGAAATTTTATATTTCTTAATTCTATTTGATGCTTTGCAACTAATAGTGATGATTCTTTTTTCCCTCTGTTGCACTGTTTCACCATTGCATTGTTGTGGGTTCCAGTTCAGTTTTTGACTGTCTGTTTCTATTTGTAATTTATAGTCTCTTTATTCTATTTAGCAAAAGTTTATCTGTGTCCTGCATGCATGACTGAGGTGAGGTATTCTGCTAGCACATAGTTTCTGTGCAGGGATCTATAGCAGCCTGGCTTGTTCTGTTTTCCTAATAGGAGGTGTAGGACCTTGTAGGACCTGTTGTAGAATTTAGTGTTGCTTTTTTATAGGTAGGGTTGTTACTGTTTGAGTGCTGGCACTTAGAGCTGTTTTGGTATGGAAACTTCACTGTATTGTAATTGTAATTTAGTTTTCTTGTGTATATCTGAGGGTCTAGCCTACACCCAACACACTTAACAGTAGGCCTAATACCATATGGATTCCAAGAGTATTTTTTTGCAGGGTTTTCTGGTTGGCATCACAGCAGTGGATGTAAATATAATATATGCTATAAGTGATATTTTTATCTCAGAAAACTGTCCTTTGAATACTCTTTTTCATGTAAAATCTCCCTTTTGGGGTTGGGGAAGTGGTTAATAAAACATTTTAAAATAAATGCATAATTTTTAATTGTGCATTGGGAGCAAGATGGTGGTGCAAGGTTGGGGCACCTAATACCCTTGCATCTGCCATGAGAATGTGGCAGTTGGTAGGGTTCCTAGGAGGGTGGTAGGTTTAGCAATTCTCTAGAAATGTTTTCACTAATACTATCTGCCACTACTCTGGGAACCCTGACCCCTGCTTTCCCCCCCTTCCCCAACATTTCTAAACACTGGAAGGGCAGACTGCAGGGGGGATCTCTCTCCCGGCACCTTCAGTAATTTGATGTATGTTGCAACTGCATGGGGAGGGACGCCATCTTATCCCACACCTCAGGCAGCAGATAGCCTTGAGCCATCCCTGACCATTATAGTTGGTCTTCTCTGTACTACCTCTATCCTATGTCCTTCCTAAGGTACAGCTTCCAGACCTGGACACAATACTCCTGGTGAGATCTCACCAAAGGCCTGTACAACTGCATAATTACTTTTTTCTACTAGTTATGCCTCTCATTATGCACCCTAGCAACCACATGCTATTTGCACTATTTCATTACCTTGAAGTCATCTGAAATTATAACCTTGAGGCCTATTTCCTGCTTTATAGATATTAGTATCTGACCTCCCTATACCCCATAGTGAACCATTATCTTGAATATCAGGACTACAAATACTGTATATAACTGCATTTTTTAGTACTGAAATTTAGTTAACAAGCAGTCAACCAATTTTTGAGCTTCTTTATTTCACTTTTCATTCTGTCTACTCCCTTCACTCTTGTTGCGTTCATGGTTCGCAGGAGACACTCCTGAGCCACGCTACTCAGCCCTTGTGCCGTGCTTCCCACTTCTTTGTCGCACAGCAGGATGCCGCAGTGACTGCTATGTCCTCATGGCCTCTTTAGGCATGCGCACACCTAACGGCCCAATCTTTAAGGGGCCCGCAATGGGAAAAGGCCGCGGCGCCCAATGATGACATCACCTGGGTCCTATTTAAGGACCTCACCGACAGCCCTTCTTTGGCTCAGGAACAAGTCCAGCTACCTAGTGTAGTGTGTGTTGCTAATCAGCCTGTTCCTGCCTTTGCCTCAGCCTGTTCCAGTCTTTGCCTCTACCTCTTCCAGCCTTGCCTGCCCAGTCTGCCTCAGCCTATCCGTCCCTCTTCCTTTCCTCGGATGAATACCTGGTTTGACCTTTGCCTGCATCCCAGATACAGCTGATTGCTGTCTGCCTTTGACCATCGCCTGGACCCTGGATACACCTGTTTGCTGCCTGCCCCTTGTCTGGACCCTTGATACATCTGACTTGGCCTTGGATCATGTCTCCAGTCATCAGCAGAGACCCTCTCCTAAGTCCTGCCGGCCCCAGCACCCAAAGGCTCAACCTGAGGGGAACATGGGCTGGTATAGGTGAAATTCCTGACCAGTCTCTTCTTTGCCCGAGTCTGCCTGCTGATGGTGAGAAATTGCAAGGCTCCTCCCTTCGCCCAAGGTCCACAGACACAACAACTCTGTTGCAGACCTTATCACTAGGGATGTGCATTTGTTTGAAATTAATCTGTAAAACAGGGCAAATGAGTCTGTTTTTGGTTTGTTTGAAACAAGCTAAATTTTTTTATAAAAAGAAAATTTATGTTCAAATTCATTTTCAGAAAATATTGCAAGAAATTTTCAAATAGCATATACTATTTTCCAAAACAAAATTAGAATTTAAAAGCCATGAATATGAAAACTGAACCCCCACCCCAAAAAAATGATCAAAACAGAAATGAATTTTTTGCCTCTGCACATCCCTATCATCCACAAAAACACCATTAGTTTCTCCACAATATCACTCATAGATAAATTAGGAATGTACAGGCAAAAAAATATAATTTTCTTTTATTTCATTTCATTGGGGACTTATAGTCTCACAGTTTCGCCTGTTATACAGTCTCTCCATGCCAAGGTTCAACCTGCTGTGCAGTCTTCCCTCCAGCAGGGGTTCTCAGCGAGCTTCATCTATAGTCTGGTCAAGTACCTACTCATGAATCACACTACACCCAAGCTCCAGCCCTATTTAACCTTGTCAGTATCTCAGTGCCTCTTCCTGGAGTCACTCTTGGCTCTCTGACCTGGCCACTCTTACAGTAGTACCTTGTTCCTTACTCTGTGGCCTCCAGGCCTGCTCTTACCTTGTGCATTGCCTTGCAGCCTTCTCAGGCCTTTCCTTGCCTTGTAGCCTCCAGACCTCTAGCCTCATTTAGTGGCCTCCAGGCATTAAGCTTAGCAGCCTACGGGCCTTCTACCTTGCAGTCTTAGGGGTCTCTGCGTTCGCTGTTTTGTGTTGTCCTTGCCTGGTCTTGTATGCGTCTGCCATGTCCTCAGTAACCTGCCCCAGTCTGTGTTTGTATCAAGCCCCTGTCCTTGCTCAGTATCCAGTCCCAGTCTTTGCTGTAGCCAAACCCCGGGCCTTGCTCAATATCTTACTACCAGCTTGCTCCAGTCCTCGGCTTCCAACCTGTGTTTGCCCTCAGTGCCTCCCTAATCCTGCTCTTGTCCTTGGCTCTGACCAGTCTGTATCCAGTCCAGCCCAGCCTGACTAGCTGAGTCTGCCTAGCACCTATTCCATCCCAGCCTGCTCTACATTGGTATCCAGTTCCCAGCCTGTGCCTCAGCATTCATCCAGTCCTGTTTCGTCTTGCCTGCCCAGCCTTGTTTAGCCTGCCCATCCTCGTCCAGACCGTCCTGCATTGCCCTGCCTACCTTATCTTTCAACCATGATGTTCAACAGGAGACAAGCCCTACTGGCCCCCAGAACCCAAGGGCTCAATCTGCAGAGGAGGGGGCTGGCTAGGCAGAAGACTAACTTAAGCCCAGTACAGCGGTCCTGCACTGCTCCTGAGGGGGTACTCCCTGAGTCCAGCCTGCACCCACATGGCATTTAGTATTTCTTTTTGTTTTAGCAAATAGTGCATAATATTTCTGAATAGCAAGCACTATTTGTAAACAGTGCACTCTATTCAGAAAAAATGTGCGCTATTCAAAAATAGTGTGCATTAAAAACAAAAGAAAATAAAGAACAAATTTTCATGATTTTTTTCTCTCATTTCTTTTCAAAAACAACATGAAACGATATCAACAACATTGACTATGCCATTTCAAATGAAAGCACATCCCTAAAATAAATGGAACCTTCTAGGGATCGGTCCTGGGTCCAGTTCTGTTCAATACCTTAATCACTCATAAAGGTAATGAACATGACCTTGAGGCACTCCACTCATTACCTCTCTTTCTTTAATGTGAACTAAATTTACCACCATGCTCTGTCTTCTGCCTCTCAACCATTTTCTAATATATTCCATCCACCTTCCATCCCTAGACAGTTCAGTTTATTTATGAACCCCTATGTAGAACAGTTTCCAATACCTTTGTTGAAATCCAAGTACACCCTATTTGTAGTGTCCACCCCTGATTTAATCCTCTGACCACCATATTGAAGATCAGATTTGCCTGGCTCATTCTCCCTCTTATAAAACCACACTGCCTAAGACCCCACAGCTTGCTGGATTCAAGCCAATCCACTATCCTTTCCTTTTGAAGATCTTCATAGTTAGACTAACTAGTCTCCAATTTCCAACCTCCTCCTTATTACCTCTCTTATAAAGAGGGACAATATCCGCCCTTCTCCAGTTCCATGGAACCACTCTCATCTCCAAAGATATATTGAACAGGTCCTTCAAATACATAGCAACCTTTAGATGAATTGCTTGATGTAGTCCCGCAGTATGATATTTTATTCATTTTTTCTATTTTCGAAAGGTTTCAGAAAACATCATACCTCGTCAAACATTAATTATAAAGACAGCTTACTGTAATACTTGGAGATAAAGATTGTATTTGGGTAAGAACATGCTCTCTTTACCATGACAGATTTAATGGCCCCTAACAGTCAATGAAACCATGTGCAGAAATTACATTAATAGATGTAATTGTTAATTAATTTGTTTGTAACTTTGTCACAGACTTAAACTGATAGATTAACAAACACATCTGTTAGGCTGTATTTTGTTTTAAAAAGCTTCTTCTTCTGCTGCTGCATGCTCCCGCTCTGTCTCTCACAGAGAGTCATGCTGATCCGATTTTTACAGAAACTTGTCTTTACCATACAGGATTTTGCTGCAGGCCTACAATAATCAGCCATAACTCATGGTCTGTTTTCTTTACTCAGGCACATTACCACACCACACTACACACAGCACACAACAGTACTGTAGCAGTTCTGCCACCGATTCCTCAGATGCTCAAACTAAAAAATACAAAGTTAGAGTTTATCAAAGCCAACTAGAGAGGCTACTTAGCCATAACAGTGCCTGCCATAGGGTGTACGGTACAACTGTCTTATGATGCTAGAAAGGCAAGATTATGTCATTAAGAGGACAATTTGCGATCATCGGCTGAAACCTGCCCTCCCCTCTGCAGGTGAAAGTGTGTGTGCTGTTTCATAGCATGCACCACAAAGGGGTGAGCCTGGCAAGCAACATCCAGGGATTCTATTTTGAAATTCCCATGTGAACTTTACAGCGATGACTTTGCACCTCCTGCAAAAACCATGGATACAGAAATATCTGCAGCTCCGGCCAGTTCCCAGATTTTCAAAGGCAAACTCCATAGGGGGTTTCCCTTGGAAAAATGTACTTGCTACCCCCACATATTTTAAAAATTGCCTCTATAATGTGCACTGTGCTGAGAGAAGGCATCAAGGTGGCAGGAAAGGGCCAAAGCAGTACAAAGACTATTGTGATTATATTTGCCTATAAAGGGGCAAAGGGGTATCAGCAGTGGCAAGAGTTCTCCAAGGCATCATGAGAAGAGCAAAGAAGCAGCAAGAATTGGAATAACATACTAAAAATAACTTTAAGACATGCGAGAGCACGCCGATGAACGCATGAAGATGGGCGCACACGCGCAATTGTGCAAATTTTGTATCGTGCATGCAAATGTGCACACACTATAAAAAAACACACTTAAATCAACACAACAGCATGCTCACCTATCTAAAAGATGTGCGGCATGTATTTTCAATCCAGCTATATTACTTAGCCGCAGAAGTAGCGGTTTTTGAGACTTACCTGGCTAAGTGGCTGCAAAGCATGTTTTCTGAGTATAAAATGTCAACTCAGGTCCTGGCACTGGAACTCCAGATTCTGTCCATACACTAACATGATCCCTGGAAACTTAACTCCTTGTCAGGGGTGGAGTAGTTTCTAGCACTAAGAAAACACGAGTTAAACCAATACAACTCTGCATTGGGAGATAATAGTTAATGCCATTATTAGCATGGAATTTGCATGAAAGGACTCTGTTGAGGCCTCTCCTGGAGTACTGTGGTCAGTACTGGAGCCCATATCTCAAAAAGGATAGAGACAGGATGGAGGCGGTCCAGAGAAGAGCAACCAAAATGGTGTGGGGTCTCCATCAGAAGACTTATGAGGAAAGGCTGAAGGATCTAAATATGTTTACCCTGGAAGAAAGGAGATACGGGAGATATAATTCAAACCGACAGATACCTGAAAGGTTTTAATGATGCACAAACTTCAAACCTTTTCCATTGGAAAGGAAATAGTAGAACTAGGGGTCACAAAATGAGACTCCAGGGGACATGACTCAGAACCAACATCAGGAAATATTTCTTCACGGAGAGAGCGTAGTGGATGCCGGGAATGCCCTTCCGGAAGAGATGGTGAAGACAACAGTCAAAGAATTCAAAGGGGCAAGGGATACAAGTGGATCTCTAAAGGCTAGGGCAGGGTTTCCCAACCCATGTGCCATCAGACTTGATCAGATGTGCTCTGGAAAAGTCCCCTTGCCTGATGCTTGGATCCAGACAGACCAGCACCTGGGCTGTGCTCTCAGCATACCCACGGTGGCTCTTAAACATGTAGGAGCTCCTTTCTGAGAACGTGTGTGCAATCATGCATGCCTTTTCTTATTAGCTACAGCATGAGCCCCGGAGTGTGGGCAGCATGCAGAGTATGGATAACTGGGACCAGCTTTGTGCAGCACACACAATGCACCCAGCACCTCCTCACCTCTCAGTGTTGAGAGCAGCAGCAGCAGCAGTGAAGGAGCTCTGACAGTCACATGTGGCAGCCAAGTTAACTAAATGAGCCAACAGCCCACATTACATCAAATTCTCCCTTCTTCTGCTCTTCTACTTAGAGAGAGCTGATCCATGATGGATTCAACTTCTCCCTTTGTTCTAAAATTTGGAAGAGAGACGGGTGGGGTTTTCGGTGTTTCTTTAGCTATTCTTTTGGCCATGTGAGTCCTCACCATATCTACACCACCCACTCTGTGGAGGTTGGTGTGTCATACGACATTTTTGCTAATGTAGGTGTGCTTTAGGTATGAAAAGGGTGGGAAACCCTGGGCTAGAGGATGCAAATAAAGAAAAGGGGGTAACCTGCACAGCGTGGCAGATACTACCATAAGAAGCTTGCTGGGCAGACTGGATGGACCATTTGGTCCTTTTATGCTGTCATTACTATTTTACTATGTTACTATAACCTGTAAGCACATTATTGTGTACACGTTATGTGCACAAAACTCCTTGCTGCAAAGCAGTACAGTTCACGCACAAAAAATGTTTGCAGAACTAGGGATTAAATTGTGAACTTTGCTGAGCACACCTTATTTCATGACGTTTTTATATTTTATCTGTCTATTTTAGCCTTTTGCAATTGTTTTTTTAGTGCTGTTATACTGCCAGTGGCATTGTTTTGGCTACATTTGTTTCTGTATAGTTTGTAGGAGGACTCCGTTTAACGTAAGTTAGTGTTTTTATTTTATTCTTATGTTTTATGTGTTAATAACCTGATTTGTTTGTAGAATTTTATTTTGTTACTGCCTGGATAACGTTTGACAAGCGAAATATAAAATGTTAATAAACAAAAATACAAATAAATAAATAGTTGAGTCTACTGTCCTCTTGTCTATATTCTCCACCTCCCCAGTCATTATCTCTTTTTCTTTTCCCACTGCTCTCGAACTTCAATATTTTCTTCCTCTCATCAAAGCATCACCACTTTTCCTGAAAGTAAAACTGTTCAATACTTAGCAATATCTTCACACTCTTTGTTTCTGTAAGTGATACTCTGATCCCTTACCAAGATGTTTTTTTCCTTTTTTTACCACCACAAGGGATTTGCAGTTTTTTAGACCATCCCTAAAAGTTTCTTTCTCCCAGGGCTGGGATTAGTCAGCTTGGCCCTATAAATTGGGGCTGAACACATGCAAAAAGCAGAGGGTGCTAGATTTGAGTAGAGGTTGGAAGGAGTGTTTTGGCTGTGATCCCTTGCTAGGCCCTTTCTGGCCTGGAGAAGAAACTGGGAAAGAGGTTTTTGTAGAGAGGTTAACATTTTGGAAGAGAGATTTTTCATGATGCAGGCTTGGGTTTTTTTCACGATACCATTTTCAGGAGGGAATCCCCCTCCCGGCTGAGGGAAAGAGAGTCTGGGTACATTGCTTGCCTTCATCCAGCTGAAGTAAGGTGGCTTCCTTGTCTGCCCAGAGAAGTTTTTGATAGACACTGTTTGGTTCTATTGTTGAAAGCTTTTGGACTTTGCCATCCAAGGTCCCAGGAGTTTTGATTAATATTGGAGAGAATGAGACCTGACCTTTTT
This sequence comes from Rhinatrema bivittatum, assembly GCF_901001135.1. NCBI lineage: Eukaryota > Metazoa > Chordata > Amphibia > Gymnophiona > Rhinatrematidae > Rhinatrema > Rhinatrema bivittatum. Next base: position 119,165,271 of record NC_042620.1, on the reverse strand, counting down.
TCCAGAAGCCCACTTTCAGTCACCCAGAAGTGTGGGTGTTAACTTTGTCCCTACTCCATAGGGATTTCCTGGCTCAGAGAATAACGAAGTGAGAACAGGCACCGGGAACTATTGTGTTTTTTGTGAAAACCCCTGAACTTTATCTTTGAATGGACTGGGCAGTTATTTTTGTTACAGTAAATTGTATTTGAACACAACCTCCAGTGTCCTGCCTATTTTTCAACTTGAAGGATGGCACCATCTCTGTGAGCCAGCAGATAGTGAGTATTAACTGTGGGAGAGTGAAGAGACTACATGCCTTGGGCCCAGAAGGTTAAGCCTCCCCCCATCAAGAGAATCTATGCCCCGAGCTTGAAAGAACTGGTGCCCGAGAACCAGGATTTTGCCCCGGGACTGAGTGTGTACCTTGCACCAATTTGGCCTGAAAACCGAAGTAGGGGCTACAATTCTTTCTTCCATAACCTTCTCCTCATCCTTCTTTTCCTCAACTAGAACTATCAATCCCAATCCTGGGCGTTCAAGGCAACTCTCACCTCATCTGTGCAGCTTTTTCCCTGCCTCCCTCTTTTCTCCGTTTCTCATGTCCCTATGAAATGCCACCTCTATTTCCACAAACTTGCCTACACTCATGGTATCTTTATTTCTCATCTTCTCCCTCTTCTCATTCTGATTGAAACCTTTCTCCTGAGGACTCGCCTTCAGTTGTTTTTCTCGGTCATGGAGCAGTGGTGGTGTCAGAATGCTACTCTTCTCCTTCTACAGTTTTCAATTTCATCCTTCATCCATGGTCTATCTGCTGCTTTTGATATAGGTGATCACCATCTACTCTTTGACACTTTAAAGCTCATTTTAAAACGAGTGTGCATGCACACACATACGTACTTATGTGGGCGCACTTGTCGAAACAAAGGAGTTTTCAATGGTGTGTCAAATTTTCCTCGTACTTTAAAAAATGCGTGCATGATCACATGCAAATATGAGCATGTATCATCTGCGTGTAGGCGTGCGCATGTGTGCACAAGCGGGTTACGTGCCTGCTTCAGCGATGCACAACTTCTGGATCCTCAGGGGTTTTACGATAAACATGCTTCCTTCTGCCTGGCAACCCAATTTCACCAATCAAACAACAAACCCCAAAACCTCGGTAATCTGAGGAAGCTATGAAAAATCTCAAAAAACACCACAATGTTCTGTGCCGTTTACCTTCACTGGGACCTTCATGTTGACTGGACATTTTAAATATAATGACAAACAAGTGAATAAAAAGCAAAGAAGTATAAAATAAAAATAAGTAAATGGACCAAAGGTTTACACAGCTTGTTGACATGTGCAAGTTGTATTCATGAAGGTCCTACACATTTTAATGTAAAAGATTTCTAAAAATTAAAAAAATATATACTGGGGAACATTGTGGTGTTTTTTGAAACCCAATTTCACCACCAGAGACATCCAATGGCTGGTGTCCCTGGTGGTGGCCAATGAGGCGGACTTGTATTTTTTGTGGGGGAAGCAGCAGAACCTGAGGCAGACCAAAAATGTCCTGCAGGAGCTGTGCACCATCTTCAATCGCAGTGCTTCCTACCCACGTGGTATAAGTAGAATAGGAGTAATCAGGGTGGAGAGAGTCAGGCTATGGATAGAGGGCAACTATGGGGGGCTAGTGAGGGTGGGGAAGGGGTGGAGAGGGTCAGGCCAAGCATGGGGGTGCTACTGGGAGGTACTGAGTGTGCTACTGCTATGGATGTCTTAAAGGTTAACAAACTCTCCCAATCTCCGCTAAAAGTGAGACCTAGCTAATATATATATCTCAATGTTAATCTCACCCTCCTGTGCCTGACAATTTTTTGTGTGTCAATTTTTATATATTTTTATATCTTTTAATTAAAAAATAATATGGAATGGAAAAAGGTAAGTTTCATACATATGAATGCATGCCTCCTCGGCCTTGCTTCAATTTTGTAGTGTAATCAAAGGTTAACAAACCATAGTAATAAATCAGTATGGCACTCACATTGACAGCAACAGTACACTATTAATGGGCATCAACCTTTTTCCCCTATAGATTGAAGACCTAAAGAAGAAGGCCCAGAAGCTGCACCTGAAGCAGAGGAACTAGATGGACCGGTTGCACGTTCGGTAGAATGGGGCTGGAGGTAAGATGCTCCTCGGGCCAACTGGAAATAGTCAACTAATTCCATCTATGTCATCTCTGCAGCAAGTACCACACTGATCGCCCCCAGTTCTGCCACACGCAATCTCAGTCTTCTCCTTAACAGTAACTGTCCTTTAATGTCGCTGTGTCATGGGCTCCACTATCCTGAAAGAGCTTGGGAAAGATACTCTCTAGGCTAGCTGGCATGTTTTAGGGACTTTACTCCCATTTCTGCATGGATTTCCATGTAAATAACAGGACCCTGGTCCAGCAGAACAATGTGTAGCATCACAACTCTGTGCCTTGCTACACACATTCTAGCAGTCACTGTCAACACTGTCGCACATTTCTTACCCTCACCTCAGCACATAGTAGAATCCGTCAATTGACATCCTGCTCACATCAATCATCTGGATGCCTGTTCACCTATGTATACGGAAGCTAGCACCGTGACGACAGGGTTGTCCCGTACTTAATAACGCTTCCTTTTGCCTTCACCTCTCCCTCAAAGGACAATTCCAATAAGTGCCTCTGTCATCCTGTACATTATACTCTGCATGTGAGCACAAAACATGGCACACACTTGCTTTTGTCTTCATCGATATCAGCTCATCGACGTCATTGTCCTCCTCAGACGAGGATAAAGATGGAGTAGGTGGTGCTGGCAAGGGCCTGGGCCCAGCCCCAGACCCTGTGGAAGCAGCAGCAGCCACCGCTGGGGAGCAGCAGGATGCTCTTTCCCCACCCCATCCACCACCAAGGGAACCATCAGTGGTTCCACACCTCCACCCCCAGCAGGTGCACCCTGGGCCTCAACAGGCCCCAGACCCTCTCCCTGTCCCCGGAGGGCCTCCTCCCTGGATTTCCCAGGAAGTTAGGGATTAGGGATGTAAATCATTTTTATTATGAAGTGAAATATCGTACGATATTTCTAAATTCATTATATCAGGTAAAAAAAGAAATAATCACTTTTCCCCCTGAATTTTCGTAAAAATCATTTTTCGGGTTAGTGCGCGCTAACTCATGTTAGCGTGCACTAACAAAAAAAACATTTATTTTTGATATTTTTTGTTAATTTTTGATATTTTTTTGCTAACTCCCATTAGCGCGCACTAAACCGAAAACCGATTTTTCACTAAAAAAAAAAACGGGGAAGTGGGAACGATCAGGGACCCGATTCACATCCCTATTAGGGATGCTACAACTCAGACCAGCCAACCAGTACTGGCTGAGGGAGGCCTGCATCCCCCTCTGCGAACATAAGAAATTGTCATGCTGGGTCAGACCAAGGGTCCACCAAGCCCAGCATCCTATTTCCAACAGTGGCCAATCCAGGCCATAAGACCCTGGCAATTACCCAAACACTAAGAAGATCCCATGCTACTGATGCAATTAATAGCAGTGGCTATTCCCTAAGTAAATTTGATTAATAGCAGTTAATGGACTTCTCCAAGAACTTATCCAAACCTTTTTTGAACCCAGCTACACTAACTGCACTAACCACATCCTCTGGCAACAAATTCCTGAACTTTATTTTGCGTTGAGTGAAAAAGAATTTTCTCTGATTAGTCTTAAATGTGCTACTTGCTAACTTAAGGGAATGCCCCCTAGTCCTACTATTGTTCGAAAGTATAAATAACCGATTCACATCTACTTGTTCAAGACCTCTCATGATCTTAAAGACCTCTTTCATATCCCCCTCAGCCATCTCTTCTCCAAGCTGAACAGCCCTAATCTCTTCAGCCTTTCCTGATAGGGGGGCTGTTCCATCCCCTTTATCATTTTAGTTGACATTCTCTGTACCTTCTCCATCGCAACTATATCTTTTTTGAGTGCGGCGACCAGAATTGAACACAGAATTTCTGCAGATGACACCAAAATCTGCAACATTCTGAAGGTTGTGGAAAACATGAGGCAGGATCTATTGAAGCTTGAAGAATGTTCTAGAGTTTGGCAGCTAAGATTTAATGGTAAAGAATGCAAGATCATACATTAGAGCTGCAAAAACCAGGGAGGATAACTTTCAAACATCTCTGCGAGGCCCCATATATGCATGAATAGGGGTCAGTGCAGGTTTTAAACAACTACTTATCTGGTTAAGTCAGACTTCATTGGCAAAGTAGTGGCCACTGAATATTCAGCGGCTGTCACTTAACCGGCTAACTTGGGAGCAGGTAATTTTATTTATTTATTTATCAAGTTTTATATACCGTCGTTCGGTTTCGCCATCACAACAGTTTACAAAGTTTCAATGTTTAACGGAGTTTCCAAAGATTCAAGTTATTGTTAGCATGGGTGAAACAACTACTTAGCTGGATAAGTTATCTGACTAAGTAGTGATATCCAGCCTTAGCCAGTTAAGCTACCTGGCTAAATTAGGCAAGATCCATAGTAGGTCTAAACTTAGCTGGTTAATACTTATCTGGCAAAGGGAGAGTTGTGTGCCCTTGGACCACGAAGCGACTGCAGAGAGCTCCGAAGAAGCACCGAGGCAGGTGAGATGTGTCCAAGCACAGGTGGACAGGCTGAAGACCAGGAACTCTGACCTCCACCAAACCTGACGCATCAGAAGAGACCCAACAATGCAATGCTGGTCTCTGGGGTAGCCCTCCGGCCACTCAATAGCCCTTTCGGACCTGCCGAACGAGAACGGCAAATGCATCAGGATGGACAGAGGTCATGGACAGGCAATGGTACTGGAACAGGACTTGAAGACTGAAGACACAATCAGACGAGGACTCTTGAAGACACGATCAGATGAGGACTCTTGAAGACATGATTAGACGATACTTGAAGACATGATCTGACGATACTTGAAAAGGTTGAAGCAAGGCTGAAGAGAAGGACATCAGGAACATTGATGAAGACACTTGATAAGTGGATAGATGACAGAAGAGTTAAAACTGAGTATGAATAGGAACCCAGCCAAGACTCGTAGCGGCAACCGAGCTGGACAGAGCTTCAGTGACCAAGCGTGATCGATGCAGGCCAACCCAAAGAAGCGAAGGCTTCAGAACCAATCTGGAAGATGCACCAGAAGGTCATCCCATAGTTGACCAGAGGATGGCAGCATACTAGGAGGTAGATCCAGAACCTGGACATCCGAGAAGGAGGCTACCCTGACGAGGAAGCCAAAGAGTCTGAAGGCTTCCCTAAAAAAAGGAGCCAAAAAGGTCTGAACGCTTGACAGCAAAAGATCTGAAGACGAGGACATCAAAGGAATTTGAAGACGAGGACATCTCTACACGAAGACATCTGGAATGTCAGGACATCTGGACTTCAGCCCCCAGGATACTCAGTCAAGAGCATCAAGGAGGTGTCGATTGAACTAGAGAACAAGACATCTGAGACATCTGGACTTTGGACCCCCAGGTCACTCAACCAAGAGCATCGAGGAGGCTCCGAGAGGCAGAACAACTGGATAACGGACTTCAGGAAAGTCAGGACATCTGAAGGCGAGGACTTCAGGAAGATCTGAAGGTGAGGACATCAGGAAGGTCAGACAACGAAGACATCTGAAGACAAGGACTTAGGATCCGGCGAGAGACCAAACATGGAACAAAGACTTAGACGAAGGATCAGGAACCACAGATGAAGACAAGGGAATTCCCACGAAGAAAGAGTGCCTTGAAGAAGCAGAGGAGGACATTGGAGACTCCTGGACTAAAGAACTGTAACGTAGGATCCAGGAGCAGTCCAACTCCATGACTGATTCCTTGCAAAGGCAACGAAGAACTGAAGGCTGAGCCCTTTTATAGGGCTGAAGAGGAAATAGTTTGATGACATCACCAGGAGGAGCCAAGAGCTGCTTGCATCCTCTGCCATCCTCTGCACCACAGCAGCCAAAAAGAGGCTCTTCCCTGGGATCCCGGCAAAGAATCCTGGCAAAGAGCATCTTTTTTAGGTAGCCATTTGTAGCAATGGTGCAGAGGGATGTGAATCGTTTTTTGACGATTTAAAATATCGTCCGATATATTTTAAATCGTCAAAAATCGTTAGAGCCGCGATACAATAACAATTCCCCCGATTTATCATCAAAAAATCGTAAATCGGGGGAAGGGGGAGGGGAAGGGGGAGGGCGGGAAAACCGGCACACTAAAACAACCCTAAAACCCACCCCGACCCTTTAAAATAAATCCCCCACCCTCCCGAACCCCCCCAAAATGCCTTAAATTACCTGGGGTCCAGAGGAAGGGTCCCGGTGTGATCTTTTACTCTCGGACCTCCGTGCGTTGTAGAAATGGCGCCGGCGCTACCTTTGACCTGTCAACAGGTCAAAGGTAGCGCCGGCACCATTTTGTTTTTTTGTCCCCCGACGTCAGGAGCGTAGGAGATCGCTCCCGGACCCCCGCTGGACCCCCAGGGACTTTTGGCCAGCTTGGGGGGGCCTCCTGACCCCCACAAGACTTGCCAAAAGTCCAGCGGGAGTCTGGAACGATCTCCTACCGCGAATCGTTTTCCATACGGAAAATGGCGCCGGCCATACGCCGTATGGCCGGCGCCATTTTCCATACGGAAAAACGATTCGACTGCAGGAGGTCGTTCCGGACCCCCGCTGGACCCCCAGGGACTTTTGGCCAGCTTGGGGGGCCTCCTGACCCCCACAAGACTTGCCAAAAGTCCAGCGGGGGTCCGGAACAACCTCCTGCAGTCGAATCGTGTTGCCGTACGGGATGAGAGGGAAATGTGAAGAAGAACACTAGGTAGGTATTTTCTCTGCTTTAGGACATGGGAATTATTAGAGGGAACAATATTTTGAGTGGTAGTGAAGTGGTCAAGCAGACAGATTAAGGAAAGAAGGGAGAACAGGGGACAGCAGTCCCGGGATATGGGATCACACTTAGAGGCCATAGGTCCACGATTGAGATGGTGGAAATCTGGAGCGCTGGCAATTATAAGTGGTGAAGGCTGGGGAGGCAGATGAATGCTTATGACATATGTGAGGAGGAGGAGTGGTAGAAAACACATAGCACCTTTCTCCCTATTGTCCTCACCCTGAACCCACATATTCTGCATTCCCATCCTCCAAGTAGTTCATTTTTTTTGTATGGTCAAGTTAGGGCACACTTTCAAGTGCTCAGATCTGCAGGTGCTGTGGAATTGGAAAGCTCTTCTTACTCCAGAAGGCAGGAGGATATCGCAGGTGGCATTGATGTGCTTATGTTATGTGATTGATACGCATCAATTCCCAAAATGTCTACCAATGTAGCTCTTTGAGAGTTAAAAACTAGAATTGTTCATAGGACTGTGTTTTCACCTTTGAGAGCATCTAAAGTGGGGCTTATAGCGAAGAGAGAATTTGAAATGAAGTTGGCCATAGAGGCAAAAACTCATAATAAAAACTTTTTTAAATATATCCAAAGCAAGAAACCTGTGAGGGAGTCGGTTGGACCATTAGATGACCGAGGGGTTAAAGGGGCTCTTAGGGAAGATAAGGCCATTGCAGAAAGACTAAATGAATTCTTTGCTTCCGTGTTTACTAGTGAGGATGTTGGGGAGATACCAGTTCCGGAGTTGGTTTTCAGGGGTGATGAGTCAGACGAACTGAACGAAATCACTGTCAACCTGGAAGATGTAGTAGGCCAGATTGACAAACTAAAGAGTAGCAAGTCACCTGGACCGGATGGTATGCATCCCAGGGTACTAAAGGAACTCAAAAATGAAATTTCTGACCTATTAGTTAAAATTTGTAACCTATCATTAAAATCATCCATTGTACCTGAAGACTGGAGGGTGGCCAATGTAACCCCAATATTTAAAAAAGGCTCCAGGGGTGATCCGGGTAACTATAGACCAGTGAGCCTAACTTCAGTGCCGGGAAAAATAGTGGAAACTATCCTCAAGATCAAAATTGTAGAGCATATAGAAAGACATGATTTAATGGGACACAGTCAACATGGATTTACCCAAGGGAAGTCTTGCCTAACAAACCTGCTTCATTTTTTTGAAGGGGTTAATAAACATGTGGATAAAGGTGAACCGGTAGATGTAGTGTATTTGGATTTTCAGAAGGCGTTTGACAAAGTCCCTCATGAGAGGCTTCTACGAAAACTAAAAAGTCATGGGATAGGAGGCGATGTCCTTTCGTGGATTACAAACTGGTTAAAAGACAGGAAACAGAGAGTAGGACTAAATGGTCAATTTTCTCAGTGGAAAAGGGTAAACAGTGGAGTGCCTCAGGGATCTGTACTTGGACCGGTGCTTTTCAATATATATATCAATGATCTGGAAAGGAATACGATGAGTGACGTTATCAAATTTGCAGATGATACAAAATTATTCAGAGTAGTTAAATCACAAGCAGACTGTGATACATTACAGGAGGACCTTGCAAGACTGGAAGATTGGGCATCCAAATGGCAGATGAAATTTAATGTGGACAAGTGCAAGGTGTTGCATATAGGGAAAAATAACCCTAGCTGTAGTTACACGATGTTAGGTTCCATATTAGGAGCTACCACCCAAGAAAGAGATCTAGGCGTCATAGTAGATAATACATTGAAATCGTCAGCTCAGTGTGCTGCAGCAGTCAAAAAAGCAAATAAAATGTTAGGAATTATTAGGAAGGGAATGGTTAATAAAACGGAAAATGTCATAATGCCTCTATATCGCTCCATGGTGAGACCACACCTTGAATACTGTGTACAATTCTGGTTGCCGTATCTCAAAAAAGATATAGTTGCAATGGAGAAGGTACAGAGAAGGGCAACCAAAATGATAAAGGGGATGGAACAGCTCCCCTACGAGGAAAGGCTGAAGAGGTTAGGGCTGTTCAGCTTGGAGAAGAGACGGCTGAGGGGGGATATCATAGAGGTCTTTAAGATCATGAGAGGTCTTGAACGAGTAGATGTGACTCGGTTATTTACACTTTCGAATAATAGAAGGACTAGGGGGCATTCCATGAAGTTAGCAAGTAGCACATTTAAGACTAATCGGAGAAAATTCTTTTTCACTCAACGCACAATAAATCTCTGGAATTTGTTGCCAGAGGATGTGGTTAGTGCAGTTAGTGTAGCTGGGTTCAAAAAAGGTTTGGATAAGTTCTTGGAAGAGAAGTCCATTAACTGCTATTAATCAAGTTTACTTAGGGAATAGTCACTGCTATTAATTGCATCAGTAGCATGGGATCTTCTAGGTGTTTGGGTAATTGCCAGGTTCTTGTGGCCTGGTTTGGCCTCTGTTGGAAACAGGATGCTGGGCTTGATGGACCCTTGGTCTGACCCAGCATGGCAATTTCTTATGTTCTTATGTTCTTATTAAGTGTGGCTGTGCACAAGTTCTTTGATACATTGTCTTTGGCAGTGTGCACCCATACAAGCCTTTTGGGAGTCAATATGGGGTCAGCTCAGCTATCTCATGCAAACTGACATTCATTGGTCCTGTTCTTTTTGTATTCTTAGCAATGACATCGGAGTTGAGAGTGTCAATGTGGACAGCATCCTCTTTGTCTCCAAGGTATGTCTGATTGCCAAGAAATGTATTTTACTCCAGTGGCTCAAGTCCACAGGTCCCACCATGGATATGTGGCATTCTCTTATGACTGAACTATTTCAGATGGAATATGGCTCACAGTATCAATGCTTCTCCTGGAAATAGAAACTGCTTTTTAAAGAGATCTGGTATCAGTTCTCTCGATCTTTGACTCCATACGGCTATTGTGTCCTTTTGATGACTGAGAATACAGGTGTATTAGCTGCTTGGTTACCAAATTATCAGCTTTCTCTATTTTTGTTGTCAGATGATGCTCTCTCTTGTAATTGGTCCAATTACATATTGCCAATGAGCTTCCCTTGCTCCCTTCTAAATATAGGGGGAGGGGGGGTAAACATTTGAAAAACCTTTGTAGGAATACCACATTGTTCCAGTAGTGTTCTGTTTGACTTGTGTGTTTCTGTTGTATTCCTCAATAAACATTTATTGGAAAAAAAAAAAACCTGTCGTCCATGGCCAAAGCAGCAGCAACAGAAAAGAATACCAGTATAAATATATGCCCTTAATTGCGGGGAATAAATTTGTTCCATATTTCATGTAGAGGAGTACATTCCAGGAAGCAATGTTGAATTTTTAATTGCTGATCTGTATAGTAACAGCTGCATACAGTAGAGTAGGCCATGCATTCACCCTTCCTGGAAGAAGAAAAGGAAGGAAGGTTACTTATACGGCAAGGTATTGGAGAATTAAAATGAAGGGTAGAAAAATGTGTCATGAGGAAATAACCTTCCTCACTTCCCTTGTAAAAAGGGAAAATCACTAATCTGTAGATTATGTGGATGCACTGTCTCCAAAATGAAAAATATAAAAAGGAAGTCTCTTTTGTAGTATACAATATGCATTTTGAAAAACAAACTATTGAAATGAATAAATAAATAGAAAATATATATACTTAGGAGACCTTAAACTTGATTTGGGTATAGGTTTCTTTTTAAGTACTGTACTATTTAATAACATAACTAATTTCATATAAATCTATTTTTAGTTTAGGAATAATATGCATATTAATTAGGATAAACCAAAAAAATACATTTAATTACATTATGTGAAATGGCTTGTTTTCCTATTTTTTAACTGTTATAGATGTTGCAAGTGGCCATGGGATAGGAGAATGGAGCCCTAGAAATTTGGTAGGGTCTCAAATTTTGTTTAGCTGAGATATTCTAAAACAATCTTTCATATATTTTTCCAAGATTGTGCAGAACATGAAATCACACAGGGCACATGAGCAGTATGAATACATTTCACTCCTATCTGACAGAAACATGTAATGCCATTCTTCTCTTTTCAGCATGTCCTCATTGTGCTCGTTGAGCATCTCACACACATTCAACAGCACATGATACAATAAAAGCTCTCAGATAAATCATTCAGAAATGTCATCAACAACATGAACTATAGATCACCCTTATTATGATCTCCTTTAAAGCACAAAAAGAGAAGCAAATACAAATCCTACAATAATCAGATATATATGTAAAAAAAAACAGGATGGTAACAAAATAACAAAGTGATCCAAAAAGACAAAATTTAATGGAAAATACATTTAATTTATTTCAAAATGGAAATGTTATCTTAATGAATTCTCTTATAACAACTAAAATAACTTTCTCTATAATTAAAAACTAAAGCATCCACACATCTGATTTATACACCTAATACCACATAAATCATCATACCAATCACTGCCGGAATTTAAAAACATGGATTCAAGGCCATAACTTCCTTTTTACATAGGAGCATGAAAAACTCTTAAACTACTCATACAAATCATATCATGACGACTCTTTTGGTTCATTTAAAATACCTGGATCTCTCCATTATTTTTAGTTATAATCCTATTTTTGTATCTACAACTCCTTTAAAGTATCAAAGCCCTTTTTGTTACCCTAAACTTCCTTTCTCCTAGGGCCACCCTCAGTTCCATAGGCTTAAGACATTTACGCTTCTCCCACTGCTTCTCTCTGAGTTCCAATATTCCCTGTCAGGGAGGGGGTGGGGTGGAGAAATCATCTCCAAGGCATTGAGCATTGTTAAGACAATCTTTGAAAATCGCACCAATAATCATGCTGGAAGCTGATAGTAATGTCCAGCTTAACTTTACTGACAACTGATGATGCAATAGTGAAAATGACTATTTTATTTACAACTTCTCATGCCATCCAATGAATTTACATGCAAAGAGGTAGATCTTCAAACGATACGCGAGCGCGTACTTTTGTTCGCGCAGCAGGTGCGAACAAAAGTATGCTGGATTTTATAAGATACGCGCGTAGCTGCACGTATCTTATAAAATCCGGGGACGGCACGTGCAAGAGGGTGCACATTTGTGCAACCTGTGCGCGCCGAGCCCAGTGCAGCCTCGGAGGGAACTTTTCTTCGCCCTCCCCCCACCTTCCCCACCCTTCCCCTACCTAACCCACCCCCCTGGCCCTATCTAACCCCCCCCCACCTTTGTTGGCAAAGTTACGCCTGCTGAAAGCAGGCGTAACTTTGCGCGCATCGGCCGGCAGCCCCGCTCCATCCTCCGGTCCCGGGGGCTGGTCCGGAGGCCTCGAACATGCCCCCGGGCCGGCACCACACCCCCGGGCCCGCCCCCGAAATGCCGCGGCACACCCCTGAAACGCCGCGTCGTTTCGGGAACGCCCCCGGACACGCCCCCTCCCTCCCCTTTTCCAAAGCCCTGGGACTTACGCGCATCCCGGGGCTTTACGCGCACCGGCGGCCTATGCAAAATAGGCGCGCCGGCGCACGAGGGCCCTGCGCTCGTAAATCCAGAAGGATTTACGCGCGAGGGCCTTTTAAAATCCGCCCCTTAGCTTTTAAATAAATCTGTGACTTTGTAACTCTTGATGAATCTTTTAGTCCATTCCTGATACTTGGCCAATTATAAAGGTAGTTTAGAAGCTCCTACCCAAATTTCAGGATTCAGGCTTCTCTAATCCAGTTTAGTTAATCCACTTTAAAGTCCAATAAGACATAGCTTTATCCAGATGAACAGAATGTACTCCTTACTTCCGAGTTCAAACTACTGCCTTTACTATCCAGGTAATAGCATAGTGGTTAACATTGGATGGGTGCCACTGGTCTTGTCCAAAGTGCAACTTCTCTTCCTAGGAATGAATGAGGATTCAAAGCTCGATGGTTCTTTCAGGGTAAGAGGCTCCTACTCTCCTTTTAGTACTGAGTCCCTGGGCACTTGGGAACTCAGGCAGAGGATAAAAATATACTAATTTCCAAAAGGTAACCCAAATTAAGGAAAGAACGGTTAAAAGCTAGAATCAGTAATATAGGAGAAAGGCACTTTTTCTTATAGGCCATATCCCAAGTTTCTTTCCAAGAAACCCAAAGATTCTCTTCCCAAAAGCAAACAAAATCAAGGAGAAAGCATGCTGCCTCTGGAAAGGGCAAAATCCACAACTACAAAATGGTGCCTTAGGTTTTTATAGGTCAGGATTCAACCATTAAATTATCCCACATGGGGGAGCTATAACCCAACTAAACCTACCTCTGTTTTCTCTCCCCACTTAGTTAATTGCTATGCTTCTTTAGCAGAGTCTGGATAGAGCTCTCTCTGCACATATCTTAGGGGGCAAGATTGAGGGGCATTGTGGTGCTTCTTAGCCCCGCTACTTACATGTATTGGCAAGAGGGGGGGGGGGGGGGGGTTCCATGGGACAGTGCTTTTGGTTTTTTATCTTAACAAGTTAGTGCTGATTTTTAGCCAAGGGAACTCAGTTGCACTTAATTCAATGGGTCAAATTTTGACTGGCTAGATTTAGGTGATTCCTCAAGATAACTGGCTAACATTAGTCGGTTACCTTGCCTGCTTGCATCAGATGAAGAAAGTACACTTCTACTTCATTCTACCAGTTATAAAATGAAAATCAGGGAATAAATCATGAAGTGCATCCCAATGGGAAGAAATATACAATGTGAAATCAAGTTGAGGTTTGTTGCAGGTTCTGACGTCATTTATAGGCCCAGCACGAAGTCTATCAAAAGACATTCCTGTACATGAGCTTTCTAGAATGGTCACAGGGGCTGCAGGAGCATGGGTGCCCCTGCAAGCTAATTTTCAAAAGGAAAATTGGGTGGGTGGTACCCATGCACATTCGCAACTGCTTTGAAGGTGCCTGAAAAGAAGACATGGGGCTTTCAAAATGAAAAACAAAAACCGCCCCAATGTGTCCTTTCCCTTCTCTGTCCTAACCCCACTCCTTGTTTGCCCCAGAAGTTTTTACCCACATTGAGAAGGGGGAGGCGTAAAAATGCTGTTTTACCAATGGAAATGACTTTGAACGTTGCCCTCACAAGCTTTTAAAAGACGTGATTTTTATCACTGAAGAGAAATCCAAGAAATGAAAGTAAACTTAATAGTTATTGATTTTTGGTGACAGAAATCTGAACATAAAAGAGGTAGAGGCGGTGCACGCTCTTAGTACTTCCTTGATGCATTGCCTTTCTTCATACAAAAAGGCGCAATTTTTCATAAATAAAGAAGTGCAAGGACAAAGGGTCATGATACGAGGAAGTGCGTCCATGCTGAGAGGCTGGAAGATGCCTGGGTTAATTTAGCAGCAGAGGAGATGAAAACCAACGCTGTGACAGAATTCTAGCAACTTGGAAGAAATAGAGAGGGCAGGAGGAGGGTTGAGAAGCTGGGGAGAGGGACTTAATGTTGGTTTAAGTGTTGCTCATCTATGCAATAAATAAATCATAAAGAAGGAGAAGAAGAACCAGAATGGTAGAAGTTGAAAGAGGAAATGCAGGAAAACTAACTAAGTGACATGGAAAGGAGCAAAATCTTGCAGGCATTCAAACTGGTAGATTACCTTACATTCTATACTTTTACACTGCCTTACTTTACAAATTGGAATTCAAAGTGTTTTTTTCTTCACAGATTAAAGTACAATAATCACTATAAAATAAGTCCCTGATGTACAGGTTGACCCTTACCCCTTCTTTCACTGAAGGAAAGGCCCATCCCCCACACTCAATGAAGGCGAGGCTAAGACGGTATGGCTGACAACTAAAAACCAGATAGACTGGATGCACTCATTGCCCCTTATTTAGTCATCTGTTATTTTAATGTGTGTTACTGTAAGGCCCCAGTGGGATCCCTACTAAGGAGTGTCGCCAGTAGTTAGGTCAAGTGAGTGGAGAGAAGACGACACCAACTCTGCCACAGCATCCACTGCTGCAGTGGTTTACTTCTGCTTCCATATATAAAAGTGATCATTTGGATTTTGAAAGAGTGGGAGCAGCGTCTTTCAGATCATTTACATTTGCAATACAAAAGGTCCAAAGTCCTGGCGGAGGAGTCTTAGAAAGGTAAGGGATTTCTTTCCAACTCACATCTAGTGGTTGGTAAATTAAAGGGATGTGATGGGGAATTTTTTTTTCATTCGTTTTTTTTTTTTTTTCATTTCAGGGAGGGGGAATATAAGTTTCATTTCATTGAATATTTATTTTCAACCTGAAATAAACATTACATTGAAAAAGAAACAAAACAAAAGAGAGAACTAAAATCAAGCTACCCCAGGGCCCTCCAACCCTGCCTCTGATGAGGCCATGGTGGACCATTCCCTCCCTGGGCTGGGCTGAGCCAAGTTGAGCTGGGGCCTCCCCCCCCCCCCCCCCGACCTCCCCATAAACATATCAGGACAGGATCTCCTCAGCCCACACTTACCCCTTCTGTGGGGGTCATCCATGCAGAAAAGGGCAGGAGCAATCTCCAGTCGCTCCGACCCTGCTGGCTCAGGCTCTGTAACAGATGGTCCTGAGATCAGCACTAATGGTTTACATAAAATAGAATAGTGCCAGTCTCAGGGCTGGCTGACGCCATTTGGTTGTATTGCCATATGTATGTATGTGTGATTATACAACAAACCAGTGCCAGCCTCAGGACTCAGCTTTGAAATTGTGCATCAGAAGCTAGTGGGGGCAGGACTGTCTGGGGATTGCTCTTGCCTCTTTCTACACGGAAAATCCTCAAGGAAGGGGCAAGTGGTTGGGGAGGTTCCATCCCCAGCGTATTTGTGGGGAGATGGGGGGGGGGGGGAAAGGGTTCTTGGGAGGCCTCGGCTGGGCTCAGTTCAGCCCGAAGAGGCCCCGCCCCTTAACCCTTCCTCTGGCTTATATGCAGCAATAGCAGTAGAACCATACTAATGAAAAGAACAGATTATTTCAAAACAGCTGATGAAAGGAATATCCAATAATTAAAAACTCATATAAAAATTTCTGGATGCCAATAAAAATATTTCAAAACAGCAGACACAAAGACCCAATAATTAGAAATAATAAGGATAAAAAAAAAATGTTCTGCTCTCCATAACTGGAAACATTCAATTTCCAGGTGTCCTGAGATTGTTGTGAAATAGGAGGAGGGGGGCGTTGCTGCTTACAACTTTCTCTTCTCTCTCAGTCACACACAAGCTCTCTCTCACACACAGACTCTCAATCACACAGTTACACATATGCTCTCTCTCACACATACACAGGCTCTCAATCACCCACACATACTCTCTTTCACACAAACAGGTTCTTAATCACACACTTACACATACAGACATTCAATCACTCACTTACATACATGCTGTCAAACACACACACATGATCTGAAACACATAGGCTCACTTACTCATTTACTCTCTCTCTCTCCCCCCCCCCACCCCCCAACCGAACAACTAGCAGCAGCAGCAGCAGCCTCCTCCTCTTCCAGCCTTTGCAGCCTTGAAAAAGGAGTCCCATTGGCCACAGGGGCTGGCGTTGCTCCTCTTTTTGCTCCGGGCCGCAATGCTCTTCTTCGGCACAATGCTGCAGCCCTTTTACCTAGCATGGTCTCTTCTTCCTGCGTGTGCACAGCTGCTGCACTTCCTGTTCCGGGCTGCAAGGGGCAGGAAGAAGAGACCATTCTGGTGCCCCTGACTCCAGCTCTCCTGCCACGTTCCGCCTGGGCTATCTGCATTTTAAGCCTGGGTGGAGGAAGAGTTCCCATTTCACTGGGGCAAGGGGAGCAGCTGGGCCAGCGGGGGACTGGGAAGTGTGGCGACACACCTGCATGTTCTTGGTGACACACTGGTTGAGAACTGCTGCTTTAATGTATTAGAGTGAAAAGTGGAAAAGTACTTGTTTGTAATTCTCCTAAGAGGGAAGGTGTATATCATTTTTAAGGAGCTAGAATATTAGCCTTTACTGTATTCTTGCAACTGCTGCAGCCTAGCTATGGAAGTCTATGTACCCTGAACTGATCCATGATTTTCAACTATTTATTATTTACTCTGACAGCTGGTAGCCATTTGTTTGTTAGACTACATCTTCAGAGTGAGTTCCTTGAACCCTACCGAGAGACTGGTACTCAAGTCACTCAGGTGCCAGACCATCTCACATTTTATGTTCCCTTCCGGGAAGGATTAATGTTGCTCCAGTCATGTGTGTATGTGTGTGTTAGTGAGTGTGACTTGCAATTACTTTGGATGGGGAGGAGGGGGGGGGGGGGGTGAGGGAGTTTGGCTGTGGGGTTAGGTGATGGGTGCTTTGCCATTGAAGGAAAGCAGCACTGGGGGGAGGGTAAGACAATCTATGGTTGTGGGGGATGGAAACTTGACTGAGGGAGGATGGCTGAAGGGAATAGAAGGGGACGAGAGTTAAGAAAGGCAAAGAGTTTTAAAAAAAGACAAAAAAAAATGTTAAAAAATAATAATGCAAAACAAAACACAAGTAAGGAAAGCACACAGAGGCATAGTTTTTTGAATGCTTTCCAAAATAGTTTTGTAGAAGGGGACATTGGATGTCTTACATTGTATTTTGAGTACATGTTATTTCTAATTATGATTTTTTTTTCAGTTGTTACAATGTTCAATCCTTATACGGGGAGAAGTGGGGTATGGGGTGGTAGAGTTGTGTGTAGAGATATGTGTATAGCATGGGGGGTTTGTTTCTGGGTGTGTGTGCTGTGGTTGAGAGAGTGTAAGATATGAGTATATGGGGTATGTAGGGTAGAGGTATGTGTTTGGGAGTATATGTGTGTGTGTGTATGTATGTGTGTGTGTGTGTGTGTGTGTATAGGTGGATTGTTGGGTCGTGAGTGGGGTTTTGTGTGCAGAAGATGTGGAATATGGTGTGTAAGTGGAAAAGTGTGACTGGGTGTATGTGTTGGACGTTGATGTGTGTGTAGGTAGGGTTGGGACTACTAGGGTGTGTTGGTGTGCGTATGCAAGGAGTGACAGAGGAGTGACTGAGGGCATGTAGGGATTTGTGGTGTGTATGGGATGTGTGTGTGGTTGGCAGGTAAGTGATGGTGTGTGGCATGTGTTAGGGTACAGGGATGCGGGAGGGGGGAAGTATATACATTACTGAAACTTTAAGAAAACCAATGAATTGTACTAATTGCCTAGGTAACTATCTGGGGTCATGTGAATTTTGTACTGCTAAAATGGGGTCACATTGAAGAAGAAAGGTTTGGGAAGCTCCGCTCTAGAGCGAGGTGTCATGGGTTGTGGGTGAAATGGGGTAGACTCAGAAGTAATTTAAGGAAATATTTCTTTACTGAGATGGTGGTGAATGCATGGAATAACTTCTCAGTGGAGATGGTTGAGATGGGGGGACAGTGTCAGTGTTCAAGAATTCATGGGGCAAGCATAATGAATCTCAATGGTAGAAGAAAGGATTGTAAAGCTAGGTGGGAGGTGTGGATGGGCAGACTGGATGGGCCATGTGGTCTTTATCTGTTGTCATGTTCTATGTTTCATGCACGATTGTAGATATGTAAAACAGTCTTGAGACTGCTGAAGCTATGACATATTGTCCTTGAATTTCTCATTCTATGCAGGCCCTTCACCCTGGATATATTTTTTTCTTTGATTTGTATTTCCCTCAGTTTTCTGGCATCATTCCTTGACCTTTGTTCTCTCTTGTTTTAAAACTATTTTATTTGAATATTCTAACCAGGAGCCAGGTGGCAGGGTGCTACCACTTTCAGAAATAGAAGCCCCTGATGCACTTGAAATGCTATGCAAAAAATCCTTTGATCTCTTGTCTAAGCCCTGCCTCCATCCAACTGATCTGTCCTTTACTTTGTAATGCTGTCTCTCTCATATATACTGTAGTGAACAGATTATCCTTCAGTATTTGGTGTTCCAGTGATATATTCCACACAAGAAGCAAAATCAACTTTAGAAATAAGTAATTTGTTATTAATAACACTGTATAACTTTGTATCAGTTGACAATTCATTAGCTCCTTTTACGTTTTTATTTTTGACAGTATATATCTGTTGAATATAGTTTCCCCAAACACTTACCTGTGCTTTTTATTGTATTTAAACAACTGATCTCACCCCATTGCTTCTCATTTCTATTCTCTTTACTAAATGCTTAATTCCTTCAGGAACATTTTTTATAACACCTATCTTTAAAAAAAATGATAAAACCGTGAAGTAAATTGAGCAGAATGCCCAGCAATAGATCGGAATCAAACTTTGATCTTTTACCGCGGAATAAGACTCCTGGACTTTGGCTTCTGATTTGCTGGGAGAACGAGCTCCTGGAAGGAAACGCACGGGGGGGGCTTTGAGATCAGACGATGGCCAAATGCAAGTCTTGTACTGCTGGGTCTCTGCCAGGGGAGGGAGCACTTGCAGCACTTGTGTAACTGGCCTCGCCTGTTTTCCCATCGCTTCTGTTTCTCCGCTAGTGAAATTTTCATCTGTCTGCGCTTGTTTCTTTGACCTATATTCCACGACATCTTTTTCATTAGTATTGCTGCATCCCGAGCCTACAGCAACCCGAATGCAGGCTCTCTAACGTGCACCTTTCTTAGTTATAGCAAACTAACAAAATAAGAGTAACCATGAAGAAAACAAAAACAAAACAACTGGTTAGGCGTGTTTTTCAGAAGCAGCACGCATCTATTTTGTTTCTAATGCATGTGTCACTTGAAACTGAAAGTGTATGCTGCTGTTAAACAAATGAAAGGAAATGCTGGAGCCAAGTTACACAGATTAGTGGCACAGTACACACACAGTCTTTGGAGTCTGCTGCTGAGTCTAAATCAAACAAATAATGAAGACGGGAGCAGGCAAAGTGAAGCCTCCAGATCTTGAGCTTGTTTGAGAGTCATTTTCCTTTAGCTAAATATTATGCAGTTTCTTTAAAAGCAGGATCAAATATTGATATTTAGTTTTTTTCAAATAACGCCATTAAAGTAGCATCACAAATTAATGGGCATGACCATTTCCACGTGGAAAAGCTGATATAATTAACTGTTCCTTTCCTATTGGAGAAGAAAGCAAAAAAAAAAAAAAAAAAATCAACACATTTTGACTTCCTCCAGAGAGTGCTTAAATGTGCCTATAACACATGCGGCGTTTACAAGAAATTCATTACACAGGGAAAATTCCAGGCATTAATTTTTCTTCTTGAGAAAGCTCAGTGTCACTTTACTCTGTATTTTTTTAATAAATAAAATTAGCTTGTAGCAAAGGGAAAGTGCATTTATGTTAAACCAATTCATCAACCACTTCTGTGCTCAGAATTCACTGAGATAATTTAGATTCCTTAATAGCAAGGTGGTTTAGGTAGGCATGCAATAAAAACCTATTTTTTTTTTTTTTGCCCAGAACAGAATTTGTAATAGAAAATGTGTATGCTTAATGAATATTTGCAATATAGCAATTCTTGATTTAATTATTCATCTGTTATCAAATCTGAAATATAATTACATAGCAAACTTCCAGGGAAAACAATTCTGTGTAGAGAATTATTTACATTCCTCAATGTTGCAAAATCTGCAATCAATTCAAAAACTGACATAACAGAAGAAATTGCAGTAATTATCTATTCAGTTCCCCGAACATGTACCTATTTCACCCTGTTACCCCTCTTTATCCCCCCCCCCCCCCAGTACAATGAAATATATATCTTCTGCACATGCAGTACATGCAACATTTTCATAAGGGTCATGACTCTGGTGATGCTAAACAGATTGTATTGCTGACATCATTCTACTATTAACATCATGGAAAAAATGTTAACAGAGCAAGTAATGCAGATTGTGAAACAAATCCAGCTACTGAAATACGAGGGGTGTCAAGTGGAAATTTACAAAAACTATTGAGACTGAGTGCAGAAAGCCAAAACAAATGAATGGTGAAGCTGCTTTTGACAGACTGCATGGGGCTAGAGACTTAAACCTGAACATTGTAAATCCAAATGTCACAAAACGCTGCCTCTGAGTGTCTGACATATCTATTTCTCAGGAGTATAAATGGTGGGATGAAGTCAAACTTTGCCAGATGCTATGTGCATCTTTGAGAACCTATCGGAATCATTTGATTTAAAAACAAAACATAGCATTCCCTTTTTTTCAGATTCACAAGAGTCCTGAGACTAATAGCAAAAATATCAATAAGAAAGTAAGGATACAAGCTGAACTGGGGAATCAAAACAACACACTTTGACTTCATATACAGTGCAAGAAGTCTGATTCAAACATATGTAAAAGTTATTAATCATTGCATGATACTACTCTATATGCTAATTATTTGAAATGCACTTCTATAGCTCAAAAAGAGTATCTTGTCCGAACTACTACCTGGTCAACTATTCATTTAATTCATTACACGCTCTGTTAAAAAGGAATTAAAGCTATGGTCAAGAGTGACACTATGCATGAGCATGATCTGACAAAGCACGGCATTTAGAAATCAGTTCCAGTACTAATTTGTTTTAATTAAAAATGAAATTTGAGAAGAAGGTTCAGATTTGACTGCCAAGGCCTGAACTAAGCAGCGAACAAGTTGGTTCATTCCGTGTTTATATGGAAACTCAACTAAATGAGAAAGTTAATATAATACCTGTGGAAATAATTTTCAATGGCGTTATGCATGTAAATGTAACATACCATTGCAGCAATTTTCAAATGCCCATTTACCCATGGCAAATGCACTTATGTGTGTAAAACCTATGGACAATTCAATGGCATATATTGTAGTAATTTTCAAAAGCCCACTTACATGAGTAAAGTGCATGTATATGTGTAAAATCCAGTTTAAATCATGTAAATCCTTTTGAAAATTACTCCCAAAGCTATAATTGGAATCTGAAGTCAAAATACAGAGCCAGAGTGGGCATTCAGCCAGATCTGATGTGAAACAGCCCGCACTGATGATGGAACCTCTGCAGTTATTTGTGTTCAAGCTTTGTCCAGGAATGTTAAAGATAATGTTGTTTTGACATCATTTAAACAGTAACTTCAAACAGCCGCACAGGCATATATATATACTAGCATAAGTTGGCTCGTGCGAATGGAATGGCCATTTTATAACATTCGCGTGTATATGCACGCCTAGTATAAAATTGGCAGTATGCGCATTCATGAATGCACAATTTTATACGGGCGCAAACATGTGCGTGCAAATGCCGGTTCTACTGCATTAATGGGGGGATTTTATTACATATGCGAGCTGTCACAATTAACAGTTCTCCCAATCCATCCATCCATCCAGGCCCGGCCATCCAGTGCTCCTACCATGTGACAGGGGCCGGCCAATGGCACGAATACCCTGTCACATGCTAAGGGCAAAGGGCCATTGGCGCCATTTTGTTTACTGGCAGCCGACGGCCCGAGAGCGGGAGAACGCTCCCAGGACCCCCACTGGACCACCAGGTACTTAAAAATTTGGGGGGGGGGGGGTTGGAGGGGTCCAGAGGGTGGGGGGATTCTAAAGAACTAATTTTAAAGGGTCAGGCTGTGTTTTTGGGTTACTTTTAAGTGCCCTTTCTTCCTGCCCCCCCATAACGATAAGAGAACCCACGAAATTAATCGTGGGGTTTCCTATCGCTATCAGGGACCCCTCGATAACTGACGAGATTGAAAATATTGTCCAGTATTTTCAATCATCAGATAAACGATTCACATCCCTAATAAATAGTTATGTGCTGTTTTAATGCTAAAATTCAGGAATGCCCAGACCCTGCCCAAGCCACGCCCCTTTCCCCCCCAAACATTTTTGTTTGCATACCGGGAGATACGTGCGTACTCGTGAGTTTTTAATAATCCTCGCAGTTCGCACCGGCCCGAGAGACACACGTATCTTCCGGCTTTGGTGTGTGCCAAGCTCTTAAAATTTACCCCTTAGTCTCTTGAGAGAGATGAGTTGTGATTACCATATAACTTATTGGTTCCATCTTCTAACCACTGGGATTTTCTTGAATGGTTATGAATATAATTTAATCTTTTGTATGAAGAGAAGAATTACTCTTGGTTTTGCTACTTGACAGCTGAGGAAATTGTCCCCAACACTAGTAGAGATGCAGCCTGGTAGTGTTTGGGAGCCGTAACCAAATCCAGGCCCTTCAGCATGTATTAAGGGAGAACCGCAGTGCTACCCATTCAAACCCTTTCATCCTACACTGATGTACATCAGGCTTTAAGACCTCACATCAAATGAGGTCTGATTGCACTCCCCTAGAGGTTTAAACAACTCCTTTAGCTGAAATATTCTGACATAAGAACATAAAAAATTGCCATACTGGTCCATCAAGCCTAGCATCCTGTTTCCAACAGTGGCCAATCCAAGTCACAAGTACCTGGCAAGCAGCCAAACACTTAGTAGATCCCATGCTACTGATGCCAGTAATAGCGGTGGCTATTCCCTAAGTCAACTTGATTAATAGCAGTTAATGGACTTCTCCTCCAAGAACTTATCCAAACCTTTTTTAGACCCAACTACACTAACTGCACTAACCACATCCTCTGGCAACAAATTCCAGAGCTTAATTGTGCGTTGAGTGAACAAGACTTTTCTCTGATTAGTTTTAAATGTGCTACTTGCTAACTTCATGGAGTGCCCCCTAGTCCTTCTATAATCCGAAAGAGTAAATAACTGATTCATATTTACCCGTTCTAGACCCCTCATGATTTTAAAGACCTCTATCATATCCCCCGTCAGCTGTCTCTTCTCCAAGCTGAACAGCCCTAACCTCTTTAGCCTTTTCTCATAGGGGAGCTGTTCCATCCCCTTTATCATTTTGGTCACCCTTCTCTGTATCTTCTCCAGTGCAACTATATCTTTTTTGAGATGCAGTGACCAGAATTGTACACAGTGTTCAAGGTGCGGCCTCACCATGGAGCGTTACAGAGGCATTATGATATTTTCCATTTTATTTACCATTCCCTTCTTAATAATTCCTAACAATCTGTTTGCTTTTTTGACTGCTGCAGCACACTGAGCTGATGATTTCAATGTATTATCCACTATGACCCCTAGATCTTTTCCTGGGTGATAGCTCCTAATATGGAACCTAGCATCATGTAACTACAGCAAGGGTTATTTTT
The DNA here is from genome assembly GCF_901001135.1 of Rhinatrema bivittatum. NCBI lineage: Eukaryota > Metazoa > Chordata > Amphibia > Gymnophiona > Rhinatrematidae > Rhinatrema > Rhinatrema bivittatum. Next base: position 119,141,288 of record NC_042620.1, on the reverse strand, counting down.
CCCTATATGCTTCACCTTGCACTTGACCACATTACATTTCATCTGCTATTTGGATGCCCAATCTTCCAGTCTCACAAGGTCCTCCTGCAATTTATTATAATCTGTTTGTGATTTAACTACTTGGAATAATTTTGTATCATCTGCAAATTTGATTAACTCACTCGTCGTATTACTTTCCTTTTCTTTTTCTTATTATTACACTATTTCTTTGGTTTGTTGTGTCATACTAATACACCTGGATTCCACCAAGATTCCTTGGAAGCTATTCTCTTAAGAAGGGATTTTTCCATAGGATTCTGTTCTTGTTACACTTAGGGGTCGATTTTAAAAGAAGCACGCACGCATCCAAGTGCACGCAGTTCCGGCGTGAGCACATGGACGTGGCTATTTTATAACATTCAGGCATCGGCGCGCGCATCTTATAAAATACTGGTCCCGCATGCACATGCATGCCAGATCTTCATCTCTGCACGTCGGGTGGCCTACTCCGCATGCAGGGGGGAATTTTAGAAAAATACGTGCGGTGATGCAATCGGGCCTGCCCCAGTTCCTTCTCTACCCGCTACAATCAAGGAGCAGACTGGGAGGGAACTTTCCTATCCCTAACCCTACCCTTCCTACCTCTTCCCCTCTCCTCCCCGACCCCTAAACCTACCCTAACTAACCTTTTTTTTTTTTTTTTTTTTAATCTCACCTGCTCCTTTGACAATAATAAGTTCCACATGCCGGCTGGCTGCCGGCGCTCTTCCCCAGGACAACGGCTAATGGCACTGTCCCAGCCCGCCCCCTCCTCACCCTGTCCCTCCCTGCCTAGGCCACAACCCCCAGCCCACCCTTTATGCAGGGCCCGGCACTTCTGCGGATAACTTGGGTTACGTGCATGGTCTGGCCCATTCTAAAATGCATGTGGCATACACAAGGCCTGGCCATGCACGTAAGCCCCCGGCTTTTATGTGCTGCTCTTTTAAAATTAGGCCATTAGTAAATGTCTTCTTGGCATATACTGTACATAAGTAACAACTTTGAGAAGATTATATCCCTATAGAATGAAACATCCCATAGTGGCACAAAGTAAGCTCATTTACAATGTTGTCCAATGCTAATGCTTTTATACCTCAATAATATGTTTAAGAAAGTGGCAAAAAAAAGAGAACAAGGAAAAGGAATTAGGACATGTCCAGAATTAGTTTGTTTCTGTTGCTAATTTTATATATATAATTTTATATATACAGTAAATATATATATATATATTCAGTAAATATCAAAATAAAGTGAAAACACTAATGGTGTTTAATTATATCAAAAGCCAATAGGTAACATAATGTTGATGAAAAATAATATTTATTAAATTCTACTTTTACCTCATTATTTATTGTTTTCCTTTTTGTCTTTTTTCTTTTGTTCTTTTCTTTTTTTTAACTAGCACAATACATAACTGGAATACAGACAACAAATAACACTAAATAATACTCTAGTATACATAAATAATTTTCATTGAAATGTTCTTATGATCCTGAATTTATTTATTTATTCGTTTTTCTATACCGACGTTCGTAGGAAACATCACATCGGTTTACAACTCGTTATCAAATGCACAATTAAAAACATTTGAATTTCCAAATATAAATCATAGTCATAAAATACATAAAATTCTTGATAAAACATTTAAACTGAATAATAGCATATAAAATTCTTAAAGAGAACATCTAAAATTAATAAGAAAATTAAAATATTAAAAACAGGAACTTGAACTATATAGTTAAGGAAAAGCTTATTAAAATAGCCAAGTTTTGATTCCTTTCTTGAAGGTTCTGGTATTTGTTTCAAGTCTTAAGTTTTGCGGTATGGAATTCCATAATTGTGGCCCTGCAATGGATAATGCTCTTTCTCTCACTGTATATAAGGGTGCTGATTTAGGAGAAGGAATTGGTAATGTCCCATTATTCGCTGATCTGGTTGTTCTTTGAGGGGTTTGGAAATGTAAAGCGGCCGTAAGCCATTCAACTTTGTCATTATAGAGGGTCTTATGGATTACTGATAATGTTTTAAACTGAATACGATAATTGATTGGTAGCCAGTGTAATTCTTCTAAAATCGGAGTTATATGTTCAGCTTTCCTGGTGTTAGAATTCTGGCTGCTGAGTTCTGCAGAAGTTGGAGTGGTCTGGTGGAAGAGGCAGGTAGGCCTAATAATAAGGCATTGCAGTAGTCAGTTTTTGAGAAGATGAGAGCTTGCATCACTGTTCTGAAATCTTATGTAGGAGGGGGGTCTTAATCTTTTTTAAACTTTTAGTTTAAAATATCCATCTTTGATTATATTATTTATCCACCTTTTTAAGTTCATTTCACTATCAAGCAGGATTCCAAGGTCTTTGACTTCGTATGAGATTGGGTATCTTTTAGCATTTTTCAATACTTCTACCTCGATTTGTTTGTTCATTTTATGGCAGATTATGAGAAGTTCTGTTTTGTTTGAATTAAGAGAGAGGCTCATTTGGGCTAATAATTGGTTTATTGCAGAAAGATAAATTTCCCAGAGTTTTAAAATGGATTCGATGGACTTTGTAATCGAAATTAAAATCTGTACATCATCTGCATAGATAAAATGAGTTAGTCCTAGACCTGCTAAAAGCTTGCACAATGGAAGAATATAAATATTTAAAAGAGTTGAGGATAATGAAGATCCTTGAGGGACACCATGCACTAAATTAATTTGTTCTGATTCTTTGTCATTTATTTTGACCTTGTATGATTTGTTTGCCAAATATGATTCAAATCACTGAATTATGATATCTCTTAAGCCTATTTCCCTTAATCTGTCAAGCAATGTGTTCTGGTTAACTGTGTCAAACGCTGCAGATATATCAAGCATTACTAATACATAAGTTTGACCATTGTCTCTCAGGACAGTGTCCAAGAGGGAGACCAGCAGAGTTTCTGTGCTAGAGAATTTTCAAAATCCAAATTAAGAAGGATGGAGAATATTGTGAGTTTCTAAATGCTCTGTAAGATGTTTGACAACTTTTTCCAAAATTTTGGAAAGAAATGGCAAGTTGGAAATGGGCCTAAAATTAGAGGGGTCAAATGAGTTTGCTTGAGGTTTTTTCACAATTGGTTTAACTATGGCACATTTTAAAATATCAGGAACACTACCTTGGTTTAGGGAGAGATTAATAATGTCAGCTCAGGGTTTTGCAATTAGATTAGGTATCATCTTTAGCGATGTGATGGGTATAATATTAATTAAACATCTCCTGGCTAACCTAAACCTAGTTTTAAACTCCTCTAAAACAGAACTGCTTCTCATCTCCCCAGATAACAATTCCATCTCTAATCCTCCAACTATCCCAACTACTACACAGGTGAGAGATCTAGGAGTATTAATTGATAACCGGATGAACCTTAAAGCTTCCATCAACAGAACCACCAAGGACTGTTTCCACAAACTCCAAGTTCTGAAAAGAATTAGGCCACTCTTCCACACTCAGGACTTCAGAACCATTCTACAAGCTATCATTTTTTCTAAGATCGATTACTGTAACTCTATCCTTCTGGGCCTACCTTCCTCCTACACTAAACCCCTCCAGATGTTACAAAACGCTGCGGCAAGATTACTGACAAATTCCAGGAGGAGGGACCATATATCTCCAATCCTAAAAGATCTCCACTGGTTGCCTGTTCACTTTAGAATCCTCTACAAATCTCTTTCCATAATATACAAAACCATCCATCAACACACCCCACTCGACTTACAAGTCCCATTCCAAATTTATAACTCCTCCAGACCTACAAGAGACACACTCAGAGGATCTCTTCAAGTGCCCCCAGCCAAAACAGACACATCACCTTGAGAGATCGGGCCTTTTCAACAGCCGGCCCCCTTCTGTGGAACTCCATCCCACCGGACCTTAGACAGGAGCCCAGCCTCCCAACCTTCAGGAAGAGACTCAAGACCTGGCTGTTTAAAAAAGCTTTCCCGGACACCGATTAATTCTATTCAGCCAGATTCTACCACTTCCACATGTAAAAATGTTATTACTAATGTAAATACCTATACCTAATGTTATTCTCTCCCTTTTCTTCTCTCCTCCCAGTTCTATTACCTTGTTATTTGTAACTGCTTCCTTCTACACTAATAGGTTATTGAATTGTTCACTGTACACCCCTGTTATATGTAAACCGGCATGATGTGTTTGCAACATGAATGCCGGTTTAAATAAATAAATAAATAAATAAATAAATAAATAAATGATATCTAAGGGGTGACTGGTGGGGTTCATTTTTTTTATAAGGATCTCGATTTCAGTTGAAATATTATCAAAAGTGGACCATGCAATCTCTAAATTTGTTGGTAAAGTTATCTTGGAGGTGTCATATATGCAAATATTTTTTAAAATTTAGGGGCAGATTTTCAAAGGCTACGCGTGTACATACGCATGTAATTCGAGAAAATCTGCCCCTGCGCGCACCGAGCCTATTTTGCAAAGGCTTGGCAGTGCGCGCAAGCCCCGGGACGCACGAATGTCCCGGGGCTTGCAAAAAGGGGTGGTCCAGGAGCATGGACGGGGGCATGGCAGCAGTTCGGGGGCAGTCCGGGGGCAGGGACGAGTACTCCGGCACAGCGTGCCGGCAGCCAGCTGGCGCGCAAGTTACGCCTGCCTTGGGCAGGCGTAACTTTTGGAGCAAAGGTAGGGGGGGATTTAGTTGGGATTGGGGGTAGGTTAGATAGGGGAAGGGAGGGGAAGGTGGGGAGGACTGGAAAAAAAGTTCCCTCCAAGGCCGCTCCGATTTCAGAGCGGCCTTGGAGGGAATGGGGAAAGCCATCGGGGCTCCCCTCGGGCTCGGCGCACGCAAGGTGCACATGTGTGCACCCCCTTGCACATGCTGAGCCTGGATTTTATAACATGTGCGCGGCAGCGGGCGCATGTTATAAAATCGGGTGTAGATTTGTTCACGCCAGGTTGCGCGAACAAACCTACACCCGCGCGTAGATTTTAAGATCTGGCCCTTAATGTTTTATCTCTAAAGAAATTTGCAATCTCATTGCACTTACTTTCAATATTTACATGTGGAATTATAAATGTTTTTATCGGACACTATTCCGTGCCTATGTTCCAGATGAGACCAGCTGACAAAAGATCCCATAAGACCTACAAAAACTTGAAGACACCAAAAAGCATTCCAAGAACTGAATAGGATCAAAAATTATGAAATGTTTAAATGTTAAAATCTTCTTATGTGCAGCGATTATCAATCTGATTTCTCTCTTGTCTTCTCGGAGCAGAAATCAACAGCCTCAATTCTCCCTCGACAAAGGCACCTCAGGAGGAACTAGTGTCCGATAAAGACATTTATAATTCAGGATCATAACTTTTTTATGAAAATTATTTATGTATGCTAGAGTATTATTTAGTTTTTTGGTTGTCTGTATTCTGGTTATGTACTGTGTTAGTTAAAAAAGACAAAAAGAAAAACAAAAAAATAATATGAGGTAAAAGTAGAATTTAATAAATATCATTTTTCTTCAACATTATGTTACCTATTGGTGTTTGATATAATTCAACATCTTTAGTGTTTTCACTTTGTTTCAATATTTACTGAGTGTGAAACTAAACACTTTAACATGGTTGTTTGAATGCCCTTTTGTTTGAAACTATATACTGTATATATGTATGGGACAGATTCAAAGCTTTCCTGATAATTTGGACTTAGGCCAGTATTCATCAAACTCTCACATGTGATAGGAAAAGGGGTGTGTTCTATGGTAATAGCCTATTTATCACAATGTGCACTATCTTAGTGCTTTGCATAGGTATTACTGCAGAGTGTGATAACTTTTTTGCACTTTGTGGTAAGTGCCACAATTCCTACCTATAACCACTGGGGAGAGAATAATGACCAGCGGGCTTACATAGAAACATAGAAACATAGAAATGACGGCAGAAGAAGACCAAACGGCCCATCCAGTCTGCCCAGCAAGCTTCACATTTTTTTCTCATACTTATCTGTTTCTCTTAGCTCTTTGGTTCTATTTCCCTTCCACCCCCACCATTAATGTAGAGAGCAGTGATGGAGCTGCAACCAAGTGAAATATCAAGCTTGATTAGTTAGGGGTAGTAGGGGTAGTAACTGCCGCAATAAGCAAGCTACACCCATGTTTATTTGTTTTACCCAGACTGTGTTATTCAGCCCTTATTGGTTGTTTTTCTTCTCCCCTGCCGTTGAAGCAGGGAGCTATGCTGGATATGCGTGTAGTATCAGTTTTTCTTCTCCCCTGCCGTTGAAGTAGAGAGCTATGCTGGATATGCGTGAAGGTTAAGGCGCTGAGCTCTTTTGAGGTATTCTAAATTCTTATGGTCAGTATATAACGTAATGGTGTGTTGCACCCCTTCTAACCATTGTCTCCACTCCTCGAAGGCCATCTTGATGGCCAACAACTCCTTATCGCCTATTCCATAATTCTTCTCAGCGGGAGAAAATTTTCAGGAGAAGTATGAGCAGGGGAATAAGATGCCTCGATCCGAGTGTTGACTGAGGACTGCTCCAACCGCCACTTCAGAGGCGTCTACCTCCACAATAAATGGCCGAGTGGGATCCGGGTGATGAAGGCAAGGTTTTTGTAGGAAGGCAGTCTTGAGTCTTTCAAATGCTTGTACGGCTTCACAAGGCCACTTCCTGGGGTCAGCTCCCTTCTTGGTTAGAGCAGTAATCGGGGCTACAATATGAGAGTAGTGTGGAATAAAGTTCCAGTAAAAATTGGCAAAGCCAAGAAATTGTTGTATCGCTCGAAGTCCCACTGGTTGTGGCCAATCCCGAATACTAGCCACTTTATCTGGGTCCATTTGGAACCCCGTGGTGGAAACAATGAATCCCAAAAAGGGTATGGATTGTCTCTCGAAAAGACATTTTTCTAGTTTAACGAATAACTGGTTCTCTCTTAGTCTTTGTAGAACCTGTCTGACGTCCTTGCAATGAATAGCCAGGTCTTTCGAATAGATAAGTATAAACAAGTGATAAATGATCACTTGTTTATACAACATGTCCCGGAATACCTCGTTCATTAAGTTCTGGAATACCGCAAGTGCATTACACAAGCCGAATGGCATAACAAGGTATTCATAATGGCCATCACGAGTATTGAATGCGGTCTTCCACTCATCTCCGGGCTTAATTTGGACCAGGTTATAGGCACCACGTAAATCAAGTTTGGAGAAGATTCTGGCTCCGTGCAATTGATCAAGTAGTTTGGGTATTAATGGAAGGGGGTATCGATCCTTGCGAGTGATTGCGTTGATTCCTCTGTAGTCAATGCAAGGTCTTAACGACCCATCCTTCTTAGGAATGAAGAAAAATCCTGCCCCTGCTGGAGACGTAGAGGGGCGGATGAACCCCCGTTCGAGGTTTTCCTTAATATACTGTGCCATAGCCTGTGATTCTGGACCAGAGAGGGGGTAAACCCACCCCCTGGGTGGGCTGGTATTAGGAAGTAAGTTAATGGTGCAGTCGAACCTTCAGTGGATTGGAAGGATTTCAGCTTTCTCTTTTAAAAATACGTCCATGAACTCAGCGTATTGTGGAGGTACTGGGAACTTAGTGGTAGTTACCGGTATCACCGGTTGCGGTCTCTGCTGGAGACAAGTCCCAAAGCAGTCTGAACCCCAGGCAGTGATTTGGAGAGTCTTCCAGTCAATAGTAGGAGAGTGTCTTTGCAACCAGGGAAGACCCAGTACCACTGGGTGAATGGATTTCTCCAAAATAAAAAAGGATATCTCTTCATGGTGGAGGATCCCAGTCTGGACAGTTATGGGAGCCGTGCAGGATGTGACACGCCCAGGAAGATTCTCCCCTTGGATAGAACAGATGAATAATGGCATCTTGCGAGAAAGTATTGGGAGTTGTAGCTGATGGACCAATTCAGCCAAGATAAAGTTCCCTCCAGCTCCAGAATCAACCAGAGCCTGAGTGGTGAGAGATCCTTGACCACACTGCAACGTCACTGGAACGATAAAGTGAGGAGCCAGGTTACTCCTTAGGGTCTGCTCCTCAGAGACACCTAGGATCGATAGTTTCCGGGGCGCTCCTGGCATTGAGCCAAGAGGTGTCCCTTGTTCCCGCAATATAAGCAAAGTCCCATTCTTCTCCGGCGTTGCTTCTCCTCGGCAGTCAACCGACTTCTTCCTAACTGCATGGGCTCCTCTCTGTTTTCTGTTGGTCCTTTGGTAGTGGTAGGAGTAACCAAAGGTCGAGAGAAACTTGGAGCCAGGGAAACCATTCGCTGGGGTTGTCTTGCTTCCTTTGCACGCTGTTGTAAACAGTCAATACGGCCTGCCAAGTCGATGAGAGCGTCAAATCCTCCGGAATCTCACAGCCTGCAAGTTCATCCTTGATGCAGGGTGACAACCCTTCAAAGAATATGCCCCATAGACAGTCCGGACGCCATCCTAGTTCGGAGGCTAGAGTGCAAAAATCGATCGTGAAATCAGCCAGAGTACGGGAAACTTGTCGCAGGTTGAGGAGTTCCAAAGAAGCCGTGGATAGCCGCCCAGGCTCATCAAACACCTGATGGGAGGTCTAGACGAATCTGGATAGGTCACTCAAAATGGGATCCCCCCATTCCCAGATGGGTGAGGCCCAGGCCATGGCTTTCCCATCCAGCAAAGAAATGATGAAAGAGGTCTTCACTTGGTCAGTAGCAAATTGTTGCCCTTGCAAGGAAAATCTAATGAAACATTGGTTCAGGAAACCTCGACACTGTTTTGCATCTCCGGAGAAGCGAGGAGGTGTAGGCATGTGGGAAACCGAAGAAGAGGTACTTGGAAGTATTGGTGCAGGAGCGGCCGCCTCAGCTCCAGGAGCAGAATTGAGACGACGGACCAGGCATTCCACGGTGGCAGTTAACGCCTCCAGACTCTGCTGCTGTTGTTGCTGTTGTTGTCGTTGCTGCATAAGCTGTTGGGCTAGGCCTGGAATAGCCTGGAGACCAGTCAAATCCACCGTATCCATGGCCTTTGCAATCTGTTATAGTAGTGGATCCTTAGACCGGGACGAGGGATGACACCCACCTGTAGCGCCCAGGTGTACTTGTCTCCGGAGTGTAGAAAGTTCTGCAGCACAATCCAGCAAGGAGTCCCCAGGAAGGCGTCGAGCAACACAGTCCGAGTTCCAGACAAGGGTCAAGGCAGGCGGCAAACAAACACAGTCCGAGTTCCAGGCAAGGGTCAAGGCAGGCGGCAAACAAACACAGTCCGAATTCCAGGCAAGGGTCAAGGCAGGCGGCAAACAAACAGAGTCCGAGTTCCAATCTGAGTCAGGCCAGCAGACAGAATCCAAACACCGGTTGGAGCAGGCAACGAGCAACGAAATCCAAATCCAGGCAGAGGTCCAAGGCAGGTGGCAAGCAGCAAATCCAAATCCAATCCAAAATCAAGCCAGGAAACAGGAAAGCCAGAAGAACAGCAGACAAGCACTGGAACCTGTTGCAAAGGCGTCTTCCATTCCTCAGAGGGAGTTTAAATCTCCCTGGCTGATGATGTCATCTTCCGGGGCCGGCCTGGTTTGGGCGTCGCGGCCCCTTTAAGAGGCGGGACTCGCCGCATCTCTCCCAACGCTGTTCCCCAACGTCTAGGTGCAGTTGCACTGCGGCCCGTGCGCTGCTGCCTGCCCCGATGGAGACCCTGTGCCGGCAACGTGGAGGAGGTAGGGGGGTACCGGCCGCGAGTAAGCGCGGCCGGGACCCATAACATAAAGTGCCCCTTTTACAACGGTAGATATATATAGTGTCATATTGTCACTTCTACAGAGTGTTTTCTCTCTCTCTCTCTCTCTCTCTCTCTCTCTCACTCAGTCGGTCAGCAGTCTTGAAAATCCCTAAAACTTGAGATCTCCAGACTTGCTCCTTATCTGCCCCAGATGTGGTCCTGCCTTTTTGAAAAATGGATCTCACTGTTAAAAAATCAGCCCAGCTCTATTAAGTATGCCAGTTTTACTAATGTGACTCTTGTTATTAAACAAAGTCAAGTGTTGGAAAAAGTGCGAAAAGTGGAATAACCATTTAAAAATAAATAAAAAAAAATTGGAAACCATCTAATCTCACCATAGATACTGTATGTTAGTTCAACCTACTGACAAACTACATACCACATTCCAACTCATGTTCCTAGTTAATGATACTTTTTTTCCCTGATGAAACTTATCTATAAGGTAATATATTAATCAGAGCCGGAATACAATTTTTTTATGAGCATAAAACATACATATTTGGCCCAAACCATGATTTACTGACCTTTCTGGGTTTGTATGTCTCTCCATTTTGAAGACTTGGTAGATGTTGTCTTTTTGGCTGCATAGTATAATTATTTTTATTTAAAGACTATTTCCTTGTGGGGAGGGGGGATTAATTATTCATAAAACTGGACAAAATAAAAAACAGGTCAGCCTAGTATGAACTGAATCCAAGCTAGATCATTACCTGTTAGCTAATACATAACAACATGTTTTGTTCATGACTTCTGTGGCATGTTTTCAATCTTTTTCAGTCAAAGTCAGTTTTTTCTAGTTCTAATTACAAAAGAGACCGCCTAGACAAGAAAGGTTAAATAAGTCTCTGTTGTCCTTTGTGCAGAAGGCAACATATAGTTCTCTGATTAAGGAAGATTTGCTATTTTGATAATGGTGTATAAAGTAAACACTGCTTGGCTATCAACAGATAGGTAAGGTCATTTCAAAAACTCTAGATTTTGAGATGGACTTCAGAAAGTAAGGGATCGGTTACAAACTGGATAACAGGTATTTCTCATTGGAGGATGGCTCTAATGTCCTCAAGAAACAATATTCTCTAAGAATTTTCAAAAAAGCAGCTCTTGTTTTACTGTAGACCTAGCTGTCTCCGACAAGCGGTGTCCTATACCACCCTTTAACAATAATCCAAACAATCAAATATGGAAAGTGCTAGAATAGTCTGTCTGGTATTGTGAATATCTGGGTTACAGTCACTATGGCCTGGATTCACTAATGCAGCAAGGCATAGTGAATCCAGTGATAACGGGGGGCGGGGGGCGAAACGGGGGGGGGGGCAGACCTGCGCTAGCCGGCTGCGATTGCACTGCCGCGGTGTGATTGCTGCCGGCATCGCGCCGAATAACTACACCTTTTATGGTGTAGTTATTCGGCGCGAAATAGGCAGCGAAAAGGCTCCTTACCTTTTCGCTGTCGGCGTCGTCTTTGCAGAGTCGGCCCTGGTGTTGCCCCAACTCCTCTTCCGGGGCCAACTCTGCCCCGATGTAGCTAGCGCAGGCGTGCGTTAAGCTTTCTAGTGTGCGATAGCCTTAGAAAATAAGGCCCAATGTTAGGGCTACACCCATTATATACACCAAGTTAACTTTGAAAGCATTCCCCCTTCTATGTTTGATTGTTTGGATTACTGTAGACCTAGTCAGGACTTGTTCATCAGCCAGCCAGAAAACCCTTCCTGACTTCCCTTGCTCTTCTCTGTAGTTCTACAAAGAAGAAAATTAGATATCTTTAATGAATTAGTGCCATTAAGGGGGAAAAGAACTATGATTGACAGAGTCAACTTATACATAAGGACCAAGGTTGAATGTGAGTGTTTTTTCCCATATTTTCTGGTTTTCCATATTTTTCTTCCAATCTAATGGTAGGTAGATTTAGCAATAAAATTAAGGCTCTTTATTTTTTTCTAAATCACAGAACAAAAATGGGACAAATAAAACAGGTCATAAACAAAATCAGCTTACTAGCTAAATGTTAAATGTAAGGTGTTGGCAAGCCAGACCGTGTGCCCTTCAATAAATGGCCACCCGAACTATTCAATCATCCACCTTAAGAGGAGCCTTTTATAATCAATTTACAAGAAAAACATTATTTAGAAAATTATTTTTTTTTACAAATAAAAACCCTGATGGAAACAGCCATAAGATAATCTTTCAAGTGTAATATCCTCGCCCAGCATGGCCAATGTTTCAGTACAATTCTTCTTCGGGTACACTGTCTGGCTTGCCGACACCTTACATTTAACATTTACACCCCAATTTTAAAAAGGCCGCATGCATAAATTTTGGGGGTTACGCGCATGGCCAGGCCTTGCATGCGCCGCGTGTATTTTATAATGGATCTGGCTAACTAGTGCTGTATATTCAGCAGTGCTGCCCCACTGCTGAATATACCTGGCTATCTTAAAGTTAGCCAAATAAATTAAACCGGCTACCTTTAGGATAACCTTATGGCATATTGGCATGACCAGAGATGGCCAGATAATTTAGCCAGCTGATTCTGAATATCGAGTTAGCCCGTTAACTTATCCAGCCAACTTGAGTCTTCCCTAATCCAACCATTCCCACTTAGCTGACCACTTAGCTGGCCACTTAGCTGACCACTTAGCTGTGGTCAGCTAAGCACCCGCTGACCACAGCCAAATATTCAGTGGCACCACATAGCCAGATTAGTAGGATTTATATATAGCTACGTTCCATTTTGAATATCAGCCTCCATGCTTTTTTATAGTTCCAGAAGCTATATAAGAAGCACTTGTGCATGTATCGGTGGTTGTGCACATGGCCAGGCCCTTTAGAAAATGTGCATGGCATGCACAGGGCCCAGACACGCGTGGAATTGCCGGTATTTGTGCGCATGGCCCTTTGAAAATCGACCCAAATATTAGCAGTCTATAATGCAGAACTTTAATGGTAATTTGTGTTTTAAGATTAAAATTACCCATATTGAACTAAATTACAATAAATCGTGTTAATTAAGAATAATATTGAATCATCCAGTTGTGATCACTTTAAAGAAGTGATTTTATTGCATACAGTATATAGAACTGGTAAATGACTTGGTGCTTTTAAAGGATGCATCAATAATTCTCTGCCTTTTATTGACTTGTGTCTTTTATCTTCTGGTTTTGTAAGATAAAAATTCTTCAAAATAAGTACATTGAACTAAGACATGCATTATGTCGCATGTTATATAAAATAAAATATTCCCAAGTAATAAATCTACCACAGAGATGGTGATTTTAATTCTCTAGAAGTGATTTAAATTAATTTTGACCTGGTGGAAAAAGCTATTGCGCTAGTGGTCACACAGAATTGGACCAACATCTGCATTCCTCTTTTTAATTTCCATTTCATTCATGCAAAAATGATTTTAAAGTGTACAGCAATTACAGGTAAGATTGTGTTAGCTTTTATAATCGCTTGCATTTGCCTTCATAGTTTAAGTGTTTGCCACCTCACTTCAGTTGAGCATGAAAAATGAGAAATGGAAATGAACATTTTCCTGGCTCAACAATGCAAAGGTTATCTCTCTTTACACAAGTAGTGTAAATATAAAATAAACAAGCACTTCCTTAAATTTACCTTTCCTACCTCACTAGGTGTTAGAGAAGCATTGTGTCTAGATGCCATTTGCCAGACAAAATGTGCTTCCTATTATTAATGACTGGAGGGGGCCTCTGTGTAATCAAAGGGCACAGCTGCAGTGATATACGGCTGGTGACAAACCTAGAGATCTTTCCTTCTCAGTGCTACAAGCCTCCCAGCAAAAAGCAAGTAACTACCAGAGCCGAATAGCTGCAAGATAAATAGCACCAGATATGAACATACATAGTGTTTACAGACTTGAAAACTATATAGTTATGTCCTCCACAAATGCTCATTCTAAGGGCCAGATGTACTAGGAATCGCTCCTATTTTTGTGACCATGGGGAAACTGCTTGGCGAATCAGATCCCGAGTCTCACTAGGATAACATTTTTCAAAATTTCTCATACCTAGTCCTTATTTTTTTCTTTTCTTTGCAAAATTGTTGCAGTGAATATAAAATTCTACTCTTTTTTTTTTTTAACTTAAAGCAGCAGTGCTAGCAAAACTATCTATTTTTATTTTAAGATAATTCTGTTGAGTAAAACAAACAGTCATCATCTCCCTATTGTCATCTGTTCTATTTCATGCCATACTCGTACATAAAGTTTTTGAAAGCTCCACCTACTGAACTGCTGCTGTCATTGGGCAGCCAAGTAAAGAGAGATGCAGCTTTCCTGCCCTGTCTCAGAATCCCACATGGGCATCACAATGATACAAAGCAGCACAAACTACTGAAGAGGGGGAATAATCTTTCAAAGAAGAGGTGTAGCCATAAGAAACGTTGATAGCTATTGTTTAGTCCACCCAAAAAAGGGAGAAAATGGAAGAAAAAATTAGAATATATAAGAAAAGAATAGCTAGAACCTAGACTCAAAAAGGTAGTATGCAAGTCAAGGGAGATGCAAATTCGTATTCTGAAAACGCTAAATAATGCCGGTGTTGTCAACGTGCCCACTCTCATACTGTGTCGCTGGCTGCCATCAGGTGGATCGGTGTGATTTTGAAAGTGATGCATTTACAACTGATGGTGTCAGTGCACCTTTCGCCGGCAACAGCTCCTACTAGATTCATGACACTTCTTACTGTACACTGACAAGCAGAAAGGCAGTTATCAACAGGAATCAAGTGAAGGAGAAAAATAAATAAGTTTTATTTTATTTCTTCATTCATCTCAGTGCGATCATAGTTGACATAACACTGAAGTTAAATATTTATGTCAGAAAGGCCTACTTTGAAAACTCTCATGACATATTTTAAATTATTTTAAGGGTTTATGACAATATACTTTTACTTTTAGAATATTCTAAGTCACAGTAAAATATTAAGAATCAGATGTGAAATTTTGACCAGCTTAATGAAGGGAGAAGAACTTGACTGTGTTTCCAAAATATATTGCTAGTTCGCTATAAGGTATCGCCTGCTGTTGTTTGCTGTCCTTTCTAAGCATTATACGTGAAATATATTTTCAATCTTAATTCTAATCTGTGTGAGCAATCCAGAATTGGGGTTTGTGGAAAACAAACTATGTCGCCCTGCACTCTTGTGAAACCTACTAGTATGTAAATATTTCATTTCAGTACTACAAATTTGCTTCCCATGTATTTGACGGTTGAATGAATGCACAGCAGGCCTTTTTCATACTGTTACAGATCGCAAATGTATGTGCCAAAGTGTCTGATTTATTAAAAAAAAAAAAACATCTTCTGGCATGTATCTAGGTCTTCCTCCATCACTGCAATAAATTCAATGCTTGCTATGTTGATTTCTATTTAAGAAAGAAAGAAAAAGAAAAACATGAAAAGAGCAGCCGCTCTGAATGAATGGCTAAAGCAAGGGCAATCCAGCAAATCAATAACAAAGACATATCCACACACTGCTCATAGGCACATATACCCAGAGGAAGTCAGAGTAGCTCTGTGACCTCTTCATGAACTTTCTGGGAGAGGAAAAGATCATTCTGGAGGGCAAAGGTCAGCATTCATTCTGGCCACAAACAAAAATCAGATTTATACATGATGTGAAGAATGGATATTAAGGCCCTCTACTTGCCTGAACAAAATATTATTTAACACATTTTCCATCATCAAAACATGATCAAATAAAGTCCTTTCGGATTATAAAGGTACTTTAAATCTTTATTAGGGGCCAAAATACCAAAACCATGCAAAAAAAAAAAATTGCACTCACAATTAGTGCGTATTTTAGCATGGGTATCAATCATTAATTCTATTACTTATGCAGTAAACTAATAACATGCAAAGCTCAAACGTGTGGGCTATGCATGCAGACTCAAAAAGGCCTATCTCGTTCACCCACAGCTGAATAAAAACCCACCTCTCACACCCCTAGTCAAGAAAATAAATGTCCCCAAGCCTGATCACCCTCCCAAGCCTGATCAAGATAAAAAAAAAAAATAACACCAACAGCCACCTCTCACTCCCAGGAACCATCTTAAAAATGCCTAATGCTAAGCCAGTAGGAGGAGACAGCCTTACTTCCTTCAAGCCCAGCATATAGGATGCTCTTGCCCCATTTACTAGAAATCGTAGGAGCCATGTAGGCAGGGCTAGAACTTCATTGAGCACTAGGATGATAGGAAGTAAGGCTGACTCCTGTTAATTCTGCATTACAAATATTTGGGGATATAAAGGTAGGAGTGTGCTCAGAAGGTGGTGGGATTGGGCTGGAAGGGGAATCAGGTTCGGAACATTTTTTTAAATCTTTATTGAGATGGGAAGAGGGTGAGGAGCGGGAGGAGGACATGTTTTTAAAACATTTACTTGGGAGGAAGGCCAAAGACATGATTTCCTACCATGTTTTCATGTTTTATTCATTTTGGGAAATAGCACATACTATTTCCCAAAATGAATAATCCAGAAATGTAAAGGATTTTTGGCATCATGGGAGATTTGTTTGGTTTAAAATGAACCAAATCAAAAAAGGGTGTTTTGGTTCATAATTCTTTATTCATTTTAAATAAATGCACATCCGTAATGACGAATGAGATCATTAGTATTCTATGTACCTGTTTTGCATATTCCAGAACTTTAATATGAGGGAAATTATGTGGGAGTTTTTTTGGCCTGAAGATGACCTTTGTACATTCCGCATTAATTAACACACCTGCTAACAGGAAATAGCTTGTGCACTAATTTTAATGTGCTTTTAGTATATTGGTCCCTAAATTATACATACACCAACAAGTAAATTTTAAAAGGCTCGCACGCATAAGATTGGGAGGTTACGCATGTGGCCAGGCCTTGTTCGTGCTACGCACATTTTATAAAGGACCCTGTTACGCGCCAAAGTACCGGACCCAAAGAAAGGGGCGGGCCAGGGGGTGTGGTCTGGGTGGAGAGGGGCAGGGCGGGGGGTGGGCCGGGACAGTGCCATTCAATGCTGTCCCAGGGAAGCGTGCACCTGCAGCCCGCTGGCGCCTGGAGATTACTTCTGCTCCAGAGGAGCAGTAAGTACGAAAATAAAAAATTTGTGGATAGTTAGGGTAGGTTTAGGGAGCAGGGAGGAGAGGGAAAGAGGGAGGTAGGATAGGGTTAGGGTTAGGGAAGTTTCATCCCAGTCTGCTCCTTAATTGGAGCGGACTGGGAAGGAAGTGGGGACCAGCTGATCGCGTCGCCACGCTTAGGTTATAAAATCCCCCTCCCCGCGTGCACATGAGTTGCGGGCTGCCCACACGAGTGCATGGATTTTAAAATCGACCCCTTATTTATTAAAAACTCTTTATTTCACAGTATACCTTATACTGAAGTATACCATATGTGAAGATCTCTCTTAGAGGTGAACTCATTATTTTCTTTCAAAACGTATTCTGCATATTAATGTACATTTCATAATATAATTCATTCTGGTTGTAATGGATCATTTTTCACAACAGATTAAGAATAGTATGCATAAAAAGGATGGGGTTAGAAGAGTAAGTCTTTTTCCTAACCACTAATAATTAAGACCACTGCACTGCAAGTGCTTCGTGGAGAACGCTTTCTGTTCCTCCTGTCCTTGGAGCCTAAACTCCTTTTCATCTGCATTCCCTGTATGATCTGATACTGTCTCTTCACTTAGATTCTGTATATTTCATAGTTTGGCTTTGGCCTAAGTTGTCATGATGGGAGCAATATGAAGCAACATGATTTCTAACAGATTATGGATCAAGTCATCACACATTTATTTAATGCCCTATATGATACAAATCCATAACCTTCCAAACTGTATTTGCTCATAAAACAGTCTGACTATACTAAGCAGCTGAACATAATAGGGTCCACTTAATAGAGTTTACTTTGAAGTATTTTGAAACGTAATTAACCTGATGATGGCTCAGTCTTTCCTTATGCAAAGGCCGTTAGGTGCAGATGCCTGTTTGATTTTCATTTCTACTCTAAATGGGCTGGGAGTTTTTTCCTTCGTTCAACCAAAATGATTTTCAGAACTCTAGACCGATAAACCATTTCTCAAGCACATAATGAGAGCTTATCTAATTAAAATCAGTCATGCAATATGCACACTATAATTAACTTATTTAAACACTGAGGACACCATCTATAGGGGCTTTCAAATTTTCTGAATTTGCTTTCTTTATTGGGACACCTTGTTCAGTTCCACTGGATCAGATTTCTGACAAATCAAGATGTGCAACAATTTTTAAAGAGAAAGTAGAAATAAAGGTTAATGAAAAAAATTGTTGATGCTATCTTTTATTGGACCAACAGCACATTTCTGACTCCCTTCATCAGGTCAAAATACATATTTTAAAAATAATCTTATTTACACTTTTATCATACAAGAGGTAGCAAAAATAACTAAAACAACAAACCTACAATACAATGAAAGACACACAAACAACACAAACACAAATACTGCTGTGAAAAATTCTTATAAAAAGTATAAGCCTTTTCAGAGGATATCATGAATCTTCTAGAGAGAATCCATATCTTTCCCTAACCAAAAATGGAGTGTTATTCCTTGAAGAACCTTGGATTAGGGAATATGTTGAAATACATTGGACTATGCTTTTTCTTATAGAGGGACTTTTTTAGTTTTTTGAACTTTTCAAAATAATTTTTCGCTACAGCATTTGTGTTGTTATGTGTTTGTGTGTCTTACATTCTATTGTGGGTTTGTTGTCTTCATAGCTGTTGTACGATTAAAATGTGAATAGAAAATTTATGGTAAATATATATGTGAAAGTATTTAGTTTTATCATCCTTTTTTATTGGTATTTTATTGTAGATGAGATAATATTTACAGTCATTTCTATATTTAAGTTAATCCGATAAAAAAGTATCGCCTACAATCAGTCCGATACAGTACAGTGTGCTCTGGCAGATCGCACTGTTAACCCGTGTTTGGACACGCGTTTTCGATGCACTAACTTTACCCCTTATTCAGTAAGGGGTAATAGCGTGTCGAAAACATGTGGCTAACCCCCCCCCCCCCCCCCCAAAACTAATAGCGCCCGCAACATGCAAATGCATGTTGATGGCCCTATTAGTTATTCCTGCGCGATTCAGTAAGTAAAATGTGCAGCCATGCTGCACATTTTACTTTCAGAAATTAGCACCTACCCAAAGGCTGGCATTAATTTCTGCCGGCACTGGGAAAGTGCACAGAAAAGCAGTAAAAACTGCTTTTCTGTACACCCTCTGACTTAATATCATGGCGATATTAAGTCGGAGGTCCCAAAAGTTAAAAATAATTAAAAATAAAAATAAAAAAAAAATTTAAAATTGGCCCGCGGCTCGCAGGTTGAAAACCGGACGCTCAATTTTGCCGGCATCCGGTTTCCGAACCCGTGGCTGTCAGCGGGTTTGAAAACCGATGCCGGCAAAATTGAGCTTCGGCTATCAAACTTGCTGACAGCCGCCGCTCCTGTCAAAAAAGTGGCGCTAGTGTCCCTAGCACCTCTTTTTACCGCGGGCCCTAATTTAAATTTTTTTTTTTACTGAATCGCACGCACAGGAGAGTGGCCTGTGCGCGTGCCGGGAGAGCAGGCACTTGCCCGCTCTCCCGCGACTTTTACAGTATCGGCCTGAAAGATTGTAGGCAATACTGTTTTTTGTTGTCCTTTATTTTTTTCATATTCAACTGGACTGTCATGGCAACCACATTACTTTGTTTAAAGAGAAAGTTAAATGCAACTTTATTTAGGGCATGGCCACTATTTCCAACATAGAAACTTTGCCTGTATAATTTCTTATTTTAAGAATGTTTTCAAATGCTAAGGACACTATCTAAGGTACCATTATTCTTTCCAGTAAGCAAGTTATTATTTTAGGCATAGTTTCTAAAATTTAAAAAAAGAATCAACTGTGGAAAAATTGTTTCCATAACTTTACAATGGAAAATATTGTGTATGATTTGTCCAATTCTCCATGGATCAAATGCATTCTGCCCTGTCTCACACAATGGAAATACAATTATACAAGTACATCAGATTTGTATGTGAACACTTAACCTGAGAACTTAATTTAATTTTGTTCCCATAATGATGAAGATGGAAGGTGAAAAACTGAAAATTGTTATAGCTAATGTTTTTAAGCCCATGCAGTATGGTATACAAAGTTGAGATAAAACTTTATTCTTATTCATACTAGACCGGTGATGGCCAACTGGTGACTTATAGGATGTATACAGTCTTCAGTCCTTTTTTTATTGTACCCTACAGTCTATCAGTTGCCCACCAGAGTAGGTAGTCTGGAAAAATATGGTCTCCATCATAAGTGCAAAACATCCTCTGGGCAGAGGAAATCATTTCAACAGAAGAAGGAAGAAGACACCTGGGCTTAGCCTAGGTCCAGGCCCAAATGAAAGGTCCCGAACTCGACCAGATTCCAGAGTCAGGCCCAGGATTCAGTGCCGGGAACTGGCTTTGGCTGGGCCCTGCCATCTGACCCAGGCTTAGGCTTGGTCTTTGGCAATCCGAACCTGGCTTTGGACTGGTCTTCAGTATCAGCCTAGGCCTACACCCAGGCCTTGGATTTGGTGATGAAACTTGGCCTTGGCTGAGCCCCGGCATTGGATCTGGGTCTAGGCCTCACACCTACATCTGGACCTCAGTGACTGGGACCCGGTGTTGGGCCTAGGCCTAGGTCTAGGCCTGGACCTCATCAATGAGTCCCAGCCTCAGTTAGGCCCCAGTGTTAGACCAAGGCCTTGGCCTGGGCCTCAATGACCAAGACCTGGCCTTGGGATGGGCTCTGGTGACATGCCTAGCCCTAGGTCCAGACCTAGGCCTTTTCAACAGCACCCAGACTCAACTGGGTCCCAGTGTCAGAGCCAGGCCTAGGCCTGGATCTTGGTGATTTTGACATGTCCTTAGGCAAGGCCCTGGCATCAGGCCTAGGCTTACAACTAGGCCCAGGATTTGGAGCTAGGTCCTAGCCTTGACCTGGTGTCTGTCCTGTCCCTTGTCCTTGGGCCTAGATCTGGTCCTCAGCAACTGGGATTCCATGTCAACCTTCCCCCATTTGATTTCAATGTAAAACAAAAAAACAAATCCAGGAACATGGAGTAAACCTTTCCCTGATGAGTCATCAAGCTTCTCTGTGTGTGTAGTTGAGAAGCAGAAAAGATGGAGCAGATAATACATTTCCTCACTGCTGGGCAGCAACATTTGCAAGCCAATATAAAAAATCAAATTGGCCCACAGCAGGCTTTCCAAGAGCAAGTTAAACAGCAAAGCACAGTACTAATGCAGATAGTACAGACTGTGTAGCCTGCAGTAACCAGGCCACTACCCTTATCACCAATAATACTTAAGATGGCCCCAGGAGAAGACTCTGTTTTTTTGAACAATTTTGAATGGACAGCTTGACTGGCAGGGAGGCCAGAAGATAGGTGGACTACCTATCTAGGGAACCTAATTGTAGGGAATAGAAAAGCTGCCCTTCAAACTGCCAACTTGGAAGGAAGGGCCACATACACGGAAGTCAGAACAGCCATCCTAGAGAGAGTAGAGCTTAGTCTGAAAGCTTACCAAAAGAAATTTTGGCAAGGAGTGTTTCAACCTGGATAAAATCCACGGAACCTTTTCATACTGAAGGATGTGGCTTGGAAGTGGCTATGGCTGGAAGGGAAGGCCGGGGTGGAGGTAACCAAAGCAGTTTTGCTGGAACAGTTCCTAGATAGCCTAGAACAGCCTATGCGGCAGTGAGTGCCAACACCCGAACTTTATGTTAGAAATGGCGTTAGAAGTTGTGAAGGCGTATCACCAGGCCCAGACCATGCCTTTATCACCGCAGTCCCAGGAGAGGCAACTTGATCTGGGTAGAGGACTTCGAAGCCCTAAAGACCACAGGCACTGACAAAAGTAGAGCAGGTCCAGCTGGACATTTCATCTCAACAGGAAACCCCAACCAGATCACTCTTTTCAGCTGCAGAGCAAGAGGCCATTTTGCCAGAGATTGTCCCCACAGGGTAGTTGAGCCAATGGACATTAACTTCATGGTCTCACATTATTGCAATTTTGCAGAAGTTAGTGGTGCATCCAGATTGGCTATGGAAGACCATGATGCTGGCATGCATCCACAGTGACCAATGGCAGTATCCCGCAAGCCAAGTACAGCTGAAGTCCTCAGTCGGCCAGGACTGAATAGAAGTGGGAGTTCTTCTTTGGATTCCTTACCCTGTAGTGATTTCAAAATCCTGTGGAACCAGCTCATGTGGAGGGTCACCCCAACTCAACAACAAAGAACTGATGTTTGCTGAGCTCTTCCCCTTAGAAGATCCAGACCTATATCATAAAGACTTTAAGATGCCTAATTCCTGGAGGCAAGGCCAACAGGAAAAATACAGTTATGAAGCTAATTCAGGGGCAACTGTGAAGAAAGTATCAGTGTCAGGGGAAGAACAGCATCCTTATCAGAATAGTATCCCTAACCCCTTTGAATGGGAAAAGGGGGAAAACCTGGGGAATTTCAGACAAACCCAGAGGAAGGATGAGTTCTTTAAGTCTGCACAGGAGCATATATAGATTGTGGATGGAAAGCTAGTCCCTGGAGAGAAAGATAAGGACCCTACTCCTCCTTATTTTATCATGAAAGGGATCCCACTTTAAGGAGTCAGAAAGGGAGGCCTAGAGGGAGAATTGATAGAACAACTCCTAGTTCCCAAACTGTATCACCAGAAGGTCCTGCAATGAGTGCACAGCCACCTTTTAGGGGGTCATATCAGGGAGGAAAAGACCCGAGAGAAAATATTGGCACAGTTCTTTTGGCCTGACATAAACTGGCAGATCCAATTATATTGCCAATCCAGTTATATTGTCCTACATGCCAACTCACTAAAACTGCAGGGGTACAGATGGCACCTCTTATACCAATACCCATTATAGAGACTCTTTTGGAGAGGGTGGGCATGGACCTAGTGAGGCCTCTAGAGAGATCTGCCTCGGGAAATAAGTGCATCTTAGTCATCCTTGACTATGCCATGAGATATTCAGAGGCAGTACTGCTACAGAATATAAAGACTCATATGGTGGCCTCCGCTCTAAAAGAGGTTTTTTTTCCTCGACTTGGACTGCCCAAGGAAATCTTGACTGATCAGGGGACCCCATTCATTTCCAAAGTAATGAAACAACTCTGTACTTTGTTCAAGGTAAAAACTCTGTGTATCTTGGTGTATCATCCGCAGACTGATAGGCTTGTTGAGCACTTTAATATAATGCTCAAACAAATATTGAAAACATTTTTTGATGAAGATAGCAAAAATTGGGACTCGTTGCTACCCTATGTGCTATCACAGTCCGCAAAGTACCTCAGAGCTCAATGGGATTTTCCCCTTTTGAGTAAAAATATGGGAGGAGACTGAGAAGGATCTTGGACTGAGCTTGTGAGACTTGGGAAGAGGAGCTGAACCCCAGGCAGAACTTAGTTAACTTCATTATCTGAATACAGGAATAACTTAAAAGGGTTGCGTAGGCTGCCTGCCTATGCCTAGAGAAGGCTCAAGCTACCCAAGCCTGAGTGTACAATAACTCCATGGTTCTAGCCCAGAGGCTGTGTCCTGTCTTCCTCCCATCTTTGGAAAGCAAGTTATTATCCCACTGGCAGGGCCTATACAAAATCTTACAGAAGGCAGGCCCAGCTGACTACAAAATAGCCCAGCCAGATAAGTGAAAGAAAACTCAGATGTACCACGTAAATCTTCTGAAGAAGTGGTTTGCCTCAGTCTGTGGACTGGTACAGGAGGAAGACTTTGGACCAGAGGTTCCCCCTGAAGTGGGTCAAAAACCAGATTCCTTTTGGAGAGGAACTCTCTACCACCCATGAAGCTAACTTAAAACACCTAGAGAAGCGAAACAAAGATGTATTCTCCAACTTACCGGGTCAAACTCCCCTTGTGCAACATGACATCATTACGCTTCTGGGAGTTGTGATGTGGCAGTGGCCGTATTAGATTTCCAAGGCCAGGCACAAGGTCATTGAGGTGAAGTGAAGGAGATGCTCAGGCTTGGAGTTATAGAGGACTCTAACAGTGACTGGTCCTCTCCTGTTGTACTGGTGCCGATGCCAGATGGTAGAATCAGGTTTTGTATTGACTTTAAAAAGATCAATGAGGTTTTGAAGTTCAAAACATACCTGATGCCTAGAGTGGACTAGCTGATTGATCGTCTGGGCTTGGCCCAGTTCATTTCCACCTTGGACCTCACAAAAGAATATTGGCAGATGTCTCTATGGCCAGAGGTGAAGAAGACTGAATTTCCTATGATAGATGGACTCTTCCAGTTTACTGTCCTCCCTTTTGAACTCCATGGGGCCTCTTCAGTGGTTCAGTAATTCATTGACTGCTTGCTGCACCCGCATCAAGGTTATGCAGTCACCTACTTGGATGACATTGTGGTGTACAGCCCAGACTGAAGGACACATCTAAGCTAACTCCAGGCTGTACTAACAAGTCTGAGGAAGCAGGACTGACAGCCAACCCCAAGAAGTGCTTTTTTGGAGGGAAAGAAGTCCAGTATCTTGGCTATACCCTTGGGAAGGGGAAGGTCCACCCTCAAACCCAGAGGGTCAAGGCAATCAGTCGGATGCCAGTCCTGCAAACAAAAGCAAATATGAGAGCTTTCCTAGACCTCACAGGGTATTATTGAAGGTTCATACCCAATTAGTCAGAGAAAGTGGAACCTCTCACATGGATGTTGTTGAAGAAAGCCCCAATGAAGTTCCAATGGTCCACTGAAAAAGAGGAAGCCTTCCAGGCTTTGAAAGAGGTGTTATACTCTGAACCTGTCCTGAGGAGTTCAGACTTCATCGAATCTTTTATGGTGCAAACTGATACCTCAGAGATAGGCTTGGGGACAGTCCAAGAGAAAGATGGCCAAAAACACCCATGTTTACATTAACCAGAAGCTGATGCTGAGGGAGAGGTGTTACTCAACAGTTGAGAAAAAAACTTTGACAGTTAAGTGGTTCTTAGAAGTGTTTTGATACTACCTGCTAGGACACAATTCACACTTGTGACAGATCATCAACTTCTCCTATGGATAAATAGGGACAAAGAATCCATTGTGAGGGTAATGAGATGGTTGCTAGTCCTACAACTCTTCAGCTATAAGATACGACATAAGGCAGGAAAGGAAAACACCAATGCAGATTTCCTGTTAGAGAGGTGTCCATAGTAAGGCAGTTGCCCACCCTGGTAAGGCTGAGCTGAGGGGAAGGGTATGTGAGGAAGTGTATAGGAAACTCCCTCAGTGCCTCTTAAGGGACTGGCAACAGATATCTGGCACATTCCTCTTTGAGAACTAGCCCTGCAAGGGATTCTGGGTGAAGGGAGGCTTCTCTCAACAGAGTATAAGGAATCAGGACCCAGAAGGGTTAGAGAGGCTCTAGGAAACAGGCAGGAAACTGGCATATAGACGGAAAGCTTATATATGATACTTTTGAAGCTGCACTTAGGTAATGCTGAGGTAAGCAGCTTTTGTTCAGTTTTTGTTCTGTTAATAAAACTTTGTGTGTGTGAAGCAGCCAGTTTGCCTGCTTCCATTCCTCCTGGCTGTTTCCCAAGCCAATGCCTCTCCCAGCTAGCACATGGCCCTAAATCAACTTGTTGCCTGCTGGCCCTTTTAAATCACAGCTAGCTGGCAGGAGTGACTGGAGCTTGATTCTGTCCACTTTCTATTTTGGAAACTCTCAGTGGGATAACTAAGAGCTAGAGGGGGGATTGTGTGGAGGAATCAAGGGGCAGTATATGCTGGTAAATATTGTGCTCTATTTGCTAGCACACATTATTTACCACAACAAAAAATGCAAATCATTTTCAGAATTTTTGTAATGAGTCTATTTTCAGTTTATTCTATTCTGACTAAACTGAAAATGGATTCATCACGTTTTACCCATTCGGGTAAAATGACTACATATCCCTAGTATTGATTCTAAGTTAGCTGTGAATTCTGGGTGTTCAGTGGTTTATTATTGTGCAGACCCGAATTTTCTGGATTCAGTGAGAGCAGTCTAACAATAAAAAACAATAGGCCTGATGTAATAAGATCTGAGTAAAAAATCTACACTGAAGTTCAATGGTCATTTTCTTTACACATATGCTACAAAATGTTTACTCCTGTTCCGATACAGGAAGCTAATAGTAATCATTGGGAGTTAAAGCATACAATGCAAAATGCGTGCAAAAAATGAATGCCACACAGAAATCATGTTTAATCCTCAGAAAACATTATTTAGGAGCATAAACCATGTTCTATGAGCATAAAACAACTGAAAAGGCATACTGGATTGGCATAAAGTTGAAAAAAGTGCTTCCTTTTAGGGTAGATGCTTACTGGCACAATTGTCACAATCATATGTGCTTGTGCAACTATCTCTTTAGGGCAGGTACTTATATCACAGTTATCACCATTGTATAGGGCTTATTGAATGTACAACTGTCTATTGCTGTTGTCTTATGTTTCTCTGAATTTTCAGTGCATAAGACCTGAGAACAACTGACAGCAGAACTTTTGGCCAAGCAGAAGCTGCTTTGACAGCAGCATGACAGAGGGATGGAAGACTTTACGAGTGAAACATATTCAGAGAAGCATGAGGTAATAAGGTTAGATAGTGGTTGTCCAGGACCACAGTGGGACATAGCACCATAGGCTTATATTAGTCCAAGAAATATCAGTTAACTTTTCTCCACCTGTGATCCAGGAGTTAAATCGCCAGCATTCCAAAACTTGCATTAAGCCTTCAGGGCTTTAATGCACCTCCCTGCATTGGGGAGTAATACCTAATGCCTTCATTAACAAGGGATTTGCATGGAGAACTGCTAACATGCATTGCACATTTTTTTGTGCACAAAACTCTTTGATAAATGTGGAGTAAAAATGTACACTCAAAAATGTGAACTCAGCCATGTACTAACGTGTGCACAGGCAAGCACACCTTATTACTTTAGGTCCAATGATAGCAGCTTGTTTCAGCTTTAAACGACTGCAACAGTATAACCCTCACTGGCTTCTCTTATTTGAAAGTTTTATTTTTCTTTACAAAATGGCTAACATGGGAACTATCACCTGCCTATAGAACAGCCTGTGCTTGTTCAGGAAATGGTTAAGTTACTGCAGGTCGCCTCTATTACTTCATGGAAATGCTTTGATTTGTCTTCCATGCAAAAACAGTTGGAAAGTCATTTGTTTCACTAACTCTTCCCACTGGAGCAGAACCTCAAGACTATCCTTTTTTTTATTTATTTATTCTGTTTTGTTTTCTTTTAATTAAAGTTAGCTTCACACATGACTTTGTTAGAGCAAACAAACTCTTTTTCAGAAAGAGGCTCACACAGTTCAAATTTCTCAGATCTAGGTATAAATTACTTGCTAGAACAGATCTTGGGGGAGAAATGAATATATATTTGTTTTCCTTTTGCAATTATAAGTGGTCGAGGAACGCTGGAGCGGGGACATGAACACTTTGCTAACAATACCATGAAGATACATTACAGAAAGCTACAGCAGCCTTGGTCTCTCAGCCACCATGCTGAAGCATTCCAGACAGTCCCAAGCAAACTTCCCGAAGTGAAGCCTAAATATGGAGAAGGAACTTGATTGATTAAAAATGTAGGTTGCATCTGCTACCTAAATATCGGCTTCTATTCCATAACGTGCAAACTAAGATGAATTAATTTTGCTGTATGGATAATGCAATCAATGTCAATAAGACCAAGGCAAAACTGATCGCTATGCCTAGAGGTCAGCAGTGTAGCACACAAGGTTTATCCACTACAGTAGTGCAAAATAGACTGGAAGCTACTACTGCAGTTCATCAGTTTAGAAGAAGCTTAAAAATGATGCCCTTCTTGAAAGAGTGAAAAGCGAGATCATTCCTTTGTTTTTACAATTTCAAGGGGCACTAAGTTCACCAGAAACATTCTGCAACACTGAAGCTTAAGTACACCAGCCTGTATCAAGTCGTTAACCTTTCAGAACCCAATCAAAGCAGTGTTGTGCAACATGACATTTTATTAATGAATGTTTTAATGTGGTCCATGACTGCTAAGAAACACTAAAACTTGTGATAATTTATCAAGTTTAGTATTTTAGCAAATACATTTTTAAGGCTAATGCATGTATGTTAATACAAAACACGAATGACATAGATGTATTGTGCCACTGTTCAGATCTTTATTACTATTCCTTATTACAATTATTGCACTGTTTTTTTCAAGTACATGCCAAATATTTTATAATTAGAATCTTTGAATATTCCACAGAACTCACATTTTAAAAGGCACAGTAAATGCAAACATTTACCTTGTTTTGACAGCACCTAGGTATGTTTTCTTTATCAAACCTGGTGCATTGGAATATTTTATGGAACTTCTTCGAAAGGCTATAGGAAGATGTCTAAGACCACACCTGAGATTTAACTCACACTTTACCCACATTCCTTGTTAGAAGGCAAGACACCTAGGCCTGGATTTGTCAATAGGCACACTAGGCCTATGCCTAGGGAGGAAAAAATCTGGGGGAGCAGCAAGCTGGCTGAAGATTCGCTGCCTTCCAGCCATACTGAATCTCAGTTATCAGAAAACAACCCTCTTCTTCCTGATCTATCCTCTCCCCTACTTGGCAGCCTGCAAGGAACA
The DNA here is from genome assembly GCF_901001135.1 of Rhinatrema bivittatum. Lineage (NCBI taxonomy): Eukaryota > Metazoa > Chordata > Amphibia > Gymnophiona > Rhinatrematidae > Rhinatrema > Rhinatrema bivittatum. The sequence goes on along the minus strand of NC_042620.1, from coordinate 119,112,817 downwards.
GGATAGAAGGGGCCAGGGGGTGATTCCTGTATCAGGCACAGCAAATGGGAGATCAATTTATGGAGGTTAGGAGGGGTGAGTGGGGCTCTTTGGGATGTGTATGGAAAGGCTGGTGGATGAAAGGGATTAGTGCAGAATATACCTGTGTGTGAGAGAGAAGGTGTTGGTGCTGAGTTTATGGTGTGTGTGACAGACTGAGTTGGGAGGTTCAAGAAGAATGCAAGGGGGAGCAGGAAACAATCAGGGTAGGGACATCTCTCAACCCTCTAGTAATTCAGATCCTCTTTTCCTTGATCTTGGAATCTATGCCCCAGATCCTAGAACCTCCCTTCCTTTCTACATGGGCTTTCTCCTCAGATCCTGGAACCTACTCCCTAGCCTCTCTACTCCCTCTTCCCCTTCCTCAATCCCTCTATCTCTCCTCCCATCCCTGATTCATGCTCTTCCCCCTTTCTTGATGTTCTGCATCTCCCATCCTCTTTATACCAGTCCTCTCTCCCTCTTGTCACCCCATTCCTGGTCCTCTCACCATCCTAGAGATTTCCTTCCCTACTGAGGTATGGAGAGAAGAAAAGGAGAGGGTAATCTCTTTTCCTCTCCCAGTAAAAAATAAATGCATTATATAGTCACAAGCAAGGTTGGAAAATGATTTCATTTTTCCAATTAATATACAAGAAGGACATTTTTACTAAAGTGCTTCAGAAGTTTCTAAATTTTGCCACAGAATCTACCCTTGACCTGCTGCAGAAAACCATGGGGTTGTTCCTTAGAGACCTTTTTCTCCCATCACTAGAGCCTAGGGATGGCAAAACCCTAAATCTGTCACTGAAGACACCCCACTGGGGCCTAAGGCAAATTTCATATCCAGAAAGCATAATTACACATTTCTAGAATTTATGGAAATGCTCTTGCATTATGAACTTCATAGCAATAAATACCCAAATTACCTTTCCATACAAAGAGCATAATTTTCAAACAACTGCGCACAGTGACATGTATATGAGTAAATGGCAGTTTTACCATATTACTTTATCACCCATTTGTATTATAAAATACACGTGCATCTACCCTGCAAAATACACACATAGGTATGCTAACACACGAATACATGCAATGCGTTGAAAGAAGTATTTTAATACTTTGAATTTTTCCTACCTATTTTAAAAATATATGTGCATATATTTTATGCGCAAAAATAAAATGGGACTTACAGAAATCAAGGTATATGGGCATAAGTCATTATATTTTAAAACATGAGCATGTAAGTGAAATTACTAGTTTTATCAATTACTCTACCAGCTCTCCCAGTTCTTCTCTAGGTCATTGAGATCCTCCTGGTTCCTCAGCTTGAACTCCCCCAGTTCACCCAGGTTCTCCCACCCAGCCAATGGTACAGAATAAACACGTTTAATATCACTTATGCAAGATCCTTAGCAGATGTAAAATTATGCGAGTAAATTGGGAAATCTACATGCGTGTCTTTTAAAATAGCAATTTATACATGTAAATGCTGGCCCTGCTCCGGAATGCCCATAGACCACTCCCTTTTTACACATGTATATGTGTATGTGAAAGCCAAAATACACACATATTTTTGAGGTTTATAAAATAGCATGCACGCGAGTAGATGCTACTTACGTGTGTATATGCTAACTTTTATGCATGTAAATCTTTGAAAATTCACCCCAATTGTATTTCATTATTCACTGTAATCGGATTTTTGAATTGTACACATTTGTCGCACTGTAAGAAAGCTCTGTGGATAAGCACTGAAGTTAAATAAGAAACAATGTACATTTTCAATTCTTCTTAAATATAAGCGTTGTAAATGTCAGTGTTCGTCCAGTTTAATTCACAAAAAGAGAATCTAGCAAAACTATGTTGAAATTTATAATACACATGTAAGATTGTTTATTTTAAGGAGTGCTTGGAAGGGATATTTTTAGGGATGCATTCAAACTATTTCTCCTGTGTGGGTCCCCTGTGTGCAGGACTTTTACCTGCTGCAAAAAGGCTTGGATTGGCTGATTCAGGGTTTTTTTGGCTTGTTCAGGCCTCTGTGCTACTGTAGCAGGAAAACGTTTACTGGACCACATATTTCTGGCCCAGGAGGAATTGTGAGTGTAATACATTACAGAGCAGTTGCAATATACAGAAATGCTTTGATTGCTTAGGTGCCACTTCCAAACACACTTTGATTGCTTAGATGCCACTTCCAAACACACTTTGACATTACAGTTCCCAAATGGCTCCAGGTCATCAAGGAAAGGCTGAGCCAGTGCTGGTTTTGCCTCCAGTAAACTAGGGAGGGAAATTTCACAACATTGCAGGTAACGTATGCGGCAGCCACATGCATGAGTCACGCCAATTTTCAAAGTGAAATTGTGCACAGAATTTGTTTTGAATCTTTTGTGAAAGTACACACACAAATTCACTTGCACAAAATTGCTCTTGCTCTTTGCGACAAGTAACCTCTGCCTGTGAATGTTCACACAAAGTTTTAAAAGTAAATATAGCATGAAAATGCAACTGTGCCCCAGCCCTGCCTCCCAGAATGCATCTTTCTTTGTGTGCATAAAGGTATGCACGAAAGTCGGTTACACATATACTTTGGCATGTGTAATTTTAGAATAAGTCATTTACGTACACATACCTATGTTTTACACACATAAATGGTATTGCAAATGCAATTGGATACTATAGGGAAGCATCTCAAAACTTGATGAAAAGGGTTCCATAAAAAATTAGCTAGTGGGGCAATCTGGGCACTGTACTTATTTCTATTCTTATTGGCTTTGCTCTGCCTCTCGATTTAAGAGTCTACGAATAATGTATGTAGAGGAAGTGGGAGGGAAGTATGCTTAGGAAAATGTGTCCTCTAATGAAGAAGTGGAGAAAATCATTAGCACTTCCAACTGCTATAAAAGGATTCCTGTGTCCTGTTCATTTATTTCTCCGTCTTGATAACAAGATGTCTAATGGGTTGTTGGACAATACATCATTCCATGACATAACCATCCATGAACTCTACACCGGTCATGGGCCTTGTGCAACTGGAATGGTCCCCCGAGTCAACAGTATTGCTTCACACTTAGTTCCTAATGTCATCCAGAGTTACATAGATAGAGCTTCCTTCGTCACAACCCATCCTTCCAGAGTCTGAGAGTGTCAGCTCTGGGATTCTCAAAAGCCACAGCTGATGTGAAGAGTGGTTCTCAAGATCACTCCCAAACACAGTCTCACTGAGCCATATGGATGACTACATGTGTGGAGTATTTCAGAATGTGCAATTGAAAATGTCTATCAAGGTCACAGAAAAATCTTATATTTCTCTTTTTAAACTTATTTACCAAATCTGAGTCATTTTGATATGTTTCTCTTACATAAAACACAGTTTTCAAGAGGGCTTCTTTGTTCTGTAGTGAAAAGTGGTAGAAAATAGATCACTTCCTTTGTAAATATTAATATCAAGATTTTCTGTAATTTACAAGAATAATAAAAAAAAATTCAAATCAATGCTAGGCTATACCAATGTTTCATCTATATAACAAATAAACTATATACTGCATCTTTCTTAGAAAATCTGATTGCTAATGATACAGTTTGATTTTGTAAATCTATATATCTGTCAAGTGCTGTGTTTATTTTTCTCCACTGCCCAGGCTGAAGCTGCTCAGTATGCAGGCTTTGTTAGAAGAAATGCAGAATCCATGCTTCCACAGGCTTGGCTGTACATGAAGAGCAGTAGCAGTATTAATGTGCAGTAACCTGTCAGTGAACTCTGAAGCTAATATCATATAGTTATGAGTTTACCATCAATCAGAACTGAACAGGCTCTGGACAATTCTTACAGCACTGCCTCAAAAATCTAATTGTACCAAAGCTTCATCGGTTTCCAACATTTCTTTTTATCTGTCACAGGCCTTTGGCCTACTCCATAACCTTTTATTGTTTGCCTTATTACATTAGTTTTCTGAACAAAAAAAAAGGGGAGGCTATATCAAAAAGATGATCCCCTGCTTTATATCATTTGTTCACATACAGCATCTTAGTTGGCAGTTTAATATTGCTTTAGATTTGGATAAATAATGTTAGACCATGTGCCACAGTCTGAACTTCTGAACCACTGAAACACTGTCCGGATCAAAAGAACCAGCAGCATTTGACATTCTACTTTTCCTTGGAACAACAGGCATGGGAGGTTAGATTAGATCATTTCAGCGCAGATGGGTCAGTGTTAGAAAAGTTGCTCAGAAAATGGGGATTAATTATTACATCAGTGCATTATGGTTGTCGTGAAACCAGCTTTTCTACTCGTGTCTGTTAATACTTGATTGCAAGTCTGATGTATAATATTTAATTTTAGTGAAACTTGTATATATTATTCATGTAAATAACTTGGAGACTGTAATCTATTTACTTTAGCTCAGAGTGCAAACAAAATAGTGTGTGCTGTGTTCCCATTTTTTCAGTTAATTATAAACATTTGCAATTATACAATTTAAAAAGATAAGTAAAATATACATGAACTCATTAAAGAAGGATCAGTTTTGTTGCCCATAGTAAATGGTCTTATGCTCTCAGAAAACTGTGTAATGTTGACTCAGTGAAACAGCGTTACATGCAGGGGACAAGAAAATACATAATTCAATAGAAGTTTGGTATAATGATGCACTATTTCATATTTTCTATGCTAGCAATTAGGATTTTAAAAAAATGTGTCATGCAAGGAGAGCACATTTCCTGAAATGTATTTTAGTGGGTTTTCATGGGACTTTTAAGACAGAAACATTTTTTTTGTGGCAAATAAATAAATTCCCACTATCTCTGTTGGGTGATCTTAATCTCTTGCATCATACAAGTAATTAACCCTTTGAAAAGTGAATTGCGAATCAGCAAGTTTGGTAGATGTTTCTGTTTTGGAATTTGCACATTTTGAGATAAAATCTGGTTGTAACATATATGTTAATGCTTGTGATTCAACATATCATGAACTTTCAATCTGACTTCATTAAACTTTACTGAAAGACTGAGTCAAATTTTTGCTAACGTGATATATTTTAAAGGCCAGCCCCCTAGTTTTACAGCTAAGGAAAACTGTGCGGCAGTAAATCGGGTCTGACTGCATACATAGCACATTGCTTTTGGAATCGTTTTCTGTATTCCTTTTAATGATATCATCCTGCTAGTTGGTCTTGTTTATGCCATGCAGAGGAGAAACAGAGCGTCTGCATATACTTATGCTGCAGATTCTCTTCTGATGCTAATCATATCATTCGTTTAACAAGCAGACTCTGCATGGAATTATACTCATTGTCATTGGAAAGAATGTGTCCCCAACATCAAAGAAACTGATGTTCTGTTTATCAGTAAGCCACACGGGTTTTTCTTTTCTTTTTTTTTTTTTCCCTTTAACCTGCTACGAACCACAAAGCAATCTAATAAAAATAGCTATTTAACCTAAGGAAATAGGCAGTGCATCCTGTCACAAACATGTGTAAAGAAAGCTGTGGAATGACTCAGGCAGCTACTATGGAAGTGACTTTGAGGTACATTTTCAAAAGCTTGGGAGCCTCTTAGATGGGTATATAATAGAGTTAACCTTCCTAAATCAACCACATTTATCAAAGTTAATTTTTAACTGCCAGAAAGTATGGGCATTCATTGGGCTGCATAATAAAAGGGAATTTTTGGTAGGGGCTAGAAAGTGTTTCAGAGGCTTGGATGGAAGCCACACATGTACTAGGAATGTGCATTCGTTTCTAATGAATGCGATAAATGCCATGAATGAGGCCACTTTTGTTTTGTATCAAATGGAACGAACAAAAAATAGCCTCCTATGAAAATACCTGAAAATTTTCAGGTATTTTTGAATCTATGGCATTTAAAAAAATAAATAAATAAAATGAACCGGCCTCTGGCAGCCCTGGCTGCGCCTCTCTGGGCCAAAAAAACTATTAGACCTGGCCCAGAGCCTGGAACGGAACCCGGGGCCGGATCCTTCGCCCAACTTAAAGTGCCAGGGCTGGGAAGCTCCCACCCCGACCTCCACTTACTCCATTCCTTGATCCTGGTTCAAAAAGGGCGGGAGCAATGCCTACTCAATCTTGCCTGAGTTCTGGCACTTTAAAATGGCGCTATCTGCCTGGAGGATGGCAGTCACTTCAGTGCCTTCCACCAATGTGGCCAGTGCCATTTTGATGTACATTTCTGCAACCATACATCAAATGGTGCTGCTGCACTGAAGAAAGGCACCAAAGTGAAGCCACTTTGACGCCATCTTCCAGACAGATGGCACCATTTTATAGTGTCAGGATCCAGGTGGGAGTGGATAGACATTATCCTTGCCCTTTTTGAACCAGGATCCAAGAAAGGAATAAGTGGGGGGCTAGAATGGAAGTTCCCTGGCCCTGGCACTTTATAGGGGAAGAACCCGGCCTGTTTGTTTTTTTTATTGGTTCCTTTTTTTGTTTGGGTTTTTTTTTGGGGGGGTTCATGTTTAATGGGGCTTTTTTGGTTTCGTAACATGAACTGAACCAAAAAAAAATTAAAAGAACCAAGAAATAATAAAAACTAAAACAACAAAATGAAAAAACAAACTGAACCAATAATTTTGGGGCTGCGCATCCCTAACTTACACGTTCCTATTAATGTATGCATGTAGCAGGCATGCTGCTAATGTGCTTTCATTGTGCTGGCCTTGTGAAATGGGCAAGGAGTATATATGTACATATAGCCACATAACAAGCCAATATTCAAAGCACTTTTTTAAAAACATGGCTGAGTTTGTTTGAACTAAAAATGATATATGACAGTTAGGCTCCCCCCACTGAAAGTTTTCCCATTAGGGAGAGTAATTGTATAACTGAGCAGGTAGGGCTAAAGTCTGCATATAAGTTTAACATGCAGACTATAGCCAGCAATTTCAAAGGGAACTTATGCGTACAAGTATGCTTTGAAAATGCTCCGGTAATTGGCCTGGTATAGTCACAAATGACCTGGAACTTCACAGGGCATCACTTGTGCATGGTAACTTAGGTGCATACTTTTTAAAATAAAAAAACATGCATGTTGACATTTGAACTCAATCCCCCCCCCCCCTCCCAGAACACCCTTTCCCAGTGCGTGTAGAAATATGCAAGAAACTAGTTGATAACACGTGTACTTCTACATGCAAAAGTCCGGGTCAATTGTCGTATAGCCATTTACATGCATACAATTGGAATTTATGTGCGTAAATGACTTTGAAAATTATCTCCAAATGTATTCTTGGTACATTGCTGCTTTGCTGAGTTATTTTGCACCTTTCCTTTTGGGTATTCTATGAGACTGCACAAGAACAGCACTATCTAGGAAAATCTGCCACCACTGCATCAAAGAGGAAACAGTTAATACCGTTTAAAGTGCACACACTCTAGGGTCTCTGCTTGTACTCCTTCCCAAACCTGTCCTGGAGGGCCCCCATCCATTCACGTTTTCAGGATATTCTCAATGAAAATGCTTGAGATAAAATTTGCATGCTATGGAGGCAGTACATGCAAATCTATATCATGCATATTCATTGTGGATATCCTGAAAACCAGACCTCTCTGTGGCATTCCAGGACCTGAGTTGCTACCCTGCTTCAGAGATTATCATCAAGAGGAATGTGCAATCTCAGTAAAGATAGTATTTCCTTCAGAAAGATGGGATATAAAATGAATACATTAAATTAAATAATCACTCAGTGTTCAAACATACTGCTATAGCTCCCAGCTCTAAATACACAGTACACAAGGATTTTATGAACATCAGAGGCAATAATGCAAATGCATGCTTATTAAAGGTTACAATTAATGAGAAGATGCTCATAACAAAGGGAACAGATCATCTATTTCTATTGATATAAAACTCACTATCCATGTCAACATGCAACTTGTACCACAAATTGAAAACATGTGTCAAAAAATGAAGATAAAAATCACACCAAGAAATCTAGAAACCCCTACACCTAGTGATTTACAATATCTTATGTATTGGAAAAGCAGATTCCATTGAATGACTATTCATATGTAAAATATTGTAATCACTATGTATAGGGGCTTCTAGATTTCATAACATGTAACACGTGTGCATCAGGTTTCAAATGACACAATAACGAAGTTAACCAACCAGCTTTATAATTTAGTATACTGGAAAATGAGCTGCTGTACACAAATCAACTATAGACTTTCCAATATAGATACTTTAAGAATGGCCTAAGACTGCAGTGAACAAAAGTGTTTTCTAGGAAAAATTTAAGTAGCTGCATTCAATGGTGGAAATTCTGCCCAAGCAGCACCTGCAGTATGGGGTGGGGGGTGGGGGAGACAATAGAAGAATAGGCCGTTTGCAGCTGCTCTTATATATTTCTTAGGTGAATCCCCCAAGGCTCTGGGAGCCCTTCGTTTGAATGTATTCTACTGACTATATTGGTCCAGTAGAAGACAGAAATCTTTGTAACATGTGATAACTACAAGGATCAATGAAAAAAGATATTGTAGTTCAAGAGTTTTTGAGATTATATAGGTTCCTTCTTTGGATGACAACAACTGAAAAAGGAACTTACATGGTCTTGAAAGTTCACTTGCAACGATATCTGTCCTTTGTTGTGAAGAGAGATTGTTATAGTAGAATTTATATTCCGCCGATCCAAAAATCTTGGTGGATTACAAAAATACAGAATTAAAAATGACAAACATAGCAAACTACATCTGTACAATCAACTATTAAAAGATAAAAAATGTTAAGAAACCATATACTCATCATCAAGGCAGAGGGAAAATCATTAACCTCTTTTTTAACCATCATTAACAGTGCGTGATAGAAGCAATACCAGAGCTGAATACTCCTCATTAAACATTACCACTATTCTAACAGGCAATCCCAAATGAACACAGGGTCTCTGGAAATGGATAGCTCCAGAGTCACAACCCCAGACTCTCCATTTGTTTGGAGAAAGGTAGCCTCCAAAATCTTCACCACCTAGAACAACAAGCTCACTTACATTTGGCAATAAATCCTTGTTATGCGGAGCACTACCAGATTGAAAGGCATTTCCCTAAGCAGGTAAGGAAAACAGGAACAGAGACACAATCAAGTAGGATCATGGGTTCTTTTTTGAACAAGGAGGTGCAATTCTTGTCCCTATTTGTTCCCGGGCACAGGGGCTCATGGCCTGGGCCATGCCCCATGACCTCCCAGGGTTCTTGCACATTCGGGAAAGAAGTCTCTCGTTCACGGCTCCTAGGGGTTCTCCTCTCTAGAGCTCTTCTGCTCATCAGTCAAAAGCACAAAAAGCACCTCACTGACTCCAAAGCCATTGTTCAAAATAAAAGCTCCCCTGTAATACCCCCACCTTTTAGTGGGAGATGTTTGAGGGATATAAATTGCCCTGCGAGCATGCTCAGAGCCCGAGGGAAGGCAATGCTGAAGAGAGTAGGGGGCTCGAGATCATTCCTTGGTCCCAGGAAAGGAGATTTTGAATAGGGAATTGGAGTTTTGAAGATTCTGAGAGAAGAATGTGGATTTTTTTTAAGATTTTGGAAGATTGGAATTTTGAACCAATTTCCTGAAAGAAGGGCAAACCCCTGGTATCTTGCAGGGCTGGGCTCTGGATCCCTTGTGTCTAGCTAAGAACAGAAGGTGGGGATTGCTGAGTTTTGCAGTTTCGGGAATTGGAGGTCTTTGTACAGACTGTTGGCGGTAACTGTTCTGGAAGTACTATTTTTGGACGAGGGGATTTTCTCCTCTGCAGCAGGGCTTGAAGAGACGTACACTGCCTTCCAAGGGGAAGGGATTCTTTAGAATTAGACACTGGTTCACTTGGGAGAGGAACAACCAGGGGGGTTTACCAGGGATAAAAAGACGGCTGTTTTTTTATTATGATTTTCCTCCTGCCATTCCTAATTTTTGTCATGCTAGCTTGGATCCTTCTTTTCAAACTTTAAGTAAACTCTATTTGAACACCATCTTCTGCATCCATGGTGATTGCCGTTCATCCTTTGTGAAGATCTCCCTAGTATTATAGTAACATAATAACATGGTAAATGATGGTAGATAAAGACCCAAGTAGTCCACCCAGTCTGCCCAGCAAGCATTTTTTTCAAAATAATTTTAATTTAATTAATTTATTTTTTATTCTGTTTAGGATAGTAACTGCTGTTCCATGCAGGTTACCCCCATGCCTTCTCTTAAAAATAGTCAATGCTTCTCTTTGCAGGATACCCCCATGCTTTCTCTTAACAGTAGTAAATGCTGCTCTGTGCAGGTTACCCTCAATGCAGGTTACCCCTAGTCTTTGTTTCCATCTTGTAGTCACTAGGCATTTAAGGAAACTGGAAGAGTGGTCGAAGATATGGCAGCTGAGATTCAATGCCAAGAAGTGCAAAGTCATGCATATGGGGAGTGGAAATCCGAATGAACTGTATTCGATGGGGGGGGGGGGGGGGGGGGGAAGGCTGATGTGCACGGAGCAGGAGAGGGACCTAGGGGTTATAGTGTCTAATGATATGAAGTCTGCGAAACAATGCGACAAGGCGATAGCAAAAGCCAGAAGAATGCTGGGCTGCATAGAGAGAGGAATATCGAGTAAGAAAAGGGAAGTGATTATCCCCTTATACAGGTCCTTGGTGAGGCCTCACCTGGAGTACTGTGTTCAGTTCTGGAGACCGTATCTACAAAGAGACAGAGACAAGATGGAAGCGGTACAGAGAAGAGCGACCAAAAAGGTGGAGGGTCTTCATCGGATGTCATACGAAGAGAGATTGAAGAATCTAAATATGTACACCCTGGAGGAAAGGAGGAACAGGGGTGATATGATTCAGACCTTCAGATACTTGAAAAACTTTAACGATCCAAAGACAACGACAAACCTTTTCCATCAGAAAAAATCAGCAGAACCAGAGGTCACGAGCTGAGGCTCCAGGGAGGAAGACTAAGAACCAATGTCAGGAAATATTTCTTCACAGAGAGAGTGGTGGATGCCTGGAATGCTCTTCCAGAGGAAGTGGTGAAGTCCAAAACTGTGAAGGACTTCAAAGGAGCGTGGGATAAACACTGTGGATCCATCAGGTCTAGAGGAAGTGTATAAAGAGGAGGCAGCAAAACACTGCACAGAGCGGCAGTAGCCACAGAGGCATTCACGGAGCGGGATGCCAGTGGCCAGTGGTTGGTGTTCCACCTTCACGGAGTGGAAGGATGGAGGCCTGCCATCTCCATATTTAAAAAAAAAAACAGGGGTGGCAAGAGTATGTAAAATTAACGAAGAGTTCATAAGCTATAAGTACTACCAATTATTAGGCTTATTCAATATTTGTTGATAGATAATGTGGCTTTCAATGCATACTTCACTTTCAATACATATCCAACATAGCTCTCTGCTTCAACAGCAGGGGAGAAGAAAAACTAATACTTCACGCATATCAGGCATAGCTCTCTGCTTCAACAGCAGGGGAGAAGTAAAACTAATACTTCACGCATATCCAGCATAGCTCTCTGCTTCAACGGCAGGGGAGAAGTAAAACTAATACTTCACGCATATCCAGCATTGCTCTCTGCTTCAACGGCAGGGGAGAAGTAAAACTAATAGTTCACGCATATCCAGCATAGCTCTCTGCTTCAACGGCAGGGGAGAAGTAAAACTAATACTTCACGCATATCCAGCATAGCTCTCTGCTTCAACGGCAGGGGAGAAGTAAAACTAATACTTCACGCATATCCAGCATTGCTCTCTGCTTCAACGGCAGGGGAGAAGTAAAACTAATACTTCACGCATATCCAGCATAGCTCTCTGCTTCAACGGCAGGGGAGAAGAAAAACTGATACTTCACGCATATCCAGCATAGCTCTCTGCTTCAATGGCAGGGGAGAAGTAAAACTAATAGTTCACGCTTATCCAGCATAGCTCTCTGCTACAATGGCAGGGGAGAAGAAAAACAACCAATAAGGGCTGAATAACATAGTCTGGGTAAAACAAATAAGCATGGGTGTAGCTTGCTTATTGCGGCGGTTACTACCCCTAACTAATCAAGCTTGATATTTCACTTGGATGCAGCTCCAACACTGCTCTCTGCATTAATGGTGGGTGTGAAAAGGAAATAGAACCAAAGGTTACTAGGAGCCAAGAGAAACAGATAAGTATGAGAAAAAAAGAAGTGTGAGGCTTGCTGGGCAGACTGGATGGGCCGATTGGTCTTCTTCTGCCGTCATTTCTATGTTTCTATGTTACTAGGGATCCTCTGTGTTTATCCCAAGCTCTTTTGAATTCCATTACAGTTCTTGTTTTCACTACCTCTTCTGGGAGGGCATTCCATGTGTAGCAGGATCCCCGTTTGAATTATTAGTTGCATCCGGGGAGTTACATTTACCGGGGTTCATTCGGATTGGGTGGAAGATAAACTTCCAGGGCCCAAGGCATTTCTAAGGAAAAATCCATTGCTCCAAGCTTCTGTACTCTGGGGTGCCAGTTAGATGCAGGGGTAACCACAATAACCACTTAAAATATCACCGACCACAGGTGCTGGAATCAAAAGTAATAAGGATAGAGTCCACTTTGGTGTTCAAAGTAAAAATTTACTTGCAGAAAAATATAAATCCCAACCAGTATGGAAACATCAAACTGCATAAAAATCATAATAGTCAAAACTATGATTTCTGTGTTCCTGTTGCACCACCATCCAGGATTAATGATCCCTTCCCATTGGGCAGCTCCAGCATAAACTAGGAAAATAGAAAGTACCAAAATCCAAAAACAGAGTCCACGATTATCACAATCTCTATAAATATCCTTGCCCTTGTTTTTGCATTGGGGGTGGGCTTAAAGATTAGCGACTCAGCCTTTCCAGATACAAGGGGGGAGCCCTACCTTCCAGACTGGTCAACTGAAAATCCAAAAATCTTATTCAAATCTAAGACTCCTTCTCTTCTGATCAAAACTCAGAGGGGCCTAAACAGGGATCTCCACTAACTCCACACCCTCTCTCTTCCAGTATCACCTGCTCTCTGATTCTGAGCATGCTCATTGGGGATAACTGCATCCTACACAAGCTTCCCCATAAAAAGGTGGGGTTAATGCAAAGGGAGGGTCCAAAAATGCAAACATCACTCCCACTGGCCATATCTGGAAAACTGGTGGGGATTGAAATAGTGACTGGCATAGCCCCTATCACACAAGCATCCTCCACCCTTTCCATGAAGAAACATTTCCTGATGTTCCTGAGTCTAGCCCCTTGGATCTTCATATTATAACCCCCTAGTTCTACAGCTTTCTTTCCATTGAAAAAGGCTCGATCCCTGTTGATCATTCATACAGCTTTTGATACAGACCCCACATCATTTTGGTTGCCTCTCTTTGGATTGCTTCAATCCTGTCTCTAGCACTTTTAAGATACCCACTGGGAGTGACAATCAGAAAGAGAGAAGAAGAAGTAGAAGGATTTTCCCACTACTGCACCAGGAACCCAGGAGGTTATCCTCCCTCCTCACCCGCTGGATGGACCCCCAGCATGGCAGCTGCCAGGTTTCAGCCCACAAGCCAACTGGGAGTCCCACTACAGTTGGAAATGGGGGAGGATTGATCCCCAGTTATTCCTTCCCCACCCCAGTGGGGCAAGAGCAACTGAGGATTGAGTCTACCCCATTTCTAAAAATGTTAATTCATGGATGGGGTAAGGCGGAGAGGTCAGAGGGGGGGTCCAATGGGGTCTGGGGGAGCTGAAAGGTTGATTTCATTTTTGAAGAACAAAACAAAAATGTTGCCAGTGCACACTCTAGCATATGCATGGGGGCGTGAAAAATAGACTCCCTGGGGCATTGTTTGCTGGGATGACCCCCATGCCACCTGCATGTGAAAATTGCACGTGCTGTGCACATACTTTTACCCACACTGGGAGGGGGAGGGGAGGAGCAATTTTGAAAGGGGCTTTCTTTGCCAGTAAACATCTCATGGATTATCCCTTTGAAAATTGCCCCTTAATGCTCTACTTTAAATGAGTTTCTTCCACTCTGTATGATTTAAAAAAAAAAAAAAAAGTTTTTTTAAATTATAAATTAGAAAGCATAAACTGTTGAAGGAATGAAGGAGCCTGTTCCGATTGCACCTTACCCAGCTCTGCAACCGTGACTGGGTCAACCCTGAACAAAGTTCTGTGCCGGAAATCCTGTGAGATGAGAGGCAGGGAGGTAACGTTTCAGCCTCCCACAGAACTTGCAGACTTTGTACTTAAGGAGTGTCCATTTGGAATCCTACAGTGTCTGGTGCCATGGGAATTGTTTTACCCCCAAGTACTTTCCAGGTGCAAAGTACATGATATAAACAACATGTGGGGATTTCAAAATCAAATCACCGGGCATACTTGATCCGGCCTGCCCCCTAGTACCTCCCTTTTACTCCTGATGAGGAGGGTGGGGACATAAGAACATAAGAAATTGCCATACTGGGTCAGACCAAGGGTCCATCAAGCCCAGCATCCTGTTTCCAACAGTGGCCAATCCAGGCTACAAGTACCTGGCAAGCACCCAAACACTAAATAAATCTCAAGCTACTATTGGTTAATAATTCATAGCAGTTTATGGATTTTTCCTCTAGGAACTTATCCAAACCTTTTTTAAACCCAGCTACACTAACTGCTGGAACCATATCCTCTGGCAATGAATTCCAGATCTTAACTATGTGCTGAGTGAAAAAGAATTTTCCTCAATTTGTTTTAAATGAGCTACTTGCTAATTTCATGGACTGTCCCCTAGTCCTTCTATTATCTGAGAGAGTAAATAACTGATTTACATTAATTTGTTCAAGTCCTTTCATGATTTTGCAGACCTCTATCATATCCCCCCTCAGATATGACCTAATTATATATATACCAAAAAGACTCTCTTGTATTTATGTACTGTGGAGACAGCGAACTATGACTCTTGAAAAAAATGTCTGTACAACCACATATAAGATGAACTCACATTTAAGCACCTCAAGTGAGAAAACAATATAGTCTAATACCAGACCTCATACCACGGCATAATAAATGATGCTAATTTAGCATATATTGAATCTGCCAGTATGTATAATCATAGGTCTTTAACAAGTTAAATTTTTTCTTTTCATTTTCTTGCTTCTGTGCAAACAAACTTGTGAATCTTGTGCATCTTGTGAAGAAAATAATTACTTAAAAAACTTTTTAGTTCATTTGATCGTATTTTTGATCATTAAGTCAAATTTGACCAACACTTAGCTTAGTAATGCTGGTGAAGAAACGCCATATTTTTTCTTCAGAGGCTAGTGTGGAAAAGCCCGACACTGGATCCTGTGTTTCGGCGCATGCCTTCGTCGGGGGCCGAAATGACTGTTAATATAAAAGAATACATCAAGAAAAATAATGACCAAAATTTGTGAATACTTATCAGTTGAAATGGGGATTCAGCAATACACACATGATATCGGAGCGGCTGGAGATGGCGGCTTCTGCCGGTGTTACGTTTCTTCCACCCAGGTGAAAGGAAACGCGCCCTTTTTTTAAACCAATAGTTAACCAATCATGATGAGCTAAGTAAAGAATGACGTGCACAGGTGTATATCGGAGTTTAAACCAAAGAAAACCATTCGACCGAGAGATTGAGTCCCATAGGCTGTATCGTGTTTAATTTAAAAATCCATTGCTGTTCTCTAACATTTAATAGTTTTTGTGGATCACCTCCCCTCCCTGATAGTTGGATCATGTCTATCACCCTCCATCTCAGATCCACGAACTGGTGCTGTTTTAAAAGGCAGTGTGCTACGATTGGAGCCTGTAATTTCCCAGTTTGTAAACAACTTTTATGCTCGATGAGTCTTGTACGTATTAAACGTTTAGTACGGTCAACATAAAATAAATCACATGGATTTATGTCAGTCTTCATATGTGATATATATCACATATGAAGACTGACAATTCGAATGAGTTTTTGCCGTCCATTTTCTTCCGTGGGAATCCATCCAATCGGGACCTGCTAAAGTAGTTGCACAAAAGGAACATTTTTGACATGGCCAATGACCGATTGGTAAATCAGATGTATCAATATTGACAGGTGAATAAAATGAATGCGTTAGAATTTCTCTTAAATTCTTGCCACGACTGTATGTAAATATAGGCAATTCAGAGAAGATATTATAAATCTGTAAGATATGCCAGTACTTTCGTATGATACCTGCAATTACAGGAGATTTCAATGAATAACGTATAATACACACCAGAGGATGTACTTCAGAATTGGACGCTTCATCTAATAGTAACCATTGACGATGTGCATTAGATGCACGTTTCCATGCTTTTCTAACAATGCCAGATGGATAATCTCGTTGTAATAATTGTGTAGCCAATTGTTGAGCCTGTAAATGAAACTCTGATTTGTCTGTACACAGACGTCTTAAGCGAAGAAATTGTCCGATGGGCAGATTCCTTTTTAGGCTGTACGAGTGCCAACTGGAAAAATGCAGCAAAGTGTTGCAATCTGATGGTT
The DNA here is from genome assembly GCF_901001135.1 of Rhinatrema bivittatum. Lineage (NCBI taxonomy): Eukaryota > Metazoa > Chordata > Amphibia > Gymnophiona > Rhinatrematidae > Rhinatrema > Rhinatrema bivittatum. The sequence goes on along the minus strand of NC_042620.1, from coordinate 119,096,308 downwards.
TTCTATACAATGAAGTAATTAAATGATCATCATGTTTAATGATCATAATGTCCAAAAAATTAATATACATATGATGGTGGTGTAAGGTGAAAAAAATGTTGTTATCAACAGAATTTAGCCAATCTAAAAATGCATTGAGATGTTGTACACTACTATGCCACAGAAGCCGCCATCTCCAGCCGCTCCGATATCATGTGTGTATTGCTGAATCCCCATTTCAACTGATAAGTATTCACAAATTTTGGTCATTATTTTTCTTGATGTATTCTTTTATATTAACAGTCATTTCGGCCCCCGACGAAGGCATGCGCCGAAACACAGGATCCAGTGTCGGGCTTTTCCACACTGGCCTCTGAAGAAAAAATATGGCGTTTCTTCACCAGCATTACTAAGCTAAGTGTTGGTCAAATTTGACTTAATGATCAAAAATACGATCAAATGAACTAAAAAGTTTTTTAAGTAATTATTTTCTTCTCAAGATGCACAAGATTCACAAGTTTGTTTGCACAGAAGCAAGAAAATGAAAAGAAAAAATTTAACTTGTTAAAGACCTATGATTATACATACTGGCAGATTCAATATATGCTAAATTAGCATCATTTATTATGCCGTGGTATGAGGTCTGGTATTAGACTATATTGTTTTCTCACTTGAGGTGCTTAAATGTGAGTTCATCTTATATGTGGTTGTACAGACATTTTTTTCAAGAGTCATAGTTCGCTGTCTCCACAGTACATAAATACAAGAGAGTCTTTTTGGTATTTAACAAATTCACTGACTCCATTTTGTTGTGATTCAACAAATTGTACATCATGTGGGCTAATGTTTTCAGCTACTCGGAGCAGCATATTGCCCAAGCATTACAGGGCGCTTTGCTTTTGGATGAACCTATACCTGTTGAAACACAAACTTGGGAAACACTTCTAGAGTCTGCTAAAAATCTCATTAAACTTGATTTACATGTTGCCACCTTATTACAATATATCAAGTTGGAGATGATACCCCGTGGATTAAGGATTAATCTTGCACCGTCAATATATGGTGATGATGATGAATTTGTCAAGAAATGGATATCTATCCTTAATAAATGTTCTCTAGACATTATGCTATTGATTGTAGAAACGACCAGTAAATTAGCTGTAACCGCGAAAACTTTATGTTCTGAGACAAAATCAACATTACAAATTGCGGAGTCTTTAGAGGATTATGATAAACATCTCCATGAACACAATCAGTCTATTGAAAAATTTAGGATGGAAATTCGGCAATTCAAAATCACCAAACTAAAAAGGGACGAAAAAGATTATGCAGCAGGGACCATATACCCTTGGCAACGTAAGAATGCTCCAAAACCAAGAAAAGTCGGCTTCGCTGGCTTTGATGAATCATCTTCTGGCTCTGATGAAGACCCTTCGATTCCAACCAATTTAAACGGTGCAGAAGTAAGATACGACAACTCCAGATCTAATGATCAAAGATATAATAATTTTAGATCATCGAATAGACGATCTTCCCGCCGTTTTTTTCGCAATCGCTCCCGGGCTTGGACAGACACAGGAGGTCGGCCACAGACACGCTCACAGAGCAATCAAAACCAACAGTCATAAATTTATCATCTATCAATTTGACTGCTACTCAAACACAGGTATTGTCTAAAGGTTTGTCGTTCGTTCCTTTTTATTTTTATGATCCTTTTCAAACCCGCTGTGATTTATACAGTTTTTTCAGAAAATTATTAATCAAATTATTTTTTCATAACCATCCTCCGACGATTGATATTTCCATAGTGGCGTCTAAATCAAGTTGGATTCCACCTGGACCACCAGACCCACATATAAAAACTTTTATGGATTTGGTTCTACATGATTTGGAGATAGCTGAATGTATTCGTGATCCACCTCGCTATAATCTATCGAAGGTACAACATGATGCACTAATTGAATTAAAAAATATGTCATCTGTAACAATAAAACAAGCTGACAAGGGAGGAGCAGTTACTGTTATGGACAGTACATATTATTTTGACAAAGTTATGGCACATATTTCAGACCGCAATAATTACTTACTGTTATCTGAAGACCCGGGTCCTTCTTTGATTTTGAAGATTGAAGAAATAGTTAAAGATGCTTTTGCAATTGGTTTTTTAACTTCGAAAGAGAAATCTTTTTTGGTTAATTCAGTTTACAGTACTCCCACCATCTACATGCTCCCTAAAATCCATAAGGATCCCGTGGATCCACCGGGAAGACCCATAGTCAGCACAGTTGGCTCTGTACTTGAACTGCTTTCGGTGTTTGTTGACAAATTTTTGCAACCAATGGTACCACAGATTACATCGTATGTCAAAGACACAAAATCTATGCTAAATATTTTAGCTGCGGTTCATTTTTCTTCAGATGTCATTCTTGTTACGCTAGATATACGTGCTCTTTATACCAGCATTCCCCAGCAGCAATCCCTTACCATTTTGCAACAAAACTTGGATACTAGAACTAGACCCCATCGGATCCCCACTATATTTTTGTTAAAATTGGCAGAGATAGCACTCAAAGAAAATTATTTCATCTTTAATCAACGTTTTTACCAACAGATCCATGGAACTGCCATGGGCACTACCATGGCACCAAGTTTGGCCAATTTGTTTATGGCTGATTTTGAGTCTACACATATATATCCTTCTAGTTATTTCACATATATCTCTCATTGGGTCCATTACATTGATGACATCTTTTTTCTGTGGCATAGTAGTGTACAACATCTCAATGCATTTTTAGATTGGCTAAATTCTGTTGATAACAACATTTTTTTCATCTTACACCACCATCATATGTATATTAATTTTTTGGACATTATGATCATTAAATATGATGATCATTTAATTACTTCATTGTATAGAAAACCATCAGATTGCAACACTTTGCTGCATTTTTCCAGTTGGCACTCGTACAGCCTAAAAAGGAATCTGCCCATCGGACAATTTCTTCGCTTAAGACGTCTGTGTACAGACAAATCAGAGTTTCATTTACAGGCTCAACAATTGGCTACACAATTATTACAACGAGATTATCCATCTGGCATTGTTAGAAAAGCATGGAAACGTGCATCTAATGCACATCGTCAATGGTTACTATTAGATGAGGCGTCCAATTCTGAAGTACATCCTCTGGTGTGCATTATACGTTATTCATTGAAATCTCCTGTAATTGCAGGTATCATACGAAAGTACTGGCATATCTTACAGATTTATAATATCTTCTCTGAATTGCCTATATTTACATACAGTCGTGGCAAGAATTTAAGAGAAATTCTAACGCATTCATTTTATTCACCTGTCAATATTGATACATCTGATTTACCAATCGGTCATTGGCCATGTCAAAAATGTTCCTTTTGTGCAACTACTTTAGCAGGTCCCGATTGGATGGATTCCCACGGAAGAAAATGGACGGCAAAAACTCATTCGAATTGTCAGTCTTCATATGTGATATATATCATCAAATGTCCATGTGATTTATTTTATGTTGGCCGTACTAAACGTTTAATACGTACAAGACTCATCGAGCATAAAAGTTGTTTACAAACTGGGAAATTACAGGCTCCAATCGTAGCACACTGCCTTTTAAAACAGCACCAGTTCGTGGATCTGAGATGGAGGGTGATAGATATGATCCAACTATCAGGGAGGGGAGGTGATCCACAAAAACTATTAAATGTTAGAGAACAGCAATGGATTTTTAAATTAAACACGATACAGCCTATGGGACTCAATCTCTCGGTCGAATGGTTTTCTTTGGTTTAAACGCCGATATACACCTGTGCACGTCATTCTTTACGTAGCTCATCATGATTGGTTAACTATTGGTTTAAAAAAAGGGCGCGTTTCCTTTCACCTGGGTGGAAGAAACGTAACACCGGCAGAAGCCGCCATCTCCAGCCGCTCCGATATCATGTGTGTATTGCTGAATCCCCATTTCAACTGATAAGTATTCACAAATTTTGGTCATTATTTTTCTTGATGTATTCTTTTATATTAACAGTCATTTCGGCCCCCGACGAAGGCATGCACCGAAACACAGGATCCAGTGTCGGGCTTTTCCACACTAGCCTCTGAAGAAAAAATATGGCGTTTCTTCACCAGCATTACTAAGCTAAGTGTTGGTCAAATTTGACTTAATGATCAAAAATACGATCAAATGAACTAAAAAGTTTTTTAAGTAATTATTTTCTTCACAAGATGCACAAGATTCACAAGTTTGTTTGCACAGAAGCAAGAAAATGAAAAGAAAAAATTTAACTTGTTAAAGACCTATGATTATACATACTGGCAGATTCAATATATGCTAAATTAGCATCATTTATTATGCCGTGGTATGAGGTCTGGTATTAGACTATATTGTTTTCTCACTTGAGGTGCTTAAATGTGAGTTCATCTTATATGTGGTTGTACAGACATTTTTTTCACTAATTATATATATTCCATACAGAGAGGAGGGAGAGAGAGATATAGAAATACCTCTAAAGTATTAATAATAAAGAAGAAGCATGCATTGCTCCATGGTAAGGAAGTGCTGCTAGAGATACACAGCTTAAAGGGGATAGGCTCAGAAGTAACATAAGGGCATATTTCTTCACAGAAAGGGTGAAAGATATATGGAATAATCTCCCAGTGAAAGTAGAGGAGGACAAAACAGTAACAGAATACAAGAAAGCATTGGATAAGCAGAGAGCATCCTGAGGAATGAGAATGTGAGGTTAAAGCCTGAGTTTGTGCTATCATATCAGGCATGGACAGACTACATTGGGTCTGGCAGTCCTTATCCGCCATCATTTTCTATGTGTCTGTGTCTTCCAGTTTTGATCTTGATCTCAAGTCTAGACCGTGGTGATAATCAAGCTGGATATTCATTTGTAATAGCGGACATGGTGGTAGTAACCACAGCAACTGCTATGGGGCCTGACCTTTTTTGATAGATGCATAGCACAAAGGAGTAAAGTTGATGGTGCTGACAGCTAACAATCTAAGGGGCCGATGTAATAAAACCCATGCTAAAACAGGAGTTAAATTTTAATGCAGGTTTCAATTAATGCTCATGGTAGAAACCAACAATACCACTGGATACAGTAAGATAACGGGATGCAAATCAAGCAGGAGAATAAAAAGCACACTTAACAAAAAAAAATGCTAAAATGTGAGTTAACCTGAAAATCCGCACTAATGCAGAAAAGTGCTTTAAAACAGGAGTTGGGAGGTACTTAAGTTGAAAGGAGTGTGATCAAAATGGCCTTGCATGTAAGATTCGTGCTGGGCATCCCAATTTGGGCACAATCTTGTATAAAAAGGCCATTTGGGCAAGGCATGCCATGTGAAATCAAAAGAGAAGTTTTCCTGGGTAGGCACCTACAAGCAAGCAGTGCACGCTTTCATGCTGTCCATCCCGAGAGGGGCACAAAAGAATGCAAACTGTATGGCTGTAGTTGCCAGCTCCAGAAAGCAAACTCTTTCATTTCACTTGGCATGCCTTGCCCAAATGACCTTGAATGCAAGAACGCACCCAAGTCAGGATGCAATCTGGCATGCAAGGCCATTATGCCCCAGTGCCAGAGCTTAGTGTTGTAGGTGGACTGTATTGAGGGGTGGGGCCAGTATCGGGGTGGCGGTGGTGGGGTGTGCGTACCTGCAGATTTTAGCTGTACACGGGCCTGTTTGGAAACCGCCCTCCCTATGGAATAGAATGAACAACCAGCATTCTGAAGCTCTTACCCCGTCTTATTAGGGAACTGTACGAATCATTTCCTTTTACATGCCATCTTGCATAGAAGCCCGCCCTTTAGTGAAAAAGCTTCTCCATTTCATCACAGATAAGCTTTTTATTAACTCTTGCAGGTCTGTTGAGCTTCTTAAAGAGAATACTTTAAGATGTGAATGTATCTGTGTGTACGAGTAGATACTTCGTTTTTTACTCCCCTTTCTATGACAAGGAAAAGTTACAAAACATCAAAATAGTACATATCACCAAAACTCACTCATTTTGCTCACCCTTCAATCTTCTTTGCCAACAAAACACTCTCCCTGCCACACAATGCCTCTACCCTCACCACTCCTCCTCTCCCGCGTCCCTGCCCCTAACAGATCCCTCAGTTCTAACTTTACGATCCCTCATAAGATAACTCCCTCTCTTAGTTGCTACCATCTTGGATTTTCAACTTCATGCCTTGACTTACATATCTTCAATAATGTACACTCTGTATATAGTTTTATAATCATATATGCTGCTTCCTCCCCAATGCATCTATTGTAAATAGTTCCTTGCAATCTTTGCAACTCCTCCTTTCCCTCCCCCGTGCAACCCTTTCAACTCTTCATTCCCCTCCCTATATGCAATATACAACCCCTATCCCCTCTATACATTCCTTCCATCTTCATCCTCCCTCTACCCCTTTCTTTCTTTCCCCCCACTCCATCCCCCAACCATTTCTCTCAATACCATCTCAGTTATCCAACAACCTCTAAGTCTCTCTATTTAAGCCTCGTTCATTGTATAGCTTATTTAATTTTGTTTTATTCACTGTTTTCCTATAAGTTCTATGTAAAGCCTCTGTTTTGCTGACTTTGAAGTTATAATGTAAACCGAACTGATGTTATCCTACGAAGTCCGGTATATAAAAACCACAAATAAATAAATAAAATAGTGGGTTGATGGCACTGCAGACCGGGTTCTGAATCCAGAATCTTTCATGCGTACACTCTGACCAAAGCTCAGTTCCAGCTGTCAGATACAGGTTGCAATTCTCATGCTGTAAATGAGATTTACTCTATTTGTAAGCAAAAGGAAGGAAGTAATTAGATAAAACTGTTGCTTATCACGCTAATGTGAATAAATGTATTAATGCTGACTTGCAATTGATTTATTAATAATCATTTGCTTATATCTTGTGAGACATTTTGTATGGAGTTGTTTTAATTATGCAAAACTGCACTAATCCCAACCAAGCAACTAATCCCAACCAACCAGTGCAATCTTTCGAGAACCCCTGCCGCAGCTGGCACAGTAAAGGTTCTGTCAGACCTCCAGATGGCAGTAAAGTTTTTCACCTTTTGCTGATCGTGCTGGCAGTAAGCCACAGGAATCCAGAGCTCTGTACCGATTCAAACATTTGAATCATGGCTTGAGGCCAAGCTTCACAAAGAATTTTGAAGCAGAGGATTTCAGAGTCCTTGTTGTGAGTATATAACCACACACACACATAAAGTACCTCCATTCTTAAAGCAGTGATCCACAATGTATATAAGAAATAGATTTAACAAGACATCGATTCATAATAAGCTCTTTTTCCTGTGCACCATCTCCAGCTTGTTGTAATGGAAACTCTGCAGCTGTTACATGATAAGATTTTTTTTTTCCAGCAGAAGCCAAAACAGCAATAATATCCTGCCTGTGGGTGCTGTGTTGGAGGAAGTTTCATCTGCCTGAAATACAGAGGACAATGCAACCCAGCACTATGTCGAATGTCATATTCTCTGTATGTAGGCATCGGATGAGCAATGTCTTAATTGTATATTAATAGCTTGTAGTTATAGGGACATAGGGCAGATTCTGCCTACTGTTACAATGCAGCATGTCAGTGTTTAATACCAGAACATGTTCATAGTTCTTTATTCTTTTTCATCCTGCCAGATTCTACTCCTTATATATTTAAAGGGTTTGGCATAAAATGCATTTGTAATGTTACCATGGCCGAATATTCAGAGCTAACACTCTCCTGCTTTAATGTTTGGGAGAATGTCTTGAATTCACTGCATAATGTCTTGAATTCACTGCATAAATCAGTCCTGACTATTTTAGTGGCAAAGTCATACAATCATAATTGGATTACTGAATTAATGAAATGATAAAGGTTAATCAGCATATAAAAGTATTGATGTTTTACTGAAAGATATTTTGTTAACATCTCTAACTTTCTGCTAGAATTGTAGAAAACAAAATTGTTCCTCTCAGTGAAACAGAATTAAAATTATTCAATTGAACTGCTGCTCAACAGCAGCTTTTTGAAAACGCTCAGCCCTGCCTTCTTCAGCCAAATGATTTAAGAAAGTCTGGGACACTGGAGTCATGGATGTATTTATATGAGAATGTACTAGGGATGTGAATCATTTTTCAACGATTAAAATTATCGTCCGATAATGTTAATATCGTCTTAAATCGTTATAGAACACGATACAATAGAAATTCTAACGATTTATCGTTAAAAATCGTTAAATCGTGTTAGTGCGCACTAACGGGAGTTAGTGCGCACTAACTCCCCGTTAGTGCGCACTAACTCGATTTAGTGCGCACTAACTGAAAATGATACAAATAAACACTTTCCAGGTCACTGAAGGTCAGTTAGGAATGAATATGTGTTCCTATTGGCTGGCTGCCCTCTTATCTATTGATGTTACCAAGGTTACCACTGAGGTGATGGTTGGGGGGATGGGAAATGGAACTGGAAACTAATGAACACCAACAGAAAATGAAACAAAGTGTTCACACTTCCCAGGTCAGTAAAGGTCACTTAGGAATGAATATGTATGTATGTATTCCTATTGGCTGGCTGTGCTCTTATCTATTGATGTTACCAAGGCTAACACTGAGGTAATGGTTGGGGGGATGTGAAATGGAAACAGTTGGAAGCTTGACAAAAAAAGTAATGTAATGATCAGCACTCACGTGACTAGAACTTGTTTGTTTATTATTTTTGTTAGCAGGCACCTGAAATGCTAGTGCATGTTGAATTTGCCAATCACTGTGCATTTTAGAAAGGTGGTCCTGGCTGGAACTGTACACAGTTCAAATATATGTAATTGATTGTTGGTAAGTGTATTTTTTAAGTAGCCACACTGGCACAAGTATGTTTACTTTTCCTCCTACTTAACTCACTAGCTCAGCTTTGTAAGAAGGGCTTCTCTGCTTGTGTGTTGTTTTTGTTTGGTGTGAGGAGAGCAGAAACATCAGATCTTTATTCAATCTACTACAGTCATCTCTTACAGTGCCCTATCCCTATTAATACCAGGAGTGTTGTGATCTTCCTGCACACAGTGCCCTAACCCTGATACCAGTCTGAGACAGCTCCCTCCCTGCATTACTAGTGAGAGGCTGGCTTCACAGACAGGGGGGAGCTGCCTGACCCTCACTCCTGACTTCCCCCATGTCCCAGCTAGTGAATGGTGTGTGGGTGAGGGGGGGGGGGGGGAGGATGGTGAAGTCTGAGACAGCTCCCTCCCTGCATTACTAGTGAGAGGCTGGCTTCACAGACAGGGGGGAGCTGCCTGACCCTCACTCCTGACTTCCCCCATGTCCCAGCTAGTGAATGGTGTGTGGGTGAGGGGGGGCGGGGGAGGATGGTGAAGTCTGAGACAGCTCCCTCCCTACATTACTAGTGAGAGGCTGGCTTCACAGACAGGGGGGAGCTGCCTGACCCTCACTCCTGACTTCCCCCATGTCCCAGCTAGTGAATGGTGTGTGGGTGAGGGGGGGGGGGGAGGATGGTGAAGTCTGAGACAGCTCCCTCCCTGCATTACTAGTGAGAGGCTGGCTTCACAGACAGGGGGGAGCTGCCTGACCCTCACTCCTGACTTCCCCCATGTCCCAGCTAGTGAATGGTGTGTGGGTGAGGGGGGGGGGGGAGGATGGTGAAGTCTGAGACAGCTCCCTCCCTGCATTACTAGTGAGAGGCTGGCTTCACAGACAGGGGGGAGCTGCCTGACCCTCACTCCTGACTTCCCCCATGTCCCAGCTAGTGAATGGTGTGTGGGTGAGGGGGGGGGGAGGATGGTGAAGTCTGAGACAACTCCCTCCCTGCATTACTAGTGAGAGGCTGGCTTCACAGACAGGGGGGGAGCTGCCTGACCCTCACTCCTGACTTCCCCCATGTCCCAGCTAGTGAATGGTGTGTGGGTGAGGGGGGGGGGGAGGATGGTGAAGTCTGAGACAGCTCCCTCCCTGCATTACTAGTGAGAGGCTGGCTTCACAGACAGGGGGGAGCTGCCTGACCCTCACTCCTGACTTCCCCCATGTCCCAGCTAGTGAATGGTGTGTGGGTGAGGGGGGGGGGGGAGGATGGTGAAGTCTGAGACAGCTCCCTCCCTGCATTACTAGTGAGAGGCTGGCTTCACAGACAGGGGGGAGCTGCCTGACCCTCACTCAAGCAGAGAAGCCCTTCTTACAAAGCTGAGCTAGTGAGTTAAGTAGGAGGAAAAGTAAACATACTTGTGCCAGTGTGGCTACTTAAAAAATACACTTACCAACAATCAATTACATATATTTGAACTGTGTACAGTTCCAGCCAGGACCACCTTTCTAAAATGCACAGTGATTGGCAAATTCAACATGCACGTGTCTGCTAACAAAAATAATAAACAAAGAAGTTCTAGTCACGTGAGTGCTGATCATCACATGTCAAGCTTCCAACTGTTTCCATTTCACATCCCCCCAACCATTACCTCAGTGGTAACCTTGGTAACATCAATAGATAAGAGCACAGCCAGCCAATAGGAATACATATTCATTCCTAAGTGACCTTTACTGACCTGGGAAGTGTGAACACTTTGTTTCATTTTCTGTTGATGTTCATGAGTTTCCAGTTCCATTTCCCATCCCCCCAACCATCACCTCAGTGGTAACCTTGGTAACATCAATAGATAAGAGGGCTGCCAGCCAATAGGAACACATATTCATTCCTAACTGACCTTCAGTGACCTGGAAAGTGTCTATTTGTATCATTTTGAGTTAGTGCGCACTAACTCGAGTTAGTGCGCACTAACTCGAGTTAGTGTGCACTAATCGGAAAAAACGATTTTTAACGATTTTTCAACGAAATAATCGTGCCAAACATGATTTTCTTCTCCTGCCACACGATTTCTATCGTTAAGACGATATGGAAAACGATTCACATCTCTAGAATGTACATCCTGCTGCAGCTCCTTGTGACCTTCAGCAAGCCACTTCATCCTCTGCTGCCTCAGGTAAAACTTAGACCTAGATTCATTAAATCACAATGTTTTTTCGCAGGAGGGGTCCCACTATCGCAGGCCAGAGGGGAGCGGGGGTTGTTGCCTCAATAGTGGGGCCTTTCCCCCCAAAACACATTGTGGCTGTGTGGCATGTTCATTTGTGTCACAGCCAAACAAGTGACACAAAAGAATTCTGTGAGTGGCCCTTTAACGCCATGGTGGCCCCAACTTCACAGGCCCGCCATTGTCTTAAAGGGCTATTTCCCCTCCCCCCCCCCAAATTAAACCATGGCCAAACGGGTAGGTTGAGTGGGAGGGGGGTCAGTGCTGACCCCATTTTAACCTGGAGTTGCCAGTCGAGGCGGCCAAAACTCCCCAAAAATGAAAAATAAGTGCAAATATGCGTGCGGGGGCTGGCCTCCTTGAAGGCTAACCCCACTGCCCCTAGGGTTGCCAACTGCCCGGTTTTGGACTGGACAGCCAGGATTTAGACATGGTGTTCAGTGTCCAGTCAGAAGTACCAACCGGACGCTTTAAAGGTCCGGTTTTGCAGGTGGCTCCTCCTCTCCCCCACAGTCTCCTAGTTACAGGGAGAGACAGGCAGGGTGGGAGCCTCTTAGAGGGGAGTTGTGTTGCTTTCCTGTCCCCACACCTTTTCTTATGCTGTGACTGGACAGCCTAGGGAGAGGAGGTGGACACAGCAGAGCCCTCAACAACCACAGATTTCTGTAGCAATCACCCTCTTGGTCCAATCCATCCTACCCCCCCCCCCCCTCACAGCATGCGAAACCTGAGAGAGGGGCTGCAATGAGCCAGGCAAGGCAGATACAGGCACAGAGGAAAAGGTGGAGAAATAGATAAACAGAGAAACAGGGTGAGGAGAGGGGAGAGACACAGAGGGGAGGAAAAGGGAGATTGATACATGGGGAGCATAGTAGGGTTGAGAAACAGAGGGGGGCATAGAAGGAGGCAATGGGTCACAGGGTCTCTTGTTCAGTCCAGCCAACAGCTGCATCTATCTGGGAAATTGCTCTCTAGGCTGTACCTTCCTCCCTCAGGTCTCACTCGGAACCCATCCCTTGTCCCTTAGCAACTCGGAATTTGATGCTAAACAGAAACATATAATGTACTGCAGTGACCCCCTTCGCCTCTCTGCTCATGTCTGTATCCCTTTCCTGGCCCTTTCCCAGCCCAGCATTCCCTGCCCTGAATCCAGTCTCCCCCCTGCCTACTATCTCATTGCTCCCCTCAGACCTATTGCTGGCCTGCCCTGGGCAATGTAGGTAACATGGCTGGTGGGGGGAGGGGGTCGTCAAGCAATGCCTCCTTGGTTAACCTGACTAGCCAGCTGAGCCAGCAGTCACATAGGGGCTAAGGACTGGTGGCATGCAGCACTGGTGGCCAGCCCCCTGATGAGATGCGTTAGTGCCCCCTGGACTTGGAACCCTGGGCAGTTGATTGCCTCTTCTGACAGCTTTGGTTCTGCCCTCTTTCCCCCCCCCCCCTCCCCTTCCCTGCCCAGCCTGCTTCTGACCTGAGATCATATGTGGAAGAGACAGGGAGCACGTACGAGTGAGGGTGTTTGTGCGTGACACAATGAATGTGTACATGTATGAGAGAGGGACACAGGAAAAAGTCTGTGCCACCCACCACCACCACCACCACCACTCCCTAATAATCCACAAGATAAGAAATAGGGAACAGCTGAGTGGCAGGGGACCCCTTTCATTGCCCTGAGAGGCTGGAAGAGAAATCATTGCCTGTGTGCAGCTTGTCAATTCATTACTGCCCTTTAATGCATACACAGATACAGTGTTTAGGGACTTCACTGGCAGGATCTAACATTTATGCAAATGAGAGAACCATCTCTCTTCTCCCCCCCCCCCCCCCCGGTCCTCAAGTGTCCAGTCCTGGTCTGAGGAAACATTGGCAACCCTACCTGACCCTCCCAGCCCCCCCCCCCCCCCCCCCGAAGGTTCACGCCTCAAGGTGCATCCATCCCTGACTCAGGATCTAGGATAATGTAAGGGGGGCCAGGGGGTGGGAGGCTTGATACTTTGGGGGGATGGGGAGTTAGACTTCTGTGGGGGGGGGGGCCACTACTGTATGCATATTTGCACTTATTTTTCATTTTTGAGGAGTCGAGGCAGCTCTGGGTTGAAATGGGGGTTAGCACTGACCCCCGCTCAACCTCCCAATTTGGCTGCAGTTTTTTTTTTTTACTGTTTTTTAAGGATGCTTTAAATGTGCTGCGGGGGCCTCTGGACCTGCTGTCAGGGTTCCGGGCCTCCCGCCGCACATCTAATCCTTCCCTAGGAATTGTTATTTTATCGTAGCAGACCACCTTCTTGGTCAGCTGCAATAAAATATTAGCATCAAATTTCTTATTAATGATTTTATTTGCATTCATTTGCATTATTCATGCATGAAAATCACATGCAAAGAAGGTCATTGTAATAGGAGAGAGTTTGTGGGTGGGGAGATGCAAAATATCTCAAATATCATGCAATTTATGCGATATAACATGCATTAGAACCCTAACATAGCTTTATGAATGACCCAGTTAGATTGCAAGCCCTCTGAGAACAGGAAAATGCACATAGTACCTGGATGTAATCTTCTTTGAAGTGTCAGAAAAGCGGAATAAATAAACAAACAAATAAATAAATAAATAATTGTACTAACCCATGTTAAACTTGGTGAGTAAGGTGTGTTGCCCCCATATTGTAATATGGGATGTAAAACCATACTAAGAGGCAGAACATGGCCATTATAACATGTCAGCACTCTGTGTTAGTTCCTGTAGTCTACTTAAACCAATTTGGATTTGGCATCACCATCAACAGAAGGAAAGCAGATGTCCTCCAGTCAGCAAAGATACAGGGGACTTTTCCACAAGGCAGGGGTTTGGAATGGGTAGGGGTTTTGCGGACCCACCCATTTGAAAATATTGGAGAGAGTTAATAGGGATGTGAATCGTTTTTTGACGATTTAAAATATCGTCCGATATATTTTAAATCATCAAAAATCGTTAGGGCCACGATACAATACCAATTCCCCCGATTTATCATCAAAAAATCGTAAATCGGGGGAAGGGGGAGGGCAGGAAAACCGGCACACTAAAACCCTCTAAAACCCACCCCCAACCCTTTAAATTAAATCCCCCACCCTCCCGAACCCCCCCCCAAATGCATTAAATTACCTGGGAGTCCTCCGTAGCGGCGGTCCGTGGCTAAATCGGGGGAAGGGGGAGAGCACGAAAACCGGCACACTAGATCGTGAGGACTTCAGCCGGCGCCATTTTTCAAAATGGCCGCCGCAAAATGGTGGCGGCCATAGACGAAAACGATTCGACGCAAGAGGTCGTTCCGGACCCCCGCTGGACTTTTGGCAAGTCTTGTGGGGGTCAGGAGGCCCCCCCAAGCTGGCCAAAAGTTCCTGGGGGGTCCAGCGGGGGTCAAGGAGCGATTTCCTGCCGCGAATCGTTTTCCGTACGGAAAATGGCGCCGGCCATACGCGTATGGCGGCGCCATTGTCCGTACGGAAAATGGCGCCGGCAGGAGATCGACTGCAGGAGGTCGTTCAGCGAGGTCTGGAACCCTCGCGAGATTTCCGGACCTCGCTGAACGACCTCCTGCAGTCGATCTCCTGCCGGCGCCATTTTCCGTACGGACAATGGCGCCGGCCATACGCATATGGCCGGTGCCATTTTCCGTACGGAAAACGATTTGCGGCAGGAAATCGCTCCTTGACCCCCGCTGGACCCCCCAGGAACTTTTGGCCAGCTTGAGGGGGCCTCCTGACCCCCACAAGACTTGCCAAAAGTCCAGCGGGGGTCCGGAACGACCTCTTGCGTCGAATCGTTTTCGTCTATGGCCGCCGCCATTTTGCGGCGGCCATTTTGAAAAATGGCGCCGGCTGAAGTCCTCACGATCTAGTGTGCCGGTTTTCGTGCTCTCCCCCTTCCCCCGATTTAGCCACGGACCGCCGCTACGGAGGACTCCCAGGTAATTTAATGCATTTGGGAGGGGGGTTCGGGAGGGTGGGGGATTTAATTTAAAGGGTCGGGGGTGGGTTTTAGGGGGTATTAGTGTGCCGCTGGACCACCAGGTAATTTAAGGCATTTGGGGGGGGGGTTCGGGAGGGGGGGATTTAATTTAAAGGGTCGGGGGTGGGTTTTAGGGGGTTTTAGTGTGCCGGCTCACGATTTTAACGATTATGACGATACTTTACACACACAAACGGCAACAATACGATTCCCTCCCCCTCCCAGCCGAAATCGATCGTTAAGACGATCGAGGACACGATTCACATCTCTAAGAGTTAAGGGTTTAAGGTGCACAGAGACTCATATATATATTTGGGGGATGGGGAGTGGGGCATTGGATATCCGGATTTCTGTTCCAGGGTGGGTGGGGGTTGGTTCAAAGCTAAGGATGTAAAAATCATTTAAAAAGTTAACTATTTAAACTACATGTAATGGGTTGACCATTTAAATTATAAATAGCCACCTGCAGATGCACACTTCCCCTCCGACATTCCCACACCACTCCCCAGCCTCTTCCTTGATGTGCCTAAATGCTTTACTGGCTGGCCAATAGCAGCCCAGCCTGCCCCAGCATGAGTAGTTGTGCAGCACACCAGGAAAGGAAAATTTTATTATAAAAGAACCAAAGATGGATTTACCAACTAGGAAGTCTTGAACAGTCTGGCATGAATGCCGCCACAGAATGGTGGCATGTTTTGTAAAAAGATTTTTTCAGTAATGATTCAAAATATCCATTGTTTACTTTTTGGGTTTATCACATGACATCCTTAAACCAATGAGACAAGATTACATGTTAAGACCTGATTGGTTCCATATTAAAAAAACAGTATCTCAGTGCTGGCAGTTATCGGCCATTTTACATTGAAGGAGGATAGATGCTGCTGTTACGATCAAATGTAAATACTTTTTGAAACTTGCACATTGGTAAGTCGAAATTATTTTATATACCATTGGCTCACATTACTTTTTCTTAGAAATGTCGGTTTGCGGTGAAGATAACTCCCTGAAGCAGCCCACAGAGGCAAAATGCTGAGCATCGGAGTGCCAGCTAGTCATCCAACTTGTGTGAACCTTTTAAAGACTGACATTTGAAAAGCTAAGTAATTTTGATTTTTGGAAAATGTTGTATAAGCTATGAAACTGTTACGAGCGCGCGCGGGCATGGTCGTCGTAAGCGGGTGGTGAGCCCTTGGGCCACGGCAGGACTCAAGGAGGAGCCCCAAGCCACACCGTGGGAGGTGAGCTGAGCAGGCATGGTGAGCCAGGCAGGCAGGAACAGAAGCAGGGAGTACGACCCTCAGCCGGACCTGCATGCCCATGGTAGCCAACACGGGGAAGTTGACTAATGAACGGTCCTCCGACTGTTCCCGGCCCTTTCGGACCTGCCGCTGGGAACGGCAATGGGCAGCAGGCCGGACAGAGGCAAGGGCAGACAGAGTCCTTTACAGAAGACATCAGACGGAGGCTGAAGCAGACATCCAAGAAAGGCTAGCAAGACGTTGGAGACATCAGGGCAAGGGCTGAAGCGAGACATAGGAAAGATCCAGGCGGGCAGGAACTCCAATGCTGGGATACTAACATCCGAAGCCCCTTCTGCTGGCAGAAGCTCAAGAGCCCGTGGGACGAATCCCTCCTGTTGGCCATTCCAGGGCCCAACAGGACAGAAGGCTCAGGAACCGGACGAGGACGTAGGTCAAGGCAGAGACACGAAGACATCAGGGCATGGTCAGAAACAGACATCGAGACAAGGTACCATCTAGACACGGCAGACCACGGAGGACCTGGATCGGGAGAGGCCAGACAACTGTGTAACCCAATCCGAAGGCCTGGACTGGAACAGACATCTAGGCACGGTCAGAAACAGACATCGAGACAAGGTACCATCTAGACACGGCAGACCACGGAGGACCTGGATCGGGAGAGGCCACAGACAACTGTGTAACCCAATCCGAAGGCAAACAGGAACTAACAAGCAAGTCCTTATATACTGGAGGTTGTAGGCAACTCCCTGGGAGGAGTTAGACAGGACCGCCCCTTGCTGGCCCTATAACTGGGGAAGAGAGCTGCGGGCCAGCCCCTAGAGAAACGGGCGTGGCTGGAAGCAGGAAGTCCAAACACAGGCACGACGCCACAGGAACAGCTAGGCCTCTCAGGCCCTGGAGCAAGTCCCGGATGGAACACAGGCGAGGCCCTGGCTTCAAAGCGGCCTCTGGAGGAAGGTAAGATACCTCCTGTAGCGCAGCAACAGGGGGGATCGCAACAGAAACCAAGTGAACACTTTTCAAATCGGTTAAGAAAACATTGTTTGGCCCTTGCAGGCCAGTTTATTAACATTAAAAATTATATGCAAAACAGTATTTTTAAGGAGTATTAAAAATCTGCTAAAATTTTCTCCAGTTATACTTTAATGTGGAGGCTTTTTACGACTAATGATCAAGTCCCAAACCAATTCATAAGACACTATATATGCCTGAGAACTGGTATCTGAAGTCTTTTTCCTCCATAATAAATAACATTAAAAGACACTGAATTGACAATAAATGTTATGTTCACTTGGATATCAGATTAAAAGAACATGCACTTCAAAAATTAAATAAAAAGAGATAAAAATATTTTGCACACGTGCGGATATTTCTTTGATTTTCCATTTGTTTACCCAGAGGTCTCCCACACAATTTTTATAATAGTTCTTCATGATCTGAAACATCAACAATGTTGTGTAACTACACTAAATTTGCACTGTGTTTGTCAAAAATCGAAACTCTAGTCTTTCAGTGTAGCGATACCTGTTCAATACCTCCTTACATTAAAGTTGAGAATGAAGAGCTGAGGGTCAGCACACATGCGAGGAGTCTGAGAGTAATAATCGATTCCAATCAGTCTTGTGTCCAACAAGGGAAAGTCATAATTAAATCTGGTTTTATAAACTTCAGCTATTGCATGAGCTAAAACCCCCTATTGTGATCTGCAGATTTCCGTTCAGTGCTTCATGTGATTATATTACGTACTCTGGGTTACTGAAATTCATTTTATTTGAGTTAGCCATTGACCACATTGAAAACATTGCAACTGTTGCAAAAAGCCACTGCCCGGTTAATCTCTGGCTGCAGCATTAGAGATCATAGCACTCCAGTTGTATTTGACCTTCACTGGCTTCCAATACAGTGGAGGATAAGGTTACAATGCTTGTGCACAAGCTGCTCTTGCTTGAATCTCTTCCGTGGATTAATTCCATGCTTAGAATATATAATCCTACAAGGTCCTTTGGACTCTCCAACCATACAACAGACTCCCAGGGTCATTCATCAAAGTGCATTATGGCATTAACGCCTGGGATAGTAATCATAGCTCACATGCAAATTTGTTCAAAGGGGCAGTGAATGGCCATAACCCAATTTGTGATAAATATTGTAAATTCCATTTTGGACGTGGAGGGAGGAGGAGGGAAGAGAGAGAGAAAGAGACTGACTCTGGGATGGTACACATAGTAGTCAACTATTTATACTGCTATAGGAGGGCTAGCTAGTAACTTGAGGTGAGGTTTTGGTAGTGTGTAGGGTTTTGAGGCCAGTTTTACAAGCAGAGTAAGACATATGAACAGCACAATAGCACTCAGTGAAGATTTGATGTCATTCTGAGTGAGAAAAGTTAAAAAAAAAAGAGATTTCTACAATGTTCTCTCTCCCTAGCTTGATGGACTTTCTATCAGGTACTATCAAGCTAGGGCGAAAGAACATTGAAGTAATCTCATCTTAGTCTGACTTTCCTCACTCCCAAATAAGTCAAATCTTCACTGAGGTCTACTGTGATGTTCGTATGTCTCAGTGCTTATAAAACTGGCCCCAAAACCTAATACCACCAGCAAAACTTCACCTCGAGTTACTAGCTGGCCCTCGGTAATTCTAAAATTATCATAGCCACGCCCCTTTTTCTTATCGCGGGAGTCGGTTAGCTGACACAAAGGAGCAGGAATTTTGAGTAGCAGCTCCAATCATTTGTAACACATTACCTCAGGAGCTAAAACTGATGGACTGCTACAAAATATTTAAGGGCCTATTAAAAACATTTTTTCTTTAGACAAGCATTTTTGGGAGTCATGGCTGGTTCCTATGCAAGCCACGCTGACTATACATGGGAGTTCTGTTTTCTTTCCTTTTGTTTCCTTGCCAACATTTATGCTTTATTTGATTATAGATGTTTTTATGTTTGCTGCCTGGGGCCTTGGAATAAGGGGCTTATAAATACTGCAACTAAAATAAATAATAATTAGTTTGTTCTTGTGTGAATTTTTTTCTGGATGCTTACCTTGCTCTGGATGCTTCTCCCCTTCAGCAGCAGGGGAGGAAGTCAGATACTTCACTTTCAATGCATATCCATCATAACTCTCTGCTTCAACAGCAGGGGGAATGAAGAAAAGTAGATCTATATACAGACAACAACCAACAAAGTCTGAATTATTTAGTCTGGGTAAACAAATAAGCATGGGTATAGCTTGCATATTGCGGCGGTTACTACCCCTAACTAATTAAGCTAGATATTTCACTTAGATGCAGTTCCAACACTGCTCTCTACATTAATGGTGGGGGTGGAAGGGAAATAGAATCAAAAGGTTACTAAGAGCCAAGAGCAGCAGATGAATGAGAAAAAAAAAAAGGTGCAGGACTTGCTGGGCAGACTGGATGGGCCGTTTGGTCTTCTTCTGTCGTCATTTCTATATTTCTATGTTTCTTGTTTAAATTTGTTAAATTGATATAAAAATAGCTTTTAAGAAAAGCATTTTAATGATTAAAATATAAGTACTTTGCTTACTGCTTAATCATTCAAACAGTTCATATTTTACATCTCTACTGAAGTCCTAGATTTATATAAGAAGAGTGGAGGGTGGATTTAGGAGAGCCATAGAGACCTAGATTTATGTTGGCGAGAGTGCAGGCAGTTACTTACGGATGGGGGCAGGATACAGAGGCTCATAATTGTGTTTGGGAGGTTTCCAATTGATGGCATGTTTAACCAGGATTGGATTTAAAACTTTGACACCGATAGGTACTGGATGGGTTAAACTGCCCCCTTCTCCCTGATATCATTGGTGTGCTGGAAATCATCAGAAAGTGTGGGAGGAAGTACCCCCTTCCGCAAAGAAAATCATTGCAGGATGTGTGGGGGGAGTCTCAACTTCACCCCTGAAATCATCAGAAGGTGCACTGAAAATCATTGACGGGTGTGGGCCTCTGCCCAGATCTTTCCCGCTCCTTTGGCCTCCCATGATCCATCTCCCCTCACTTTGGGGCCTTCCGATGCTTTCTTCCTCAGAGAGGTTCACAGCAAGACCTTGAATTGAAAGCATGGGGCCTATTAGCCGAAGCCTATTTTCACAAACCTTGCGGTGCCCCAGAATGTGCTTCCTGTTACCAAGGAAACCAGTGTAAGAGGCAGAGTGCTGCAGAGCCTGTTAATTCACAGGCCCTGTGCCAAGTTTATCTTTTGCTCTTGCTGCAGACTTGGATAACAAAGAAAGCATCGGCAAACATCTGGATCTGTGCATAGCCATGGGCTATTGGCAAGACAGTTACTTTCACTTCCTGATGTGTTTAGTAACTTTCCTCACTTAAATGACTCATGTTAGCTCAATAGGACAGTAACTTTCAAACCAGCACGTGTTTGCAAATTTGCACACATACGTCAGCCATTGTCCAGGTGCAAGGCCATTTTATAACATATGCACACATGTTATAAAATAGTCTGGCTGTGCGCAGATGTGCACCAAATTTTAAGTGGGCGTGCGCATGTGTATGCATATCCCACTTTTACCTGGTAAATCGGGGGATTTTAAAAGGGGCGTATGCCGATGCCATTCCCAGTTTTACCAGTTCATCCCCAGTTCACCCAGTTAAAAGATAGATCCTCCAAGTCCCCTTGGTTTGACAGCCTTCATTCCCTGTGGTTAGTCCCAAACCTTAAAACCTCGTAGATCTGCCCAGTTTTCTTTAAATATTAACTTACATGGCATTCATAGCAGAAGTAAAGTTATGAGGCAGGGTTCCTCAGTACGCATTGGGTCTCATCAGTATTAGCTAGTTACCCAGCTAGAATTTAGCTAGATAAGGGCTGAATATAGCCAGGTAAGCCATTTAGATGGTAACTATTACGTTATCCATCTAAATGGCTTTTGAATATGAACCTCATGGGGTTCTATCATTTTACTTTTTATGTTCACTAAAAATAAAGACATTTCAACAAAAAACATTATTCCGCTCACAAAGGTGTCCAAAGCAGAATTTATTAACCAACAGCTTGATGGTATCCTCCAGAAAGTTACAATTTTATTTGTATAGGCAGTGAATGTAACCAACTATTCAAGGCCACTGTTGATATCCTTTGTCATATCCCCTCACAATACGGTTTCCCCACTGATATTTCAATTTCCTAAGAAAACTCTTTCAGAGTTTGCAGCCAGAATGCTTAAGCCCTTTTTTGACCCAAACCCCAGGCACTATTGTATTTGGAGGCTGTCTGCTGGTGCAAGGTATTTTTAATTCATAGTTTAACTATAGCACCAGTGAAAAAGGTAATGAAGACAAGAACGGTAATGGAATCCAAAAGAATGTGGGATAAACACAGAGGCTAGAGGATGGAAATGAAGAAATGGGGTAACCTGTGTTAAATTTAGGTGTAAACAACACAAATAAAACTATACCAGGGGTGGGCAATTCCGGTCCTCGAGGGCTGCAAACCAGTCGGGTTTTCAGGATATCCTTAATGAATATGCATGAGAGAGACCTGCATACACACTGCCTCAGTTGTATGCAAATCTATTTCATGCAGATTCATTAGGGGTATCCTGAAAACCCAACTGGTTTGCAGCCCTCGAAGACCGGACTTGTCCACCCCTGCCCTATACTTTAGGTGTAACATTTCTGCAAGGGGATAAGCTGCATGGAGTAGCAATTACTATCCTTAACAGAAGGCATGGGGGTAACCTGCACATAGTGCGTAGACTGGATGGACCATGTGCCTCTTTATCTGCTATCATTTACTACGGTATATGCTACTATGTATTAATAGAAATCCCTTTGTGATGGAGTTTAATATTGAACAAAGAATCCTATTTTCTAAAGGTTTTCTTTCATTTTGTGTGTATGTGAAAAATGCTCAGAAAATGAATCACAAGTTTTTTTACTTGTGCAGTGATTCATAAATCTGAATATTTATGATATTAATACACTCTGGAATTTTTCAAGTTACTATTTATTTCAACAGAATGATGTCCAATAATCAATCAATCAATAAACCAATAAAATCATAGCATTAATGGAAACATAGAAACATGACAGCAGAAAAAGACCCTATGGCCCATCTAGTTTGCTAGAATCATAAAATTCAGAATAAATCATTAAGATCCCATCATTAATTAAATCATAAAAACACAAATCAAGAACATAAAAACAACATATACCAGGCAAAAATAAATAATAAAACTATAACAAAATTGTGGACACTATAAAACTACAACAAGCCTACAGTGATTCTCAAATCTAAGTCTCCAGACCTTCAATTAGGTTGTGTTTTCAGGCTATACAAAATAAATAATAAGGCCCTACAAATCTGTCTAATCTATGTCCCCCCCAGGCACTCTAGAAAACAACCCTTCGCCACTTACGGAATACATCTCCAAATACATTGACATTAACACCCCTGCCATCATCCTAGGAGACTTAAATCTCCACTTTGTCCGCTATCCACGCTCACCCTCCTGCGAAGCCACCCTGACCTCCTTAAATGCACTAGGATTTAAACAACATATTTCAAACCCCACCTACCAAGCAGGACACACCCTGGATGTTATCTTTACAAATTCCCTCATTCAAACAGACCCTCCTAAATGCACTCCTATTCTGTGGTCTGACCATTACCGGATTGACACTTCCTGCACTATGAAGCTTACCCTCCACCCTACTCTCCGCGATAAAAAGACCATTACATTCCGAAAACATTGCAAACCTGAAGATATTATTGACCCTATAACAAAGAGTCTAAGGAATTTAGACCTATCTGATGCCAACTCAGCTGTTTCCTCATGGCACCAAATCACCAGCGATATAGCAAATAAGTTCTGCCCTCTAATCACTAAAGAAATCTCCCCAGAGAAGAAAGATAAAAAACCTTGGTACTCTCCTGAGCTTAGAAATATGAAATCCGAGCTACGAAAAACAGAAAAGAAATGGCGTAGATACCAAACTGCTTCACTACTTTCAAAATTCCGATCACTTCTACATGAATACCGTAAAACCACAGACAAAGCTAAGAAAGACTACTATTCGTCAAGGATCCATAATTACCAGTTCAACCCACGTGCTCAATTCCAATATGTATCTAGCTTCATCACCCCCTTAGCAAATATTAATGCAGAAAATGAGGATAAGAACAAATGTGAGAATCTAGCCTCTTACTTTCACAACAAAATTGTTACACTTATGGCACGCTTTAATAACTTGCCCTCTACCACCATTGCTGCAAATACCAGCACACACATTAACTCCCCCACGCACTATTCTCCCATACACAATCCTTATCAAACCTTACAACACTCAACTACCCTTACTAACTTTGAAACCACGAGTGTAATAGAGATCAAAGCAATCCTCAAGAAAATCAAACCGGCAATGCACCCCATTGATATCTTGCCTACAACAACTCTCCTTGCTATTCCTACAATGATAGCCAAAACGATTTCGGAGATTATTAACAAATCCATCACCACTGGACTGGTACGTACACAACTTAAACATGCCATAATAAAGCCAACTCTCAAGAAACTGGATTTGGACCCTACGGAACCTACTAACTTTTGCCCAGTCTCAAACCTCTCTTTTCTATCTAAAATAATAGAAAAAATCATTAACAAGCAACTTACAGAATTTCTAGATCAAAATCAACTACTCTACCCTTCCCAGTATGGATTCCACAAGTACCATAGCACTGAAACACTCCTGCTATCTCTCTCAGAAACCATCCTAAAAGCCCTTGACACTGGTCACTCCTACATTCTAGCGCTGCTTGACATCTCTTCTGCATTTGATACTGTTAACCACAATACCCTTATTACCCGCCTCCCTCAAATTGGCATTGCTGGCTCCGCCCTATGCTGGCTTCAATCATTTCTGAGTGATAGGAAATACAGTGTAAAAACTGGCCGCCACAAATCTAAACCCAAAAAACTGCAACAAGGAGTACCTCAAGGTTCCTCTCTTTCTTCAACTCTATTCAATATCTACCTCACCCCCCTTTGTCAACTATTGAATAAACTAGGTTTCCTGCACTTCATATACGCAGATGACGTGCAAATCCTCATCCCCATTAATGACTCCCTACCTAACGCCCTGAAAATCTGGGATGCTGCTCTTACAGAAATAAAGAACCTACTCACGGAAAACTTCCTGGCAATAAACACTACCAAAACAGAACTACTCATTATCACTCCGCAGAACAATGCGTCCATCAACTCTTTCCAAATGTCACAAACCAACCTTCCCATGGTACAGCAGGTACGCAGCCTCGGCATATTCATTGACAACCATTTCTCTTTAAAAAAATTCATATCGGCCACAGTCAAAAATGGATTCTTCAAACTACATACGCTAAAAAGAATTAAATCTCTTCTACACCCTCACGACTTCCAAACAGTCCTACAAGCCACAATTCTATCAAAACTCGACTACTGCAACTCGATCCTCCTAGGACTGCCTAAAAATTTGCTATAACCGTTACAGATGCTACAAAATGCGGCTGCACGCATACTCACCAACACTCATCGACACGATCACATCACGCCTGCACTACAATCTCTGCACTGGTTACCAGTAGCTTCCAGGATATTGTACAAAGTACTTACCCTCATTCATAAGTCTATCTATAATCAAGATATGCAATAGTTCTCTGATCATTTCACAAATCTAATAGACCAACAAGAACAATTCACCAAGCCAAACTCCAAACTCCCACCCTCAAGCACATCAAGCATGTCTCGACGAGAGAACGCTCTTTTACTATTGCAGGAACTAACTTTTGGAATAAAATGCCCTCCCACCTGCGCCAGGAGCCCTGCCATAAGAAGTTTAAACAAAACCTCAAAACCTGGCTATTTAAACAAGCTTACCCAGAATAGGAATTTTCTTAATCTGAACTGCCAATCACTCCATCACTTTGTATCCACATTACCTCAATAATTTCTCCCACTGGCAATCCTTTGTAATCTAGTTATGTGCCCCTAAAATACAATTTCGTTCTTCAAACAGAATGCAATTTTGGATTCTCCCAACTACTATTGTTTGAATATACCTAGATATTTATACTTACCTCCTTTATTATTACCCATTTTAGGCTTGTTTAACTTGTATTACATGTTTCTATCATTCATTGAATTACTTGTACTTGTTTTGTTCTATGGTCATTAGAATGTAAAGCTAGTTGCTGAATTATTGTTTTATTGTAAACCGAGGTGATGTTTTCAATGTGCCGCGGTAAATAAAAAAATTGTATAAATAAATAAATAAATGTATACAAATATATCTTAAGTATATTTATTGAGGATAAAGTGGTATGAAAATGAAAGATACACATAAATATTCTAAAATCCTGACCTGATTGGAGGTGTGAGGATTGGATTTGTAAACCACTGCTGTACTCTAAATTTACTAGATACAGACATTTACAGGCAATCTTTGACTTAAAACATTTCGAGTTCCAATGATTCAGTTATAACGTTTTTAAATTGACACCCATTATCCAACTTAAAACACTTCTTTCGACTGAAGTATCTTCCAACAGGCACACACTGGTATGCTGATGACCATGAGGCCTGGCAAAGTAACATCAGTAGGAAGAGTACCAGGGTCATCCTCTCCTCAAAACAGTGTCAGTGCAATGCCCTGTAGCCATACCTTAGCACTTTCTTTTTCAGACAAAAAAATGTAATGCTTTAAAATGTCTATGCTTTTCACAGTACTATATGTTACTAGACTTAGAATTATTTTGATGAAAATAGTTGGGATGTGCATTCATTTTGAATGAATGTGCAATCTGCAACAAATAAGTCCCTGTTCGTTTGATTCGTGGGTTCACGAAACACATGGCAATCCCCCACGAATGAAACATATCATATTAGTTTCATTCTTTTGGTACGCAGTGCTTTCTTAGCAGCCATTTGAAATAGGAGAAGGCCACGTGGGAGTATACATAGCAACAACCAGCCCTTTCCTGTGTGTCATAAGTGACCTCACAGCCCTGTCATAGAGTGGGTCAGACAGGATGGCAAGGAGACCAGAATGCCAACGTATCAGAGCAAAGCATTTTTCTAATTCAGCCAATCGCTGCTCTCAGTGCTCTGTGATGCTGTTCCTGCTGTACTATTTCTACCTTAAGCATGCGGCGCGCCACGCACTTTCTTCTTGGCTTTTGTCTGGGGAGGTGGCTTTACTCAGAGCTAGTCTCTGAGTGTCTCAAATCTGCATTCAATTGTTATTGCTTGCTACTTTGATAGAATTTTCCATTGAAAAAGATATTTGTTCATTTCTGCTGCTGTGCAAGCCAGGCTTTTTTTTACTGCACTGTTTTTTATTGAACTACTTGTTGACTATCGGTCTCATGCTGGTATTTAGTCTTAGATGGAGTTTACCACCCACTTTCGGCTGCATTCACAAACAACCCGACTCTGAGAAGACCTGGTCCCAGCATGCCGGGGGCCACTACTACTGGCCTAACACCATCCGCGGGCTAAGCCTGGTCTTGTCTTGCCTCCTTGTCTTTCCCCTATCAACACCAAAGTGACCTGACTACCTCAGCTCTGCCAGCCTGTCTTGCCCCTATCAACTTTCTGCCACTCTGCCTTGCTGCCATATACCAGATGACTCACTCTACTCCTTGTGGTGTTCTTGCCACAAGGAGTAGAGTGGCAAGAACACCACAAGGTTCCTCAGTGTGTTGGTGCTAGTCTTTCTGCCGCTTTGTCCCTTTATCGGCGCCTTGTGTTTTTTTCTGACATTCTGCTTGCTATGTTCCCCCTTCATTGTGCTGTAGGATGTTGATGCCACTTGTCTTGCCACTTTGCCTGTCATGCTGCCTTCGAGAGTTCATGCAACTGTTATCGGTGCTCTCGTTTGAAGCTGTGGTGTGTTTTTGACATTCTCGCTGCTGCTTTGCACCTCTGTTAAAGCACTCTTGCCACTCCTAATACCCCTTTGTCCCTTTACAGTGCCTTAGGCTATTCATGCCACTTTGGTGCCACTTTGCCACAATCTAAGTACCTTGAAGCTCTTTTCTTGTTCTGATGATTGCTCACCAGAAGTTTCATCAGAATTGATAAGAAAACCCCAATTCTGCAGCCAAAAATAGGCTGCAAATACTTCCCCCATTGACTTTAATGGCAAATGAAAACAAATGAAACTAATGGACAAATTGTTTTTTTTCCCTAATGAAACTAATGAAACGAATTGTGGCCCCATGAAACAAAAATACAAAACAAAACTAATTTTTTCCTTCTGCACATCCCTAGAAAATAGGGTAATGGGCGCTGGTGCTGAAATCAATCCTCCACTTATAACATTGTTCTATGGGACAATTGGTTTTGACTTAAAACAGTTTTAAGGAACCAATTGTGTCTTATGGATGAGGACTTTCTGTATTTATTGTGACCCAGCAGTTTCCTTCTGACACTTTGAGCTTCCAGCTCAGTTGAAACCTGGGCTAGTATTTGACACCATCGGGCTGATTCAGTAAAGTCCGCGGGAGAGCGGACAAACGCCTGCTCTCCCAGCGCACACACAGACCACTCGCCTGTGCGAGGCGATTCTGTATTTAAATTAGGTGGTGCAGTAGAAACGGGCCAAAGGAGGCGCTAGGGACATGCTAGTGTCCCTAGTGCCTCCTTTTGACCCGGAGCGGCGGCTGTCAGCGGGTTTGACAGCCGACACTCAATTTTGCCGGCGTCAGTTCTCGAGCCCGCTGACAGCTCAGAAACCAGATGCCAGCAAAATTGAGCATCCGGTTTTCGGCCCGACAGCTGCCGGCCCATTTTACATTTTTTTTTCTTTTTTTTTAACTTTTTTTTTTACTCTTCTTTTTTTACTCTGCTTTTCTGTGCACTTTCCCGGTGCCGGCAGAAACTAGCACCTACCTTTGGGTAGGCGATAATTTCTTAAAGTAAAATGTGCGGCTTGGCTGCACATTTTACTTTCTGTATCACGCAGGCATACCTAATAGCGCCCTCAACATGCATTTGCATGTTGAGGGCGCTATTAGGTGCCGCAGGTTGGACGCGCGTTTTCCACTCCTTACTGAATAAGGGGTAAGGGCAGGTTAACAGTGCGCTCTGTCGGAGCGCACTGTACTGTATCGGCCTGCATGTGCCTTCGTGCACAACTATCCACTGATTTTTCCACCTTATTTTATAACTCCTCTAATCTTACTCTGGCCTGGTTATTAGAGCAAAAGTCCACAGCTGGGAGCCATGCATCAAGGCTCCTCCTCAAACCCTGCAATCATCAGCCCTAAATCAGACCACTAGTTGTCGCCATTGCACAATGACTATGATTTCCTCCTCCACAGGAGCTGTGAGCACTGTCTCTGCAGCATCCCCAGCCCTGGCTGACCTGGGGAATAGAAGGCCTGAGCCGTGAATTGAACCCAGCTCCCTCCACATGGTAATGCATGGCACTGCTGCTAAGCCATTGATTCAGACCTGACAGTTATTTAAATAAGAGTTGGGACAGCAGCAGTAAAGTTCTTTCACTACACTGTTTTCCTGGAAGTATGTGACCTGCCTGGGTCTAAGCAGGGAACTTCCTGTAGAAGGAAACTGTTAATGGGAATTACGTAAGTGAACAGGTGTACATAAAATGGCATAAGGACACAGGAAAATACCCATCTGTTTATGGAAAGTCTGACTACATAGTCAGAGATCAGAATAAGCAGTTTGTGGTTATGATTTCAATGCCAACAAGCACATGCTTGTTCTATAACTTTTTAAAAATGATTCCTCATATGAAAATTGTCACATCATACCAATCGATTACTTCCTGTCTTTTAAGAACATAATGTTAAAGTCTGTTCCTTATTTGTTCTCCTTTCTTTTGGAGCACAAACACATGCTGCTTTCATTAAACTCTACTGCTGCTTTAAAAATGAGTTGTACGGTTGACTCCAGCCCTATGGCATGTTAGCTAAATGGCGGCAATAATTTTCAAAAGGATTCACATGCCTACAATTGGGTTTTACATGTGCAAATTCACTTTTCTTGTGTAAATGGCCTTTTGAAAATAGTTACAATATATGCCATTAAATTGGATTAATAGGATTTACGCACATTAAGTGCACTTAACACAGGTAAATGGCTTTTGAAAATTGCTTCAATAGTATGTTACCATTACATGTGTAACTCCTTTGAAAAGTCACCTGTAATGTTTTAATTTTAGTTTGGTAAACCTTTCAGATAAAGCTAGGAAGTTAATTCCATGTGGTGATATAGTGCCAGGCACAGCCATCCCTGAGGGACAAATCAGGGCGAGTGCCTTGAGCCCTCTGATTTTGGGGGTCCTGCGCTTCGATCATCTCCCTCCTCCCAGTGGTAGAAGAAGAGCAGTTATTCTTCCTCCTCCCCTGTCAGCGATCCGAATGGCAGACAAATCCTACCAGACTACAGGGTCCTGCTTGGTTCAAAATTTAGAGTGAAGCTGGCAGAGGAGAATGTAGCTGCAAGTGAGAAATGCTGCTCTCCTCCTGCCAATAGGAGAGAGGGGGGGGGGGGGAAAGATCATGCCCAGGGTGAAGGGGGTTGTTGGGGTTGCAGAGGATCCTGGTGGGGGAAGGTCTGGGGTTGGAGTCCCCTTGGGACAGCACTGGCGGGCAATTTTCTGAATCCGTATATTATCTCTGCCATCAACTCCCTAACCGGCACGTACCTCCTTAAACAGAGAAACGGCATTCAATACCATGGGAATGAAAACTATCCCCCCCAAAATTATATTACATGGTAAAGATAAAGGCAAATGCAAGTTGACTGTGCCATCTGATTTTCTTTTTCACATGTTTATTCATTTACAGCCAGATTTTAAATCTGCTGCGCACATTTTTAAAAGGGCCCAGCCATTGGCGTAAGTGGCGATACGCGCATAAGTGTCGGGCCCTGACAAATAGGAAGGCCGGGGGGAAGGGGGGGGCGGGGATGGCCGGTCCAGGGGCTGGAGTGGGGCGTGCTGGGACAGCGCCATTCATCGCTGTCCCAGTTGCCGGCGCGCGCAAGTTACTTCAGGTCAGGCACGTCCATGTGCGCGTGCCGGGTAGTACGCGCACCTTTTAAATTCTACCCCTTAGTGAAAGTACCCTGGAAATCAGAAGTGGTGGTATACTCTGCCTCAGTATATATATCCTCTTAGTGATGCCTCTTCAACACCTCCTCACCGCCCTGTCCTGTTTTGTTTAGAAGCAAGAATCCTAAATTCCTTCAAAGACGCTGAGGTAGATCTTAAAACAGTACGCGCATGTATACTTTTGTTGGCGCAACCGGCGCCAACAAAAGTACGCTGGATTTTATAAGATACGCGCGTAGCCGTGCGTATCTTATAAAATCTGGGGTCGGCACACGCAAGGCTGCACAAAATCGGCAGCCTGCGCGCGCCGAGCCGCGCAGGCTGCCTCCGTTCCGTCCGCGTCCCCCCACCTTTCCCTCCCTTCCCCTACCTAACCCACCCCCCGGCCCTACCTAAATCCCCCCCTACCTTTGTTGGTCAAGTTACGCCTGCTTGAAGCAGGCGTAACTTGCGCTCGCCGCCTCGGTATCCCCCGGCACAGGCCGCAGTGCCAGGGGACTCGGGACCGCCCTCCCGGCCCGCCCCCGAACCGTCACTACGCCCCCCCAGACCCACCCCAGACCACCCCCTGACCCCAGACATGCCCCCAGACACGCCCCTCCCGGCCCTTTTACGAAGCCCCGGGACTTACGCGCGTCCCGGGGCTTTGCGCCCGCCGGCAGCCTATGCAAAATAGGCGCGCCAGTGCGCAGGGCTTTTAAAATCTAGCCCATTGGTTTTATGTGTAAGTAGTGAGATCTATATTCACCAGCCGGTGAATGGGAAAGATAAGGAGGTAAAGTTACCCAGATAAGTTTACATGGATATTCAATGGGATGTAACCAAATAAGTGTTCTGCTGAATATACCCAGTTAAATTTATCCAGATAACTTTAGGACTGGTATTTTTCTGACCAGACTTACCCAGGCTAGCACTGAATATCAGTGCTGACTGGCTAAAATTTAAGCACACTCCCGGAACACCTTGATCACCTCCTATTTTTATCCATTTAAATTTTGTGCAGGTAATGAGTTATCTGGATACAATTTTGCTGGACAGTGGGGGAAATATTCAAATCTTGCAATTTGTTCAAGTTACCCAGGCAAACACTTTAAGTATCAAGTTCTATACATGCAGAAGTTGCACATTAAGTTACAAGAATCATGGTTTAATATTCTGTATTAGAAGTAGAACTATATTACAAATATTACCTTACGTTATTCATGCTGTTTGCCACCGGCTGTGCTTGGAAAACTTGTGTACCTTATTTTTGTCTTTGGCTACTGGTGGTTTATCAGTTTAAATTTTCATAACAATGTGGAATGGACAGGTGCCAACTTTGATTCAATGTTCATTTAAGTGGCTATGTTTTCTAAATAATTTTGTATGCAATTTTTTTTTATAATACTTTTTTTTAATTTTTTGCAGTCTGTTACATAAGGTAGAAACCCAAGCAAAGAGGTAATTTGTATTTGAAATCTCTTCATTCTGTAATTATTTACAGCCAGCCAGCTCCATACAGTAAGGCAAAGCTCAATGTCACCATGAAAATGATCAGAACAGCCTTTGATGATGGATTTATATTAAAAATAAAATAAAGCCTTCATTTACACACAGTAGGAGAGAAACTCTCCTACCAGTCTGCAGCAGGAAATATATGAAGGCATTTCACTTTGGCCCATAGGAAGATATAAAGTCATGCAGTGTTGTTGAACCAACTCATTTACTTGTGTCTGTTTGCTACAGTTTTCAGCTCTTTTATCTCTGATATGATCAGCTTGTAGTATTAATAAAGATACATTATGATAGTTTTATGATTTAGTAATTAGCATATGCAAATAAAGCACAGTAAATGGCATCTGCGGTGTTCTCATATTATGACAGTACTTAAAATAATATTACACGCCATACTATGGGGAAGCGTGTAGTTTATCTAGGAGTATTCTGTCACTACATGGGATTACATTTAAAGGATTGTGGCTGGAGCATCCTGTTTTTTTATTGCATGCTTTTCCATCACTAGTTTTTTTTTTTTTACATTTAGGGCCAGACTTTTTTTTTCCATAGGCACAGAATGTGGAAAAATCCTTTCTAAATAAATAACCCCTTATTTTTTTTAAATTAAAACAATCTGATGCATTTTTTTTTCGCTTGCATTTCTTCTTCCTCTGTAGAAACAATGACCATGCGTCCTTTTAGTTCAAATTTTTTTTAAAATTATTTTCTCTTACAAGAACACAATCTGAAGTGCACAAATACAAATATATATATATATGAAATTGACAACACACCTCATTGGTAAGTCTCCCATTCAAACCCTGGTATGGCTCTTCTGCTCCTCAGGCCAGCCAGAGCTGTGGATGCTGCAGAAACCATGTTCCCAGCCTCTGGGGCGAGGGAGTTCCGGTCATTGCCTAAGGGCAAGACCTAGTGACCAGATTCCGTAGCCATCGCTTCAAAGACTGGAACAAACATGAGTTAGGAGGGGGATAAAAAATAGTGGAAGGAATTCCCAGGTGGGTACAAATAAAGGCTCTCGGCACCAGATCCCAGCACTGGTTCTGAATAAGCTGCAAGTACAGAAGAGCAGGAGGAAACTGCGGGGGTTAAAAAAAAAATCGCATCAATACTGCGAGACAGCGCAAGGCATCCACAAAATACTTTTTGTGTAGCTGCATAGCTTACTACTTGCTAAGCTTAAACAAACACAGATCTGTTCATAAACTTCCATATTTCTTGAAAATGGCTTAATCTATTACATGTTTCCCGCAGCTTCTGCTTCCTACTGATGAGGAAGGCACACAATGTCCCGCCCAAGTATTCATCTCTAAGCACGAACAGCCTTTCCAGTTTTTAAACAAGAAGTTTACAGAACTAATTGGGTATCCATCAATTTGCTTGCATGTGATGCAGTCTGCAACAATACAATTAATTCCATAGAACATTTTTATTAAAAAAAAAAAAAAGATTTTCTTGTGTATCATATTCTACCTGAAAAAAATATTGTAAATCACCTTGCGCTAAATTTGGAAAGGTGGTCTAGAAATATAAATATTAATATAAAAATAAGAGAAATCCCTTCCCAAAAATTCTGCCAGTATATTTTCAAATGTGAACAATAATATAACGCATGAGACAAGGCAACAAGTTCCATTGAATACAACCAATACTTGTTAATCACCAACATCATAAAGCTAGCAGTTTTATGTGGTGTTCAGACTGCTACAAAATACATTTGCTTTGCAGTGCAGATGATGGCACTCATGACCCAGAATCTTGCCCATTGTTGCAGGTCCAACACAGAGTTGAAATCTTTTCCCTATTTTTTCTGACCATGAGCATCCAGCTTACATAGTAGATTTTATATTTTGATAAAGACCTGAAACTATGTTAGAGGCTGAAAAGATCTTTGAACAGACTTGCAAATAATCTGGTCCATCATGCAGCAAAGATAATTGAATATTACTTGCTAACATGCAGTGTCAAAGTTGAAGCCATTTGTAAGTGTGTAAAGTCATATTTTGCCAGCAGTTCCTGGAAGATAATGAGTTTATCACCTTCATGATATGACCCAGCTACTAAATTCCCTTTTCTTGCTATCCTAGCCAGTTGCTCAGTTTTTCTAAATCTTAAACAATGAATTACTCCATACTATTTTTTTCAAATTGTTGCTAAGTTGTGCCTGCAATAATCTCCATTTTTGAAGTGCTTTAAACATTGCTGCAAGTATTGGATTGCCCTTAACTTTATTAAACATATTCATAACCAGTCGTATGTGTAGAGGCAAAGCCAAGACTCCCTCTCCACTTCATTTCAAAGAGGAATACCTTCTACCTGTTGTCGCCTCCTTGTCTTTATATAACCCCTTTTTTTGAGCTCTTCCCTGTGGAAAAGGGGCACACCCTTGGGGCACTAAGGAGGCCTGACAAACTCTGTGCAGTCCTGGTAGTTCTTCCAGATAAAGGGAAAGCAATTTGCTTTTAGGCCCAAAGGATCAGTTTCACAATCACACAAAAACACAGTCTTCACACCTTAAAGTTCTGTTCCAAAAAAATAAAATGTTTAACGAAGCAAAAGATAAATGGTAGGATGTAACAGAAATCCTCTTCCAGAAATTAAAATCATTCAAAAATACAGCTCAGCAAAAATATACAAAACACTTAGCAGTGCAAGTCCCAGGTGTCCCTTCAGCCTCTCTTGCCTCCAAGACTTTCCCAGAATCAAATGTGCAATCTTCTGTACACTATTACAGATTCTCTCTTGTACCTGTGAGTATTGCAGCTCCCTTGGGATGGCTCACTCTCCTCTCCTTAAGACGGACACCTCCCAAAGGTTGCAGCCACACATTTCTCCTTCACTCCTTCTAGAACCCAGTTTGTGTTACAGCGGACTCACGCTCCTCTTTTACTAACATGTCATTCTCAGCACCGCCACTGGGGTACTGAGTAGACAGGAGGGCTACTTCCTGCTCTAAAGCAGAGATGCATACAAGCTAATTCTGATCTCCATGTGCTGCACTGGTCTACTTTCCTCTGGCTTTTCCACTGTAGTGCAGGATCACACTTAATCTCCCTGTTCTTTTTGTTATATTCCATGGGATCCTCACAATGCTCTTGAGGCTTGTTGCTAAAATGGCAAGATTGAAATATGTTTTAATGCCGAGCTTCGAGGACTACAGTGGGGAGATCTGCACTGCAGCCATGTGTTCTTCCATATGCCTCTAACCAGAAGTCTTTCCTCGTTATTTTGTAGTACCGCATGTGCAAGGAATAGGAAATCAGAAACTATTCTAAATGTCTTCAAATTCAGAGAAAAAGCACACAAAAATAACCATGTTTTCATAATGAGCAAATTAGACAAATATTTTATAGAGAAGGAAATGTGATTTATGAGCGGACCCATTTCTCCCGTGAGTTTGTAAGCAGAGACAATCAGTCAAAGCTTTTGTATGAAGTCTTTATGGCATGACAAAAACAAAAAGTAAATTCAGAGCAAAAAGAAAAGCAGATGATATATAATATAGTATCATTCAAAATATAATATGGGATTATCAAGAAATTATAGAAATGTTTATTTGGAGCTGGCCTAGTGGCAGTGCAGATGCCATGCAGAAGGTCCCCAATTTGATCCTTGGGTTGGTTCTTTCATTCCGGCTGGAGATGCTGTGAAGGTAGTGTTCACATCCCCAAGTGGAAGCATGGCTAGTGCTTCCATTAGGCAAACTAGATGGTTGCCTAAAGTGTCAAAATATTGGGAGGGGGCAGCAAAATCCTTTTAGAATGAGGCCCAGAGGGGTGCTGTGCCAGAACAAATATTGACAAAGATGGGAGCACTATTCTAAAGCCAATGCTGGCAGTAGGAGGTAGTGTTGTACTAGAGGAAAGTTGGAGAAAGGGGGTACATGACCGAAGGTTCACCTAGAACAATGTTTCCCAATCGTGTGCCACGGCACACTACTCTTCCGTGGCTGAAGTGCAGGTGTGCCGCAGCCACAGTCTTTACTTTGCCTTTCCCTCTGGGCCTGCAGGATGTCCTCCCACCAGTAGGGGGCATCAAAGAGCAGCACTTAATGGCATCTGCTCCTGCTTTCCCTGTGCTGGGTCTCTGCAATTGAAACTGCATGGGGCTCTGTAGGCTTGTGAGACTTGCTGGCCCCATGAAGTTCAGAAGGCAGAGAGAAGCTGGCAAAGGTGGAAGAAGCAGCACTGGGAAAGCCTGCTCCAAGACTTCTGCTGTTCATGGATTGGAGGTGGAATGGGGAAAGGGACAGTTGAATGTGCCCCCGGGTGTGGAGGAAAGAGAAGGGAAGTTGATGATGTCAGGAGATGGGGGAGAGGGAAGATGATGATGCTTCAAAGAAGTGAGGAGGAGAGGTGGAAGGTCAGGGAAGACGATGCCAGGGAGTGAGGTTGAGGAAGATGATGCCAGAGGGTAAAGGAAAGAAAAGAGAAGGTGATGACAGGGGGTGGGGTAGATGGAAGCTTATAATGATGATGTTTGTAGGGGAGAGGAGTGGAGAGAGAGGGAAGGTGATGATGCCAGGGGGTGAGGAAGAGGGAAGATGATGATGATGTCAGGAAGCAAGGGAGAGGGCAGGTGATTCCAGGGGTGGAGGGAAAGGGAAGATAATGTGATTGGCATGGGGGGGTATAGAGGGACATTAATGATGATGCCAGGGATGAGGGACAGGGGTGGAGGCAGAGGGAAGGAAATGATGCCATTTGAAAGAAAATGGAAGGTGAGGATGATGGGGGTTGAAGGGATAAGGAAGGTAATGAGTGGGTGGGGGAAGAGATGGTGGAGGGTGGTGATGATGATGCCTACGGGTGAGGGAGAGGGAAAATGAAGATGTCAGGAGGTGGGAGAGAGGAGGAGAGGGGTAGAAGGGAAAGGAAGATGGGGATGATTTCAGGGGTGAGAAGGTGAAGAATGAAGGTGATGATGCCAGGAGGTGAAGGAGAAGGGTGAAGGGGAAGGTGATGGTGATGCAAGGGGTGGTGGGGAAGAGGTGGTAGGAGAGGGAAGGTAATGATGATGCCTGGGGGTGAGGGAGAGAGATGGAGGGAAAGAGAAGGTAATGGCAAGGAATGGGGGAGAGGTGTAAAGGGAAAAACATGATGATGATAATGGAGGAGATGCAGAAGTTAGGGAAGGAGAGAGAAGATGATGATTTCAGGGAGGGAAAGAGAGGAGTAGAAGGAAAGGGAAAGTGGAAATGATGATGCCAGGGGCAAGGAGAAGGGAGAGAGAGAGAATGTGATGATGATGCCAGGGGGTGGCAGAGAGAGAGGTAGAAGGAAAAGGAAAATTGTGATGATGATACCAGGGGTGAGAAGGTGGAGAGAGAGGGGGATGATAATTCCAGGGGGATGGGATGAAAGGAGAGGGAACGTGATGATGATAGGGGGTAGAAGGAGAAGGATGGTAATGATGATGGGAGGGGAAGAGCTGGTGGGAGAGGGAAGGTGATAATGATGATGATCATGCTGGGGGTGGTGGACAGGGAAGGGAAGAAGATGATGATGCCAGGGCAGAGGTGTAATTATGATGGTGAGGATAGAGGGAAAGGAGAAGGTGGTGGTGCCAAGGGATGGG
This sequence comes from Rhinatrema bivittatum, assembly GCF_901001135.1. Lineage (NCBI taxonomy): Eukaryota > Metazoa > Chordata > Amphibia > Gymnophiona > Rhinatrematidae > Rhinatrema > Rhinatrema bivittatum. Next base: position 119,058,837 of record NC_042620.1, on the reverse strand, counting down.
GGTAGGGAAAAGGTGATGATGATGCCAGCGGGATGGGGGTGAAGGGAGGGAAGAGGAAATGGTTGGTGTGCCCCAGCAAAGTGAACCCTGTGCTAGACGTGCTGTAAAACAAAAAAGGTTGGGAAACACTGGCTAAAGGTGATACCTTGTGGCTAGATTCAGGGCCAGTGATGATTGCAGGGTTCTGGAAAGGGACCTGCTGCATGGCCCCTGACTAAAGACTGTTACTGCAATAACCAGATTAGAGAGCCGATGCAATAGGGATGTGCAGATGGAAAGTATTCATTGGATTCGGTATTCGTATTTGTCGGGACCCAAATACGTTGCATTCGGTCAATGGGAGGGAAACCCGATCCGTCCATTAATTGAATTCGGAATTCGTTTCCCATTAAGGTTGTAAAAACAAAAAAAAAAAAAACCACCCCAACCCTTTAAATTTAATTAACTACAACCCCCCACCCTCCTGACTCCTGCAAGACTTGCCAAAAGTCCCTGGTTGTCTAGCGGGGGTCCTGGAGCGATCTCCTGCACTTGCGCCGTCAGCTGCCGGTATTCAAAATGGTGCCGATAGCCTTTGCCTTTTCTATGTCACAGGCGCCAGCCATCCATTGCTCCTACCATGTGACAGGGGCTGACCAATGGCACTGGTAGCCCCTGTGACATAGTAAGGGCAAAGGCTATCGGCGCCATTTTGAATACTGGCAGCCGACGGTGTGAGTGCAGGAGATCGCTCCAGGACTCCTTACTATGACACAGGGGCTACCAGTGCCATTGGTCAGCCCCTGTCAATTAGTAGGAGCACAAGATGGCGCCGGCTGTCCATTGCTTCTACCATGTGACAGGGACCGACCAATGGCACCGGTAGCCCCTGTGACATAGTAAGAGCAAAGGCTATCAGTGCCATTTTGAATACCGGCAGCCGACGGCATGAGTGCAAGAGATCGCTCCAGGACCCCCGCTGGACCACCAGGGACTTTTGGCAAGTCTTGGGGGGGGGGGTCAGGAGGGGGGGTTTAGTTAGTTTTGTTTAAATTCACTCCTTAAGATGGGTAAAAATTCGGTAATGATACGTTGCATTCGTGGAGGTTCGCCATGCATCTTGCGGACCCACGAATGCAACAAATAGGGACCTATATGTTGCGGAATGCACATTCATTCAAAACGAATGCACACCCCACGATGCAATATTTCATGCAGAAAACGGGCACTCAGTGTTGAGCGCCAGTTTTCCTAATGCGCAGCCAGCCACCTCTTCTGAGCACGCAATGCAACATTTAAATTAGGGGTCACACAAAAAAGGAGATGCTAGGGAAAATTTGTGCGTCTCTAGCGACTCCTTAGAATCAGGCACGCAGGACAGATGGTTGACAAATGGGTTGGGAAAACGGATGTTCAATCTACGAGCGTCTGTTTTCTCCTGCTACCAGCACAGACACACACAAGATAAACGGCCTGGATCATGTATCTTGAGTGTGTCTACTGGGTGTCCAGAAATCATTTCTTTTTTCAAAAATGTTTTTTTTAAACTAAATATGCTTTATTTGGTTCCTTCTACTTAGTATCGCTACAAAACTATTAGAAATCACAGAAAGAAGGATTTTTCTTTTTTATGCCATCCCTGTTGCGATCCCCCCTGCTGCTGCGCTACAGGAGGTCTCTTACCTTCCTCCAGAGGCCGCTTTGAATCCAGGGCCTCGCCTATGTTCCATCCGGGACTTGCTCCAGGGCCTGAGAGGCCTAGCTGTGCCTTTGGCTTGCATGCCTCAGCGTTTGGACTTCCTGTTACCAGCCACGCCCGTTTCCCTAGGGGCTGGCCCGCAGCTCTCCACCTGACTTATAGGACCAGCGGTGGGCGGTCCTGGCAAGCTCCTCCCAGGGAGTTGCCTTCTACCTCCAGTATTTAAGGACTGTCTGTTCACTTGCACAAGGCCTGTGGATCGGGCTCTACAGTCGTCTGTAACTTGCCAATCCAGGTCCCCCGGTTTCGCCTATGCCTTGATGGGTTCCTGTCCTGTGTCTCTGCCTAGATGTTTGTTCCTGTGCCTGCCAGCTGTAAGGACTTCGGATGTGAGTATCCCAGCATCGGAGTTCCTGTTTGCCTGGAGTTTCCCTGCACCCTCCTTCTCAGCGTGGTCTGCGACCAGCCTTCCTGGGCTGTGTAGGGTGCGTCTGGGACAGGGTGGTCCGTGACTCAGTCCCACGGGTGGGCCGAGTAGGGTGCCCTGATGGACAGTGCCATGTTTCTGTCCAGCCTTGTCTACAGTGTCTGCTTCAGCCCTTGCCCGGATGTCTTCCTGTCTCTGCCTTGACCTACGTCCTCATCTGGTTCCTGAGCCTTCTGTCCTGTTGGGCCCTGGAGTGGCCAACAGGAGGGATTCGTCCCACGGGCTCTTGAGCTTCTGCCAGCCGAGGGGGCTTCGGATGTGAGTATCCCAGCATCGGAGTTCCTGCTTGCCTGGATCTTTCCTGTGTCTCGCTTCAGCCCTTGTCCTGATGTCTTCGTCTTGCTTCTGCCCCGTTTGATGTCTTCTGTTTAAGGACTCTGTCTGCCCTCGCCTCTGTCCGGCCTGCTGCCCATTGCTGTTCCCTGCGGCAGGTCCGAAAGGGCCGGGAACAGTCGGAGGACCGTTCATTAGTCAACTTCCCCATGTTGGCTACCATGGGCATGCAGGTCCGGCTGAGGGTTGGACTCCCTGCTTCTGTTCCTGCCTGCCTCGCTCACCATGCCTGCTCAGCTCACCTCCCACGGTGTGGCCTTGGGCTCCTCCTGGGGTCCTGCCGTGGCCCAAGGGCTCACCACCCGCCCGAGACGACCGCGCCCGCGCGCGCTCGTAACAATCCCCAAGTTGGTGTAAATTTTGTCACATTGCAATGGGCGTATTGGCTGTGCAGGAAATTTTTTGCATCGCGGGGATTAGCTAATAGCCTCATTTATATGGAATTTACATATGATGAGAGCTATTAGCTACAGGGTGCTTTGGACATGCGTTTTGGATGTGCTAATCCCCATACTGCATTGGGAGTTATGGACAAATGTCCAAAACGCACGTCCAATCACGTGTTAAACCATGCGCTAGCCACTGTGCACAGTATTGCATCGGCCTCTGGGTATATTAAGGGGCATATAAAATAGAGGAAAAATTGCTTGGTAGTTTTGAATGAAGACTCATGGAACTAGATCCCAACCACTCCTTGATCTGACTGAACTGGAAGTAGAAAGGAGAAGGAATCAAAAATGTATATTTGACTAGTATTGTAGATTTTTAGAACTTTTTTTAATACTATTTTAAACATTCCTTTCCCGACACTGGACAGAGACAACTGAATAGGCTACATGTGGCTGTAATTATACAAAATAGCAACATTTTCAGAAATCCCTTTTAAAATCACTCTACTTAATGACAACCCAGCTATACAACACAAAGAGGTAAATAATAAAGAAAGAAGGAGTCCTGAGAACCTTCATGGAGGATCTGATTTTCTCTTTTACTGTTATTTGGTAAGAAGTCATGATACTGGGCCATGAAACCCTTAAAATTAAAAGGGTTAGCTAAGACAGGCAAAAGAAATAAGTCAGCTCTCTCTTCTCCTCTATGTTGAGAGTATTCTCTCCGGCATTGTATCTTGCAATGGTAGGCACTGTTTCCTTCATTGTGTATATACTGAAAACCCGACTGACTGTGGGGTCCCCAGCACAGATTTGGGAAGTCCTACTCTAAGCTGTATGCGTGCGCTGCCGTGCACAATGTTTCTCGTGGCCATGCACAGCTTTCCCCTCTCTCCCCTGTGCAGAAAGACCAGGGGGGGCTGTGGTGGAGCCCATCCCACCACGGCCCGAAGTGAGGAGGAGTCTGGCTGCCTCCTCTTCTTGGGCTGCCACGAGATGGGATCCGCGGTGGTTCTGCCACAGATACTGCTCTTTTTGCACATGGGCCGATGCTCCTCCTCCTTCCTGCCAGCGCAGCTCCAGCAAAGTTTTTCTTCTGGGACCACACGGACAGGAAGAAGGAGCATCGTCCCATGTGTGTGTGTGTGTGTGTGTGTGATGACTCAGTTTTGCTTTAGTCCCTGTGCTTCAAAAAGCAGGAAAACTTCTAGTTTTCCTTCAATAGGAGACTTTGGGGGAAATTAGAATCAGCATGCTGCAAGGATGCCAGGAAGGACTACAAATCCCAGAAGTCTTGGGATTCAGTTGCTAGAGTGATTGGTGTGTAGGTGTGTCAGATAGGGTGTAGCTACCCATTCCTGCAGTGGTAGGCTAGTACCTGTATAAATTGTGTACTGACAGTAATGAAGGGACAAAGAAAGAGGAGAGGAACACAGCAACACAGACAATTCAGCTACAAGCCCAAAAGGTTGGTGAAATGGAGGAGGAGTCAAAGGACGCAGATCCAGAAGAGGGATTTAGCAAGCACCCCATAAGATTAAGTTAAGTTTTCCTTGTTTTTATTTGAAAGGAAAACTATCTTCAAGCTTCAGGACTGTGTTTTTCTTGTGAGGAATAAATAAAAGAAAAAGACTGCTTTGGTCAGTTTATTAGTGCTGAGGTAAAGTCTATCGTCCAAATTTTAAAAGGTCCGCACATAAAAATCGGGGGTTATGCACATGGCTGGGCCTTACATGCGCACACGCATTTTAGAACAGGTCTGGCCACACGCGCAACCGCCAATGTATGCACAAGTGCTGGGCCTGCTGAAAGGGGCGGGCTGGGGAGCAGGGTCTGGATGGGGGGGGGGGGGGGGGGGGGCGGGAGGTGGGCCAGGACAGCTCCATTAGATGCTGTCCTGGCGAAGCGTGCTCCGGCATCTGGCCAGCACATGGAGAATACTTCTGCTCTGGAGGAGCAATAAGTATTGAAATAAAAACATTGGTGAAAGCTAGGATAAGATAAGGGGTCGGGAAGGAGAGGGGAAGAAGGAGGAAGGATAGGGTTAGTGTTAGGGAAGTTCCCAATAAAGGAGCGGACTGGGAGGGATCTGGTTTAGGCCCGATTGCGTCGCCATGTACATTTTTCAAAAATCCACTCCCCCCACACCCCGCGCACTCAATGAGGCTACCCACCCTCACATGTGTGTACAGACATTAAAATCTTGCGCTTGTGTGCACGGTGCCCGTATTTTATAACATGCGTGCACCAACGCGCGTATGTGAAAGTGGGAGCGTGTGTGTGTGTGTGTGTGTGTGTGTGTGTGTGTGTGGAGAGAGAGAGAGAGCCTGTGTGTGTTTGAGGGAAGAAGACAGGTAGAGAGAGAAGAAATAAAAAGGTAAAAAAGAGACTCTGTAAAAGGAATTGGTTAAAGACCGAGAAAGAGAGAGTGGGAAAAAAAGCCTGGGACCAACCGATTAGAAAAATAAAATCAGACAACAAACGTAAAAAAAAAAAAAAAAAAGATTTTGAATTTTTAGTGCTTGGCACGTTATCTTTGGGTTTGTGATTACATTACATATTACATATTTGTATTTTGCTCTTTCTTCAGTATTCCACTGTTCAGAGTCTGGTTTCTTGGGCTTTCTATTTTATTTTTGTCTGCATGCTTCTGTTTCTAATTTCTGGTCCCTTATTCTGTATTAGGTAAGGGTCTGTCTGTGTTCTGCATGTGCAACTGAGGTGCAGTGCTTCTGCTGGCATGTTGTTTTTCTGTAGGACTTTGTAGCTGTCTGGCTTGTTTTGTTAACCCCAGTAGGTGGTGTATTAGTGTTCTAGGGCATGGTATAATATTTGCATTGCTGTCGTGTATAGATAAGACTATTACTGTTTGATATGGTATGGCAAGGCTCTAGGTATCTTTTTTTTTCTTGCAGGGGTTTGTGTTACTTCTCAAAATGTTTGGCAGTGAAGGGTTTGCAATTACTGAGATGAGAGAGTGTGTGTTTGTGTGCGGAAGAGGAGGAAAATTGAGTGTGCATGTGTGTGAGAGTCTGGGAAGTGAGTGTGTTTGTGCAAATGAACACATAATTGTGAGAGAGTATGAAAATGAATAATGTGATGCAGTACGACCTGGCCCGGGGCAGAAACAGCTGAGACACAGCCGAGCAGAAGCTAGTGGTACCAAACTTAGCCACCGGAGGGCCTATTTCAGACCGTACGAAAGTGCCTGGGAGAGGGGCACCAGCCCGCTCTCCCGCCGAAAGAGACAAAATAACTGTGCCCTGCATCCCGCAGGGAGCACAGAAGAGAAGGCCACCGGAGGGCCTATTTCAGACCGTACGAAAGTGCCCGGGAGAGGGGCACCAGCCCGCTCTCCCACCGAAAGAGACAAAGTAACTGTGCCCTGCGTCCCGCAGGGAGCACAGAAGAGAAGGCCACCGGAGGGCGCTGAGGAAGGTAGCAAAGACTACACTTCCCAGGTTCCCCGAACCAACACCTGACCCCTGGCTGGAGCCTGAGCAGGAACAGGTGGAGGAAATTGGGACTGATCCCTATGACTCAGCAGAATCTATGGAGGCTGAGGAAGAGGACGTGCCTCCGTGGTGGACCTGGCCACAAAAGCCCGGCTCCTCAGTCTCTGGAGGAGGAGATGGAGGTAAGCTGGGGAGAGGAAAGCTCCAGCTGTTCCTCTATGGAGGTGGAATAACCAGGAGGTTGGGGGATGGTAAATCCTGTATTGCTGTATGGATGTATGAGACAGGCGGGAAGGGAATTGTGTTTTAAATACTGTGTACCCTGGGGCTTGTAAGGACAACCCCGCATTAATATAAGGCTGCAGCCGCTGAGCTACAGCACCACATTAAACTCCTTATTGATTAAGATCCTTTTTCTGTGTACTGCTTGGGAGTGCCAGGACTGGGCCTGGCACTCTGACTAGAGGCTGTGAGGAGTCCATAGCAGCGCTATGCTTGAGCTGTGCAAGGGGACAAGACGTGTCATAGGAGCGAAGCCAGAGGCCTGAAGCCCAGCAAAGCCCCACAGCATGCTGAGCGGAGGGACCTGATCGTGACAATAATCACGTGTGTTAGTGTATGTGTGTGTGTGTATGTGAGAGTTTGTGTGCGTACTGCTCCAAGGACTGTGTTGCTGTGAGCATAAAATTGATAGGCTTTTTGCAGCAACGAAAGTAGTGATCACAGGGTAATGAAACCAAAAATCTTTGCTCACCAGCAAACATTTTTGCAAATATTAACTTAGTCCTTAGAGGAAACATTGCTGGTAGGGTAGGGTGTGTTGCTGTGATAGTGAGGATGGGAATGCTCTTTGGCAGGGGGTGGCTGGGTATCTTCTAAGAGTGTATTTGGAATTGCATAGAGTTTGTTGTTCACAGTTCATGATGAGAATTATTTGATTATAGCTAAAGCATATCCAGTGATGGGATAAAAGGGGTGAGTAGTGGACACCTGTGAAAATGTGCATTTTTAGGGACTCATATGGCTCTAAAAACCAGGGAAATGTTATAGCAGAAATTTCTGGGGTGAAGCAAACTGATTGTCCGGGGACAGCATGGCTTCTATTCTCTGTAAAAGAGTTGAGGTATATATAAGAGAAACTGAAAAGTCTTGCTTTCACTACTTCTCTTGTGACTTACACACCTGAGCTTCAGGCAGAAAATTTGAAAAATTCCTCTATTTAAATTCAAGTATGAACAATCATTTTTGGCTTCATGCCTACTCTCCATAGTGACACCAGCAGTTGTGGCATGCTTATCAGCATCCCTTTGTATGATGTCATGCAGATCCCTAAAGGAATAATGAAGGAAGAAACACTGAAATGAGGCCAAGAAGTTTTTGCAACAGAGACAAAAGGTGAATATACAGGTCATACACTAACAGGTTCTGCTAGATGGCAACCATCGCACCTTATTTTTAAACTAGGAATTACATTTTTATTATTTGCACTTTCCCTATATATGTGATTTTTTTTTTTTTTGCATACCTTCAAATTCAGCTGAATTGACTCCTTTCATGATGATTAGCACAACAGGATAACACTCTGGAGTTGTGTTAACTACCACACCTACTATATTGTTTAAGTATTCCAATGAACTTGTCAAAATGGTTGCAGGTCTTCGTTGTCAAAGGCACAGCATTGATCTCCGTTACTGAGAAAGGAAGAGAACCAGTTCAATGTTGTGCGCCTTTGACACCGAAGACCTGTAAACATTTTGACAACGTTACCTCTTCCTCTTCGGAGATGAAAAGGGGAGTTCCTCAAGGTTCTGTCATCTCCCCGGTACTATTCAGCACCTATGACTCTCCTCTGAAGCATTTGATCTGGCAGGCCAGAATTAAGGGTTTTATTTTATTTATTTGTTTAGGTATATTTGAATTCACATTTTATACCATATATCCATTGAACCCATCATGGTTTGCAAGCATAATAAAACATTCAGACATCATGACTATGAGTAGAGTAATGTCCACCTTTGTGTTTGTTGAATTGGATTATTGACTTTCCCAAATAATTGTTGTTCTTGTTGCCAATATTGATTGGGGGAGGTGGTGGGGATGGAGGTTAGGGGATAGAGAAATACAATGGGGATCTGTGAAGGGTTTCTTTCTCTGTAAGTTGATAGGTGAAATAAATGTTTGTTGTAAAATCAAATGACAATGAGAAGCACACAGTGATGAGCTTAGTAATACACTACCAGATGTTGATCTTGCTGTATCCTTGTTCAAAAATTGATAAAGAAACAAATTTGAAATAAAATATCCAAATAATTCAATTATAAAATTCTATACAGAACAATCTTAAAATCACCGCTCCTTCATTATACTACAATTAAAATTCCATCCCACTCCTTTCCAAATAGACCATGCTTTTTATTTCAAACAATCCTTTAACAATACAATTGATGAAACATGTTTAAACAGCTTTATAAAAAGCAGAATAATCATTTTGAAAATGAGTTATGCTCTGCAAAAGTTTCCATAATGCAGGTGCAACAATGGAAAAAGGCTAACCTCTTGCACCCTAAGCGAGATATTTGCTTTGTAAGAGGTACAAGTAACCTATCCTGAGAAGATTGCAAATTTCTTGAAGGCACATAAAGTGGTATCATATCTTTAAGCTGCTTTGTCCTACATCATGTATTACCTTAAACACTAGCATCAAAATTTTTAATTTACAAAATGCCTCCACTGGCAGCCAGGGCAGGTTTTCAAAAAGGGAGAAATATGGTCTCTTGATTTAAGACCCTCCCAAACAACCTTGCTCCAGTGTTCTGTGCAAACTATAATCTCATAATAGCAACTTGCGGGAACCCGATATAAACTGAATTACAATAATCCAGTTGCAATATCACTAAAGCCTATATAACTGATGTTAAAATTTGTGAATGACAGACAAAAACACATCTGTTGGATCATTTGCAATGATCCAAATGATGCTTGAAGAACAATAGAAATTTAGTAGGGATGTGTTTATTTGTTTGAAATAAATGAGTAAAATACAACAAATGAGTCTATTTTGTTTCAATCGTGGACCCCCAAAATGAAAGACGGGACCAATGAATTTGAACAAAAGATTTTGTCTCATTTGATTTTGTTTCCCATTGAAGTCTATGACCCATTCATATCTATGACTGAGCAATTAAAAGGTACAGGCATGGTCTAACTGGTAACTATAGCAACCAATTCTTGCCTATTTGACATCACAGCCTTCTGGGAGCTGAGGCAGGACAAGTTGGCAAGAAGACTAGATAGAGTTAAAATCACTGCTCATTAAGTAGTCTGTAGCTACTATCTGGATCAAGTGATGCTGATGTAGTTCCACTATAAAGTCTGAGCATGTGCAAGAAGCTCTACATTTCCTCTCTAACAGTTATTAGTGAAGAACTTGTTTTGATAAGCTGTCAGTTAAAAACAAAAGGTATAAAGAATGGGATTTGGCACTGGTAAAGGACAGTTTCCGATCTTTTCTGCTGCAGTGCTCTCAGTCACTGTGACAGAAAGACAGAGGCAATGGCACTGCTGCATTTTCTCTTCACTGAGGAGGGTCAGGGTAGGAGTGTAGATATAGTAGCAGTGCTAGTGATTTTTGTCTCTGAGTGCTCTGCGACAGGACAGCAGTAAGGTTAACTTAGCACACTGGCAGACTGAAGAGAAGAAGAATTTTTATCAGGTTGCCAATTTTCTTGGTTCCGTTTAACAGGCAGTGCACTTCAAATTCCTTCATGTCATTAAGATGAAAGATCCAGCCCAGCTTAGTACATTGATTAAAAAAAAAAAAAGTAGACTTGCCCCTAAATTGAAGAAAGTCTATTTTAGCAGCAGAATGGCAGGAGTGCAAGGCAGCTCAAAGCAGAAGCAATGGAAATTTGGAGGGCATGTGCCACCGCCATCTGTTGCTCTCCTTCCTGTTTTGGAGCAAAGGGAAAAGGTGGGAGAGCTATACAAGAAAATTCAGATTTTGTTGGGAGGATATATTGTAAAGTCAGTGAACTCTTTAGGAGTCACATTAGACTTGGGTTGGTCCATGGAAAAACACATTAATTCTGTGCTTTGAATAGCCTCTATGCGCTTATGCTTTATGAGACAATTAAAATTGTCTCTGACATTTATGGCATTAAAATCTGTAGTGTATGCTCTTGTAGTTACAGAACTAGATTATTGTAACACCATAAATTTGGGGGGGGGGGGGTGTTTCACCCCAATACCAATACACAGGAGAACCAAGTATGGCCAATAATGAGATCTTTATTGTAAGGAAAATTTGTCTTTGGTTTACAAGGTATTGGTGGAAGGAAAGAGAACAGTTACATAGGGTGCCGTATCTGACTGCTCTCCAAACTCCTTCAGAGAGCTGGCTATTACATCTCTTTCTTATATACAGTATTCTTACTATAGGCTCCATACTTCTCCGTTCCCACCCCCCGTCATGTGTTACCCAGACCTCTTGTAATTTGTTATTTACCATGCTCCGAAAAAGGGCATTGAGATACACTTCCTTCCTAACCCCTAGAATAGTCCCCCTTCCGACCACAAACGTCCCAGCTCTGGTTCTGCATGTCACCCCAGTGCCTGGGCAACTGCTTTGTGCTCTCTGCTAACTATTGACAGGCTGGCACACACTGGTTCCCCTTTTGTACATGTTCTTCTGTGCTGTCTGTCAGTGTCTCCGTAAAGATGCAACTCTCTCTTTAACTAGGTGTTATGATCCTGCTCGCGCTCTCCACCTTCCTCACCGCTAGGCCGCTCCCCACGGACCAGCCGCCATCGCTGCCGACTGTCCATCATCCGGGGCAGGAGAGCCACCACCGGGACCCCCTGCCTTTGCAGCAGGAGGCTGCTGCTGCATTCCTCCATCAGCGGAGGCAGGAGCCGCCGCCAACCCGCCTTTGCGCAGCATGGTGCCGCCGCCGCTGTCTTCCACCTTCGAGGCGGGAGGCCGCCCGGCTCCTCCTCCCTGAGTGGCAAGAGAAGCCTCTGCCGCTGCGACACTATCCTGCGGCTCAGAGGCCACCTCCAACGCCTGCCTGCTCCTGTTCTTCGTGGCCTGGAGGCTGCCGCTGTCCTTGGTCCTGCTCTACTCCCTGGGCCCTCCTCTAGGCGCTGGCGCGCACCTCTTCTTCTGATTTAAAGGGCCAGCAGCGGCAGTTTTCACAGTTCCCTGCTGAAGTTTACAGTAACTGTTCGGACTCTGATGAGGTTTTTTTCACTGACCTCGATATTAACACAAATCCTTTTCCAGATTTAAACATGATGGCTTAGCAGAACTAGCGATGTCTTTTGACATTCTGATAAAACCCTATCCGCGGGACTGACAGATAATACTGCATTAAGTATCCTAAACCTGAATGTGTCTTGTTTAACACCAAGTTATCTTGTTTTGAATAATTACAAGTATCTTAGGCTGATGCTGTACTGAAGCTTTTATCTTCAAGAGTCCATCCATACAGTAGCCCCTGAGGCAGCTTCAGGATCCAAAGGCCACAGTCGAATACTAGGGCTTTGGATACATGAGCATCTTGCCTGAACTTTGGTGCTTGTTGCCATGCAGATTTATACAGGGGTTACTGGGTATTCTGATAAGAAAACTCCAGTGGTACAGAATATGGCAACTAGAATTGTAATGGGTCGTACTGGACATGAATCAGCAGCTCCTCTCTTGGAAAAATTGCATTGGCTGCCAGTAAGATTACAATGTAAATTTAAAGAGCTTGTTCTAGTATTTAAGATCTTGCATGGGGTTGGCCCCCCTCATATATCATCTAGGTTGTGCTGGAAGTCTTCACCCAGGAATGTGCACTCTCATTACAGTTTTCAACCTCCATCACTGAGAGCTTTCAGACATGTAAAATTGCAGAAACAATCATTTTCTACTGTGATCCCTAAGATTTGGAATTATCTTCCTTTGTCTATCAGGAAAGAAAAATGCTTACTGCATTTTCCCTGTAACTGATGACTGGCTTATGACTTACGAGCTCTGAATTCAGGTTGTTTGTCTGTTAAGTTTTTAATCATGATTTCTCAATGATTATAGTATTTTATTTGCATATTGTGTTAAATATTTTATGTTAATATTGTTTTATTTTTGTTGTACATCATCTTGGAAGAACTTATTGTAAGTCATAAATTTTATAAATAAATATTTTCACCAACAGATTCTGAGGAAGAATCTTGTCTTAGATTCCCTGAATCAGAAATTGAAGCGCTAGTAGCTGAAGAAAATTTGGAAGGATGTCAGTGCAGTGATGGAAGAGACAGATGATACTGATGGTTTTAGCAACTCCCAGGAAGAACAGACAGTGCAGGTAGAGAGTGTGAGTGATGTCTCTAGCATTTTTGCTCACAGTCTACCTTCAAACTCAACTCCAGTGCCAGAAACTGCCCCCAAGGTTGTAGAAAAGAGATTGCAGAAGACATCCCTGGTCTGGAGGCACTTTAAAGTGAGGGAGGTTCCATGTTTTGCTCAGTGTATTCACTGCAGTATGGATTTCAGTTGAGGGAAGCAAGTGGGGGCATCACCTGCAGAAGCAGCACCCACTAGCATTGGCATCGGGAGAGGGTGGCAGTACTGGCCCTTCTGCCACTCAAAGTAAAAGCCAGAAGGAAGGGGTGAAAAGGGAAGACTTTTTTCCCCAAGCTGATCCCATACACCTTTACACCAATCAGGTGGCAGGCCAGAAACCCCCTGCCATGCGTCCACAGAGGAAATGGGAAGGTGTCCCGGAGCAAGAGGCAGGCTATATCTAAAGTAGCAATGAAGTGCATTAGGGAAATGATTGCCCTGGCTGACCAGCCCTTCCAAAGAGTGGAGAACATGGGTTTTAAGCAGTTGCTACACAAGTTAGGCCCAATTACAAATAACCTCTAGGACTACAATTAGTGGGCAGGTTATTCCCACACTGTACAACTAGTGCTGAAGTTGCATCCAGGAGTAGCTGGCTAAAACATAGGGAAGTAGCATGCATTTCCAAGCATCAGAGTACAGGTGGGTTGTGCTGCACACCCGAGTGATGGATAGCCACCATACTCTGATGCTTGGTCCTCACCTACCTAGCCTCAGCTAGATCCCACCAATGTGCTGTCAGGGAAAGATATATGTACTATTCACATTGGTCCAGATATTGCTGCTGAAATGCATGCTACTTCCCTATGTTTTAGCCAGCTACTCCTGGATGCAACTTCAGCACTAGTTGTACAGTGTGGGGATAACCTGCCCACTAATTGTAGTCCTAGAGGTTATTTGTAATTGGGCCTAACTTGTGTAGCAACTGATTTTTCCATTAGCCATAAGAGAAGTGCTGGAAGATTGACAGCTAGACCAAAGAGGCAGAAGTCTTCAGGCAGGTTTCTTTGTGAAAGATGGTGGAAAAAATATGCTAAGGGCAATAGAAGATAGGGGCTTTCAAGGGATCTGTTGATTTGCACACTTGCTGCACCTGGCAGTGAGGAATCCTGGGGCTGGGACCCAATTACCATGGGAATCTATTCCTGAAGGGCTTGAAAGAAGGTGCAGGAAAATAAGACTTTTCCATCAAAGCAAGAAGGGTAGGCAGCTTCTCTATGAGATGCAGGAAAAATTTGGGTTGTTTCATATGCAACTGATTCAAGAAGTTGGCACTCAACGAAGCTCCATCTATATTATGCTGCAGTGATTAGTAGAGCAACAGACAGTCCTTCATGATCTGTCTCTGGAAACAAAGATAGGGGTCATCATGACTGGGAAATGATGAGGTACCTGATAGAAATCCTGAAACCCTTCAAGGATACCATGGAGGATCTGAGTTCCAGAAGCACCACCCTGGGCAGGTGATCCTTATAGTAAATATTCTGGAGTAAAAATTAGAGGCTTTCTGTGAGAGAGAACGAATGGAAGCAGAGGTGTTGCAGTTTGTAGATTCCTTGAAGCAGTAGGTGCAAGTGAGACTGAAACCTCTGACTTAAAGAAAAATACATGTTTGCTACACTTTGTGATCCACAGATGAAAGGGAGCCTCGCTCTCCAGTCCCAGTGTCTCACAAACATGAAGGAAATGCTGGTAGCTAGGGTAAATGAACAGGAGCATCAGAAGAGGCACAGTGGGGATCTAGTGAGGAAAGAATGGCCACCCCAGAGAGTACTGCAATTATGAGCAGCACCCTGTCAGCTATCACTTCCTACCTCACCTCAAAGGCATGTTGCCCGCAAAGAACCATCTCTCCTGACATAGGCCATAGCTAAAGCAGCTAGCAAGAGAGAGCCTCGTCTCACCCCAGCAAAGAAGACTGCAGCAGAAATTTCTGTGACACACTATCTCACAGATCTCGTCAAGGACATAAGCAAAGATACGCTGGCATATCGGGCACACAATTTTGCAGTCTAGCCAGACCTAGCCAAGGTGGCTCTGTTCTATCTTTTCTGCCCATGAACTAGCATGCCCAGTGAACATTCCTTTTCAGTGGCAGGAGACATCCTAAGCCCTCATTGTTCAAGTCTGGCACCAAACTAATGGAAAAGTTGCTGGTTTTAAAAATCACTTTGTCTTTGTTGGACTTTTCAGAATTTCCCTGCAAGTGGCAAGACACCTGAAAGCATCTTTGAGGTCTTGATGCCACTCTGCCTACATTCCATGCTCCAGTCTACACCTTGGAAGTCCTGCTGCTACTCTGCCTCCTGCATTCCCTAGATATACCACTTGAGGTCCGTGCTGCCACGTGCCTCTCTGCCATGTCCCTGATGTACCATTTTGGGGGTCTTTCTGCTACTATGCCTATCTGCCATATGCCCAAATATACCACCTTGAGGGTCTTGCTGCTACTGTGCCTACCTGACATACCCCAGCTACACCACCTTGATGTATCTGCTAATATACCTACCTGCTATTCCCCAGATATACCTCCTTAGGAATCTTGCTGCTTCTCTGCCTATCTGCATTCTCCAAATATACTACCTTAGGGTCTTGCTGCTTCTCTACCTAGCTGCCATGTCCCAGATATACCACCTTGGAAGTCTCAGTGCTACTATGCCTATCTGCCATACCCCAGATATACCACCTTAATGATCTTGCTGATACTATACCTACTTGCCATGCCTCTGATGTTCCAGCATGGGAGTTTTGGTGCATCTGTTTTGTTTGCTATTTAGATCTCAGCCTAGTTTTCCCACTCATCTTCTTTCTTTCTTATACTGGGGTGTTTTGTCCTAAAAAAAAAATATGAACAAAGAAAAAAATGCAAGTTTCTCCTCTCACCCCACTGCTCTTCTGGTTTTCCATCTTTCAGTCTAGGCCTGTCTAAGCTTTTGTGAGATTATTCACACTCTATGCTTTTGAGGTTTAGACACTTTCGTGTTGTTTTCAATAGACTGCATTCTGTGTTAGGGATTTAGATACCTTTGTTCATTTTGTACCCTTTGGGGGTTTTGGTGCTTTTGTATTGTTTGCAATTTCTCACACTATATGCCTTGGGAGTTTTGGAGATTTTGTGCTGTTTGTGATTTCCTGCATTATGTCTTGGGGGTCAGCAGTCATCGTAATGTATGATCTCTACCCTTATCATAGTTATCCAAATAACAGATGGAACTATAACAGATTTAATGAGCCATTCACAGTTTCACTATACCAATGATATGTTCTTAAGACATGCATGGCTTAACCTTCGACAGAAGCATATGCTACTGGTAGGATCAACCAGGTAGCCATGCCTCTGACTGGTACAAGCATCCTTCACTCTGGCTGTCTCCAAGCTTCTGTCCATATCCCTTTCCCATATGGTACTTGCTGACTCTTGGTCTTGCCCTAGCTATCCATTGATTTGTACACTTGCTGCACTACTCCTCTGGCTTTTGATACCATTTTTCCTTCTCCTTCCTCAGCCTTTAAGGTACACCATGGGGGTTTTGAGGCTACTCTTCTTGCTGCATTGCTCTGCTCCTACTGTTTCAGTTTTTAGTCATTAGTACTGCTGCTGCCACTGCCAATGCAAGCCAGTCTTGGTACTTTAGGGTGTTTCCTCCACTGCTTTGACTATCTTCTTGGTGCTTTCCAAATCTTTTTCCCTTATACTACTTGCCAACTCTATGTATTTCCCTGTCCATCTGTTGCTTTACAAAGACCTTACTCATTCAGCTAACTTTAACAGTTTCATGCCCTCTTGGACATTTTCTTCAAACTCCGTTACCTTGCAGTTCTTTCAATTACTGGTCTCATCTGGTATTTAGCCTTCGATGGATTATACCACAGCAAAACTCAAGGACTGAAGCATTGCAGCACCCTGAAGCAGGACCGCGCTCCTTCAAGATGACTTTTTCTGAGGTAATGGATGCAGAATTGGCAAAAACTGATTTAGAAGAAGAATTCTGTCCTGGATTCCCTAAATCACAGGATATTAAACAGCTAGTGTTTAAAGAGAATTTGGTGCCTCTAGTTAGTAGCATCTTAGCCTTCAGTGAAGACCAACTCCAAGCCTGAATAACCATTTCCTTCACCTAATGATGCCATATGAAAACATCAGGCTTCCTCCAGGAATTTCCTCTGACTTCTCCCTGCCTAGGGCTTTCTACCAATTTGATTAGTGTCCTTTACCCTTTATTTGGAGCCTTGGAGTTTTCTTGCCTCTCTGGGTGGTTGGTTTGCATCTCTCATTATGCTTTGGGGGTCTTCATGCCACTCTTTCAATTGCTTTGGCCCTCTATCACTATCTTGAGGGGCTTTCTACCTCTTTTGATGCTTTCTTCCCCCTTCATGGTGCCTTGAGCTCTTCATACCACACTTGGTGCCGCTTTGCCCCTCTCATGCAGCTTTGGGGTATTCTAGTCTTTCTTGCTACTGTTGTTCTCCTCTGACAATGCCTTGGAGAACTCCTGTCATTGTTAGTGATTCCTGTCACCAGTTTGCCCCATTGTGGGTTCTTGGGCTGTTCATGCCACTTTTGGTGCCATGTTAAAATTGTCTTGATGCATTGGCATGTCTTCATCTTTCTGATAATGTGTGTCTATCAGTTTTATTAGAAATGATTAGAAAATCTCAATTTGGGAGCCTAAAATAGGCTATATTGCTTCCTCTATTCACTATAATGGCAAACGAATGAATGAATAAAACGAAGAAAGAAACATTTTTTTAAAATTTAAAGCAAACCTAATAAATGACTGTAACTTATGAAACAAATGAACAAACCAAAATACATTTTTTGACTCTGCATATGCCTAAAATGTAGTCATTCATTGACAATTTATCTTCCATTCCCAAATTATGAACCTAAGCCTGTAGAAGAGTTTCCACACCATCAACAAGGCTTCTGACTTGTTATCATTTAATTTCAGTTTATTCTGCACCAATGAGTCCCTGATTTATCTTCAATATCTCATCCAAACCTCTGTCTGTAACCTGATGATAGATCTGTATATCATCAGCGTAACAGTAAAAGGTCAATACTGCTTTCCTGATAGTATTACATAATGGAGCTATGTATATATTAAAGATATGAGGATACAGAACAGAGCCTTGAAGCACCCCATATAGCAAATTCAAAGGAGCTGAATAATGTTGACCAATGAACACCTGTTAAGATCCATCTTGTAGAAATGAGATAAAACATGTTAAGACGGGTCCCCAGATTTGGTTCATTTTGAGTCAGCCAACCAATAGCCAGTGTTTGACCGTATCAAATGCAGCAGACAGATCCAGGAAAACAATCAGTGCTCCTTGACCATGATCCTTCAAAAGATATAGATCATCAAATAATGACACTAACAACACCTCTGAACTAAAAGTTCCAAACCCAGACTGGTGCTCATCTAATACTGCATGATCATATAAAAATTCTATTACTTGCTACTCCACTGCTTTTTCAATTTATTTACCCCAAAAGGTAAATTTGCCTGTAATGATCTTTCACTACCAGATCAAAGATTGATATTTTCAATACTACCTCTCTACTGTTTGCTTAAGCAAATTTAGAAAACTACCTTCCCTCAAGGAGACATTAACTATCTATAAGAATCTGACCTTTAGACTTAGTGTTGATACTTTAATCAAGGCTGAGGGATAAGGATGATATTCACAACCAGGGGGGGTCTGACTTTATTCAAAATCATTAGCAAACTATCCTTAGAAATAAGATGGAACTTTCCACTCCATCAGTAATATCACTAACTACCTCGATCCTGCCTAATGAGATCTCCAGTGCTTGATGTTCTATAGCCATAGAGAGCAACAGGTTATTTCTTACTTCTATAAATCTTCCATACTAAATCATCATAATTTGAGAAAAATCTACTCCATAAATTCTCTTTTCTCTTATCTCAGTTTGAGTACCATCAATTAAATTATTCACTATTGACACTTACCACAATATCTGTCTTTCCCTTTTCTATGTTCTTTATTATCTAGCCTGCTTCACCACCATTAAAGATTAACTAATTCAGGGATTGGTCTTCTTCAAAGCCTTCTCAAATGTTCGCAAATTTTACCTCAAAGTGTCTCACAACTGCCTCAATAGTAACAAAATAAAGAAAGGGAGCAAACAATTTAACAATTTTCTTATATATATGTTTTTTTCATAACCCTAACCACCTGAGGCATGCCTTACAATCTACCTTAGCATATATACAGTTTATAATAGCATTCACTAAAAACATAACCTTTCTCACTCATACAAATCACATACATACCAACCATGCATACCTTAGATCGACGCACACAAAATTTATACCAACAACCAAATTGGTTTTCTAATTTCTTTTCATGAAACATAATAATTAATAAACAGGTGATAACCCTGACAGAGGCCTCTGTTTCGCTGTTTCAGCTTTCTCAGGGAGATTTCTTAAGGGCAACGATCACTGAAAATCTTAAATTATTTCAGAATCATCTGGACCAGTCACTGGTATGAGCTCTAGACTAACATTCTTAAATTGAGTGCATACATGTTCTTTCATTTAGAAGTAATTAGCAGACTTTAGTGGAATATTCAGTGGTACAGCCACACTGCTGAATACCTATCTTAAAGTTAGCCAGGTAAGTTTATCTGCAAAACTTTAGGACTACTCTATGGCACGAACAATGTTAGCTGGATAACTTGTATGGCTAACCTAACTCCACCCCAGAATGCCTCATGTAATCCGGCTAAATCTTAGCTGGAGAATGAGCTATGCAGCCAAACTTTAGCCGAATAAGTGGGGGGACATATTCATAAGTCTATATTTATTTATTTATATTCCACTTTTTAGCACCGTCTGCTAGCTATTCAGCAAAATGCCACTGAATATGGACCCCATAGTGTCTATGCAAATAATCTTACTCGTAAAATTTTCAAAAGGGCCATGTCTGCAAATAAAGAACTACTTTACCTACAGAGGTTCTTTTGAAAACTTCTCTCTAAAAGTATCCCCCATCTCTCATATTCCCCCCGTCTCTTCTCTCCTAGAGCAAACATATTTATGTTTTCAAGTCTCATCTTTTATGTCTTTTGATGCAGACCCCGCATTTTGCTGCTCTGCCTGAATCCCCTCTCACGCTTCTTGCTGGGAAGCTGCACTTTCAGAGTCAGCAGCAGCTGCTGGAGCACTTAAGGAGCAAAAGAAGAGCAAATTAGGTATGGAGGGGGCAAACTAAAGAGACATTTCCATAAATCACACCAACCTGCATGGCACGGCCTCCTGCCATTTCTGCATGCAGCATTAATGTGCACCTTGCTGCACCTTTGCCACGAATATTACCTCAGCCATAGAAAGAGATTTTGGGATGTAAAATAAAGTGTCAGTTTGATAGTCCCATCATCCCTGTAAATTTTAAGGTAATATAGTAACAGAGTAATGACAGCAGAAAAAGACCAAATGGTCCATCTAGTTTGCCCAGCAGGCTTCTTAAGATAGTATCTACCGCGCTGTGCAAGTTAAGCCTCATGTTTCTCTTAAGGGTAGTAACTACCACTCTGTGTAGTTATCCCCAAGCCTTATGAGAACCCATAAAAAAAGAAAAAATTACTGCTAGCAACAATTATACTGGGTGACGAACCTTCTTGAAAATTCAGACACTGCTGCTTGACGTGCTTTGCTTATGTACTTGGCCGTAGAAGCAGTCCTGTGCTTTTTCCCCTATGTCTGCGTATAAGTATATAAGGAAAAAAGATAAATAAAATGTAGACAGCTTCCGAAAGGGATAAAGAGTATGACAGGAATATACATCTACATCTATGATCACCTCAGAATACTAGCTACACTTACTGCACTAACCACATCCTCTGGCACAAATTCCAGAGCTTAATTGTGCATTGAGTGAAAATACACGCATGGCGCCCACAAGGAGGGCGCCATGCAATACGCAAATTAGGGGGGTCACACTAGCAAGGAGGTTCTAGGGTTGCTTGCGCGACCTTAGTGCCTCCTTGGTAACGCGACCCCACGGTTACCGGCGGTCTGCTGGTTATGAACACCGACGCTGATAAACTTGGCGTCGGTTTTCATAACTGCAGTCAGCCAGTTATGAAAAAAGATGCCGAGTTTATCGGTGTCAGTTTTCATTACTGCAGCCGGCCAATTATGCATATCGGCGTCGGTCTTCAAAGCAGCCGGCAGAGGGGTTTTTTTTCTTTTTTTTTCAACTTTTAAAAAAGTACAAGAAAGCAGTTTTTTCTGCTTTTCTGTACTTTTTTTCAGTGCGCTCAGCTATTAACGCCTGCTCCAGGCAGGCGTTAATAGCTGAGTGATAAATGTGCGTCTGAAACGCACATTTATTATTTTTCATTTGGAGTGAATGAATAATAGTTTCATTCACTTGCATTTGCATGTGATGAGCACTAACTCATTCACTCCGCGTGGGACGCGTGTTAAATAGGAGCTAATCCCCTATTACATTAGGGGGTGGATTAGCGCCTATTTAAACCGCGTCCGACAGCGGGTTAAACAGTACGCTCGGCTGAGCACACTGTATTGCATCGGCCCCCATGTGCCCTAAAAGTGAGTTTGGAAAAGATAAAAATGATAATTTTAACAGAAAATGGCAAAAAATGTCCAATACAAATTCAAATTTTGACTAGTATATCCTAAACTATGCATGTCTTGACCTAATTCTAAGTGCATCCAGAGGTGTAAGTGGACTATAAAGACACTACAAGAAAAAGCTCTGAAGGCAGGGACCGTACAATAGAAAACTATGGGTCATAGATTGATTATGCATCACTTCCAGCTCCCACCATAGAATGATGATGACAGAAGGGATAGGAAGGGATGTGTGGGCAAGCCATGACCAATATGCAGTCTGCTCACAATGACCCAGTGGGAGATATCCTTTCTGATTTGGGCAACTGTGAAAAATATTCAGAGCATGTGCTGTAAGTGATCATGCCTTGTGACACCCATACACTTTCCCCCTTTCTCTCTGCTTTCTCCCCATCCTCATTTCCCAGCCAACCTTTCCATCTCCTTCCATCATCAGTAACTTGAGCAATGGCTGCTATCTTCCACTTGCCCCATCTGTTTTTCCTGAACAGAGTGAAACCAATCAGCTGCAGGGGGTGACAGATAAGCAACTGCCTGTTCTGCTCAGCAGGAGAGAGAGGTGATCCTTGCTATCAAGGACCCCCAGAAGTTGCCGCCCAGTTCAAATGCAGGGTTGCCCTCCCCTTCCCCATTGCAGTAAAGATTCATTGACTGTTATCTGTCCTCCCCTGTGGTTCTTGTGTGCTGCCTGATTCATAATTGAACTTCCTTGTTTTGCTTCACTTCCAGCAGCATCTTGTTACTGCTATTTAATTGTTTATTGGGCTCAGTAGTGATTAACTTAGGTACCTTGTCCATACCCTGAAGCACCAATTAACTACTTCCTCCATTCTTTCCTGCAATCAGCATCTCAAACAGCAGGATCCTGTGCTAGGAAGTCTTCATCAAACCATATGTCCACTAGGCCAGCCACATGCCACTATGATATCCTCTTACTGTGGAATGAGGAAAACTTCCCTTTCCTCAGACTATGCCATCTCTGTTCAGCTTTCTCATGAATTACTTTGAAATACATTGAATTCAGGTTTCAAACACAAACATGTTTAAAGGGCAAATACAGTTCCAAATAATTTGAGGTTAAAGATATGCACAAAATACAATTTTAATTTTACAAATAATTGTGTGACTATTCCATAAATATTGCTAATTTGTGTAAATATTCAGCAGAGGCTTTAACAAGACTCGCCCAATCAAACGCAGAAAATAGTGAAATTCACCAGATCCAGAACATTTTGCAATTAACAGAAAACAATTTAAAAAGAGTGAATTATGGGTATAGTGAAAGAGGTAAATTTCTTCATTTTTCAACTATTTCATAAAATATGTTCCCATTTAGTTCTATAATGAAGAAATGTCTTAAAGTAGCACAGCTCCCCTGAATTTTTCTACAAAAAATATTCATATTTCTTTAAGATAACTGAATTGGGAAAGTACCCAAATCTGAATGTAGATGAAAGATGCAGGAACAGACAGTAGCTAGAGCTGAAGCCTTGAGGTTTGGCACTAGTTTTTGCAAGTTTCAAACTTGTGCTAACTCGGTTCTCTCCCCCCCTCCTCCTTTTTTTTTTCTGTTACCAGGGGGATATTTTCAAAACTGTGTGGGTGGGTGCAAAGTCTCCAGATTTTATAGCAGTTCTCAAAGGGAAAGCAGGGGCAGATATTCCCTTTGAAAAACTGCCCAAGGAAAATATACCCGCAGAGATCTGCGCTTGCATTTTTCTGCAGATGCTTTTTCCAGCCACAACTCCCTCGGCGATGGCCCAGCCCATGAGAATGCCTCCATGAGAATGCAGGTAAACGTAGGGCGACTTGTTCCACAATGCATCTCCTTTTACCCGCATGCAAGACTGGCAATTTTCAAAAAGTCATTTGACCTGGGTCCCTAGCCATTTACAACTTTTTACCCATGGACTCTACACTGATTTTTACTGAAAGCATGCACAGACTTTTCCTTTGAAAATTATTCCAGAAAAACTTCCTGCACATAGTTACACCTGCTAAATTGTGCAGGTAGCTTTTCCAAGAAACAATGGGGCAGATTTTCAAAGGGGTATGTGCGTAGGTTACGCGCATACCCCCCGAAAACCTACCCCAAACTCCCCCTGCGTGCGCCGAGCCTATCTTGCATAGGCTGACGGCACGCGCAAAGCCCCGGGATGCTCGTAAGTCCCGGGGCTTTCCTGGGGGGGGGCGTGTCGGGGGGGGGGGGGGGGCATGTCGCGGCTGGCGCGTAATCGGGGGCGTGTCAGGCGTGTCGTGGCTGGCACGTCATTCGGGGGGGCGGGGCCGCGGGCATGGTTCCAGCCCGGGGGCATGGCCGAGGCCGGCGCACGCAAGAGTTACACCTGCCTCTGGCAATCGTAACTTTTAAAATAAAGGTAGGGGGGGTTTAGATAGGGCTGGGAGGTGGGTTAGGTAGGGGAAGGGAGGGGAAGGTGCAGGGGGGTGGAAGGAAAGTTACCTCCGAGGCCGCTCCGATTTCAGAGCGGCCTCGGAGGGAATGGAGGCAGGCTGCGCGGGTCAGCACTCGCAGGCTGCCGATTTTGGGCAGCCTTGCGCGCGCCGACCCCGGATTTTAACAGATACGCGTGGCTACATGCGTATCTATTGAAATCCAGCGTACTTTTGTTTGCACCTGGTGCGCGAACAAAAGTACATGCGCGCGCTTTTTTTTATAAAATCTACCCCAATGTGTGCAATCTTTTGAAAATTCAGAAGTAGGTGTATAAGTGCAACTCCCAGCCTCACCCTCCCCGGGAACAGCCTTCCCTTCTGTGAGTCAAAGTACTCTCATACAGGCCCTTCGCACATAGAGAGGGCAATTTTGTAAAGGCCCATTTCCACGAGTAAAGCACTGATTTACCAGTGAAAATAACTTTGAAAAGTGTCCTCCTATGTGCACCTATTCGTCTGTAAAAGCCAAAAGCCTTGCTTTTACTGGTTTTTGCTTTCATTCCACCAATTATTTTCAGTGGGAAAATTTAAGAAGGACCATATTTTAAGGGGATAGTAACTGTTCCCCTTTAATCAAAATCTTCACTAAAATGTTCCCAGCTCCTGAATCAACTCTAATCATAGGTGACTTTAACCTTCATGTAGACAGCACCCCACATTCTACATTGTGCGAAATCTTCGTAGATACTATGGAAGCCATTTGGGTGGACACAATTTGTAATCAACCCCACCTACAAAGCAGGACACATCCTTGAACTGATATTCACCAATCGCAACAATTACAAAATCAATCTTTTCCACAAAATATTACCATGGTCTGATCACTAGCTAATAAAGGCAGAAGTATCTCTCCTCACCATACAACAAACAAATGCACACAATAATCAATCTTTCAAGTACCGAAAAAAGATAAAACCTGAAACACACAAAGAAACCATTAACAATAAAATATCTGAGTTTGATCACGATAATGCTTTCTTATCTTTTGACTCCTGGGACAAAATCGTCAATGAAATAGCAAATATCCTATGCCCAATCTAGGGAAAAAAGTTCCAGAACAATGGCTAAACAACTAAACAAAATAAACCTTGGTATAACGAAGAACTAAGACATACAGAACAAACCCTGAGAAAATCTGAAAAGCAATGGAGAGAAAAAGCACTTGATGGAATATCTAGAAAAATATAAATCACTATTAACTAAATCAATAAAGCTAAAAAAACAATACTATGCAAAACAGATTCATGGTGTAATATTTAATTCAAAACTACTCTGAAATGATCAAAAACCTAATCAAGGATCCATCCTCCACCATCTCAAACATCTACAACTTCACAAAGACATCATGCAATGAATATGCTAATTTGTTGTTAAACAAAATCAATATACTCAAATCACAATTCTCCCCCAACCGACCATCAAAAGAACCAGAAAAACAATCTATCCAAGTGAAATGGAACTCATTCGACACAGTATTGAAACTTGAAGTAAGCCAAATAATCACTAAAATGAAACCCATGACTCACCCACTGGACCCTATCCCAGCAAGTACCCTGAATAAAGTAAATAGTGTAATAACCCCAGTAGTCACAACCATAATAAACCATTCACTAGTAGAAGGATTGGTCCCTAATAGGGCAAAACAAGCTGTGATTAACCCAATTCTAAAAAACAAAACTGGCAGAATCGATGACTGGGACAATTACCGACCAATATCAAACCTGCCTTTCATTGCAAAAGTTCTAGAAAAAGCAGATTTATCACAATTAAAAAACTACCTTGAAGACAACAAAATACTATACCCAAACCAATTTGGATTCAGAAAAAATCGCTCAACAGAAACCTTACTCATCTCTTTAACTGACCCTGTGCTACAAGGTTTTGAAAATAATGAATCATATATCTTGGTACTAAGAGATTTAAAAGCATCATTCGACACAGTTGACCACACCCTGATATGCCACCAGCAGAATGAAATTGGAATAGGCAGAAATGTCAACAAATGGTTCTCTTCCTTCTTAAAAGATAGGACATTCCAAATCAAACTGGGTAATCAAATCTCAGAATTACCAATATTATTCCATCAGATGAGGTACGAGAGCTTGGAATTCAGATCGACGAGAACTTCACTACGAAAAAGCATATAAGCAAATTATTCATATCAGGATACTCCAAGTTGAGAATTCTACATTGACTAAAACCTCTGTTAACAATTCAAGACTTCCACATTGTCTTACAAACACATATATTTTCAAACTTAGACTACTGTAATTCCCTTCTACTAGGCCTCCCCACAAGTCTACTAAAATCACTATAGTTACTTCAAAATGCATCAGCAAAACTCCTTCTAGGGACAAGGAAATTCGAACACATAACCCCCTCGCTGATAGCCCTGCACTGGTGTCCTGTATAATCCAGAATTCATCATAATGTGTTATCCCTAACTTTCAGCATCATCAACAATATCGACCCATGCCTATTAGGAATGACACTACAACACTATTCACCACAGAGAGACCTAAGACCACAAAACAAAGGTCTCCTAATGCACTTGGAACACACGCCTAATGCAAATAAAAGACCAAATGTTTGTGTTAGGAGCTGCTATCTGTTGGGAGTAGCAATTAGATAGGAGTTAGCAATCTGTTGTTATTTAGGAGAGTTGTGGGTGGATCCTTGGACCAGTGGCAGATGACCATGCCCCCAGGGGGAGATCTCAAGAGGGACCACCGGTCAGGCTCAGAGTTAGGAGACAGACACACACTAGTTCTTTTATTAGACAGTATACTGAACCACCAGAGGTGGCAGTAGTGAGCTGGAATGCCCAGCTGGGCTGTAGTCCCTCAGATACTGGAACAGTGATCCCTGGAGGCTGAGCTGTAGAGAAACTGAAATATACTGAGTAGGCAGGGTATGCAGAGTTCATGTTCTGAAACTGATGGTAAGACTCACATAATGTCTCATAGACGCCCAGGAGCTGGAATGATTAGGCCCTTGAGGCGCGAGTACCTAGTTCCAGGGAAAGCTCTGCGAGAGCAATGGTAACTCACTGATGTAGTTGGCAGTGATGACTTCCAGGCAGAAGAGAATACGGAGCAAGTCTGGGAACGAGGGTCCTCGAGGAGCAAATACCGGATCCAGACTGTCACCTGAAAAACAAAGGAGAGAACGAGGCCCCCGAGGAGCGGGTACCCCTGGTAAGTCCGAGGAGGCAGAGTAGCTTAGGTAGAGTAACCCAACCCTTGCTAAGAACTTATATAACCATCGCGGGTGACGTCATCTCAGGGGGATGCCCCTGAGGTTCGCGCCATAGCCGGTAATTCAGTCAGGGCCACGCCGCAAGCACACCCCTAGGCCTCCAGGAAACATGGTGGGTTGCAGCGCTAGCCGGTCCGGGGATGCCAGAGGACTTCGGCAGGAGGACGCCGCAGCAGCCAATCTTCCCATGGGCAAAGAGGGAGGCACCAAAGAGGTAAGGAGGGCGGAGAGAGGGCGTCGGGAACCGACAGACCCAACAGTTTGCAATAGCAGGCCCCAAGCTGTGGAACTCACTTCCAGAGCCATTATGTCAGATAACAGAAAGAAAGAACTTCAAGCGTGAACTGAAAACAGGGCTCTTCAGAAAGGTATACGATTTGACGTAAACTACTATAATGCTGATAATTGCATTGACAGTACCTATGACGCTGATTAAACAAACAAAATATAATGAATGATATAAAGGTATTACTAGTAGGATTAGAATTTTTTTCACTGTTTTGTAGACCTAGAAAGAATTAATATGAACTAAATTAGGTAAGAATTACTATGATATCCTTGAAGATATATAAATATGAACTAGAATATGTATTCACTGTGGTGTTGAATTAGAAGAGTGAACGTTAACACAAAACATATGATCATTGACCATGAATATGAATGTTAATATTGTAAACCATTATGATCTTCTTTTGGAACAATGGTATATAAAACGCCTAAATAAATAAACAAACAAACAAATAAATAAATAAATAAATAGATAAATAAATAAATAAATAAATAACCTTTAAGCCTAAGAACAATGCAGTGTTCTAGTAGCTATACTGGTCCTAGAGAAAACTGGAGTCTGTATGGGTTGTAATACCTTTCAAAGGACCAACAAAAAGAAGTTGTGGTACATGAGCTACTACACAGGTCCATTCTTTATATGAAGAAAGCTCACATACTATAACACCTATTTTGCTGGCTCTTTGAAAGTTATCACCACCTCACAGAATCCAGACACCAACGATTAATCGTTACCCTTAAATTGCAGAGTTGTATGGATTCTGTTTTAATTTCACCCTACAGTACCTTGTGATTTAGTTTGCTTCAGGTATCAATACAGAACACTATTAAAATTGAAAGTTAATTAATATAAGGGTACGCTTTTTAATTGGGTGCCAGACTGGCAATGTAGTTGTGTAGGGTTCAGCCTGCACAGACCCAGCCAGTCATCAAGTACAAGGATTATGGGGGTTTGTAATGCTGGGCAGACTGGATGGGCCATTTGGTCTTCTTTTGCCGTCATTTCTATGTTTCTGTGTTTCTATATTTTTCTATATATGTGTGCATGCATATTATATGGTATTAATTAAACATAAACAATGGTGCAAAACACACACTAACAACATGCCTATTGCACTGAGTACATTTTTAAAACTTGAATTATAATGTATGAAATACTTTCTAGCCATGCTGTCAAAATGTTTCCTTTGAATGCAATTAAAAGTATGCACTGTGAGAAAGGATACATATACTTTCAGGCAACTGGAAAACTCCCTGTTATAGGCACATAGATCCCAGCTAAGCCTTTGTAAATTTAGCCGATAATGTCAGCATCTACTAATGAATTAATAAGAAGGCTGCCAGGCTAGAAACCCATACAGGTCAGCACTGCCTTACAAATCAACCTGCGTGAAGCTGATTAATGAAGTAGAATGCAAGGTAATTAAAAACAGTCATATGAATGGTAAATTTAAAACAAAAACACAAAATATTTATTATATTGCCACCTTTTGAATCATTTTTAAGTAGTGTTTTGTCATTGTCTAACATAACTTACTCTAGATTTTAGCAGGTCCTATGCATGAAGACAACCAGTCTGCATAAAGGATATTTTTGAGCGCCAGATACAGGTTTTTAGTAAAATTGTCTTATGTAAATATATATGCTTCAATCCGTTACGCCTTTTTGGAGTACAGTAATGGTATCTTTCGTGCAATAGGGATTTAAAAGTCCCCTTTTGTCACACTGGCCATGATAAACCAGGTGAATTTATTAAGGCAGATGAAATCCTGAGTGTACTCCTATAATCCGAAAACCTCATTTTGCAGCACATTTTCATTAACAAGCTGCCACAGTGCAGTGTGCCATTTTAGGTGTCTATTTACTATGTTCAGATAATATGTTTGCATGTGGTAAATGCTATTTACTGTTAGTTTAACACATTATTGCACACTATAAATTTGCGATTATAGCAGACTGTCAGACATTATTTTCCGGGCCCCAAATCAGGTGCAATGCAGGCATCGTAATGAGCTACATTGTGCAAAGCAGTTCATTGCCGTGCCAGCCAGTAGCACAGCTTGGAAGAAAATCTTCGTGCACTGCACTGCACAGGGAAAATTAGCTACACTTCTGTTGATGAAATTAAAATGGTATTTTTTTCTTTCTTTTTGGTTTTCTTTCATTGTGTAGTTTTCGCAGGGTTTTTTTTTTCACTTTTGTAAAGATGCATGGACAGATGTTATACAATAGATGTAATCTGTATTATTGTTATTATGTAAAAAAATGTCAATAAAAATAAAGTATTTTAAAAAAATGATACCTGCTGGCCCGGGTAAAGGGAAACTGTGAGTCAGCTGATGCAATGTTGAAAGATGGAACCAACCGGGCTGGAGTGAGGGGGGATCATTCCTACCCCTCACACATCCCTTCCCCTCACCAGAAATATGGGATAAGCTGTGGGGGTTAGGAGGAATGGGGGAGCAACTCCCAGAGGGAGGGGTATGACATATATTGAAAGGGGGGGGGGGCTTTAAAGACCAAGGATGGAGCTATTTTTCAAGGGCAGGGGGTTATTTGTTTGTTTTTTTAATACTTCTGTACTGGGTGGGGGGAGGAGTCCTGGGACTACACCTTACCCCTGAATGCCATCAGGAAGTTCTGGTAGAGCACTAGGGAGACATGTTACAAGGTTTAGAAACATAGAAACATAGAAATGACGGCAGAAGAAGACCAAACAGCCCATCCAGTCTGCCCAGCAAGCTTCACACATTTTTTTCTCATACTTATCTGTTTCTCTTAGCTCTTTGGTTCTATTTCCCTTCCACCCCCACCATTAATGTAGAGAGCAGTAATGGAGCTGCATCAAAGTGAAATATCAAGCTTGATTAGTTAGGGGTAGTAGGGGTAGTAACCGCCGCAATAAGCAAGCTACACCCATGCTTATTTGTTTTACCCAGACTATGTTATTCAGCCCTTATTGGTTGTTTTTCTTCTCCCCTGCCGTTGAAGCAGGGAGCTATGCTGGATATGCGTGTAGTATCAGTTTTTCTTCTCCCCTGCCGTTGAAGCAGAGAGCTATGCTGGATATGCGTGAAGTATCAGTTTTTCTTCTCCCCTGCCGTTGAAGCAGAGAGCTATGCTGGATATGCATTGAAAGTGAAGTATCAGGCTTATTTGGTTTGGGGTAGTAACCGCCGTAACAAGCCAGCTACTCCCCGCTTTGTGAGTGCGAATCCTTTTTTCTTCTCCCCTGCCGTTGAAGCAGAGAGCTATGCTGGATATGCGTGAAGTATCCGTTTTTCTTCTCCCCTGCCGTTGAAGCAGAGAGCTATGCTGGATATGCGTGAAGTATCAGTTTTTCTTCTCCCCTGCCGTTGAAGCAGGGAGCTATGCTGGATATGCGTGAAGTATCAGTTTTTCTTCTCCCCTGCCGTTGAAGCAGAGAGCTATGCTGGATATGCGTGAAGTATCAGTTTTTCTTCTCCCCTGCCATTGAAGCAGAGAGCTATCCTGTGGTCACTATCTTTTAAGATAGTGACCACAGGATGAGGGACCGCTATTGCTGATTGTTGTGGCAGGGAACATACAAATTTCCCAGCTGTGACACTGCAAAGAAACTCTGCAGGATTTATCACACTGTGGCATTAAGGTAAATAAGTCCCATTATTAAACTGTGGTACTAAGTAAATAGGCCCCTTAGTCTGACTTCTAAATATAGGTGTTTGGCTGGTACCAGTAATTTAGTAGCTGTGAGATCCCTTACAGACTGAGGACTTTTGATGTCAAATAGTCACTGATTTTCCACCTTCCTGTTTCCTTATGTCTTTGATTTTGGCTGTCCTTGCCACTTGAACCCAGGAGAATGGCTGATGACTTGCAGACACCTTTGTTCAGCTCTGAGGTCTGCCTCCCTGCTTAGACCTTCCACAGCCATGCTTATCTTGTTATTTTTATGAGCAGTCTCTCGGCTTTGATGTTTGAAGCACCCACTCATCCATGAAGCAGCCTCAGCTAGAGCTCTCTGTATGGCTTTAGCTCTCTGTATACTCGTAAATCTCCTGCTTGTAGCCCTGTGCCAATCCATGTTCTGTTCTTAATGTAGCGCACTGTAGCTAAACTCCTATCTATTTTATTAATTCTTAGGATTCCCTTGGACTATGTTCTACTAGAATATCATAAATAATAATTTAGACATTACAACATATGTGCTGATGTTTGCTCTGGAGACATATATATATTTACAGATATATCAGTTAGGAGATGGATACGTGCAAGGAAGATTGCTCTTATAACCATAGCAGTTTAGGTATAATAACTGCAAGAAGCGTGCAATGTGCATATACAAGCTCTGTATGGCCAAGGAAATCAGTCACAAATGCTTGAAATATGCTTGGAAGATTTTACATACCACTAAAAATTCTGCATTTGGTTGAAATGATTCACACCTTCTTTAAACCTGCAAGCTATAATGTGAACAGAATTTGCAGTGTTTCATCTCCCAGGCCCGGAGGTAGCCTAAGCTACTTTAGCAAAGGAAAATGCACCTGGGGTTTGCTGATTTGACAAGATGGAAATGTTTGCCCTCTCTGCAAGTTGCATACATTACAGATGCCTGAGTAGGAGGAGAATTCAGCCTAGGAAGAAAATCACAGGCCTCCTCAGAATCTCGGCAAACAAATGAGACAATGGCTATCGCTGCGGCAGTAAAATCCATGTACATGCCATTTGAATATTTGCACAATTTTAAATTAAATATTCAAGTTTTCAATATCTTTTTTTTCACTTGTATCAGCCAGTTGTTTTTAGGGGGCAATTTTCAAACAGCCCCCATAGGGCTGAAGTCTACGGGTACCTTGGAACCCCAGACTTTAGTATAAACCTTTCAAAGCAGATTTATGTGCACAAGTCCACTATGAAAATGTGTGGGTGTCCCTGGTTTGTGCATCGAACTACACGCATGAAGGGACATCTACTCCTGAGCAGGTGTGACTTCCTCCGCACATGATTTACAGGCACACTTCTGAAAATCAAAAGCATGTGTGCAAATCTTTTTCTCGCCCACAATTCTACCCACCCTGGAACGCCACTTGCAGTACAATGCCACAGTATTCACACTATCGAGTTACATGCAGGCTTTTAGACATGTTGATGCCCAATTGATGTTTCAAAGGCTATTTATGCACATAAGTCAAGGTTTATGGGCATCAATCCTTTTGAAAATTATCCCCATCAAAGGGCAATTTTCAAAGCCATTTTCATGGGTAAAACAGTACATGACCCAAGAAAATGGGATTTGACAGAATTATAGGTAAAGTTCACACGTACGCCCATAGTGAGCGGAGGTGTTCCCAGGGGCAGAATTGGAAAGGGGTTTGCATTTACATGCACACTTTAGCATTTTCAAAAGTATATGCACATTTTTCTCAGAAAAAACTACCCGCACAAATTAGCAAGTGTAAATGTGTGTGAGTGGTTTTTGTGCAATAATGTTCAAAGGGAGATCACACATATATTTTCCATTTTAAAACTGGTATAAAGACTGCATTTAACTGACTTTGAATATATGTGGGCTGTTATAAAACTATCCCTATAATGTGTTGAATAATGATCCAGCTGCAACATCTCATTAATGCCACCAGTCCACTGTTAAATACAAAAATGCTTGTTATTATGCTCTCATAGCATCAATTGAAGGACTTGCTGCACAAAACTTTATAAAAGTATGATGTTCCTTACTATAGCAAAATTCATATCCAGGTCTATAACATTCATACTAAGTTGCAAAAACACCCACCTATAAAAACCTGAAGCTCAATATTCAAAGCGTATTCAGCACTATTTATCTGTATAAGTATGGCTTATGTGGTTAGGTAATGGCCGCTGAATAATTCCCTACATTCAGTAGCCACCGCTTAGCTGCATAAGCCACTTATCCAGGTGAAAAGTTAGCCGCATAATTTGTGACTATTAGTGGGCAGATCAGGGTGGAGCAAGTTAGCTGCCTAACTTATACAGCTAACTAGCTTTATTAAGTCTTAGCCTGTTAAGATAGACGTACCATACAGCAAGTCTAAATTTAGCCGGTTATAAATACAAATATATAAGCATATATTCAGTGACACAGCAAAGCCGTTGAATATACAGTACCTTGTAACTTCGCCAAATAAGTTATATCTGGCCAAGTTACTTAAACAGTCAGCTTTCAATATTGACCTATAATGATTTTCAGATTTTTACCACATCATAAAACATATGTAAATAATACATACAGGGGCGGATTTTCAGAGCCCTGCTCGCCTAAATCCGCCCAAAACCGGGCGGATTTAGGCGAGCAGGGCCCTGCGCGCCGGTGAGCCTATTTTACATAGGCTCACCGGCGCGCGCAGAGCCCCGGGACTCGCGTAAGTCCCAGGGTTCTCCGAGGGGGGCGTGTCGGGGGCGTGTCGGGGGCGGTCCCGGCCGTCGCGGTGTTTTCGGGGCGTGTCGGCAGCGTTTTAGGGGCGGGTACGGGGGCGTGGCTACGGCCCGGGGCGGCCCGGGGGCGTGGCCGCGCCCTCCGGACCCGCCCCCAGGTCGCGGCCCAGCGCGCAGGAGGCCCGCTTACGCGCGGGGATTTACGCCTCCCTCCGGGAGGCGTAAATCCCCCGACAAAGGTAAGGGGGGGGTTTAGACAGGGCCGGGCGGGTGGGTTAGGTAGGGGAAGAAAGGGGAAGTGAGGGGAGGGCAAAGGAAAGTTCCCTCCCAGGCCGCTCCGATTTCGGAGCGGCCTTGGAGGGAACGGGGGTAGGCTGCGCGGCTTGGCGCGCGCCGGCTATACAAAATCCATAGCCTTGCGCGCGCCGATCCAGGTTTTTAGCAGATACGCGCGGCTCCGCGCGTATCTACTAAAATCCAGCGTACTTTTGTTTGCGCCTGGAGCGCAAACAAAAGTAGGCTATTCGCGCTCCTTTTAAAATCCGCCCCACAGTATATTCAGGATACATGTAATTTTAGATCTATGTTTATTCAAGGCCACAGTGTGTGCATAACAGAGCTAGACAAAAAAAAAAATCATGATCCGAAAGGCTGGCAGGATTTTCTTGACCAAAGATCATATAAAAAAACAAATCAGAAACTAGGAAAATATTAGGTAGTTTAACAAAGCCCTTTGTTAAATTTCCTGCAGTCACCTAGAAAGTTGTGGGCATTTTTAGCACTTTTCAACCTGTGTCAGAAAAGCACTTGGTGAGCGTTTCAGTCGCTTAGTCGGTCCATCCATCCAGAGGCAACATACCTGTCTGTACACGTGAAGCTCACCATAAATCTGGCACACATAGGAGGCCCCATTCAAAATGAGCCAAACATTCAGAGGCTGAGATCTTTTTCGAGAAGGCATGGTTTGTTCTTTATTCTGATTACATTCAAGAAAACACCTCCCGACAGGTAAAGCCCAGGTTAAAGGCAGAGGTTTGATAAGTTCTACTACATACATGAGGCAATCAAGCATGTTTGCTTATTCCTTCATTCTTTGAAGGAAAAGTGCTCCCAGTTAAGCCGTTATTCATAAAACAATCATGGGGGCCGCGCAGATCTCTACTCACCTCAGTTAATGCAATTAAAGTTTATTCAAAAAAGATGTCTTCTAATAGTAAAAATGAATTGTCTACTATCACTTTGTGCAGCATTTTTACATTTTCATTGAGACAAGACATTTACCCAGTGATATACACTGAGAGGAAATTGTGTTTCAGAAGCTGTTGCAAATTCTATTCCCAGTGCTAACAGGAGTAATTTGTATGCCTTTTATTTGGGAAAGTGTTAAGAGTTCTTTTTCTCTGCAGATTATAGTAAATTGCCTTGTGGAAGCAGCAATATATCAATATATCTTTTTCTGGCTACTTTCCCTCAGTTATTGCTCTATGCCAATCCTAAAGCTACATAATTAATAAAAAGGATATATGGCACAATGAACTCTTATTACTCAGAGCTTGATTCAATCCTTAGGCAAAACTGCATATCAGCCAAGTGAGAGGGACTTTATTTGCCAGAAAGGGTCAAATCAGCCAATCTAATCTAGCTTTTTCCTGCAAATACAGTTCCATCATCCACCTGATATAGGTCACATATAAGGTTTGAATCCAGCCCTATGGGTTTTCTCCTGTTTTGTATGAAATAGAAAAATGTTTTAGTATATTAGACAGAATGTATATGGGGAATCAAGAGCATTACAAAGTGAAAGCAGGTGATTATGGTGAGATTTTGGAACAATACAGTCTCCAACCCTTTACCCTTTGCAGGGCTTATTTCATTCTTGGCAACCTATTGGAAAATTCCATATGATCAACCAATCTCAGAAGGTAATTTTCAAACAGGCTCACAGATGCACACGTGTGCACATTCTGTCGGCCCACACCCAAAGATGCAGCCATTTTATAATATATGCGCCTGACCGCATATATGTGCACACAATTTTAAGTGCACAAATCCCGCTTCTACCGCATAAATGGGGTAAATTTTAAAAGACACGTGCGCTGACGCCATTACCAGTTGCACCAGTTCGTTCCCAGTTCGCCCAGGTAAGGAATAGGACTTCCAAAGCCCCCTAGTTTAATAGTCTCCCTTCTTCCCTGTTAGCCCCGACCCTTAAAACCCTGCCAATCTATAAATTTGTCTTTATTTTATAACTTGCACATCATCCATAGCAGACGTAAGGTTTCATGGCAGGGGACCCAAGTGTGTGCCTGTGTGCATATTTATGCACAGATTATTTCAATGTGAAATCCAGGAATGCCCATGCCCTGCCCAGACCCGTTTTTGCAACTTTTCATTTGTGTGCCTAGTGGCAAGAATGCACAGCTTTTAAAATTCCCTCTGTGCACAACAGCCCAATTTATGCACGTATC
Organism: Rhinatrema bivittatum; assembly: GCF_901001135.1. Classification (NCBI taxonomy): domain Eukaryota; kingdom Metazoa; phylum Chordata; class Amphibia; order Gymnophiona; family Rhinatrematidae; genus Rhinatrema; species Rhinatrema bivittatum. The sequence goes on along the minus strand of NC_042620.1, from coordinate 119,022,619 downwards.
TCCTGGTTTTGGCACACACCAGACTTTTAAAATTCACCTTTTACAGCGTAAGTATGGTAAATCTCCTTCCCCGCATCACTAGTGTCCTGAATTCTCCCTGCACTGGGCACTGCAAGCATTCAGCAAGAATAAGGACGGGCAAAAAAGTTCATTTTTTTCTTTCACAAGTATTTGAGGGGCTACTTATGACCATTAATGCTTATGCAGATGGTAGTTCATATTGAACACCTGTTACCACCTACTGTACAAATATACAGATTTCCACATTATTCTGCACTGACAAATTACCAGTTTTAGGGGGATATTTACTAAGCTGGGTAAATGCCTTAATGCAGTGATAACACTCAGTGTTTTCAATATCACCCATTATTTTATCCCTAATATCACAAAAATGGTAACAAGATGCTTTGCATGCAATGGCTTTGAAAATGCATAAGAATATAAGAACCATAATGTATGCCATACTGGGTCAGACCAAGGGTCCATCAAACCCAGTATCCTGTTTCCAATAGTGGCCAATCCAAGTCACAAGTACTGGGCTAGTAGCCAAACATTAGATAGATCCCAAGCTACTAATGCTGGTAACAAGCAGTGGCTATTCCTTATTGAAAAATAGCAGTTTACGGACTTCTCCAGGAACTTAACCAAACCTTTTTTAAACTCAGCTACACTAACTGCCTTGATCACATTCTCTGGCAATGAATTCCAGAGCTTAATTGTGCGTGGAGTGAAAAAATAATCTGATTTGTTTTAAATGTGCTACTTGCGAACTTCATGGAGTGCCACCTATTCCTTCTATTATCTGAAAGAGTGAAAAGCTGATTAACATTTACCATTCAAGTCCTTTCATGATTTTGTAGATCTCTATCATATCCCCCCTCAGCTGACTCTTCTCCAAGCTGAACAGCCCTAACCTCTTTAGTCTTTCCTCGTAGGGGAGCTGTTCCATCCCCTTTATCATTTTGCTTGTCCTTCTCTGTACTTTCTCTAGTGCAATTATATCTTTTTTGAGATGCAGCACCCAGAACTGCACACAGTATTAAAGCTGTGGTCTCACCATGGAGCGATACAGAGGCATTATGACATCCATTCCCTTCCTAATAATTCCTAACATTCTGTTTGCTTTTTTGACTGCCGCAGCACACTGAGCTGACAATTTCAATGTATTATCCACTATGACACCTAAATCTCTTTCCTCCTAATATGGAACCTAAAATCATGTAACTACAGCAAGGGTTACTTTTCCCTGTATGCATCACCTTACACTTGTCCACATTAAATTTCATCTGCCTTTTGGATTATCAATCTTCTAGTCTCACAAGGTCCTCCTGCAGTTTATCACAAACCAGTTGTGATTTAACTACTCTGCATAATTTTGTGTCATCTGCAAATTTGATCACGACACTCATAATATCCCTTTCCAGATCATTTGTAAATATATTAAAAAGCATCGGTCTAAGTACCCTGAGACACACTACTGTTTACCTTTTTCCACTGTGAATGCAGACCATTTAATCCTACTCTGTTTCCTGTCTTTTAACCAGTTTGCAATCCACGAAAAGACATTGCCTCCTATCACATGACTTTTAGTTTTCTTAGAAGCCTCTCATGAGGGACTTTGTCAAACGCCTTCTGAAAATCCAAATAGACTACATCTACCAGTTCACCTTTGTCCACATACTTATTCACCCCTTCAAAAAACATATAGGAGATTTGTGAGGCAAGACTTCCCTTGGGTAAATCCATGATGACTGTGTCCCATTAAATCATGTCTGGCTAAATGATTTTATTCTTTATAACAGTCAGTTTCCATTATTCTTCCCAGCACTGAAGTCAGGCTCACCGGTCTATAGGTTCCTGGATGACATCTGGAACCCATTTTAAATACAAGGGTTTCACTGGCCACATTCCAGTCTTCAGGTTCAATGGATGATTTTAATGCTAGCTTACTAATTACTTGTAATAGTTCTAAAATTTTATTTTTGAGTTCTTTCAGAACCCTGGGGTATACCATCCGGTCCAGGTGTATTACTACTCTTCAGTTTGTCAGTCTGGCTTACTACATCTTCCAGGTTCACCGAGATTTGGTTCAGTTCATCAGAATCATCACCCTTGAAAACTGTCTCTGGAACAAGTATCTCCCCAACATCCTCATCTGTAAACACTGAAGCGATGAATTAATTTACTCTTTCCACAATGAGAAGAAGAAGAATGGCCTTATCTTCCTTAAGTGCCCCTTTAAATCCTCGATGGTCTAATGATCCAACTAACTCCCTTACAGGCTTCCTGCTTCGGATATATTTTTAAAAGTTTTTATTATGAGTTTTTGCTTCTATGGCCAACTTATTTTCAAAGTCTCTCTTAGCCTGTCTTATAAATGTTTTACATTTAACTTGCCAATGCGTATGCTTTTTCTTATTTTCCTCAGATAGACCCTTCTTCCAGTTTTTGAAGGAAGATCTTTTGGCTAAAATAGCCTCTTTCACCTCATCTTTTAACCATGCCAGCAATCGTTTGACCTTCCTTCCACCTTTCTTAATGCGTCGAATACATCTGGACAGAACTTGTAAGATGGTATTTTTTAATAATGTCTATGCCTGTTGCACACTCTTGTTGCTGCACCTTTCACCTTTTATTTTTATTATTTTTCTCATTTTATCAAAGTTTTTCTTTTGAAAGTTTAATGCTAGAGCCATGGATTTACTTAGTGTCCCCCTTCCAGTTATTAATTCAAATTTGATTATGTTATGATAACTATTCCCAAGCAGCCCCACCACCACCATTACCTCTCTCACTATATCCTGAGCCCCATTAAGAATTAGATCTAAAATAGCTCCCTCTCTCATCAGTTTCTGAACCAAATGCTCCATAAAACTGCAATTTATTCCATCCAGGAGCTTTATCTCTTTAGCATTTACTCACTCAATATTGGGGCAGTTGAAATTTCACATTATTGCTGCATTACCAATTTGGTTAGCTTCTCTAATTTCTCTTAGTATTTCATCATCCGTCTCATCATTTTGGCCGGGTAGATGGTTCTCTTGTATGATCTTTATCCTGTTGTACTCTATGCCATCCTGGACATAAAGCCCCTCCCCCCACCACCATCAACATCAAGTTGCTCCTCTCTATCATTGCGATATAATTTGTAACCCGGTATAGCACTATCTCTTTGATTATCCTCCTTCCACTATGTCTCTGAGATGCCAATTAAGTCTGTCTCATCATTCGCTATTAAAAATTCTAACTCTTCCATCTTACTTCTTAGATTTCTGGCATTTCAAAGTGTGTTTTTTTGTTTATATTAACATTCTGCTTTTCAGTTGATAGGGATAATTTGGAATCTTAACTCAGGCGATTCTTTACTTATAGGCACATGGACTACTTTTGCTTTCATTGGAACCTCTCTGTTGGGATGCCCTAACTCTCCTGTTTCATTAGTATCCTTCAAAGATACCGCCCCCTTAACTATGTGCTGCTAAGTGACTGTAGACTTTCCCATTTGTTCTAGTATAAAAGCTGCTCTATCTCCTTTTAAAGGTTAGCACCAGCAGCCTGGTTCTTCCCAGGTTAAAGTGGAGGCTATCCCTTCATTACTAGTAAATTTTATGTAAATAAAATAATGCGGCTTGTCTGAAAAAGCAGAAGCCATGATATTTTCCTGAAAGTTTCAACTCCTTAGTTGTAGCTAACTTTCCCCTGGAACTTTGGGATATTAACACACATCCTGATGCTCTCTGGCAGTTCTTTAAAGGGTCATAACAGCCCGATATATCCCCCCACCACCTCCAGGATTCTTGATAGGCCCCCACCTACCTACCACCCAACCTTTAGTTAAAAAAAAATGTTTAACGTGTGGCGAACACCCCTTCCCCTACCCAATTCCACCCCTTTTCAATAAAATCCTTCTTCCTTCTCCACACCCTCCACCCCAGCAGTAGAGTCCCACATCACATGATAAGGGTATTACTTGTATCATGGCTGACAAACACCATTTTAAATAAAGACAGTGACGACAAGCCCAAAGTCTAGGGGGTGTTCTTGGTCTCACTAGGCTACTAGGTATGCATTGGGGAGGAGTGAGCTAGCATGGGTCAGAGGGTTGGAGGGTTGGCATTTTCTACTGCTGGGGGGGAACTGGGGGGGAGTAATTTATTGTAAAAGGGGCAGACTGGGGGGTAGACATGCAGAGGGCTGCCTCTAGAGGTAGCAGGTGGGTAGACGGAGGACTCACAAGACCTCAAGGGGGGTTTACACATGGTGGTGGTATTGGGTCTATAGGGCCAATAAATTTCACCTGGTGCCTGTATCCTGATTAAGCACAAGCAGAGGTTCACCTACTGCTCCCTGCTTCTCACAGAGCTGCTGTCCACCCTTCACGCTCTGGGTGAAAATGCCCTATTTTCCTGCATCTCTATCATTTCCTTCAGAACTAAGCTGCCACATTCCTTGGCCTCCAGCCCCTGGTGGCTTTATCTCTGATCATATTTTCTGTCTCTATATTTAATAGAGATATAGTTTTCTAATACCCCTTCTGCTGATTGAATGGTAAGGTTTACCTGGGTCTAAGTGATTCCTGTTCTTGATAATGCTGAGATTACTTTATTGCATAAGTGCTTCAGTAAAGACTTTATGCTGGAACACAAAGCAAGTGCCCCTATGCTTCTTTTTAAATTCACTTGACACTTTGGGTCTTGGAGGACAGCCTCCCCCATCACTCCCCTGGAAGAAGAATCCACTAAACTATGCTGAAATAGAGGGATTTGTGAGTCTGTATGTGTGATACTGTCCTGATATCGTTTGGAACTGATCCTGTGAATTTTAAAGTATTCCCCGAGTTCAGGGTTACATAAAAGCAATATAAAAATTCACAGGTTACTAAACCATCACTTAAATCAAAAGAGAACATTAAGTTAACCACCTGTGGGGAAATCATCTTCAGTTTGGATGTTGCAGTTTTGTGAGCATCTATATATGGACTTTGCACTCTCAAGATTGATGCATTCTGATGTTTTATGCTACATATATTTATTTATCATTTCATTTTTATTGATAATTGATTTGTGCTTGTTATGCATGCCTTTTTGATATAATAAGATTATTTAAGAGGTAACTTTGTAACAGCCTGCATATATTTGCTGGCTGTTACACTCATAGGGGTAGAATTTAAAAGGTGCGTGCGGGAGTAGATTTGTTCGCGCAACCCGGCGTGAACAAATCTACTCCCGATTTTATAACATGCATGCGCTGCCGCACGCATGATATAAAATGCAGGGTCAGCACGCACAAGGCTGCGCAAAATCGGCAGCCTGTGCGCACCGAGCAGCGCAGCCATCCTCCGTTCCCTCCGAGGCCGCTCCGAAATTGGAGCGGCCTCGGAGGGAACTTTCTTTCTGGCCCCCCCACCTGCCCCTCCCTTCCCCTATCTAACCCACCCCCCAGCCCTAACTAATTCCCCCCCACACCTTTATTTTACAAGTTACACCTGCCCGAGGCACCAGCTGCTGGCGTGTCATGCTCCGGTTTGGGGGCTGGTCTGGAGGCTGCGGCCACGCCCCCAGAATGCCCCTGGTCCGGAATCATGCCCATGGCCCCACCTCCGGAACGCCCTCCAATGAAGCGCTGACCACGCCACGCCCTCCAAGACGCCCCCGGCATGTCCCCCAGGAAAGCCCCGGGACTTATGTGCGTCCCGGGGCTTGCGTGTGCCATCGAGCATACGCAAGATAGGCTCAGCGCGCGCAGGGGGTGGAAGGGGCAGCTTTTCGGAGGTTATGTGCGTATCTTACACGTGTAACCCTTTGAAAATCTGCCCCATAAGTTACACCAATGTTCAAATTGAATTTACATGTGTAAGTGTAAGATTCGTGGACCCTTGTTTCTGTGGTGAGGTTGACTCAGCCTATAGGAAAGGCCCCATAGGCACTCACCGACAGCTGGTGGAGCTACGCAAGGAAGAGATGGGTCAGGAGCTTTACCTATACCAACCCCTATCCTCTTGGGTTCTGCCCTCAGGTTCTGGGGCCAGCAGGTCTTAAGCGAGAGTCTCTATGGTGGTGGCTTAGTCGTTGGTCCAGGGCTAAGTTAAGTTCAGACGCGGGAGGCAAGCTAGAAGGGTCAATGTCCAGGCAAGGGTCAGTGGCAGGTGCCAGGCAAGAATGGTTAATATGCAGGCTAGGAAGCAAGGAGAAAGACAGGCTGACATAACAGTGCAGGGAGGGAGACTTACTTTCAAGTACAGCAAGTGTGCAAAGCACAGGATCCCCTCATAGCCCCTATCTTCCACTGCATTTCTCATGTTTCTGCTACTGTCTGTAACAAAAAAAAGAAGAAGCAGCTGTTCTGTGTTTCTTGCCCAGCCACCAGCTCTCAGTCATTCCCCTTATTGCCATTAAGATATGGGCCAAAGTTGGGCTCTCATCCATCACCAGTGTGTGCAACACCCTGGGTGTAACCTGCTAGTCTGCTGCTTGCTCTTGCCTCATGTAGCTGCCACCAATGTACCATCAGGTAGAGGTAGTCACCCCTACAAAACTCAGGGGAACATTTTATTTTTCACAAATAACTCTCAAAGACAAACCCTCTAATTTCCATACGTTTTTGCACCTGAAACACAACACTTTGCATTACTATGTACAAAACATTCTCAATGAACATTTGGAGGGTACTTTTCAGAGATTTCTCCAGGAAAAATGGAGTTTTATACACAGAGATGATATTTTACAAAATTGTCCACCTATTCTACATCCATACGTCATGTTGGCATGTAAGTTTACCTGGATTGAGTGGAGGCATTCCAGGGGGAAGAGCTGAGGAAAGGTTTACATTTATGTGCATACCTTTGCATTTTATAAAGTATGTGCATAGAATTTCCCAAAACATTTCTATACCCAATTTAGTAGGTGTAGTTGCATGTGGACAGTTTCAATTGGATAATTATCAAAAGAGAAAGTAAGCCTGTATACAAACACATACATGCGTGCTTACCTTTGAAATCTGCTGTAACTAATCTATAAGAACATAAGAACATAAGAAATTGTCATGCTGGGTCAGACCAAGGGTCGATCAAGCCCAGCATCCTGTTTCCAACAGAGGCCACAAGAACCTGGCAATTACCCAAACACTAAGAAGATCCCATGCTACTGATGCAATTAATAGCAGTGGCTATTCCCTAAGGGGCGGATTTTCAGAGCCCTGCTCGCGTAAATCCGCCCAAAACCGGGCGGATTTACGCGAGCAGGGCCCTGCGCGCCGGGAAGCCTATTTTACATAGGCCTCCCGGTGCGCGCAGAGCCCCGGGACTCGCGTAAGTCCCGGGGTTCTCCGAGGGGGGCGTGTCGGGGGGCGGGCCCGGTCGTCGCGGCGTTTCGGGGGCGTGTCGGCAGCGTTTTGGGGGCGGGTACGGGGCGTGGCTACGGTCCGGGGGCGTGGCCGCGCCCTCCGTACCCGCCCCCAGGTCGCGGCCCGGCGCGCAGGAGGCCCGCTGGCGCGCGGGGATTTACGCCCCCCGACAAAGGTAGGATGGGGGTTTAGACAGGGCCGGGCGGGTGGGTTAGGTAGGGGAAGGGAGGGGAAGGTGAGGGGAGGGCAAAGGAAAGTTCCCTTCTAGGCCGCTCCGATTTCGGAGCGGCCTAGGAGGGAACGGGGGTAGGCTGCGCGGCTCGGCGCGCGCAGGCTATACGAAATCGATAGCCTTGCGCGCGCCGATCCAGGATTTTAGCCGATACGCGCGACTACGCGCATATCTACTAAAATCCAGCGTACTTTTGTTTGCGCCTGGAGCGCAAACAAAAGTAGGCTGTTCGCGCTCGTCTGAAAATCTACCCCTAAGGGGCGGATTTTCAGAGCCCTGCTCGCGTAAATCCGCCCAAAACCGGGCGGATTTACGCGAGCAGGGCCCTGCGCGCCGGTGAGCCTATTTTACATAGGCTCACCGGCGCGCGCAGAACCCCGGGACTCGCGTAAGTCCCGGGGTTTTCGGAGTGGGCGTGTCGGGAGGCGTGTCGGGGGCGGGGCCGGAGCGTGCGGCGTTGCGGGGGCGTGTCGGCAGCGTTTTGGGGGCGGGTACGGGGGCGTGGCTACGGCCCGGGGGCGTGGCTGCGCCCTCCGTACCCGCCCCCAGGTCGCGGCCCGGCGCGCAGGAGGCCCGCTGGCGCGCGGGGATTTACGCCTCCCTCTGGGAGGCGTAAATCCCCCGACAAAGGTAGGATGGGGGTTTAGACAGGGCCGGGCGGGTGGGTTAGGTAGGGGAAGGGAGGGGAAGGTGAGGGGAGGGCAAAGGAAAGTTCCCTTCTAGGCCGCTCCGATTTCGGAGCGGCCTAGGAGGGAACGGGGGTAGGCTGCGCGGCTCGGCGCGCGCAGGCTATACGAAATCGATAGCCTTGCGCGCGCCGATCCAGGATTTTAGCCGATACGCGCGACTACGCGCGTATCTACTAAAATCCAGCGTACTTTTGTTTGCGCCTGGAGCGCAAACAAAAGTAGGCTGTTCGCGCTCGTCTGAAAATCTACCCCTAAGTGAACTTGATTAATAGCCGTTAATGGACTTCTCCTCCAAGAACATATCCAAACCTTTTTTGAACCCAGCTACACTAACTGCACTAACCACATCCTCTGGTAATAAATTCCAGAGCTTTATTGTGCGTTGAGTGAAAAAGAATTTTCTCCGATTAGTCTTAAATGTGCTACTTGCTAACTTCATGAAATGCCCCCTAGTCCTTCTATTATTTGAAAGTGTAAATAACCAAGTCACATCTACTCATTCAAGACCTTTCATGATCTTAAAGACCTCTATCATATCCCCCCTCAGCCATCTCTTCTCCAAGCTGAACAGCCCTAACCTCTTCAGCATTTCTTCATAGGGGAGCTGTTCCATCCCCTTTATCATTTTGGTTGCCCTACTCTGTACCTTCTCCATCGCAACTATATCTTTTTTGAGATGCGGCAACCAGAATTGTACACAGTATTCCAGGTGCGGTCTCACCATGGAGCGATATAGAGGCATTATTACATTTTCCGTTTTATTAACCATTCCCTTCCTAATAATTCCTAACATTCTGTTTGCTTTTTTGACTGCTGCAGCACACTGAGCCGACGATTTTAAAGAATTATCCACTTTGATGCCTAGATCTTTTTCCTGGGTGGTAGCTCCTAATATGGAACCTAACATCGTGTAACTACAGCAAGGGTTAATTTTCCCTATATGCAACACCTTGCACTTGTCCACATTCAATATTTATTGAATCCAAGATTCAATAAATCCAGGTAATATAAATATTTGATAACCTGGATTTATTGAATCTTTGCTGTTTAATTGCTTGTTTAACTTTTTGGGATGCAGTGCTTGAGATCACTGGAAAATATTCAGGGCTGCTGATTTCTAAAATGGGCAGACTCATATTACTGGGTGTCGATGATCTTGTTTCTCACCGGGGTGCAGGGGGGAGGGAAGCAATTTCTATATTTAACTCTCCAAGTTGCATGTAAATGCACTCTAATACACTGGATGGGGAGCGACGTGCCTACCATTGACCTTTGATTTCTTAAAATGGCATTTCAGTTGCAGATGGAGTGGTTGGACTCTAAAATGGGGTCACACAGATTTGGAGTTTCATATTGTGAATGCTGGAAATCCTTTTTTGCTCACCTGTCTCCAACGCTTAGGGATGGTCTTATAGCTATGGGATATTCCGATCAATGGAGTGGGTCTTCGGTGAACATATCTCAGGGAGGAAGTTGAGTTCTGTGCTCCTCTGTGGGGCGTTTTAGGGTAATGATCCTTCCTATCAGTTTCAGTTTGTGAATTCACTCTTAGCTTTATGTTGCAGGCTCTCTCATTCCCGCGATGGCTGATTTGGTTCAGTTTCTAGGGGGTGGGAAGGGTGGGGGATAGAGGCTGGGTAAGTATAAGGAGAAAGGAGTGTGTATGGTCTTATGTCTGTTTCTTGTGTTTGAGGTGAGCGGGGGGATATTTGTAGGGCATAAAATGGAAAGGAAGAGTAGTTCTCTGTTTCTGTTAACTTTTTTGGCAAACAAGGGGATGTTTTTTATATATTTACTCTGTTACATTGTCTGTTTATCCCTTCAAAGTGGAATCTTCTCTATTCCTTTTTCTAAAAAATCATTTTGCATTAAAAAAAAACTGTAAAGAAATTGGATTTATTGAATATTTACCATATGTATGTCCACTTATTCATCTGAAATAAAATTCTCAGTATCATATCTTATAAAACAATGCTAAGTAAAATATTTTTCATGTATAACTTGGGGTGAACGGGTGGTTAAGCTAGTAAATATACTACAAGACCAAGCTGTTCATTAGCCCAGAATATAGTTATTTAGTAACCACATATAGCCCCTAGTGATTCTGGCTATTCTGCAAATGTTCTGTAAAATATTACAGAAAATTATTTTTATCAGAGAAAAAAAATCTGTGTGCACAATATGTGGAGAATTTCTTGATGGGATGAGCAAGCCGATGCTTGATGTTGATAAAATTTTAAGGGCCACGTCTTAATGCACTATTAAATCCTTGCAACAGAACACATTTTCAATTAGACAAGACAAAATTAAATATAGGCCTCAGTCAATGACATCAACTACTGCTAAATTATCACTTATAGCCCTAGAAGTAGGAAAATTATCTTCTGCTCTTCAGGTAAAACCTAGTGACTGATCCAAACAGCATCCCTGAAAGTAGCTCTAAGGAAGCTGTATCTTGCTGCCTTAGTCAAAAAGTAACTGCCTACGGATGGCAGTGATATGGGAGAAAAAAATATTAACTAAACCTCTGGAAATGTTAGTTTTGCAAGATATGACTGTTTGGATAAGTCTATAACAAGATTATAATATGGCAAAGATATTCAGATACTTCAAAGGTATAAATAATAGGCATGGTATCCCCAAAAACTTTGCTGTGAGTTTAGTTTCATTTTGGGGGTGGGTTGTTTTGGGTCCACTCCTGGATCATATTTTTTTAAAAAATGTTTTTGAACCCTGAACCTGCCCCCAACCTTCCCTTTTAGTAAAATATTGAAACACCCCCCCCCACACACACACACACACACACACACACATCAGCTGAACACCCTTGCCCACCCTCCCAAGCCCCCCAGGACTCACCAGTACTGCCATGATGGTCTAGTGGGGGGGTGCTGTCTTATGATAGGGTCTGCCCAATGGCACTGGTAACCCCTGTCACAAGATAAGGGAAAAGGGCAGCTGGCACTATTTTGAATATGGGCAGCCACCAGACTGAGAGCGGAAGGACACACTTGGGCTCCCACTAGACCACCAGAGCAGTATTGGTGAGTTTTTTTTTGGGGGGGTGAGGATGGGCAAGAGTGTTCAACTTGTGGAGGGCTTCACTATTTTAATAAATGGGAAGGGTTAGGGTGGCTTTGGATTTGTTTGTTTTTTAATTAAATAACATTTTGCTTTTGGGGCCCTCCCCACTAAATCAAAAATAATAGGAAAAAAAACTCACAACATTTTGTGGGTTTTTTCTATTGTTTAGAGTCATGAAATGAAATAGGAAATATCATTGATATTTCCTATTTTGTTTCTAACAACTGCACACCCCTAAAAAATAATGCCAAGGAAGCACATCTTTTTCAGTGGAAAGGATATTTTAGAACAAGAGATGATGATATGAGGCTCCAAATGGGGTAAATTTGGTAGCAACATCAGAAAATGTTACTTTACAGAAAGGGAGGTGGATGTATGGAACAAACTTTCAGTGAAAGCAATGGAGGGAAAAACTAACAAAATGTAAGAAAACATGGGATAAGTACGAACAAGGCTGTAATGTATCAAACTGTGGAAAATGTGAAGGGATCTGAATACTTTCTGAATACACTGTATGTATATGAGAGTGAAATCTAAAATCTAATCATGAAGGGACAGAATCTCAATATAAATCCTGCACCTCCAGTTCTGTAACACAGTCTGCATTCACAGAAAATCCCCCCCAACAATGGACCTAGGATATTGACCTTTACAATTCACCATACAAAAAAAAAAAAAAAAAACCTTTCAAATCTGTTGTCATCTGACTGATGATGGTAAGAAGTCACACTATTCTGCAATCTGCTCATATAGAACCTGCAGTGTCAAAACCCCGTGAACTGTTTCCTATTGTAAGTTTGCTGACACAAGCTTTTATTATAAATCAGACTGCTCCTATTTGTGAAAGTTTTGCACACTTTTTTTCATAACAAAGTGGTGAAGCTGAGTTCCCACTTTAGTGCGGATGATAATCCGATACAAACAATTACGAATGATACTGATATGCTATTGGATTCTTTCTCTTCTACTACAACCACGGAAATTGAGGCAATGATTGGGAGGATGAATATCAACTTCTGCCCTAATACTTGCTCAACGGCACATAGGAAGGGACTATGTTCTGTTCTGAGCTGAGAAGTTACATTGTTTCTTTTATTTATTTGTCTTTAACAGAAGATAAAAATACCAGATCAACTCAAAATTGCCTCAGTACATCCTGTACTTAAAAACTCAAGTGTAGATCCCACACTTCTTGAGAATTATTGATTTGTTTTTTCCCTTCCCTTTCTCACAAAAGGTACTGGGAAAAATAGTATTGTGGTAGTTACAAGATTTTATTGATGAAAATAAATTGCTTGGTGATAGTTTGAATTTTGCTCAGCCCATAGCACAGAACTTTTGCTTCTTTCATGTTTTGATGTTTTTTCGCCATGGATTTGATTCTGATACCCATTATTTTTTTATTCCTTCTTGATAGCTCTTCTGCTTTCGACACATTGAACCATTGCATACTTCTTGAATGTCAAAGCATTAGTGATGCCTCAATGAGTCTCCTCCTTTATTCTTAATTGCTATCAGAGGATTTCTCTAGGATCCACTAAATCAACTTCCTTCCCATTGTTGCGCTCGGGGTGAACCCTTGTCCCGAGGCAGTGGAGAACTGCTTCCTGGTAGGGACCAGGAGGCAACTGCCCCCAGGGGGCAGAGCACTGGAGGAGACAGAGGCTAGGAAGAGCTTCACCACTGGAAGCCCGAGGTCCCCCCCAGGAGGAGCCCATAGGGACCCGGGCCGCTTGGACTTGTGGGCCTCGCAGGATCTCCTGGGAGAGTGGAAGTCCGGCGTGCTCACGGACAGAGGGGGAGCACGGTCAAGTTCGAGACTGGAGGTCAGGTGGAACAAGGAGGGCCAGAATAGCATAGGCGATGACAAGGCTAGGAACAGAGCCAAAATCTGGAGACGAGGTCAAACAGGCAGAGGTCAGAGTCCAGGAGTCAGTCCAAGGAATGGTCAACAAAGCAGAGGTCAGATACCGGAGGTCAGACGAGGTCACAGGCAAGCTGAGGTCAGAAGGCAGGCAGCAGGCAGACAAGTTGAGTAGCAGGCTGGAGTCAGGAGGCAGGTAGCAGACGGACGAGTCAAGCAACAGGCTGGAGTCAGGAGGCAGGTAGCAGATGGACGAGTCGAGTAGCAGTCTGGAGTCAGGAGGCAGGTAGCAGACGGATGAGTCGAGTAGCAGGCTGGAGGCAGGTAGCAGACAGACGAATCGAGTAGCAGGTTAAAGTCACAAGGCAGGCAGCAGGCAGGCAGGTCAAGAAGCAAAAAGAGGTCAGTACCAGAGAGGCAGTCCGGGGTACTATCTGGGTAGACGAACAGGAACAGGAGAAAGCTGGAACTAGGAAGCAGGAACAAGGCAGGAACAGAATTGGAACAGAAGGATCCCGGAATGAGACTTGGAACAAGACAGGAACAAGTACAAGCGCGGAGAGTAACTAGAATAAGCCGACCCAATTGCCAAGGCAAGGAAGTGCAGGCAGGGACTTCCTTATAACAGGCTCTCAATCAGGGCTCGCCGCGAAGCTAAGACCTACCCTTGGCCCTACAAGAGGCGCGTAAGGGGCATGGCCGACAGCACCGAAGATGCCGAGCTCCGGCATGAGGCCTGGTGCGCAGTAGAAGGCCCGGTGACCACCGCCGCAGGACGCCAGGACCTGGAAGTGCTAGCAGCTGCTGCTAGGGAGGCCGACCCGGGACCTGCCGTGGGACCATAAAGGTGAGCAGGCCCGTCCATGGGACGGGCGCGAATGGGGCACGTAACACCCACTGTGCAATGATGTCCCTCAGCACTTTGCCCTGTCAGCAATATTATTTAACATCTGCATTTCTCCATTCTGTAAAGTTCTAGCTAGTTTGGATGTTGGATTTAAACTTTAAAACCAAGGCAAAAGGATCACCGAGTAGAAACAAAAATCAAATCCACAAAGCAAAATCTACTCATTTTGTGGTGGATGCCACATTAATTCAAATATGATCATCATAAAAAGTCCATGGCATGCATGAACAATATGAAATTCATATCTTTAAGTACAAATAGCAGTAATAATCATTAAATATATGAATTTCATATTATGCATGCAAGCCATGGACATTTTATGATGATCATGTTTGAATTAATGTGGCGTCAGCCACAAAGTGAGTAGATTTTGCTTTGTGGATTTAAATGTTAAGCAGATTATATTCAATTTTATTTTCCAGTCAGTTCATCTATTGAAGATACTTTAAAAAGACTATCACACTGCCTTTCAACTATTAATTCTTGGCTGACATTCAATAAGCTAGTCTTAAACAGATATTATTTTGCTGGCCAATTTTCCTAAGTTAAGCATTGACATAACAATTGATTTTGATGGAATTCAAATTTCAGTGAAGTAACAGATCCAAAATCTTGATGTCATTGTAGACCCTAGTCTATCTCTTTGTCCACATATCAAATCTGTTAAGAATTTGTTCTATAAACTTTACTTATTATGTAATGTTAAACCTTTTCTCAGCAAATTTAATTTTCGGCCTGAAGGGCAAACAATAATAGCCTCCTCAATCAATTATTGCAGTTCCCTGTACATTGGGCTTCCTTAATCCTCCATTTGTGCTTTACAGTTGATATAGAATGCTGCAGCTATAATGATGGTGAATGTTCATATCACTCCTACATTGTTTAAGCTGCACTGGCTCCCTGTCCTATGGAGAATCTTTAAAATTCTTATCATAATTTTTAAAGCTATTAATGGCTTAGTGCCATCTTGTTTCAACTCAGCTCTTCAAATCTATCGGCCTCCTCAACATTTATGCTCATCCCAGTGTCATTTAATGCCTTCAATAAAACTTCCTGAATCTAGAGAACAATTGTTTTGTGTTGCAGGCCCTCAGTTATGGAATGATTTGCCAGAGACAATAAAATTTGCTTCAACTATTGTCCAGTTTAGGAAGTTCCTTAAGACCTGGCTATTTTCTCAAGCATTCGAGAACTTGTAGTAATTTCATTCTCTTGGCAATATGTTATCTAATTGCAGAAGAATGTTAATGATTATCTTGCACTACATGAGAGCAGGAACAGAACAGAATTAACTTTAATAACATGTGAATTAGACTATTTCATTATTAGATGACCTGGACATCTCCCTGTGGGGTTAGGCAAGCTTGATTGTTAAGATATGTTTGTTATTAGTATGTTAATTGAGATTATGACTGTTTTTATGTAACCTGAGAAGAACTGGTGATTTAGCAGGATAGAAGTTTTTCAATAAATAACTAACTGCAGCACAAACATTTTTCACTGCCAGATGCTTTGTAAAGTAACACAAAACTCTAACAAAAAGAAACTTAGAAACTATTTAGCAAACCTGCCATACCATAACAGCACTAACTCACAGGACTCAAACAGTAACAACCCAACGTATGAAGAGGCAGCACTGGAAATATTACACCAGGCCCTAACATATCAATAAACCTATTAGGAAAACAGAATATGTCAGTCTGCTATAGATCCCTACATAGAAACTACACACTAGCAGAATACCTCACTTCAGTTGCACATGCAGAACACAGATAGACCCTCACCAAATAGAATAAACAACCCATAATGTATAATTAGAAATGTACAGAGTAAAACTGAATTGGAAACCACAAGAAGCCAGATTCTGTATGCAGTCAACAATGGAAAAACAGAAACATCACTATTCCTCATAAAACATCAAACAACAAAATCAAGAAATATAAAGAATCAACCCTATTAATATAAAGAATAAATATTTCAAAACATTTAACAAATAGAATAGCATCCAATAATTAAAAATTAATATTAAAATATTTCAAAATAGCAGACACGTTAAAAAACATCTAATAATGAAAACTAATAAGGATTTTTAAAAATTCTTCCACTCTCCATACCTGGGAACTTTTGATTTCCAGTCACCCTGAGATTTTCCTGGATTAGTAGGTGAGAGGGAGGGTGCACAAACTTTATCCTCTCTCTCAAACACACACTCTAATACACCTGCTTACTCACTGGCTCTCTCCACCTCACACACATGCACAAGCTTTCTCATACTCAATGGCTCTCTCTCCCTCACATACATAAACACACACTCTCTCTCTCACACAACACACACACACATGCACAGGCACTCTCTCTCTCTTACACAAACCTACACATAGGTGCTCTCTCCCTCTCTCCCTCTCATCCACACATACACAAGTCACACACTCTCTCTCTCTTTCTCTCTCACACACACATATGCACCAGGATCTTTCACTCACACAGGCTCTCTCTCACACACATACAGGGTCCCTCTCACAAACACACACACACAGGCTTGCCTTCTCTCTCTCTCGCTCTCTCATACAAACAGGCTCTATCTCTCTCTGACACACATATGCAGGCTCACTCGCTCTCTCTTTCGCTCTCTCTCACATATATGCACACAGGGTCTCCCTCACATACACAGGCTCTCTCTCTATCTCACACACATAGGCTCTCTCATACACACATACACACATGCTCACACTCCCTTTCTCGCACACACACATAGGCTCTTTCTCACACACACACATGGTCACTCTCTCTCTCTCTCTCTCTCTCTCACTCATACACACAAGGTCTGTCACATATAGAGGTTCAATCTCTCAAACACACACACTCAAGGCCTTCTCCTTTCTTCTGGTCATATACAACCAGCCTCACTATCCCTCTCCTTGGGCTGCCAAGGGATAGGATCTGTAGCAGCCCCGATGAGTTTAGTCTTCAGCCACCATTGGATGGGTTCACAGTGGTCTTGCCAAGTTTAGTCTTTAGCTGCTCTAGGATGCAGTCCCTCTTCTGTCCCTCCTGCATCACATGAACTTTGAAAGAAGAGGTGCCTGTATTGAAAGAAGAGGTGCCTGTATTGTCCATGCAATAGCCAATAGTTGGCATTGCATCCCCATCTGAAAATGGGATAGCAAAGGGGGTGGCAAGCCATTTCTTTGGGGTGCACTTGTCACCAATGTTCAGTCTAATTTTTGAAAGGCTATCAGGTTAATTTTCAAAGGAATTATACATGTAAATGTAACATGCTATCATAATTTTCAAAATCCACTTAACATGGGTAACATGCATTTACACATGTAAAACAGCATTAAGGAAGTAATTTTCAATCAAGTTATGTATGTAAATGTAACATACTGTTATGGTCCCGGGCTGTGGCCCGGTCCCTCCACCTACCTCGGGGACGGCCCGGGCCATTTCAGGGGTTCCTCAGGCGTGTAGGCCCTCCAGCGCGTCTCTCCCTCCTCGGGAGAGACGCCGATGGTCCGGCGCGGCTGGCCCCACCCCCTGACGTGCGCACGCGGGGAGGAGCTCCATTTAAAGGGGCCAGCACGGGAAAACCTCAGTCCTGCCGCAGGTGACATCAGACGCCCTCAGGGTATAAGTACCCTGCATCCAGACCACTCCAGTGCCTTGCAACGAGGTTCTTCAGGGTTCCTGACTGCTAGTTGCTGCGTATTGGTGATTGCTTCCTGTCTTCGACCCGGCTTGCCTCCTGACTCGTCTCCTGCTTCCGTCCCCTGGTTCTGGTATCTACTTTTGACCTTTGGCTTTCGACCCGGCTTCATTCCACGACTTCGTCTCCAGCTTCAGTCCCTGGCTTGGCTTCGCTTCTGACTTCTGGTTCTGACTCCGGCTCCGTCCTTGACTCCGTCTCCTGCTTCATCCCTGGCTTGGTTTGGATCTCTGACTCCCGGCCTCCGACCCGGTTTTGTTCCTGGACTCCACCTTCGGCTTCCTCCGCACCTCAGGTACTCGGTGCTCCCTGGCCCAGATGATTCGCCTAAGTCCCAGCGGCCGGACTCCTACGGGCTCCTCCTGGGGGAGTACCGGCTTCCAGGGTGAAGACCCTCCAGCCACCCGGGCCCAACCATCGTCCGTCTCTTCAGCCACTGCCAAGGGTCCTTGGTTGCATAGGACTCCACCTAGTCCAAGGGGGACCTCTGACTTCCAGCAACAAAGCCTTCCCTGAGTCTCTTCCGAGCCGCCTCCCGGCTGGGACGCATCCTGTGGTCATCCATAGCATACCATCCTCTGTCCCAACCGGCCCAAGGGTCCACAACCGTAACACATACTATCATAGCAATTTTCAAAAGCCCATTTATACATAGGGACGGTAATTTTCAAACCTATGTGCAGGCACTTTCAGGCATGTGTGCATTGCATGTTCCTATATACACCACCATTTTCTAACTTGTAATCATATATGCATACATGTTATAAAATAGCCTGGCCGCACACCTATGTGCACCCAGTTTTAAATGGCTGTGCCCTTATGCACATAAATCCCACTTCTATCGTGTAAGTTAGGGAATTTTAAAAGGGGAGCACATCCATGCCATTGCCAATTCCATCAGTTCATCCAGTTAACAGCTAGATCCTCCAAACCACCATGGTTTGGTAGTCTGACTCTCCCCAGTAGAGATGTGAATCGTGTGATCGATCGTCTTAACGATCGATTTTGGTTGGGGGGGGAGGGAATCGGATCGTCACGGTTTTGTTTTTTTAAATATCGTGTAAATCGTAAATCGGGGGAGGGCGGGAAAACCGGCACACTAAAACAACCCTAAAACCCACCCCGACCCTTTAAAATAAATCCCCCACCCTCCCGAACACCCCCAAAATGTCTTAAATTACCTGGGGTCCAGTGGGGGGGTCCCGGTGTGATGTTCCACTCTCGGGCCATGGGTGCATTGATAGAAATGGCGCCGACGCTACCTTTGTCCTGTCATATGACAGAGCAAAGGTAGCGCCGGCGCCATTTTGGTTCCTGTCCCCCGACGTCACGAGCATAGGAGATCGCTCCCGGACCCCCGCTGGACCCCCAGGGACTTTTGGCCAGCTTGGGGGGCCTCCTGACCCCCACAAGACTTGCCAAAAGTCCAGCGGGGGTCCGGGAACGACCTCCTGCACTCGAATCATGTTGCCGTAATGCAAAATGGCGCCGGCCATGCGGCTGGCGCCATTTTAAATATGGCAATATGGCCATACGGCCGGCGCCATTTTGCAACGAGTATTGCAAAATGGCGCCGGCTGTATGGCCATATTGCCGTATTGCAAAATGGCGCTGGCCGTATGGCCGCATGGCCTGCGCCATTTTGCATTACGGCAACATGAATCGAGTGCAGGAGGTCATTCCCGGACCCCCGCTGGACTTTTGGCAAGTCTTGTGGGGGTCAGGAGGCTCCCCCAAGCTGGCCAAAAGTCCCTGGGGGTCCAGCGGGGGTCCGGGAGCGATCTCCTATGCTCGTGACGTCGGGGGACAGGAACCAAAATGGCGCCGGCGCTACCTTTGCCCTGTCATATGACAGGGCAAAGGTAGCGCCGGCGCCATTTCTATCAACGCACCCGTGGCCCGAGAGTGGAACATCACACCGGGACCCCCCCACTGGACCCCAGGTAATTTAAGACATTTTGGGCGGGTTCGGGAGGGTGGGGGATTTATTTTAAAGGGTTGGGGGTGGGTTTTAGGGTTGTTTTAGTGTGCCGGTTTTCCCGCCCTCCCCCTTCCCCTCCCCTTCCCCCGATTTACGATTCTTGACGATAAATCGGGGGAATTCCTATTATATATCGCCTCTAATGATTTTTGACGATTTAAAATATATTGGACGATATTTTAAATCGTCAAAAAACGATTCACATCCCTACTCCCCAGTTACCCCAGACCCTTTAAATAAACCCCTGAGAAATGGCTCTGTTTAATTTTAAATTTACACTTCATCCCTAGCGGAAGCAAACATATGCACCACTGGACCTGGTGCATAAGTATTATGCACACATTTCTTGGACATGACCCCAAACATTCATGCCCTGTCCCTTTTTGAAAACTTTGGTGATGTGTGCACAGTGGGAGATGCATGCATATCTGGGCAGCTTTTAAAATTTGGTAAATGCACGTGTGCAATTGTGCATGCATCCCCCAATTGAAGCATGTGCCAGGTTTTTAAAAGTCACCTTTTAAAGTACACTTAACATGGATAAAATCTATTGACAATTGTATGGCATATATTGTAGAAAGTTTCAAAAGGCCACTTACACACATAAAGTACATTGACACATGTAATACCCAGTTTTAAGCATGTAAATTCTTTTGAAAATTACCCCTAAGCATGTAAAAGCTTTTGAAAATCATACCCATTAAGGTAGATTTTAAAAGCCTTGTGTGCCCAACTTGTGCATGTATCTTCTGGTTTTGGTGCATGCTGAGCTTTTAAAATTCACCTTATACTTATTAAAATAAAAAGTATGAACATAAATAAAAACATTTCTCAGACCCTCCCCCTCCCAGAATGCCTCTCCCGAATATCGGCAAAATAGCACATACAGGTCTTCTATGCACACTTCTACCCGCATATTGGATAAGCTATTTTATAAGAGGCATTCAATAATTTTTATATTTTTTATTTTTTTATGATTTTCACTGTGCCATAATTGTACAACACATTATTTGCTCTTTCAGTTTGAACCATCATTACATCCATGCTGAGGTTACTTCTGTTTTTTTCATTTTACAGCATATGTGGGTCTTCTCTAATCATTACTCTGTGACAGTCTTTTTGTTAATTTTTGTGTTGCATATTAAAATCAAAGAACTTCCCTTTATTTGTTATGGGAGGCAAAAATGCCACAATTTTTGTTATTTTTTATATATTGCATATCAAAGCTAAACTCAAAGATTAAAGCACTTCCCTGTATTTCTTGATGGAAGATGAAACTGTCGACATGAGAAGGTACAGAGAAGGGAAACCAAAATGATAAAGGAAATGGAACAGCTCCTCTATGAGGAAAGGCTAAAGAGGTTAGGACTGTTCAGCTTGGAGAAGAGATGGCTGAGGGGGAATATGATAGAGGTCTTAAAAATCATGAGAGGTCTAGAATGGGTAAATGTGAATGTTGGAATCTGTGGGAGGAAGCGCTAGGGAGGACTCCCGATTCTGGGGAGATGTGTGCCCTTGGATCATGATGCAACTGCAGAGAGGAGCTCAGTGGAAGAGCCGCGGCAGGCAAGACATGTCCAAGCATGGGAGAAGCAAACTGACCACAGCCCTAACCTCCGCCGAACCTGCACACACCGGAAGAGACCCAGCAACGCAATGCTGGTCTCTGGGGTAGCCTTCCGGCCACTCGATAGCCCTTTCGGACCAGCCACTGGGTAGCGGCAGATGCAGCAGGACGGACAGAGGTCAAGGAAGGCGATGGTATTGGAGCATGGAACAAGACGGGACCTTGGCCTTGGACTAGGCTGAAGACTTGAACAAGACGAGGAAGCTCGGAGGCTCAGATAAGTCAAAGACATGTGGAGCTTGGGACTCAGACAAGACGAGGACACTTGGAGTTTCAGACGAGACGAGGACACTTGGTACTTGGAAGCTCAGATGAGACGAAGACGCTTGGTACTTGGAAGCTCAGACGAGATGAGGACATGAGGAAACTTGGAACTCGGGCTAGACAAGGACATGAGGAGCTTGGAACTTAGAACTCAAACTCAGATGAGATGAGGACAAAAGTAGCTTGGAACTCAGACGAGACAAAGACATGAGGTGTCTTGGAACTCAGATGTAAGACGCTCAGACGTGGATTGAAACTCAGAGGTGGATTCTAGGAATCATATGCAGCTCCTGGGTACATGGCGACCACATCAAGGATGTGCAGTTGAGTGTCACAGACCACGTACACATTGATGGAGTGGAAGACTTATTGCAGTAGATGTCCTCTCTGCCACAGGATGGGATGATGGCTACGTGAGTGCAGTCAATAGCTTCCACAACATTTGGAATGTTCACAATGGCATAAAATCCTCGCTTCAAGTCCAGCAAGTCCTGCCTTTGATAAGGGAATCTTATATAATGATTAATGTGGCTATGTACAGCTATTATAACCTGGCCCAGACAGCAGGAAAAAGACATTTGGGACATTCCCCTGATGACTCCGACTGTTGTTTGAAATGAACTAGATGCCATTAAATGCAGGGCTCACAATAGTTCGGTGAGGCCTGGTATAGCATGGGACTTTTCTATGACCAGATCCAGATCCCCTCTGAGTTCTTGATATAATTCCATGATAGTCTGAGAGCTGAGGCAATACCTCATAACTATGTGGTTCTCTGGCATCCCCAGCAATGTGGTGCTGGGAAGAAAGATGCGCTCCCTGTACCGCCTGCATACCCTCCTGCATGGCAAGCCCTGCCGTGGGCCAGGGCGCTCTACCAGCAGGTATTGTGACTCTGGTTCCAGTACGAGTGCTTCCCTAGGAGACAGTTGAACCTCCTTTGCCTTTTGTTGTAGTTGTTGTTGTTGTTGAGCAGCTTGAAGCAGCCAGTATGCCACTACTAGTACACTTCCCCCTAACATTGTAGCTTTAGGAAGACAGGGCAGGTAAGAAAAGGTGTTTTTAATTGGCTCGCTAGGGCCTTGTAGGTGTGTCAGAGAGAAGGGCTCATTTTATCGGGTGTGATAATTACCGCTATGTGCAATAAAAACTTTTTTGCCCCCCCCTACAGCAAAACAAAGAGGTGTTATTTCCCACATTAAATCCGGCATTAGTATGAGATATACCGCAAAATGTGATAGGAGTCCTTCTTTTGCAAAATTTTCTTGATTTGCATATTCATTATCATATTTAAATACTATTTATTTATTTATTTATTTATAAGCTTTTATATACCGTATTCGTAGGAACATCATATTGGTTTACAAGGAACTTAACACAATACATGGTGCATGGTAACTTGGAAGAAGAGATGTCAAAGGAACATGATATAATAGAGAATATACAGTAATAATACAATAATAATAATAGAGACGATACAATATAGAATTATTGGGGTAATTAACATTAATAAATACTAATGCACACTGCAGTAATTATCGCACATTTATCACATTCTAGAACTATTTAGCGCGCCATGTTGCTCTAATGCGGCTTGATGAATGACCCAGTAAATTATTTATCGTTATATTTTACCATAATATTTAAAATACTGTAGCTTTCCATAAACTGCTTGAGCAAACTGCTATATAGAAAAGGCTCCTGCCATTCCAAGATGTTTATTTTCTCTATGTTTGCTGACAAGTCTGTAAAAATATTAAGACTGCAATGCAAACATCGATCAAAAACATAACCTGGCTAGAGGCAGGAGCTCATTTATTAATTTTCTTACTCACTGTTGATACACCATCCTGCAAAATTAGTTTGAAGCCAAACTAATGTGTTCTACAGTACAGTCAAATGTAAATCTTAAAAATAGCTAGCTGCAGAGCTGTTTGTATTTGCCTATGGCAATGCTGTACTATTTAATAGCTCAGAAGTAATATTATGGTTTGTTTTAAATGTTGATTGGCCTATTTACTGTACAGAACATTTGACTACTGTATTTTTTCATCTTAATCTTTTTAGATGGAAATTGTATATTTGTGCCCAAGATACAGCCCCCTTCAGAATACTACAGTCTACAGAGCAATCAGTGGATTTAAAGATGGAGAGACAGATGGACAAAGAGTTGGTTGTTAGGCTCAATACTGCCTTATCCAGAAGCATGGAAATGGGAACATTTCAGGAGATAGTCAGGGCTTTAGCATTTCCTAAAAAGGCTAAAACAATGTTTGACTGAATTTTCCCAATATTTGCCCTTTGCTACAAAAAACCCCATTTGGTTTGTACATAAGTTATGGCAAAACATAAGAGGGATGCAGAACTGACTGTGTATCAAGCACAATGCAAGATAGATAAGGGAAGAGGGACCTTATGGAACACCTGTCAGCCTTTTAAAATTAAAAATACAATAATGGGGTTAAAGTAGAACAAGTCTGAAACTTCTGTTAATTCAATCCCCTTTTGTGTCTGGTACCATATGTCCAGTATAAGCGCATGTATTTTTCTGTAAAATTAAAAAAACAAATTAAGTTTTATTTTTAGCACTTCTGAGGGCTCTTGCTGTCTTCCAATGGCAGGTTTGTTTATAGTCTAAAACTAGGGCTCTGGCATCTGGAACAGAGCTGGGCACACTGAATTATAGCATTAGAAATAATAACTGGTAAATTAGTCAGTGCAATACAATGTGGACTGATGAGTCTGGTAATCCTGTTCAGCGGTGGAGGTGAATTAAGAACCATGAAGTGTTATGTTCGTGGACCCTTGGGCTGGTTAGGACAGAAGACGAAGTGCTGTAGAAGTCTACTTTAGTTGTCCCAACCAGGAGGCGGTTCGGAGGTTCGAAGCAGGCTGAGACCCAGGACTTATGGTGGAGCCCTATGCGACCAAGGACTCGGTACCCCGTGGGCGGACGGACGAAGAGGGAGCTTGAAGATTGAAAAATCTTCACCCTGGAAACCAGCGCTCTCCCGGGAGAAGCCCTTAAGAGCCTGGTCGCTGGGACTTAGGAGATTCACCCTGGAAGCCGAAGTCCCCCCAGGAGGAGCCCGTAGGGGCCCGGCCGCTGGGACTTAGGCGACTCCTGAAGGAGAGGGTGGTCCGGATGCAGGCGCCTCCTGCAGGTAGTGGTTCCGGACGGCTGGCGCCTCCAGCAGGTCGTAGGTAATCCCGAAGTCGGTCCCGGAGTCGAAGTCCAAGGGTGGTCTGCAGCCAGTCCAGGGGTCGGTATCCAGAGAGGTTCACAGCCGGTCCACGGGTCAAAGCCAGAACACGATCCAGAGCCAGTCCAAGGGGTCAGAGCCAGAACACGATCCAGAGCCAGTCCAAGGGGTCAGAGCCAGAAAATGATCCAGAGCCAGTCCAAGGCGTCGGAGCCAGAAGAATCAACAGCAAGGGGAGCAGGCAGAAGCAGGACGAAGATAATCAGGAACGCAGCAACCACAGGCAACACCCAGGAACCTATTGCAAGGCATTGGAGGATCCTAGAAGCAGGACTCATATACCTGCAGGCGTCTGACGTCATCCCCAGCAGTCCTGCTGATTTTCCCGCGCTGGCCCCTTTAAGGGGAGCTCCTCCCCATGCGCGCGCGTGTCAGGGGGCGGGGCCAGCTGTGCCGAGTCGTCGACGTCTCTCCCAAGGAGGGAGAGACGTGCTGGAGGGCCTGCAGGCCCGAGGAAGCTCTGAAACGGCCCGGGCCGCCCCCGAGGTAGGTGGAGGGACCAGGGCACGGCCCAGGACCGCAACATGAAGACTGCTTTTGCCTTCCTCCTTTCCATATGCGCCTCACTCCTGGTTCTTACCATCTACTGCTGGGTTTCCGGCTGTCCTTGGCATCTCCCCTTTTCTCCCCACTCCACCTCATTCCCACTCCGGCTGTCATCAGAATTTGAAAAGGGGCATGACTAGGGCATACTTTTGTGTGCCTGCCAGAAAAGACCATTCTTTTAAGGCTGCGTTTGAACCTCTTTTAGGCTGGGACTACCTCTTGGTCCCTACCTCTTGTCAGAGAAAGGATGGAGATAAGGATATATTTTGTATTTTGATTATATTGAATCTGATTGTATTTTGAATTGTGCATGAATTGTATTTTAAATATCTTGCAAGCTGCTTTGGGCAATCTGTCAGGTTTGACAAGGTAGGGTGAAAATGTGAACTGAAGATAAGAAGGGATGTATATTTTTTAAATAAATAAATACATAACAAGACCAGCATGGGTGGAGAAAACAACATTTACATAAAATAAAGAATATTAATGCACTACAATTGGATAGGTGTCTTTCCGCGATGTGTTCCAACAGAGCGAGAGAAAAATATCGACTCACATCAAATGTATGGCAGGAACAAAAAGATGTTATTTGACTTTCCATTTTATTGTCTGGTGCTATTAATTGATCAAAACGAATAGACCAAATTGCAATCATTATATGAAATCAATAACATTTTCATTAATTTCTCCCACCAAAACTTGAACAGAATTGTTTCTTGCTGTGAGGAGCCCTGGAGACATTAAAATGCTGTATGAAGCAGAACAAGAAATAAGAAGAGCATTGATAGACGACTTGAAAAATTGCTGGGTGATACTGTTCTCCTCACACAGCATGAGATACAGCAGTCCCACCAGAAAACCCTCAGAGATGTTTTTAAGGACACAGGGGGGTGTAAGAAGCTGCAAAATGAAGGTTCATGGCACCAGTTCTCAAGCCCAACTCTGATCGATCTGGAAGCCACAAGGAGCAGGATGGAAGTGTGCCCACTGTTTTTTTTCCCTAATCACTTGTATCCTTTTCCAAAGACAGAACAGTAAAATTTGAAGCATCCCTTCTCCTTCTGACTTACTTATTTTTATTTATATATTTGTAGACCTTTGATTTTTCCACCTTTTATCAAAAAAGTGGTTACGATTAGTTTAAAACAACAATTGCAACTGAAATAAAGATACAGAAGTGATCAAATTCATAGCAGATTAATAACTTCAAGTACATGATCAGAAGCAGGGGGAATTCGATTTATGGAATGGGGGTCTCTGCAGAGAAGACCTGGCTGGGAAGTCAATCATGCCTTCCCTTTCTTTCCTGAAGATGAGGTAACAAGGCTCATGTTGTAGGGGTGGTGGCACCTTTTTCCAGATATTTGGTGCATAGCGATTGTTGATGGCATGAAGTCGAGTGCAAGACAATCTGGCAGTGGTCAGAGGAGAAGATGAAAGAAGAGCCGTTTGGGAGGACCAGAGATCTTCTGTGGATGTGTAGGAGGAGAGAAGTTAGGAGAGGTACTCAAGTACTTGCTTATTCATGCACTTGAGCAAAGCAGAGAGTTCTGAATGCTATCCTGCTTTTGACTGGGAGCCAGTGCAGTTGACAGAGTATTGGTTTTATGTGATCAGTTGTTTGGGCTCCAACCAGAAATCAAGTGGCAGTACTTGGAAGAAGCTGATGACGTTTCATACTATTTTGCATGATTACATTAAATAGGGACTTGCAGTAGTCAATTTGATGATTGCTGCATGGATTATAGTGGCAAGATTGTGCTTATCTAGGTACTTGCATAGCTGTCAGATCTAGTGCAGGTACATAAAAGAAGTCATTACCATGTTCATGATGTGAAGTTCGATGGTGAGGTTTTTGGTTGAGCTGAATCCCTAGGCTTCGAATTGACTCCATGGGCTGTAACAAGGTACTCAACAGGGAAGGCAATGAGTGCAGTGGGGGTACCCTGTCAGCTGAGCCAGAAGAGTTCTGATTTAGATGGGTTCAGCTTGAGTTTGTGTTTCTTAAGCTAATGGGCTACTGCTGTTAGACAATCATTGAGGACTGCAATACATACAGTTTGGTCAGATCCCATTTTGATGCACAATTGGATGTCACCAGAGTGTGTAATATGCAAATGAGGATCTAGAAAAATTTGTGAATATTTGAGAAAATTCATCTGTTGAAGAAAATCGTGGGAGAGAGCCATGTTGAAACTCTGCAAGTGAGGTCTTGATAATCACAGTAAGTTTTGGAGTGTGTGGTTCTTCATTTCTATTTGAGAATGTTAGATTAGTGAGAGCTTTGTAACCTGAATAATGGAGAATTATTTATTTGCAGATGGTTGAAATTTATTGAACACAGCATGTGATATTTTTGTGACTACAGTTTCAAAATACGCCAGTAAAGATTGGGAAAGCTGCACAAAGGTATTTGTCAAGTATTGGAAAGTGAGTGTTTTCAGTGCAAATTTGGATGTGTGTTTTCGATGCGCTAGCTTTACCCCTTATTCAAATGCATGTTGATGGCCTTATTAGTCATTCCTGCGCGATACAGTAAGTAAAATGTGCAGCCAAGCCGCACATTTTACTTTAAGAAATTAGCGCCTACCCAAAGGTAGGCGTTAATTTCTGCCGGCACTGGGGAAGTGCACAGAAAAGCAGTTAAAACTGCTTTTCTGTGCATCCTCCAACTTAATATCATGGCAATATTAAGTCGGAGGTCCCAAAAGTTAAAAAAAGTTAAAAATAAAAATAAAAATTTAAAATCAGCCCGCAGCTCGCGGGTTGAAAACCGGATGCTCAATTTTGCTGGTGTCTGGTTTCCGAACCTGTGGCTGTCAGCGGGCTCGAGAACCGACGCCGGCAAAATTGAGTGTCGGCTGTCAAACCCGCTGACAGCAGCCGCTCCTGTCCAAAAAGAGGTGCTAGGGCGCCTGTTAGAAAGCAATACGTTTGTAATATACCTTGTGCCTTATTGTATCAGTAGGAGGTGCTACATAAAAATAATTATATTTAGTAAAAGATATTAATATAGTGGAACATGATTAAGTTAAAGCAAGGATGTGGATTAACATGATAATAGGATGATTAAATTTGATATATTTGGTTATTCTTACACTGTGTGGGATTACATTTATTGTAATTGTATTTTTGAACAATTAACAAAGTTGTAAAAACAGAGATTTAAATTATTCAGAATAGCTATGATTATATTGTCTATTAAATTTTAGATATGCGAAATGATACACATGTTATGCAGAGGACCGAGTTTATAGGAACACATGTACTAGACCTTGTGAGCTAAGCTACAAATGAGAAACCTTTAATCTATGATGTCCCTGAAGAAGCCCTAGATTTAGGGTGAAATGAGGTTCTCGTTGGACGAATATTTTTGGAACAAATAGACAATACAGCAGGCCTTCAGCAGTATAAATGGTTGATCAAGTAGATGTAAAGTTCTAAATATAAAAATAGAACTAGAAGTGTTATAACAAGTGTGTACTCTGAATGTAACATGAAAACATCAGTGCATGTGGTTTAAATATGTAAAAAATTGTTATACTGGTAATGCTACAAAGCAAATTTTCAAACTATACATTTTTATGTGAGGTGTGATTGAGGAATGAGGTATGAATGTGAATTGAGTACATGTGGAGTGTAGCTAATGAGGGGTAAAGCATGCTGTAAGGGGAAAAGCATGTTTGGATTATTTTAAATGGATACTTTGACTAATTATATTTGAGATAGAGTCCCTGCATAAGAATTAATGTTTTTGTATAATTGGAAATAAAAGATACATTGGCATGAATAATTGCTTTAGACCCTCTGATTTTACACACAGCAGCAAGCAGGTGGCATTTGAAGTTGAAATATTAAATCACAAATAGGATGGATATCAATATTGAAAAGGATCAGGAGAGGCCCGAGCCCTGAGGCACTCCCCAGGTGAGATCTCTGGGTTTAGATATTTTATAGGTCCATGTGACAGACTGGGTTCTGTTAGCAAGAAATGATTCATGGCTGTGTCTTCAATGTCAGTATCCCTTAAGCGTCAGACCAGGAGTTGGTGATTGATATCAAAGGCAGCCAAAAGATCTAGAAGGACAAGGAGAATGTCATCACCTTGGTTTGCATGTATAGGTGAATAATGCTGGTGATGGCCAAGAGGACAAATTCCATACTATGACCTTTTCTGAAGCCTGGTGATGGTGTAGGATGTTGTATTCTTGGAGGAAATCTAGAAGTTGGAGGTAAACCACTTTTTCCACTATCTCAGACAAGAAGGGAAGGCTAGAGACTGGATGATAGTTGATTATTTTTGGATTGGAGCCAGACATCTTCTTTAGGATAAGTTTGATAATGGCTTTCTTACATGAAGAAGACAGGAAACCTTGGATAAGATGGTGTTTATTGAGTTGGTTAGCCAGAGAGTAGGAATGTACATTTGTTTCAAACAAAAGTGCAAATGCAAAGAATAAGACCAATTTGCTTCATTTGGGGACTCCAAACTGAAATAGGGGACCCTGAATAAAACAAACCTTATTTGTTTAATTCGTTTTAACATAATGCATTGGGCCTAGGGCATAGACTGAGGCGTGACACTGGGATACTGGCAGAGGCACCGACTGATGCCATGCTTCGGCCGACACCCTCAAAAATATAAAAAAATTTTACCTGATCCGTCAGGTATCTGATGGATGCCAGGTCCAGACAACTGGGCCTCAGCCTAGGCCAGAGCCTGGGCCCAGGCCCAATGCCATGACCCAAATTTAAGGCCAGGTCCCAATGCCGGGGCTGTTGATGGGACCCAGGCCCAACGCCGTGGCCTGACCCGGTCACTGGGTCCCGACACCTGGGCCTCGGCCTAGGACAGAGCCCGAGTCCAGGCCCAACACCTGAAGGCTGGGTCACAACACTGGGGCCTCGGCCAGGGTAACAGCCAATGCCATGACCCAAACCAAAGGTCAGATTCTGATGCCAGAGTCTCGGCTCAGACCCAGGTACAATGCCGCGACCATATCCAGAAGCTGGGTACTGATGCTGGAACCTTGGCTTGGACCCAGATCCAACATCATGACTCAACCCATTGGTCAGATCCTGGGCCCAGGTCTGAAGCCACGATTTGACCCAGCGGCCAGGTCCCGATGCCGGGTCTCGGTCCGGACCAAAGTCCGATGCTATGACCTGACCTGGAAGATGGGATCTGATGCCGGAGCCTTGGCCTGGACCCAGGCCTGATGCTGCGACTTGACCTGGAGGCCAGGTCCTGACACTTGGGCCTCAGCACAGGATCAGGCTCAGGCCTTGCAGCCCAGGCCTGGCCACAGCCTCCAGGCTCCTTCCTAGGCCAAGGCCCAGGCATCGGGACCCAGCCTCCAAGCCGGGCCATGATGACGGGCCTGGGTCTGGGTTCCAGCCTAGGCTGAGATCCAGGCATTTGGTCTCGGCCTCCTGGCCGGGTTCTGGCATCGGGCCTGGGTCTGAGCCAAGACCTCGGCAATGGAATCTGGCCTCTGGGTCAGGTCATGGCATCAGACCTGAGTCTGGGCTGAGGCCCCGTTGTCAGGACCCAGTCTTCGGGACCTAGACCCAGGCTCCAGTCTAGGCCAAGGCCCAGGCCTCAGGACCTGGTCTCTGGGTCAGGTCACAGTGTTGGCCCTTGGTCTGGACCTAGGCCCTGGTGTTGGACCAGGCCTTCTGGCCAGGCTGCAGCTTTAGGCCTGGATCAATGCTCTGGACTAGGCCAATGCACAGCCATCAGAACTCAGCCTCTGGGCCAGGTTATGACATCAGGCCTGGGTCCAGGCCAAGATTCCAGCATCAGGACACGACCCTGGGCTGGGTCATAGCATCAGGCCTGGGTCGGGGCTCTGGCCTATGCTGAGGCCCAGGTGTTGGGTCTGGGCCTCCAGCCTTGGTATTG
Source organism: Rhinatrema bivittatum (assembly GCF_901001135.1). NCBI lineage: Eukaryota > Metazoa > Chordata > Amphibia > Gymnophiona > Rhinatrematidae > Rhinatrema > Rhinatrema bivittatum. The sequence continues at coordinate 118,991,210 of NC_042620.1, read as the reverse complement.
GGACCTGGTCACTGGGCTGTAGCATTGAGCATGGGTATAGGCTCCGGCCAAAGCTGAGGTCCAGATATTGGGACTCGGCCTCCAGGCTGGGATCTGGCATCAGACCTGGGTCCATGACAAGGCCCTGGTATCAGGACCTGGTCTCCAGGCTAGCCATGGGATCAGGCCTGGGTCTGGAAGAACCCCACTGGACCAGGTAAGTGGGTGCCAGTGGGGATCCTGGCCCCAGTATTTTTCTGAGTGGGTTGGAGACCTCGGGGGTGGGGGGGGGGGGTGGCTGTTTTGGGTTATTTTTTAATTATTGGTTGATTCTTTCTTTTACACAAATGAATCATGCAATCCATGCACCAAAATTGTGGATAAAAACCTCCTGAAAATGAAACAAAAACAAGAGTTTGCTTGGATGATTCATGATGTAATCTTTCTTAGTTTGTTGAATGGCTGCTTTATATTTCCTGGAGTGCTCTTTGCAGTGACAGAGGTTGGCATCTTTTTTTTTTTTTGTTTTCTCCACGCCCTTTCAAGTTGTTGGGATTGTTATTTAAGGAGAAGAAGTCCTTTATGGAACCATGAGAAGTTCTTTGGGGGTCTGGTAGTATTGGGTTTGAGAGTGGCTCAAGGTCTCAACAACTGCAGAGAATTCATTATTTCATTGGTGGACTAGTAGTTCTGGTGTTTCTGTGGAAGTTGGGCGTGTTGGTATTGATGAATTTCTTAGTTTTTTGCAGATGATTTGGATTGGTTTCTGGTGGGAGGTTTGGGAGTAAGAGCCTGAAGGGCTTGTTTTGTTATTTGGATGGTGTTCTGGATTAAATTGTAGTCTAACCATGAGATGGGGACTGCATATATTGAGTTGCGATCAAGTTTAACACTTAAGGATTGGAAAATTAGGTCAAGGGAATGACCAGATTTGTGAGTGGGAACCTTGAGTAGCCGAGTCAAGCTAAGATCATCCATGTTGTGTTGGAAGGTGGCGGCATGCTCTCTGAAAAGTGTTTCTGCATGATAGTTGACGTCATAAGAACATAAGAATTGCCATACTGGGTCAGACTGAGGGTCCATCAAAGCCAGCATCCTTTTTCCAACTGACGAATCCACATCACAAGTACCTAGCAAAATCCCAACAGTAAATAGATCACATGCTGCTATTGTACAATGATAAGTAGCGGCTAATCCCTAAAGCCCAAATTTTAAAAGCCCTGCGTACGTAAAATTCAGGGGTTACGTGCGTGGTCAGGCCCTGCGCGCACTGTGCTCATTTTCTAAAGGGCCCGGCCACGTGCGTAACCCCCGATACATGTAGAAGTGCCAGGCCAGCTAAAAGGGGCAGACAGGGATGTGGTCCGGTCAAACTGGAACAGCACATTAGATGGTGTCCCAGGGAAGCGCATGCCGGCAGCCAGCCAGCCAGCACGTGGAGTTTATTTCTGCTCCCAAGGAGCAGTAAGTATTAAAACAAAAAATTTGCGGTAGCTAGCTAGGAGTTAGGGGTCAAGGTGGAGAGGGGAAAATGGGAAAAGGGAGAAAGGTTAGGTAGGGAAGTTCCCTCCCAGTCTGCTCCTTAATTGGATTGGACTGGGAGGGAACTGGGAAAAAGGCCAATCGGGTCACCGCATGTAATTGAAAAATTCTCGCCCTGCGCGTGTGAGTGGGGCACCCGCCCGCACATTTGCACGATGATCATAAAATCTGGCGCGCATGTACATACCGATATCATATTTTATAACATGTGGATGGCGATGTGCGCATGTTATAAAATCAGCGCACACATGGACACACACACACGGGTTTAAAATCGACCCCTAAGTCTACTTGGTTAATAACAGTTTGTGGACGTCTCCTTCAGGGACTTGTCCTGACCTTTTTTAAACACAGCTTTACTAACTGCCTTAATCATTTCCTCTGGCAATGAATTACACGTTCCCAGATAACTTTAAATCTCCTCATGCTCAAGTCTAGCCGTAGCTAGATATTCGACTATCTCAGCTCTGCCTCTTAACACCTAAACCTTATCTAGATAGATTTTAGTCAGATCAGTGCTGGAGACATTCAAAGCTTGGCATTTAGCCGTATAATTCACATGTTATCTAGCTAAATGTCTTTCAAAATCAGCCCCATTTTGTTTTATGTATTTGTGCTGTGGGGGGAGGGGGGAGAGTTTCTGTAGTTTTCCTTCTGTTTTTTTGGGCTTTCAGGGCTGAGATCTTGAGCCATGAGCCTTCATTTGGAACTAACCAGGACTGTTTTCCCTTGTTCTAGATCTCTTCCTGACTCTTAGCCCGGTAATTGTAACAACAGTCCTCAGATGGAGGCCACAAGTTAGAACCCTGCAATTGTAGATGTAACCATTGTACAATAACTGGATCTTCCTCTCCATGGGGTCTGTCAACACTGCCTCTACAGCATCCTCAGCCGTGGTCAACTCAGGGACAGATGACCTGACCTGGAAATCAAAGCTACATGCTTCAAATTGCAGTGCCCACTGCCCAGCACTGCCACTGAGCTGACTCAACTTAATTAAAGCTAGAAAGATAGTGCTCGTGCATGCTGCCAGCTAGCCATCATTTAGAGCATGGTTGACTATCTCGGTTCAGTACCTCACTGAAATAATAAAATGGTCACACAGCAAGAAAAATATTAATGGGAAAAAATCAAAATGCCTACCAAGTCACTATGCTAATACCAATAGCAATACTGTACATTACTTTTTTACCTCTCAAACAGTATTTTTTATATTTTATTATGTTTCTATTGCTCCAAATATATATATCAACATCTAGATCAATCCTGTGAACCCTAAAAGTAACTATATGCACAAATATGTGTTTTATAGTAAAATTTAAAAAATTAACGATTTGTAGAACGTTATGTCAATTTGTTTTTTATGAACACATAGACTTTGAATTTTGGAGCAAAGCTCTTGAACTGGTAGCAGTACTTTTTACCAAATAGGTGACCTGATTTTATAACACCGTTTTCACACTGCTTCCGCAAACAGTTTTATATTCACAAGCATGATTATATCATATAATAACCATTGCAAAACATTAAGGATGCTAGATTTTCAAGACACAGAAAAACATATGGAGGGTCTCTTATCGTACATATTTTACTACTTTTGGCCTACATGTTTTTTCTATCTAGAATTGAAAATTTCTCAGCATAGAGGTTGGTAATTGGACACATTGTAATCACCTGTGTCAAATCAATCAAGAATTTTAAGGTGAAAAGCCAGGAAGGCACACAAATTAGGGGATGCATGTACAAGTCGGGCTTACGCACATTGACTGAATTTTAAAAGCCACCCAAATGCACAAATCTTCCGCTGCGTGCACATCTCACCTGATTTTCAAAAAGGGCGCACTCTGGGCATGGTCTGGGCAGGGTGTGGGCCTTTGGGGGCATAGCCAAGAGATGTGCACATTCTGAATGCAAACGAATTGAATATGTTTGTATATTTGAAAATGAGAAATAAAGAATTTAAAAAAAAAAAAAAACAGATGTGCACATAAATAGTTACGCGCCCTTGTGCGCCCAGGTCCACTGCCTCATAAGTTTACTTCTGCTAGGGAGGAGGTGTACGTTTTAAAAAAAATTAAAACCAGACATTTTTTCTGGGTTTTAAGGGTCTGGGGTAACTGAGGAGAGTGCAGGCTATCAAACCAGGTAGAGTTGGAGGACCCAGCTCTTAAATGGGCGAACTGGGGGACAAACGGGTGAAACTGGCAATGGCATGGATGTGCGCCTGTTATAAAATGCCCTGACCTATGCGGTAGAATCAGGGTTTCCACACCTAAGCGCATGCCCAATTAGAATTGGGCGCACATGTGCATGTGGCCAGGCTATTTTATGACGTGCTTGCATACGTGCGAGCATATTATAATATGACCCCATATCTGAGTGTGCCCCGATGCACACACACCAATGTGTGCCCGTGTGCTGGTTTGAAAGTTACCATCCCAATGAATATCAAAGCTAATCTTTTCATGGTCATGAAGGTAGAAACTATTTGGCACAAAAGAAAATAATCCCAAACATCATTATGGAGTAAATTTTCAAAGTGGTTCCACATGGAAAAATAGCATATAATGCATTGCGCATAAGTAATTTAAAATAAAGGTAGGGGGCGATTTAGTTAGGGCTGGGGGTTTGGTTAGGTAGGGGAAGGGAGGGAAAGGTGGGGGGGAACAAAAAAAAATTCCCTCTTAGGCCACCCCGATTAGGCCTCGGAGGGAACGGGCAGCGCGCGCAGGGCTCGGCGCGCGCAAGGTGCACAAATGTTCACACCCTTGCGCGCGCCGACCCCAGATTTTAAAAGATACGCGCGGCTACGCGGGTATCTATTAAAATCCGGCGTACTCTTGTTTGCGCAGGGTTGTGCGAAGAAAAGTACGCCCGCTCGCTTCTTATAAAATCTACCCCATATTGTATTATTATATAAATTTTAAAAATGTGTGCTTATTTTGAGTTTCATTTGCACATTTTTTAAGTGCAGAAGAGGGGTGGTCTGGGGTATTCTGCATTAAGGTCAAGAAGTATGCATGGTGGTTGCTTTTTTATAAGAAATATACACATATGCATGATCAAACTTACTGGTACAATATTACGCCTGCTAATTGACTAGTGCAAGTGAAATTTTTGGCTGAGAGGCCTGGTTGAACTGGTGGGGCTCACTGAAGTGCTAGGGAGTCTAGATGAACTGGAGCCGAACTGGGTGAACTGGTGGAGGAATCAGTGAAATGAAAATTTCAAGTACCCATGCAAGTGTTTTCAAAATGGTATACACTCATGCTTTATAAAATACCTGCCTCTGCATATAAATCTGGATCATTACACCTAAATTATATGCGCATATGTTCATAAAAGGTCAAATTTTAAATCCCCCATGCACGTAAAAAACGGGGGTTAAATGCCTGGCCGGTGCTCATGTGCACACGTCCTGCCGATTTTATAACATGTGCCCACCGGCGCACACATGTTATAAAATCGGCGCGTCCATGTGCTAAAATCTACCCCTCAATGGGTAGAAAAAATAAGTGCCTACTTGCACTGGAAATGTTTATGCATACTGAAACATAGATACATACTTTCAGAGCAGATCTATGCTCCAGCTACACAGTTTTGTAAAATACTAGGGTAAATATCCACACATCCCCTTATGTGTGTAAATGCAGTATCGAGAATAGGTTGGAAAGCTGGCTCCCTTTTATTTATTCCTTTGTCTTAGTGCCATTTTAATGCCTTTTCCTTTTTCCTTTCTTCTGTTAAACATAAAAATAAGCACTGGATCCCTTGTAATAAAGGACAAAAATGCTAGTCATCAGCTACATGCATCTGTTGTCAACAATGATGTATTGGAATTCTCAATTTAATAAATAGAACAATCATAATCTAACGATCAAATTTAATAAACAAAAAAATGCTACAGTCTTTATTTCTCTACATAGTATTTTAAAACTAACAACATTGAAATAAGTTCTGTTAAAAGAATACCTAAACTAAATGCTAAACTGAACAGTAAGAACTTGAATTTGCTTAGAAATAAAGGCAATGGGTATAAAGTTCATGGGTAGCTTGATAGCTAGCAGATAAAGCATAACATAGTACAGAATTAGTTTACTGGTTACAGCAGCAAGTTGAGGACCAAGGAAGACAGAGTAATCCCACTGACACTCATTGTGACCTTAAGTAAGTCACTTCACCCTCCATTACCTTGGATACAAACTTAAGGACTTAATGACTTGTTTACTAAGCCACAGCATTTTTTCCAGAAGGAAAAATGGGATTCAGAAAGAGGTGGTACTTGTGAATTCCGTGGTATTTTCCCTGGCAGTCGCCATGGCTTAAAAGGGCCACTTGGCCCTGAGTAACCTCCCACCCGTAAAGTTAAGAAAATACCTGTAGGTCTCCATAGATCCCCTGTCCCACTGCCCCTGGAGGCAGCTGTAGTAAGAAAAAATAGTAAAAAAAACCATTGTTTAAGATCCTGGGCAGGCCCTGCTGCCAACCTCCATTCCCTTCCCATCAAGTATAGATTCTGTCCTCTGGAGGCCAGGACCCCTTTACTCCAGACCCCTAAGAACTTACAATTTTAGCCCTGGGGGTGTAGTGGGATCTCAGACAGTCCCCCTAGGCTCCAGGCTCTGTGGTAGCCATTTTTCAAAATGGCACCAGTTAGTTGAGCCCAGTCTTTGCCCCATCACATGATAGGGGTGGCGGGCACCATCTTGACCATTGGCCACCATTGGGCCTGGAGCCTAGGGATGGCGCCAGGCCACCACTAGACCACCAGGGCTTAAATTCTAGGTCAGGTCTAAAGAATGGGCTAGGTGAGGGTCCCGGCCTTTTGGGTCCAGAATTTGTACATGATGGGAAGGGGTTGGAAGTTGGGGATGGTGCCTAACCAGAATCTTTAATACATATTTTTATTATTTTTACTTACTACAACCACCTCTAGGGGCAATGGGGGAGGTGGGAAAAGGAGTTTATATGGACCCCTAGGGTTTTTCAGGAGGGATGGTTATTTGGGGTCGAGCAGCCCCTTTGAGCCTAGGCCCTAGGAATATTGGGACATGCACTAGTGTCCCAATGCTCCCAAGGGAAGTTAGCTACAAATCTGAGTTGTAGTTAACTTCAAATCAAATAATATGGTTTATGATTATTGAGGCAAGCAGCTTTGTTAGATTTGCATTGTTCAGGCTATAAAAGAGCTAACAAGCATTTACATTCTAATCAGCTCTGTTCTGGGTCAGGCAGACATCTGAGTTTGCCATCCAGGCAGCTAAACTTTTTCTCCAATCAGTCCACAAGACATAGATACTTTAAGTTTGAAATTATTTATTGCACAGGTAAATGTTTCATTACTTACAATTGTTGCATCTCAAACGCAAACCCCAAGGCAAAGATCTTTGGTAACTGGAGACAGGGTAGCAGGAGTGAGAAGGAGGTCTCTTGTGTTGGAGGAGTTAGTTAGTTTATGGTAGAGGTAGGAAGCATGAGGGATATGAGGCTGATTTAGTCTTCTCACGAAGGCAGTAAGAGAAAAGGTAAAAACCCGATCGTTTTACAGGTTTTTACAGAGCGCTGCTGGCTCAGAAGCAAGCATGGGCAAGACTGAGCTCTCGTCGAGAGCTGCTAAAGGAAACGCCTCCACAAGCTGGGGGCAGGGGGGCAAGGTCCAATGGCAGCGAGCCTAAGAAGTGACACAGGGGGAGCATGAAGGGCAGTCCCTTGAACCTATAAGGCACCTAGGAAGACTCAAGTTAGATTGAGGGGCATTCAAGCTCTTCCAATAGTGAGAGAAAGTGAAGGGGGGAGGAAGCTTCTCTTAAAGGCAAAGGCTCCTCTTAAAGGCAAAGGCTCACAGACTTTTATCATGGGTTACAAAAAGTGTTCAATATTAAGAATCCTCAGAAGGGAGGACTGCACTAAACATAGTTAAACTACAATATGGTTGGATACAACATGTACCCACTGCTGGGGACAGAACAAGCTCATTAAAATATCCATAAAGTTTAAGGGTTTGTCTTTCTCAAAATTGAAGAAAAAGGGAAAAGAAACAAAAGCACTTCTGCTTCTTCGAAATCAAAACTAAAAATGCACCCCCTTGGATGGGTCTCTGGTTTTAATAGAACCAGGGCATTAGCAATACAGCAGCCCCTGTGGGGAGCTGTAAACAAGGGGCATGCCTGACATGTTCCTACAGTGAAGGTTCATTCTTCCTAGTAGAAACCTAGAAGGGCTCTACATTTGTGCTTCCAGCTCAACTAGAATCAGTTCAATATATGAAGAAATTATCTTTTAAATGTATTTCTTTCAATATATCTTGCAGGAGTTTTTGATTTTTAACAAATTCTGCACGGCTTTACTTGGCAGAAGTGTGTGAGAGCAAAAGATTGCTGGTAAAATTGCTTTGTCACTTATGATTGTCTCAGAAGTATTTTGCTGAATAATTTGTGCAGAATTGGGGACTCTGATTTTCTTACCATGATTTATTTGTGATAAATAAATCTGTGATAAACCCTGTCAGTAGGCCAATCCTGGATATTCAGTAGCATTTAGTATCCTCATCTATGATCACCATTTTTCAACTCAACTTTATTTTATTATGTGTGTGTAGGCTCGGTACCAATCACATAAAATCCTTCATTTGAGCAGCCTTTCAACAATCAATAGATACGTTTTCAGGGATCATTTCAGACAGTAAATTTCTTTCTTTGCTTTTCAGAACTTGAATTACTTCTCTGTTTATTTAATTAAAAGACATTTATATCTTCATAGTAACATAGTAACATATAGCAATGACGGCAAAAAAAAACCAAATGGTCCACCCAGTCTGCCCAGCAAGCCTCCCCCAGCCAACAACCACCACTATTTCTCTTAAGGGTAGCAACTTCTGCTCCATCCAGTTACCCCAAGCTTTATGATAACCCATGAAAATTTCAGCTAGCAACATTTTTTACTGGGTGATGAGCCCTCTTGAAAACTCAGGTAAGTGCCGCCCAACGTGCACTGCCCACGGACCCTGCTGCAGAAGCAGTCCTTTGTTTCCTCACCCATGCCTGAGCACCAGCACCCCAGACCGTAAAAGTCGAGGTCCCCTTGGTTCCCGTCTGAGTCCAATTCCCCCTTTCCCCTCCGCCGTCGATGAGGGGAGCAATGCTGCAGTTGCATCAAAAGCATCAAGGCCCATTAGGTAAGGATAGTAATCTCCATGCCTTCTGCTAAGTGTGGTAAACCATCACGCCAGTGAGTTACCCCCTCTCTCTCTCCCCCCCCACCCCCCCGGGCATGCTTTTTTAAATTTCCTTTAGGGCTAGGCTGTAGAAGCAGCCCTATGCTATTTTCCTTATGTCTGCATATCAGTACCCCAGACCATAGAAGTTGGAGCCTTCAGTTGTTTTCTGGATCCAATTCACCCTTTCTCCCCTGCCGTCAAAGCAGGGACCAATGTTGCACTTGGGCTAAAAGCATTAAGGCTATTTGGTTAAGGATAGCAATTTCCATGTGTTCTGCTAAGGGTAGTAACCGCCCCACCAGCAAGTTACCCCCCTGCACACATTTCTTCATTTCCATCCTCTAGCCTTTAGAGATCTACAGTGTTTATCCCATGCCCCTTTGAATTCTTTGATTGTTTTTGTCTTTACCACTTCCTCCAGAAGTTCATTCTAGGCATCCACCATCCTCTCCATGAAAAAATATTTTCTGACTTTGCTTCTGAGTCGTCTCCATTGGAGTTATATTTCTTGACCCCTTGTTCTATTGTTTTCTTTACAACAGAAAAGGTTCATGTATCATTAAAACCTTGTAGGTATCTGAAGGCCTATATCATATCTCCCTTGCACCACTTCTCATCCAAGGTAAACATATTCAGATCCCTCAGTCTCTCCTCATAAGTCTTTCCAATTCTCACTCCATACCACAAATTTTACATTCTATCCTTTCTGCAATGTCGTTCACAAAGATATTGAACAGAACCAGTCTCAATACCGATCCCTGTGGCTCTCCACTTAACACCATTCTCTCTTCAGAGTAGATTACATTTACCATTCCATGCTGTCTCCTATCAGACAACCAGTTTATAATCCATGCCACCACCTTGGTGCTCACTCCCAAGCTTCTCATTTTATTCAATAGTCTCCTTTTCAGCAAAAGCTTTGCTGAAATCCACATTGAGCTCTCTTCCATAGTCCAATCTCTAATCACTGAATCAAAAAAATCAATCAGATTTGTCTGACAGGACCTTCTCATAGTGAATCCATGCTGCCTCTGGTCAAGCAACCCACTGGATTGAAGTTGGTTCACTACCTTTTCCTTCAGCGGAGTTTCCATTAATGTTCTCAGCACTGAGGTGAGGCTAACTGGCCGTAGTTTCCAGCCTTCTCCCTGTTACCACTCTAGTGGAGCGGGACCACCACCATGCTTTTCCAATCCTGTGGCACCACACCTCTTTCCAGGGATTTATTTAACTGCTCCTTAAGTGGACCCACCAGCACATCTCTGGGCTCTCTCAGTATCCCATTATGTATCTCATCTGGCCCCATGGTCTTGTCCATTTTCAGTTTGCCTAGCTCTATCCATACATTCTTTCTGTAAACAGAGTTTTGTTTATCCCATCCCCATTTATGGTTTTGTCAACCAGCATCGGTCTATCTCCAAGCCTTCTTTAGTGAACACCCAACTGAAGTATTTGTTTAATATTTATGCCGTTTTTTCATTTCTTGCCACACATTGCTCCGTGCCACCTTCCAATTTCACTATACCACTTCTGGTATCCCTTCTTTCTCTGATATATCTAAAAAATGTTTTGTCACCTCACTTTACCTGTTTAGCAATCCTTTCTTCCACTTGACTTTTTGCTTTCCTTATTTCTTCTTCATCTCCCTCAGTTTTAACAGATATTCTTCCCCGTGTTCCCTTTTTTGGGATACTTTATACTTCTTGAATGCTGTTCTTTTTGCCTTTATATTTTCAGCCACCTCCTTAGAGAACCTGATTGGATTCTTTTTCCTCTTACTCTTGTTTACTTCTCTAATATATAGATTTGTTGCCTTTGTAATAAGTCCTGTTAATTTGGCCCACTGTGGTTCCACCTCACCCATTTTCTCCCAGTCTTCTAATTCTTCCTCCAGATACATCCACATTTGACAAAGTCTGTATTTGTGAAATCCAAAACTCGGGTCTTCGTGTGAATTCAGGTGAGTTCCTACCCAAATTTTAGAGACATTATCACCATTAGTGAGCACTAGGTCGAGTATCACACCCTCCCTCATGGGTTCCAATGCCATTTGTTTGAGTAGAACTACTTGAAGGGCATCCACTATCTCTCTACTTCTTGTAGATCCTGCAGAAGGGATACTCCAGTCCACATCCAGCAGATTAAAATCTCCAGTGAGCAACACTTCTCCCTTTTTTCCCACCTTTTGCAAGTCCTGGATGAGTTCTCTGTCCAGTTCTTCTGTTTGAGTCGGTGGCCTGTAGATCACTCCAGTAAAAATGGAAGCACCATCTTCGTTTTTTTTAGGAGGGTCCGTAATCCTTCTTCTCTACCCCATATCCCTTGCAATTCAGTTGCTTGGATAAATCCTCCTAATCCAAACAGCTTGTTCTCAATTGGGAGCAACTTAATAAATTACTATTTCATTGCCAATATTCTCAAAAAACTGGATATATAAATCATTAGTAAAGCGAACCCATCAAGATAAACCAGTAAAAAGAAGTAGATTAAGGCAAGTTCTTGTATAAAAAAAAAATAATTCAGGAGACACATAATGGAAAAGCCTGCTCAAAAAGAAAGGCTTTTACTTTTTTTCTGAAAGATAAATAACATTCTTAAATCCACAACTCAAGGAGAAGGAAGTTCTATAAATTGGGGGATGCGACAGCAGAAGCTCTAGAAAGAGCTTCAACAAAACAAAACCTGTGAAGAGCTGGGGCAATTAGAAGCTTCCTCCCTTGCAATATTAAGAAATGCGGAGCAATATTACTGTATCGGGCCTGTGGCCAATCAGATGTGGCTTACGTCACAGAATCAGCTGACTTACAAGAGCCAAGAATGTCAAATTGCTTGGCAAATAAATGTGTTAAATAAATAAATAAAATGCAAAGGCAGTCTGACAGTTACATTTAAATAAACTCTATTTACACAGTCAATGTCATTTGTATAATCATGAGCTGTAGTGGTGGTAGCTGATCTCTCTCATAATCAATGAAAATAAAACATTTAGCAGCTAAGAAGCCATCATTATTCATCTCTTTGTGTCATATATGAATGGTGTTATGTTCCAAGCTGTTAAATTAAAACCTAATGCATTTATTTCAGGTTACTTTGATCTGAACATAACTATAAGCATTCTGAATGTCATTGACCACAAAGTGGTTGTTTGTGTGACATTAATCACATCAGAAATCTAGACAAGGCCTAACACTTTAAAGCTAAGAAACGAATGCAACAGTTCCTTGAAGTTTAAATAATATTTCCTAAAAATATAGTTAGGGATTCATTAAATAAAGGTCTATTTAGTATGATTGCAATTGAGACAACATATGTACCTACAGTAAAAACCAAATTTTGGGGGTCATTTTCAAAAGCGATCGCATGCGAAAAGGGACTTCCAAACTGGTGTGTGGGCACATATACGTGTGCATATGTCAGCTTGCGCCACATGTTATAAAATAGCCTGGCTGTGCACACAAGTGCATGCAATTTTAAGTATGCATGCACTTAGCCATGTAAATCCATTTTCTATCATGGAAGTCAGGGTATTTTATAACTGGCGCACGTCCATGCCATTGCCAGTTTCACCAATTCATCCACCAGTTTGCCCAGTCAATAGTTTGGTTCTTGAAATCCCCATGGTTTAATTGCCTGCACTCCCCCAGTTACCCCAGATCCTTTAAACCCATCAGAAATAGGCGTTTTTGTTAAGTTACTCTTCCTCTGTGGCAGAAGTAAACTTACGCGGTACTGGATCTGATTGCGTACCCAGGCATGTAAGTATTTACACACACATCTCTTGGCTCCACCCAGGAATGCCCACATCCCAACCAAACCATGCCTCTTTTTGAAATCAAGTGAGATATGCATGCTGCAGCAGATACACACACATGTAGGAAGCTTTTAAAATACGGCAAGTATTTGTAAGCCCAATATGCACGCACATCTCCTGATTTTTGCCGCACACTGGGCTTTTAAAATTCACCCTAAAGATATTATTGGTATTGCCTGGAAAGGGGTGCAATACCAGTTCTTAACACCAAAGACTATTCAAACTACCAGCAGGAGTCACATAGATAAGGTGACCACATAGCTCCACAATAAGAGAGACAGACTAAACCAGTCCTAGTTTTATCTCTGTATACCTTCAGATGTAGTCCAGTGTGTATATGTTCTCTACTTCCTCCCTCCATCGCAAGGACAAACTTTTGATCATGTAGGAATATTTTTGCCAGAAGTAAAATTTGTACAGTCATATGCTGCAATGAGGAGAACATAATGAGAAGATAATTTGAAAGCATTTGTTGTTAAGGATGAGAATCAAGAAAGCTGCCTAAATGATCAAAAAGTATTCGCAAGATATTGTCTACCATGAAATATTTGAATATATGTGATAAATTAAAGTGATTTTATCTTAGTAATTGAGTTGTTGAATATAATAAAAATTGGAATAAAAAAATAAAATTGAAGGGTTTATTTATGTATTTTAAAATTCTTTTAACCTGCATGGTCCATTTAGAAGTTCATAGCGGCTTACATAAAGGTATATACATATTCATAAAAGACAAGTCTGAGAAAAGATACATGTGAATACATGGCAACCTGTTATTTCTTATGGGCATTTTAGCTAATGTAGTATAAATAATGCTATCACATCCATCTGACTGTTTTAAAGCTTCTTTTCAAAAGTACAGAGAATTAGAGAAGTGTTACCAAAATGGCTGGCTGCAACATAAGCCCTCTGAAATTAGAATTAAAGACCTAAATATTTATAACCTAGCAGAGAGGAGAGTGAGGGAGAAAAGGATAGAAACATTCAAACACCTAAAAGAATATAAATAGTGCACAAGATGCAAGCAATTTCCAGTGGAAAGTAAGTTCTAGAATAAGAGATTACAATATGAGAAACAAATGGGGTAGGCTGAGGAGCAAAATAAAGCAATATTTCTTCACAGAAAGGCTGGTGGATGTATGAAACCGCCTCACAATGGAAGCTAGACAGTGACAAAATTCAAGCAAGTCTGGGATAAGCACAGAGAATCCTTTACCGTGAGGATAAAGCCTGAGAGCAGGTAAGCTTTGCAGTCCTGTATCAGGGTTCTTACCCATCGTCATATTCTATGTTTCTATGATTTAGTCTTAAATAGTCATGCTTGGGACAGATGTTGAGAGCAGAGGGCAGAGGACAGAAGGGGGGGGGGGGGCGCGGTTGAGAGGTCAGGTGGAAGATATGGGAATGAGAGAATTAGTATTGGTTTGCATATGGGAATTTGTATGCTCATCTACCCAGAGTGGTCGAAAACCATAGGAAGAATCTCATCTGGGTAGACTGGATGGATCAACTGGTGTTTATCGGCCTCCATTACTATGTTACTATGGAAACTGCCTATATTGTTTTCCTTTGAAAATTAGCTACAGGATCCAGTGACAGATTTATGGATTTTGCCATCCCTAAGCACTGTTAGTGCTGTTGACCCGTCCTTTGTAAGGTTGGGTAACGGGAAGTAGAAGATCTAAGGCACATCCCCAGAATTTTCTGTTGAAGCTTGACAGTAGATTCCGAGACAAAACTTACAAAATTATGAAGTACATTGGCAAATATTTAATCTTTTAAATTAAGATTAATATTAATATATTTCATCATTTATAAAAATGACTTAATTTTCCAACTTTGCTTATTTCTGTATAATTTATTTATTGGGTGAATAAAATGAGATCTCAAGCATCAGTAAACAGAAATGATCTTAGAGATGGAGATAGATTAAGGAACCAGTGAGAGGACCAGGGATGGGGAGAAAAGGTGAGGACGTATGGATGTAAATAATCTCATATGTATCTGAACTGTTTAATTATCAGATAACCCTCATTCATTCAAGAGGTCAGAATTGTCACACCCTTTTGAGGCATATTATGGGCCGGATTTTAAAAGGGGTACGCGCGTAACCCTTTTAAAACCCCCCTGTGCACGCCGAGCCTATATTGCATAGGCTTTTGACACGCGCAAAGCCCCGGGACGCGTGTAAGTCCCAGGGCTTTCTTGGGGTGGGCGTGCCAGGAGGCATGACGCGGACGGCGGGTCATTGGGGGCGTGTTGGGGGTGTGACGCGGTTGGCGCGTCATCCGGAGGTGGTGCCACGGGCGTGGTTTCGGCCCGGGGGTGTTCTGGGGCATGGCTGCGGCCTATGGACCAGCCCCCAGACTGGAACACGGTGCGCGGCAGCCGGCCCGGTGCGCGCAAAGTTACGCCTGCTTCGAGCAGGCGTAACTTCTGCGACAGCGGTAGGGGGGGTTTAGATAGGGCTGGGGGGGGTGGGTTAGGTAGGGGAAGGGAGGGGAAGGTGGGGGGAGGCGGAAGGAAAGTTCCCTCTGAGGCCGCTCCGATTTCGGAGCGGCCTCAGAGGGAACGGGCAGCGCGCGCCGGGCTCGGCACGGGCAAGTTGCACAAATGTGCACCCCCTTGAGCGCGCTGACCCCGGATTTTATAAGATACGCGCGGCTATGCGCGTATCTTATAAAATCCGGCGTACATTTGTGCGCGAACAAAAGTACGCACACGCGTAGAATTATAAAATCTACCCCTCCTTGTATTTATTGCATAATTAAAATAAACAATTATTTCAGTTTATTTTTAATTTTTTTTTTTTTTAACTTTTCTATACCATTGCTAAGTTAAATACCGTCGCAACGGTTTATGTGTAGGCACATATTTAATGTAGGTAAAAGTGTACAATAGTACATTCTAACAGGTGCCGTCAAAGGTTCGGTTACAATATATCATTAGACATAGTCATTTAGCGAAGTAGTTCATGACCAATTGTTACCTATTAGCAAAAATTAAGTATTTGGAGAATACCCCAAGTTGGAAGGCAACAAATCTTCAGTCAGCCTGCTCCCCCCAGATTTTTACCATCCTAGACACAAGCCTAGTGTGTTGCGATTCCGGGTCGGCCCCGGAATCGCTACTTACTCCGTCGGGGTTCCGCGTTGGGCCCGTGTTCCCCGGACCTCTGGGGACCTCGGCCGCCGCAGGCCCGGCGTCTCCCCACCTCGCCCGGGCCTGCAGTCCCTTCTGCCACCATATCTTCGCTGCGACGCAGCAGCCGGCGTCCCTCGGCGGCTGGCCCCGCCCCCTGGACACGCGCGCGCATCTCAGGCCAGGATTTAAAGGGGCCAGCGCTGCAGGGTATTTTAACCCTGCAGCTTGACCAGGATATTGCCTTGCAACGAGGTTCCCAGGTTTCCTGTCTTCAGTTGCTGCGTCCTGTGTTCTCCTGGTCTTCCTGATTCCTGATCCGGATTGGCTTACGGTGTTCCCTGGCTCTCGACTCTTGACTGGCTTACGACGATTCTCTGGCTTCTGACCCCGGTTTGGCTCACGGCGATCCCCTGGCTTCTGACTCTGGACTGGCAAGCGACGACTCTCAGGCACTCGACTCTGGACTGGCAAGCGGCGACTCTCTGGCACTTGACTCCGGACTGGTGAGCAACGACCCTCTGGCACTCGACCTTGGATCCCGTCTGACTCTGCCCCAGCGGGCTCTCCTAAGTCCCAGCGGCCGGGTCCCTACGGGCTCCTCCTGGGGGGACTCCGACTTCCAGGGTGAATCTCCTAAGTCCCAGCGGCCGAACTCCTACGAGCTCCTCTCGGGGGAGGCTCGGCTTCCAGGGCGAAGACTTCCTCACCACTGTGTCAGCTCCATCCGTTCTCTTCTTCCTTGCCTAAGCCCTTGGTCGCAAAGGGCTTCCCAGGGTCTTCCTCGGGCCAGCCACATCTCCGTCCTTACCGCCTCCCGGTCGGGGCCACTGCTGCTACCTTGCAGCAGTTCACCTTTCGGTTCCGATCGACTCAAGGGTCCACGAATCCAACATAGTGTGCCTACTGACAAATCCAACAATCTCTCTAAATATAGATCCTCACCAAATGAGCATAATCAAGACCACACACTACAATTCACCCGGTGTGTTATTTTTACAAATTGTTTTTTACATATAGGTAACCCTCTATATACCACCTTGGCACTGTAGATCACAACAAATCTATATACCAATTTCTTCTTTCTAAAAAATTTTTTTAGAGAGCAGGAGATGGTTTCATATATTTTAGAACACCATCCAGGTGTCAATGTTATTTCTTTTAATCATTAACGCACCTTCCGCCTCCAATAGTTTATTTTAAATTTTTATATAAATGCCAAGCTGGGTTACAGAGCGTAAACCCTTTATTTTTAATCACTGTTTGTGTTCCATTGTTAAAAAAAAAAATTTTCTGTGTCTAGCACTTTTTTATTTTAATAAGCCGTCCCGGGACCAACTGCAAAGTACTTAACTTTCTAGCGAATGTCTTTTTTTCTCCCGACTCGCGCAAGTTTCGACATTTGCAAGTTGCTGTCTTCCTCAGGGTATATTTATTCCTTAATGAATGATTTTCTTTGTAAAACTGGTATCCAATTTCTCCGGTGCTCAATAGAGCCTCCGCTCCTCTCTACCATTCCCGGCGGTGTCTGTCAGATCATATCCTCTGGCAACAAATTCCAGAGTTTATTTGTGCGTTGAGTGAAAATGAACTTTCTCAGATTAGTTTTAAATGTGCCACACGCTAACTTCATGGAGTGCCCCCTAGTTTTTCTATTATCCGAAAGAGTAAATAACTGATTCACATCTACCCATTCTAGACCTCTCATGATTTTAAACACCTCTATCATATCCCCCCTCAGCCCTTCAAGTGCTTGCAATATGACTCAAATATTAGCCTATCACAGCTGCAAAAAACACTTGAGATCCTTTGCCAGTTTTTTGTAGTGCCTCAGTCTCCCTGTTTCTTAAATAGCATGCTACCTATTGCTCTAATCATGATATGCTATAACAGACCTCCCAACATTCAGCCGAGACTGTGTGGATGCATAATAAGTATGATAACAGAAGGAATTAAGCTCCAAAGAAGATCAACCAAAAACATAACCTGGAACCCCCCCCCCCCCCATATGACACAAATGCAGAGCTTGCCAAATTGTTTTAAAATAGTTAGCACATACTTGAAGAGCTCTTTTAAAACATTATGATATGTGTGCTCACTTTTAAAAATGATACATCATTGCTGACAGCGGGCACGGACTGTTTGCAGAGCTTCGCTTTATAAATATTATGAACACATTTCACATTGGTATTGTTATATCTTGTTATAATGATGTGATTTTTGAGAGAGTGCCAGTGACTGGTTTATGTTCTTGGTGATGTTATAATGCCATAATAAATGTGGCATAAATCTTTTCCCAAGGTTCAGCAGTTTTGTTAAACCAATAATGGCTCATGTATCATTTTTACTGCTTCCTGTAAGATTTGATATATGGCCATTACTTTTGGATTTTGAAATGGTCAGTGATCTATTCTGCACTCACTAAGGCTCAGGCCATTCTATTATTATCGGAAAATAATTTTCACCTAAATTTCACCAACAGTCAGAGGGAAGCAAGGTATAAGCTATGCAGAGTGCAGGAAATAAAACTGGGAGGTTATGAGCACAAGTACTCACTTCCAATGGTCTAATAAGTTAAATTCCAAATCTGCAAGCCCTTATGGCTCAGGCAGATAAAGAGGCCAATGTATTAAAATGCACCAAATTTCACAAAATTCATTTCATGTGTAAAAACAACAGCTTGTGTGCATAAGCTAGGCTTAGGCATGCAATTTTCCCTTTTTTATGATCCCTATTGCCAATTGACCCCAACACTGTTACCACTCTCACCAAATCCTGTGTTCCACTAAGTATTAAATCTAAAATAGCTCCCTCTCTCGTTGGTTCCTGAACCAACTGCTCCATGAAGCAGTGGGCAGTCGTTTATTCTATCCAGGAAGTTTATGTCTCCATCATGTCCTCATGTTACATTTACCCAGTCAATATGAGGGTATTTGAAATCTCCCATTATTAGTGCACTGCCAAATTGGTTAGCTTCTCTGATCTCTCTTAGCATTTCATCATCTGTCTGATCATTTTGGCCAGGTGGACGATAGTATACTCCTATCACTATACACTTACCCAACATAGATGGGATTTCTACCCATATAGATTCTACTGAGTATTTAGTCTCTTGTGTGATCTTTATTCTGTTGGACTCTATACTCTCCTGGACATAAAGTGCTACACTTCCACCAAGTTGATCCTCCCTATCATTGCAGTATAATTTGTACCCTAATATAGCACTGACCCATTGGTTATCCTCCTTCCACCAGGTCTCTGAGATGCCAATTATGTCTGTCTCATCATTCACTACTATACATTCTAACTCTCCCAATCTTATTTCTTAGACTTCTGGCATTTCCATATAGACATTTCAAAGTGTGATTTTTGTTTGTATTAACAACCTTCTTTTTAGTTGATAGGGATAATTTGGAATTCTTTATCTCAGGCGATTCTTTACTTATAGGCATATGGGCTACTTTTGCTTTTATTGGAAGCTCTCTGTTGGGATGCTCTAACTTTCATGTTTCATTAGTATCCTTCAAAGATACATTCCTCCGAACCATGCACTGCTGAGTGACTGTCAGCTTTCTCCCTTGTTCTAGTTTAAAAGCTGTTCTATCTTCCATTCTGGTTAAGGTGGAGCCCATCCTTTCAGAAAAGTCTCCCCCTTCTCCAAAAGGTTGTCATATACTTATACATATACTTACTAACACTATGTCACCTACTAGCTTGTCTAAGCATCTCACACTACATTTATGCTGATGATATTCAAATAATCTTACCCATTGATGACACAATTGAAAAGACACTGAACATAGCAAACATGTATCTGGATATCATCAAACAATTACTAAACCAGATGGAATTAGTGATTAACATAGAGAAAACAGAATTCCTACTCTTGGAACACAAAAACATTGAAATCATCCAAAACCCTATCATACTCAAAAGCAACCAAAGAATTGAACTAACAGAGAAAGTGAGAAACCTCGGAGTAATAATTGACACAGAACTTAACCTAAAACAACACATATCGTTAAAAGTAAGGGAAGGATACGCCAAACTCATGACCCTTAGAAGACTAAAACCGCTACTTAGAACAAATAACTTCCATTCAGTATTACAAGCTCTAATCTTCGCTAGCACAGATTACTGTAATGCACTCCTACTTGGATTACAATACACAACGATTAGACCACTCCAAATAATGCAGAACACGGCTGCTAGAATTCTGACTGGTAAAAGTAAAAGAGACCACATCACTGAAACCCTAATGGAATTACACTGGTTACCCATCGAGCAAAGAATACAATATAAAATCCTATGTACAATACATAAATTAATACATGATGAAAAAGCTGAATGGCTGAATACAGCCCTCCGCGTACACGTCCCTAACAGAAACCTGAGATCAGCAAATAAAGCTTTACTGACCATCCCCTCAATTAAAACAGCTAAACTAACACAAGTAAGGGAAATAATGCTTTCCCTAGCAGGTCCTATGCTATGGAACTCCATGCCTGCTGAGATCCGTTTACAAAGACACATCAAAACCTTCAGTAAACATTTAAAAACTTGGTTATTTAAACAAGTGTACAACAAAGAGAAAGGAGAGTAGATCACAGGGAAAAAAGAAAAGCAATCTGCAGAACACCCAAGATCACTACCCCAAACTACACGGGTATATATTATATTTATTTTAAATTTTTTACGCACCACCAAAGGATAAGATTATATAAATTCTCTATTTTTAAACCTGTTACAAAAAGTATGGACATGATATAAACACACCCAATTATGAATAATTATAATGATCTATGTTACCGTAAAGTTTTGGCACATGTTTAGTGATAGAATTTATTATCTGTTTCCAATATTAATATTTGTGCCTTATTACCGTTATGATGGTACCTAACTTAATGACGATATAGAAAAGCTTTTAAATAAATAAATAAAATAATTTGAACAAATTACTAGAAGGGGTATAATATGTAAATCTAGAGCTCTTAAACTAAATTTTCAAAAGGGAAACTGATAAAATGAGGAAATTAGTTAGAAAAAAAAACTGAAAGGTGCAGCTGCAAAGGTTAAAAGTATACAACAGGCATGGACATTGTTTAAAAATACAATCAAAGAAGTGCAGGCCAGATGTATTCCATGCATTAAGAAAGGTGGGAGAAAGGCAAACAATTACTGGCATGGTTAAAAGGTGAGGTGAAAGAAGCTATTTTATTAAAAAAAAAATTCCTTCAAAAATTGGAAGAAGGATCCATCTGAAGAGAATAGGAAAAAGCATAAGCATTATCAATTAAGTGTAAAACATTGATAAGGCAGGCTAAGAGAGAATTTGAAATGAAGTTGGCCATAGAGGCAAAAACTCATAATACAAACTTTTTAAAATATATCCAAAGAAAGAAACCTGTGAGGGAGTTGGTTGAACAGTTAGATGACCGAGGGATAAAGGAGCACTTAGGGAAGATAAGGCCATTTGCTTCTGTGTTTACTAATGAAGATATTGGGGATGATTTTCAAGGGTGATGATTCAGATGAACAGAACCGAAATCACTGTGAACCTAGAAGATGTAGTAAGTCAGATTGAGATGCCAAAGAGTAGCAAATCACCTGGACCGGATGGTATGCACCCCAGGGTTCTGAAGGAACTCAAAAATGAAATTTCAGATCTATTAGTAAAAATTTGTAACCTATCATTAAAATCATCCATTGTACCTGAAGACTGGAGGGTGGCTAATGTAACTCCAATATCTAAAAAGGGCTCCAGGGCAATCCAGGAAACTATAGACCAGTGAGCCTGACTTCAGTGCCAGGAAAAATAGTGGAAACTATTCTAAAGATCAAAATCATAGAGCATATAGAAAAGTACGCGCGGGCGCAGTTTTTTAAAATCTACCCCAATGTGTATGCTCCTCGAAAATAGAATTTTGTTTATTAGGTTTGGCAGGGCATAGCATTTAGAAAATAACAACAACCCCTATCTTTAACATCCTGGCTACTAAACACAAGTTTTCATAAAGAAAGTTCGGTATCGTAGGTGGTAACAAAACATGCCTGTCTAAGATACTGATTCCAACGTTCAAGTGATTCTTCTGTTCACCTTTGAAGCAGATGCCAGCTGGAGGGCTGGAGAGCATGGGCAGGGGAGAGGCTTGCTTCCTGTTTTGGCTGGCAGAGCAGGCAGGGTTGGTTCTCACTCTTCTTGTTGGCAGGGAGATCTGGTCGGCCTTGGACCCTCCTTTTGCTTCCAGGGACACCTCAGCACAGGTTCTCGCTCTCAGGGTTTTCTTCCCAAGTTTGCATTCAGGACTTGGGCTTGCCTCCCTACTCCCTTTTTTACTCCTTGCCTTGCCTCCCTACTCCCTTTTTTACTTCCAGGTCGCTCTGCCTGGAGGTTCTTCTTCTTTTCTTCTTTTTTGGCCTCTCTCTCTCCCCTCCTTGCCCCCCTGTCTTATACTTCCCAGCTGATTAACATGCATAAGCTTATGCATACCCTCGTGGTGGGAGGAGGGTCTCTTGCCGCATTGCAGGTCTTTCTTCCCTCCCCCCCCCCCAATTACTTCAGAAGGGGTCCTGCCACGTTGGCATGCCAAGCTGTGTGTCAGGAAGTGTTAGCACTGTCCCAGGCTACTCCCCCCTTTCCTTCCAAAGCGGACTATTGCTTGTCTGTGTCCCTGACACTTGCTTAGGATCTTAAGTCGTATTGTCTCTTCTGTCTGGATTCTTTATTTGCACAGGACTGGCAAACAGGCACATCTGATAAGGCATCCTGTACTGCTTTAGAACAAGGCCTCTAGTTTCCACTGATGCAAGGCAGTTTAAAATTCACCTGGTAAAATTTCTTCTCTTGCTGTAGCAGGGTCTGGTCTGTCAGAATTTATCCTGTACCTGGCTAATATAATTCATAATTGGGGCATCATTGGTAAACAGAAGAAATCACCCTATAGTAATTAATAAGCAATAGTAGCTTGTGATCTATCTAATGTTTGGGTACTTGCAAGGTACTTGTGACTTGGATTGGCCACTTTTGGAAACAGGATACTGGGTTTGATGGACCCTTGGGCTGACCTAGTATATCATATCTTATGTTCTTATGACTTAAGTGGGGGGAAGGGGGTACTGTTATGATCGGCAGCCCATGGGTTGCCCCAAGGACTGCCGCTCCTACCTCTGGGTTTGTTCCTGCCACGTGGCGAGATGCCCAGGATGCCGCCAACACGAGGCAGGTACTGCTGCTCCTTCACCTCCATTGTTTCTGGTTCGGCTGCTCTTCTTCGCGGCGGGATACCACTGCTGTGTGGCAGAGAGCACCACTCCTGTTCTTTGCCATGCTTCTTAGGTGCACGCATGCAAGACACCACACTAATTTAAAGGGACCGTGGCAGGAAAAGCCCCACAGCCCCTGAGAATGACGTTACAAGTCCTGGCCTATAAAAGGCCTTTGCCTTCCTTTAACCCTTGCCTCAGGAAGAGGTCTGCCTGCTTTGTATAGTAGTGTGAGTTGCCAACATCTCGTCTTCAGTTCCAGCTTGTCTTTGCTCCAGCCTTCAGTTCCTGTGCCTTGGTTCTTCAGTTCTTGTGATCCTCATTTTTCCATCAGTTCCTGTGGTCAGTATTCAGTTCTTCAGTTCTCCAGTGTGCCTTGCCTCCTGTGTTGTTCTCGAAGAATCTCCATCATCTGCAGAGGCCTCCTCCTAAGACCTGCTGGCCCCATCACCTGAAGGCTCAACCCGAGGGGAATGAGGGCTGGTAAAGGCAAAGCTCCAGTTGGGGCTCCGCCTTTGTCTGAGTCCACCTGCTGATGGTAGGGACCTGCAGGGCTCCTCCCCACAGGTTGCGTCAACCCCATCTTGGCCTAAGGGTCCACGCCTGCAACACAGTATGTATGTATGTGTGAGATGGGGGAAGGCGTGTGTGCACAAATGTTTGCCTCTCTCTCACCAATATGCTCTCACAAAACACGTGCTCTCTGACTCTCACACAAACATGTGTGCTCTCTCTTCCCCCTACATACTCTCTCTCTCTCACACACACACACATGCTCTCTATTGCTCTCTCTTTCTCACAAACACATACACACAAATCTCTCTCTCCTCACACACACTAGTGCTCTCTCTCTCTCCCCTCATTCTCTTTCTAACATACACACACACACATCCTCTCTCTTACATACACAGGCTCTCACACCAGCAGCTGCAGTCCAGCCTCACACAGATGACCCTAGACACTACAAGGAGAGAAGATGCTGCACTGACTGCAAGAAGCTTGTCCTCTCCATCTCCTTCCCATGCTGCTCTGCTTTTGCTCCTGTCATATTTCAATGTGAATGAAGCAGGTAGTGCATGCTTCTCTGCTGCATCTGTGCACTCGAGGGCCTCTGGGCTCCTAAGTATGACATCAGCTCAGCAGCAAGGAGTGGGCGGGGTGGAGTTATGTGCCTAAGCAGCCGATTTGCTACCTGTGTCCTGCTGTAAGTCTTCCTCACCTCTTCTCTGGCCTGCCACAGGGGCCAGTGAGACAGTGGCCAGCCCAATAGAGCCAGCCCAGTCTTTCTGCCACCCCCAGGACCATGGCACTTTAGGCTTCCTCCTAGCGCTTCCACTGACTCTGCCCAGCCAGCACCAG
The DNA here is from genome assembly GCF_901001135.1 of Rhinatrema bivittatum. Lineage (NCBI taxonomy): Eukaryota > Metazoa > Chordata > Amphibia > Gymnophiona > Rhinatrematidae > Rhinatrema > Rhinatrema bivittatum. The sequence continues at coordinate 118,966,899 of NC_042620.1, read as the reverse complement.
TATCCTCCTCTTTGCCCCCCCTCCCCTTTGTCTCCTCGAGTCCTCCACCAACATCCCCCTTTCTTCCCCCTAACCCATCAATGTCTCTCTCTCTCAGTTCCAGCCTCCCTGCCCCCCTCCCCCCAGGCAGCACCAGTATCTTCTCTGCACCCCCCCCCCCCCCTTTCCCTGTTAGGCCCACTCAGTATTCCTCTCTAACTCTGCATTGCCCAGTGTTCTCCTCTCAATTCCTGTCTCCCCTCCAGTCTAAACCGGTATTTCCCTCTTCCTTTCCCTGACACCAGCCACTAACATCCTCCTCTCTCCCCGTCACCCAGGGACAGGACACCACCGACTTCCCTCTCTGTCCCATCTCCCCCCCCCCCCCCCCCCCCCCCCCCAGACACCAGCAGCATCCCTCTCATGTTAAATATCATCTCTCAAAGCGTTTTCCTACCAGGAGGTGGTCCCTGTGGCACTGCCCTCTGTCTCTAGTCCAAAGCTTCCTTCTGTGACAGCCACAGTTCACGATGGTATATCTACAGTCTACAACAACGACAGGAGAAATGTGCGGTTAACTAAAGTATCTTCAACCAGCCGCCTGCCCTGACTCCAGCTTGAACCTGACCCTTGCCTACCTACAGCCCAGACTTAACCTGTTCCTACTGCTTGCCTGCCTCAGTCTGTCTGGGCTTCCGGAACCAGGCCTAGTCTTCAACCTAGCTCTGTTGGACCTCGTGTCTCCGCTGCTTCCTGGCACCTTGCCTTGAACACTCTCACCAGGATCAACCACGCGGAGGCCCACCTAAGACCAGCCAGCCCCGGTACCCAAGGGCTCAACCTGTGAGGAACGAGGGCTGGTATTAGCGAAGCTCCAGTCGGTCTCCACTTCCCGTTCAGCTCTGTCTCCCGATAGTGGGGACCCATGGGGGCTTCCCCACAGGTAGCGCCAACTCCACCTCGGGTCAAGGGTCCACCTCCGCAACAACTGGTGGCTCGCTCTTCCTTGCTTCTCTCTCAGGAAGTCCATGAGTCTGGTTTGAATTTCAGGGCAGTGATGAAACCGTCAGCCGCCTTTTTGACATTTGCGGACTGTGACCTGGTCTGCACTTCTGTCAGAGGGGTAGTTTTGATGATAGCATCCAGGCATCAGCTATGGCTGAGGAATTGGTCGGCCGAGACAATTTCAAAGTCTAATCTTATGAAATGTCCTTTTAAAGGGTAACTCTTGTTTGGGAATGAGTTAGAAAAAATGGCCAGTAAAAGGAGTGAGTCCAAGGTTCCTCGGTTACCAGAGGATAAAAAAGCAGGCACTGCACTCGTTCGGTGCGAGAGGTCATTCTAGGGATTTCAAATATTTTTTGACCCTACAGAGGAGCGGCTTCTCATAGGACTCAACCTTTGGGTAGGTCTCAGTCCTTCATCCCAGGCAGCCCAGATGGGGAGCGGGCTCAAGCGGCGATGCCCCCAACCCACTCAATGAGGGTGTGCTGACCCACCCCGGGAACAGGAGATAGGGGGTCGCCTGCTTCTCACTTTTTATATCGGAGACAGGTCAAGATCACATCAGACCAGTGGGTTCTGGAGGTGATAAGAGATATCTATGCTCTGGAGATTCTCAGCATTCTTTGGGACATTTTCATGATGATTCCCTGCAGCTCTCCACAGAAGAGACAGGCAGGGGAGTGTATGTTGTCAAGGTTCCTCAGCCTGCAGGTCGTGATCCCAGTGCCCATGTCAGAAGAAAAAACTGTCCAATATTCCATTTATTTCTTTGCACTCAAGAAGGAGGGTTCCTTTCACCACATTCTGGATCTCAAGGGAGTCAACCATCATTTGTGAGTGACTTATTTCCGCATGGAAACCTTACGCTTAGTGATAACGGCAGTACAGATGGGGGATTTTCTTACGTCTCTGGATTTGTCAGAGGCGTATCTATATTTTCAAACTCTACCCTTCAGTTGTCCCCTGTGCCCAGACCCTTCTCCAAGGTCATGGTGATGGCAGCAGTAGTACTGAGAAAGGTTGGCATTCTAGTCCACCCATACTGAGACGATTGGCTAATTTGGGCCAAGAGCATGAAAGAGAGTCTTTCAGCCTCGCACAAAGAGAACTTCTTGCTACAGGAACTAGGCTGGATAGTGAACTCGGCAAACGGCAATCTGCAGCCATCCCAGACACTGGAGTATCTCAGTGTTCATTTTGACATAAAGCAAGGCAGGGTGTTCCTGCTGGAGATCTGCATTCAGAAACTGATGGCACCAGTGCAACTATTGAGAGAAAAAATATGCCCGATGGTGTGGTCTTATCTACAGCTGATCAGATTGAAGGCAGTCACTCTAGTGATGGTTCTGTGAACATATACATCCTCATCAGCGCACACTGCTTGCACATAAGAACATAAAAACATGCCTACTGGGTCAGACCAAGGGTCCATCAAGCCCAGCATCCTATTTTCAACAGTGGCCAATCCAGGCCATAAGAAACTGGCAAGTACCCAAAAACTAAGCCTATTCCATGTTACTGTTGCTAGGAATAGCAGTGGCAATTTTCTAAGTCAACTGATTTAATAGCAGGTAATGGACTTCTCCTCCAGGAACTTATCCAATCCTTTTTTAAACACAGCTACACTAACTGCACTAACCACATTCTCTGGCAACAAATTCCAGAATTTAATTGTGTGTTGAGTGAAAAAGAACTTTCTCCAATTAGTTTTAAATGTGCCACATGCTAACTTCATGGAGTGCCCCTAGTCTTTCTATTATCCGAAAGAGTAAATAACCGATTCACATTTAGCCGTTCTAGACCTCTCATGATTTTAAACATCTCTATCATATCTCCCCTCAGCTGTCTCTTCTCCAAGCTGAAAAGTCCTAACCTCTTTAGTCTTTCCTCATAGGGGAGCTGTTACATCCCCTTTATCATTTTGGTAGCCCTTCTCTGTACCTTCTCCATCACAACTATATCTTTTTTGAGATGCGGCGACCAGAATTGTACACAGTATTCAATGTGTGGTCTCACCATGGAGCAATACAGAAGCATTATGACATTTTCCGTTTTATTCACCATTCCCTTTCTAATAATTCCCAACATTCTGTTTGCTTTTTTGACTGCCGCAGTACACTGAACCTCCGATTTCAATGTGTTATCCACTATGACGCCTAGATCTCTTTCTTGGGTGGTAGCTCCTAATATGAAACCTAACATTGTGTAACTATAGCATGGGTTATTTTCCCTATATGCATCACCCGCACTTACCCACATTAAATTTCATCTGCCACAAGGTCTCACAAGGACTTCCTGCAATTTATCATAAGCTGCTTGTGATTTAACTACTCTGAATAATTTTGTATCATCTGCAAATTTGATTACCTCACTCGTCGTATTTCTTTCCAGATCATTTATAAATATATTGAAAATTACAGGTCCCAATACAAATCCCACTGCCCACTCCCTTCCACTGAGAAAATTGTCCATTTAATCCTACTCTCTGTTTCCTGTCTTTTAGCCAGTTTGTAATCCACAAAAGAACATTGTCACCTATCCCATTACTTTTTACTTTTCCTAGAAGCCTCTCATGAGGAACTTTGTCAAACGCCTTCTGAAAATCCAAATATACTACATCTACCAGTTCACTTTTATCTACATGTTTATTAACTCCTTCAAAAGAGTGAAGCAGATTTGTGAGGCAAGACTTGCCTTGGGTAAAGCCATGCTCACTTTGTTCCATTAAACCATGTCTTTCTATATGTTTAGTGATTTTGATATTTAGAACATTTTCCACTATTTTTCCTGGCACTGAAGTCAGGCTAACTGGTCTGTAATTTCCCGGATCACCCCTGGAGCCCTTTTTAAATATTGGGGTTACATTAGCCACCCTCCAGTCTTCAGGTACAATTGATGATTTTAATGATAGGGTACAAATTTGTAGTAATAGGTCTGAAATTTCATTTTTTTTAGTTCCTTCAGAACCCTGGGGTGTATACCATCTGGTCCAGGTGATTTACTACTCTTTAGTTTGTCAATCAGGCCTACCACATCTTCTATCTTCACCGTGATTTGGTTCAGTCCATCTGAATCATTACCCATGAAAACCTTCTCCGGTACGGGTATCTTCCCAACATCCTCTTCAGTAAACACCGAAGCAAAGAAATCATTTAATCTTTCCATGATGGCCTTATCATCTCTAAGTGCCCCTTTAACCACTCGATCATCTAACAGTCCAACTGACTCCGTCACAGGCTTTCTGCTTTGGATATATTTGAAAAAGTTTTTACTGTGAGTTTTTGCCTCTATGGCCAACTTCTTTTCAAATTCTCTCTTAGCCTGTCTTATCAATGTCTTACATTTAACTTGCCAATGCTTATGCATTATCCTATTTTCTTCTGTTGGATCCTTCTTCCAATTTTTTAATGAAACTCTTTTGGCTAAAATAGCTTCTTTCACCTCACCTTTTAACCATGCCGGTAATCCTTTTGCCTTCCTTCTACCTTTCTTCATGTGTGGAATACATCTGGACTGTGCTTCTAGGATGGTATTTTTTAACAATGACCATGCCTCTTGCACACTTTTTACCTTTGTAGCTGCTCCTTTCAGTTTTTTTCTAACTATTTTTCTCATTTTATTTATAGTCTCAGGGCTACTTGATATGTCTTCAGTTACTGGTGGAGATCAGCATCCAACTGCAGTGGTAAATGCAAGTGGATCATCTAAGGATGGGCATTCCCTTACAAACACAAGACTAGCTAATACTCATGACTGATATGAGCCTCCAGGACTGTAGAGCTCACTGTCAGGAGTTGACAATGCAGGGGTGCTGAAGTACAGAGGATTCTCTCTGGAGCATCAATTGGCTGGAAGCACTTGCCATTTGATTGGCATGCTTGCGATTCATCGACCGTTTGCAGAGTCAAACGGTCCAAATGATATTGGACAATGTGACGACAGTGGCTTACATGATTCACCAGGGAGGAACCAAGAGCCAGCAAGTGTCACAGGAATAGCATTCCAGCTCATAGTGGGTCACTGAAGCCTCCTATTTCTAGACTTCTGGTGACATTACGCAATGTGAAGGTTCCTTGCTTCTTCAATTACAGGAGAGATATGAAGTCTTTGGACATTGATGCCCTTGTGCAGGAATGGCTGGAAAGCAAGCGTCTGTCTGCCTTTTCCCCATGGCCCATGTTGGGCAGAATGATTCGGAGGATCAAGATTGGCCCAGAAGGCCATGGTATGCAGATCTGCAGAGGCTTCTTGTGGACTCTCCTCTCTGATTACTGGTCCACAGGGATCTGCTATGGCAGGGACGTATTCTTCATGAAGATCCGACTCGATATATGTCTTTCAGTATGGCCCTTGAGAGGGCTTGGTTGCACAAGTGTAGATATTCCACTGCTGTAATTCCACCTGGTTTCAAGCATGAAAGTTCTCCACTTCCTTAGCCTATATGTTTCAAGCGCGGTCTTCGGCTGGTGTTGAGAGCATGGAGGTGCGGTCACTAGCTCATAGGAGAGCGTGAGCCCCTGAACCATGGCACGACTCAGGGAGGAGCCCCAAGGCACACTGTGGGAGGTGAGGGCATGCAAGCATGGGCGGAACAGAAACAAGACAGGACTGGAACCAAGGCAAGGAACTCAGAACAGGAACAAGGCAGGGTCAGCCTTCCACTGGACCTACACGCACCAGTGAGACCCAGCAACGCAATTCTGGTATCAGGAGTAGCCGTCCAGCCACTTGGTAGCCCTTCTGGACCCGCCACTTGGGAACGATGAGTGAGTGAGGCCAGATGGAGGCTGAGGGCAGGAACAAGCAAAGACAGGAACTTGGAAGACTCGGACGAAGACTCATGGAACTTGGAAGACTCAGACGAGGACTTGGAACTTGGAAGACTCAAACAAGGATTTGGAACTTGGAAGGTACAGGTGGACTTTGTCCCTCAGGGCGCCCTACATAGCCCTCCATGGGCTGGTCACGGACCACCCTGTCCTACTGCGTGCCCTACACAACCTGGGAAGGCTGGTCACGGACCACGTGAGAGTGGGACAAGCGCCGGAAGGGGATCCAATCAAATGAGGCTCCAATGACCAGGAACGGAACCGGATCAATACAGATTTACCCTTGGGGTGGCCATCTGGAGGACTCGAAGAGCTGGAAGACTCGGAACATGGAAGACTCGGAACTTGGAAGACTTCAGGAACTGGAACGACGGGACCTCTGGAACATCAGGACTTCTATATATCAGGACCAAGGAACATCTGGAACATCAGGGCATCTGGAACTAGGACAAGGCAACGAAGGAGCTCCGATGAGGAACAAGACCAGGAACATTGAAGACATGGAACGAAGAGCCATGTAAACAAGTGAAGACTACGGAGGACCTTAACCAAAGGAAGAATAAAGACAACCATGGATTCCGGATCAGAAGGCCCTGAGGAACAGGAACTGAGCCCTTTTATAGGTCTGAAACAGGAAACAAGCAGAGGCTGCAGCTTGAAGGTCCCTGTGATGGCGCTAGGGCTGCAAAGGTGGAGACAGCGGCGACTTCCTGCCGCGGAGAGAGTTCAGCGGTGTCTGCAGCGGCGGCACTAGGCTGCGCAGAAGCGGATCCCGGAAGCGGCTAGGCTGCGAAGATGAAGACAGTGCCAGCAGTGGCCTCAGCCGCAAGAGGAACGTCGGCGGCACCAGCAGGGCCACAAAGAAGGTGTCAGCGGCATCAGGCCATGCAGGCAAGGCCCCGGGAAGCGGCGAGTGTTACGTGGAGACCTGCTCGCGGGATGGAATCCGCGAGCAGGATCACAACACTATCAGGCCGATTCAGTACAATGTGCTCAGGCCGAGTGCACTGTTAGCCCCCGTTTAGATGTGTGTTTTCGACGCGCTATTATTACCCCTTATACAGTATGGGGTAAAAGCGCGTGGAAAACGTGCTTCCAGCCCCCTGAAACTAATAGCGTGCTCAACACGCAAATGCATGTTGATGAGCCTATTAGTTAGTCCCGCTCGATACAGAAAGAAAATGTGCAGCCAAGCCACACATTTTACTCTCAGAAATTAACGCCTGCCCAAAGGCAGGTGTTAATTTCGGGCAGCACCAGGAAAGTGTACAGAAAAGCAGAAAAAACTGCTTTTTCTGTATACCCTCCAACTTAATATCATAGCGATATTAAGTCGGAGGCCCCAAAAATAAAAAAAAAATAAAAAGTCTGCCCACGGCCTGCGGGTTGGAAGATGTACGCTCAATTTTGCCGGCGTCCGTGTTCCCAACCCGTGGCTGTCAGCGGGTTCAACAACTGACGCCGGTAAAATTAAGCATCGGCTATCAAACCCGCTGACAGCCGCCACAGCTTCTGCCAATAAGGAGGCGCTAGGGAAGCGCTAGTGTCCCTAGCACCTTCTTTTTACCGTGGGCCCTCATTTGCATACTGAATCGCGCGCCCAGGAGAGTGGCCTGGGCGTGAGTTGGGAGAGCGCCGGCTCTCCCACGCGGTTTACTGAATCAGCCTGTATGTTCAGGTTTGGTGAGTGTTTGAGGCTTGGTATGAGGTGTGAGGGGTTAACATATGAGGTATGAGGTATGAGGGGTTAACATAAGAACATAAGAACATAAGATATGCCATGCTGGGTTAGACCAAGAGTCCATCAAGCCCAGTATCCTGTCTTCAACAGTGGCCAATCCAAGACACAAGAACCTGGCAAGTACCCAAATATTAAATAAATCTCAAGCTATTATTGTTTATTAATTAATAGCAGTTTATGGATTTTTCCTCTAGGAATTTATCTAGGAATTGAACTTGAGGCCTAAAATGGCTGACAAGGGATACATAGCCTTAAGATCTAAGGTGATTGGTAGTGGGGTATACTATGGCATTATGATGTAAATTGGGAAATAAATAGATGATTGAGTTGGGAATAGTAGACCAGGCTCATGACTGGTTAGGGGCATAGCAAATGAACATTAGAATATGATTCAAGGAAATAATTAAGGACATTGCAACATGTTGATTGGTTTTGATATGTATTCAATGGAATGTATGATTTATATAACTGATTGTAATGCTTGGAGATTCAGAATAGCTTTAGGGATTGCCATTTGTTCTCTTTTAAATTTCTTTCACAATAACCTAACAAAAAGGAAAGTTGTGGTATATGTAAAATTTTTCTTTTAAATTACTTTAATTTGGACACAGCCCATAACCATTAGCTGTTCTCCAAGAAGAATTGGTACTGGGAGCATTTGTCCTTAAAAAGGGCCCATTTTGGTAACAGGACATGACAAATCCTTGGAGTATTCACCCAAACTGGTAGATCCCCAGTAGGCAAATGAAGGCAATTTTCTCCTTGTCACTCTCTTTCACTGTTATATGAAAGTATCCACTTTTTTTGATCCAATTCTGAGAAACACTTGATCCCAATTAGGTAATTCAAGATATACTGGTCTGGAATGGTTTATTTGTTTAACATCTGATAGTCAATATGCATCCTGATGGATCCATTCTTTTTCTGTACCACCACTATTGGGAAGCATAAGGGCTTTATAACTCCTTAATGATATCTACATCTAGCACATCTTGCAGATGCTTTGGACATCTTTAATGTCTCCATTGACCAAACAACAAGGCCTTTCACAAAAAGGGCAAGGATTATAGAGAGGAATGGGATGTTCACTCCTTTTGCAACCCTACATCCCATTTATAGGTCAGAAATACTTTGGATTGACTAGATAGCTGGTGTATCAATCTGTCCTTTTGATTATTAGAAATTGGCAAATCTACAAAGTTAAGCAAGGATGGATCAATCTGGGAGTAGGTGTACTCTGTACACTTGGGCTATCTCAGACCTTTGAGCAAGAAGAGCTCCTTCTTGGATTTATTTCTGACCCAGACCTTCAATTGATTGTTCTTTATAGAAGAGACTATTAGAATCCCTAATTGCACCAACAGTTCACTAGAAAATGTTAGGTGAGTATATTTGGGGTAGACTTACCCAAGTTAGTCTTGCTGAATTTCTCACCTAAAATTTCCCAGATAAATTTCCATTGTTTGTGCTGTTGAATATGGACCTCTAGAAGTCCTAGCAGAAATGCAGGTGCTCATGTATCCAGGTCTGTCTGGCAGGCTACACAAAGAACCTAAGAAGCTGGATAGTTGGGCAACAATTCTGAGGTTAGACATTGGAAGAGAGGGGTGCTAGGTATAAACTATATAGGAAATCCTGTATACTCATCTTTAAGATGGTGAAATACTAAAAAAGAATAGGGATAGGGACCTTATAAGCCATCACAATCTATGGCTGGCAATTGAGATATATCTTTAGCAGCATTTACAGAGATAACAGAGTAGATTGGGTGGCTCAATTGGTCTTTTTCAGTCATCATCTAATATCTTGCTATGGTACTACATTATTAAATGTGATAAAATACAAATGAAACAAATATTCATTATTCAGAGATGCTTGCAATTATTATTCTAGATTGCTATCAAGTAGAACAATTATATTTATTTATGTTTTTTTAAAAAAGCCTGCTGTTTTGCATTCTAGTATCTTTAAATGCAAAAAATAGGGCTGGGCATTCGTCATAGTTTGCAATGACTGATTTCAAAGTCTGGTCGTGAAAATGTCACTCCAAGCTATGAAGCTGAGCTGTGAGTGCCATCAGAAGGGCAGCAAACAATATTCCTTTGATACACATTCCTCTTCCAGTAATTGTGGCAGACACAGCAGTCATAGAATTTTGCAATATTTTCATCTATCATAACTACTCTCTCTGAAGCTCATCGTTACTGATAATTAACGATGCTGCAAGTATTATGGGTATAGTATATGTACCTCTATGTGCCTCATGTTTCATGTTGTCTATGACTACTACTACTACTAATAATAATAATAACAGCATTTCTTCTCCACTGAGCGGTTGCATGATTGTTTCAAGTGTTAAATTGATTAGGCATGCTTGGATGAAACATGCTTAATAAATGTAAAGAATACAGAATTGTTATTATTATTATTATTATCATCATTATTATCATCGTTATCATTATCTAATAGATATAGATATAGATAATATCTATATATAAAATTAGTTTAGATGCTGGGCTGGACAGAAGGGGGACAGAATGCTGGGGAGCTAGGGGGAAACCTGCTGGGCTTGAGTTGAGCAGAGAGGGGAGAGAGTGCTGGGGAGAGAGTTTGAAGAGAATACTGAGGCCAGGTTGTGGAGGGGGATGAGAGAGTGCTGGGATCCAGTTGGTGAAGGGGGAGAAGAGAGTGCTGGAGTTGGACTGAGGAGACAAGAGACAGATTGCTGGTGAGCTGGGCAAAAAAATCTGGGCTTGAGCTGGGCAGAGGGGAGAGTTAATGTTCGGATCAGTTGGGGAAGAAGAGAGCAAAATATCCTTTGTTTTAATTTTCAATGGGTGACAGCTAGTTTTTATATTAAGTTACTGTTAGTCAGTGCTTAAGGCGAATGCTTTGTGACGTACATTTGTAACACATATTACATCCTAAATAAATACTCTTCATGTTTCAGAAAATGTAAAAAATGCATTGGAAAATATGTAAAACCTCTTATTAATGGGACTAAAATTCTCTTTTAGAAACACAAATTCATACTGGTTACAGTCATGCCCCTGAAAATACTAACAGGCTTTCAATACTATAAAAGTGATCGAGAATCTCAAAATTCTTTAGTGTACCTCATCTTCAGTTTCATATTTTATCCTTCCAAGAACTAAATCAAATAAAAGTCTCTTTAATGACAAACATAAAAATGGGAACTAAAGTTTGTGTGAGCAATAAAAATGATTCCCATATTGCACATACTACTCAGATTCAGTTATTCTTCAATTTTTTTAATGGTCCTATATTTCCAAGAGCTCCATTCAGTTTCATGCTTTCATGGGTATACCATTAGAAAAGGACAATTATGACATCAATTAATTAGAATATAACACTGTGGAATCACCATATATATATATCACATTATCCTGTTACTATATCAGCAATCAATTTCTCTTTTGCTTACCACAAAGTTTTTATATCCATATCACTCAATGAAACTAAAAAATAGAATGTTCTCAACAGAAACCTGGCAGGCAAACACTGTGACCGGCCTCCACACTTTCATAAATTTTCATGAATAAAGCAGATTTTTATGGTTTGGTGGCCTCTTTAGGTCAATTGTAAAAGAGTCATTTGATGGCCTTTCTGAAACGAGTTAGCTGCTAATGGATAGCAGCAGGCATAGGCACCATCTCCTGGGATGCTGGGTGCGCTTGAGCACCCCCAATATCAGATCTGAATCCTGCATCACCTCTTCAGTTTCCTGGGTCTATGGCAGCTGAGAAGTGAGGAGAGACTGCAAGATAGGGATGTGCTTGTAAAAAATGTTTGCATCATTTTGTTTTCCATTTATTCTGTTTGAAAAACATATCATTTTGTTTTATTCATTTCATAAGTGCAAGTTATTTTTTTTTTACAATGTGCACTAATTTTTCCAACATGCCCTCATTTTTACAACTCATGCTAGTTTTTGAATACTGCTTGCTAAAACCTTTTAGCATGTGCTGAAACAACATGATCAATATCAACAACATTTTGTTCATTTCTGTATCATTTTGGATAGGAAATAACACAAAATGATATACCAAATAGACTTCCAGTTATGTATGCAATGGAGGAAGTCACAGGATAGAAGAGCTCCACTGGGGTTGAACTTAAATCTGCAAGAAAATCTGTTTTTCAGGACTTTCAGTCGTCATAATTTATTAATATTGCTATTTGAAGCTGTTATGGCCGTCGGCTGCGGCAAGCCGTGACCGGGGCCGACTGTCATGGCCGCCGGCTGCGGCGGTCCGCGGCTGGGACCAAACACTCACCCGCAGCATCGGGTCACTTCGGAGGCTCCTGCAGGAGCAGGGAGCCTCCACCAGCATTCTCCTCACGGCCATGGTCACTGTTTGGCCGGCCGCGGGGCTCTGCCAGATGCTATGACTCCGCCCCCTTCTCGGCTAACTTAGAGCCGTGCGCGCGGCTGAAGATAGGCTATAAAGGGGCCACGACAGGAAGTGACGTGGCTCCCTTCTGAAGCTCCTCCCTCAGGTTCAGGTATTTAAAGGCAAGGTCTGCTCCTCAGACCTTGCCTTGGTATTGAGGCTTGTGCCTGGTTTCCTGGTTCCTGGATTTGCTTGGTTCTTCGTCCCACTTCTGCTCCTCCTCCTTGTTGGATTGATTCTTTGGCTTCAGACCTTCGGACCGGCGGTGGTGAGTTCCTGGCGTTGACTTCGGATTGGCTTTGGATCCTTCTCCTGTCTTGCTCCTGGACTGGCTTCGGAACGTTCTCCCATCTGCTCCCAAATTGGCTTTGGACTGCTCTCTGGACTTTGACCCTTGGACCAGCTTTGGATTCTCCTTCGACTTAGACTCCCGGACTATCTACGACCAGCTGGAGGCACCAGCCGTCTGGAATCCACGACCTGCAGGAGGCGCCTGCATCCAGACCTTCATTAGTCTTCAGGGAGTTCTTTAAGTCCCAGCGGCCGGATCCCTACAGGCTCCTCCTGGGAGGATCACGAGCTTCCAGGGTGAAGTCTTCTTTCAACACTCATCTCATCGAACCTTGCCCTCCAACGGTAGAAGACATAATGGGTTCTCGGCCCGTTCAGGTAGCACCAACACTACCTCGGAACAGGGGTCCACCTCCTGAAATCGTAACAGAAGCATTAAGTCTAGACTGCTTAAAAACGCCCAAGGTGTAAAGTCTGTCGTATGGCAGCAAGGCTGACTGTCAAAAAGACACCCACAGTGTGGCAAAGCAGCAAGGTAGAGTGGCAGCAAGATCCCATAGTCTGGAGTATGGCAGCAAGGCAAAGTGGCAGCAAAACCCTTAAGATATAGTATCAGGAGCACAGCAACAAGGCAGAATGGCAGCAAGACCCCTCCCCCTCCCCCCCCCCCCAAGGTGTAGTGAAAGGGGTATTAGAGCAAAAAGAATGGCAGCAAGACCTCCAAGGAGTAGCATAAAGGGTATAGCAGCAAGGCAGAGTATCAGCAAGACTCCAAAGTGTAGCATCAAGGGCATGGCAGCAAGGCAAAGTGGCATCAGTCTGGGGTATGGCAGCAAGGCTGAGTGGTAGCAAGACACACAAGCTGTATCATCAGAAGCAGGGCTGCTTCACCTTGATTGGTCCTCTGTCCTATCTACATACCCCCTTCTCCTGCCTTGGCTATGTCCTGTCTACTACCTCACTCAGGAATTTCTTGGTTGCTATACTTACTAGTCTTACTGCAGTACTTTTTAATGGGCCGTAGACTTGAATGGGAAGCATAAACAAAAGAAACTAAACTTTGGAGAGTCCATGAAGGAAATGAAAATGATCTCTTTCTAGGGGTGTGCATTTGTTTGCAACATATTGGCAATCCGCAACGTATATGCCATATTCGTTGTATTCGTGGGGGTCATGAAACATATCACGAACCCCCACAAATACAACATAAGAGCATAAGAACATAAGAAAATGCCATACTGGGTCAGACCAAGGGACCATCAAGCCCAGCATCCTGTTTCCAACAGTAGCCATTCCAGGCCATAAGAACCTGGCAAGTACCCAAAAACTAAGGGGCGGATTTTAAAAGCCCTGCTGGCGTAAATCCGCCCGGATTTACGCGAGCAGGGCCTTGCGCGCTGGTGCGCCTCTGTTTCATAGGCCTACCGGCGCGCACAGAGCCCCGGGACTCGCGTAAGTCCCGGGGTTTTTCGAGGGGGGCGTGTCGGATCGGCGCGGCGTTTTGGGGGCGGGACGCGGCGTTTCGGGGGCGGGCCCAGGGGCGTGGTTTCAGCCCGGGGTGGTCCGGGGGCATGGCTGCGCCCTCCGGAACCGCCCCCAGGTCGCGTCTCGGCGCGCTAGAGGCCCGCTGGCGTGCAGGGATTTACTTCTCCCTCCGGGAGGCGTAAATCCCCCGACAAAGGTAGGGGGGTCTAGATAGGGCCGGGGGGGTGGGTTAGATAGAGGAAGGGAGGGGAAAGTGAGGGGAGGGCGAAAGCGAGTTCCCTCCGAGGCCGCTCCGAAATCGGAGCGGCCTTGGAGGGAACGGCGGCAGGCTGCGCGGCTTGGCGTGCGCCGGCTACACGACATCGGCAGCCTTGCGCGCGCCAATCCTGGATTTTAGCTGATACACGCGGCTACGCGCGTATCTACTAAAATCACGCGTACTTTTGTTTGCGCCTGGTGCGCCAACAAAAGTACGCGAAGGCGCACTTTCTTAAAATCTACCCCTAAGTCTATTCCATTTTACCATTGCTAATGGCAGTGGCTGTTCTCTAAGTGAACTTAATAGCAGGTAATGGACTTCTCCTCCAAGAACTTATCCAATCCTTTTTTAAACACAGCTATACTAACTGCACTAACATCCTCTGGCAACAAATTCCAGAGTTTAATTGTGCGTTGAGTAAAAAAGAACTTTCTCCGATTAGTTTTAAATGTGCCCAATGCTAACTTCATGGAGTGCACCCTAGTCTTTCTACTCTCCGAAAGAGTAAATAACCGATTCACATCTACCCGTTCTAGACCTCTCATAATTTTAAACATTTCTATCATATCCCCCCTCAGTCATCTCTTCTCCAAGCTGAAAAGTCCTAACCTCTTTAGTCTTTCCTCATAGGGGAGCTGCTCCATTCCCCTTATCATTTTGGTAGCCCTTCTCTGTACCTTCTCCATTGGGCGCCCAGGAGATGTGGCTGTGCCCACGTTAGGAAAACGGGCACTCAGTATGAGCACCGGTTTTAATGCGTGTCTTATTGCATTGGCCCCCCCTAATTTGATGGACCTGCATTCAGCTGTTTCCAAGTTATAAGGGGGGTGGTGGTGGTGGTGGTATACAAACAAACCCCATCGCACACAGTCGTTCAATACTAGAAATGTGAATCAGAACCGGAATCAGTTCCAATTCACATCGTGAATTTTTTTTTGTGCGGCCCAATCGGGTTTTTTCTTTATCGGCTGCGCCCAAGCCGACAAACAAAAAACCCACCCCAACACTTCAGAACAGCTCCCCACCCTCCCGACCCCCCAAAACGCCCAATGTATCACTAACGAATAAACTCCCACCCTCCTGACCCCCCAAGACTTGCCAATAGCCCTAGTGGTCCAGCGGGGGTCCTGGAGCGATCTCCTGCAATTGGGCCGTCGGCTGCCAGTATTCAAAATGGTGCCGATAGCCTTTGCCCTTACTATGTCACAGGGGCTACCGGTGCTATTGATCGACCCCTGTTACATGGTAGGAGCACAAGATGGCACCAGCCGTCTATTGCTCCTACCATGTGACAGGGGCCGACCAATGGCACCGGTAGCCCCTGTGACATAGTAAGGGCAAAGGCTATCGGCACCATTTTGAATACTGGCAGCCGACGGCCCAATTGCAAGAGATCGCTCCAGGACCCCCGCTGGACCACTAGGGTTATTGGCAAGTCTTGGGGGGTCAGGAGGGTGGGAGTTTATTCGTTAGTGATACATTGGGCGTTTTGGGGGCGTTTTGGGGGGTCGGGAGGGTGGGGAGCTGTTCTGAAGTGTTGGGGTGGGTTTTTTGTTTGTCGGCTTGGGCGCAGCCGATAAAGAAAAAACCCGATTGGACCGCACGAAAAAAATTCACGATGTGAATCGGAACTGATTCCGGTTCTGATTCACATTTCTAGTTGAATGACTGTGTGCGATGGGGTTTGTTTGTATACCACCACCACCACCCCCCCCCCCTTATAACTTGGAAACAGCTGAATGCAGGTCCATCAAATTAGGGGGGGCCGATGCAATTAGACATGCATTAAAACCGGTGCTCATACTGAGTGCCCGTTTTCCTAACGTGGGCACAGCCACATCTCCTGTGCGCCCAATGGAGAAGGTACAGAGAAGGGCTACCAAAATGATAAGGGGAATGGAGCAGCTCCTCTATGAGGAAAGACTAAAGAGGTTAGGACTTTTCAGCTTGGAGAAGAGACGGCTGAGGGGGGATATGATAGAGGTGTTTAAAATTACGAGAGGTCTAGAACGGGTAGATGTGAATCGGTTATTTACTCTTTCGGATAATAGAAAGACTAGGGGGCACTCCATGAAGTTAGCATGTGGCACATTTAAAACTAATCGGAGAAAGTTCTTTTTTACTCAACGCACAATTAAACTCTGGAATTTGTTGCCAGAGGATGTTAGTGCAGTTAGTATAGCTGTGTTTAAAAAAGAATTGGATAAGTTCTTGGAGGAGATGTCCATTAGCTGCTATTAATTAAGTTGACTTAGAAAATAGCCACTGCTATTACTAGCAATGGTAACATGGAATAGACTTAGTTTTTGGGTACTTGCCAGGTTCTTATGGCCTGGATTGGCCACTGTTGGAAACAGGATGCTGGGCTTGATGGACCCTTGATCTGACCCAGTATGGCATGTTCTTATGTTCTTATGTTCTCATTCATTGCATTTTACCCATTTGTTTCAAATGAATGCCAATCTCTAATGAATGATAACATTCATAATGGGCTCAATTAAAAAAAAAAAAGTTTGTTACCTCTGGAACACGACTAGCAGGAGATATTTGTTAAAAAAAAATAAATGTCATGGCCTGAAAAAAGGAGGTACCACATATACATGTCCACACCCCCACCTATTCATCCAAATACATCCTTCCAAATGCATGTGTGCCTTTATTTGCTTCCTTATTTGCTGCCTTATAAGCTTATTTGCTTCCTTATTTGCTGCCTTATAAAAATATTTACTTCTGTTCTTTGGCGAAGACTGGTGTAAGTCTTGGCCAACGCACTGCAGCATTCTCATAACTCTATTCTATGAGATCAGTCTAGGCAGTTTAGAAACTGCTTTATATTTTGGAAAAAAAATACAAAACGCAGCTGGAGTAAACCCTCATTTTCTACTCTATTACAGCAGTTTACATACTTATCCTCAGAGACCCCCAGTCATTTGGGCTTTCAGGCTATCCACAATGAATATTTTATGGAACTATTTGTCTGCAAATAATCATATACATATTTATTAAGGATAGCCTAGAAGCTTGACCACATGGGGGATCCCTGATGGTAGATGGGGAATCTCTGATGGCAAATATGGGAACAAACAGGATATTGCATAACAATCTTGCTCTGTTAAACACTACACAAACAAAAAAGCCCAATACTCCTGTTGTGAAAACTGTAAACAGTCTTAATAAATATCCTACAATGTGAATCTCTCCCAGAATTTTCATGGTGCTTGTTCTATTAGGTTTGTTGGACTTTAATATGAGTCACGTGGTATAATTCTCATGAGACTCTTTAAGGATAAACAGTCTTTTAAATTATTTTTTATGGGGTTTTTTTTATTTTGCAAATGTGTTCAAACACAAATTCTGATGCAAATAAGAAACCACTGGCATATCTTTTCAAAGCAAAATTCTATCTTAAAGGGCCAGTAAGGCTGTTCCTGATGAGGACTTGCAGTTCTGGATCTTGAAAAATTGCTTTGGCCTACCCTAATACAGTATATTCAACTAGCTAACATTCTCCTATCTCTATTTCCCTAGCCACAGTTTTGCTTTCTTCCTATGTTTTATATCCTTATGCTCTCTCTCTCACTCCCTCACTCAGTCAGTCAGATCTCAAACATTCACACTTGAACTCTTTTTTAAGTTTATGCATACTCCCTTTCACATCTTTATCTTTTATCTACCGAAGCATCCTCCCATGGAGGATAAACTTGTCTAGCTAACTTTGGAGGGATATTCAGTGGTGCAGCCATAATTTTGAATATAGACAGCTTTCTTAAAGAAAGCGGGATAAGTTTACTTAGCTAAGTTTAGTACAGCTCTGTGGCAAGGAATTAGCTGATTAACTAATCCAGCTAACCTAACTTCTCCCAGAAATGCCCCAGAATGACCCTAACATTATCCGGCTAAAGTTTAGCCAGATAATGAGATATATGGCTAAAGTTTAGCGGGATAAGAGCGCAAAATATTCAAAAGTCAACATTTAGAAAGATAACTTGTAAGTTATCTGGCTAAATGCCTCTGAACATAGACCTCTAATTTATTTATATACATTTAATATTCACTTTTTCCTCTGGTCACTGCATTTTTTCTGTAAAAAAAAAGTTATGCATTTACAACTTCTACACCCCCCCCCCCCCCAATAAAAAAAGAAATGAAGCTGAAAACAGGTTCAGCTGGACTGAAGAAGTCCAGGCTGCCACTAAGTCCATCCCTCATCAGTACAAAAAGAAGCCCATGCTGCCACGGAGCTCATCCCACCACAGCCAATTAAGAAACCTAGGCCATTGCGTAGCCCATCCTGCAGCGGCTGAGGAAGAAACCCAGTACACCGCAGAGTCCATCCTGCGGCAGCTGTACATGAAGCCCCAAGAGAATGCCTACTTGCCTGCCTGTGTATCAGGCCCATTCATCAAAGTCTGCAGGAGAGCTGGCGCTCCAAGGCGAGTGCCCGCTCTCCCGATGTGCACCCAGGCACCTCTCCTGGGCGTGTGATTCTTTATTAAATTAGGGCCCGTGTGAATAAGGAGGCGCTAGGGACACTAGCGCATCCCTAGTGCCTCCTTCTTGGCGGAAGCGGCGGCTGTCAGCGGGTCTGACAGCCGACACCTAATTTTACCAGCCTCGGTTATCGAACCCACTGACAGCCATGGGTTTGGAAAATGGATGCCAGCAAAGTTGAGCATCTGTTTTCCAACCCACTGGCCGCGGGCAGATTTTTTTTTTTTTTTTGGGGCCTCCGACTTAATATCACTATGATATTAAGTCGGAGGGTGTACAGAAAAGCAGTTTTTTCTGCTTTTCTGTACACTTACCCAGTGCCGTCTGAAATTAATGCCTGCCTTATAATTTTACTTTCTGTATTGTGGGTAACTAACAGGCTCATCAACATGCATTTGCATATGATGAGCGCTATTAGTTTTGAGGGGGTTGGCCGCGAGTTTTCCACATGCTATTACCCCGTACAGTATAAGGGGTAATAATAGCGCATCAAAAAAGCGTGGCCAAACGGGGGCTAAACGGTGCACTCGGCCAACCGCACTGTTCTCTATCACTCCAGGGGCGATCCAGGAAACTACAGACCGGTTAGCCTGACTTCAGTGCCAGGAAAAATAGTGGAAAGTGTTCTAAGCATTAAAATCACAGAACATAGAGAAAGCCATGGTTTAATGGAACAAAGTCAGCATGGCTTTACCCAAGGCAAGTCTTGCCTCACAAATCTGCTTCACTTTTTGAAGGAGTTAATAAACATGTGGATAAAGGTGAACTGGTAGATGTAGTGTACTTGGATTTTCAGAAGGCATTTGATAAAGTTCCTCATGAGAAGCTTCTAGGAAAAGTAAAAAGTCATGGTATAGGTGGCGATGTCCTTTCGTGGATTATAAACTGGCTAAAAGAGAGGAAACAGAGAGTATGATTAAATGGACAATTTTCTCAGTAGAAGGGAGTGGGCAGTGGAGTAGGATGTGCATTCGTTTCATACGTTTCATACATTTCCTATACAAGCATGTAATATGAAACGTATGAAACATATGAAACGAATGCACATCTAATTAGAATATAATGGGAAACGTATGAAACGAATGCACATCCCTACAGTGGAGTGCCTCAGGGATCTGTATTGGGACCCTTACTTTTCAATATATTTATAAATGATCTGGAAAGAAATACGAGTGAGGTAATCAAATTTGCAGATGATACAAAATTGTTCACAGTAGTTAAATTACAAGCAGATTGTGATAAATTGCAGGAAGACCTTGTGAGACTGGAAAATTGGGCATCGAAATGGCAGATGAAATTTAATGTGGGTAAGTGCAAGGTGATGCATATAGGGAAAAATAATCCATGCTATAGTTACACAATGTTAGGTTCCATATTAGGTGCTACCACCCAAGAAAGAGATCTAGGCATCATAGTGGATAACACATTGAAATCGTCAGTTCATTGTGCTGCGGCAGTCAAAAAAGCAAAGAGAATGTTGGGAATTATTAGGAAGGGAATGGTGAATAAAACGGAAAATGTCATAATGCCTCTGTATCGCTCCATGGTGAGACCCCACCTTGAATACTGTGTACAATTCTGGTCGCCACATCTCAAAAAATATATAATTGCGATGGAGAAGGTACAGAGAAGGGCGACCAAAATGATAAGGGGAATGGAACAGCTCCCCTATGAGGAAAGACTAAAGAGGTTAGGACTTTTCAGCTTGGAGAAGAGACAGCTGAGGGGGATATAATAGAGGTATTTAAAATCATGAGAGGTCTAGAACAGGTAGATGTGAATCGGTTATTTACTCTTTCAGATAATAGAAAGACTAGGGGGCACTCCATAAAGTTAGCATGTGGCACATTTAAAACTAATCGGAGAAAGTTCTTTTTTACTTAACACACAATTAAATTCTGGAATTTGTTGCCAGAGGACGTGGTTAGTTCAGTTAGTATAGCTGTGTTTAAAAAAGGATTGGATAAGTTCTTGGAGGAGAAGTCCATTACCTGCTATTAATTAAGTTGACTTAGAGAATAGCCACTGCTATTACTAGCAACGGTAACATGAAATAGACTTAGTTTTTGGGTACTTGCCAGATTTTTATGGCCTGGATTGGCCACTGTTGGAAACAGGATGCTGGGCGGGATGGACTCTTGGTCTGACCCAGTATGGCATGTTCTTATGTTCTTATGCCCTGTGGGGCGGATTTTAAAAGGGCCGCGCGCGTAAATCCTTCCGGATTTACACACGCAGGGCCGGCACGCGTAAAGCCCCGGGACGCGCGTAAGTCCCGGGGCTTTCGAAAAGGGGCGGGAGGGGGTGTGTCCGGGGGCATCCCCGAAACGGCGTTTCGGGGGCGTGTCGCAGCGTTTCGGGGGTGGGCCCGGGGGCATGGCCCGGCCCGGGGACGTGGTCGAGGCCTCCAGACCAGCCCCCGGGACCGGAGGACGGAGCGGGGCTGCCGGCGACGCGCGCAAAGTTACGCCTAAGCAAGCGTAACTTTGCCGACAAAGGTAAGGGGGGTTTAGATAGGGCCGGGGGGTGGGTTTAGGTAGGGGAAGGGGAGGAAGGTGGGGGGAGGGCGGAGAAAAGTACCCTCCGAGGCCGCTCCGAAATCGGAGTGGCCTCGGAGGGAACATGCAGCTCGCTCTGGGCTCAGCGCGCGCAAGGGGGTGCACAAATGTGCACCCCCTTGCGCGCGCCGACCCCGGATTTTATAAGATACGCACGGCTACGCACGTATATTATAAAATCCAGCGTACTTTTGTTCGCGCCTGGTGCGTGAACAAAAGTACGCGCTCGCGTATCTTTTAAAAATCTGCCCCTGTATGTACAAGTGCCTGCCTGCATTTGTGTGTGTGAGAGCACCTGCCTTCCTACATGTATGTGAGTGAGAGGGAGTGCCTGTCTGCCTGCTTGCGTGTGTGTGAAAGCCTGCCTTCCTCTGTGTGCGTGTGTGTGTGTGTGTGTGTGTGTGAGTGTTACCCTGCCTTTATGCATGTATGAGTGCCTGCCTGTGTATGTGTGTGCCTGCCTGTGTGTGTGAGAGAGAGAATATGCGGGGAACGTTTGAAAGAATGGACATGTGTAAGTATGTGAGTGTGAACGAGATAAAGTCTGTGTAGCTCCCCTCCCCCTAGTCCACAACATTCTCAGGGTGACTGCCCATCAAAAGATCCCAGGTATGAAGAGGAGGAGATTTTTTCATCTTTTCTAGTTTTAATTGTTGGGTGATATTTGCTATGTCTGCACCATTTTAAGTCCCATTCTTGGTTTAAGGTCCTTAATACACAATCCCAGGGCTACGCTCACTGTCCTGGACTTCTCACTCTTCTCATTTTTACTCTGCAGTAATCAGCCACTGGGAAACCAGGGTCCAGCCGGTAGGGAGGAGCTCACCTCCAGGGTCCTATGCTTTTAAAGGTTGGTACCCTGTACAGTTTCTTTCTCCCACAGTACTCACACTTGTTGCTCTCAGCAGTTTCAGCAGGCTGGTTCTCAGGATGAAGGAAAACAGACAGAGACTTGGAGTGGTGTTCAAACAAAATGTTTTACTGCAACTTTAAAACCAGAATCCAGGCAAGAATTGCGAAAATCATCAAAAGAAAAAGAAGAATGATAACTCCAAGTATTACACTCTTTCTGTCCATGTTCAGCCTCTGAATCAGGGTCCACAATCCTTTCCAAAGTCCTTTCCTAATTACTGGAAAGAAAAAAAATCTCTTCTCCACAAATAGCAGGGAGATGGTGGTAGAAAAAGAGGCAGACCGTCCATAGTGCACAGTAGTGCACATTAGCACCAGCAATTTTAGAAAGGGGTGTGCCCTGTACCACCAGCTTTACTCCTGAGGGAATACTGCACTACTGCAGAATGCAGAATTTGCGCAGAATTCCCATACTGCGCAGAATTTGGAGTTGCCAGGTGGGCGACAAGTGGCAGAAGACAATGGAGGCCATGGTGAGCTGCAAGCAGAGCCCACCCTGCTTGCAGCTGAAGATGATAGAGGCCATGTTGAGACGCAAGCAGGGCCTGTCCTGCTCATGGCTGAAGTTGATGGAAGGAATGGTGAGCCGCGAGTGGAGCCCATCCCGCTTGCCGCAAAAGTCAACGGAGGCCTGGCAGCCGCAAGCAGAGCTCATCCCATTTGTGGCTGAACACGATGGAGGCCCTGAGTATGTGTGTGTGTCTGTGATTTGGACCCTGTGTTCCTTAATGATGATGTGTGTTTGTGAGAGAGGGAGTCTGTGTGAAGGGTCTATGTGTGTGAGAGAGAGAGAGAGAGTCTATGTGCAGGGGTGTGTGAGTGTGCAAGAAAGAGCCTGTGTGATTATGTTTTTGCAAGAAAGAGATGGAGCTTGTGTGAGGATATGTGTGTGTGAGACATAGAGGGAGTCTATGTGAGGGGGTGTATGTGTTCAAGAGAGAGAGAGAGGTAGCCTGGGTGTGTGAGAGAAGGCCAGAGGGAGCCTGTGTGAGGATGTGTGGGTTAGAGAGAGAGGGAGCCCATTTATGGTGTATGTGCTTGAGACAACGGGAGACAGCATGTGTATATGCATGCCTGAGAGAGGGAGCCACCTGAAATGTTGTTGAGATTCAATCTATGTATAGTTATATATCAAGGTGCACTGCTCAACAAACACTTTTAATCCTTATGACCATCATATGTATGTACTGAGATGCCGAGTCTACTCATTGTCCGAGCAGTATTAGTCTAATGCAGACTGCGTCTATGTTATAATCATAGGAAATTTATATTGAAAAAGTCTATTTTTTTTAGTTTTTATGAAGCAAATAAAAACACTTAACTTGATGGACAAGCATACTACTTGGACAATGAGTAGAATCGGCATCTCAAAACATACATATAATGGTCGTAAGGATTTAAAGTGTTTGGTGTGTGAGTGTGTGTCTGTGTGTGCCTGAGAGGGAGCCAGTGCGCGTGTGTGTGCCTGAAAGAAAGGGAGCCAGTGTATGTCAATCCCACTGGTGTCAACCCAGTTTATATAGGGGAGCGCTGACCAATCCCAAAACAGAGGAATGACCTACACCTGGGGAAGGTTCCAAAAACATAAAATTCTCCCAGCAGATGTAAAAAAAAGGAAAATGCTTAGTGATTGTGCAAAGCCACTGACACAAAATATGTTATTGTTTTTTGGGGAAACATTAAAACAATTATGTGAGTTTGAAATTACTGGATGTTTATTTGCTGGCTGTTTTGAAATATTTATTCTTTTTATTAATATGGCTATACTATTATGAATAATATTTTATATTTCTTGATTTTATTTTTTCCATTGTTGCACTGCATAATACTGTCGAGTTTGTTATAGTTTCCAGTTAGTTTTTGTCTGCACGTTTCTGTTTCTACTTTATGTCTCTTTTTTTGTTCTGTAATTTGGTTCTGTCTGTCTGTGTTCTGCATGCATGAGGTATTCTGCTAGAATTGGGGGGGGGGGGGGGGGGGCAATTGGTATCTCATGAACTTTAAGCAGTGGTTGTGGCATCAGTGCATCTCCTGGAGAGTGTGGGTACCAAGAAGGAGTGAGAATGGGAAAGGGAGGGGAAAGAACTGTACATAATGTCGTAGTACTTGGGTGGGGTAGGGGGGAACACTCCCTGAGGGATAAATGTTAAAAGAGTTGCTTGCGTTAAAAGGCCCAAATACTTGAGTATATGGACTGAGTGCGAGCAACTCACGTTTTTAAAACAACAAATTATGCACTTGCACGTGCACCAGAACATGCAATAAAAAGGAGCAGATTGGGAGGGTCGGGCGTTCAATTGTGCGGCCAACATTTACACATGTAAATCCCAATTTTAAAATCAGCGAACACAGCATGCATTGGGCTGTTACCTGCGCATATTTACTTCTGCTCGTGTTCAGGTGTAAGTCTGAAAAAAATCATTATAGTCAAAAACTGACTGGGTGAGGGGTCTAGGTAAACTGGAGGGAGTGCAGGATGAAAAACCAGAGTGGTTTTGATGACCTAGAGATAGATTGGGCAAAATGATGGACTAAGTGGTCAAACTGGTTATTTCCTTCATGCGCATATATTCTATAATTTGTTCACTTGTGCATGTAAAAGCTGACAAGTCTAAGGAAAGATATGTGAAGAACATTTCCTCATGTAACCACTTCAAATTAGGAGTACACAGACACGAGTTGGGTGCATTTTAAATCATATGCATGCACTTACACGGATGATTTCAAATTCCAACATATGTGTACGTGCATATGTGGGGGCATGCACACTCGTTTTAAAGGTACTCTTCCTGTGAGCACATGTGTAGCAGCACAACAGCAGAATGTGTGAGCGTAGGTCTTTGTGGCTGTATCTGTGTGTTCTTGCATCTAAGAGAGAGAGAGTGTGTATATGTTTTTATATCTGAGAGAATATGAGTCTGTGTCTTTGTATCTGAGTGTGATTGTGTGTGTTTTTGAATCTGAGAGATTGAATATGTGTGTGTCCTTGTATCTGAGAGAAAGTGTGAGTGTGTATATTTGTATCAAAAGTGAGGGTGTGAATGTGTGCATATGTCTGTTCTTGTGCCTGAGAGATGAGTATGAGTGTGTCTGTCTTTTTTATTTGAAAATGCTTGACTCTCTTTACATGTGAAAGAGAAAGTGTGTGTGTGTGCATGTGTCTCTGTATCTGAAAGAGAAGGAGATAGAGTTTGTGTATATTTGTATCTGAGAGGGAGAGTGTGCGTATGTGTGAGTCTATCTGAGAGTATGAGTGTGTGTATGTTTGTATCTGAGAGAGTGTGTACCTCTGCATCTGAGAGAGTGTGTGAATGAGTTTTTGAGATAGAGTGGGGCGGATTTTAAGAGCCCTGCTCGCCTAAATCCGCCCAAATCCGGGCGGATTTAGGCGAGCAGGGCCCTGCGCGCCGGTGAGCCTATTTTACATAGGCCTACCAGCGCGCGCAGAGCCCCGGGACTCGCGTAAGTCCTGGGGTTTTCGGAGGGGGGCGTGTCGGGGGCGGGACCAAGCGCAGCGGCGTTTCCGGGGCGTGTCGGGAGCGTTCCGGGGGCGGGCCCGGGGGCATGGCTATGGCCCGGGGCGGTCCGGGGGTGTGGCCGCGCCCTCCGGACCCGCCCCCAGGTCACGTCCCGGTGCGCTAGCGGCCCGCTGCCGCGCGGGGATTTACTTCTCCCTCCGGGAGGCGTAAATCCCCTGACAAAGGTAAGTGAGGGGTTTAGACAGGGCCGGGTGGGTGGGTTAGGGAGGGGAAGGGAGGGGAAGGTGAGGGGAGGGCAAAGGAAAGTTCCCTTCGAGGCCGCTCCTATTTCGGAGCGGCCTCGGAGGGAACGGAGGTAGGCTGCGCGGCTCGGCGCGTGCCGGCTATACGGAATCGATAGCCTTGCGCGCGCCGATCCCGGATTTTAGTGGATACGCGCATATCTACTAAAATCCAGCGTACTTTTGTTTGCGCCTGGAGCGCCAACAAAAGTACGCCTATTTGCGGTATTTGAAAATCTACCCCAGTGTGTGTGTCTTTGTAGCTAAGAGGGGGATTGTGTGTGGATGTGTCTGTCTTTGTCTCTGAGAGTAAGAGTATGATATGTATATGCCTTTGAGTATGAGAGAGAGAGTGTGTGCCGATGTCTGAGAGAGAGTTGGGCTTTTCTTTCATGTATGTGTGTTTGCAGGAGGTTGTTCATCTCTTGCCTGCCCATGAAAGGCATGGCGGCTCTCTGCCTCTATGAATTCTGGGTTTTTGGCTCTTGAAATGTGAAAGGTTGGCCACCCATGACATATTTGCTGACTTTCTTATGCATGCTGATACAAAATTGCCCCCATAGGGTTAATGTTAGTGTTTAAAATGGGTTAACAGCCATTAACACTCATTAATTCAGGAGATCCCAAATGCCCATGCCCAGCACAAATTATTTGCATACACATCATCATTAAGGTGTGGTAAAATGATGTCCATGCAAATGAGTCAATTAGCAAGTTAGGTTTTACTAACTAGATCATTAACTATTAATTCTGTATAACACATCCAGCATTAATACATAAATGTGTTAACACAGTCCACTTAAAGCCAGAGAGTTTACTATACCTCATTTAACTTTCCTGCCTAAGGCCTGGATTAATGCATGACCACTCTTTCCCTGCCAGAAAGGTAGCAATTTATGACAGCCTAACCCTTTGCCACCCACCAATGATAACTAGGTTTCTGGTCCTGTGAACACTTTACTCCCCATGCATAAATGATGCAGCTGATCAAGGCCTTTCCCAAAAAAAATACTGAGGCCCATCACAATCTCTCCAACCTTCAAAGTCAACAAAACCCATCATAGCTACCTTGCCACCTGCCCCCCCCCCACCCCACCACCAAAAATCATGATCTAATGCAGCCCCTGGGCCTATTGACCCTCCTTCCATGAAATATACAGCTCCACTGTACCCCCTATCCCCATAAGACTCACAAGCCTATACTCAACCCCCGTCCAGACTCATGGGATTATCTACAGCCTCCATCCCCACCCACTCTATTTGGAGTACCTTTGCATGATCTCCCCCATACCATTTAATATTAGTAGAGCCGCTCCTTCCGAATATTTGCTGGAGGAGGAACCGACTTCCTTCCTGGAAGCTGAGCCATCAAATTCATGGACACTCTGGCCTGAATGCCAAAGCATGTTGCAGTATTGCCATACTGAATGCTCTGGGGAAATATAAGCAACCATGCGTGGGAAGTGGGATGCAGATGGGTTTGTGAGTTTTGGGAGAGAGGTGTGGAATTCAGAGATAGCAGCGGATAAGCCTACTAGTTTTGTCAGGGAGTGGGGGGGAGGGGCAAGAAGCATTGGGCATGGTCTTCTGAGTCTTCAAGCAAAGTTGAAGCCTTGATGATGGTTAAATACTTATAAGTTTCAATTTTCGGCTATTTCAAAGACATTTAAATGTGTAACAGTGTGCTCAATATATACAATAGATTTTTCTGACTAATTGTATTAGTTACGTAAGTATATTTTGCAAACTGTCTCTTTTGTGATATATTTATAATTATAAATGGGCAATCTAAAAGCCTAAACTGTTAGCCCGATATCAGAGTCAGGTGTTCCAGTGCTTTTACAGCCCTCACACGTTTGGGGGGGTTTAGATCAAAGAGGATTATTAGCTGTACCCTTTCTGATCCCCACACGGATTATAGAAGTCTCCAAAGAAGAGTTAAGTCTGCCACCACCAAAAATTGGCAAGGGTCATGGCATATAACTTATCACACACTCCTGATAGAAATAAATCACCGAACATTTAGGTTTAGATTACCAAATGGCAATTGGACATGATTTGGTATGTGTGCCAGTTATAAAAAAAACAAAAAACAATTTGTAATTAATCATTTAAGCAGAAAACTAATTACATGTATTTAATCTCTGGAAGAAAGTATAGTAACACAAACACATTACAGGAGAACAGTTTAAAAATAAGAAAATAATTTAAACAAAATAATCCAAATAGTTACACTGCTATCTATAATGCATAGTATAAGTAAAGGAATTGTTTACTCAGCTCTGTGGAGGAAAATAGAAATTAGCCCAGCAGATCCACCAATAAAATCCAGTTTGTTTGCAAGACCAGGGACAAGTGTCATCCAAAGGTCCATTGATCTTTGTCACCAAAAAGCAGATGGTCCATGCCCCCGCTCCAAAGTAAGAAGATACGACCCCACACCAGTCACTGTGGACAAAAGTGACTTCCTCTTAAAGGTCAATCAAGCTCCACCTGGACAGAACAAAAGGCTTGCGAGTAGCAGGAAAAATTCTCCCTGCTGAGAAAGCAATTGAGAAAATCATCAAGTCCAAAGTCCAGATGTCTTTTGAGGTGTTCTTTATAGTAAGTTTGTGGAATGCCTCATGCTGAGGTTGATTTCTGTCCATGTCCTTTCTAAAAATCTACATGTAACTCTCCTGGCAACAGAAAATTATGCAAGCAAATTTAGCATCACTGGGAAAATAGGTGAGTGTGTCGATTATATTGAATGCAGCAGGACAGCATGAATTGCTGCATTTGAGTTTACATAGGCAACCACAGGAAAAAATAAAACAGGCAGGGAGCGCACGCACACGCACACACACACACGTTTTCTGTTCATACACACACACAATCCACAACAATATCTCTGCCACCAACATACAAGTAGCTCATAAGAACAAATTCAAGCTGTTTCTCAAATTTATACACACACAGCCTCAATTTCACACAGACGCACACAAACATTAAGCAATGATTGTACATCAGAATAGCAGATTCTGGAAAATGTATGCTTATGAGTAAATTTTCAAATGGGTTTTCACTTGGAAAAATAGAATATTTGCACAAAAGTAGCATGTATTTGCATATATGCTATTTTATAAACATCGTGGGTATGCACATATTTTCGGTTTTGCGCGTACATTTTACCAGTTCAAAAAGGCAGTCTAGGGGCATTCCAGGGCAGGGTCAAGAAGTACATTGTTACGCACCCCGTCCGCATCCAGCCCACGCACGGGCCTGCTCACCTCTCTGGTTCCACGGCAGGTCCCGGGTCGGCCTCCCTAGAGGTAGCTGCGAGCTCTTCCAGGCCTCGGCGTCACGCGGCGGCGGTCGCTGGGCCTTCCACTATGCACCAGGCCTCACGCCGGAGCTCGGAGTCCTCAGTGGCGTTGACCATGCCCCTGCACGCACGCAGACTGCCTGGCCTCTTGTAGGGCCAGGGGCGGGTCCTAGCTCCGCGGCACACCCTGATTGATTCCCTGATATAAGGAAGTCCCTGCCTGTACTTCCTTGCCTTGGCATGTGGCACAGTGCCTAAGGTGAAGAGACCTTGATCCGAAGGTCGTGGGTTAAAGTCCCACTCTTGGCGCTTCCAAGAATTGATTCCAAGCTCGTGGGTCCCAGCCCACACATCCATGAATCTCTCATGGGTTCAAGCTCCCACTTCAAGAATTCCAAGAACTTCTACATTGATTAGAACTCGGAACATATCTGCCTTGTTCAGCTGCTTGCCCCGCATCTCACTCCTGTCGATCGGTTCCATTCCGTCCGGTGTTCCCACGGATGGCCGGAGACGTGGCCCGGCAGAATGAAGATCGAGCACTGCTTCGGGTTTGTACTTTGCTAGATTGTCACTGCGTCTGAACCTTGTTCCAGGATCCTTCTGTTCCATCCTTGTTCCTGCATCCTGGTATTCCAGCATCCTTGTGTTCAACTGTCCATCTCCCCAGGTAGTACCTCCGGACTGTTTCTCTGGTACTGACCTCGGCTTGCTCCTTGATCTGCCTGTCTTCTGATCTCAGCCTGCTCCTAGACCCATCTGCCTGCCTTCTGACCTCTGGAACCTGACCCCTGCTTTGTTGACCACTCCTCAGACTGAACCCCAAATTCTGACCTCTGCCTGCTTGACCACGTCTCCAGATTCTGGCTTTGTTCCTAGCCTTATCATCAACTATGCTGTTCTGGTCCTCCTTGCTCCATCTGACCTCCAGTCTCGAAACTGACCGTGCTCCTCTTCTGTCTGTGGGCACACCTGTCTACCATCTCTCCAGGAGACCTTGCGAGGCCCACCTAAGTCCAAGCGGCCCGGGTCCCTACGGGCTCCTCCCGGGGGGACCTCGGGCTTCCAGTGGTGAAGCTCATCCTATCCTCTGTCTCCTCCAGTGCTCCGCCCCCTGGGGGCAGGTGCTTCCTGGTCCCTACCAAGGAGCCATTCTCCACTGCTCCAGGACAAGGGTCCACCCCCGAGTGCAACATACGTGCAGAAGTCGCTTATTCCTACAATCCATCACCTTCTAATTGACTTGTGCTAGTGAAATCGGACTTGTCTATTGTCTGCAATTTTTGGGTGGGAGACCTGGGTGAACTGGTGGAGGTTAAGGGTAAAGTTCTAGAGGGTCTAGGTAAGCTGAAGATGCACTGGGTGAACAAGCTCAAATATTTTCAAAATGGCCTCTGAGGTACATTTTTTAAAAAAGCGCGAGCACGTACTTTTGTTCACACAAAAGGTGCAAATAAAAGTACGCCGGATTTCAATAGATACGTGTGTAGCCACACTTATCTTTTAAAATCCGGGGTCGGCGCGCGCAAGGGGGTGCACATTTGTGCACCAAGCGCGCGCCAAGCCCTGCACGCGCTACTCGTTCCCTCCGAGGCCGCTCCGAAATCAGAACGGCCTCGGAGGGAACTTTCCTTCCGCCTCCCCCACCTTCCCTCCCTTCCCCTACCTAACCCACCCCCCCAGCCCTACCTACCCCCCCCCCCACCTATATTGCAAAAGTTACGCCTACTCGAGGCAGGTGTAACTCGCGTGTGCCGGTGGCCCACTGGTGCGCCATCACCCGAACCAGGGGCTGGTCCAGAGGTCTCGGCCATGCCCCCCAGAATGCTCCCAGGCCAGCACCACGCCCCCCGGAACACCCCGAATGTCGCGCCGCCCCCGACACGCCCCCGACATGCCCCCGACACACACCCCTAGCAAAGCCCCGGGACTTACGTGCGTCTCGGGGCTTGCACGCGTCGCCGAGCCTATGCAAAATAGGCTTGGCGCACACAGTGGGGTTTTTTAAGGGTTACGCGCCTAACCCTTTTAAAATCCGCCCCTATACGTACAAGGTATTTTTTTTTTTGGCACCTAAAATATATGGGGCGGATTTTAAAAGGGTTACACGCATAAGTTACGCACGTAACCCTTAAAAAAAAAACCCTGCGTGCGCCAAGCCTATTTTGCATAGGCTCGGTGGCACGCGCAAGCCCCAGGACACGCGTAAGTCCCGGGGCTTGCTAGGGGGCGTGTCGGGGGCGGCGCGACGTTCAGGGCGTTCCTGGGGGCATTCCGAGGGGCGTGGTGCCAGCCTGGGGGCATTCCAGGGGCATGGCTGAGGCCTCCGGACCAGCCCCCGGGTCAGGTGATGGCGCACCAGAGGGGCCACCAGCGCGCGGGAGTTACACCTGTCTCGAGCAGGCGTAACTTTTGTGATAAAGGTAGGGGGGGTTTAGATAGGGCTCAGGGGGTGGGTTAGGTAGGGGAAGGGAGGGCAAGGTGGGGGGAGGCGGAAGGAAATTTCCCTCTGAGGCCGTTCCGATTTCGGAGCGGAGGGAACGGGCAGCGCACACAGGGCTCTGCGTGCGCAAGGTGCACAAATGTGCTCCCCCTTGCGCGCGCTGACTCCGGATTTTAAAAGATACGCGCGGCTGCACACGTATCTATTGAAATCCGGCGTACTTTTGTTTGCGCCTGGTGCGCGAACAAAAGTACATGCTCACGCTTTTTTTTAAAAATGTACCCCTATATGTGTATGTTTATAAAATAGATGGAGATAGTAAACATTTCATTGTATTGCAAATATTTGCACTTACTGAAACATATGTGCGCACATTTAGAGCAGAACTATGTGGCATTTTATAAACTTTAATTATTTTTATTTTATTTAGACATTTTATATACAGTCGTTCCATGTGTAGATCACAATGGTTTACAAAGTGACATTCATAATTATAACTCAACCAACCAACAAAGAAAGATTGGTTATACAGGAGGTATTCACAGTCAGGCATTGATATCTATCAATACTAGTACATATTAAAACTGATCTAGTACATGAGGCAAAGAGCAAGGATAATTACAAATGAAATGGTAGTTTTCACGTCTTAGTCAGTGGGTTGTTTTGAGAATCTTCCATTCTCTCATGATTCTATTATTATTTTTGTCCTTCTTATTTTTGTGGTTCTGTATATTCTGATGTTTTTAAGTTAATGTATATGTGTTTTTGAATAGCCATGTTTTTAGTTCATGTATAAATCTCTTTCTTTTTATTACCGCCTCAGGCAGGGAATTCCAGAGCTTTGGACTTGCTATTGAAAACAATTAATCTCTTATGTGTGTCAGATGTGTGCACCGTATTGTGGGAATAGACAATAGTCCTTTATTTTGAGATCTTAGTGTTTGTTGAGGGTTGTAAGGTTGCAGTGTCACTCCTAATAAGCCAGTGTTATTGGAGTGAATGATGTTGAATATTATCGGTAACACTTTATAGTAGATTCTGATAACCAATGTAGTGTTATCAGCTAGGTTGTAATGTGATCATATTTCCTACATCCTAATAATAGTCTTGCTGCAGCATTTTGAAGTAGTTTTAAGTAACTTGCTGAAAGACCTAGTAGTAAGGAGTTACAATAGTCAAGGTTTGAGAAGACAGCTCCAGCTGCTAGGGGTGTGCATTTTTTTTTCTGTTTTTGTTTTGGGTCATCATCTGTTTGATTTTATTTAAAATGGTTCTGAGGGTGTTTATTTCGGGTTTCCCTAATTTTGGAGTTAGTGCGCACTAACGGGACTTAGTGTGTGCTAACTGGATGTTAGTGCTAACTATAGTTAGTGTACATTAACTGAAAATGTTACCAATATGTTAAAAAGTGTCAGCTGAGGGAGCAGTTTGTTAGCTAGTGGTATAGTTCTACATTCTCATTGGCTATTTCCTTAGTTACTTGTTTGTGTTGCCAAGGTTGCAAGGTGATGTTTATGGGGGGGGATGGCTAGTGCCTGTTTAAAAAAGCAAGTGATATAATAACAGTATCAAGTTCTAGTCCGATAAAGCAAAAGCATGTAATGCACAGCAGAGTTGCTTACTTCTAACAGGTGTTCTCTGAGGACAGCAAGATATTAGTCCTCACACATAGGTGACATCATCAGATGGAGCCCCGACATGGAAAAATTATTTCAAAGTTTCTAGAACTTTTACTTGGCACACTGAGCATGCCCAGCATGCAGTATGCCATGCATCCGCCCGGGGCCCCTCTCCAGTCTTATAACTTAGAATTATATATAAATATGAAAAATAAGAGAAACCCAACTCTGTGGGGTGGCGGGCGGGTTTCGTGAGGACTAACATCCTGCTGTCCTCAGAGAACACCTGTTACAGGTAAGCAACTCTGCTTTCTCCGAGGATAAACAAGATGGTAGTCCTCACACATGCTGCTCCCCAACACAAAAGGGGACCAACAGACACTAAAACAGGTGCCAATGGGCACCACAACAGTGCTGTTGGTAACAGAGGGGGGAGACAACCTGAACTCAAACAATGATCCCTAGGTGGGGAGATTTGGGTTCTACTACTCAAACAGGTTCTGAAGGACAGACTAGCTGAACCTACTGTCACAAACTCTCCATATCCAAACAATAGTGAAATGTGAATGTGTGGAGAGAAATCCACGTCATAGCCTTGAAAATCTCCTCCACAGGAACTGCTCGCAAGTAGACCACCAAAACTACCATGGCTTTGACAGAATGAGCTTTGACATGACCCCCAAGATGCAGTCCTGCCTGGGCATAACAGAAAAAGATGCAATCTGCTAACCAATTGAATAGTGTGTGTTTGGCAAGGGCAATGCCTAACCCAGGGGTGGGCAATTCCGGTCCTCGAGGGCTGCAAACCAGTCGGGTTTTCAGGATATCCTTAATGAATATGCATGAGAGAGACCTGCATACACACTGCCTCAGTTGTATGCAAATCTATTTCATGCATATTCATTAGGGGTATCCTGAAAACCCAACTGGTTTGCGGCCCTCGAGGACCGGACTTGCCCACCCCTGGCCTAACCTATTCCTATCAAACAGGAATAAAATAAAAAATAAAAAGTTAGGTGGACTGTACGGGCTTCTGTCTGCTCCAGATAGAAGGCTAAGGCTCACTTGCAGTCCAAACTGTGAGTGCTTGTTTGCTTTGGTACGAATTGAGCCTGGGAAAGAATGTTGGCAGGATAATGGACTGCTTAACATCATCACCTTAGGCAGGAACTAAGGGTTCGAATACAAGACCACCCTGTCATGATAAAAACTTAGTGTAAGGTGGATAAGTCACTAAGGCCTGGAGCTTGCTGACCCTGCATGCTGAGGTAACCATCACCAAAAATATGACCTTCCAGTTCAGGTTCTTCATATCACAGCAGCTAATACCACCATTGAGGTCCCAAGAGACAGTGGGAGGCCTAAGGGGAAGCTTCAAATGAAGCAGGCCCCACATGAAACATACAACTATAGACTGTACAGAGATGAGTGTATCATCTACACCGTGGTGGTACTCGCCAATTGCACTAAGATGAACTCTGGTGGAGTTGGTTTTTAAGCTAGCTTCCGATAAGTATAGAAGGTAATCAAGAAGTTTTAGTGTGGGGCAGGACAACGGATCTAGGGCCTTCTGCTCACACCACACAGAAAACCTCCGTCACTTCAGTCCTTAGGACTTTCTAGTGGAGGGCTTTCTAGAAGCCACCAGGACCCGAGACACATCCTCTGAGAGACTGAGTGATTGCAGAATTATCCTCTCTACATCCAGGCTGTAAGTGATAGGGCCTAGAGGTTGAGATGCTGCAACCTGCCTCGATCCTTCATTATGAGATCTGGGGAAGTCCCCAGACTGATCGGTCTCTGGATGAACAACTTCTTTAGGGGTGGAAACCAGACCTGTCTCGGCCAGTAAAGGGCTATGAGGATCATAATCTCCTTGTCCTTACAAAGCTTCAAGAGAGTCTTTGCCACTAAGGGAATCAGAAGATAGTCATACAGAAGACCCTTGTCCCAATGGTAGGCAAGGGCGTCCAAGGCTGGTTTGCCATCTGACCTGTACAGGGAACAGAACTGAAACACATTCCTGTTGCAAGGGGACAGAAATAGATCTACATCCTGGCTCCCCCAGAGGCAAAATATCTGATTTGCTACCCTCTAGTCCAGGTACCACTTGTAGGGTCTGAAGGCATGACTCAGTCTGTCCACTACCACGTTCTCCATCCCGGCTAGATACATGGCCCTGAACACCATCCCATGGGACAGGGCCCATGATCAGATCTGGACCACTTCCTGACGCAGGAGATATGATCCTGTATCTCCCTGCTTGTTGACATACCACAAAGCTCCCTGGTTGTCGGTTTGGATCAGGACAACTTTGCTGGACAGCTGATCTCTGAAAACCCATAGCATGTACTGGATTGCCCAAAGCTCCAGGAAGTTGATTTGACAATCTCTTTCTTGTGCAGTCCAGAGACACTGGGTGCTGAGCCCATCTATATGAGCTCCTCAGCCCAGAGTGGACACTTCTGTGATTAGGACAATTTGGGTAGGAGGACTTCGAAAAGAGATACCCAGCTCCAGATTTTAAAGTCCCGGAGAGATGAGGTGACTCAGATGCAGTTCTGGAGGTTCTATGTGGTCTAGCACTACTGTGACCTCAGGGTTCATTGGGCTCTGCACATGTGTAATCATGCAAAGGGAGTGACATGGAATGTTGCAGCCATATGGCCCATCAGCCTCAACATGTGCCAAGCTGACAGCTACTGGCTCTGCTGAATCTCTGCATCAATGTCGTCAAAGTCTTGGCCCTTTGACGAGGCTGAAAGACCTTGAGTCATGTCAGCAGGGCTCTCATGAAGTCCATGTCAGCTGTTACGAATGGGCACTGGTTAGGTGTAGTGAACACCACCTGCAGGAGTGACTTATGGTGGAGAGAAGCAGGACTAGTAGTAGAGCCTCTGATACTGGCTGGTGCAGGCAGAAATGTGTGGATACTGTCTGGAGCTTTGTGAAACTGAGGGTTATGCAGAGGATGCCTGTGGTGGTGGGAGCTGGCTGGAGGGAGTCTAATACAAGGTGCGTGGAGGTAAGGGTGAGCTTGGTACACAGGAACAGCATGGAGGTATGTGTGAAAGTGAATGCAGGTAAAGGTGATCAGAATACCGGAACTGGGTGCTGGTAAGGATGGAAACAGGATAGCGTGCAGGTAAGGGTGATACTGACTGTAAGTAAGAGTGACAGGACTAATGGAACCCGGGAAAACAAGACTGACAAAGACTAGACAGACTAACCCAAACAATACTAACACTGAACATAAAACACACAAGCCCGAAGGCAGCAAGGCAGGAGCCTGAAGGCCACAGAGCAAGGCAGAAGCCCAAAGGCAACAGGGTAAGACAGAAGCCTGAAGGCAACAGAGCAAGGCAGAAGCCCGAAGGCAACAGGGTAAGACAGAAGCCTGAAGGCAACAGAGCAAGGGAGAAGCCCGTAGGCAACAGAGCAAGGCAGAGGACCATAGGCAGTAGAGCAAGGCAGAGGCCCGTAGGCAGCAGAGCAAGGCAGTGGAGAGGCTAGAGCAGGGAGCCCAAACAAGCTTGATGCCGAAGCACCGAGGGAAATGCTAGGCAGGGTTATAAAGGAAGTCTGGAATATAGAGTAGACAAGGAGGGCGGACCGGGCCGGCCAGGAGAGCATGCTCATGGGGAACCTCTGGTGGTGAGGTGGCTGCATAGCAGCCATAGTCGTAACATCAGCAGGGCTCTCATGAACCCTAACAACTCCAATACTTGGATGGTCAAGTGCATGGACCTGACGGCCTCTGCCTGAGATGTACTCTTGACCAGCCAATCATCCAGACTGAGGAAAATATTTATCCCCAGCTTGCAGAAGACTGTCGTCACCATGGCCAGGCATTTTGTGAAGACTCATGGGGCTGACGCCAGCCTGAATAGCAACACCTGGTATTGGAAGTGCTGTTTTACCACCACAAATGGGAGAGACTTACTTTACACTGAGGGAGGATAGCCAGTCCCCTTTTTGTAAAAGGGGGATCAAGGTGCCCAAGGAAACCATCTTAAACTTTTTTTGTTTAGAAATTTGTTCAAGACAATCAAGCAGTTTTAATGTGGGGCAGGAGAACGGATCTAGGATGAAACAAAGACCTCCTGTTCTCTTTTGAATCAGGAAGTACCTAGAGTAGAATTCCCACACTTTTTGCCCTGGTGGAACACGCTTGACCTCTCTGACCATTAAGAGGGAGGAAAGTTCTGCTAGTAGTATCTCCTGATGTGCAACCAGCCCCCAAAATGGGAAGTAATACACCTGTACTGGGTCAGCTTACTGTCACATGGGCATGCCAAGACACAACTAACACCGTCACTAGTTTCAGACCCACTGCTGACTAGGTTTTCCAACTGGATCCAGATTTCCAGGATATTTTTATTTTATTTAACACTTTTTTATACCGACCTTCATATGTTGATCCATTCCTGGTCTTACTCCTATGCATGCAGGTATTGATACTCTTGGTTTTGCTCGGAAAAGCTATAGGGAAATCTGATGAAATCCCTGCATGTAATGTGTTCCAAACCAGGACAGGATTTACCTGTCCTAAAAGCTGGAGGCAGTTGGCAACCCTATTGCTGACATCAGAGTGCTCTAGTAGCATGCCTTCCCTTAGAGTCTTGAGTAAAGCACCTGTGCTACCTGGTGCTATTCCTACAATGCACACAGGTCCTTCCAGGGTAGCATACCTCTTGGTGGTTGCATGCAGCCCGATACAACATGCACCATACTACAACTACCTATTCTATTTGTAAATGATAATGTGCAGAAGGTGAGGGCCTTGACTATTGTGATGTCATATAGGTTCGGTTAGCTTCTTGGCGAGACTACACCAGGATGCACATCCAGCTCTGTGAAGGCAGGATTGCGAATCAGATGGTCTCCGGCCTTTACTTATATTTTCCTATGAGCTCGGAGATGTCACCTTCACTATATAGTTTCTAATGACTCTAAGAGCACACACATCTCTTCTGAGCAAAGGTTGACATCATAGAAGGCAATGGTAAGGTGTGTTTGAAACTCCTGCCTTCAAATGAGCCATCACAGCTAGCCTTACAGAGATATTGAGATGTCAGGTTGTTGCAAGGCCCTTGGCCGTTATGGCTGACTGATAGTCATGTGTTGCAGCTGTATGTACGTATGTATGTACCCAATAAATATGCAGAGTATTTTGCTTTGAGCAATAACGAGTATCTCTTACAGTCCTAGTGCGATCTGTTACCACCCTTAAAGCACATAGGCTGAGTATTCCAACGCCAAACAGTTTGCAGATAGTTCCGTTTCCATCACTCCACAAGTTTTCATGGTTTAATGGTTGCAGGCCCTTGCTGATCCACATATCTGTCATGACTTGTGGAGAATCAGGAAGAGCTGCTGTCCTCTACACTGTGCCTCAAGTGGTGTAAATCTCTTTTACAGTTAGTGGTGATCTGCTCTTTGTAATCGAATCAGAAAAAGCTCCTACTCCCACTAAACCACTCATCAACTCTCCTCTCCTTCCACTAAACCACTCACCAACTCTCCTCACCTCTCTCTCCCACACCTGACACACCCTCAAAGAGGCAGCTGCAGGAAGCCGGGATCTATAAACTGAAAAAAAATAATGCACCATGCACTCATTTATGTTAGCAGTGTAAAATGACGTGGCACATGCTGATGCAATGCACCATGCACTGATGCAACGCGCTGTGCAATATTTACCTATGCGTTGCGGGAGCCTGCAAATTTGCCTAACCACACCCTTTTTTATTGTGGGCACTATTTTTCAAATATTTATAGCTTTTTGATGAATCTAGGTCTAAGTTACTTATCCAGGCAGCATTGGATATAGGGTCCAAGGAAACTATATCTGTAGAGCATAAAGAAAATGACTCATTTGTTCTCACCAACACTATCCAAATAGTGTCAAGGGTAATTACTGCCAGTTTTTCTATGCTGGGAGAAGGAGAGCAGTAGAATAGGTAAGGGCTCAAGAACAACAGGCACTCGAAGAATCTGCTCAAGAAGATGTATAACCCCTTTCTTCCCTTCTTTGCTCTTCTCAGCTAGCTTGGCATTCCTCATCACATGTTCTGTGGCTCCCTTCTGCTCGACCAAGGCGTCAACATCATCATTATGTTCTGTAGTTGATAGCAGACTCATGTTGTGCTCCAAATAGGGTGGATATCAATAATCTGAGGAGAGAAAGAAAGATCTTGCCCAAGTTGATCCAGCGCTTCCCTGACAAATGAAATGGCTGGAAGTTTCTCCCCCTTTACTCCGGGTTGCTACCCAAAGAAGGATGGAAACATCTTCTGCATCATAGGTAGAGGGCAGGCTTCAGAAAGATAGCTCCTTGCTTCCCTTTCCATTTCAGCACCATTATGCAGGTAGAAAAAAATAACAGGAAAAAAAATGATGCAGAGAAACAGAACCCGCTCAGAAACCCGTGCTGCCATCTTGCTCCACTCTCGGGAAGATGAAGAAAATTTTGAAGGATACTTATGAATAGAAAATATGTAGAAATATATGTCTTTCTATAATTGTGGCAGCATCTAGGTTTTTAATCGATTAAGAAGATAAAACATCTAAATAAAGAAAATAAATTAATTTAAAAATTAGTTAAAAAGCAATCCTGAGAGAACGATCACAACATCAAGAGGTAAATTTTCAAAAGGGTTTTGCATGTAAGTAGCAAGTATTCACAGATATGCTATTTTATAAATGTTGAGAGTATACGTGTATTTTCCATGTACATTTTCCTGTAGAAAAAGGAGCAGGCTTAGGGCATTCCAGGGCAGGGTTAAGAAGTGCGCATGGTAGTTGCTGTTTTGTAAGATATATGCATGTATACATTATTGAACATATTTGTACACTTTTACACTTGATAATTGACTCATGCAAATTAAATTGGACTTGTCTGTTGTTTGCAAGTTTTGGGTGAAAGATCTGAGTGAACTGGGGGGGATCAGGATGAAGTGTTTGAGGATCTAGGTGAACTGGAGAAAGACTGGGTGAACTGGTGGAGCTATTGGTGATCTAGTGATTTCAAGTAAGTACACAAGTAAGTATTTTCGAAATGGTATATATACATATTTTGTAATATAACTGCCTCTGAGTATAACTTGAGGTTAATACACGTACATGTTATATTTTTATGCGCATAATATTTACATGTGTTTATAAAATAGGTAGAGAAAATATGCATTTTCTTGCATTGGAAATATTTGCACATACTAAAACATACACACATACTTTCAGAGCAGAAATATGTGGTATTTTATAAACTGCATGTCATGGTCTGGCATGCTGGGGTCAGGGAGCACCCCTGCAGAAGCGGTACAGGACCGCAGGACAGGACTGGAACTGGTCCTTTTCCTAACCAGACCCTTCCCTGCATGTTGAGCCCTTGGGTTCTCGGGGCCGGTAGGATTTGTCTCCTGCTGAGCATCATAGCTGAAGTCAGGCAGAGGCTGAGAACTGGCATCAGGAACAGGCTGGGAGCTGCAGTCTGATGCAGGCTGACAGCTGAGTCTAGGTACTGGGTGGGCTGGAGTCAAAGCTGGAATTGAGGAAAAGGCCAGGACCAGAGGCAAGGGCATGCTCTGGGAAAACATACAAGGGACTGGATGGGGCAAGACAAGGCCAGGACTGATGAGGTCTGGACTGGAGTGGAGTAGACACGTACAGAGCTAGGACACACAACAGTAAACAAATAAGCCCAACAGGGCAAGGAATCCTAGTAGGCTCGAAGGCCACAAAGCAGGACAGATAGGCCAGTAGGCCACTGAGCAATGCAGGAGAACCTAGAAGGCTGCAGGGAAGATAAGGAAGACAGGAAGGCTACAGAGCAAGGTAGGGAGCCAAGGAAGGCTATAGAGCAAGGCAGAAAGTCCAGATAGGCAAAAGGCAATACAGGAGGCCTGGGTAGGCCACAAGGCAAGGCAGAAGGCCGAAGTAGGCCACAAGCCAAGGTAGCAGGCCCGGGTAGGCCTCAAGGTAAGATAGAAGACCTGGGTAAGACACAAGGCAAGACAGAAGGCCTGGGTAGTCCACAAGGCAAGGTAGAACAACAAGGCAAGGCTGGCCAAGTCAGAGTCGAGGTGACTCATTGAAGAGGCACTGAGGGACTGGACAGGCTGGGTTAAATAGGGCTCAGACTGAGACATCAGGTGATCAGGGAAGTGGTGACTTGAGCAGCTGGGAGCGGGGCTCACTGAGGAACCTTTGTGGAGGGGAGTCTGCATAGCAGGCGACACCGTAACACTATGAAGTTTCTGCCACACAATTTATAAAATAGTATTTTATGTAATGCGTGTATGTGATACATGCGGGTTATACTATTTTGTAGCCCATAAGATGAAGTTTAAAAGCCTGACGCACACATCAATTAGGAGATGTGAGTACAAGTCAGGCTAGCGTGTGCCCACCAAATTTTAAAAGCAGCTGAAATGAAAAAGGGGTGGAGTCTGGCTGGGGCATGGACATATTTAAGCAGGGCCAAGAGATGT
This sequence comes from Rhinatrema bivittatum, assembly GCF_901001135.1. Taxonomy (NCBI): domain Eukaryota; kingdom Metazoa; phylum Chordata; class Amphibia; order Gymnophiona; family Rhinatrematidae; genus Rhinatrema; species Rhinatrema bivittatum. The sequence goes on along the minus strand of NC_042620.1, from coordinate 118,925,316 downwards.
AGGCACAAATACTTACGTGCTTGGGCGCACATAAGTGCTGGCTCTGTCCTGGAATGCCCCAGCAATCCTTTTTTACGTGTGTATATGTGCACATGGAAGTGAAAATATGCATATATTTGCGACTTTTATAAAATATGGAATACCTAAGTATAAGCTACATACGCATGTATATGCTAATTTGTACATGTGTAAACTTTTGAAAATTCATCTTTAAGGGTCAGAACGTATTAAAGGGTTGTTCCTTTTGGAGAACAATGCAATAAAACTCACACTAAAACATTTTAGCATGCACACTGGCAAAAATTGAATATGCATTCTAAAATGAAATAGAGGAGTTAATTTTAAAACTGCCTGCATTGATGTAAACTCTGTAGGTTCTTTTTGCCTGCAGGCTTCACAGAAAAACTATCCATGCATATTTACACCTGCTGATTTGTGTGGGTGGTACTTTTGAGAAAAATTACACACATACCCTTGAAAATTCAAAAATATGTGAATAAGTGCAAACCCCTCCCTAATCCCATCCATGGGATTGCTCGAACTGCAGGTAAAAGGATGCACATACAGGTCCCTACACATGTATTTCCATGTGCGTACAGAGTGGGCAATTTTCAAACTGCCCATTTCCGTGAGCAAAGCACTGCTTTAGCCACAGAAATCCCCCAAGTTAACTGACCCAAAGTGAAAGACCTGCTCAGCATGGGGGATTTCCTTTCTCCTTAAATCCCCCATGCCCTCCTTAAATCTCTCCCCCGCCCACTATCTGATCCCATTCCCCATCAGCAGCATCCCTTCCCCCTCATAACCATCAGATACCCATCTATCAACCCTCCAAGGAAGCCTGGACCCTGTAGCTCTCTCCAACTTCTCCCAAGCATGAAGCATCCCTCTTTATATGAACCTTTCTGCCTGACTCCTCTCCACCAAACCAAAATGAGTGTTTACTATTTTGGAGGGCCTCCCATGTTCATGAGCAGAACAACTCTGGTTCAAGCAGAGAAACAAAAGACTCCAGTTTATAGGTGGATAAGGCTTGGCAATGGCAGGCATGAATAAACTAACAGTTATGTTACAGCACGTATAATGAATATGCAACCATGCTTTAGTTTTATAGAGGAAGAACAAGGGCAGAGATTTTGCATGATGAGGATAATTTTTGAGGGCGATACAGGGAAGATACAAGATTTAACGTAAATGCTATTTTACTTGACCACACTGCAAATTTTCACTCTACCTTGGATTTTTATTCTTGCTAATTTTGTTCATGGCTGAGTATTTTTCCTTAGCCCCTCTGTTCTGTAATTTTACGTACACTTTCTTTCTGTAAAGATCAAAACAGAGCTGCCAGCATAAAGAAGCAAAGAAAAGTGGTAGTAAAACACATTATCATTCTTCTGTACAAGAACAGCAGCAAGAAATCCCCATTAAAAAAAAAAAAAAATTCAATCTGACTCCTCTCTACAATATTTTTTACGCACTGATGGCTTTAAACACTGGCACTGAAAGTTACCAAGAAAGCAAACAGCTTTTCTATGAGGACTTTCCATAGTAGACCACCTTTATATAATAAATGACCTACTTAAGACGATGAAGGAGTGTAACTCACCACTGCATGTATATCACATTAATCAACTATAAGGAAGCTTTTGACTTGGTGGAAAAAAAAACATGTTTATTTAAAATTGTTTGGAGTCAGTAGCACAAGACAAGAAGATATAATCTTGCTAAAGCTCCTCACAGACTGTTGAGATTGGACTAGGAAGATAAGGGGCTTGTTTGTTGAGGTCTATGGCAGTTTTAAAATGTGTTTCCTTTATAGTAAATACAGCTGGCTGGCTACCATGAGCTATTAATCTGAACAAGGGAAAATAGGAGCGATATCTAGACCTGGCGCTAAAGGAGGAAATTTTCAAAATGGCCCGTAGAGTTGCAAAGCCCATGAGTAGTTGAGTACTTCGACTTTGCCAATTTGGAATACCATTCCATAAGTGTACGTCATTAAAACATAGTGAAATGCACGCCCTAAAAATAAAGCATTTTAAGAGAAATGTATTTCCTCCATTGATTTTGGGCCTCCCTCTATGTGTGTGGCATGCAATTGTCCTCTAAACCCTGCTTAAACCTCCACTCCCACTCCCAGCCCACCTCACCCCACCCCAACACACCCACACATACCTATAAAGGAACTTCAGCAGGATCCTATGCAGCAATTCAGCATGGTACTGAAGTGCCAAAGTGAGAGAGAAATGGGGCCGTCCCATAGAATTAAGGGTTCATTGTTCAAAGGGTAGATTTTAAAAGCGTTGTTCATGCAAAAATGGCCCCATAGACACATGTGCGGGCCACGCACGAGCAATGCGAATTTTAAGAAGCCAGGAAGCACGTGCGTACATACCTGTGCATGCGTCAAGAATAAGGAGGCAGAAAAGGGGCGGGGCATGGATGTTCCAGGGTGGGGCCAAGACCTATGTGCATAACCTCTGAATTTTGCAAGGCTGACCATGGCAACGCACGCCAAGTTACCTGTGTAACTTTACTAGGTCCTGATGAGGTGCAAGTCTGGAGATTTACATACTGGAGGTGGGAGAGAGAAAGAGTGTCAATCTGATACTCTATATATCTCCTACTGTACCAGAGGCACTTTCAACTCAGGGTGGGTTTAGGGGGGGGGAGGAGATTCCACCCCACTCTCCAACAGGAGCTCCAAAGGTCCAACAGGGATCCCTGGCCCTAGCTACTCAACTAGAGATCTGTGGGGATCCACTCTCCCCCAGCCCATGGCCCAGGTGAAAACTACTAATAAGGCCACCTGTATAAAACTTTGGCCACACCTGTACCAGGGATAATTACTGTATGATCATCTTCAAAAATACCAGGCTCAAGTTTAAGAATTATAGATTTTAAGAGGGTAATTTTCTAATTCCTGCATAGCAGTAAAGTCCATGTGTACATGGTAAACAACAAGGATAACTTTCAAACAACTATGCGCAGTGACATATATACAAGTATGTGGTCGCTTGTAGTTTTACCATAGTATTTTATAACCCACATGTGTCACATATGCAGGTATTATAAAATGTGCATATCTTTACCCTGCAATATATGCATGTATGTATGCTAACACACGAATACATGCATAAGTGTCTTTTAAAATAGCAACTTATGCATGTAAATATTGGTATTGCCCCAGAACACCCCAGACCATCCTTTTTTTATGCGCACAAATGCAAAAACAAGCAGGTATGTTTGAGATTTATAAAACAGCAAGTACACAGGTAGATGATACTTATTCACGCATGTGCTAATTCTTACATGCATAAGTCTTTAAAAATTGACCTCACATACTTAACAGAGGATTTTCAAAGTTAATTTATGCAAGAAAGTTTGCTTTAAAAATCTGCAGGTAAGTGGCCAGGTATCTGCAGACATTCACTTTCATAAAATTACACCTCCACTTCAGAGAGCACACCCTGTGCACATACAGTTACATATATACTTTTTAAAAACAAAAAACTAAGGGGGTCATTTTCAAAAGCGATCGCATGCAAAAAGGGATTTTTCGCACACGAAAAGTCCCTTTTCGCGTGCGATCACTAAATGGGGTGGGAGTCAGGGCAGGGTCGGCCCTGGAAGAGGAGGAGTTTGAACGGCGTCAAGGCCGACTCTGCAGAGACATTGCTGGCGGCGAAAGGTAAGGACCCTTATCGCCGCCAGTTTCACCTTTTATGGTGTAGTTATTCGGTGCGAAAGCCAGCAGCCAGCGCACCGCAGTGGTGCAATGGCTGCCGGCTTTCGCAGGCCCGCCCCTCGCTTCCCTCCCCCCGCCCCCCATTACCGCCGGATTTTCTAAGGTCGCAGACCTTAGAAAATCCAGCCCTAAGATGGTTAAGAGCAAACTCCTCCCCAACACCACTCCTAGAATTCTTCTGCTTAGTTCACATGAGAAACCGGATTATGCACATATTTTTACATGAATGAAGCACCAGCTGATTTTGTAACTTATCTTTGTGCATTTAAATGGCTTTGAAAATTACCCCACAAAGGATTTTTCCCCTACCTTTTATATCCCCATACTAATAAAGCCCATCCATTGCAGTGTCAGCCCTAAGCCAGTGGCTATAAACTGGAGCTCCCTGTGGAACCCAGTTAATGAGGAACGTAAGTCTGGCCACTAACTGTTGCCCTTGAGCAATGACAGTTTCCCTTCCCCTCAGGGAGTGTGAACACTGTCTTTCAACATCCCCAACCCCTGGCGAGCCTGACCCAGGAATCATACCCTTAAAATATATTTTATTAATTTCAATCTCATCATATATGATTGTTTTACAATGTCATTGATCATCATATGTATGAAGGAATTATTAGCAATAATAATAATAATATATTTTTATATCACTAAAACCTGAAAATTATAAACAGCATTACCCAGTTGCCTCAGTGGTGCTGCTATGTGCTGCCATATACAGGAAATGGGTTTAATTGCCATGCCAGGTCTTCCCTGAGTCAGCCATAGCCATGGATGCTTCAAGCCGTGGTGGGACAGAGTATCAGCCATTGCTCATTGGGGACTCCTACTAGCCAGACTTTGGGTTCACTCTCACTGAGCTTTTGAGGGAGCTGCAGTCTGTGAAGCCTGGTCAAGAACTGTCATTGCAATGCCTGGGGTAGTTTGAGGTTTGTAAAAATAGAGGGAAAAACCAGGAAGTTGCAAATTATTTATTATTTATTTAATTTCTTTTCCTATACCGATGCTCAAGACTAGGTCTTATCGTACCGGTTTACAATGTAACTGAGGGGAAACCAATTAACATCAAGGTAGAAAGTAAAGTTACATTAAACAGGGAGCATAAAACCTGGGCAATGGAAGACAGTACAGAGTTTAAACTAAGAAACAATTAGAGAGAGAAAAATATATAAATCAACAAAAACTGTAAGATACAAAAACATAGGTTTATCCTAGGCAGTTATTAGCCTGGTATGTCCAGAGGGAGAAGGAAGGGTGAGGTTGGGTGGGGGGAAGGGATTGGGGAGGGGTGGGGGAGTGAGAGTCAGTGATGGTTGAGGAGATCCTTCAGCGGTAGGCTTCTGCGAAAAGCCAGGTTTTCAATTTCTTTCTGAAAGTTGAATGGCATTGTTCTTGGCGTAAGTCTTGTGGAAGTGAATTCCAATGTAGTGGACCTGCTGTTGAAAGAGCTCGCTTGTGAATAGTGTTGTGGACCGATGATTTGTTGGGGGGGGCCTTGAGCGAACCTTTGTAGGCGGTTCTGATCGGTCTTGCGGAAGTATGTAATTCAAGTGGGAAGGTGAGTTGGAGAGTGGATTGCTGGTAGACTGATTTGTGGATGATGGTGAGAGCCTTGAAAAGTATTCTATATTGGATGGGCAGCCAGTGTAGAATTTTTAGTATTGGTGTGATATGGTCCTTGCGACGAGTGTTTGTAAGGATCCTGGCCGCTGCGTTTTGCAGCATCTGAAGAGGTTTGGTGGACGAAGCGGGCAGACCAAGTAATAGAGCATTACAATAGTCGATCTTTGAAAACAGTATGGTTTGAAGCACCGAACGGAAATCCTTGAAGTGTAAGAGCGGTCTAAGTTGCTTCAGGACCTGTAGCTTGAAGAAGCATTCTTTGGTTGTGGCGTTAATGAATTTTTTGAAATTCATTCTAGAGTCAAGGGTGGCCCCAAGATCTCTGACCTGGTTTGCTAATGAAGGATCATGGTGCCCTAGCCCAGTAGAGGTGATAAAACCAAACCAAGATGAGTAATAAATAGCAGCACTCACAAAATTGCATGGAATGTGAGCATACCACACTATTTATACACATGACGTTATTTAATTTGCATGTGCGGACACAGAGTTTTGCAAACTCTAAATTAATATATTATAGGATCCTTCATCATTTACACTAAGGCCTTCCTACATAGCTTGCTATTTTTAACATGCAAACACGGGTTTGCATGTTAATATGCATGCTAAAGTTTATTGCATAGGTCCCTTAATACCTTTATACAAAATCTGACAAAAAAAACTGCATAAAGTTCAAAGTAATGCAAAGCATCACTATAGCAAGAAAAAATAGAGAGGGCACAACATGTAGATCGTTTTGGATCTCACTTACCTCTAGATTCAACAAAATGCTATAAATTTTGCATGAATGAGAGAGAGAGCGAGCGCGAGAGAGAGAGCGAGAGAGACTCTTTATAAGGCTTGCTCATACTAGTCATCTATTTATACCACAATAGGATGGTCATCTAGTAACTCGAGGTGAGGTTTTAGACATGGTCTAGGTTTGGGGGGCAGTTTTACATGCACAGTCAGACATACAAAAAGCACAGTACACATCAGTGAAGATTTGATGTGATCTGGAATGAGGAAAGGTACACAAAGATGCCGAGCACGACCGTGACAGAGCCGCGCTCGGCAGACCACGTGGTATCTCCTGGGTCAGCCTGGGCGGTGAATCCCCAGGCCGGTCTTCATCGGGAATCCGCCGCTGCCCCCAAACCCTAGACCATCACCAAAACCTCAACGCAAGTTGCTAGATGACCCTCCTATACTGGTATAAATATCTGACTAATAGGTGTGCTACCCTAGAGGTTCTTTCTCGTTCTACTCCACTCCACTCTACTCTACTCTCTCACTCCCTGACCAAAACAGGATTCACATTTCTTTTTGCAAATCCCATTTCAGGCATATCACACAGCTTAATACCACAAAAAAGGTGTAGTTATTTCCAGCATGATAACATGTGTTACGCTATTGCACACAACATTAAAAAAACCCTCATTTTCAAAAATCCCAACCAAACTCCTCCCCTTTGACTAAATTTTCAGAATTTGCATACACATCGCATGATGCAAAAAATAACACATGAATTATGGCATTATCGTGAGGTATTAGGGCCCTAACACCCGTGATAATGCCCTAACGCATTTTGATGAATGTCCCTGTATATAAGCATTTTCCCATAGACACAAAAGGAGAGAAAAGCCTTAGTAAATCAGGCCCTTTGATTGTTTTCTAGCAGCATGGCCTAAAGCAGGAATTTATGGTTAGGATCAATTTTCAGATTGTAATCCTAAATTAGTATTCTCCAAAAACTGAAAAAAAGGTTTGTCATAAAATATACCAACAATGGACCACAATCCCTGGCTCATGAACTAATCACCCTACAAATCTGCATCTTGTAAAAAAAAAAAAAAAGAATACCAAGATCCTTCTTTTCAATACCTTTTTTCCTAATTTACCAAATGTGGCCATGATTCTTTAAGGGCCTCATTCCCTAAAGTATCGCAGGCCTGCGATACTTTAGGGAATGAGGGGCAGGGGGCCGAAATGGGGGGCAGGCCTGCGCTAGCCGGCAGCGATGGCACCGTCGCGGTGCGATCGCTGCCGGTTTCGCACCCAATAGCGCCACCATAGAAGGTGTAACTATTGGGCGTGAACTCGGACGCGAAAAGGGCCTTACCTTTTCGTCGTCCGCAGCGTCTTCGCGGAGTCGGCCCCGGTGACATCCTGACTCCTCCTCTCCCGGGGCCGACTCCGCCCCCATTTTGGTATCGCATGCGATAAGGGACTTTTCGCATGCGAAACGTCCCTTATCGTGTGCGATCCGGATGGAAAATGAGGCCCTAAGAGAGCAATTTTCAAGCCTATGTGGGAAAGTGCAAAGTCCATGACTACTTTTCCCTGCAGATTTTGCATGAATTCTCACAGTTTTAAATATGGGCATACTTTCTCTTCCATGCAGAGATTTGCATCTGCATTTCCTGAAGATATGTTTTTCCAGGCAAAACAAAATGTATAGTTTTCAAAACACAATGCTATGCGCATTATTGCCTGCCCTGGATTAACCCCAACCTGAGAACAACTCCACATAAATGTGGGTAAAAGTAGGAACATTGTGGAACAACAATTTTCTGGATCCCCTTTCCCATTCTATCCATCCTTGTAGTAGTATTGCACGATTATACATAAATGAATAAAATAAATGCATGCACTCTCACCCATATAGAGGGTGGGCAATTTTCAATAAGCCTTTTTACCTTGGTAAAAGTCTTTTGAAAATTGCCTTCTGTAGCCTTTATTTTCAAAGCAAAATAACATAAATCCATGTTTTATGCAGGTAAGTGGCATTTTGAAAATCAGTCGGGGCCAGTGTGCATAAACATTTGCATGTAACCCAGTTTCATGTATACATATATGTACACTGACCAGAGGCATTCCAGGGAACAGAGTTGGGGCGGAGTTGTGACTTACCACACATACTTTAGATTTTTAAAAGTATGGGCCTGATTTTCAAAAGCATTTACATGCTTAAAACTGGGTTTTTACGCATGTAAATGCACTTCTCCCGTGTAAATGGGCTTTTGAATATTGCTACACTATATCCCATTGAATTGTCCATAGGATTTACCTACATAAGTGTACTTAAAACCTACCTAACTATAATGGGCATCACACTTGTAGAGAAGAACAGAAAGTTAATGGATGATAGGAGTAGTCAAGGCAAGAAACAGCAAAAGAGAAAAGAAAACAGGATAGAGGAAGTCAGAACATTTGTCAGTGTCAACACTAAAATCAAATCCAGCCATGTAGCAAAGAAGGAAAGGAAAGCCGCTGACACTTTGAAGTTAGGTAGGTGTTAGCAAGGTTTTAAGTATTTCTCTTTTTTAGTAGTCACACAATAATCTGCTGCTCCACCCCCTTATTACACCTCATAGCCTGCCGGAGAACATCTAAAGACAGTGTGAATGTTAATTGTTTTCTGCAGAAATTTTAACTGCATCTCAATGCAGTGTAGTTAAAGTTTTTGCAATGAAGTCTGTTGTAAAATAATGTGTGCTATTTTGCTACCAGGTTTATTCTAGATAGCAAACTAACACACATTAAAACTAAAATCCTGTGGAAAAACTTTTCTCATTTTAGTACATCAGCCTCTTTTGTGATATATATGTACTAGAAGATCTGTGTATAGATTTGTAAATGGAAGTGTCCTTTAAATGATATGAATGAAAAGAGAATACAGTAGTACAAATATGACTATGTAGAAGTGCTCTCTAAAGTTATGAGTATTTAGCATGACTCTGTCCTGTTTGCTAATATTATTAATATCTTATGATCACCTTACAATACTGAGAATCCATTGTTTTGTGGCTATATGCTGTGTGTTTGACAAACGTCTGTATCTGGGACACTGATTTCACTCCCACATCTGCCACACATTGAAAGAACTTGAGCAAATCATAGGATGAATTTATAACAGTCCAGAGAGTAGTAAAGTCTGTGTGTGTACATTATACATTGTAGATGCAGACTTTACTGAGTAGTCTCAATGCGAGCTGATGCACATAAGTTTGCTATAAAAACATTTGGGAAATTGTCCAAGTATGTGCCCAAGCAGGGCATAATTAGTAGAGGGTATCTTATGCGCATACAGGTGAATTTTCAAAGGAGTTATGTGTGTAAAAGTGACATACTATTGTAGCAATTTTCAAAAACCATTTATATGTGTGAAGTACACTTTTGTAGGTAAATCCTATGGACAATTCAATGGGATACAGTGTAGCAATATTCAAAAGCCCACTTACACGGTGAAGTGCATTTACATGCATTGCATGATCTTTGAGGTATTGGAATGTGGATCCTCCTAGAAAGGGTGCTTCTCAACCTTTTGTAATTCCTGGCACATTTCACATTTCTCATTTCTCAATCCCTTCAACACACCAAACAAAATTTTGCATGATTCTCACCCTTCGTCCTAACCCTGGCAGAAAGAGAACAACAGTTTTTAACTATGTATGCTTGATTCTGCCACTTCTATCTGAACAGGAAGATCCTGTACATTACCTATGTCAGAATGAAGCCAGTAGAAGAAGCACACACAAGTAAGAAGCACTGTTTCCCTCCTGCCAGTGGGAAGGAGGGAGGGAAGATAAAGTTACCAGATTTGTGATAGGTGAATCTGGAATGTTGAGGGATTGGACCCTTGGACCAAGGTGAAATTGACACAACCTGCAGGAAGGAGCCTTGCAAGAGCCCACGGTCAGCTGGCGGAGCTGACTGTGGCAGAGGCCCAACTGGAGCTTCGCCTATATCAGCCCTCATTCCCCTTAGGTTGAGCCCTTGGGTGATGAGGCCAGCAGGACTTAGTCGCAGGCCTCTGCTAGTGAGGCGAAGGTCCATTGAGAAGGTAGAGTTGCAGGCCAGCATCTAGTTCAAGAGGAATACGGGTAAAGTCAGAGTCAGGCAGTAGTCAGGGCAGGTAGCAAACAAGGGAGTTCCGGATCAAGCAGTGGTCAGTGGCAGGCAGTGTTAAAGTCCAAGCTGAAGTCCATTCAGAAATCCATCCGAGGGGACAACAAGGGACGGAGAGAAGGTAGGGAGGTGAGGAGCAGCACAGGCAAGAGCAGAAGACACTGAAGACTGAAGACGAAGGCTTGGAGACTGACCATGAAGAAGACATGACAAGAACTCAGATGGATGGTCCACACTGCCAACACAGGAACCAGAAACAGAAATCAGAAGCTCAGAAACACAAAGCAGAAAAACGGGTACCAGAAACAGGAACACAGGAACACAATGAGGCAAATCACTGCTACCAAAGTAGTAGACCTATTGCTGAGGCACAGGAGAGGCGTCCTGAGTGGCATTTTATGAGACTGAGGAGGTGATGTCATCAGGGGGTGCTTCCAGAGGGTTCTCACCAATGGCCCTTTAAATTTGCAGCAGTCGACATGCACACCCTAAGGAGAGAGGGGCCTCCTGGTACCAACACACTGTTGAGTTCCAGCGGTGTAGGTGATGCCCTAGAGGGCCAGGAAAGTACTATGGGTTTCAATAAGGAGACATGAAAAATGTATGGACCCCAACGTGTGTGGTAGTCTCAATTAATATGTTATGGGTCCAACTTGCCGGAGAATAGTAAATGGCCCAATATATCATAGGGCCAGGTACAGGGATGGCACCACAAGGTGTATATTGTGCGTACTTAACCAGACTTTCTCCCCTTTTTTAAACTGTGGTGTGGGTCTCTGGTGCGCACTAGCAGTTCTTTTGGCCCTCTCAGCTGCTTCCTTGATAATTTCAGTGGTGTGAATTCAAAGATTTTGGAGCTCCTGTGCAGACAGCTGTGCTGTTGGTGATGGTACTGCCATAAAGCAGCAGAGGAGGCAAAGGTTGCTTCCCATAAACTATTTGGAAGAGCAAGGAGCTGGTGGCCCTACAGATATGTGAGTTGTGAGAAAATTCTGCCCAGGGGAGCATGGAAGCCAGTTGTCCTGGCATTCATTGGTGTAGGCCTTAAAGGAAGGTTTTGAGTGTATAGATAGTATGGCCATTCCCCTGGGGGTGATAAGATGTAGTGAAGTCCAGGGTGATTCTGAACTTCTTGCATAGCGATCGCCAGTATCGGGCTGTGAACTGCACTCCTTGATCTAACACAATATGTTTTGGTAGTCCATGCAAATTGAAGATGTGGAGTGTGAACAGACATGCTAGTTCTGGTGCAGAAGGGAGCCATCTTTGAGAAACAATCAACTACTACCCAAATTACCTACACGCTGTCTGAGAAGGGAAGGTCCACTATGGAAAAGGGTCCAGGATTCCCTGGGGGCTGGCAATGGCTGTATTAACCCCCAGGGTCATCCCAACAGAGTTTTCTGCTGTGCACAGGTGGGACAAGAGTCCACGAAGGCCTGAACATTCAATTTCATCTGGGGCCACCAATACTATTGTTGGAGGATGGTGAGAGTTCAGGCTCAACCAGGATGTCCTGCGACATGGGAGTCATGGGACCATCTTAATACCTTTTCTCTGAGTTTGCAAGGAACAACCATCTTCCCTGGAGGAACAGTCAGAGTGGTGGCAAGGAGAATCCTAGCTGGGTCTATGATGTGCCTGGGAGGTTCTGGGATGTCCTCTGACTGAAAGGAGAAGGAAAGAGTGTCTGCTCGGATGTTCTTAAGAACTGAGTGATACCTCAGCTTGAAGTCAAAATGCACAAAAAAAAACCAGATACCAGTGGGCCTGTCAAGTATTTAATCGATAACCATGATGAAGGTGTTCCAGAATCTTATGATCCATGTAGATGGTAATATGATGCTGAGCACTTTCTAACCAATGATGCCACTCCTCAACTGCTAGCTTGATTGCCATGAGCTCCCAATCTCTGATGCTGTAGTTGTATTCAGCCAGTGAAAACTTCCTAGAAAAGAATGGGCAAGAATGGATAACCCTCTTAGAGAAATGTTGGCTTAGCATTGCCCCTACCCCCAGGGTGGAGGTGTCCAATTTCACAATGAAGAGGCATATAGGGTCCGAGTGGTGAAAACACGATTTCTGTAGGAAGGCATCCTTTAATTCTTAGAAGGCTGCTACTGCTTCTGGAGGCCAGATCTTAGTGTTAGCCTCTTTACAGTTGAGAGCGGTGAGAGGAGCAGCAGTCTTGGAATAATTTGCAATGAAATGCCAGTAATAGTTGGTGAAGCCCAAGAACCTTTGCAGGGCCCGTAGCCCGGTCAATTGGGGTCAATCCTGGATGCTTTTGACTTTTTCAGGGACTATGTGAAAGCCCTTACTGGATACAATGTACCTCAGGAAGGGGAGGCTCCCTTTTTCAAATAGGCACTTCTCTATCCCTTTGGCACTGAAATACCCGGCATACATCATGATGATGGCAATGGAGGTCTCTAGAGAAGATGAAGATATCATCGAGGTACATGATGACACAGACATAGAGAAGGTCCCTGAAGATCTCATTCATCATATTTTGGAAGACAGCTGGAGCGTTACTCTTAATGCCCGTCTCAGGTGTTGAATGCTGTTTTCCATTCATCCCCAGAATGAATTCAGATTAGGTTGTAAACTGCCTGGAAATCCAACTTTGTGAAGATCCTTGCTCCTTGAAGGCAGTCAAAAAGTTCAGAGATCAATGGTAAGGGATACTGGTACTTTTTGGTGATAGCGTTTAATCCATGATGGTCGGAGTGATCTGTCCTGTTGTTTAGTTCGGAGTTAACAGTCTGCTTGGGATTAGCAATCTGTTGTTATTTAGGAGAGTTGTGGGTGGATCCTTGGACCGGTGGCAGATGACCACGCCCCCAGGGGAAGATCCTGAGAGGGACCACCGGTCAGGCTCAGAGTATGGAGACAGACACACACTAGTTCTTTTATTAGACAGTATACTGAACCACCAGAGGTGGCAGTAGTGAGCTGGAATGCCCGTCTGGGCTATAGTCCCTCAGATACTGGAACAGTGATCCCTGGATGCTGAGCTGTAGAGAAACTGAAATATAGTGAGTAGGCAGGGTATGCAGAGTTCATGTACTGAACCAGATGGTAACACTCACACAATGTCTCATAGAAGCCCAGGAGCTGGAATGTATAGGCCCTCGAGGAGCAAGTACCTGGTTCCAGGGAAAGCTCTGAGAGAGTGATGGTAACTCACTGATGTAGTTGGCAGTAATGACTTCCAGCCAGAAGAGAGTACCGAGTAAGTCTGGGAACAAGGGCCCTCAAGGAGCGAGTACTGGTTCCAGACTGTCACCTGAAAAACAAAGGATAGAGTGAGGCCTCCTAGGAGCGGGTACCCTTAGTAAGTCCGAGGAGGCAGAGTAGCTTAGGTAGAGTAACCCTTGCTAACTCCGAAGAGGCAGAGTAGCTTGGAAAGTCAAAGCGAGTCTGTAGTCATTCCTTGCTAACTCAATCTAAGACCTTATATATCTGTCACGGGTAACGTCATCTTCGGGCGACGCCCCCGAAGTTCGCACCTTCACCGGTACTTCAGTCGGGGCCACATCATGCGCGCGCCCCTAGGCCTCCAGGAAACATGGCGGTCTGCAGCATCCAGGCGGTCCGGGGATGCCGGAGGACCTCGGCAGAAGAACGCCGCGGCAGTCACCCTTCCCGTGGACGAAGAGGGAGGCACCAAAGAGGTAAGGAGGGCGGAGAGAGGGCGTCAGGAACTGACGGACACAACACCTTTTTAGAGATGAAGAAGAAGCTAGCACTGGCTAAAGATGTGGAATGTAGGACGAAACCTCAGTCTAGGTTTTTGCAGATGTACTCCCTTGGTGCCTTGGTCTCTAGGAGAGACAAGGGGTATACCCTGCCCTGTGGAGACTTGGTGTCGGGCAGCAGCTTGATCATGCAATTATATTCTCTATGGGGTTGCAGTGTCTCAGATTTTCTCTTTGAGAATACATCTGCAAAATTGCTGTACTAATGGAGAATGCCTGGAAATGTAGCAGCCAAGCATAAACAGAGCGGGGGTTCCACCTACTCCAAACATGAAGCATGACAATTAGGCCCCCCTTCTGGAGAGTTGTAGCATGATCCAATCAAACTGTTTGTGAATTCAGGTGGAGCCATGGTAGCCCAGTACCATGGGATGGACAGGTCTGTCAATGACGTGGAAGGCAATACATTCCATGTGGAGCATCCCGGTGCACACCGTCAAGGGTGCAGTGGTGAGAATCATCCTGTCTGGCAAGGGATCTCCATAAATCAAGGAGATGATTAGAGGGTCCTTCCTGAGAACAGTGGGCAGCTGAAGGTGATCCACCAAGGCCTTTATCATGAAGTTTTCCCAGCCTCGGAGTCTACTAGAGCCAAAGTGGAGAAATTTTGGTATCCCACAGAGATGATTAGTGGAGGGGTCAATTGAGGAGCTGGAGTTGTGAAGCCTAGGAACATCTCCCCGCCGGATCCTCGACTCTGAAGTTTCATGGTTTGACCGAACACTGGGCAAGTCGTACCCCAAGCCAGCCCAGTAGAGGCACAGGCCTAATTGGCATCATTGAAGTTGCTCCTCTGGGGCAAGAAGCCCATGCCTGAACTGCATGGGCTCCTCGGAATATACAGGTGGTGGAGAGGCTGAGGCAGGCGGTGATAGTGGCTGCTGGAAGCATGAGCTAGTATAAAGGCCCTATGTAGTGGATAGAGCTCCCTGGCCCATTGCTGAATGCGATGGTTGATTCTGTCAGCCAGGTTGATGAGCCCCTCCAGGGACTCCGGGAGCTCACAGGCAGCCAGATCATCCTTTATCTGGAGGACATGCCCTCCAGGAAAATGGTGTGGAGACAATCCTCCCTCCAATTGAGTTCAGTGGCCAGGGTTCGGAAATCTATGGCATAGTCCACTAGAGTCCAAGTACCCTGGCGCAAGTGGTGGAGGTCAGAGCCTGACATGGCTAGCCAGCCAGGTTCATCGAAGACGAGTTTGCAGGCTGTTATGAACTGTTGTAGGACCTGAAGGATTAGGTCGACATGTTCCCACTATGGTAAGGCCCAGGCCAGAGCCTTGCCATTGAGAAAGGAGAGGATAAACTTTGTCTTTACAGACTCTTCAGGGAACAATGCCACTGAAGAAAGAAATGCATGTAGCACTAGTTGATGAAACCATGGCACAGTTTCGGGTCCCCGGCATAACAGGGAGGAGCAGACAAATGCAGCTTAGAATGACCCGGTGCCACAGGCATAGGTGAGGCTGCCACAGGAGGGGTTGGAGGAGCTGATGCCACAGTAGCATCTGGGCAGGTGTTGAGGCGTTCCATTGAAGCTGCCAGGATCTCGAGGAACCGCTGTTACTCTTGGAACTCTCCGGAATTGTCTGGAGGGCAGTCACATCCGCTGAATCCATGGCCTTGGCAATATGTTGTGGGTGTGGACCCTTGGACCAAGGTGGAGTTGATACCACTATCAGCTGGCGGAGCTGGCTGTGGCAGAGCCCAACTGGAACACACCTACACCAGCCCTCATTCCCCTTAGGTTGAGCACTTGGGTGCTTGGGCTGGCAGGACTTAGGCACAGGCCTCTGCTGGTGAGGTGAAGGTCTATGGAGAAGGTAGAGTTTCAGGCCAGGATCTAGCATAGGAGGATTACTGGTGAAGTCAGAGTCAGGCAGTGGTCAGGGCAGGTGGCAAGCAAGGAAGGTCCAATTCAGGCAGTGGTCAGTGGCAGGTGAAGTTCAGAGTCAGGGTCCAACCAGTGGTCAGTGGCAGGCAGAGTTCAATCAATGTCAGAGTCTGAGCCAAAGTCAAACTGGAGATACAACCGAGGAGACAACGAGGGACGGAGAGAAGGTAGAGAAGTGAGGAGCAGCACAGGCAGGAGCAGTAGACACTGAAGACTGAAGACAAAGGCTTGGAGACTGACCATGAAGAAGACAAGACAAGAACTCAGAGGAATAGACCAGACTGCCAACACAGGAATCAGGAACTCAGGAACTTGAAACGAGAACACAGGAACCAGAAACAGGAACACAGTAACATGCTGAGGCAAAGCACTGCCACTGAAGTAATAGACCTATTGCTGAGGCACTGGAGAGGCATCCGAAGCGGTGTTTTATGAGGCTGAGGAGTGATGTCATCAGGGCGCACTTCCAGAGGGTTCCCACCATTGGCCCTTTAAATTTGCAGCAGTCGACACTCACACTCTCTAGGAAGAGTTGGGCCTCTTGGTGTCGACGGCATCCTGCCGCACTTGAGCTAAGTAGCATCTTGCCGCGTCACTACATGGCTTCCTGCTGTACCTCCGAGCGGCAGCCAGTGTCGGAAAGGCCAGAGGGAGTCTGGTGGTTATGGTAAGCATGGCGGCTCTCGGGAGAAGCCCTTGAGTCACTGAATGCAACATGGGATACTTGTTCTCTTTAGTGCTTGTAGTGAATGAACAGTTCATTTAGGTGGGAAGTAGGAAGTTCAGTGGATTGTCCCCATGCAAAATCGTAGTAATTTACTCTCAAAATATATGTAAAAGTACATTAAGTTTTGTTACCAAAAAATAATTTTTAGCCCAATAGAAAAGTTTCAGTGCTGGCAGGTATGTCCATAATACACTAGCAAAAATCAAAATAGCTAACAAAATCCAACTATTCTCAACATATGCTAAATTCTCTATATGGGAGACACATCCATGTCAGAGACTTTGAACTGGGTCACAGATATTTTACACTGATGAGTTATTAATATTCTTTATCAGACAATAAAAGTTTCCAACCTTTGCTGCCTCTGGCTTATTTTTCTGACTCAGTTCTCTTTTTCTCTAGTCTTCTCTATTCCTTTGGTTGTTTTTTCTCTGTCTTTCATTCTCTGGTGTCCTCTTTCATTTTTCTTTTTCTTTCAAAGTGGATATTACTTCCTTCAATCTTTCTGCTCTTTTCTCTTGATTCTCTTCTTTCTTCATCCTTTTTCTGGGGGGAGGGGAGTTCTTCCTCTTTCTGCCTGCTCTGCACATTTGTACTCATTTCTTCTACTCTCTCTCTTTTATTCTTCAATCTCCTTTCTCTCCCAGGATTCCACCCACCCACCCACAATCCAAGAACTTCTCTTTCTCCTCCCACCCCTATTGTAGATCCTTTCTCCCTCTCCTTCTACTCAATATCAGATCCTTTCCCTCCATCTTAAGACTTCTCCCCTATCCAATGTTCTCACTTTCCCTCTTCCTGTGATCTTCCCCTTCCTCCCTCTCTGTACCCCTTCCTCCATCTCCAGATCTCTCCCCCTGTTCCTAGTATCTTCTTTCTTCCTATTCCCAAGTCATTGCTCTACCAACATCTTCCTAATATCTTGTCCTTTCTCTTTCTCTCTCTCCATCCTGGGTTCTTTTTCCCTCTCCATCATCCTGCCCCCTTCTCCAGGTCATTTCTAGCTCCCTCTATCCCAGGACTTCTCTCCCTCTCAATCCTCTCTCTCTCTTTCTCTCTCTCTCTCTATCTCTCTCATTTCCTGTCCTTTTCCTTTTTTCTCTCCTTCTTCCTTATAGCCAATCCTCTATTTCATACCCAAGCCTCCCTCTTTCTGTTGCTGTTCATAACTCTAGGTTTGATCTCCTGTTCCCATTTCTTCCCCATGATCCCTAATATGCTCTATCCTGAGCTCCCTCCTCTACTGATAGGGTCTGACTTTTCCTCTCAATCATTTCCCACCACTGGCTGATGGATGCAGTGGTGCTTAAGACTATGTTTATGTCATTTGACACTCTCTTCCAAGCATTCACAGCTCTCCTTATCTCCCCCAACATTCACCATCTTTCACGTTGTCTCCAAGCATTCGCCCTCTTCTCCCCTCTCCTCCTTTCAGCATTTAGCCTCCCCCCACACACACACACACACACACACACACACACCTTCCCTCCCCATAAATCATTCATGCCTGACTGGAGCTCAGAATGATTTTCTCCTCCCTACTGCTGTCAGCTGAGTCGCAAGTCCCTGCAGCACAGACATCTAAGGCCTCTTCAAATAAAACAGCATATCAATGAAAGTCAAAGAGCCCTATATTCCAGGCTGTAGGTAGGGGAGAGACTGGAGCAGACAGCAGAGGATCTTCTCTGCCATTCACTGCTGCTGTGTGCTCCCTGCTCCTACCTCTCTTCTCCTGTTTCCTCAGTGCTCTCTATTTGCTATGGGCCCAGAGGGGAGGGTCATGCTGGTGCTGCAATCGCTGAGGCACAGGAAGGATTCTTCAAAAGCACACTGGTTGAGAAACAATGTCCTAGAAGATACTTTTATTTGAGTCAGAGCAAGAATTTGGCTCTAAAACTACTGGCTCAAAACATGGAAATAATAATTAAGCTGGCTAATAATGGAGGAGTATGGCAATACAGTAGTCCCACACACAATATGTAGCTGAGATTTTGGAGATAAGTTATTTCAGTTTATTGCGGTCAATATTCAAAGCTGTTCAGTGCTATTTAGTGGGACTTATGTGGCTAAGAAGCAGCTGCTGAATATGTACATATATTCATCAGCTGCCGCTTAGCTGTACAAGTCCCTTATATGCCTAAAATTAACGCACAAAAAATGTGAGCTTGCATTGGGCGGATTGGGGCAGAGCAAGTTAGACATATAACATACGCCTAAATCTTGATATTTGGAATTAGGCATATAAGTGTTCATCTAAACTTAGATGCCCCATAGATCAAGTCTTAGTTTAACCAGCTAGACTTATCCAGCAAAGTGCGCACATATACATGTATATTCAGCAGCTTCTAGGTGCCGCTGAATATACATCATAACTTAGTCAAATAAGTTATAACTGGCCAGCTTTGAATATTGACCTCACAATTATCAGATAAGTTATAAATGGCCAGCTTTGAATATTGACCTCACAATTAAGACATGGCTCTTCAAACAGGCATACCCAGAATAGACCTCGTCCTACCCTGACACCGCATTTTATCTCCTTGTATATACAGTCATTTTTCTTGTACAGCATATATTGTTACTTTTCCCTGTACAGTATTTTATCACCTTGTATAAAAAATTACTTCTCCGTGTTTCTTTGGATACAGCATTCTGTGTCCCCTGATTTCTCCTGTTCTCCCCACCCTTGTTGTTTGTAACTTTGTTAAGTTCTCTGTAAACCGATATGATGTACCCACGAATACCAGTATATAAAAACTGTAAAATAAATAAATAAATTATCAGATGCTATCTGGAATCCTTCAGGAGACATTTGGCTTAATATTCAAGAAGTTATGCGCCAGGCTCGAGAAGAAGGAGGGATGGGTTTGATATCTAAAGAATATAGGGCCGGATTTTAAAAGGGTTACGCATATAGGGCTGGATTTTAAAAGCCCTGCGCGCGTAAATCCGGCCTGGTGCGCCAACAAAAGTATGCGCGCGTGTAGATTTATAAAATCTACCCCATAATTTTTTTATGGTGCTTCACCCCAAGATACAGGTGTCTTTGCTAATCAATTATTTTAGCCAAAGGTCAGCATTATTGATCAGTTTCTTCATTCATTTATACCATTGGGTACATTGTGTATTATAGACATAACTCGTATATTCAATATGTTACAGGAATTTGAAAGCAATTTTGATTTCATATTGTTGGTCACTTTGCATATTGAGAATCAGGCTTTATATATTATCAAGTCTAATCTACAACAGCACCCTTTGCCACATTCTGTTCCATATGAATTTATTGAACAACTCACAATGACCTAGATTTATCATTTTGCATGAATATAGGGGTGTGGCAACAGTAACTTTAGAGACACTGCAACACATGTTTTTTTTTTGGGGGGGGGGGAGAGAGAGAGAGAGAGAGAGAGAGAGAGAGAGAGAGAGAGAGAGAGACTGTTTATAAGGCTGTTATATAAGTAAACTATTTATACCACTGTTGGAGGGGCAACTAGTAACTCGGGGTGAGGTTTTGGTGGTGGTCTAGGTTTTGGGGGGCAGTTTTACATGCACAGTCAGAGGTACAAACAGCACAGTATACATCAGTGAAGCTAGCTAGAGTACTTTGTACCAATCTCATCTTTGTGTACCTTTCCTCACTCCAAATCACATTAAATCTTCACTGATGTATACTGTGCTGTTCGTACCTCTGACTGTACATGTAAAACTGCCCCCCAAAACCTAGACCACCACCAAAACATCACCCTGAGGTACTAGTTGCCCCTCCTACAGTGGTATAAAAAGTTGACTAATATGTGTGCCTCCCCAGAGGATCTTTCTCTCCCCTCTCATCCCCTTCCCAAAACAGGATTTGCAATTTTTTGCACAAATCCCATTTCGGGCATATCACACAGCATAATGCCAGGAAAAAAGGTGTAGTTATTTCTGGTTTTAACACACGTGATAACGTGTGTTACGCTAAGTACCCCTCATTTTAATTGCCTCCATCCTAATTCCACCCAAACTCCTCCTATTCAGGAAAAATGGTAAAATTTGCATACACATTTCGCGATGCGTTATTTATCATGGGCATTTTGGCGATAAGGCCCTAACGCATTTGAAGAAGTTTTATTTACAGAAATATGGAGTGGGCATGGGTGCTAGTATGGCCACCTAGGTATCTGGCTAATTTTGAAGAGATAACTTTATATCTTTCTCAAAGGTGGAAACACATTCTATTGTGGAAAAGATTTCCTACTTTTCTATTTATCTATTAAGTTACTATACATTTATAAACCATGATATCAATTGTTCCATATGGTGTACATCTAAAACATTCATAAGAGAAAATATATCAAAATAATACAACAAAATAGACCTCTTAAAACAAACACAACTACAGGTGACCTAATAGAATTGTTTATAGGCCTATTTAAACAAAAAAGCCTTCAGATGTTTCTTGAAAGTAGATAAACATGTCTCCTTTCTTGAATGCAAAGGATTTGAATTACACAGCAAAAGACAAGCAATGGAAAATTTTGCTCTCTGGACTCAGACAAGTGTGCCAGTTTTACAAATGACATATCTGGGTTAGAAAAGGAGTTACATAATTTTCATCAATAGCTTTTTGAACAAGACCATAATTTAAAATTTACTATATTCTTAGATATAATCAAGGACAGTGGAGATTGAAAACTACATTATAGAAAAAACCTATGGATTGGAACAATCTTTTGCAATACTGGCATCCATTGGAGTTATGTAAAGTCTCCCCCATTGGTCAATTCTTAAGAATCAGACATATTTGTACTGATGTTGAGGAGTTTAAAGTACAAGCAAACATTTTGGCAAATAGACTAATGAAACAGGTTTATCCATTAATCACTATTAGAAAAGTTTATATGCATTATATGCCAACAGAGAAATATTGTTACAGGGTCAAAAAAGGCAATTGATGATAGATTAACATGTTTATTTAGATTTATATGACAGTAGAATAATTTTTAATCATTGGCCTGTTTTGACATTGCATTCAACTTTTTTGGAACCCCTATGCATTGCTTACTCCTGAGCCAGGAGCATCAAGGACATGGTGTTACATTTTGCATTACCTTTAGTCCCACAAAAAGTTGATAAGTGGAAACCTCCCATCACTTTTCAAGTTTTCGTTTGGATTATGCCACTAATTGCACATAAAATAATATGGTACATGTAATAGTATGTTCTTGTCCTTTATTTTGTGTGGGCCATACTAAAAGGATGCTTTTGCTTGCCGCTCGCAAGGGGGACCCGTGAGCATCTTCACTTATCCAGGCCGGTGGGCCTTGCCATGGTGAGTCGCCACTGAGTGGTGCATGCGGCAAGATGCCTTCAGGAGCATAGTCGTCGGGCTGTTACTTAAGTGAGTGCGCCCGAAGCAGAGTCCTTTAAAGGGCCCATGGCAGGAAAAGCCATGCCACCCTTGGATGACATCACAGCCACTTGCCCTATAAAAGGGCTCTTCAGATGCTTCAGCTTTGCTTCAGCAAAAGGTTGTTTGTCCTGACTTCAGCCTTGTCCCAGTTCAGTCATCAAGCCTTGTCCTGCTCCAAGTCTTCAGCTTTGCCTTTCCTGCTCCAATTCTTCAGCCTTGCTCCACGCCAGTCTTCAGCTTCAGTCTTGCTCCACTTCGATCTTCAGTTTCAGCCTTGCTCCATTCCAGTCTTCAGCCTCAGCCTTGTTCCGCTTCAGTCTCTACCTTACTCCCATCAAGCCTTCAGATTTTGCCATAGCCTTGTGGACTCTGTCATAGCCTGGCCCGTGACAACACTCACTCACCTACTGTCGGCGCAAATCTTAGTATCCAGCCCATGAGTTTGCGCCAATTGCACCTCGGCAAGAAGGGCTCACATTCATGTTTTTTGCAACAGTTTGCTGAGGCCATGAGCTCAGTGAACACATCCTTGCAACCAGCCATTGCTGCCTTGGCCTCCCAGATGCAGGAGCAAAAGACTGAATTAAACAGTCTACTGAGCAGGTTCATGCAACAAGCCCAGCAGCAACTTGATCAAGTAAATGGGTTGTTACTGAATTTGTCCCAGCATTTAGATATGATTCAAGCTCAATGCACATCCTCCATCCCAGTTCCAGCTCTGGAAAGTCCTGGCACCTATCTGGCCCATGAAAATCAAGATTCAACTTCCACTGCCTCTGAGATACAGTGATGATCCCAAGGGGTACAGTGGGTTCTTCTACTTTTGTAAGATGCAAGTCAAGCTACAGCGGCTCGTTTTTTTTTTTCTGACCATGTCAAGATTACATATATCCTCTCCCTGTTGGATGGGCCTGCTCTGAACTGAAATTCTCCCTTGTGGGAACAAGATGACTTGCTTCTCAGGAACTTGGATAACCTCATACGACAGTTTCGCCTGATTTTTGACAAGCCCGGTTGTCGCTGGTCCGCTGCTACAGAAATTCTTTGTATTCATCAAGGCACATCAAGATCTCCTAGCAGTTCACTCCCATAGCTTCCAGACCTCCAAATCTCTTGCAGCCCATCCTTGAACTGAAGGCTGTTGCCTTAGAAGAGCCCATGCAATTGGTTAACACCCGACTCTCACTGGATGAAAAACAGAGGCGAAGACAGAATAACCTCTGTCTCTACTGTGCAGCACGGGGCACTTTGTTAGTCGGTGTCCTGAAAGACTGGAGAACTCCATAAAGCCAAGTCCAGTTGGGAGGGCAGTTCTTCACTATCCTGGTTCCTCTCCACAATTGATGTTACCATTGTACCTCATCTTCAGGAAATACACAGTTCAAACTGAAGCTTTAATAGATACTGGAGCCGGGGACAACTTTATTCAAGACATGCTCTTATGCCAATGTGATTGTCCTACTACCAGCCTAAGCATCCCTGTGTTATTTCATCCATTTATAGAGTACTTCCACCTGGTCGTGTGACCACAGCTTCCTTTCTTATTACAATGCAGATTGGAACTCACCAAGATGATTTCAGTTCTATGTGCTATTTAAGACCTCCAGCCCTCTTGAACATGAACTACCTTGGCTTCGACTCCACCAACCGTCCATTGACTGAAGTACCTTACAGATTGCTCAATGGAGTACATCCTAGTGGGAGCATTGTATTGTCTCATCCTTATCTCCGGGCACTTTGCTCCAAACCACCTTACCAGATGCGCTGATTTTATAACATACGCAGGTATATGCGTTGCTCACGTGTTATAAAATCAGCTATCAATGCGTACATGTGTGCACAATTTTATATTGATGCACATGTGCACGTGAATGCCATCTCAAGCACATATGTGGGAGGAATATTAGTAGGTATGTGTGGTGATGCATTAGGCCTTTTTCCAAGTTCGTTCTCAGTTTGCCCCAGTAAAGGAGATGACTTCCTAAAACCCCTAGCTAATTTGCCACCCTTTTACCCTATTAGCTTCTAATGTTAAAACTCCATGGATTAGCCTTGTTTTCTTGCTTAGACTACTTACACGCCGTCCATAGCAAAAGTAAAGTTATTTGGTAGGGGACCCCAGCATGCAGTTGTGCATGTAACTACTTATGCGCTGATTTCATGGTGCAGTCCTGTTCCAAGCAACCCAACAAAGACTCGAAAAATAAACTTTAAAGCTGTGCTCACCCAATTTTTTACAATGTGTTTAAAAGTTTTGATGAAACCGCATCAGCAAGCCTGCACATCGGCCGGTGTTTCGCGATGAATATCGCTTCTTCAGGAGTGAATTGCAATAGTTCAAGTGATTATAGAACAGATGCTGTTTGAAAACAAGAAAGTATGTATGTAAAAGAAGTGCAATACTATAATGTACTATTGCAATTGACTCCTGAAGAAGCGATATTCATCGCGAAACACCGGCCGATGTCCAGGCTTGCTGATGCGGTTTCATCAAAACTTTTAAACACATTGTAAAACATTGGGTGAGCACAGCTTTAAAGTTTATTTTTCGAGTCTTTGTTGGGTTGCTTGTTTTAAGGCAATAAGACTAGTTGTGGTTCTTTTGTTTTTTGGGCAGTCCTGTTCCATCCACTTCCTGCCCAGACCATGCCCACGCCCCACCCCTTTTTCAGAAAACATTTTTTATGCGTGTACCTGGAGATACATGTGTGAATACAAGCCTTTAAAAATCCCTGCGGCAAGCACGGGTCCTTATCATGCACATATCTTCCGGTTTTGCTGCGCCCAAGCCTTTGAAAATCGACCAAATATGGTATAAATCAAGATTTAGAATGGTACATGTTGATCTATATCTAGGATTGCCAACAGGCTGCAGTATTTAGGGCAGGTTGATCCAGTCCTGGTTTTACCCCATTTTATATAGAGACTTGTAGTTTAGACTTCCCTATTGCATTTTCAAAGAAAAGCAAGATTACAAGTCCCCTACAAGCAATGGGGTAAAACCAGGACTCGATCAACCTATCTTGAAAATTTGGAGCCAGTTGGTAATTCTGTCTAGAAGATGAATCTGGATGTTAATATATAATACTATCTGCACAGTCTTCTGAATTATTTTATTTACACTTTTTCTTTATGCATGGTATACATTAATTAGTTCAATATTTTCATTGGAAGATGTGATAAGCCACTTCTAAATGAGCATACAGTGACTGGATCACGCAGAATGCTTCTGCTTTATTTAAAAACTTTTGGGGCGGATTTTAAAAGGGTTACGCATGTAATACCCGCTCCTGCGCGCGCCAAGCCTATTTTACATAGGCCCGGCGAAGCGTGCAAGCCCTAGGACGCGCGTATGTCCCGGGGCTTGAAAAAAGGGGCGGGGAGTGGGCGGGATAAGGCGGTCCGGGGCCGGATTGGACGAGACCGAGGCCTCCACACAGCAGCCGTGCCGAGGGATCGTGCACACAACCTACGCCTGCCCAGAGGCAGGCGTAAATAAAAAATTTAAGGTGGGTAGGGGGATTTAGGTAGGGCTGGAGGGAACGGGGAAAGCCATCGGGGCTCCCCTAGGGCTCAGCGCGCGCAAGGTGCACAAGTGTGCAACCCCTTGCGCGCGCTGACCCTGGATTTTATAACATGCGCGCGCTGCTGCGCGCGCATGTTATAAAATTGGGCATACATTTGTGCGTGCCGGTTTGCGCGCACAAATCTACGCCCGCTCGTAGATACGAAAATCTGGCCCTTTGTGTTCTTCATTGTTACAGAGATGCTGAAAAGGAGCACATCTATTTGTAATGATGGGACAGCTTTTTTATTTATTTTTTTATTTAGCATTTTTATATACCGACTTTCCAATAACAGAATTACTGATCAATTCGGTTTACATTCTAAACAATAACATTGACAGGTAAATGTCTTACAATGAACAGGTCGATATAACTTGGATTAGTATATATGGGGTTAGTAACATAAGTAAAAGATACGGTGCCTAATGTAGGCTAAATAAACAGTTAATAGTTATGATACTAGGTTTTGATATTAGACTGCCAAAGTTCAAGTGAGTTCTAGAGATGATCTAAATAGTTCTCTAGCGTGTTACCACCGAAGGGATCATTGGCAGGGATATTCCGCAGGTTGATGTTATGGGAAAGCTTGGTTGAATAACCAAGTCTTGAGTCTTTTTTTAAATGTAGTGGAGCATTGCACTGATCTGAGTTCTGGCGGGAGAGTGTTCCAGAGTTTGGGACCAGCTGTGGAGAAAGCTCTTTTGCTTAAAGCTGACTTCATCGGTGGGATATGAAGGTTGTTTCTATAGGCTTGTCTCACTGGTCTGGTAGAGGTATGGAATTGGAGAGGGATTTTGAGCTCAAGTGGTGCCAAGTTGTGTAGTGCCTTGTGGGTTACTGAGAGCACTTTGAAAAGTATTCTGAATTTGACGGGAAGCCAGTGTAGGCTTTTTAAGATGGGAGAGATGTGGTCTCTTTTGTTGGACTTAGTTAAGATCCTTGCTGCAGCGTTTTGCAGCATCTGTAGCGGTTTTATGGTGTTAGCAGGGAGGCCCAGTAGAAGTGAGTTGCAGTAATCTATTTTCGTGAGAATGATTGCTTGTAGAACTAATCGGAAATCTTGAAAATGGAGGAGAGGTCTCAGCCTTTTTAAAACTTGTAATTTGAAGAATCCATCCTTTACGATGTTATTTATGAGAGATCTGTAATTCATTTGGTTGTCAAGTAAAACACCTAGATTTCTGACTTGTGGGGACATTGTTAATATGACATTGTTAATTGTTAATGTTAATTGTTAATTAATTGTTAATTGTTAATTGTTAATGACATTGTTAATATGACATTGTTAATTGTTAATGTTAATTGTTAATTGTTAATTGTTAATGACATTGTTTATATGACATTGTTAATTGTTAATATGACATATTTTTGTACAATATGCACTCTCAAAGTAGGATATTAAAACGGTACCATGTGGGGTGGGGCAACTGAGGTTTTTCAAATAAAAGAAGTACATTTTAGCACTTTTAAAGCTGATTTTTGCACTTTATTTTGAAATGTATGAAAAGGATGAAACACATTTAATGGGACTATGGATATTCCTTTGGACTGCTAAACATTAGAGTAGCCCTATGTATGACTGTCCTTTACAACTATTAAAACATTTAAAACAGAAATTGTGCTGGTGAATTTTTCATATAGAGCTTAGTAAGTAGAAACTATTTATTGAGCAGGATTGAACCTTCTATAATTATGTTTATCTGGGATGAAGATAAAAATCCTAGAATTCTGCAGGGTTGGCCCAGTTATTAGATTTAATTAAATGGACTGGACACTGCTGGAGAGCACTTATTCAGCCATGAGTCAGATACATTTATGATACAGTGGCAAATGCCATTTCTGATGTTTAAGACTGTACATTATTTTCAATCTGAATTGAACTAGATCCAAATCTTGGCACTTCTTGTTTATCAGTGAATTCAGTTTGCAAAGGAAGACCTTAATTTTGTATAATTACTTTGCTGCAGAGACTGAACTGTGTATTGGTCTACTGTTTTTATACTATCTACTTCAACATAAAGCAAGCACCAAGGAAATAACTATTGTACAAAATTTTAGTTACTTGCTAAGGCTAATCCTGCCCTGTTCCATACATCAGAGGGTCATGAAAGTTTATTGTAAATGTTATGTACTCCTGACAAGCATCTAACTTGCCTTTAAAGCCCAAATTACACATAAAATGTGTGCATACAATACATTTACACAAACAATAATTGTCTATTATAAACAATGTGCAAAGATACTTTGGAATTTATATATAATCCTTAAATCTGGCCCAAAAGTGATCTGCTGTTAGAAAATTCCACTGTAAGATCATGATAGGAAAAACAATTTGATAATAAGGTTCAATAAAAGTTGCTTTTCTGCATCTGAACAAAACTAAACATACTTCAACAATATTTTTAAAAATTCTGTTTTCCATTTATGATCAAGAATGTTAAAGTATGCAATGGACTACTGAATGACAACCTGCGTGTCTATGTTTTTATTGCTGATTTCTACTCAGCATTTTTATTTACAAGAGCACTTCAAGTTTGTGGCATATTGTACCTCTTTCACTTCCCATCTCTGAACTCTTATTTGCAGCAGAGAGTGCAGTTTAAATGAAATATTTTTCCCTAGAAAAATGATGGATAAATACAAACAGCAAATGAAATAATTAGGGCTGAGATTATCTTCCAGGATTTTACAGCAGAATACGAGATTGGATGTTACTGCTTTTTTTCACCTATTAATAGTTTTTCAAAGCTGACTTTTTATACTAAAGGAGTTGAGGAGGATGCACGGCTAACTTCATCTTTTATGAAACTGGAACTCTCCTCCAATTGCTAAACCCCCAATGGAGAGTTTTCCGATCTGATAGGTTAATGGGATCATTCTTTCTTTTAGTATTATAATATAGGTGGTTGCCTCAGGGTCCATTTCATGCAGAGAATGGCCCTCTGCCATTAGGCTTTGGTGCTTTCCAAGTTGTTTATAGACTAAAAAAAAAAAAAAAACACCCAAGAGATTTATTTAACATATAAAAAAAATCAAGACTTGTTTTGAATAAACCATTATCATTTTCTTTCCCCTTCCTTGGCATTCCCCTTCCTTTTGAAATCATCATTACTGTGCCTTCATACAGCTGAATGGTGGAAAAGTTGTAACCTTTGGAGCAGCAATGCGGAGGCAGCTTTATAAAGCTCTCAGCAAAGATGCTGTAAGACAAGTGTGGCTGATCTTTCCATTCATCTGTGCATTAGCCTCAGCCTCTAATGTGCCAGAGCACCAGATAACTAGTGTTGAACCAGGGTTTATTTGCTAATGCATCACTAATTATATCAAAAGGGTTCAAAGCCGACATATTTTGAATATAAAAATCATAAGATTTTGAAGAATGGGTAGAAAACAACTGACAGCATTTTTTGTTTAATTCTTAACTACTGTTGTTTGATACTGTTTTTGATCTCTTCATAATCATAGTAGTATCTTACAAAAACTTCCTTCCTTGATCCTGTTTGTGTCTCCAACCACCACCCTTTCTTATGACCCTTCCTTTCTATAAATCTGGAATGGATTTTATATAAGCATTGGTAGGCTATTGGATTTCTTCTATCTACTAATACAATACACTCCTCTGAATCTGGCTTCTGACCACAGCACTCTACTGAAACTGTTCTCCACAATCTCTTAAACCTTTCTCCTTTGTCCTCAACATCCTATCTACTATACTTGACCTTTTGTATTGGTAGATTAACCACCAAAGTCTCTTGTCTACTTTAGGTGCACTTGACTTCTCTTGCTATGTTTATCATTGGTTTCCTTCCTAGGTGTCCAGTTGCACTTTCAGTGTAGTTATCTTCTCAATCTCTTCTTTCGGTGCTCCCCAAGACACAGTCTACTGCACTTTCCTTCTTTCTAGCTGTACTCCTGTGTAGATGCTTTTATTTCCTCTTTTGAGTGTTGGTACCATTCTTTTGCTCATGACAAAATATTTTATTTCCTTTCCCCATCCTTTTTCTGCAATTTCCTTTCCACTACCTTCTTATTTCTCTGCTGTAGTCTCTTGGATGCACTCTTACTCTCTTGCTTTCAATCCTACTGTGGTGGAATGTGTGAAAGCAACAAGGAGTATCTACTGAGCAGAATTCAGGCAGGTTGGGTCTGACTAACCCCCAGGGGGGGGGGGGTGGAGACCTCAGAGTAGTTGGACTGGGAATCCTTTCACACTCCTGGCAGCAGTGTGAGATAGGTGACAAAGGAGAGGCGTGCAAGAGAGAACTTTGTTTTTCCATTGCAGGATCATAGAATGGAGAGATTGGGAGATCTGTGAATGGCAACTGAGCTAAAGGTAGGCACTTTGAGAGTATCTAAACTGTGGTAGAAGTACCAAGAGTCCATAACAAACTGTGCCTGCATCCATGAACTAAACATGCATTTATGTATTTATTTCCCAACTTTCTTATACCACACAAACAGAAAAACTGGTAAGAATGGTTTACAACAAATCAAATCAATATACATCCAAATAAAATAAAATAAAATAAAATAAAGCATAACAATTTGGAATATATTTAAACTTGCCTAAGACTATGAAAGCAAAACAGTTGCTTAGACATAGAATAGAGAAACCATAGCCAACTGTGCTTATTTTGTGAAAGTAAACCAATGCCTGAACTACAATTGTTTCTATGAAATACAATAGACATCCAAACTGGGTTTAATAGTATAAAGTGACAATAAGAAGTAATGCCTGGAGTCATTTACGTGACAAAGAAATACATCACACCAGCAGTACTATTCCATTATAAGAAATATCAACTGTATTACAACTGGAAAATGTTCCCAATTGATATGTGGTGTAGTTCTCACATTTGCTATGTGAGACATTACCAGCCACCATTGGTACAGAAGCCCCTGAGGCAGCTCCTACGCGAGCGAAACTCGGCCAGAGTCAGGCTAACACCAATAAAGAATTCCTTATTTTACCAATCACTACCATTTGTCCTGCTTTCCAGCGTCAAGGAGAATAGACAGACACTTGGATTTTGTTGGGCTGTATAGAGACTTAATTATACAAGCAAACATGTGAGAACGCAGCCAGAGCTTGCCAGGAAAAGTAAGTTCAGGAGAAGTCCTGAGTGGCAAACTGAGAAACTTTATAACACTTGCCAAAACTAAAGTTCTCTCTTTTCCATCTTCTTCTCAGGAATCTCACATCCCCCCCCCCCCCCGACACACATACACACACACACACACACACACAATTTCCTTCTTCCTTCTTTTCTATTGACGTGGCCCTTCTTTCTACTTTGACTCCACAAAAAGTCTTGGTATTGCCATTGACCCTGCTGTCTCTCTCTCCATTCTCACATTTCCATCCTGACTTTCTCTACACTATCATCTCTTATCATGTTCTTCATGTCATCTTTTTTCTCTAGGCTGTACTACTGAAATATTCTTCTTGTTAATCTCTGACCCTGCACTCAGACTTCTATAGCTGGCAGTTGGGATACATCCTCATAGTGTGGTACAGCTGGGCAGACTGAAAGGGTAATTTAATCTTTTTCTGCCATCATCTACTATATTACTATGCCTCTTCATCCACTCCAACTTTTTCATCTACTCTACTACCTTTCAGCTCCTCTCAAGCTACTTCCTAGCTGCAGGATCTAGATTGGTTCCCTGTTAAATACCTGAGTCATATTCAAACTCTTGACTCTCAGATTCATGTCCATGCTCCTATCTCATTGCTCCTCTTCTGTATTATAGACAGTCAGGTTCTCTTTGTTCTTTGCTGTGTTCCATGCACCAGACGAGTAACCTTTTACTTCCATGCTTTTTCTTTATTTGCACCAGCTTTCTAGAGCAAACTTCCATGATCGGATTACCAACTCTCTCCCTCTCTCTCTCTTTTTGGCTAAATTAATAATGTATCTTTTTCAATGTGATTTCCCAGCTATTTAATTGCATTGTATTCTTGTTTACTGGCCCATTTTCAACTATTTATTATGAGATGTCCTGATCAGGGTACCATATAGAAACTGTAAGTATGTAAATAACTAAATAAATATATAAACAGTTATTTTAAAACAGTCTGCATAAGCTAGTCTGTGGATACTATTTTATTTACCTACAAGCCAGAATTTAAAAGTGCAAGTTTTACACTGGCTGGAGATAAATGGGATACATGAGGTAAACAATTTCATAACTTGGGGCCTACAAAGGGGCCAATGCAATACAGTGCACTCAGCTGAGCGCAATAGGGAGATTAGCGCCTATTTAACATGCGTCCAATGCGGAATGAATGAGTTAGAGCTCATCACATGCAAATGCTGTGAATGAGGCTATTACTCATTCACTCCAAATGTAAAAAAATAAATGTGCGTCTCAGATGCACATTTATCGCTCAGCTATTAACACCTGTCTGGAGAAGGCGTTAATAGCTGAGTGCACTGAAAAAAAAGTACAGAAAAGCAGAAAAAACTGCTTTTCTGTACTTTTTTAAAAGTAAAAAGAAACGAAAAAAATCTCTGCCGGCCGCCAATATGCTCGGCGTCGTTTTCATAACCAGCCGGCTGCAGTTATGAAAACCAACGCTGATAAACTCAGCATTGGTTTTCATAACCGGCTGACTGCAGTTATGAAAACCGATGCTGAGTTTATCGGCATCAGTGTTCATAACCGGCAGACCACCGGTAACGCGGAGTCGCGTTAGCAAGGAGGCGCTAAGGTCAACCCTAACACCTCCTTGCTAGCGCGAACCCCTAATTTGTGTATTACATGGCGCCTCCCTTGTGGGTGCCATGCGTGCGTTAAGAAAGCGGGCACTGAAAAGTCAGCACCCGCTCTCCGCGAATAATATTGCATTGGCCCCAAAGGAAGAGACTTTTTTTGCATCCCTCTCATGGTATCATAACTCCCTCAAGGAAAATTAATTCAGGTTTACCTCACTTCCAATCTTATTTGTGTTCATTTTATACTGTCTTGCTCCTGGCATTTCCACAGTGAACAATGAATAGAAATATTTATTAAGCAATTTTGCTTTTTCCTCATCAGCCATTATATATTTCTCTCCTTCCCCTCTGAGTCTCAAAATAGCACTTTTGCACTTTATCTTATCACTAGCATATCTAAAAAAAAAAAAAAAGTCTTGTCCCTCCATTTTCCAATATTTGCTTTTTTTCATCCATTTGAATCTTTGCATTCCTGACTACTTTCCCATCTTCTCTTAGCTTTTCCAGATATTGTCACATATCTTCCTCTTTCTGCAATCTCTTGTCGTTTATGAATGCTAACATTTTTCCCTTACCTTTTCAGCTATTTCTTTAGAAAACTATAGCAGCCTCTTTTCCTTCTTGACTTTATTTACTTTGGGGCCGATACAATACAGTGCGCTCAGCCGAGCACACTGTTTAACCCGCTGTCAGATGCGGGTTAAATAGGAGCTAATCCACCCCCTAATGCAATAGGGGGATTAGCGCCTATTTAACGTGCGTCCAACATGGAGTGAATGAGTTAGCGCTCATCACATACAAATGCATGTGAATGAGGCTATTACTCATTCACTCCAAATGCAAAGAAATAAATGTGCATCTCAGATGCACATTTATCGCTCAGATATTAACGCCTGCCTGGAGCGCACTGAAAAAAAGTAAGAAAAGCAGAAAAAACTGCTTTTCTGTACTTTTTTTAAAGTTAAAAAAAAAGAAAAAAAAAACACTGCCGGCCGCTTTGAAGACCGACACCGATATGCTCAGCGTCACTTTTCTTAACCAGCTGACCGCAGTTATGAAAACCAACGCCGAGTTTATTGGCATTGGTGTTCACAACCGGCAGACCACCGGTAACCCCGGGGTCGCTAGCGCGGCCCCCTAATTTGTTTATTGCATGGCGCCCCCCTTGTGGGCATTATGTGTGCACTAAGAAAGTGGGTGCTGAAAAGTCAGCGCCCGCTTTCCACAAATTTTATTGCATCGGCCCCTTTTCTAATAAAAAGATTAGGTGCCCTTGTAATATATCTCGTTTTAGTTTGCCTACTGCTCTTCTCTCTCCCCTAGATTTTCCCTTTTAGCTAACAACTCCTTGAGATACTCCCCCATTTTAACAAAGTTAGTTTTCCTGAAGTCTAGGACCCTTGCCTTTGAATAACTTGCATCTCTTGCATTCCAATATGGAATCACATCATCCCGTGATCACTGGATCCCAGATGATCATCCAAACATCCACTATCCCCATTGGTAAACATCAGGTCCAGTATTGCTCCCTCTAGTGTGGGTTCTATTACCAGTTGACAGAACAGTTCTCCTGGAGAGAATCCAGGATCTCACTGCTTCTAGAAGACAATGCTGCTGGGATGTCCTAGACAACTTATTACAGCTTGCAATCTCCTATCAATAAGAAATCCCTTTTAAAGCAATTTTGGGAATGTCCTCTATTCTCTATCTATTTTTTCTTACTATGATGGACATATGTATATTACACCAGTATAATTAGATGTTTCATTCCCTCTTTCCAGACTAACCCATGGTGCCTCCTCCTTCCCTTATAGACCCTGCAATTCCATTGCTTTAATATTTTTATATATATATAATGCCACACCTCTTCCTTTTCTTCCTCCCTCCCTGGTCCTTCCTGAATAGATTATAGCCTGGTATAACTATCCTGGTATAACTTTACCCAGCCATGGTTTTCCATGTATGACATCTCCATGAAAGCCACTACATCTAAAACAGCTTTTTCTATGATTGCCTCTAGATCCAGAATTTTATTTCCCATACTATGAGCACTAATGTACACAGCTTTTCAAATGTTGCCCTTTTTTGCATTTCTGTAAAGGTATTGTAATATACTGTAATTTGTTATAAAATCTTGTAGAAAAACATGGCTAAAAATGTATTGTGGTACTTGTAAAATCATGGTGAGCATTGCCTAAATATGGGGCAATTAATTAAAAAAAATCAAAGTAGAAAGGGAGATAACTTTGCTAGAATATGCTTTAACACTGGAAGGATCCAGCAAATAAGGTGAAATAAAACCATTCAACCAGACCTCATACACTTTAACCGGTGCTTAAATGCACAGGGTTAATACCACATATTTTGAAAAGCTTATGTGCAGAGTGGTTCTAATCATTGGTCGTTGGTTGTTAGGTTCAGTAACATTACATATTTTTCATATTTTTTTTCCTTTTTGTTTTTTATAACATACTGTGGAAAGTACTTGTCTTAAAAGAGGCCATTGATTGGACCACATTGAACGAGGCCATTGATTGGACCACATTGATCTAACGTAGGAGAGTTTACAACGTCATTACGTTAGTTTGCTGTTAGAATTTGGACCGCTCCGATTGGTTGGGATGCGATCCGTGAGTCGGCTTAAAAAGCCGCCAGGTTAACTTTTCAAAATGGAGGAATAGCTGATCTGCAGCCTGTGGAAGTCGGGAGACACAAGTTTAGACAATTGATGTATGGATAAAGAGCAAGTATATTTTATAATTGTTTTTCAAACTACATTGTTTAATACAGCGTTTGTGTTTATAGACAACTTACTAAGAGCCCCTGAAGAAGCACAAAAAGAAACGCGAGCCGCGTCGGGCGTAGTTGTTTCTTTCACTCCGGCGTTCCGGTCTAAAGTTTCAAGACATTCAGCTGTGAACATCATTTAAGATAAGTACTTTCTGCAAAATAGCGTCTTTTAAGACAAGTACTTTCCACAGTATGTTATAAAAAACAAAAAGGAAAAAAAATATGAAAAATATGTAATGTTACTGAACCTAACAACCAACGACCAATGATTAGAACCACTCTGCACATAAGCTTTTCAAAATATGTGGTATTAACCCTGTGCATTTAAGC
Organism: Rhinatrema bivittatum; assembly: GCF_901001135.1. Lineage (NCBI taxonomy): Eukaryota > Metazoa > Chordata > Amphibia > Gymnophiona > Rhinatrematidae > Rhinatrema > Rhinatrema bivittatum. The sequence continues at coordinate 118,889,871 of NC_042620.1, read as the reverse complement.
ACCGGTTAAAGTGTATGAGGTCTGGTTGAATGGTTTTATTTCACCTTATTTACTGGATCCTTCCAGTATAGTACCAGTGTTACGTGAGTGTCTGGATTAGGTGTTACACAAGGGTGAAGCAGTTTTTTGAACATATAGAATATGCTTTAAGACACAAGCTGTAAGGGCTGCAAAACTCCTGATTACTGAAATACATGTATAGGAATCCTATAGTTTGGTAAAAGTTTCAAGAAACAAGGTAATTGATGACCAGGGAATTCTCATTGCCCTTAGTAACCTCAGCTCCTTAAAAAATAGTAAAATGCAGTGATTTACTCCCAATTTGAAGATTTATAATACAGTACTACTACTACTACTACTTATTTGTATAGCTCTACTCAATATATATAGCACTGTAAAGAATACAGTATGTCAGGGCTAGGTATTTCCTGTTCACTATAATATCCTGTCAACATAAGGGCTTTCAGGTTCATCTTGCATCATCAAAATCGCTAATGAGATGATAACTAGGAGCTGACCTTTTCATTTTTAAAGCAAAAATAGATGTTATTTTCAGACTGAGCATACTTTATAAAGTGCAATCATACACACCAAGATGTGTATTCAAATTTTTCCACACATACTATGCTTATAACTTCTTATTCTGAACTTGTATTCTCAAGAACAGTGCATGAATATGTAGATGATGTCGATGAGAGTGTTCTAGCTTTCCACTAGGGATGTGCATGCTCTTTAAACTAATGCACAAAATACAAATGAAGCCATTTTTAGTTTGTTCCAAATGGAATAAATAAAAAATAGCCACACCTACGAAAATGCCACAAAATGTGTGTGTTTTTTCATATTTGTATTAAAAAACTCAGGATATCCCATGCCCTCTATCTCCTGCCAATCCACAATTTAACTTAAGGCCCAAGCCTGCCTGGACCCCTTCTGCCCCCTGTTCAAATTTGCAGGACTGGAGAGCTCCCAACCAAGCCCTTACTCACCCTCTTCTGGGTCCTTCTGAAAGCCTAAAGGGCAGAAGCAAAACCCACTAGGTCTAGCTCTTTAAAAATCATAACAGAAAAATCCCACAACCTAAAAAAGTTTAAAATCTAAAAAAAAAATTTTAAATTTAAAAACCTTTAAAAATTGTGCCATCTGCTTGGAGGATGATCCCGCAATGATGTATAGCCATTCACCAAACTGGTACCAGCTGCACAGAGGAAGGTGCTGAAATTATATTATTTTATTATATTATTTTGGTGCCATCCTCCAGGTGGATGGTGCCATGTTTAAAGTTCTGGACCCATATTTATTTATTTATTCATATGCCTATAGCCTAGGTGGCATACAATAAGACATACATAAAATAAGTCATACATAACAGGAACAAGTAGACTTTGACCCATATCTTTAGGCTTTCAGAAGGACACAGAAAGGGGGTAAGTGGGGGCCAGGGTGGGAGCTCCTTGGCCCAAGCAAATTTGAACAGGGGCAGGAGGGGCCCAGAGAAGCCCTGGGCTGGGTTATGTTGCTGGGATTGGGGGTCAAAGGCAACCAGGGAGACCCAGCTGGGCATACCTGGGTCCTGGGTTAAATTGTGGTAGATCAGAATGGTGGCTGAGGGCCACAAGATACCTGCTTTTTTAAAAACTGGGGGGGTTTTTGTTTGCGGGGATTTTTTTTAATTTTTCTTAAACCAAACTAAAAAGAATTCTAAAAATTAAAAATGAAAAGAACTGAAAATTTGGGAGCTGTACATTCCAACTTCCTGGACCAGGGGGGATGCTATTTCAAGGACTGCTGAGCAGAGATGGGGGTCCACCTATAAAAGAAGAGTAAAAGCATCTTCCGAAACAGATTAGCAAACCTTCTGAGGAAAGCTTTAAACTAGGATTGCCAGGGAATGGCAGACAAAGTCCTCCTTCAAGTAAATAAAACATTTAACACCTTAATGAAATGGAAAAAAATGTCAGTGTCTGGAAAACTATGTACACCAATATTCATAGTATGGGAAATAAAGTCCCAGATTGGGAAGCAGTCATAACAGAGGCTGGCTTGGATATAGTGGCAGTTATAAAGATCCGGGGTCAGCGCGCGCAAGGGGGTGCACATTTGTGCAACCTGTGCGTGCCGAGCCCAGCGTGCGCTGCCTGTTTCCTCCGAGGCCGCTCTGATTTCGGAGCGGCCTCGGAGGGAACTTTCCTTCGCCCTCCCCCCACCTTCCCCTCCCTTCCCCTACCTAACCCACCCCATCTAAACCCCCCCCCTTACCTTTGTCGGCAAAGTTACGCCTGCTGAAAGCAGGCGTAACTTTGCGCGGGTCGGCCGGCTGCCCCGCTCCGTGGTCCGGTCCCGGGGGCTGTTCCGGAGGCCGCGGCCACACCCCCGGAACGCCCACGGGCCGAAACCACGCCCACGTTGCCGCCCCAGAAACGCCACACCCCGCCCCCTAAACATTGCGTAATCCAGCCACCCCCCCCGCGCGCCGGCGGCCTATGCAAAATAGGTGCGCCGGCGCCCGAGGGCCCTGCACACGTAAATCCAGAAGGATTTACGCGCGCAGGGGTTTTAAAATCCGCCCCTAAGTGAACTTAATAGCAGGTAATGGACTTCTCCTCCAAGAACTTATCCAATCCTTTTTTAAACACAGCTATACTAACTGCACTAACCACATCCTCTGGCAACAAATTCCAGAGTTTAATTGTGCGTTGAGTAAAAAAGAACTTTCTCCGATTAGTTTTAAATGTGCCCCATGCTAACTTCATGGAGTGCCTCCTAGTCTTTCTAGTATCCGAAAGAGTAAATAACCGATTCACATCTTCCTGTTCTAGACCTCTCATAATTTTAAACATCTCTATCATATCCCCCCTCAGCCGTCTCTTCTTCAAGCTGAAAAGTCCTAACCTCTTTAGTCTTTCCTCATAGAGGAGCTGTTCCATTCCCCTTATCATTTTGGTAGCCCTTCTCTGTACCTTCTCCATCGCAATTATATCTTTTTTGAGATGCGGCGACCAGAATTGTACACAGTATTCAAGGTGCGGTCTCACCATGGAGCGATATAGAGGCATTATGACATTTTCCGTTTTATTCACCATTCCCTTTCTAATAATTCCCAACATTCTGTTTGCTTTTTTGACTGCCGCAGCACACTGAACCGACGATTTCAATGTGTTACCCACTATGATGCCTAGATCTCTTTCTTGGGTTGTAGCACCTAATATGGAACCCAACATTGTGTAATTATAGCATGGGTTATTTTTCCCTATATGCATCACCTTGCACTTATCCACATTAAATTTCATCTGCCATTTGGATGCCCAATTTTCCAGTCTCACAAGGTCTTCCTGCAATTTATCACAATCTGCTTGTGATTTAACTACTCTGAACAATTTTGTATCATCTGCAAATTTGTTTATCTCACTCGTCGTATTTCTTTCCAGATCATTTATAAATATATTGAAAAGTAAGGGTCCCAATACAGATCCCTGAGGCACTCCACTGTCCACTCCCTTCCACTGAAAAAATTGTCCATTTAATCCTACTCTCTGTTTCCTGTTTTTTAGCCAGTTTGCAATCCACGAAAGGACATCGCCACCTATCCCATGACTTTTTACTTTTCCTAGAAGCCTCTAATGAGGAACTTTGTCAAACGCCTTCTGAAAATGCAAGTATACTACATCTACCAGTTCACCTTTATCCACATGTTTATTAACTCCTTCAAAAAAGTGAAGATTTGTGAGGCAAGACTTGCCCTGGGTAAAGCCATGCTGACTTTGTTCCATTAAACCATGTCTTTCTATATGTTCTGAGATTTTGATGTTTAGAATACTTTCCACTATTTTTCCTGGCACTGAAGTCAGGCTAAACAGTCTGTAGTTTCCCGGATCACCCCTGGAGCCCTTTTTAAATATTGGGGTTACATTTGCTATCCTCCAGTCTTAAGGTACAATGGATGATTTTAATGATAGGTTACAAACTTTTACTAATAGGTCTGAAATTTCATTTTTTAGTTCCTTCAGAACTCTGGGGTGTATACCATCCGGTCCAGGTGATTTACTACTCTTCAGTTTATCAATCAGGCCTACCAAATCTTCTAGGTTCACCGTGATTTGATTCAGTCCATCTGAATCATTACCCATGAAAACCTTCTCCATTACGGGTACCCTCCCCAACATCCTCTTCAGTAAACACCGAAGCAAAGAAATCATTTAATCTTTCTGCGATGGCCTTATCTTCTCTAAGTGCCCCTTTAACTCCTCGATCATCTAACGGTCCAACTGACTCCCTCACAGGCTTTCTGCTTCGGATATATTTAAAAATGTTTTTACTGTGAGTTTTTGCCTCTACAGCCAACTTCTTTTCAAATTCTCTCTTAGCCTGTCTTATCAATGTCTTACATTTAATAATGTGCATATTGGGGGGAAAAACCTCAGACGGCATAGAGGAGTCTCATACTTCTCAAACTGCTCAGCATATAACTGTATCACAGGAAAACCCTTCATTTGTTTAAACTCTTTTATTGATTGCCTAGAAGAACATTTTTTATAAGACCTCAAAACAAAGCTTTTGATACTACTTAGCTTAAAAATACTTAGGGGCAGATTTTGTAACCTGCGCGCGCGGCCTACATTTGTGAGCGCTACCCGGTGCGCACAAATGTACGCCCGATTTTATAACATGCGCGCGAAATTGGAGCGGCCTCGGAGGGAACTTTCCTTCCACTCCCCCCACCTTCCCCCCACCTTCCCCTCCCTTCCCCTATCTAACTCACCCCCCAGCCCTACCTAAATCCCCCCCCCACCTTTGTTTCAGGAGTTTCGCCTGCCTCCAGCTGCCGGTGCGCCATCCCCCGGCATGGCCGCTGTGCTGGAGGACTCAGGCCTGCACCCGAACTGGCGCCCCGCCTCGCCTCTGCCCCTTTTTCAAAGCCCCGGGACATATGCTCGTCCCGGGGCTTGCGCGCGTCGCCGAGCCTATGTAAAATAGGCTCGGCACGTGCAGGAGCAGGTTTTTGGGGTTACGCGAGTAACCCTTTGAAAATCTGCCCCTTAGTTTTGAAAAGGAAATACCGACATGGCCATGTTTCGCAGAACCTGCTGCTTCAGGGCACTATATTTTCAGAACTTCTTGTCAGCAACTCGCATCTGCATGATTTGTCACCATGTGGTTTCCATGAAAAAAGCACAAGAATACAAAGATTCAGCGGATGCTCCTTCGAACAATCACTGAGCAGCATTTTTCAATTTAACCAATTGGAATTTGACCACTATGTTCTACAACAATTTTTAAAGACCTCTTGTCAACAACCTGCATCTACATACTTTAATGTCATAATTACTTCTTCAAAAAATGTGAGTGTTACGCCCATCGGTCGCAGACAGTTGCGACCTCTCATGCTCACCTCTTTTTTTTCCCTTCTCCATCAAATCTGGGAAGAGTGGCAACCTCCACCAGTGAACACCGACCTCCCCGGCATCCCAGGGATGGTGTGGGCGCTGCCGACCGCCATCTTGAACCTGGAATCACCTAAGGCGAGCACGAGGGCGTCCTTTGTACACGTCATGGCGGGAACCTCGGGGGCGTCCCCTCCGGATGACGTCACCACAACGTTGTACTTAAGTTGACCAGCCCTCTCCACCTACGAGTTAGCAAGGAGTTTCCTTGTTGCTGAATCTGCTCTACACTGGAGTTCCTGTTCTGGATTTCCATCTGGGTAATTGAACGCTCTGTGTACCCGCTCCTTGGGGGCCTTTCCTCATTCTTGGCTATCCACTCCTTGGAGGGTCTCTCTACCCTGGAAACTCTCCTGTTCTACTTCGGGACTTGCTTGGACCTCCACTCGTGAGTACCTCTTTCAGAATACCTCGAGTCAAGCTTGAGCTGAAGCCTTCCTGTGGGTTACCCCGTATCCCGGGCCACTACCGATCCTGCTTTGGTGAAGCCTTCTCTACATATCCTGAGCTACTGGGTATTTAAGCTACAGCTAACTGTTCCAGTTCTGGGTTCTACATCTCAGTCTTCTCATCTCTGTTCAGACTCCTCGGTGTACCCCGCTCCATGGGCCACTACCAGAGCTGCACCCCTGAGATCATCTACACCTACAGCAGGAATGTATTGGCGTACCACGCACTGCAGACCACTACCAGACCATCAGCTGTGGTATTTCCTGGATATACCTCCTTGCTCAGAACTGTGTTTACTAACAATCCCACTTTGCGGGTTCTGCTTTCCTTCCTCATAATAAAGTCTCTAACTATAGCCTTGTCCTACCCTGCTGAGACCATGCCTGTTGGTGGTGAGGCTCACAGGGCTCCTCCCTGTGGGCGGTAACAACATTCATCTCAACCCAAGGGTTCACATCTACCCATGAACATAATAGTGAGAATAAAGCAATTCAGAACATACTCATTCATCCATTCTTTGAGCATCAGTTTATTTTGACCAATCAGATTTTAACTTCTGCATTAAAGCATAATTAAAATGATATATAAGAACATAAGAAGATAAGAAATTGCCATGCTGGGTCAGACCAAGGGTCCATCAAGCCCAGTATCCTGTTTCTAACAGAGGCCAAACCGGGCCACAAGAACCTGGCAATTACCCAAACACTAAGAAGATCCCATGCTACTGTTGCAATTAATAGCAGTGGCTATTCCATAAGTAAACTTGATTAATAGCCTTTAATGGACTTCTCCTCCAAGAATCTACCCCACAGTTGAACAATATCAATTTCTTCAGAACCCATTATTTATACAAAATGACCCCATTCCACGGCATTGTACAGCATTGCCATACATCAAAATGGAGCTGTCCACTGGGAAGAATGCTCCGGAGCTAATTAACTCTGGCATGATTCCAGCGGATGCCATTAATTTGGCTTTCAAGCGCTGAAGAAAGAAAAGGACCTGAGAAGAGGGGCTCCGAGGCCTGTGTCTGACTATGGGTCAAGGCCCAAGCCTAAGGCCCAAGCGTAAGGCCCAAGCGTAAGGATCCAGCCTCCAGGGTTGGGTTGCAGTTTTGGGCCTAGGCTCAGGCTCCGGCTCCAGACTAGGCTGAGGCTCAGACATCAGGATCTAGGCTTCAGGTCAGATCATGGCATCGGGCCTAGGCTCAAGATCTAGCCTAGGCAAAGGGCCAGGCATCGGAATCTGGCCTTGGTGTTGGGCCTGGGTTCGAGCCAAGGCCCAGGTGTTGGGACCTGGTCTTCAGGTTGGGTTGTGGCGTCAGGCCTGGGTCCAGGCCCTGGCCTAGGCCAAGGTCCCAGGATCAGGACCCAGCCTTCGTTGGATACCCAATGACTCAGGTAAGTTTTGACTTTTTAAAAAATTTTCAGGGGTCTCAGTCGAGGCCCTAGCATCGGCCTGTGCCTCTGCTAAGACCCCGGTATCACGCTTGAGCCTAGGCCATGGCCCCTGTTTGAGCCTCAGCCTATACCCTAGGCAAGCTAGGCCTGATGCATTAGTTCAAATGAAGCAAGTAAATAAGGTTCGTTTCATTCGGGGCTCCCCGAATGAAACAAATTTGTTGCATTTTGCACTTTCATTTTAAACAAATGCACATACCTATTCTTTGTTGCTTTGTACAAGACTTATATTCAGTTAATGTTATCTTCAATATTCTAGTGGTTTTGCTCACTTATACTAAATTGCATGGACATATAAGTGTATATACCACATATGATGTGTATCTCAAAGTATTTCTGCTCTTATCAAAAGGATTATTGAAAAATTAAGTCTGAAGCATAATTGGGCAAAAAATAAATGGTTCACAAATTTTATACAATCCAGATTGACGATCACTATTTATAACTTCACTCTTGAACATCGAAGAAACCAGACTTTCCCGCAAATTATTTTTTGTGTAAGCAAAACAAATTAAGGTCTGAAAGCATTCATGTATAGAAAATACATTCCAATTTTTTCGAATGATTTGTTAGACTCACTGGCTGCAGCCCGTCCCGGCCAGCTTTGCCAACTCTTCGGCCTCTGACTCTCTTCCGGCACGGCTCACACCTCCCGGCCCTGGTTGACACAGGCAGCGGGCCCCCACGTCGCCAGGGCCGTCCTGAGGCCTCCCCGCTCGCAGGACGCTGCCGGCATGGCCTGCCCCTGGCTTCCCTCTTAGGTGCACGCACACACCTCCGGGGAACTTTTAAAGGGCCCACGGCGGGAAATTGCCGCCGACCCTTCAGGGTAATGTCAGGCCCCAGCAGTATATATACCTGTAACCAACACTCCTCAGATGACTTGGCCACAGGTCTTCTTCTCGTAGTGTTCCTCCTTCGGTCTTCATTCCAGTGTTCCTGCTTCATGATTCCTGTTCCTGTGTTCCGTTCCCGCTCCTGCCTTCCTGTTCCGGATCCTGCTTGCCTGCTCCTTTCCCAGTTTCTCCCATTGGACAGATCTCCTGGCTCCTATGCATTAATATTAGCTGTTAGTTTTTGCATGTCTCTGAATTTTGCAGAGTAGAAACCTCTGTTTTATGCTCATGAGAGCTACTCTTTTGATAAAGTCAACGTTTGGGGTTTTACAGGAACAAACTTTTGACCTTTGAAATCTAATTTCCTTTGAGTCAGCATGGTATTTGAACCCAGTGCTAGAGTAGGCTTACCAGATTGCAATAAGCAAAAATTGGGGCATTTAAATTAGTTCTAGCTTTATCTTATTGCATGTAGTCTATAAATCCAATGGGATGCCTGAATCAGACCTGCCTCACCTGAACTGGATGACTTGGAGCTTTTAAGTAAGCAGTCATCAGTTGTTGAAACGCTGGCAGTGTCGGGCAATCAGTATCGGGGAAAGGCAGGAAGCAAAAAAGAGACTGCAGCTTTCTTCAGCTTAAGATAAGTTTTACCTGCCTACCAATACCCTTTTCTCAGAGAGAGTTTTCTGTTTGAGAGCTTTTCAATCTGGAGAAACTTGAAGTTTGAATTTATTTCCTATTTGCATCACAAAAAATAAAAAATGTGAAATGGAAACTTAAATGATGAATCTTTAAATCTGAAATTAAAAACAGTATATTAAATATTTTAAGGCATAACTACAATTATGGTATATGCCTGTTTCACAAATACTGGACATTTATAACTAATAAGCTATTTACACCCCCTTTTTTGTATTTTTATATATGTTTGATTCATAGACAGGGATCTTTCAAGAAGAGGCAATTTTGATTTATGTATCTTGCAGAATTGTCATTGCATACAAGGTCTAAAAATTTTTACTGATGTTAATTTTACAATAAATACTTCTGAATGTGTCTGTAACAAACCCCCCTCCCCCAACCCAACTCCCGAAAACTCACCCAGAATCAAAATGCCTCCTTACAATGGTGCATATAGTGCGTGTCAGGCTGAGCCTCATAAAGCGCCTCTCTCTTTCTCTCTTTCTCACTCTCACACATGCCTACCAAGGAGCTATAGTTATTACACACACCAGCTGAGGAAAATTAGGGGTTACTTTCTGGGCACACATACATTAATGTACACACACCCTTTCCAGCTATTTAAATTTCACATATGTGGCCATTTTTGCACACACAAGGCTTTTAAAATCTACCTCTTAGTGAACAATCCCCTTAGGTCCTTATTTATTATGCATTTTTCCCACAGGCACAAAATGAGAAATAATATTTGGTAAAGAGACCCTTTAGATTGTAAGCTTTCTGGGGAAGGAACCTACTTATTGTACCTGAATGTAATTCGCCTTGAGCTACCACTGAAAAAGTGTGATCTAAATAAATAAATAAAAAGGAGCGGCTGAAGGCTGAAGTCATTTTCAACCTTGTAAAACCATGAGCTGTGGAACATAAAATGCATTTAACTACCAGCAAGGGGAGCCCTCTTTGCAGTAAACTGACAAGATTTTACTGTTTTCAAAACAGTAAAGACAATGTGACACTGGAGCTTTAAAATCAGATTTTTCATCTGAAGTAGGCCTGAAATATATGATTTTAAAAAGAAACAGGATTAATGATGCTTGTATTGACTTTTCTTATTTGATGAGACACATGAAAAGTTTTGACTTCTTCAAACATTAACCCTTGAAAGAAAATTATACCCACAGTATACATTGAAATATTTTTTTTTATAAGTGTATATAGCAATTAGAAATACTCGCCCTGTAATGAATACAAATTTCATCTGCAAGTTGTTATTTTTAAAATACAAGTTGTTCAGCTTCAATTTGCCTAAACTCCTGCAGGCTGCTCTGTTCCAGAACTGGGAGGACTATTATACCGTATTGCACAAAATTACATCAAAATGATAACACTGCTCCTGTCCCTGAATTCCACTTGCCCCTCCGCACACACATATACAATACATTCAAGAAAATGCAGAAGAAAGAAACATTAAAAACAAAAACATGCAGGCAAAAATTGAAATAGAAACCCCCAAGAATCCAGGACCTGCAGGCAGTAAAACCCTAGAAATATAAAAACAGAAATGCATTTCTTTCTGTACTGTGCAAAATACAAACATACAACAGATGCACATTTCCCAAAGCTGAAAGAGAAAATACAACACAAGAATAAGCAGGAAAATTCAGTATAAATCTTGGGAAAACAGAAATAATAGCAGCAAAATAGATGGACACAGGCTTGGAAGAGACCATATACACTATCAGCCAAATTTTAAAAGGCCAACACACGTTAAAACCAGGAGATATGCTCTTGGCCAGGCCGTGAGCACACTGCACACATCTTCAAAGGGCCCCAGCCATGCGTGTATCTCCTAGTAAGTGCCAAAGACCGGCTGATTAAAAAGGGGAGGGGTAGGGTGGGGGAAGGGCGGGGGTCAGGACAGCACTATTAGACACTGTCCCGCTGAAGCGAGCGCTGGCAGCCAGCTGGTGGTTTAGGTAGGAGGATTTAGGAAGTTCCCTCCTAGTCCACTTGTTTATTGGAGCAGACTGGGAGGGAACTGAGGAAAGGCCCTACCGCGTTGCCACGTGCCTGTACTAAAATTCCCCCCCCTTACACGCGCAAGTCAGCACTCGTGCGCATATGAGCAAGCCAGTATGAAATCGGGCGCGCATGACTGCACGGGTAGCGGATTTTATAACATGCATGTGTCGACGCATGCGTGTTATAAAATCAGTCCGTCCATGTGCGCGTGCACTGGGAACCACGTGCACATGGACGCCCATGTGCGAGTTTAAAAATTCACACCTCTAGTTGTGGTTCTATTAAGGACAATTTTCAAAGCCTATTCTAAGGGTAAAACAGTGCTTCAGCACCAAAACTGGGCTTCCAGAAAACTGTGCTTCTGGTGTGCAGGTAAAGTTTCATGTTTTGAGCATGCAGCCTTACCCACAGAGAGCAGCGTTTCTGGGAGGCAGGGTTGGAAAGGGTCTTACATTTACCGTATCTGTGCATATTTTTACATTTTCAAAAGTATGTTTGTATTTTCTCTCAAAAAAAAAAAACTACCTGTGCAAATTAGCAGGTGTAAATGTGTAGGGGTAGTTTTCCTGGAATATTTTTAAAAAAATGAAAGTAGAAGCATACTTTGACTTTGAAAATTGGTGCAGTCTACAGGGAAAATGTGCCACAGGCACATGTGCCTGCGGGCACATGTGCCACAGGCACATGTGCCCGCAGGCAGCTAGAAAATTACCCGCATTGTTGGTAAAGTAAAAGAAGCTAAACAGAGTCCATTCAGCCTAGTTTTTTTTTTAATTTGTCTAAGAGCAAGGCCCTTGGTCTCTTACAATTCCACAGCTGCAACAAGGGCTGGAAAATCCATTTAGAACAGTGATGGAATATGTTGTCCCATACGATCAAACTGTGAGCCTTGCTCAGGCAGCAGAAGGAAGCAGACACTATATAGCACTGCTTTCCTCCTCCTGTTGGCCAGCAGAGAGGATTGGACCGGAGCAGGAATGGAAAGGAATGAAAGGAAAGGAAAGGATTGACCCAAGGGGAGAAGAAGGTCAGCGTGGAGAAGAAAGGAATAGCCCGAAGGAAGGGGAGGTAGCAGAGAGAGAGAGAGTATGGAAGAAGAGGGAGTGAGAAAAGGTATGGAAGGAGGAAAGAGAGGGAGATAGGAAGAGTGAGAGAGGATAGGGAGGGAGGGAGAAAAAGAGAGGATAGGAAAAAGAAGAAAGGATCTAGGATGGGGGTTGGGAAGGGAGAGGAAGAGGAAGAGAGAGAGGTGGTAGAGAATGGGAAAATGGGGGAGTGGATAGTTGGGAAAGGGGAATGCGGGGAGGGATGAGAGGCTGCATGAAAGGCAAGGTGTGAAACGGGGAGACAGAGGGCTGAGATACTGTGGAGTGCATAAACTTCAGGAGGGCTCAAATAGGGTAGTGAGAGAAGAAGAGGAGTAAGGATGGAGGTGGAGGCAGGCAAGAGAAAAGGCATCTTTAGGAGGGATAAAGACAGGCTGTAGTAACAGATGATGTGAGAGGAGAGAATGGAGAAGGAAAGCAATGACAATTTTTTTTTTTTTTAAATGAGCTGCAAACTGAAATGGAAAAAGAATTTTTAAAAAAAGAATAAAATGAAATACAGAGAATAAACAGAAAAGCTATTCTATATTTGTATAGGGGCAATTTTCAAAATTCCCATGGAACTTGCCTGCCTGCAGGTACTTTGTACCCACGGGACTGTAAACCCTATGGAGCACGAAATGTCTTGTGTATTTATACAGTGCTGCATACATCTAATAGCACTAGAGACATATTTAGTAAAAGGAAGAGAATGCGAGTACTCGTGTACCCATGTACAAAGCAGGTTCAAGGTATGTGTATTAAATCCCTGCATGCACTTTTCCTCCCGTAACCTAATCCTGGCCATTTTTCTCTATGGGTAAAAGGACTCACACACACTGTGAAACAACGCATACACTTTTACCCACACTAAGGATGGAGGAAGCAATTTTAAATACCAGTTTTATGCAAGAAAACACGTGCTTATCAATATAAACTTTTTTGAAAATTGCCCTCCCCGTGTAAAATAGCTTTACAGATTAAATAATGCACATTTGTTTTGCAAAATCATGCAAATGAGCAGCAGAATTTAAACATCTTCACTGTATACTTTTCAAACTCTTGCGGCAGAATTTACCTCTGAGTTGCCACAGTAAACTGTGGGCTCTGTCTAAGAGTGATCTTTAGGTGGTAATCCAAAAAAAGGTGAAAGAATACTGTGCATCTCTAGCCAATCCTACAGAATTAAATTTTTAAAAAATCTATCCATACTCCAAGTGTTTGGATTAGTTTAGCCTTTTGGATTAGTACTTTTTCTGGAGGTTAATTCCATTATTACAATTTATATAGGTCCACTGATATATCTATAGACTATAATTAAGTTACATAGACTATAATTCAGTTGTATCTTTTTTTTCTCTTCTTCTCACCAAATCGTATTAAGAGCTGTCGAATACTAGCATTTTATGTTAGATATGACCTTTCTGCATATTAATGCCCAGATGGGAGGGGTTTGCAATCCATCAGGGCATTAATAAAAGGAAATGGCAAGCATAGAGGTCATTATCACTATTACAAACCTCCCTCAGGGGGGAGGGTGGTCCATTGAAATAAAGTTATAAAACGATTTTTTATTAGCTTCACTAATAGTTTCAGAACTTTCAAGTTGAAGATCCTGTTTGTTCTCAGGGTCCATGTGGGTGAGATAATGGACCTTTTAGAGAAAGAGAATATTGAATGTCAACCAATCAGAATGCAGGATTCCTAGGCCCTTGGTCTAAAGTGCTCTCATGAGATTTATGATTGACTGAAAATGCTCTGTCCAGAATAGATTACTAACACCATACAATAATTAATTCACTGTGTTTGTACTTGATGTTTTTTAAAAATCAAACTAGAACAGCGGATTTAGCAAAATAGGGTACCTTTAGGAATTACTGGTCTTTATTCCAACAAATCATATGGTTTGGAATCAATCATTCTATTCATCTGATACTATATTGAGCACTTTCAGGAACAGTGAGGCAGATACTGGGAAAAAAAAAAAAGGCAAAATGAGTTAGATAACCAGCTAACTATAGCCTGTTATCTTTGCTCATATATTCAGCTGATAAATTTACCCATAAAAGTACTTTCAGTACACTCGGTCATGACCCACTTCTCTAAAAATTATTTTGTCTAATGATATATTGTAACCAAACCTTTGACGGCACCTGTTAGAATGTACTATAGTACACTTTTACTTACATTAAATATGTGCCTACATGTAAACCGTTGTGATGGTATATAACTTAGCGACGGTATAGAAAAGATTTTAAATAAATAAATAAATAAATAAATTTAGCCAGACAAGTTTTCAGATGAAAATTCAGCTAAATTTAGCCGGTCAAACTTTCCTAGATTTACTGTAGCTGTGGTTCCCCAGCACAATTTAACCAGTTAGTGCTGAAAATCTGGCAAAAACCTGATACAATCATTATAAAAATATATATATTTTTTAAAGGACAGTTAAAAAAAATTTCCCCACAGTCCCCATCCCCTTCCTCCCACCCTCCCGATGCACCATCTTAAAAAAAAAGAATGAACCCCACAGCCAGTTGGCCTGCCATAACCTTCTTCCCTCCCTCCTCCCTCAGAATATGAAAAAAGGTTGTGGGAGAAGCCCCGTATTCCCTGCCTGCTAGAGTCCAAATAAGGATAGAGGGCTAGCCTGGGGATCCCTTTCTTTTTTTGGCCAGAAAGATGAAAGCTGAATCAATGCGTCTTAATAGGTTCATTTATTAATAGAATGGGACCTAGTAAGCACTAATGCTGATCATGCATAAGAACATAAGAAAATGCCATACTGGGTCAAAGGATCCATCAAGCCCAGCATCTTGTTTCCAACAGAAGCCAAACCAGGCCACAAGAACCTGGCAATTATGCAAACACTAAGAAGATCCCATGCTACTGATGCAATTAATAGCAGTAGCAATTCCCTAAGTAAACTTGATTAATAGCTGTTAATGGACTTCTCCTCCAAGAACTTATCCAAACCTTTTTTGAACCCAGCTACACTAACTGCACTAACCACATCCTCTGGCAATAAATTCCAGAGCTTAATTGTGCGTTGAGTGAAAAAGAATTTTCTCCGATTAGTCTTAAATGTGCTACTTGCTAACTTCATTGAATGCCCCCTAGTCCTTCTATTATTTGAAAGTGTAAAGGCTAAGGCTGTTTAACACACATATTGAATAATATGCTACACATTATGGGCTTGATTTTCAAAAGGATTTACATGCTTACAACTGGGTTTCACATGTATAAATATACTTTACTCATGCAAGTTGAAAATTGTTGCAATATATATACCATTGAATTGTTGATAGGTTGTACTTAAATGCCCTTAACGCAGGTAAATGGCATTCGAAAATTGCTACAATAGTATGTTACATTTACATGTGTAAGGCCTTTGAAATTCACCTGTCAAGTCATACCCTCTGAAGGGATCCCAAGAACATTAGCTGTTGAATGCTATAATTAGCACATACATGCAAGCTATTGAAGAAATGTCAAATGCTAATTAGATTTTAGTAGGCCCACAGAAATAGCATGATATACTCTCCTCCATGTACTATCTAGCACATACTCAAAGGCCTAAAATTTAAAACCTACTTTTGACCAAGTGTTAACTTTGAGTTCTCACTATTTAAAGGGATCAGTTGCCAGCATGCATTTTCAGTTTCAAGATGGAGAGGATATGGTTAATTGAGTTGGAGCAGCTGGGGGCAATGTGGAGTGGAGGAGAGAAGGAAAGAGCTACAGAGAGGAGAAAGTGAGAGAAGAGAAAGAGCAAGAGGAGGAGGAGGGAGAAGAGAGAAAGGCACAGAGATCCCTGATCAGAGAGAATTCTGGACTAGCAGAAAATAGCAAGGTCATGTATGCATATATAGACCCAGTCCCATTACTATCTCTTAGCTAGCTTCTTTCTGGGTTTTCTAGAATATAATACAACTGTTCCCATGGTCCTTCATCTGCTGCCTTTTTGAGGTAAATGTTTCCTAATTTATAAGTGATACTAAGGGGTACCTGAAGCCTTTCACTATGATACTATAGGAATCTAGATATGGAAGAGAAGCCTGCAGTGGAAGAGCAGCATAGTGGTTAGAGTGCACTGCGACCCAATGTTCAAATCCTACTACCGCTTCTTGTGATCTTGGGCAAATCACTTCACCCTCTGGGGATAGGGAAATGCCTACTATACCTCAGTGTAATCTGCTTTGAATGCCTGAAAGGAGGAATATTAAATCAAATAGAGAGCATGCCTCACACAGTAGATGCCAGATGGCTGGGATTGGGATTTAGCTATCCGAAACTTATCTTCAGACCAGCTCTAGAGCTTATCCACACTTTTTTTTAAAACTTTTTTTAAAACTTTTTTTAAAACTTTTTTTTAAACAATAAACACACGCACTAATTAAGCAGCAAACTTCCTCCTCCACCCCCATTCCACATACACACACACACTTTCATGTTTTTATTTTGGTGTTTTTGTGGGGCTAGTTTATAATAAAAATTGAAATAGAGTAGAGTCTTCATTCTAAAGGAAGTAAGTTGAAGTAAATGTATTATCTGTTACTAGCGATGTGCATTAATTTAAAATAAAAGTGCAAAACATGACAAATATGGCTAATTTGTTTCATTCGAGGTGCCCCAAACAGAACTGGGGACCCTCCGAATGAAACAAATCTTTTAATGAGGCCCGAAGCTGGGGCCTCACTTTGGGGTAGATTTTCAAACCGCGCGATTTGGCCTACTTTTGCTGGCGCATCAGGCGCAAGCAAAATTACGCTGGATTTTAGTAGATACGCTCGGAGCCGCGCGTATCCGCTAAAATCCGGGATCGGCGCGCGCAAGGCTATGGATTCTGTATAGCCGGCACGCGCCGAGCCACGCAGCCTACCTCTGTTCCCTCCGAGGCCGCTCCGAAATCGGAGCGGCCTCGGAGGGAACTTTCTTTTGCCCTCCCCTCACCTTCCCCTCCCTTCCCCTACCTAACCCACCCGCCCGGCCCTGTCTAAACCCCATCCTTACCTTTGTCGGGGGATTTACGCCTCCCTCTGGGAGGCGTAAATCCCTGCGCGCCGCGACGTGACCTGGGGGCGGGTACGGAGGGCGCGGCCATGCCCCCGGACCGCCCCGGGCCATAACCACGCCCCCGGACCCGCCCCCAAAACGCTGCCGACACCCCCCCCTAAACGCCGCGACGACCGGGCCCGCCCCCGACACGCCCCCCTCGGAGAACCCCGGGACTTACGCAAGTCCCGGGGTCTGCGCGCGCCGGTGAGCCTATGTAAAATAGGCTCACCGGCGCGCAGGGCCCTGCTCGCCTAAATCCGCCCGGATTTGGGCGGATTTAGGCGAGCAGGGCTCTTAAAATCCGCCCCTAAGGGTATAGGCCGAGGCCCAAAGCAGGAGCCATGGCCTATGCCTAAGTGTGATGCCAGAGCTTTGGCCTAGGTCCAAAGTCAGGGCCTTGCCTAGGGCCTAAGCTAATTCCCAAAGCAGGGGCCACAGCCTAGGCCCTAGCACAGTGCTGAGGTCTCAGCAGAAGACCCAGGCCTGATGGCAGGACCCGATCTAAAAGCTGGTTCCAACATCGGGGCCTCAACCTAGACTGGCGCTCAGACCCAGGCCTGACACCACAAACTGACCAGGAGGCCAGGTCCCTGTGTCGGGGCCTCAGCCCAGACCCATGCCCGACACCGCGACCTGAACTAGAGGCCCATTCTCAATACTGGAGCCTCAGCTCGGACCTAAGCCAGATGCCACAACCTGACCTAGAGGCCGTGTACCGGCACTGAGGCCTAGGCCAGACCCAGGCCCAATAATGGGGCCTCGACCAGCAGGTCCCAATGCCTAGGCCTCATTCTAGGGTCAGGCCCAGGCCTCAGAGCCCGAGCCTGGGAGCTCCTCTTCAGATCATCTTCTTTCTTCGGCTCTTCAATGCCAAATGAGAGCATCCTCTGGGGCTGTACCAGAGTTAATTAACTCTGGCGCATTCAACTCAATCTACAGTATAGTTTTGATGTATGGCATTGCTGTACATCAAAATGGTGCCGTCTACTGGGGTGAATGTGCCAGAGTTAATGAAGTCTGGTGCGACCCCAGAGGATGCTCTCATTTGGCATTGAAGAGCCGAAGAAAGAAGATGATCTGAAGAGAAGCTTCCAGGCCTGGGCCTAGGCCCAGGTATCGGGACCCAGCCTCCAGGCCGAGGCCCCAGTGTTGGGGCCTCGGCCTCCAGGTCAGGTCATGGTGTTGAGCCTGGGCCAAGGCCCAGGCACCAGAACCCAGCCTCTGGGTCAGGTCAAGGCATCGGGCCTCAATCCGGGCCTAGGCCCCAGTGCCAAGCCCCGGTCTCCGGGTCAGGTCACAGCATCTAGCTTGGGCTCGGGCTCGGGCACTGGGACCCGTCCTATGCAAGCCTGAGGCTTCAGCCTAGTCCTTGCTGGCAGATCTCCACCGGACCAGGTTAAGTGAGGGCCAGGCGAGATCCTGGCCCTGGCATTTTTCTTGGAGGGTGGGAGGAAGGTTTCACTTTTATTTTTTGGCCATTTTTTTTTTGGGGGGGGGGGGGGGAATTATTGCTTGATTTGTGTTTTTTTTTTTCACATGAATGAAACAAATCAAGCAATCCATGAGCCTAAATTTGTGAGAAAAAAACCTCCTGAAAATAAACCAAATAACGAAAATAATTTTTTTTTCCCCTGCACATTCGTATCTCTGTTACTCTATGAACCCACTCTGCTTGCTAAGAAAAACTAATAAAAAGATTCCTACATAAAATAGTATATATGACTTCTGCAAAAAAAATGTTGAAATAAAATTAAGTTATTTGCCTTCCAATATTTGCACTTCATAGGTTCCGATCCAGGAATGTTCAGTTCTTCCTTTGTTTCTTCTGAGGAAGCTACAGTGAGTGTCAGTGGTAACTGGGTAATAATCAGGTTCTATGTCAATAAAGCACTTTGGTCAAATGAATGATTTGTGATATTATTATATCCCATAAATATTTTAAATAATTCATTAGTAGATAGATCAATTTAAAAATCGTGGCTCAGGAAAAGTTTTACTAGAAAGGAGAGTTTTAATTTAGGGTTACATTCTCCACCATTGCCTCTTCTTATTACAATGGTTAGCGGAACAAAGGACAGGCCTTTTTTTCAATTAAAGCCTTTAGACAAGTACTGTTGGCAGAGACGGTCTATGAATTTTTTTTTTTTAAATAAATATTAATATATGAGGGCGATAAGAATCTTATACACGGAAGACTGCATGAAATCTGAAATCATTCTCTTCTTCTAGGCTGCTAAAGTGTGAAGTCTCGCTATATTTCAGTCATTTGTCTTAGATTTTCATCAGGTGAAGAAAGGTCTACCTCTGCCTCTTAGTCTTCCTTGAAAGCTTTCTAAAGTCGATGAAGATAAAGATCCAAGATAAAGGGATCAAATTCCTGAAGTATCTACTCTTCAGCAACACATCAGACAAGGAAACTTACAGCTTCATAACTCTTTGCACGTTGATAAATAGCTTTTTAATCACCACCCTGTGTTCTCTTCTGTTATGGTTATGTTAACGTCTCATCCTTCAATATTAACTGTCTGCACAATTTAGTTAAATGTACCTGTACCTGATTTATTTATAAGCACATGACAAAAGACATTCATAAGCTTTTTGGGAGATCTCTAGATCTTGAAATATTTGACTAATATAATGGTAAGTATTAGATTATCTGATGTGCAGATGCCAGGAAAAGAAGAGCATGAAGAGAGCAGGAGCACTGACTAATACTGTAATTGTAGTTTATGAGAGATGTTGTAAAAGAACATTGTAAATTTCAGGCATATCATCATTGGGAACTCAGTATGACGTTATTTATCGTGCTGTTGATTTCATCAGGCATAAAGCAGCTCATACTAACTTCACCAGTTAGCTACAGTGTTATTACATTGTGACACTATTGACTATATGATAGGTTAAATTATGCAATTTCATAGATATTTATCAGTTTATGTAATTCATGATAGTTGTATTCTTTGTAATGCAGTCATTGAAAATAGTAAAGGTGGTTAACAACTAATTCAAAACCATTTCAGAAGCAAGATGATGCATCTAGGCATGACCGTGCTCTGCTCAGTCTGCTGTTAGTGGGGATTTTACGTTTCTTTATCATATCTTTCCTGCCTCAAAGTCAGTTTTTGCTTGTTAAAATGTAATACCAGAAATGCAAGGGGAGAACTTGTAAAGTGAAGTTTCAGAAGTCCCCTAGCATTTTTGTCAGTCCCCAACACCAAGTGAACTAAAAATGGCACCAGATTCTGGTGGCTGCTGAATCTACCCCCCCCCCCCCCCCCCCCCCCCCACCACCACCACCACCACCACCCATGAATGTCACCAACAGGCCCACAAAAAAAAAAGCTTCAGAGTGAAGGCGATGAGATTGAAAAGGCTACTAAACTAAACTTTTTCCAGCCCCAGTAACTCTGGATCACCCTGTGCAACAGCCATAGGTAATGGTTGGAGGTCCTTTTTTTAATATAACACCCCCCAGATTCCTCTGGTTCCCTTGGACCTCCCGCTCATTAGGAACCAGGGCAGGGTTTCTGATGCAATGAGCCTTCATTCACAATTCCCCAGGGACTGCTTCCTCTTACAGCCTCCCCAATGTACCTACTCTGGTCATCACTCTGGGAAGGACATAAAACAGAAGGCATGCTATGCTTGCTGGGTCAGATCAAGGCAGTAACCAGTTTGGGTCACAAGTACCTAGCAGATCCCAATAAATAGGTCCATTTCTTGTTGGTCACTCCCAGGGATAAGCGATAGCATCGCCATATATTTTGCCTCTGTTTCTTTGTTTCGTTATTTAGTTTATTCAAGTTTTGCTGTCCTTTGTCTCCAGCTAACTTAGCCCCCCTCCTTGTTATATGTAACGTTCGCCTCTTGTTAAATGGTTGATTAAGTTCTACCCCTTGTTACATGTAAACCAATTTGCTTTGAATTTATTCATGAAGGTCGGTATAGAAAAGTGTTAAATAAATAAATAAATAAATAAATAAATAAATAAATAAATAAATACCTGGCTAATAATTGATTTGGACTTTTCCTCCAGGATCATCTCCAAACCTCATTCAAACCCTGATATGCCCTCTGGCAACAGTTTTGACAACTTGATGTGTGCTAAGCAAAAAAAATATTTTCTAAGATTTGTTTTAAATGTGTGGCTGTTAGCTTCATGGGAGTGTCCTCTTGCTTTATTATTATTTAAAAGGGTAAATAATAGCTTTCCCCTAATTTCCCATTACAACCCACCAATGATTTTCATAAACTTCTGCCAGATCCCCTCTCAGTCATTTCTTTGCCAAGCTGAAGAGCCCTGGCTTTCCTTCATAAGAGATTTGTTCCACCTCTTTATTATTTCATCACCTCTGTACCTTATCTAGTTCTTTTATTATCTTTTCTTTGAGAAGGAACAACCTGAACTGAACCTAACACACAATGGATTGAAACAGAGGCATTATGATACTCTCTGTTTAATTCTCTACTACTTCTTAACATTTTTATAGTGCTAGACAACTAGACATCTAGGACCACTGTACAAACAACACACAAGAAAGGCAGTCCCTGCTCAATAGAGCTTACAATCTAATAAGACAAACATATAGGACAAGAGACAGGGCATTTCATAAAGTAAGGCAATGGTTAAAAAAATAAATGAATCAATCAGGCCTAAGAGTTATTCTCCATTCCTTTCCAAATAATTCCTAAAATTCTATTTGCTTTTTTGACTGCTGCCCTAAACTGAGCTGAGGACGTCAATGTATAATCCACAAGGACATCAAAGCGATTTTCCAAGGTGGTGATACCTAATAAGGAAGCCTGCACTGTATACTTGTAATTTGGATTATTTTTACCTATGTGTATTGTTCTGCATTTATCCACATTAAATTTCATCTGCTGTTTAGACACCTAAGTTCATTCTGTAATTCCTCACAATCCACTGTGGTTTTAACAACTATGAATAATTTTGTGTCATCTGCAGATCTGACCACCTAACACATTGCTCCCTTTTCCAGATTATTTATATGACTATGTTAAACAACACAAGTCCCAGAACAGACCCCTGGGGCACTCCACTATTGACCTTTCACCATTTGGAAAACTAACCATTTAGTACTAGGGATGTGCATTCATTTGAAATAAAACAGGAAATGTCAATGACATTTCCTGTTTTGTTTCATGACACTTTTAAAATGAAACAGAAGAAAAAGCAACAAAATTTTGCTGGTTTACTTCTGTTTTATTTTAAAATATAAAAAAAAGAAAAATTTCTCCAGGGAAGACTGGAAACTTCCCTGAGGCCTCCCAGTGCTTCCCCCCAAGGCCTTCTGGGCCAACATGGGGCCAATCTGAGACCCTCCTCAAAGCCCACCAAGTAGGACTTCCAATTTCCCCCCTTCCAAAATGTATTGATACCCCCTAAACAAGAGAAGACTCAAGAAACATAAGAAAGTAGGACAAGACCAAAACAGAAGCAAAAAGAAAGATACAGAATACACGGCCTAAACTGAGGCCTTGTAAAGCCTCAAATTAGCACCAAACAGGACCAGATCCAAGAACACAAGGACCATGAATAGGACCAACACTGGGACCAGATCTAGGATCAAATCTGGGACCAAGCTCTGGCAAGGTACTAATTGTGAGGTCAGAATATAACTTAGATGAAACTGGAATTGCATGGCCACCAGAAGAGGTAAACTGGGAGAACCAAACAGAGTGTCTACGGCAGCAGGCCACAGTGCTGGGAGGACTTATCAGGCAATCCACAAGGCCCACTGAGGTCCCGTCCCCCCCCTACTGGTAGTAGGCAAGAACTGCCTAACAAGTCCTGATATCAGTTGTGCCAAATTGGGCAGCACCATGGATGGAGCCGAAGGTTAACAGAGGAAAATACATTAGGAGATTTCATTTAAAATACCTGTGTGTACTTTCAGGCCCATACTTTGCATCTGCTTTAATGCAGGGTTTGAAATTTGTCCTAAGTAAAAAGCATTAAATATATTATCCTCTATTTATCTAGATGTGGCCAAATGTATTCCATAGCAACAAAGATGACAGCAGATAAGGGAAGTAAGGCCCATCCATGCCCAATTTTCTTCTTGTTAAAATGCAATGGTCCCCAGAATGACAGATGTATGCAACACAAATTCTCTGATTTTTCTGTTACTTACCTGTGGAAACTTGTAAGAGAAAAGTAAAGGAATCTGTAAAGCTATACTAGATAAAAGTATTTATAAGGCTAAACTAGATGTAAAAGAAAGCAAAGTTAGCATGTAATACTTACCTGCTTATTGGATAAATTCAGTCTTTCTGCCCACAGACCCATTATACCTAGGTTGTAGTTATTTGTCTGTTTTCTTTAGATAGTTCCATATTTACAATTTACGCTTCCAATCTACCTAGAAGAGAACTGTTTTTATACTTTGCATCCCTGGCTCTTCATTCAATATCCAGGGGTTGATAAACCGGGTTGATGTGATGCCTATCATGAAACTCGGTATAACAAAAATAATAAATAAATAAAAATAAATAAATATATTGACCATGTGGGTTTTCCCATTTCATTAGTAGACACCAGAGGTGGCCAACTTTGGTCCTCAGGAGCCTCAAGCAGGCCAGGTTTTCAGGATGTCCACAATCAATAAGCATGAGATAAGAGTTGCATGCACTTCCTCCATTGTAGACAGATTTATTTCAGGTATACTCGTTATGCATATCCTGAAAACCTGGACTCGAGGACCGGAGTTGGCCACCCCTGATGTACCCAGTAAAGGGGTGGGATGCCTGGGGTTTGGTAAGAGCCCGTCCTGTGAGTGTTCTTACCCCATCAGTTGGTTTACAACACTTCATTCAGCACTCACCCTGATCTAATTCTTTGGTCACTCAGTTAAAGAAATTGCTCAGATTTATGTGTTTAACATGATCTCTATCTGGTAAAAACCATGCTGCTTTGGTTCTTGCAATCTGTTGGATTCCAGATACTTCACTACCTTTTTTTTTTCCTTTAGGGCGAGTCCATTCCTTTATCCACCATTGAAGTTAGACTGACTAGCCTGTAATTACCAGTCTCCTCTCTTTTTCCACTTTTATGTAAAGGGATGCAATCTGTTCTTTTCCAATCTGCTGGAAACACTCTGCACTCCAAAGAGCAAATGAGCAAAATTGTCAGTGAAATTGCCAGCGTGTCTTTCATCTCCCTTAATATCCTGGAATGTATCTAGGGGCCTTCATTTTTGTTTTTTTTTCCCAGGAATTTAATCGGGTTTGTTATGACAAGAACGAAAACAGAAAATCAGTGGGGAAAACGTGACTCGTTTTTCTGGGTAAATATTGGAGTTTATTATGGTGGACAGAAGTCAGGACAAGAAAAGAATATTTAAGCAGATTCTTCCGCTCACCCACTTAGCAGCATCCCTATCTCTCCCCACACCTCTGAGAATCTCATTGTAGCAGCATTCCTCCTTACTAGTGGTGGCTCCGGGCATCTTCTCTCTCCTACAGCGGCAGCTTGCTGAGGCTCCCGGCCTCTGCAGCACTGCACGTCTCTTTTTTGAGGGGCCAGGGAGCCTGTCGGGAAGTACTGCAGGTGGGTGTGACCCTCTTCAAATGCTGCTTTGGAGACACCAAGCAGCAGGCAGTTTGGCTGCTTGGTGGGAGGGGGGGGAGCGGGTCTTGAAGCAGCACATCAGCGGCACTGGTGGGCGCTTAGGATTTGAAAGACCTGGGGTGTTGCGGCCCGCACTGGCTTCCAGCGGCTGCCGAAGACCTTGAGGTGCAGCATCTGCGGCACTGGAGCTACTCTAAATTTAGGGTGGAAATTGGTTTAAACCAATTGTCACTTTTGAAAAAAATCCAGGAATTTTTGGGTGAAAGTGGCTTTAAACTGAAAATGAAGGGACCCTGCTCCATTGCCTCGTCCATGTTCACTTTTGCTAGTTGTAGGCAAACACCTCTGATATCTATCCCTCTATTATATGTATTGTACCTCTGAGAATTCTCCATAATTCATTTCCAATATATTTTTGCTTTTTCATTAGTGAGGGTTCACACATTTCTCCTTCCATTTCTCAGTTTTACAATGCCATCTCTGTTCTTCTGGTTTTCACGGATATTTCTTGTCACCTTGCTTCATTTTTTTTCTAGCACTGCTCATGCCTTTACTATCCTGAATACCTTTCTTGTTTCCCAGTTGTTCTCGAAATTCTTCTCTGTCCTCTTCTTTCTGAGATTTTTTGCCTTATGAATCATACTCTTTTTATCCCTGCCTTTTCAGCCATCTCTTTACTAAACCATATTGGTTTCTTTTACCGTTTTCTTTTATTTACTTTACTCATTGTAGTTTAACCCATTGTTTTCTTACTTCACAAAGATCTTCCCACCTTGCCAGTGCATCCTTAAGATACTCCTCCTTCTTAATAAAATTGGTACTGTTGAAGTACAGGACATAGACTTTTTGTATGACCCATCCCTGCCTCTACTCTTTATCAAACGTTGGGGCCGATGCAATACAGTGCACTTAGCCGAGCGCAGTGTTTAACCCGCAGTTGGACGCGGGGATTAGCGCCTACACAACATGCGACCTACGCATGGCAAAACTAATAACGCTCATAGCATGCAAATGCATGTTGATGAGGCTATTAGCAATCACCCGCAATGCAGGCGTTAACTGCTGAGCACTGTCAAAAGTTGTACAGAAAAGCAGAAAATATATCGTTGCGATATTAAGTAGGAGGAAAAAAATCATAAAACAAATTTAAAAAAAAAGTTTTAAAAAAGTGCCAGCGGTCGGGTTCAGGAAATGGACACTCAGTTAACAAGTGTCCATTTCCTGAACCCCTGGCTGACTGCCGATTAGGAAAACAGATGCTGAAAAATTTGGCATCCGTTTTGTAAACCGGCGGACAGCCGACCGCTCGCAGGCTCCTGTGGTCAAGGAGGCGCTATGGTTACACAAGCGACCCTAGCGCCTCCTTGACAACGCGACCCCTAATTTCAATGTTGCATGGTGCCCCCAGGAGCGATGCCTGGGGGCGCATTAGGAAAGTTTGCTGTGAATGTTCAGAACCCGCTTTCAGTGCATTTTCATTGCATCGGCCCCATTGTTTACTGATCACTAAAGCTCAGGTGACCACCTATTTAAACATTAGAACCACTTTCCCTATTTGTAATTACTAGGTCCAGTGTTACCCCCTCTCTTGTGGATTCTGTTGCATTTGTCTGAAAAGAGAACCCTTGCTATTAAGGAATCTTGCATATTGTATGCTCCAGTCATATTAAAATCTTCTAACAGCCACATCTCCCTCTGCATTGTTCTCTTATGTATGTCATTGACTAAATAGTTATCCAACTTTTTTAGCCTGTGCTGGAGGTCTGTATATTACAAGAGATCAAATAAAAGCAACAGTTCCTATTCTCATGGTAACTTTCTTCATGTCAATTGCTTTAATATATATTTTTTTTTTAATTAAGAAAGTGCTATTCCTCCTGCTTTTCTACTTATCCCATCCTTTCTTTTACAATATAAACATACCCATATTCTTTTTGAGATGGACCCAAGATAAATCAACAATGAAAAAAAAAAACCCTGTGTGTAAGATAGTTCATCTTTGAAGTAGGTTCAAATCCATCAAGCAGTACAATTTCTAAACAGTCTATCGAGTGCAAATTCTCAGTGCTTTTCTGCAATATCCATCTGCAGTTTTAGTAACATTTTTACTGTGGGCTGAGCCCACAGTAAAATCTTTGTCTAACTAATAAGAGTAAAGACAGTCTTTGAGAAACACCAGGGTTTGTAGGAGAAGGAGAAAGGGTGCTGCAGAGTGCAGACCATATACACAGAGGTTAGCCATTTCAGAGACAGATAATATTAATTAGGTCATGCAGATAAATATATGATTCTTCCCTACCTACCACATACTTGCTTTGTGAATGGTAATGTAAGAGAAAATGCATTGTGGGCACAAAGCTTTCCTTCTCGAACATTAGTCTAATAAAGTGATAATAGGAAAAGAAATTAGAAAGGTTTCATGGATTTGCTGCTGAGCAGTACAGTGAGACTGTAAAGGAAAGTGAGATTGGGAAAAAGAAAAATCAAGAGCAAAATATAAATGCACCAAAGAAATAAAATAAAATGGATGAGGTCTAAGTGACATAGGAGCAAGAAACATTGCATGAAATACAATATTTAGAAGTTAACATTTTAACTTTGGGGAGAGTATAAATCCCCTAATATCTTTTATAAAATGAATGCTAGCAAACCTCTTGGTGAACAAAACATAAAAGTTTCCTAGTAACGGGCCGATACAGTACAGTGCGCTCCGGCGGAACTGTACTGTTAGCCCGCGTTTAGACACGTGGTTTTGACGCACTGTTAGCCCGCGTTTAGACACGTGGTTTTGATGCACTGTTAGCCCGCGTTTAGACACGTGGTTTTGACGCGCTAGCTTTACCCCTTATTCAGTAAGGGGTCAAAAACGCGCATCCAACCCCCCCTGAAACTAATAGCGCCCGCAACATGGAAATGCATGTTAATGGCCCTATTAGTTATTCCCGCTTGATTCAGTAAGTAAACTGTGCAGCCAAGCCGCACATTTTACTTTCAGAAATTTGCGCCTACCCAAAGGTCGGCGTTAATTTCTCTCGCCACCGGGAAAGTGTACAGAAAAGCAGTAAAAACTGCTTTTCTGTACACCCTCAAACTTAATATCATGGCGATATTAAGTCGGAGGTCCCAAAAGTTAAAAATAATTTAAAAAAAAAATTTTAAATTGGCCCGCGGCTCCCGGGTTGAAAAACGGATGCTCAATTTTGCCGGCGTCCGGTTTCCGAACCCGTGGCTGTCAGTGGGTTTGAGAACCGATGCCGGCAAAATTGAGCATCAGCTGTCAAACTCGCTGACAGCTGCCGCTCCTGTCAAAAAAGAGGCGGGCCCTAATTTAAATATTGAATCGCACGCATGGGACTTTTTCTGAATCGGCCTGTAAGATAGTAAAGAAGGTGGAAAAGGACCAAATGGTCCATCCAGTCTGCCCAGCAAATTTCTTATGGTAGTATCTGCTGGCCATCCAGATTACCTTCATTTTTCTCTTAAGGAATAGCCTAGTGGTTAGAACAGTGGGCTATGAACCAGGAGACAAGGATTTGAGTCCCGCCGTTGCTCCTTGTGACCTTGGGCAAGTCAATTTACCCTCCATTGCCTCAGGTACAAAACTTAGATTGTAAGCCCTCTGGGGATAGGGAAATACATACAGTACCTGAATGTAAACCGATGTGATATCTCAGATCAAATGTTGGTATATAAAAAAATAATAAATAAATAAAACTGCCACTCCATGCAGTTATCCTCAAAACTTATGATAATCCATAAAAAATGTATTGATAGCAACATTTTTACTGAGTGCTCAGCCTTCTTGAAAATTCAGACAGTGCTGCTTGACATGCTTTGTTTATGGACTTGGCTGTAGAAGTAGTCCTGTGCGTTTTTTCCTTATGTCTGCATATCAGTACCACAGACTGTAAATATCAGGGCCCGTGCTGGTGTCATTTGAATCCAATTCTTCCGCCACCCCCACCGTGAAAGTGGAGAGCAATGTTGCAGTTGCATAAAAAACATCAAAGCTTATTGGTTAAGAGTAGTAATCTCATGCCTTCTCTTAAGGATAGTAACTGCTGCTCCATGCAGGTTACATCCCCAACCGTAAAAATTGGGGACCTCATTGATGGTTGCCTAAATCCAATTCCCCTTTTTCCCTGCCATTGAGCAAAGAGCAATGTTGCAGTTGCATCAAGAGCATCAAAGCTTATTGGTTAAGGGTGGTAACCACTGTTCCAGAAAGTTACCTCCATCCACCCTCTTCTTTATTTCCATCCTCTAGCCTTTAGGGATCCAAAGTGTTTATCCCATGCCCCTTTGAATTCTTTGACTGTTTTTGTCTTCACCATGTCCTCCAGAAGGGCATTCCAGACATCTACCACCCTCTCCATGAAGAAATATTTTCTGACGTTGGTTCTGAGTCATCCCACCCTGGAGTTTCGTTTCATGATCCCCTAGTTCTACTATTTCCTTTCCATCAGAAAAGATTAGAAGTTCATACATCATTTAAACCTTTCAGGTATCTGAAGGTCTGCATCATATCTCCCCTGTACATCCTCTCTTTCAGAGTATATATATTTAAATCATTCAGCCTTTCCTCATTAGTCTTTCAATATTGACCCCACACCATTTTGGTCGCCCTTCTCTGGACCACCTCCATCCTGCCTCTATCCTTTTTGAGATACTGGCTCCAGAACTGATCACAGCACTCCAGGTGAGGCCTCACAAGGACCTCCTTTTTCTTACTAGTTATTCCTATTTCTATGCAGTCCAGCATTCTTCTGGCTTTAGCTATTAACTTAACTTGTCACATTGCTTCACCATCTTCGGATCACCAGACACTAATACCCCAAGGTCCCTCTCTTGGTCCATGCACATCAGTCTTTCACCCCCATCACATACAGCTCTTTTGGATTACCGCATTGCAGATGCATAACTGCACTTTTTGACATTGAATCTCAGCTGCCAAATCTTAGACCACTCTTCAAACTTTCTAAATCACTTTTCATTCTCTCTACTCCTTCAGGCATGTCCACTCTGTTGCAGACCTTAGTATCATCCACAAATAGACAAACTTTATCTTCTATCCCTTCTGCAATGGCTGCTCACAAAAATATTGAACAGAACTGGTCCCAATACAGATCCCTATGGCACTCCACTTAATATTATCTCTTCAGAGCAGGTTCCATTTATTAATACACGTTGTCTCCTATCAGTCAATCAGTTTATAATCCCTGCCACTACCTTGGCACTCACTCCAAGCTTCTCATTTGATTCATAAGCCTCCTATGCGGGACCATATCAAAAGCTTTGCTGAAATCCAAGTAGATCACATTGAGCGCTCTTCCTTGATCCAATTCTCTAGTCACCCAATCAAACTGTCCTGAAAATCTGGAGTCAGTTGGCAACCCTAGACACAGATTCAGAGAGAAAAGGTATATCAGGGAAATCACAGTCAGGAGAATCCAGTCTGAAAAATACAGTTTGAGGGTGCCAGCTACCCACAGAGTGATGCTAGTGAGGTTTTTATTTATTTACTTATATTCCACCTTTCGGCCCTTCAGATATTGAAGGTATTTCCCTGTCCTCAGAGGGCTTATCATCTAAGGGCCTCATTTGCTAAGCATTTTTCCCATACACACAGAATGGGAGAAAAACCTTAGTAAATCAGGCCCTAAATTTGTACCTGAAGCAAGAGAGGGTGAAGTAATTTGCCCAAAGTCACAAGGCGTGGCAGTGGGATTAGAACCCTGGTTTCCCTGGATTGTAGTCCACTGGTCCAACCACAGGCTATTCCTGCATGCTTTCTTTTCAGTGCCAGTAAAGAACTTTGATTTTTTGAACAACAGTCCTGGTATCTTATTTTTTTCCTTTATTTGGATTTATAACCTGCCTTTTTGGAAACAGGATTCCCCCAAAGCGGTTAACAGTACATTAGAATATTGGCATAAGAGCAGAGATCAAGTGCAGCTGTACAAACAGAACATGTATAAAATGCCTCTGAAATTAAACCAGCTGTATAAAAGGTGAGCACTGTACCCTCTGATCTACAAATGCCTCAGAGTCATCCTAGACTCGGAACTCACCCTGCTCCTGCAAATCTTGGCAACAGTAAAGAGTTGCCACTTTCAATTATGAAATTTGAGAAGACAAAACTATTCACAATAGTTCATGCCATGGTAACCACATGGCTAGATTACTACCACGCACTGTACAATGGGCTAACTTCCACAAACTCCAGATAATACAAAACTATGCGGCACAATTGATGCAAAAAGCATGATCACATCACACCTATCCTACAAAAACTACAATGGTTAACAATATCGTACAGAAGAAAATTTGAAACTTTGATACTGATATTCAAGGCTCTAAGAGGGGAAGGGCCTATCTACTTGAGTGAAAGATCATCTGTGTACACGCTATCCAGACCACTAAAATCCTCATTTGGATCCTTGATGTCAATTCTGTTATCAAAAGAAATCAAAAGAACAGATATCCACAACAGATCTTTCTTGGGAACAGCACCTGCCTCTGGAACTCTCTCCCAAAAAACTATGAAAAATAATAGACTAAACCCATTTCAGGAAGCAATTAAATGCCTGGTTCTACTGTCAGGCCTTTCATGCCAAACTCAAAACTCAGCAATGCTAAATGATTACCTGGCATCGTCTCAAATACATTAAATGTGCTGCTAAAAAAGAATGTTTTGCTGCAGTATTTTTTAAAATAAATCAGTAATATTTCTACTGTGTAGTTGTAAATCTAAAGATTAGCCCTAAAATGCAACTTTTTGATTGCAAAGTGAAATGTGATTTTTGCTATTTTAAATTGCTACGTGTTCTGTTTGTAAAGCTGCAACTGATCTCTGCTCATAAGCTGATACTCTAATGTACTGTTAACCACTTTGGGTGAATCTTATATTCAAAAAAGCAGATTATAAATCCAAAACAAGAAAAAAGTAAGATACCAGGATTGTTCTTCAAAAAATAGAAGTTGTTTATTGGCACTGATGGTAGCTAAAGTCAAAAGGAAATGATACACCAATTCCTAGCTCACTGCACAATAAAACAAAGTGCAACAAGTACAAAAAATAAATCCTTGTCACTTTCCACACCGACTGATAAAACCTTGGTAGGCCTTACGATCCCCTTCATACCTGGGCAGCGGTGGAAGTTGTGGCAAGGGTCCCAGAGGAAATGCCAGTGCAGGTGCAAGGGTGTGAAAGTGCATAGATTCCATTCGGGCCGCTAGGATGTGGAGTATGCTGGTTATATAGTGGAGCTGGTCTTGCTGCTTCTGGACCTGGAAGGCCAACCCTCAGATAGCCTGAGCCAGGGACGAGTCCACCAAGCTCATGGCTTCAGAAAACTGGCACGAATGTGAACTCTTGGGATGTGGAATGGTTGATGCAATCTAGCCGGCGAACCTACTAGGTCCACACTGATAGCAGGTGGACTTGCTCTTACTAGGAGTAGAGCTGGGGCTTCACTTATACCATCCCTGTTCCCCACAGGTTGAGCCCTTGGCTTCTAGGGACTGGCAGGGCTTAGATGAGAGATCCCTAAGGAATGGTCAGATGAAGTCAGGTGTTGGGTAGAGGTCAGGGCTGGCAGCGAGCAATGGTATCTGGTTCTAGATCCAGGTCAGGGCAGGCAGTGAGCAAACAGTATAAGGGTCCAGGGAAGGCAGGGAGCAATCAGTATCCAGGACGAAGCCAAGGTCGGGGCAAGCAGTGAGCAATCAGTATGCAGGTCCAAGCCAAGGTTGGGGGTAGGCAGCTAGAAGGCAGGTCGAAATCCAAGCTGGGGTTAGGGCAGGCAGCAGTCCAGAAGATTAGTCAGTATCCGTAGCAGAAGTCAAAACCAGGAATCAGGCAGAGACAGACAGATAAGACAATGCAAGGCATGGGGACCAATACACAGACAGGGCAGATAGGCAAAGTAATAGAGAGGCAGGGTAAGGCAGGAGAAAGGCACAGAGACAAGTAGCAACACGCACTGCAATGCAGGAGGACCTAATGCTGAGGCAAAGATCCAGGGATCCAGTGGAGGACCTGACATCATCAGGAAGTGCATACTCCTGTTTCCCACTGCGGGGCCTTTAAGAGGAGAGCTGGGGCACTCACACATACCTAAGGAGGAAAGCAGTGATACTCAGATGGCAGTGAGGGAGCTGTGAAGAAGCGTGTTGGCATCCTGTGAGGGCAGCTGGTTGCAGAGCCTTCCGCGACTGGCCAAATGTTACATTCAGATTTAGCCTTTGTGATTTCATCAGTTTGTTTTCTTAGTAATGCCTATGTTTTTCTTTTCCTTTCTCCCCTTTTTAGGGGAGTCTGTTGAAGGTTTATTGGGTAACTGAACAATTTTCTAATTTGTTGTTACCCATGTCAGGGGTTGCCAAACTCATTATGCTATTCAGAAACATAGAAACATGACAGCAGAAAAAGACCATATGGACCATCCAGTCTACCCACATGTCCAATTAATTTAGCATTATTTGTTATTTATTTGGGCATTTTATATATCGTCATTCCAAAAGAAGATCACAACAGTTTACAAAAGCAACATTCATATTCTAGGTCAACACAACATAAAATACATGTTAAATAGGGGCTAGGACAGTAGTTAGTAATATATGTTACATTTCAATAACCTCCACGTATGTCTGTAAGTTGTCATAACACACTTTACATTGCTCATTACTTATTGCTCATTCTACCAACATTATCTATGATTTTTGATAGTGAAATTATCTGCAAATTGATATTTTGAGTTAAATCATATGCATTTTTGAAGAGCCATGTTTTCAGTTCATGTTTGAAACTCTTTCTTTCTGTTATTAGATGTAACATCTCTGGTAGAGAATTCCACAACTTGGGACCTGCTATGGAAAATATTTAGTCTCTTATTTGTGTTAGATGTGTACTCCGCGTTGTAGGCACAGTTAATAGTCCTTTGTTTTATAATCTTAGTGTTTGCTGCGGTGTGTATGGTTGAAGCGTCCCTCCTATTAAGCATGGATTAATGTCACTGATGATGTTAAAAATTAGTGTTAATACCTTAGAATGAATTCTGGATTGTGCTGGCAGCCAGTGCAGTGCTATCAGTGAGAGGGTAATGTGGTCAAATCTCCTTGTCCCTATTAAAAGTCTTGCTGAGGCATTTTTGAAATAACTGTGGTGGTTTTACTAGTCCTGAAGATAGGCCTAGTAATAGGGAGTTGCAGTAATCTATGTTTGAAAATATTAGTGTTTGTAAAACAGTGCGGAAGTCCTCTAATGTTAAACCAGTTCAATATTCTCAGCTTAGAGTATCCTGTTTTAATTAATTTGCTTATGTGCTTTTTCATTGTAAAGTTCTCATCAATCTGTATTCTTTCGCCTACCTTTACGTTTTTTTTATTTTATTGCTTACTGCTCCATTGGAGCAGAAGCAACTTGCGCACGCCGGCTCACAGCCAGCGCACTGCCAGCTCACTGCCGGCTCACTGCCACTTCCCCGGCTCAGCAGCAAATGGCCGCTGTACCGGCTGCCTCCAGCCCCACCCCAGACCGCCCCTTTCTTTGGGCAATTCAGCGCGTACTGGAGGTTACGCACATGGCTGGGCCCCTTTGAAGATGCGCGTGGCCCGCACAATGCCCAGCCACTCGCATAACCCCCGTTTTTTACTCGCGCAAGGGATTTAAAATTTGGCCGTATATATTCAAAAGCTGCCTATTTGACTGGAGTAATGCTGACCTAGAAAGTTTAAGGCAAGGCTGTTTTGGTCTATAAGAGCTAGCTTGTTTCAGGCAAGGTCAAAATTAAACAAAGTGTATTAAGCTGCCTTAAAAAGTAAAAATATGAGATAACATAACTGAAAGAATTCTTCAACTTAGCTTATTTAGAAAGTCAGCTGAGCTGAAATGGTCACCTGGGTGGTTCTAACTAATGTAATACTATGCACTTTAGGTAAAGGGAAAACATATTTTGAGAAAAAAAGTTTGTTCTATGCAATTTGGGGTTTAGTATGCACGAGGCACTTTCTGTTCCTTCCTGAAAGTACTCCAAGTCTTTGCTGTACCTACCAGATAGCTGCAGGCTCCAATGATGACTTCTAAAAGACTTAGGTAGGTTGAGCAGGCCACCAGGCAAGCAACAGCTGGGAAAAAGACAGCTGAGACACAAATGAATTATGTTCAGTAGTAGCAGTTTGTTTTTTATGTGCAGCCTATTTGGGATTCCTTGTAAAAGAAAAAAGTACAAAATGCACATTGGTATAAACAAGAAATATAATTAAATTCGGCATGCTCCAAAACAAAACAGAAAAAGAAGCAAAAAAAAAAAAAATGCAAACTGAATAAAATATGAAGGAACATACGAGCTAAGAGATAAAAAGAAAATAAAACAAAAATCTATAGAGTAAACTGACCCAAGGTCCAACAGAGGGGTCAGGGGAAAACATGGGAGAGACGATAGTGACAGAAAGCAAG
The DNA here is from genome assembly GCF_901001135.1 of Rhinatrema bivittatum. NCBI lineage: Eukaryota > Metazoa > Chordata > Amphibia > Gymnophiona > Rhinatrematidae > Rhinatrema > Rhinatrema bivittatum. Next base: position 118,854,785 of record NC_042620.1, on the reverse strand, counting down.
GACACCCATGGCCCAAATCAGAGAAATTCACACAAAGAATAAGGTAAGAGGCAACACAATAACAAAAAAACTCAACTCATCTCTTTTATAAGAAGTCTCAAAATAGATGGAGGAAAGCAGCAAAGAATAACAGATAAAAAGTTCACAGACATAGCAGACTTAAAGGAAGCTAAAAATTAGGAATCTGCAACCCTTAATTTTCAGTTTGGTTCATTTATGCTTTCCAGGGTTAGGGTCATTTTTATTTGGTTTAATTTGTTTTATTGTTGTTGCTGTCACTTCATTTGCCAAACCATAAAAAAAATACATTAAACAAACATGAAACAAAACAAAGATTAAAAAAAAAGGGGGGGGGGGCCCTCCAGTGACCCTGGTTGGGCCTTTCCTAGCCAAAAATACGACCCAGCCCACACTAAGGTCTAGGCTCAGTGCCAAAGCCTAGCCCAGGTGCTGAGGCCTAAAGCAAAGTCAGGCCCAGCACCAAGGCCTTTGCCCTCCTTATGTGTCACTGCAAGGGCTGGGGAGCTTCACCCGGGTCCCCATTTACCTCATTTCCCAGCTCCAGCTAGTAAAAGGGCAGACGCTGTGCCTAATTGCTCTTGCCTGGTACTCAGCACTTTATGGTGGCATCTGCCTAGAAGATGGTGCCGAAGTAATGTCACTTCAATGGCTTCTTCCGGCACAGCCGGTGCCATTTTGATATATGGCCATAGAAATGGCATTGCACATATCTGGTTTAATGGATTCCGATTCTTCACTGGTATAGAGAAATGTAGGAATATGTTGTTTTTCTTCTATTTTTCAGGTTCTTTCATTTTACCCTGAGAATCCATAGAGGTAGAAGTGAAGAACCAGGAGGATTTGACATCCAGACTATCCATCCAGTCTAAAGAGTGGAAACATGTCTTGCATGTTCTTGTTCAAAAAATTTGATTTCTTGTTTGTTTGTTTTTTAACTTGAGGTAGGGCATGGGTTGTACTTTATCCTTTTTCTCATTAACCAGTTCCCTTGCAGGTGCTGCAAGAAGAGCATTGCTGTGCTGAGGTTTTGCCTTATACAAGATAAAGTCAGTTGTGACAGATACAGAGGTGTTTTCTGCTTACACTGAGATGACGACCATTGTTACTGTGCTAACCTATGTCTTTTTTTCTTTCTCTGTAATTTTTTTTTCTGACTTGCACTATGAAAAAGTTTATTACTGTGGTTCTAAGATATTTGTCTTTATGGGAGTGGGTGTAAGGGATGTCACAAAACTGTCCCTTACTAATAGGCATTCGAGTCTCAACAGTCCCTACTGTGAGGTCAGAGAAAGCAGAAAAGTAAGAACATGCCATACTGGGTCAGACCAAGAGTCCATCAAGCCCAGCATCCTGTTTCCAACAGTGGCCAATCCAGGCCATAAGAACCTGGCAAGTACCCAAAAACTAAGTCTATTCCATGTTACCATTGCTAGTAATAGCGGTGGTTATTATCTAAGTCAACTTAATTAATAGCAGGTAATGGACTTCTCGTCCAAGAACTTATCCAATCCTTTTTTAAACACAGCTATACTAACTGCACTAACCACATCCTCTGGCAACAAAATTCCAGAGTTTAATTGTGTGTTGAGTGAAAAAGAACTTTCTCTGATTAGTTTTAAATGTGCCACATGCTAACTTCATGGAGTGCCCCGTAGTCTTTCTATTATCCGAAAGAGTAAAAAAACGATTCACATCTACCCGTTCTAGACCTCTCATGATTTTAAACACTTCTATCATATCCCCCCTCAGCCGTTTCTTCTCCAAGCTGAAAAGTCCTAACCTCTTTAGTCTTTCCTCATAGGGGAACTGTTCCATTCCCTTTATCATTTTGGTAGCCCTTCTCTGTACCTTCTCCATCGCAATTATATCCTTTTTGAGATGCGGCGACAGAATTGTGCACAGTATTCACGGTGCAGTCTCACCATGGAGCGAAACAGAGGCATTATGACATTTTCTGTTTTATTTACCATTCCCTTTCTAATAATTCCCAACATTCTGTTTGCTTTTTTGTCTGCCGCAGCACACTGAACCGACGATTTCAATGTGTTATCCACTATGACGCCTAGATCTCTTTCTTGGGTTGTAGCACCTAATATGGAACCTAACATTGTGTAACTAACTATAGCATGGGTTATTTTTCCCTATATGCATCACCTTGCACTTATCCACATTAAATTTCATCTGCCCTTTAGATGCCCAATTTTCCAGCCTCACAAGGTCTTCCTGCAATTTATCACAATCTGCTTGTGATTTAACTACTCTGAACAATTTTGTATCATCTGCAAATTTGATTACCTCACTTGTCGTATTTCTTTCCAGATCATTTATAAATATATTGAAAAGTAAGGGTCCCAGTACAGATCCCTGAGGCACTCCACTGCCCACTCCCTTCCACTGAGAAAATTGTCCATTTAATCCTACTCTGTTTCCTGTCTTTTAGCCAGTTTGTAATCCACGAAAGGACATCGCCACCTATCCCATGACTTTTTACTTTTCTGTATTGACTGTACACTAACACAAGTAAAGATGTTGGCACTCCCCAGAGGGAGGTGTCAATCATTTAACAAAACTCCTGTGCCCTCATAGTTCAAGGTTCTTCTTCTGGTCTCACCAGGGGAGTGGACTGCCTGTCTCCTATCCTTGGAAGATGGCTGGCTCCCAAGGTGGAGATGCCCAGGCCTTCAGGATGGGGAAAGACTGTCTTGGGATTCAAAGGGATCACTAAAACTTATCGAAGGGATGGTCTCAAGGGACAAAAGATATATTTCCTTAGCTCAGCTGTCTAGAGAGATTGCTTCAAGGAATATAAAGAGTGGATCCTCCAAACTGGAGCCTTAAGGAGGATTGCCAAATTTGAGGAAAAGCCACCTTAGACTTGAGGAAGCATCCGCAGAGGCTCACCTTGTTTTTGTCTAAAGAGGAGCACCCAGTTTTTATTCCACTAAATTCCAGGACCTGCATCCAGATTTGCAAGCACCACCAGGGGAAGCTCCTAGGGAGGTACAAGAGTACCTACTGCCAAGATGCGCAGAAGTACATGTGACTGAGGCTGTGATTTCTTGGAACTTTACTTTCCTGTATTGACTGCACACTAACACAAGTGTAGCTACTGAGCTGATCTGCAATCAAGTTTTACCAGTAAAGGATTTACTTGTGAACAACATTTACTGTGGTGGTGTGTGTTTTTCCTATTGGTCTGTTGTAGAAGACCTCCAGGAAAGACACTAAGGGCCTTGAAAGATTTGTCCTTTCCATCCTGCATGGGAAGAACCTGGGAGTGAGAGTGTGAGTGCTGTAATGGCTCATGACAATTCCTCCACATAATTTCAAGTGTTGCTGAGGTCAGCAGGGAGACATTGCATGTCTTTAAAGGACATGAGCCTTGTGCAAATTTTAATAAAGCTGAAAATGCAGAGGTTGATATTAAAATCAATTTGTTCAGCTAAGTTTGGGACTTAGATGGACACTATTGAGGTTAAATATGTCACCCTGCTGACCGGATAAGTTTTAGCAGGATAAATCATTACATGACCAAAACGTATCCAGAGGAAAAAAAACAGGCATTCTGAGGGCAGGGTTTAGCCGGGCAGTGCTGAATATCAGCGCTACATGGCTAAGATTAGCTGGCTAAATCTTGTTATGTGAAAAGCAGTCCTGAATTTATCTGAGTACATTTAACTGAATAACATTTAGTCTTAACCAGCCAGTAGCTGCAAAACAAAAATAAGAATCAAATGCTTGTGGGTCTGCAGATTCAATCCCCCACTCCACTAAATCACTTCTATAGATGTGGAGCCTAGTGCCCACCCCACTGCCCCCCAACAGCTCCCCAAAAATGTTTTTAAAATAGCAGGCTTATTGCCAGAGAAGCCTCCCCACCCCCACCCCAAATTTGGAAAATATATCTAGGCCTCTCCGGGCTCCCTTCTAAATCCCATCCACAACCCACAACGAAGCCCCTCCTGCCCCACACAGCATCCCCAAAACCCCCCACAGCCACAGGGAGTGCGGAACCTTCGTACCACTCCCAGTAGTGTCCAGCACTGCCGTGGGATAATGCTCTGACAGCAAGGCTGGGGGCTGATTGTACCAGAGGTGCTGCCACTGGGAGTGCTATGATTGTACCAGGTTTCTGGCAGCTGTGGAGATTGGGGGGGTTGTTGGGTGGGGTAGGAGGTTTCCACTTTAGGTTTCAGGTGGGAGGTGAGTGGGAATTAGGAGGGAGCCTGGAGACCATATATATTTTCCAAATTTAGGGGTGGGGGGGGCTTCTCAGATAATAGGGCCACAACTTTTTTTGTATTTGTTTGGGGGCTTGGGAGAGGGGAGTTAGGTACAGGGCTTCACATCTATTTAAGTGATTTAGTGGGATGGAGGATCAGGGCTGCAGGCTCACAAGCATTTTTTTTTTTTTTGCTAATTTTTGTTTTGCAGCCACTTAACAGGCTATACATTTGAATATAACCAGTTAAGTTAAAAGTTATCCAGTTAATGTTACTCAGATAACTTTAGGTGAGTATATTCAGCAAAATACTTGTCCTGCTGAATATTTGAGGCAAGTTAAGTTAATTTTAGACTGATAACTGCTTACTTGCAATATCCTAAATATTGATGGTTTAATAATCTGCAGAAGGCAGGGTCAAACCTAAAAAGCCATGGAAATGGGGTTTATTCAGGATGGCCAAGATGCACAGATCCTCTAAGCAGCAATTTTTAAACTCAGGATGTGGTTGGTTTATTAGCCTGACTTAGTGAATACATTTTTGCTAGAAATTTTTTAACTCCTGAGTAGGGATGAATTGGCCCCATAGTTGTAAGCAAATTGGTCCCTTGTTCAGAAATCTTTTACACTTCCACCTTCTCCCTGTCTTCATTTTCCCCTTTTATCTATTTATTTCTTGTAACATTTATTACGCATCTTTTCACTACCAGAGTTTAAAGCGAGGCACAAATCACAAAAGCATCAATCATTGAACTTCCACCCACACATACAAACACACATTCATCCTGCCATCATTCCCTTTCTACCCCTTTATCCCCCTCCCCTCTCTTTTTCAGCACCCCATCTTCCTCTCACCATCTCCTCCTTCTTGGATCTCTTCCCATTCTCTCTCCCTCTCCTTTCCAGGCAGCTCAGCGCAGGCCAAGCTTAAGCAAGTGCCCTGCAGCTCTCCAACAGAGAAGTAACTCCAGTGATCTATATAGCTGCTGGATATTGAAAAACAAATGCATAAACTATTTGACCCAGTCAGACCCTCTGCTGGCCACTTTCCACATGCTGGGGGAATAACTCTTCAGAGATCAGCCCTGATTGGTTAGAATACATCCACCTTCTGGATAGCTCTCTCTGGGTGCTGGCAGGATTTAGCTTCTGTTCATGCTCTGCCTGTTTGTTTCTGACTTGCTCCTGTTTTATGCCTGATATGCTCCTGTGCCTGATCCATTTCTGTTCTTTCCCCTTTGGACCTAGATCCCAGATTTGACAATACCGCTGCTTCTTGAACTAGTTGTCTGCTGCTTTGGACTGCTCTAAGGTACTGATCCTAGCTCATTCCCACCACACTGGTGCTGGTACTCTAATGCTGGCCACTTTTAGCCGAGCCTAGAATACAACAAGTCACTACTGGTTAAAAGAAGGAGGAAAGGCAAAAACCACAACATGTGGGTAAACAACTCCATGCCCCTGAAAAAAAAATATTATTTTGCTCAGAATAGCATTTGATGTATTTTAGTTATAATTATTAAGTGCAGGAGATAAAGTTAACCAAAGAAGAACAGTACTATTTGTCAATTACACATATAGTTTTGATGATTTTACAAACTGTACATTCAATATATAATAAATTAAATACATTTAAAAGTAATATAATCCAATAGGCAAAATGAAAATAAAACCATTTTTACCTCTGTCTGATGTTTTTCCTCATGATATTATTATTAATCTCTCCTCTGCTTTCATCTTGTCTGTCATCTCCTGGCTCTCCATTGTTTTATCTTCCTTTATGTTATCATTTCTTTCTCTTCCCCTCTATCTATCTAATATATTTTTCTTTATTTCATTTCTCTCCATCTCTCTTTTCATCTTTATCATCTTTTATCTGTCTCACACCCCTCTATCTCTAAGTACACTCTACCATCTTCTTCTATCCCTCAGTCCCCCAACCCCCTCCATCTTCTTCATTATCATCCGCACCGCTCTACAAATCCTACATCACTTCCTTCCCTTCAATCCAATATCCTACTCTCTGTTACCTCTCACCAGCTCCCAGCCCTCTATCATTTGTCTTTCTCAGCTTCTCCTACCCCAACTTTCACATCACTTCTTCTCTCTCCCCCATGCTCACACCTAGGCCCAGTTGTGGTTAAAAGAAAATATAGAATTGGGTTAGGATAAGAGAGAGGTTGTGAATGGTGTCTAGGAGTTAGTGAATGGTAGAGCCTTTTGAAAATGGCAAACACTGTGATCCTGGAGGAGGGAGGGGGGAAGTATCATTGGACCTTTTAAAGCAACATTTGCAGAAACACTTTTGAAAGTGATAGGATAAGGTTGTTAAAAATCATTTGTATCTGTGTTATCTGATAGAGTACAAAAGCCATACTGTGCTAGCTACGTTTCCTATTTCCAACCCCCCCCCCAGCCCACCGTCACCCGGATAGGCATTTTTAAATAAAATGTTAAAATAAGCTTCATGGTGCTTTTTCACCAAAACCAAAATAAAAATCTTTAAAAAGCCAGTAAAATTCATTGCATAAAACAAATGCCCCCATTTTTAGTACATTTGTGCCATAGTCACAGAATGGAAGTGATCCTTTTGAAAATCGAGCCCCTTAATCTTTCTAAATAAAAAAAAAAAAAAAATCAAAGAAAATCAAGAACTCAGTTGAAAGAAATCAATTTAGAAAGCAACTTCAGAAGCTTTATATGTAGAAGACCTGAAATATCTATAACTTAAGGTAGAACTGGAATATGATACTCTGACTGAACTATTTATCTTCTGATTAAGGCAACATTTTAAGTATAATAATCAGTTTTTCCTTATTCACATTCAGTGAAATAAACTAGAAAAATAAAACAATCAAAATAGTAAAAATTCACAGTAGATAACTGTGGCTATCCTAATTACATTTTTATATGACATTAGGTTTTGTTTTGATTGGGAGGGGGAGAGGAGCAAATCATGTCGCTGGGAAGAGATCCAAGTTCAAGAAGGGAAGACAGACAGCATACCACAAGCTTTATGAGGCCGTCTAGTAGTAAGGATGCAATAATAGCTCATTTCCTGCCCATTAATTCAGACATCATGCAACTGCAGAGAAGAATCCATTTTCCTCTGCAGCTATTTTGGAGACTTGTTGCCTACTGTCACCAAATGTGAGGGACCTCTGACTCACCAGCCCATGCCTTCCTTTAATTAGAGTCAGTGGCCACTCAGAGACAAGAGCAGTGTGCCAACAGCAATCTATCATACAGCCTTCATAGCTCCCTGGCATCAATAGATTTGTCTATGAACAGGACATCTTTGATTATAAAGACAGTCGGAATAGCAAGGCAGTTTGAGGAAATGGAGGCTGGAACATCAGGAACAAATTGTGGAGTTCTTATATGCTACCTCCCTACACAGACTTGTCTCAGCCCTGTGCTTCCTGTTTTTATTTTTTGCCTCCCAACCGAAACATAAGCTGAATCTGGGTGTCTCCATACCAAAGGCTCTTTGTATGCAGACATTTGTACATGAACTTAATCTTCATCAAAACTGACAGTAAGAACATAATGAAATAATTCTATGTAAATTAGTGCTTCCATGATTTAAAAAAAAAAAAAAAAAAAAAAAAGAATCAGAGCAATGCATAATAAAATGCTTTCTGTGCCTTCTAACAGCAAACACCAGTAGAATCATTTTTGTTTACACTTTATAGACATAATTTTCAACTGAATTTTTCCTGTAACATGACTTGCTTCTCACAGCAGTAAATGGTGCATGAAATCTAGAAAAAAAAAACATTCATATGAGTTTTAGCATATTTATTATTCATTAAAAGACTAAAAGATGTTAAATGTTGTGCATCCTCTGATTTTCCAAACAGTTTCAAATGCCGTATCAACATGCACTGACACAGTAGTGTATTTCAAGCTTGTGATATCATTTTCATTTTGCTACTATTGTTATCAATCAAAATAATTAACACATAAGAATGGGAAAATGTGGTGTTTTTATGCCTTTTATATGAGGGTGCATAGCATTCCTTTGTTTCTTTTTATTAAGGGAGTAGACCTGCAATGAAACTGAATTAGTACACATTTGCAACTTGAGCAGTAGCACAATGTTTCAGTTTTGGAGGTGAGAATGCACAAATAGAAGTGCCTCTGGTAGCCGTTAATTAGGTTATATGTGCTATTTTCAGTTTTACTTGCATAATTTTTCTGTCTCATGCAGCACTTTTATCATCTGTTTTTTATCTTTTATGAGTTTAGGAACAAAAACCAGGTTAACGAATTACTGCAATGCAAAATTACGTAAAGCAGCTCATTAGCTATGAGCAAAGTGCTAAATATGTGGGATAACAGCTTTACAAATGCATTACCGCAAACCATTGAAATTGGTAAACCGTTGCGATAGCGAAACCGAACGACGGTATATAAAACTCGTCAAATAAATAAATAAATAAATACACCTTGGAAACATGCAGTTAAGGGTTCTGAGATAAAAGTCCTTAGGTAAACTAAGTACATACTTTACCTACTGGGCTCATAGCCATAGGTGCCACTGCCCTATGGGTGCGTTAAAGCTGGGCAATCCCCATTGGTCAAGAAATTGTCACGATGATCAGGGAGGCGGGGGAGAAGAGAGGAGCACCAGTCCAAGGTATTGTGACGCTATGCTGCCCTGACCTCAGCTTTGATGCTGCCTGTAGGACCAAACACAAAATGCATTGCTACTGCCCCCACCCTCCTGATCCAGCTCATGTAAAGCAGAAGAATCTTGCAGTTGTCACTACAGACAAAAAATGTGAGTCAGCTGCTGGTACTCTCTCCTCTGCCCAGCACAAGCCAGAAAAAGTGGAGCTGATGCCTTTCCCCTTCCTGAGTCTAAGATACCATATGAACCCTGTGGAGCCCACTGTAAATCTAAGACTGCACTTCAAGATTCAAACTGCTTCTTAGTCGGTGAACCATACGGGCAGAAGGGAAAGGCACCTGCTTGGTCAGGGCCATGGGGAGGAAAAGGGATCATTACCTAGGACATTTGGGGGACAGCAGAGACTGTAGGCTAGGAGGGGAAAGTGCAGCACTTGGGGGCAGAGCTGGGACTAGGGGTTAGGAGGGGAAAGAGAAGAAGCACCTGAATATTTGGGTTGGAGGTGAGCGTGGGGACTGGGTGTTTAGCAGTGGGAGGCAATGAACTGGGAATGGGAGACGGGGGGGGGGGGGTGATGTCAGGAGTATGGACTGGAGAGAGAGTGGATGGGTTTGTGAGGAGAGCAGCAAGGGATGAGTGTTGGCTGAAGGATTAGGTGAACCAGGACAAGGAGATTGGGAGCAGAAGGAGTGGCAACTGAGGCATGGGACTGGAGGATTTAGCGGGGAGAGCAGCACTGGTGGCACTAAGAGGGATAGTGGAGAATGAGAAATTGAGTGAGAGGGCATTTGTGGGGACTGTGAATATTGGGATTGGGTGTGCAGGGAAAGCAGCAATTGGGAAAGTCAGTGGTGGCTAGGGGACTGGGTGAGCAGGAGTTAGTGCAACTGGGTTGTGAGTATGGACAGTGTGAGACTGGGAACTAGGATTATAAGTGAAGATATCTGGGAGTGTGAGTAGGAGTTAGGATATGCAGCTAGGGGATGTTTGTGATAGGGTGTGAGATGAGAGTTGAAAGGTGAAGCATAGGCAAGAAATGGTGTGAATGACCTGGAGGACTGGGGAGAAAGGGAGGCATTTCAAAGTGATGGGGTGAGAGAGAATGGAAATAGGGGGCTGAGATGGGGTGAAAGAGAGGAAGATTGTGAGGTTGGATATGGGGTAAAAGACAGGACTAGAGCCAGGGGAGATTATGAAAACAGGGAAGGAATTTGAACAGGTGAGGTCACGAGAAGCAGAAGAAAGTAGATGAGGGCTGGGAAAGAGGTGTACAGAGGGTGGAAATGGGGTACTAGGGAATGGGTGAAAGGCAGAGGGAGAAATAAGAAGCTGGGAAGAAATGAAAACAGAGGTGGAATGGGAGGACTGGAAAGGGGGGGGAAGAGAGAGGGGGGGGGGAAGATGGACTGGGAAGGGTGGGTGAAAGTGGGAGATAGAGAGCTGATAGATAGGCAAGAGATGATAATAGGGAGATTGTGGATTGGGAGGAACAGTGGCGATAGAAATGTCCCTAGAGTAGAATGGGGCTGGGTAAGGAAATGTGCAAAAGATGTTGAGAAATGGCAAGGAGGAAGATGTTAAAGCGATAAGAATAGGAAAATTTGAAGAGCGATAGTTGGGATAAGTGATAGCTTTGGGAATGGTGAGAGGTGAGAAAGCCACAAAAAAGGTAGCAGTGTGGTAAGGACAAGGGAATCAGATAGCTGAAGATCCGTGAGGGGAAGATGAAGGACTGAGAGGGAGCAATAGAGGATAGAGTTGGGGAAGTGAATAGCAAGGAAAAATGGAGAAAGGAAAAGAGGTGAACTCTAGTTGAGTGAACAGAGAAGCAGAGAAATGAGATAATAGGAAAAGATCAACGTTAAAGACAGATGTAGGTGAGGAAGAGAAGCAAACAAGAGAAGAAACAGAAAATGAAAAGGAGATCCTGAAAAAGGAGTTTGGAGAAATGGAGAAGAGGAAGACACTGAATGAAGAAAAAAATAGAACCAACACAGTTAGAAAAATAAAATGCCCATACAGCAAAGGTAGAAAACATTTTGTTTTAACTTTAGTGACTGGACTATGTCAGCTTTGGGAAAGTGCATCTCTGATATCTTTGTATTTCACACAGTCCCACACCCCAGGCCGCCCCTTTTCCCTCAGCCGGCACTTCTGCATGTACCGGGGTTTATGCGCGTGGCTGGGCCAGTTGTAAAGTGCGCGCAAGGCCCAGCCACATGCGTAAACCCCAGTTTTTACGCACGTAGCCCTTTGAAAATTTAATAGTATATTTCTGCTAATGTAAAGTTTGTGAAACAATAAAGTTGTAGATGGGGCAGAGGTCTTTTTTCTTTCTAAGAGATGGGAATTAGAGTTCTTATGCTCTTGAGTAAGTCCAGTCTGCCCTACTCCAATGTGAATACTTGCTGTGTGCAAAACTACTACCGCCTCTAGTTTCTCAGTTTAATGTATATGTGTGTATATATATTGTGTACAAGGTCAGCACATACTTTTCACTTGACCATAGCTGCCAAATTGCCTGGCTGTGGCTCTGCTCCTGGCTTCCTCCACCCAAGAATATTTTTCGAGGGTGGTGAATGGCAAGAATATATGGTGAGTGCAGGCCTTCCCTGGTGACTACCATGGTGAGGGCACAACCCCACCCCAAAGTGCAGCCCTCTCTTTCTCCACATCCCCCTCCTGATACAGTCCTTCCTCTCCTCTCTCCTCTTCTCAACTCCTAGGGCAGACTGCACTCAGACCTCCCTCCCCCAACGTACTCTCTCCATCCCCCTAATGTACCATCTTCAACATACTCTCTCCATCCCCCCAAGTATCACCCCACTCATTCCCCTCTTTTTCCTCTTTCACTTGCTTCTCCTTCCTCTCCTTTCTCCCCTAACGCTTTCACCCAATTAATGAACAATGCTGCAAGGACACTAATACTTTTGCCTTCATCAGCAAAGCTTCATATGAACTGGCTGCCTTTATTGACAGCCTCAGCTTGAAAGTATCATATATTTTTCTTTTTCTATACCGCTCAGATATTCAACTTCATCTAAAACTGTTTGCTGATTTCTCCACTAGCACTAGGTATCAGGCAAACAGACGGAGAGACAGATTCAACCTTCCATAAAGTCTAATTTTTTCATTCTTGTTCTCAAATATCAAATTTTATCAAAATCATTATTTTCTTCACAAGGTCATAAACAGACATGGCCTGCCCAAAAAGTCTCATTTTTTATTTATCTTTATATATAACTCTCAAATATCATTAAAATCCATTCACTGGTTTCCCAGCTGATACTAGATTACAGACAGACAAACAATCTGCCTATAATATCTGTTGTAAAGAATTCCTAATAACTAAAGCAGCAGTCAAAAGGATATGCTTTGAAGACTATTTTGTTTTGTCAAATCAACCAAATAAATTATACACAGATGTTATTATGATATCGTTTTCAGGGGCCTATAAGTCCCTTTTTCAGATTCTCAAAAATACACAGTTATTTTATTAAATTCTGTTTTTACCAGAGGTATTAATCATCAGGTTACTCAAAGTCTACTGTTTCCTTGATCTTGGTATTTTTGTTCATGCGAGGCAGTGCTGACGACAGGACGTCTCTCATGGCAGAGATACTAATGTGGGTGATTTTCAAAGCCACTGACGCAGGTGACCTAAAACTGCACGTGGATTTCCACAACAACACATGTACTTTCAGTCGCATTTGGGAGAGTCATTTTGGAGTGTGCATGTGTTTTGGGTTAGATTAGAAAACACACACATGAGAATGATAATTTTTAAATCCTATACAAGATATTTTCCATCAAAAATCTACTCATACAAACAATAGGTGCACACGTTCATGGGTCCTAGTATCAAAGAAAAAAGAATGCGGATGACAATAAATAATATAAAACACACATATTGACAAGCAAAAGCCATAATAAAATTTAACAATAAAGAGTAAAAGTCTCCTTAATCATAAAACAGAGGCTTAGCTGGCAATAAAGAATACAAATCCTTCTAGTCATAAAACGGAGGCATATTTACAGAATAACGAGGGCTTCTTTCATGTCAACAATTTATTTTGTTTGACTGCAGAGTTCTTTTTGATGAGCTAAGAACCCTTCCTGGACTACATCTTTTCTGCCTCAACCAGGGCTGCAACTGCAACCTTGCTCCTTCCCTAATACATTGAGATTGGCTGCTCAGGGTACCACCAAGGCAACAACTGGTCCTGGCCACAACACTACAGGATGCTTACAGAAGGGAATGGTCAGATGGCTGTGGCCTCTGTAGTCAGGGCAAGCAGATTTCCCTCTCTGATATCAATAGGATAAATGTGCAGGGTCAAGCTGAGTCAGCATCTGATGTCACCTTCTCTTTCTTGCAGACTCGCTTGGCTGGACATCGTGCGAGGGTATCGGTTGGTCATCCTGGGTGCGTGTGGGCTCCAGGATTATATCATCACCTTCCTTCTCCAGTTCTTCTATATTTTCCTCCTCTGCCTCCTTTTCATTCTGTCTCTTTTGCAGATTTCTCAGGCATGTGTTCTTGATCTGATTTTCCTTCTCCTGAAAGTTTCTTCTCTTCTTATATCTCTTCCTCTAGGGTCCAGATGCTCTGCTGCTTCTGCCCTCAGAATTGACAACCAGCTCCATGGGTCAGGCTTGCTCTCATACAGGTTTGTAGCAAGTGGGCAGAACCACGAGAAAAAGAAGAATGTGCATTCTCAGTTTAGTACACACAAGTCAATTTGTGTATTATATAAACACTATTGAATAAAGCTGATATAGCATGGAGATCCTACAATTTTTGGATAATATGCATTTTAATAGCATGAGTGTGCTATTGAGGCTAATTTTTAATCTATGTATTAAAAGATTTAGTACATCACATGTTAAGAGACATTTTAACATGTACATTAAAATGTTTAGTGAATACAAACTGCAAATCTTTAAGTGCAAGTTTTAGTGCATTGGCCTCTAAATGTACTAACATTTACACCTAGTTGGTTTATATAATGATTGTTCCTATTCTATCCTACTACTGTTACTTCTTAACATTTCTCTAACACTATGAGATATATGCAATACTGTACAGTCCCTGCTCCATGAAACTTATAATCTAGTTGAGATACATAGTGAAGACAAATAATTGCTAGTAATCATGTAAACCCAAAGTTAAAAAAACCTTTGTAAACCATTGTGATGGCAATACCGAGCAATGATATATAAAACTCTATAAATAAATAAATAAATAGAATAATCGCTTAAGTATTATACACAGTGGTGATTTTCTGCTAGGTCATCAACCCAGAACCTTTTTAAACTTGCTTCCTTTTCCTCATTGGGAAATAGTGGAAATGGAGGCTGCCACTGGATCTGATTCACTACTTTTATTGACACCCCCCGTGAACAGACATCTAATAGGAACTGTCCCAATAAACCCACAAACACACTGAAATAAAACATCCCCCTGCTTTATAATTGCAGAGACCAGAAGTGCATTAGAAGTTGTGCATAAAAAGGTTAAACATATACAGGTTCAAACATCCATAATCAGTACAAACAGTTTTAGAGTAACATTCTGCACCTATATAATCTCCATGGTTGATAATTCTATCTTGGTATTTACTAGTACCAAGGTCTTACATACCTTTAAATTATCAATGAGCTCACTATATCATGACACTCACCATTGGGCCCAGTATTATTCATGCACAAACAACCCTCCAGCTCTCCACAGATGTGCACTGCGATGCTTTAGGTCGGATTTTCAAAGCCGTGCACGCATGTTATAAAATACGTTTCCCGTGTGTACATGCGAACAGAATTTTAATGTCCGCGCGCACATGTACAGGTGGGTGGCCTCCTCTGCGCACAAGGGGGGAAATTTTAAAAGGCAACATGCAGCAACACGACTAGGGCTTCTCCAGTTTCCTCCCAGTCCGCTCCAATTAAGGAGCGGACTGGGAAGAAACTTCCCTACCCCTTACCTAACCTTCCTACCCTTTCCCCTCTCCTCTCCTCCCCGACCCCTAATTCCTTCCTAGCTACTTATGTTTTTTTTTTGTTTCGTTACTTCTGGAGCAGAAGTAATCTCTGCACGCCAGCCGGCTGCCGGCACATGATTCCCTGGGACAGTGGCTAATGGGGCTATCCCAGCCCGCCCAGACCACACCCCTGGCCCGTCCCTTTTGCAGGGCCCAGCACTTCTGTGCATAAGGGATTATACGTTTTTTATGTATGCGGGCCTTTTAAAATCGGGCTATTAATGTTCCTTAACTCACAGGAGTTAGCAGCCATGTGAAGTGCCCTTGACTTCCTGAGGGCGACAGGCAATATTAGAGCACAATGCTGGTTCAACTGGGATGAGCAAAAGAAGATGCCCCTTCCACCCCTAAAGTACAGTGATGGGGCTAGGAATTCAAAAGTTAACATTTAAAGAATGCAGAAGTAGATTTACATATAATCCATAGGCTTTCATGGGATGCAGATGAGCAGCCACCATTTTCTTTGCCAAGGGTGACAAAGACTTTAAATAAGGGGGAATGCAGATAAGAACATAAAAAATGCTATGCTGGGTCAGACCAAGGTCCATCAAGCCAGGCATTCTGTCTCAGACAGAGGCCAAACCAGGCCACAAGTACCTGACAGATCCCCAATAGTTGATCTATTTCTTGTATTACACTTGCAGAGATAAATACTGGCTTTCCCAAGTCTAGTGGTTAATAACTGTTTATGGACTTTTCCTTCAGGAACTTGTCCAATCCTCTTTTCAACCCCACTGTTATTTACCACATCCTCCAGCAACAGATGTCATAGCTTGATTGTGCACTGAATGAAAAAATACTTCCTATGATTTGTTAGTTTCAGAAAGCATCCCCTAATCATAGTGTTTGAAAGGGTAAATAACCGTTCCCTATTTACCCGTTCCATCCCACTCATGATTTTATAAATTGCAATCATATCTCCTTTCAGTCATCTCTTTTCCAAACTAAAGAGCTCTCATCGGTTTAGCCTTTCTCCATAAGGGAGCTTTTCCATCCCCTTGATCAATTTTGTCTCTCTTCTCTGTACATTTTCTATGTCCACTATGACTTTTTTGAGATGAGGTGACCAGAACTGCACACAATACTCAAGGTGCGGTCACACCTTGATATTGGGTGCAGTTCTGGTCACCTCATCTCTGGTCACATTATGATATTCTCCGTTTTGTTCTCTATTCCTTTCCAAATAATTCCTAACATTCTATTTGCCTTTTTGACTGCCACCAAATAGTGAGTCGAAGATTTCAAGGTATTGTCCACTAGGACTCTGAAATCTTTTTCCTGGGTGTGACTCCTAACTGCAGACCCAGAATTGTGTATCTGTAGTTTGGATTATTTTCCCTATATTCATTACTTCATGCTTGTCCACATTAAATTGCATCTGCCATTTAGAAGTCCAGTCTCTTACTCTCAGAAGGTCTTTCTGTAGTTCTTCACAATCAGCTGCCATTTTAACGACTTAAAACAATTTTGTGTTATCTGCAAACTTGGTCACCCCACTTAATGTTCCTTTCTCCAGATCATTTATGAATATGCCAAATAGCACAAGTCCCAATACAGATCCTTGAGGCACTCTACTAATAACCTTTTTCCATTCAGAAAACTGATCATTTACAGGCCGATACTATACAGTGCACTCCAGCGCGTTTTCGACGCACCAGCTTTACCCCTTATTCAGTAAAGGGCGATATTAAGTCGGAGGTCCCAAAAGTTAAAAATAATTAAAATTTTTAAAAAAAAATGTAAAATCGGCCGGCGGCTCGCGGGTTGAAAACCGGACGCTCAATTTTGCCGGCGTCTGGTTTCCAAACCCGTGGCTGTCAGCGGGTTTGAGAACTGACGCCGGCAAAAAACTCGCTGACAGCCGCCACTCCTGTCAAAAAAGAGGCGCTAAGGACGCATTGGTGTCCCTAGCTCCTCTTTTTACCGCGGGCCCTAATTTGAATATTTTTTTTAGTGAATCGCGAGTGTTCCATGTCTCCACAGCTGGCACCTGTGCTGCTTCTCACCTCCCTGCCTGCCTATCCATCCCGCCTTTCCTTGGATTGATAATCGATTCTGACCTCATTTTGCCTACTGGACCTTCCTTGTACGCCAGCTGCCTTGACCTGAGCTTGCCTTCGACTTTGCCTGAATGCCCATTCCTTCTACAGATCATCTGACCATGAGCAGAGGCCCCCACTTAAGATCTGCCAGCCACAGCTCAACCTGAGGGGAACATGGGCTGGTATAGGGGAAGCTACAATTGGGTTTCTTCCTTATTTGACTCCTCCAGCCAACAGTGGGGCTCTGCAAGGCTCCAACCTGCAAGTTGCGCCAACTCCACCTTGGTCCAAGGGTCCACGTCTGCAACACTCTGCCCTTTTATCCTTGGAATTTCTATCTATAAAGATTCCAGAGTGCAGTTTGTCTCATGCAAAATTTCTATCCTGCTTGACTCTATGCCATTCTTAACATATAGTGTCACCCCTTCACCAATTTTATCTGCCCTGTCATCTTGATATAATTTGTACCCTAGTATCGCAGTGTCCAATTGGTTATCAGAGATGAGCATTCATTTGAAATGACATAGACAATATCAGTGACATTGTTGTTTCATTTTGGGTTTGTTTTTTTTTATGAAACAATAGAAAAAAAATGACATTTTGTGGTTTTTACCTTGAGATTTTTTGTGTGCACTATTTTGCAAATAGTTTGCCCAGGTACCCAAAATAAACAGCACAGCTCGGGTGTCTTTGGAGACCCCCTACCACCTCTCCTAGAGAAGGCCATTCCCCCCTCCAAAAAGTAATATTTTATAAAATAAAACCTGGTCTCATGCCCTGCCTCCCCCCTCAGCCTTTCCCCTTTGTTCAAAAATATCCCCTAAGAGCGAACCCCCACAGCCCACCCTAGTCCACCCTTCTGACTCCCCTCCCAGGCTCACTAAATTCTTCCTGGTGTTCTAGAGGGGGCTCAAGAGCAACCCCTCTGACTTCTGGGCCTAGCGGCCACCATTTTTCAAAATGCCATCAGCTGCCCTTTGCTTCTATCATGTGATGGGGGCTACTGGTGCCATTGGGTAACCACGATCACATGATGAGACAAAGGGCAGCTGGTGCCATTTTGAACAATGGCAGCCGCCAGGTCCAGGAGTGGAGGGGTTGCTCCTGAACCCCCTGCTAAACTATCAGGGAGAATTTGGTGAGTCTGAGGTTGGGATCATGAAAGAGGGTTGGGGAGGCCATGAGGGTGCTAGCTCCTGGGGAGGGGTGTTTTTTTAGCAAAAGAAAGGGCTGGGGTGGGATGGGGCATGTGACTGGGGCTTTATTTTACAAAATATTACTTTTTGGAGGGAAACTTCCACTTCTGGGGTGGTGGAAATGGCTCAAGGAGTCTCCAAAGACCCTGGGAATCTTCACTTTGGTTTCAGAAAATAATACATGCTATTTGTAAATATCCCATATATTTTCCAAAACAAAAAATCTCAAAACTTAAAAAAAAAACAAAACCCCAATGAAATGACAAAAAAAAAAAAAACTAAACACAATGTTTTGTAATACCTATCCCTATTCATTATCCTCTTTCCACCAGGTCTCCGAGATCATTATTATATATTTATCTTCCTTTAGCAACATAAATAAGATTGGAGAGTTTGAATGTATCAGACTTCTGGCATTTACATACAGATATTTTAGAGTAGCTTTATTTGTATTTCTGTTTTGATATGTTCCCACAATCTGCATATTATCAGATGATACTTGTAGATTGTAGTCATTTTTATCTGTGTGCTTTGTATCAGGCCGTTACAGTAAAGTTCGCGAGAGACCGGGCGAGCACCCGCTCTCCAGGCGCACATACAGGTCAGTGTCCTGTGCACGCAATTCAGTAAACTAAAATATTTAAATTAGGGCCAGCAGTAAAAAGAGGCCCTAGGGACACTAGTGCGTCCCTAGCGCCTCTTTTTGGACAGGAGTGGCGGCCGTCAGCGGGCCGATTTCAAATATATTTTTTTTTTACTTTTTTTTAATTTTCAGGATCTCCGACTTAATATCGCCATGATATTAAGTCGGAGGGTGCACAGAAAAGCAGTTTTTACTGTGCACTTTCCCAGTGCTGGTGCCGGCAGAAATTAGCGCCTACCTTTGGGTAGGCGCTAATTTCTGAAAGTAAAATGTGCAACTTTGCAAATTTACAATTCAAACACTGCCAAAGAAATACTATCTTTTATTACTTCAGAAACTCAAAGTCTATTTTCCCACTATATACAAAATTCTAACAGTGGCAAATAAATACTATCTTTTACTAGCTCAGAGAATCAAAGTATAATTTCCTACTATAGAAACCTTTCTAATATTGGCAAACAAATACTAACCTTAAAATTAGGAAACAATTCCAACACTGGCAAATACTAACCTTAAAACTAGAAGACAATAAAGACAGCGAGTAATAGTTAATGCTTCAAGAATGATTTTTTTTTTTTATTTTATCTCAAGATTTAAGCATTTCTTCCCAGCAAGTCTAAACTTCCCAGCAGCAAGTGAAGGTTTCTACTGTCAGCATTCCCTCAGGATTGAAGTTTATTTAGTTCTTTCATTCCTATGTATCTTTGCTTAAAAGGCAATTATATCAAACAAAAATACTTCAAAACAATTTCCTGTGAGTGATTTACACCTCAAGAGTAATTCTCTCTTATTTTGCTCTCTGTGCCTGTCATGGAACGACAGCCAGACACTAATGATTACTGATGTTGAGACTCCAACCAAAACATGGCTGCCAATAATTAATGATGCTGAAACTTCTGACCACCATGTGACTGCACTATGCTTCCGAACACATAACTCTAAGAGCCAGTGGATGGAAGAGCAGGATTTTCCAAGTTAGCCCAGGATATTTGGCAAGCTGAAAGAGATCTGCTAATCTCTGCAGGTATCCTAGCAGTGAATCTCCTACTTATGTTGGGCGGCAAAACTTGAATTGCAGCCTAACTTGGGAGTACAGTCTATTCTGAATGCTGAAGCTCCTGTTTTTAATCCTAGCAAATAAGGTCCTGTAAATGAAGTATTTTGAGATGTGGGGTCCAGCAGGAGAGAATTATCCAGCCAGGGGCGGTTCTAGGATGAGGTAGGATGAGGCGGCTGCTTCAGGTGGCAAAATTTGGAAGCGGTAAAAATTGCCCCCGCAAACTTCTCTAGCGACCGCCTCACCCTGCCACCAAAACAATAAAAGACCCGTGGGCTGCCAGTAATGTTCCCTCTAAGCTGTGCACATGCGTGGCCACCCATAACTTTTCTGAAGGCCACGCACATCTTTTCTACCCCTACGCAGTTAGACCAGCAGAGCTGTGGTGGAGCTAAATAGAAGCCTGCCTGGGGGTGGGGGGAACAGTGTGAGAATGAATGGGAGCCTGCCTAGGGGTCTGTGGGAGTTTGCCTGGGTATATGTGTGAGAGAATGATTGGGAGCTTTCCTGGGGAGGGTGAGAGAGCATGTGAGAGTGGGAGCCTATATGTGTGTGAGAGAGTATTTGAGAGAAAGACAGCATGTAAGAATAAGCACCTGAATATGTGTTTGAGGGAGAAAGGGAAAAAGACAGGTAGAGAGAAGAAACTGAGAAAAAAAATGAAATCCTGTAAAAGGAATTGGGAAAAGACCGAGAAAGGGAACATGGGGGGAAAAAAAAAGCCTGGGACCAACCGATTAGAGAAATAAGATCAGACGACAAAGGTAAAAAATATATATATATATATTGAATTTTTAGTGATTGGCATATGTTATCTTTGGGAATGTGCATTACATATTTGTATTTTGTTCTTACTTCAGTAATCCACTGTTCAGAGTCTGGTTTCTCGGGCTTTCCATTTTATTTTTGTTTGCCTGCTTCTGTTTCTAATTTGTAGTCCCTTATTCTGTATTGGGTAAGGTTCTATCTGTGTTCTGCATGTGTGACTGAGATGCAGTATTTCTGTGGCATGTAGTCTTTCTAAGGGGCTTTGGAGCAGTAGGTGGTGTATTAGTGTTCTAGGGCATGGTATAATATTTGTATTGCTGCCGAGTCATAGATAAGGCTGCTGCTGTTTGAATCCTGAGATAGTGCTGGAATGGTATGGTATGGCAAGGTTCTAGGTATCTTTTTTTTCTTGCAGGGGTTTGTGTTACTTCTCAAAGTGTTTGGCAGTGAAGGGTTTGCAGTTACTGAGATGAGTGTGTGTGCGTGGAAGAGGAGGAGTACTGAGTAAGTGTGCATGTGCGTGAGAGTCTGGGGAGTGAATGAGAGGCATGAGAGTGAGTGTGTGTGCATTTGTGAGAATGAGCGTGTATATGTGAGAAAGAGTATAAGAGTGAATAAGCAAGTCTGTATATGTAAGAAAGTTTGTGTGCATGCTGGTCCAATGTTCCCTCTAAGGACTGGGTTGCTGCGAGCATAAAATTGATAGACTTTTGGCATCAAAGAAAGTAGTGCTCACAAGGTAATGAAACAAAAAATATTTGCTCATGAGCAAAACGTTTTGCACTCAGCAACCCAGTCCTTAGAGGGAACATTGACTGCCAGTGGAACCCAATCTGCCCAGCAGTGAAGAAAAGAAGAGACTCAGCGGCTGCTGGCAAAACTCAACCTGCCAGCGGCCGAAGAATAAGCAAAGGCACTGTGGGCCACCAGCAGAGCCCAACCTGCTGGCAGCCAAAAAACAATAAATTAACCGTTTGACTCCAGTGGACCTCAACTATCCAAAGGCAGATAAACAATGAAGGACTGACCAGCAGCAAAGTAGGAAAGGTTTTACTATTATGTTTGTTTCATATTTCTTGATTTTATTGTTTTGAGGAATGGCATTTCTGTTTTCCATTGTTGCACTGCATATAGTGAGGCTTGTTGCGATTTTCAGTTTATTTATTTATTTAACAGCTTTTCTATACCGACATTAAAATACACATCATATCGGTTTACATATTAACGTAAAAAAGGTGGAAAATTACAATAAACAGGGAAAGGGGGACCGGGGCAACTGATAAATACAAAAGGAAGCATAGAGAGGCGAAATTTAGCAAAATTAAAAATGAAAACTAAAGAGAATACAGTATGCAAAATGTAAAAACATATCTACAAATATACAAGCAGTAGTAAGTGGCTACATGGAGTCATCAGAGAGCAATTGAGAGGTGTCATGGAGCGACAGGAGGAGTAAGAGGTGCCGGGGAGGTGAATAGTAGTCAAACGAGGAAAATTAATCAGGGAAAGCCTGGTGAAAGAGCCAGGTTTTTTGCATTTTTCTGAACTTAAGAGGGCATGGCTCCAAAGGAAGGTTAAGGGGTAGAGTGTTCCAGTGCATGGGGCCAGCAATCGACAGGGTGCAGTCCCTGGTGGCTGTCAGATGAGCCTTTTTAAGTGGGGGGACTTGTAAGGTGTATTTGCGGTTCGCTCTGGAGGGGCAGGAAGAATGAGTAAGTTGTAAGGGTTCACTGAGCCACAAGGAGTTATGGTTGTGGATGGCTTTGTGAATGATAGTTAGCGTTTTGAACAGAATGCGGTATGTGATGGGGAGCCAGTGTAGGTCCTTGAGGATGGGGGTTATATGGTCTGATTTACGAGCATTGCTTATCATCCTTGCCATTGCATTTTGTAAAATCTGGAGAGGTTTGATGTTAGAGAGAGAAAGGCCCAGGTACAAGGAGTTGCAGTAATCGAGCTTGGAGGTTAAAGTGGCTTGGATGACTATTTTGAGGTCTTGTGTGTGGAGAAGGGACTTGAGTTTCTTTATGACCATAAGTTTATAGAAACCTCCTTTAATGACAGAGGAAATATGTTTTTTTAGGTTCAGGTGCGTGTCCACAAAGACGCCTAGGTTCCGTACAGGGTGGTGAGAAGTGAGTGCAGCAATCCTGGGGTCATTAGAAGGGGAGAGTTTGAGGGTCTGTTGGTTATGGATGAGGAGGAGTTCAGTTTTAGCGGAGTTCAGGGCAAGCTGGAGGGAGGTCAAGAGAGTGTTAATGGAGGTGAGGCATTTCTCCCAGAAGTTTAAAGTAGCAGACAGTGATTCTCGGATAGGGATGATGATTTGAACATCATCAGCGTAAATGTAGAATTTGAGACCAAGATTTGAAAGATGATGACAGAGGGGGAGGAGGTAAATATTGAATAGAGTGGAGGAGAGGGAAGAACCTTGGGGCACCCCTTGTGGAAGAGTAAAGGAGGAGGATTCTGAGGAGCTGAGTTTAACGGAGAAACGTCTGTTTGCTAGGTAGGATCTGAACCACAAGATGGCTGAGCCATTTATGCCGATATCAGTAAGGCGAGAGATGAGTAGATTGTGGCTTATCGTGTCAAATGCCGCTGAGATGTCAAGGAATGCTATGAGGAAACTATGACCTTGGTCAAGGCCAGTGAGGAAAAAGTCGGTGAATGAAAGAAGGAGGGTTTATGTGCTGAAGTTTTTGCGAAAACCAAACTGTGAGGAATGAAGTATGTCATTATCATCAAGGTATTCCATGAGTTGGGTGTTAACAACCTTCTCCATGATTTTGGAGATGAAAGGGAGATTGGAAATGGGGCGGTAGTTGGCGGGGTCCTTGGGATCCAGAGTGGGCTTCTTGAGAAGGGGTTTGATTACTGCATGTTTGAGGGGTTCGGGAACTGAGCCAGAGGAGAGGGAGCAGTTAATGATCTCTGCTAGCGGATGAGCAATGATATTAGGAATGGAGAGTAGGGATTTAGTAGGTATAGATTCAGATGGGTGGGATGCAGGCTTAGATTTTTTGAGGATGGCCTCAATTTCTTTAGCAGATGTGAGCTCAATGGTATTAAAAGAGTATTTTTTTGAGGGGAAGGGGTTGTGTGTGGGCTGGAGGGAGCCGGGAGGAGGTGTGGTAGTAGGAGGCAGGGTGCAGAGTAGGTTGGCTATTTTGTTGTGGAAGAATTGTCCAAGTTCTTCACACTTTGTGCTAGCTTTGTCAACAGTGATGGTTAGGGGGGTGGGACTGGTAAGGGTTGTGACATAGGAGAAGAGGGCTTTGGGGTTAAACATGTATTGATGGATCTTGGTGGCATAGTAATCACGCTTGGTTTTTTGAATGGCGTTACGGTATGAGTGTAGGTGGGATTTGTAGTCGATAGAGCGCTGTGGGTTTGGGTCTTTGCGCCATGCTCTTTCTTTGAGTCTAAGGTTGTGTTTCATTAGGTATAGTTCAGTGGTGTACCAAGGTTTGTTGTTGGACGGAGTGGTGCGTTGCTTACGGGTTATGAGGGGGCATATGTTATTGGCTATATCTTGTGTGAGGCTGGCCCAGGAGTTAAGGGCAGTATCAGGCGAGGAGCAGTCAAGTCTGTGAAGGGATTCGGAGAGTGCTGTGGTGAGTTCATCAGAAGTGCAGGTCTTATGGTAGGTGTAGGAATTGTTGTTTTGTATGTTGTTGCAAGTATTAGTGGCGCTTACGGATAGGTGAGTCTCGATAAGGGCATGGTCAGACCATGGGACTGGGGTGCAGTTGGGAGGAGAGGTGACCTGGATACTAGGATTAGTGAAGATGAGATCAAGGGTGTGCCCGGCCTTGTGCGTGGGGGCTGATATGTTTTGGGTGAAGCCGAGGGCATGCAGAGCAGCTAGGAGGGTTTCACAGGAGGGAGATAGGGGTATGGTATCAACGTGGAGATTGAAATCTCCCAATAGAATAGCAGGTTTTTCGTTGTCTATATTGTTAGAAATGAGTTCTATGAGGGGCGAGGGGTTATGTTCCAGGAGGCCAAGTGGGGCATAAATAAGGCAGATTTGGAGGTCAGGAGATTTGAATAAGCTGACTTCAATCTTTGGCAGGGGGCAGATATTTGTAGGCCTAAGTTTAAGGGATTTTTTTGTGATGAGGAGAATGCCACCACCCCTTTTTTTCGGTCTTGGTATGGAAAAAATGTCGTGGGAGCAAGAGGGGAGTTGGTTCACAAGGACAATGTCAGTATCCTTAAGCCACGTTTCCATGACGGCACAGATATCAGGTTTGTAGTCATGGATAAGGTCGTCGAGGATATGAGTTTTTTTGGTGAGGGAGTGAGCATTGAATAGCATGAGTGATAGAGTGGTGAGGCCAAGGAGTTGTGTAAGAGGGGAGATGCGGATAGGGAGGAGGGTTGGAGGGTTAGCATATTGCAGAGGTGGAAATCTTAGCAAGGGTTGGTGTCTACGGGGGATGGGGAATGAGTTGAGGGGTGTGTGAGATTGGGGAGGCATGTTGGATGGAGGTATGGGGGAAGATCGAGGGAAGATGACAGGAAGGGGCAGCGAGCAATGAGGTGGAGGAGGAAGAGGAAGGGAAAACGAGTGGAAAATGGTGAAAGGTGGATAACCGTATCACAGGTAGAGTTTGCAGGGAAAGAAAGAAATATTCAGGGAAAAGTTAAACAAAAAATAGAAATCATTCAGTGGCAGGAATTCAGCAGGTGATAAATAAGAGACATAGCAAACAATTCAATACCGATCTAAGTACAATATATAGCAATTTGTAAAATATGAAGCAGGGGCACAAACAGCGCACTAAGGGGCAGGCCCCTTTGTCGTGCTCCTTTGGTGCGCGACAGTTCAGTTTTTGTCTATATGTTTCTGTTTATACTCTTTATTCTGTATTTGGTAAGGGTCTGTATGTGGTCTGCATGTATAACTGAGGTAAAGTATCCTGCTAATGTAAGTTTCTACTTTAAGATCTATAGCAGGCTGGCTTTTTCCATTTTCCTAATAGGAAGTGTATTGGTTTTTAGGACCTGGTGTAATACCTGCAGTATTGTATTTTCATAGTTAAGGTTTTTACTGTTTCAGTGATGGCAGCTAGTGTTCTTTCTTATTGTAGGAGGTAGACTACTGTAATTGTAATTCAGTGTACTTAAGACTTTCTGGAAAAAAAAGCATGCATTACCATAGGCCTAATACCATATGCATGCCAAGTATTTATTTTGCTATTTGTAGAGCTCTCTGGATGGCACCACAGTAGTGCATGTAAATATAATATGCATGTTGCTGTGATATTTTTATCTCAGAAAACTATTCTTTGAATGTCTTTTCATGTAAAATTGGTTATTATAAATGCAAACTTTTTTATTGTATGTGGTGAGGGCTGGGAAGGAGGGGGAATGCAAGGCTCTAAGGTTCATCTAGAGCACCTGATGCCCTTGCACTAGGTCGGTAGAGAATTTGCCACACACACAGACCCCTATCATTCACCCATCCCCCATTTCTCCAGGGGCAAATGCTGGGGAAACATGGGAGACAGGTGGTAGGTGTCCTAGAAGTGTGGCAGGGTTGCCAGCTTCCTAGAAATACTGAATTATCACATACACACTGCTACTCCTCTGGGACCTCTGGCCCCTGCTTTCTTCCTTCTGCAGCATTTCAAATCACCGAAAGAGACCCTACCCCCTTCCCCTTTTGATGATTTGACCTGTACTATGCTTTGGGTGGAGGGAGCGCTCTCTCACCCCTCGCCTCAGGCAGCAGATTCCCTGAGCTGCCTCTGTACCCAGCCTCAAAGGACCCAGAGCTGCTGTTCCCAGAAGGCCTTCTGAAATCGCGTTGACCTACCCAAAACCCCTGAAGGTCTAAGAAGATAGAACTCAGACCTCCCAGGTGTTTAACATTTGAAGCCCCAGAGCACAGTGCAGAGTCCTATTTAGAATCCCTCCGAAAGGCCAATGTTGATGTTTCTAATATTATGGGATTTAGCCATAGCACCCACTCCAGAGCCAAGGGAGTACTTAAAAATATCTATTGGACATTAAAGAAATTGAACAAATGTGTATGGAATTGGAAAGAGAAATGTGATTAGTTTGATAAAAATTATTTAGGCCATAGTTGTGTAGTTCAGAATCAATGTACTGTAAATGTGCTATAGGTTGTATGAACACTGTTGTATAGTGTGTTATATTAACTATCATTTAAGTAGTGGTAAATGCCACAATAGTGAAATAGCTCAGAAATCGGCACAGAACCCAGTGCCCAAAGTCTATCCCCATGTGTGTCAGAGAAGAGTACTCACGCTCCCAAGGATTACCAGATAGCTTTCTGATCTTCACTCTTCTGTCCAGAAATGCAATGAAGCAGCTGCTTCCAGAAAACCAGGGATTCAGCAATTCCTTCTGCAGCCCATTGAACACTGTCTGTTGATTTTAACTGCCCAGCCTAAGCAGAAGACTACCAGTATCCCTGCAGAGATTAGCCAAGCTCTTTCAGCTAAGACAGAGCCAACCTGTCTACCCTTCTCTCTCTCTCTTCTTATGAAAAAGCCCGAGCTGACTTGAAAAATCCTGTTCCTTCTCCCATTGGCTCTTAGAGTCATGTGTTCTGAAGTATAATGTAGTCAAATAGTGCAGTGACACAGCTGAAGCAGCCATGTTATCGTTGTCTCCAGAAGTCTCGGCATCATTAATCAGTGGCAACCATGTATTGGTTGGAGTCTCAGCATCACTAATCATTAATGTCCTGGCTGTTGCTCCATGACAGGCACAAATAGCAAGGTAGGAGAGCCCTACATTTAGAAAATTACTACTAGTATTATAGTACAGCATTGTTAGGCATAGGCATAGTTGCCTGCTTAGCTTATGGGGGAAAGAGTTAGGTAGGGCATATTAATGGGGGGGGGGGGAGAGAGTGGCAGAGGGGGCCCAATTCAGCACTAGAATATTTCTGGGAGGCACTCTCTTCATGCCCCCTCCCTCCCAAAAAGCAAACTATACCCAGTGGCATACCTAGAGTATTTGGCACCTGGGGCGGATACTTCTTTGGCACCCCCCTCCCCCAATATATAATTTTAAAATTTCCTAAACATTGATAAAATATTTCAAAACAGCAGACACATCAAATAACACCCAATAATTAAAACTAATAAGCATTTTAAATATCTGTCATTCAAAGATTTTTGTAGACTGGGGGCACACACACACATACTTTCTCTGTACCTTTCTCTCACATACACATTTTTTCTGTGTCTCTCTCACATAGCTATGCTTCCTCCATATCTCTCTCTCTCTCTCTCTCTCTAACACACACACACACATACACACAAACATGCTTCCTCTGTGTCTCAGTCACATGGTAACACCCCCCCCCCCCCCCCCCACACACACACACACATACACGCTTCCTCTATATCTCTCACACACAATTCCTGTCTCACCCACACATACACACACACACACACACTTCCTCTCTCTCACCCCACCCCCGCACACAGGCACACTCACTCTTCTATACACTCTCCGTCTCAAAAACACATACATACCCTCATACACCCACCCCCTCATACACACTTGCATACACACCAGCACTTACTCTCACAGGGCCAGTCTCTCCCTTCTTCGACCGCCGACGGCACCCATTTACTCCACCATAACCCATAGGATTCTTTGCTAATATCATTTAGTATCAAACAATATAGTATATAACTAGCCGTTAAGCCCGTAACAACGGGCTACATTAATTTTTTTTTTCAGTCCATTTTCGAACACAGCACCCTTCTATGCTTTTTCTCCCTCATTCCCCCTTCTCCTCAGTCACTCACCCCCTTCCCTCCCCTCAGTCTTACTCACCCTCTGTCTCCCACTGCCTCCCTCCCCTTACTCTCACCTCCCTCCCCTCATTCAGTCACTCCCCACCCTCACTCTCATCACCTCCAATCCCCTCTCAGCTCATCCACAACCCCTTCCCTCTCCCTCAGCCCTCCCCCACTCCCTCTTTTTCTCTGCTCCACAACTTCTTACCCTTCCACTTACTCACATCCCTCTGTCTCTCATTCTCCCCCTCTCACCTCCCCACACTCTCACCCTCCCTCCCCCTCACTCTCACCCACACCTCCCCCCTCTCCTCCCCTCCCTCTCCCACCTCCCCTCCCTCCCCGCACTCTTCCTCCCTCCCTTCCTCACCACCGGGTTCACTGCTCCTCGCCAACGCCACTACTGCTCGCGGCCTTTACTGCTCCTCGCCGCTGCCATGTTTTCAAAGAGCCGACGCTCTGCTCTGACCGACATGCTCGCCTGCACATGCGCAGTAGAGCTGCTCTCTACTGCGCATTTGCGGCACGTCGGTCAAGCCTCATTTATCTAGTAGATAATTCCAGTACAGTTAGGGTTCAAGTAAGTCATATACTGACAGGTACATTTTAAAAGGAACACGCGTGCACCCATAAATGCACGTATTGGGCACACAAGCTAAAAATATGCTTAATTTTGTATCATGCATGAAATACACGCATACCATTTTAAATATCCCTACCATGCATATGTGTGCAGCCTTTATGTGCATACTCATACAAGGGGGAGAGGGGGGAGGGAGAGAGAGAGAGAGAGAAATGTTGTTATATAGAGTGCCAAATTGTCTCTATCTCCCACTGTAAGAAGGGTACTTTCAACTCAGGGTGGGTTTTGGGGGAGGCAGTGTTGCAAGGTACAACAGAGTACAAACCCTTGCACCATAAGCAGATCAATATAACACTCCCCCCCCCCCCCAAAAAAAAAAACAAACAAAACACCCTGAGTTGAAAGTGCCCCTCTTACAGTGGGAGATATTCAGAGTGTTAGATTGTCTCTCTAACAGAGTCTCTCTCTCTCTCGCCCAAAATCTCCAGACTTGCACCGCATCAGGATCAGTAGTATATTACACTCTCCTTTCTGACTTTTCAACATAAACTGTTGTTGAAATACTCTTCCTCACCCACAACGCTTCATTAATACAATGAGATCGCTCCCGGACCCCCGCTGGACCCCCAGGGACTTTTGACATAGTGAGGGCAAAAGTAGCGCCGGCGCCGTTTTGAATATTGGCAATACGGCGCTAGTGCAGGAGGTCACTCCTGGACCCCCGCTGGACTTTTGGCAAGTCTTGTGGGGGTCAGGAGGCCCCCCCAAGCTGGCCAAAAGTCCCTGGGGGTCCAGCGGGGATCCGGGAACGATCTCCTG
Organism: Rhinatrema bivittatum; assembly: GCF_901001135.1. Lineage (NCBI taxonomy): Eukaryota > Metazoa > Chordata > Amphibia > Gymnophiona > Rhinatrematidae > Rhinatrema > Rhinatrema bivittatum. The sequence goes on along the minus strand of NC_042620.1, from coordinate 118,824,964 downwards.
CACTCGTGACGTCGGGTGACAGGAACTAAAATGGCGCCGGCGCTACCTTTGCCCTGTCATATGGTAAGGGCAAAGGGCCACCGGCGCCATTTCTATTAACGCAGCCGTGGCCCGAGAGCGGGAGATCACGGGAGATCGCGCCGGGACCCCCCCACTGGACCCCAGGTAATTTAAAACATTTTTGGGGGGTTCGGGAGGGTGGGGGATTTGTTTTAAAGGGTCGGGGTGGGTTTTAGGGTTGTTTTGGTGTGCCGGTTTTCCCGCCCTCCCCCGATTTACGATTTTTTGACGATAAATCGGGGGAATTGTTATTGTATCGCGACTCTAACGATTTTTGACGATTTAAAATATATCTGACGATTGTTTTAAATTGTCAAAAAACGATTCACATCCCTACTATGCAGCATAAAAACTATGTAACCCTCTTGATGGATCAGACCCCAAAGTATTAAAAACAATATTTGGTAATATTAATTGCCTTATTACAGTTTAAAGTTACTTTAAAACCTTTTCATAAGAACATTGATTTAAAAAATAAAAATAGGTTCTTCTACATTGTGTATCAGTTCTTTAGAATACCATAGATCTTTACAGATTTCTGTAAGGTATCTAAGATTCTTTATTTTTTATTAGAATTTCTATAGAATTCTGTGAACCTATTTAATAATGGATATCTTGCTGATTTGTTTAGAATTATAATTTATGTTATAATGTATTTGCCATTAGATGACCTTCCGAACATGCACACTAGGATACCTTTGTAAGACATGCTTCAAGCTGATACAAGCATCATTACAAATCAAAAGGTTTTTGCAGTAATTTATAAGTATATAAATTATTCCTATCATTAATTATTTCCTATCTTCAGTAAGTGCTCAGTCAGAAGTTTTGCTGAGGGTAATGCTTCATACATACAGACTTTGTGGACACATTCCAAATGAAGAGAGACTATATTTTTGCAAGAACATTTCCCAGTATTGCTTAATTTGCACCTTGTAGCATTCGCTTGGACTAAACACTGTTCATGAAAGCTTGCTTTGTTTTAGTTCATAAGAAAACATCATTAGTGAACAATATTATAAAACATTAAACTTCATATATTTTAGTTCCAATGTACAATATTTGTGGCGGAAAGGGAGAAAAATAAGGCAGACACACTGGCTCATTTGCAGTGGTGTTGAAATATTTATTAAAAATAGCACTCTGCATATTTGAGTGTATACTGTTCCAGAGCTCTGCATTATATCCCTGCAAGAATATAGCAAACAATTACTATTGTTCAGGAGAAAATTTATGGATTCAAGCAGGACTTGATCCCCAACATTGGATACTGCAGTATAGTGTAGTACTATTGGACCAATGAGGAGTTGGGAGAAGGTGGGCATTTCATTATTATTATTTTTGTCAGGCAGTATGCTTCTGCTTCTTTGGACTTTCAGCTCAATCATAACTGGCCTCTACTTATTTTATATCCTGCTCCCAACTTGCTGAGTGCAATCATTGCAGCAACAGACCTCAGCCGGGAGCCACACACTAGTACCCCCTTCTGGAACTCTGCAATCATTGGCTTTAAATACAGCCACTGGTTGTCACCAGTAAGCTACCTTGTTCTTGTCAGAGTATTTCTTTTATAGCAGGAATGGTAGCTTATGTGCTGGGAAATGGACAATTCTGAGTTCCTGTTGACAGAAATGGGTTTGGAGGGTTCCAGGTGGGGGGTGGGAGGATTCAGATTCAGTTTACAGGAAGGGGCCTACCATAAAATACTAGTTTAGGTTTTTTTTTAGTGTTTCCTTTTATGTTGGATCATTTCAGTATGGCTTCATACATGTTGTCTGTGTCAAGTATTAAAGAAATCCTGTTTGCAGAAGCAGTTGGTCTATGGACCTGGGATAGCACTCATCTAATGACTCATCTGCCTTGAGGGCGTGGGCAGATATGGTCAATTAGGTGGGGAGGGGAGGAGGGAGGGATGAAGGAGAGGAGGTGGAAGGGATTAGCTTAGAAGGAATGGGATATGGTAAAGAGGGGGAGGGGGAGGAAGATGCAGGAATGTCAGGGGGATTGGGAAGGAGGGGCATGTTGGAGGGAGGGGAGAGAGGCTGAGGGGCATGTAAACCTTCAGGTTGTGAATTTTTAAGAACTTGTTAGGCATAATGACTATTAAAATTTTGTCACACAAAGTTGGAAGTTTAAATATATCAAAGAAGCGCTGACTTTTGTATTATGATGCCATTCGCCTGAATACAGATATAGTATTAATTCAGGAAACCCATCTATGACGAATAAATGAAAGACTGATGAAACATAAAACAAGGACAGGGTTGAAAAAAGTAGGTTTCTTTTTCTAAATATAATATTTAGAGGTGAGGCTAATATTTATGCACTGAATAATGGGCAGTGAGTCTTTTTTGAACAAATTGCATCGAGGTTAGCAGGATTTGTAAAGGGACCATTAATCATGGGAGGGGATTTTAATTTGACACTCCATCCAGAAATTGATAATTCTGGCCAAGAAGGGGAGCTGGCAATTTACCATCACCTCAGAATGTGATGTAGGCTTCGTAGATGTGTGGAAGTCCCTTAATCCTACACAGAGAGACTATACATGCTACTCCTCTCCACATGCATCCTACTCCCAAACTGATTTTATCCTTATTGATTCTCAGGTAATGAGAGCTGTAAAACAGGCAAGAATCGACAATTTTGTGTGGTCTAATTATGCCCCAATTTGGGTGGACCTCTGGGACCTGAGACCTTATAAGCAGACGAAAGTTTGGAAAATGACTGACTCTCTACTACAGGACAAAAAGATTGTAGAAACCATTAAGGGAGAGATTCAAGAATATGCTGCTTTAAATGATAATGGGGAGGTTACTCAAATAAAGGTGTGGGAGGGGTTGAAGGCAGTGTTGCGGAAGTACATTTATACAGTGGGGATTAAGGAAGAAAAAATAAAGGGAACAGAAGTCAAGAGAACTGGTCTGGACGGTTACACTGTCCGGTTCTATAAGAGGTTTGGAGCACAGTTGACTTCTTTCCTTAGGTCTGCTTTTAACTCTCTCTTAACGGACGGCATCTCGCCCCCTCCATGAATATAGTAGGAATATCGATCTTGTTGAAAGAGGGTAGAGATATGTGACTCCAATAGGCAAATTTCCTTGTTAAGCTTGAACATTAGAATACTAGCTAAAATTTTGGCAGTCTAGTTAGCTTCAGTTATGACAGACCTGATACATCCAGACCAGGTAGGATTCATCCAAGGTAGACAAATGGCAAATAATATAAGGCAGGCACTCAATTTGATGTGGGTGGCCCAGAAAGAACAGTTTCCATCTCTACTATTGGCCATTGATGCTGTAAAGGTATTTGACTGGGTGCATTAAGCATTTATGTTCCAAGTTCTAGAAAAAATGGGCAATTTCTCCACATGGTTGAGGAAGGTGTACAAAAGGCTGGAGGCATGTATTCGGCTTAATGGGTACTACTCTGAGGCATTCCAGCTAGGTAGGGGAACTTGGCAGGGGTGCCCACTGTCCCCTTTGCTGTTTACACTAGTTATGGAGCCTTTTGCTTTGAGGATATGACAGATAATAGATATAGCTGGGGTGCCAGGTGGACAGAATGAACATAAAATAATGATGTTTGCGGATGACCTTACCAAACCTAGTTAAGGAGACAGAACAATATGGGGGTGAATCTGGGTTTAAAATAAATATGCCCAATTCAGAGATTCTCAACATTAATCTCTCAAAGGAACAGATCATACCAATCCAGAGTAACTTCCCTTTCCAATGGGTAAGAGAAAGATTAAATACCTGGGAGTTCAAATTGCCAGTGATTATCAACAGTTAAGGCAACAAAATTTTATCCCAGTGACCCAAAATATCAAGAGACCTTATGATTTGGGGAGGATTTGCACTCTCTCTGTTGCAAAACAAGATTATGGCATTTATTTGGAGACAGAGGCTGCCAAAGTTGGCTAAGAGGACTTTATTTCAGTTAAGAGTGGAAGGAGGATTAGGGATTCCAAATCTACTCCAATACTTCCGAGAAGCCCAGTTGCAGAGTCTGATAGATTGATAGGAAAAGATAACCTTGAAGCCTTGGGTAAGGGTAGAGCAGCAGTTTGGACAAATACCCGTTGTTCCACATACCTTGGGATTTAATGTGGGAAGAGAGAGGACAAAAAATAGAAAACCCCTATACAAAATGGATGATGTCAATCTGGAAAGTGGTAAGGAAAAACTTTACTTCGGGGGGTGGCAATTCACCATTGGCAAATATACGTTATAGTCAGGCATTTGCTCCAGGAAGAGATTCTAAAACATTTAGAGGTTGGAAAGAGAAAGAATTGACAGTTATGGGACAAATTCAGTAGATTGCAGAGTGAGTTTCTCCTAAGTGGGAGAGAGTATTCTGAGGTAAAAATATCACTTACATTAATATTTACATACACTGCTGTGGTGCCAACCACAAATCTCTGCAAATAGGAACCCATATGGCATTAGGCCTATTGTAACATACATTGGGTGTGTGCTTGACCCTCAGAAAGCCATGAGTAAACTGAATTACAATTATAATATAATAAATCTTTCATGCTAAAACAGCTCTAAATGCCAGCACTCAAACAGTATGAAACCTAACTATGAAAAGGCAACACTGCATATATTACACCAAGCTCTGAAACACCAATACATTTCCTATTAGAAGAATATCTGACCTCAGTCCCACATACAAAACACAAATAGACCCTCACCAAATACAGAATAAAGGAACCATAAAGTAGGCATGGGGGTAACTTTGTCAGAGCGGCAGTTACTATCCGAATCAGAAGGCATGGGGGAAACCTGCTCAGAGCAGCAGTTACTAATCTTAACAAAAGGCATGGGGCTAATCTGCATCATGAGCAACTTGCTGGGCAGACTGGATGGACCATTTGGTATTTATCTGTCATCTTTACTATGTTATAAATAGAAATATACAGGCAAAAACTAAACTAGAAATTTCAACAAGCCAGAGTCTCTAAGCAGTGCAACAATGGAAAAACAGAACCATCATCATTCCTCAACAATAAAATCAAGAAATTAATAAAAACATCCTAAAAACATTTCAAAAACAATAGATGAATAGAAGATTGAATAATTAAAAACTCATAATTTTTTAAAATTTCCCAAACACCAATAAAATATTTCAAAATAGCATGCAATAACACCTGAAAAATAAAGCTAATAAGGATAAAAATTCATACTGTCCATACCTGAGATTGCCATGGATTAGTAGGAGTGGGGTGCACAAACTTTCTCCTATCTATGTACACACATATATGTTAACACACACTTTTCCTCTCTCACACACACCTGGGTATCTCCATCTCTTCTTTGGTTGGGATTTGCCAGTAGCCCTGGGCCTTCCTCTTCACTTCGGCTGGGATCCACCGGCAGCCCCATTCTCACATACACAAGCACCCACACCCCCAGACAGGCTCTCATGTTCTCACACACACACACATACATACTCACACTCCTAGGCAGGCTCCCATGCTTTCACTCACACACACATACACAGGCAGGCTCCAATGCTCTCAAGTACACACACATTCCAGGTAGGCTGCCATATCATACATACCCACACAACCCAGGCAGGCTCCCCTTCTCTCTCACACACATACACACAACCCAGGCAGGCTCCCATTCTCTCTCAAACACATACACACAACCCAGGCAGGCTCCCTCTTTTCACCAGCAGCCCCACTAAGGCCTGTCTTACTTCTTCATCACTGCTGTTGCTGGTGCCTATGGGATGAAAATACAGGAGTCTCCGCCTGTGCCAGCCCCGTGGTATTCAAAGCCGGCAGAGCTAGCATCTCCTCTATGCTGATCTCGTGCATTGCAAGATCAGCATACAGGAAGTGTTAGCCCCCACAATTTTTTAATATCATAGGCCAGAAGGAGGAGAAGCAGCAGAGTGGGCTCCCTCCTCTTCTGCTCCTAGTAGGGTCGTGCACAGGCCTCTTCTTTTCTTTTTTTTTGCCATTAGTGGGATGGGGTCCACCGGCAGCCTCACAAGCCTCTGCTTTTCTTCACCACCAGTGGGAGCCCGTTTTGCTATTCCTCCTCCTGCTGGCCCTGAGAAATTAAAAAAATTGCAGGGAGAACATTTCTTCTATGCTGATCTCGTGATGCATGAGATCAGCATAAAGGAAGTGCTAGCTCTGTGTTATTTGAATGCTGCAGGGCCAGCACAGAAGGAGCAGCAGAATTGGGTCCCTCACTTCACAGGTGCTGCTTCTTCCCCCAACCCCGGCTGTGCTGCCACATGCAATTGCACGGTTTGCACACCTGCTAGCGCCAGGCCTGCCTGTTAAAGATTATATACATCAGATCTCATTTAGATAACCTAAGTAAGTACTAAGGAAATGATGATGGTTTTGCTCTGAAGAGGCCATACTGCTGACGCATTGTTTTAAATTGTAATTTCCTGGGTCATGGAATGTAATGAGAGGAAGCAGACTTTTTTTTTTTTTGCTTCCTCTCATTACATCACATGACCTTCCTTCTTCCCTTAAACACTTGCTTTCTTTGAGGACTGTAATTATCTATAGGGTTGGTAAACCTTCTGTTGTCACCTATTGAAGTGCTGCTGTCTGATTCCTGGAGTCATGCCTTCAAAATTGATGCACAAAATCAAAGATAAAATCAAACTGGGTGACCCCAAATTGGCCGACTCGCTACCAGAGACTTCTGCAGCTGCTGCTTTGGAAACACTGGTAAGGGAAGTCACTGCAGCAGTGGTTCTAGTGCTTGAGAGTAAATTTGAAAAAATGCATACAAAAATTGGGGAAACCCATGAACAACTAGCACAGGTCACTAAGAACCTGCAAGAAGCTGAAAAGAAAAATCAAGTACAGATGATGGAATAGAAATTGTTACTTTTAAAATGTCTGTAGCGAAATATGAAGTCAAATTAGACAATTTGGAGAATTGTTCATGGTGGTGTAATCTGCGGTTTATTTGCTTACCAGAGGAGATTGCTAATGCTTTTTGCTAGGATCCTAATTTATATGAGATTTACAGCTTGGGGATAATTATGGGAACTTACAGTGGAGAGGACCCAAAGAGCATGTAACGTTGCTAGGTCACATCCTAGACTGGTTATTGCAAAAATCTTAACATTTGAACATAAAGTGGAGCCAGAAGGAAAGCCTTCATTCCTATCTGTGTGCAGCTAACAAAAGAGAACATTTGCTTTACTCTACAATATCTTGTGAGATTGAGACTAATAACTAAACTAGGGAGGAGGAATAGCCTAGTGGTTAGAGCAGTGGGCTCTAGACCAGGGTTTGAGTCCTGCTGTTGTTCCTTGTGACCTTGGACAAGCCACTTTACCCTCCATTGCCTCAGCTACAGACTTAGATTGTAAGCCCTCTGGGTACAGGGAAATACCTACAGTAGCTGAATGTAAACCAATGTGATATCTCAGATTGAATGTCGGTATATAAAAATAAATCAGAGTAAACCAGTCATATCTGATACAACTGCAGCAGTGTGCACTTTTCCTTAGGAGTTGGGTCCAGATTGAGGTCTTATGACATATGTGATTTTGTAGTGGCTATGGCAAGGACTGCAAGTGATCTCTTTAAGATTTGGGATCTGCCTGGATGTGAACGTATTTTCATTTATCTATTTCAGTAATCCTCATGGTCTGTTCTACATTCATGGACTGCTATAATTGTTGTCCTTCTTTGTCTGAAATATGTCACATTGTGTGAACACACATCAGGGCAATATGGAGGAATCTTACACTCTCTTTGCACTAGAGTCATTTTTTTTGGGGGGGGGGGAGGGGTTCAATTTTTATTTTCCTTTTTTTTTTTTTTTTTTACTTCAATTCAGTTTGCATTGCTAGTTTTGAGAATGATCACTGGAAAAACAAGAGAACTTGAGGACCCTGTTCTCTCTATGCCTTATGTTTGGCTTGAGTTTTCAATTTGAATATAAGGGGGGAAAGGGGGACTTCATTCATGGATTACTGTGAATTTTTACTACCCCAGGAGGATGCCATTATAGAGAGGTATTTGGGAATAAGGGGAGTGGGAAGATTCAGCTAAAAGCATTTATGTTGGGTTTATGTATGGGGTAGATAATTAGAAGGTTCTTTGAAATATGCCATACTGGGAATTTAGATTGTTAGATTACTGTTTAAATAAACTAGACACATGTCTATTGTTGCTTATTGGGGTTCAGGCTGAGAGAACTCAAGTGCAAGTTTATCTTCTGTTCTTTGATCCATGGTTTAACCATTATGAATCTTAAAATACTGAAAACAATTCGTTGTATAACCTAGAATGTTTCAGGTGTTGGATCTGTTGTCAAATGCTATAAACCTCAGAGATATAAGACCCATATCGCTGTGGTGCAGGAAACAAATTAGATAATGAAGAAAAGGGATGTGCAGAAGAAAAAAAATGTCATTGCATTGGGACCTCAATTTGTTTCTTTAGTTTAAAAGCAAAAAACAAAAATTGTTTTTCATTTGCCATTAAACTCTATGGGGGAAACATTGCAGCCTATATTGGGCTCCAGACTGGGGTTTTAATTGGGCAGATGGGCAGACTAGATGGGCCATACAGTCTTTTTCTGCTGTTATGTTTCTAATGGGGTCCCATTTCTTTTAAACAAATGTACATCCCTAAAGAGGAGCATCAAAAACTTAAGAGTCAACAGGAAGGTAAGGACTTTTATTCCTCACCCAGCTTGAAGAGCTTTGAAGTTGCCATTTTAGTAGGGAAATATATTCCTTTTAAACTGAATAAACTTAAAAATGACCCAAATGCTATATTTTTGCTTGTAGAAAGTACTATAAATTGAAATTTCCAAAATATAAGTATAGTCGGATATTCACTGCAATACTGGCTGCTTAAATGTAGCAGAACTGTTCAACAACCCACCACTCTAACTTCTGGATAAAAGACAGGACAAAAGGTAGGTTGGTTCTCCAAATGGTCATTAATGAAGTGCCCCAAGGGTATATATATATATTGGGACCTGTGCTATTTAGTATATTCATAAATGATTTGGAGAAAGGAACAAGTGAGGAGACTAAATTTGCAGATGACACAAAATTGTTTTGAGGCATTAAGACAGCAGCAGATTGTGAAGAACTGCAGAAGGATCTTGTGAGACTAGGAGACTGTGCATCTAAATAGCAGATGCAATTTAATGTGGAGAAATGCAAACTAATGCATGCAGGTAAAAATACAGGTACCCGATGCTGAGCTCTATGTTAGGAGTCTCTAACCAAGAGCCCTTGTGGACAATACCTTGAAATTATAAGCTTAGCGTGTGGTGATGGTCCTAAAAGCAAATACAATTTAGGAATTATTTGGAAAGAAATAGACAACAAAACTAAGAATATCATAATGCCTTTGTATAGATCCATGGTGCAACGATACCTTCAGTACTGTATGCAGTTCTGGCCACCCTATCTAAAAAAAAAGACATATCAGATTTAGAAAACGTACTGAGAAGGGCAATAAAAATGATAAAGGGGATGGAAAAGCTTCCTTGTGGAGAAAGGCTAAATAGATAAGAACATAAGAAATTGCCATGCCGGGTCAGACCAAGGATCCATCAAGCCCAGCATCCTGTTTCCAACAGAGGCCAAACCAGGCCACAAGAACCTGGCAATTACCCAAACACTAAGAAGATCCCATGCCACTGATGCAATTAATAGCAGTGGCTATTCCCTAAGTAACATTGATTAATAGCCGTTAATGGACTTCTCCTCCAAGAACTTATCCAAACCTTTTTTGAACCCAGCTACACTAACTGCACTAACCACATCCTCTGGCAACAAATTCCAGAGCTATATTGTGAATTGAGTGAAAAATAATTTTCTCCAATTAGTCTTAAATGTGCTACTTGCTAACTTCATGGAATGCCCCCTAGTCCTTCTATTATTCAAAAGTGTAAATAACCGATTCACATCTACTCATTCAAGACTTCTCATGATCTTAAAGACCTCTATCATATCCCCCCTCAGCCGTCTCTTCTCCAGCTGAACAGCCCTAACCTCTTCAGCCTTTCCTCATAGGGGAGCTGTTCCATCCCCTTTATCATTTTGGTTGCCCTTCTCTGTACCTTCTCCATTGCAACTATATCTTTTTTGAGATGTGGTGACCAGAATTGTACACAGTATTCCAGGTGCAGTCTCACCATGGAGCGATATAGAGGCATTATGACATTTTCCGTTTTATTGACCATTCCCTTTCTAATAATTCCTAACATTCTGTTTGCTTTTTTTACTGCTGCAGCACACTGAGCCGACGATTTTAAAGTATTATCCACTATGATGCCTAGATCTTTTTCCTAGGTGGTAGCTCCTAATATGGAACCTAACATCGTGTAACTACAGCAAGGGTTATTTTTTCTTATATGCAACACCTTGCACTTGTCCACATTAAATTTCATCTGCCATTTGGATGCCCAATCTTCCAGTCTTGCAAGGTCCTCCTGCAATGTATCACAATCTGCTCGTGATTTAACTATTCTGAATAATTTTGTATCATCCGCAAATTTGATAACTTCACTCATTGTGTTCCTTTCCAGATCATTTATATTTATTTATTTATTTATTTAAAAACTTTTATATACCGGTATTTGTGGGGACATCATACCGGTTCACATAATAACTGCAAGGTTGGAAAGTACATTTCAACAGGGAGAGTAACTGGGCGCGGGGATAACCAATAGGCAGAATGAAGGATAGAAAACAAGAAGGTCATAACCAGAGAATAACAATTAACAATTTACAATTTACACTGAATATCTCCTTAATATAAGGAGAGGGTGGTCACCTGGAGGGGGGGGCGGGCTACGGAGGGGGAGGGAAAGCTATTCTGTGTAGGCATGGTTGAACAGAAGTGTTTTTAGTTTCTTTTTGAATTTGATTGTACAGGGTTCAAGGCGCATGTGGACAGGTAGGGAGTTCCAGAGGGCTGGACCGGCAATGGAGATGGCACGGTCGCGGGTGGAGGAGAGATGAGCTGTTTTCAAGGATTGAACATGTAGGGTGCCTTTGTTGGTGGATCTGGTGGCTCGGGTGGACAAGGAGGCGGTGAATGGGAGGTCGAGCCAGTTTGAGTTGTGGGTGTGGATGGACTTGTGTATTATGGTCAGAGTTTTGTAGTGTATACGGGACAGGATGGGGAGCCAATGTAAGTCCTTAAGGATGGGGGTAATATGGTCGTGTTTGCGTGTGTTCGTGATGAGTCTTGCAGTAGCATTTTGCAATAGTTGGAGGGGTTTTATTGAAGATAGGGGGAGCCCTAAGAGGAGGGCATTGCAGTAATCAAGTTTGGAGGTGAGGGTGGCTTGAATCACTGTACGGAGGTCATGGGTGTAGAGCAGGGGTCTGAGTTTCTTTAGAACATTGAGTTTGAAGAAACCGGCTTTGAGGATGGAATTGATGTGAGGATGGAAGTGATGTGAATTGAATATATATATACAAGCCGTAAAGCCCGTTAAAACGGGCTACATCCCTCTGTCTCTCACCTCCCCCTCATTCTCTCTCCCCTCACTCTTCACCACCCCCCTCCCCCACCCACTCCTCTCCACCCTCCCTCTCCTCTCACTCAGTCCCCCCTCTCCCTCCCTCCCACTCACACAGTCCCCCTCTCCCTCCCACTCACTCAGTCCCCCTCTCCCTCCCACTCACTCAGTCCCCCTCTCCCTCCCTCCCTCCCTTCACCCACCTCCATTTCCTCCCGGCGCCGTAAGCGCGACTTCCCGCAACCCTCACCCGGCTCCATTAACTCCTCCCGCTCCTGCCGGCAGATCTCGGGGGGGGGCGCGGGAGTGACACCCCCCCCCCCGAGATCTGCCGGCAGATCTGGGGAGGAGAAGCAGCGGCACCTCGCGCGCGGCGCCGCTGCTTCTCCTCCCGCTCCTGCGGCCCCACCGCCATTTTTTTTTTCTGATCGACATCCTTGCCCGCACATGCGCAGTAGAGCTGCGCTCTACTGCGCATTTGCGGGCCGTCGGTCACAGGCCATTTATAAGGTAGATTGAATATATATATATTGAAAAGCACCGGTCCAAGTACAGATACCTGAGGCACTCCACTGTTTACACTTTTCCACTGAGAAAATTGACCATTTAATCCTACTCTCTGTTTCCTGTCTTTTAACCAGTTTGTAATCCACGAAAGGACATCGCCTCCTATCCCATGACTTTTTAGTTTTCTTAGAAGCCTCTCATGAGGGACTTTGTCAAACACCTTCTGAAAATACAAATACACTATATCTACCGGACCGGTTCACCTTTATCCACATGTTTATTAACCCCTTCAAAAAAGTGAAGCAGATTTGTTAGGCAAGACTTCCCTTGGGTAAATCCATGTTGACTGTGTTCCATTAAACCATGTCTTTCTATATGCTCTACGATTTTGATCTTGAGAATAGATTCCACTATTTTTCCTGGCACTGAATTCAGGCTCACTCGTCTATAGTTACCCGGATCATACCTGGAGCCTTTTTTAAATATTGGGGTTACATTGGCCACCCTCCAGTCTTCAGGTACAATGAATGAATTTAATGATAGGATACAAATTTTAACTAATAGATCAGAAATTTCATTTTTTAGTTCCTTCAGTACCCTAGGATCCATACCATCCGGTCCAGGTGATTTGCTACTCTTTAGTTTGTCAATCTGGCATACTACATCTTCCAGGCTCACAGTGATTTCGTTCAGTTCGTCTGACTCATCACCCCTGAAAACCATCTCCGGAACTGGTACCTCCCCAACATTCTCATTAAGGGGTAGATTTTAAAAGGTGCGCGCAGGAGTAGATTTGTTCGCGCATGCCTGCGCATGTTATAAAATACAGGGTCGGCGCACGCAAGGCTGCGCAAAATCGGCAGCCTGCATGCACTGAGCCGCGCAGCCATCCTCCGTTCCCTCCCTTCCCCTATCTAACTCACCCCCCCCAGCCCTAATTCTCCACCTACCTTTATTTTACAAGTTACGCCTGCCTGAGGCAGGCGTAACTTGCACGCACCTGCCGGCTGCCAGCGTGCCATGTTCCAGTCCAGAGGCTGCAGCCCCACCCCTGGAATGCCCCCCGATGACGCACCAGCCCTGACACGCCCCCGAAACACCGCCCCAGGAAAGCCCCGGGACTTGCGCGTGCCGCCGAGCCTATGCAAGATAGGCTCGGCGCGTGCAGGGGTGGAAGTGGCAGCTTTTCGGGGGTTACGTGCATATCTTACGAGTGTAACCCTTTGAAATCTTTCCTTAGTCTTTCTGCAATGGCCTTATCTTCCCTATGTGCCCCTTTAACCCCTCTGTCATCTATTGGTCCAACCGACTCCCTCACAGGTTTCTTGCTTCGGATATATTTTAAAAAGTTTTTATTATGAGTTTTTGCCTCTATAGCCAACTTCAATTCAAATTCTCTCTTCACCTGTCTTATCAATGTTTTACACTTAACTTGACAATGCTTATGCTTTTTTTTTTCTTCAGATGGATCCTTCTTCCAATTTTTGAAGGATTTTTTTTTGGCTAAAATAGCCTCTTTCACCTCACCTTTTAACCATGATGGTAATTGTTTTGCCTTCCTTCCATCTTTATTAATGTGTGGAATACATCTGGCCTGCACTTCTTTGATTGTATTTTTAAACAATGTCCATGCCTGTTGAACACTTTTAACCTTTGCAGCTGCACCTTTCATTTTTTTTTCTATTTTCCTCATTTTATCAAAGTTTCCCTTTTGAAAATTTAGTGTTAGAGCTGCAGATTTACTTATTGTCCCCCTTCCAGTTATTAGTTTAAATTTGATCATGTTATGATCACTGTTGCCAAGTGGCCCCACCACCGTTACCTCTCTCACTAAATCCTGTGTTCCACTAAGAATTAAATCTAAAATAGCTCCCTCTCTTGTTGGTTCCTGAACCAATTGCTCCATGAAGCAGTCATTTATTACATCCAGGATTAGGGCTCTTTAGCATGAACAGAGATTTCTGAGAGGGGATATAATTGAGATTTATAAAATCATGTGTGGGGTGGAATAGGTAAATAGAAAAATGGTTATTTACCCTTTCAAACAACCCTACAACTAGGTAATACTCCATGAAACTAGCAACTGGCAGATTTAAAACAAATCGTAGGAAGTATTTTTTCACTTAGCTCAGAATCAACTCATGATCAAGCTATTGAATCTGTTACTGAAGGACCTGGTCAAGCCAACTAAAAGTTGGATTCAAAAGAGGATTAGACAAGTTCCCGAAGGAAAAGTCCATAAACAGTTAAGAACATAAGATTTGCCATACTGGGTCAGACCAAGTCCAATATCCTGTTTCCAACAGTGGCCAATCCAGGTCACAAGTACCTGGCAGGATCCCAAGGGGTAGATAGATTCCAAGCTGCTTATCCCAAGAATAAGCAGTGGATTTCTGCAACTCTACTTTAATAATGTTTAATGGACATTTCCTCCAGGAACGTGTCCAAATCTTTTTAAATGCAGCTGCACTAATAGCTTTCACCACATTGTCTGGCAACTAATTCCAGAGTTTAATTATGCATTGAGTAAAAAAATATTTTCTCCTATTTGTTTTAAATTTATTACCTAGAAACTTCATTGTGTGTCCCCTGGTCTCTGTAGTTTTCGAAAGTGTAAACAACTGATTGTTTACTCGTTCCATTCCACTCATTATTTTTTAGACTTCAGTCATATCTCCCCTCAGCTGTCTCTTCTCCAAGCTGAAAAGTCCTATCCTATTTAGCCTTTCTTCATAGGGGAATTATTCCATCCCCTTTATTATTTTGGTCACCCTTCTCTGTACCGTTTCTAATTCTGCTATATCTTTTTTGAGATTTGGTGACCAGAACTGCACAATACTCAAGATGAGGTCGCATCATGGAGCAATACAGAGACATTATGATATTCTCTGTTTTGTTCTCCATTCCTTTCCTAATAATCCCTAGCATTTTATTTGCTTTCTTGGGTGCTGCTGCACACAGAGCAGAAAATGTCATCGTATTTTCAACGTTGACATCTAGATCCTTTTCCTGAGTGGTGACTCCTAATATGGAACCTTGCATTTTGTAGCTATAATTTAGGATACTCTTCCCTAATAGGTGAATTTTCAAAGGAGTTATGCATGTAAATGTACTATACTATCGTAGCAATTTTCAAAAGCCATTTATGCACATAAAGTGCACTTACACGGGTAAATCCTATGGACAATTCAATGGCATATATTGTAACTATTTTCAAAAGCCCACTTAGTTGGGTAAACTACATTTACAAGTGTAAAATCCAGTTTTACTTTTGTAAATGCTTTTGAAAATCAGACCCTAAGTGCATCACTTTGCACTTGTCCAAAGTGATGCACTTTGCACACGAAAGTGATTTGCCATTTGCACACCCAGTCTCCCAGTTGTACAAGGTCCTTTTGCAATTTAACAACTTTGAATAATTTTATGACATCAGCAAATTTGATCACCTCACTTGTTCCCATTTCCAGGTTATTTATAAATATATTAAGAAGCAGTGGTCCCAGAACAGATCCCTGGGGCATTCCATTATTCACCTTTTTCCATTGGGAAAATTTACCATTTAACCTTACTCTCTGTTTTTTTTATCTTTTAACCAGTTGGCAATCCACAATAGGACACTGCCCCCTATCTCATGACTTTTTAATTTCCTAAGAAATCTCTCATGAGGAAGGAACTTTGTCATATCCCTTCTGGAAATCCAGATACACTATATCAAGTGGCTCACCTTTATCCAAATTTATTTACACCCTCAAAAAAATATAGAAACTTTGGAGGTTAAATCCATGTTGGTTTTGTTCCATTAAACTATGCTTATCTGTATGTTCAGCAATTTTATTCTTTATGATTGTATCAGGCAAAATGGCAGAAACTGAATGCAGACTCACTGGTCTGTAGTTTCCTGGATATTAAAACATAGAAATGACGGCAGAAGAAGACCAAACGGCCCATCCAGTCTGCCCAGCAAGCTTTCACACTTATTTTTTTTCTCTCTCACATACTTATGTTTCTCTTGGCTCTTAGTAACCTTTTTTATTCTATTTCCCTTCCACCCCCCGCCATTAGTTATTAGACAGGTAGTTATGGGAAAGCTAGCACTTATCCCTGGAAGTGAGAAACAAGAAATAGATAAACTATTGCGGATCTGATGGTTACTTGTGACTTTGAGTGGTTACTGACAGAGAGAGGATGCTAGACTCAATGGATCGTGGTCTGACCCAGCATGGCACTTATGTTCATCACATTATACTGTTACTACTTCTACTTATCATTTCATTTGTATAGTTTACTAGACATATGCAGCATTGTACAAATACACATAAGTGATAGTCTCTGCTCCAAAGAGTTTAGAATCTAGTTGATCTGTTCTTCAAAGATGCTCTGTATATTTCATTAACTGGGGAAACATGATTAACCTGTCAAAACTTATCAGTTACAGCAGAAGCAGCACTAGTGGCAGTCCTCAAAATATCACCTTAATTGATTTTTCTGCATATTATTTCTCCAACATTTTTAAATCTAGAGCTCCAGAAGAATGTGTTTTAATTAAACCATTTGGAATAAAATGTTTATAGTCATTATTGTGGCCACACTTTTTAATTAAAAAAATGTCCTTTCCTAAAATAATTATGATGTTCATGCTCCAGTCATGGGGCCTATTTACTAATCCATGTTACAAATCAGGCACCATAACCCAGGTTAACGGCCTATTTTAATGTAGGTTATAGCAGCCAGTACTGTGAGCCATAATAGGGGCTTTAATGTCCATTCCCCCTCTCCCCAGCCTCTTGATTGAGGACCACGGCTTCTGCAGGCTGATTCTTCCTTCCCCCCTTGACTAAGCAAATTAGGTCCCTCTGCACAATGCCCCCACCACACATGAGAGGGACCCTGCCAGCCCAATGCTTCCTGAGACAACTGAGCAAGGGACTCTGGGCTCCAATTCACACTCACCATGGATGCCCTTTGTTTACTCCTTAAGAGTTTCTTGAAACAAAAGTTAGGAGCTATAGAGGGAGTTCCCTTCCTCCTGTCCTGCTGATGCAAAAATTTGAAATCACCTTTTTGAAATGTATGGAATGTATAAGGTCATCTATGATTTCAAATTTTGACACCATGGGAAAAGAAATAGAAGTGCTCTGCCCTACCTTCATCTTACAGTTCGAGGACCTCTAATCTGGCCCCATAGATCCTTGATCAAAATGTCTTGAGTGTGTCTCAGAAACTGGGCCGCTGGGGGAATGGGACATTGTCATGCTATTTGGGTAGGGAGATCAAGCCAAGGTGCCCAATTTACCTGCTCTAAGGGGGATCAGCCCATCTGGGCTTTGAAGAATTGGAAGAGTATGTGTACAAGGTCATGAGAAAGGACAGGCAAGGTGAGCAACCTCTCAAGGTGTCAGGCCCACCAATGGGGCACCAATGCGCCTCATCAGAGGGCAGGGCACAAGTGTTGCAGGCTGCTGCAGCAGGAACAGGAGCTCCTATGCAATGAACTGTGGCAATGTCATCTAAGGGTGATCCATGCCACCTGACCACATTGAGGGGGCCACACCCACTGCAGCTGGCTCCTGCCCCCAGACTACATGGCACACTACTTTGCCTGGCCACAGACCTATCTATGGGGGGTCAGGAAAGATTGAGGACACCAACAGGACTCACATTAGCTGCTTGATGCATAGTTAACCCAACAACAAACAGTAAACTTTATCACAAATCACCAGGCTTAATGTGATTTGCAGTCATTTATTTTAATATTAATGAGCTGCTTTGCATGAGAATATCAGGCAAGCTGGAAGTGGGTAAAAGGAGGACTGTCCGCAGAAACATTGTGATGCTGCCAGAACAGTTCCATCCTACTCAAGACATCACATTTTAGGGTTGGCTTGTTAAGGTCCAACTTGCTATGGAGGAGGAGCCAGAGGACATCAGGAAAGCTGAAATGGGTCATTTCTCCCTACTTGCAGAAGCCCCCTCCACTGCTACATCCTAGGCCCTGGTGCTGCTAATATCCCTCCTTTGATTCTACCAATGACATAGGGCCGGATTTATGCGCGCCAGGCCTATTTTAAAAAGGCCCGGTGACGTGCGTACAGTCCCAGGGCTTTCAAAAAGGGGCGGGGTGTGGGTGGGGAGGGGCAATCCGGGGTGGGGCGGGGTCAGAGACTCCCGGCCCAGCGGTCATTTGCTGCTGTGCCGGGGGATCACGCGCTGGCAGTCAGCTGGCAGGCGCAACAGGGTAGGACAATTTTGGGGGGGGGTTTAGCTTAGGGCTGGGGGAGTTAGGGGAAGGGAAATTGGGGTAGGGGGGTAGGAAACGGGGGAAAGCATTGCAGCTCAGCGCAGGCTCGGCACGCGCAAGGTGCACAATAAAATCGCTTGTCCATGTGTGCACGCCAGTTACTCGTGCACGTGGACAAGTCTTAAAATCTACCCCATAGTTTCTGGACCAGTCCACTGAGAAGGAACCAAAGGATATTGGGCAAGCTGGAAAAGAGTGGAAGGACTATACCAGCTCTCCCTATTTGGGGGAAATCTTCCCACCACTACCGTAGCCCCAAAATCTTCAGATGCTGTCAGAATCCTTTTCTCTTTCTGAATGCATCACTTTAATGCTGGCAAAATTAAAGACTGACCTACTGAAGGAGGCAGGACACCACCAAAGGGGAAAACCAAAGGGGCATGACCTTCAGGAGCTGCAAGAGAGCTAATGGGGGGTGGGGGGAGATATCTTAGAAGGGCTAATATTCAGTTTGCAGTTCTTTTCCTACTTTGGCTTTTGTTGTTATATTTTTATACTAACCGTTAAGCCCATAACAACGGGCTCGGTCCATTTCCTTCCCACTCCCTCCCCCTCATTCTCCCTCCTCCCCCCTCTCTCTCACCTTCCCCCCTCCCTCTCTCTCACCTTCCCCCCTCCCTCCCTCTCTCTCACCGTCCCTTCCCCTTCCCTCCCTCCCTCTCTCTCTCACCTTCCCCCTCCCTCCATCTCTCACCTTCCCCCTCCCTCCCTCTCCCCTTCCCCTCTCCCCTCCCTCTCTCTCTCTCACCTTCCCCTCTCCCTTCCCTCCCTCCCTCTCACCTTCCCCTCTCCCCTCCCTCCCTCTCTCTCACCTCCCCCTTCCTCTCCCCTCCCTCTCACCTTCCCCTCCCCCCTCTCCTCAGTCACTCCCCCTCTCTCAATCCCCTCCCTTTAAGATCCACAACCGGCAGACGGAAGATCTCTGGGGGGGGGTCCCTCCTGCGCGCACACGGCGCCGCTACTGCTCCTGCTCTTCGTCGCTGCCGCCGCTACTGCACCTCCCACTCCTGCTTCTCGCCGCCGCCGCCACCGCTCCTGCTTCTCACCACCGCCGCCGCCACCACCGCTCCTGCGGCCCCAGCGCCATTTTTTATTTTTGGGCACGCTCGGCTCTGACCGACGTGCTCGCCCGCGCATGCGCGGTAGAGCTGCTCTCTACTGCGCATTTGCGAGCCGTCAGTCAGAGCCCATTTATAAGGTAGATTTATATTGATAATGGTATACAGAATTTATATTGATAATGGTATACAGAACTGTATAGCTGCGATGGAGAAGGTACAGAGAAGAGCGACCACAATGATAAAGGGAATGGAACAGTTCCTCTATGAGGAAAGACTAAAGAGGTTAGGACTTTTCAGCTTGGAGAAGAGACGACTGAGGGGGGATATGATAGAGATGTTTAAAATCATGAGAGGTCTAGAATAGGTACATTTGAATCGGTTATTTACTCTTTCGGATAATAGAAGAACTAGGGGGCACTCTATGAAGTTAGCATGTAGCACATTTAAAATTAATCGAAGCACATTCTTTTTCACTCAACGCACAATAAAACTCTGGAATTTTTAAACTCTGGAATTTGTTGCCAGGGGATATGGTTAGTGCAGTTAGTGTAGCTGGGTTTAAAAAAGGTTTGGATAAGTTCTTGGAGAAGTCCATTATCTGCTATTAATCAAGTTGACTTAGAAAATAGCCACTGTTATTACTAGCATCAATAGCATGGGATAGACTTAGTTTTTGGATACTTGCCAGGTACTTATAGCCTGGATTGGCAATTTGGAAATAGGATGCTGGACCCTTGGTCTGATCCAGTATGGCATGTTCTTATGTTTGATGTAAATAGAGAGATGTACTATCTGTTGGGTTTTGTTTTGTTTTTTTTACTAGACAGACAGTATATGCAATTAAAATGTAATGTAATTTGCATGCAACACAGCATGCAAATTTTTTGTGCATTAACATGTGCATCAACACTTGTGTTAGTGTTAACATAATTAAACAGACACCATAGTTTGGATGCATGCTGGTCGTACTAACAAAGGTTGATGATGATCAGCTCACTGCCATCCTGATTTACAGATCTTTATGGTAGCTGTAGGGAATAAGCAAGAATTTTCATAAACATCAAAGAATTCTCTTCAAAAATGACAATAAATAAATAAATGTGTATATGTATAGGGAGCACTATGTTTAGATTGCAATTACTCTGTAGATAATTTTTAAAAATTCACTCTGGTGGTGCTACTTTGTAGACCAAATGTTCCTACTTTTGTAAAATTTGGGATACAATAGCACTAAAATAATATTATAGAGCCTTTGAGTAACAGTTTTATTAAAGATTAAAATGTCTCTTCTGTCGCTGAGATATCAGCAACATACAGTATTTGTAACAAGCTTTTCATGCAAAGTATCAAGCTTCTTATACTTTGCAACTGAACTTACCTATGCAGATAATCCAGATTGTTATATGCAATGAAAGAGGGATGGTAGTAAGACATAAATAACACTGTTGCTGTTCTACAAAAGAAATCTCAAATATATCCAATGGTTGGCATTGTCTCCTCCCGGTTGCTTTCTTTTGCCCTTTTTTTTTTTTTTTTATCTTAGCAATGTGCACCATGCATGACTAAACATAATACGATTTGATTCATGTTGCCAAGCTTCTCAAAAGAACAAATCTGTAAAATTATAACATCTGAAAGCTTTATACAATGATATAAAATGGCAGTGGCATGGTTCATATCTTAAACTGATAGATTGATGGCGATTATTGCAAGGACAATGCCCTGCATATGTCAAATGATTTGCAAATAATTTATGTCACCTTATCCTCCATTATTGTTTTTGCAAAGGACATAAACTGTGTCACCAATATTAAACTGTCTGCAAAAAAAAAAAAAAAAAGCCTAGCTCAGCTTTTCCCTAGCCGAGAATGCAGAACCATCTGCACGGAGACAAACATGCATATGGCCATCATTTGTCCAACATCTTACACAATGTGAAGGTTTTTTACTTGAAATGCCAACCTATGTGGCAGATGATGTATGTGTTTCTTCAGTCCTGTGATTACCAGCACAGAGCTGCTGTGCGGTGCTATTCACCTCATCAGTTCCACAAGCTGCACGCCAAGGCATGTGAAACATTTGCAGCAAGATGGCTTCTGACATGCAGCAAGGCAAAGGCAGTCTGGTGTGAATATTTGACTTTAGATTTTGCTCAAATCAGGGCCTTATTCTGACCTGTAGAAATTAGTGTGGGTAGAGATTTCATCCCACAAACCAGTAATTTGAAACACAGAATGAATATATTTTAAAAGAAAGGATAGAGAAGGGCAATGGGTGCTGCCTCTTGGTTGACTCCCCTACAAAAATACCCTATAAATCACCTGCATTTTAACCTTCTCACAATAGAATATTTGTAAACTTGCATTATTTTTGCAGTCAGCATCAAAGTGGGTCCTTTATTTATTATTTCCTGCATGATCTACTCCTATTACAAAGATCTATCAATAGATGGCTTTGTATGCAAGTAGATAATTGTCAGCTCAGTGGCAGATTCTCCTGTCTGGTGACCTGGCATCCCTCACTGCCTGAGAGGGGCTTAAACAACAGGAGGGTCAAGATTAGTGTCCAGAGTAGCTCTTCATTGGTCTGTTTTGTCCATTCCAAATTCACCCCTTCCCTCATGTTCTCTACAAGACAGAGGAGAGAGGCTAGCTTACAGGCCGATACAGTACAGTGTGCTCCGACGGAGCGCACTGTTAGCCTGCTCTTGGACGCGCGTTTTCCCTTACCCCTTATTCAGTAAGGGGAGGAAAACGCGCGTCCAACCCGCGGCACCTAATAGCGCCCTCAACATGCAAATGAATGTTGATGGCCCTATTAGGTATGCGCGTGGGATACAGTAAGTAAAATGTGCAGCCAAGCCGCACATTTTACTCTAAGAAATTAGCGCCTACCCAAACTTAGGCGCTAGTTTCTGCCAGCACCGGGAAAGTGCACAGAAAAGCAGTAAAAACTGCTTTTCTGTGCACCCTCCGACTTAATATCATAGCGATATTAGTGTGGGGTCATAATATCATAGCAATATTAAGTCGGAGGTCCCAAAGGGTAAAAAAAAGAAAAAAAAAAAAAAAAAAAAAAGAAGAAAAAATTTAAAATGGGCCGGTGGCTGTCGGGCCAAAAACCGGACGCTCAATTTTGCCGGCGTCCGGTTTCTGAGCCTGTGGCTGTCAGCGGGCTCGAGAACCGACGCCGGCGAAATTGAGCGTCGGCTGTTAAACCCGCTGACAGTTGCCGCTCCTGTCCAAAAAGAGGCGCTAGGGACGCGCTAGTGTCCCTAGCGCCTCTTTTTACTGCCAGGCCTAATTTAAATAAATTGTTTTACTGTATCGTGCGCACAGGAGAGCGGGCGCTTGCCCGCTCTCCCACGTTTTTTACTGTATTGGCCTGTTAGGGAGCAGAGTGGCTATTTTTTTCTTTGCTCTATCTGCTCCAGCCTCCTCCACATCCCCTACTTTCAAGTTCCTGGAGGCTGTCTGGGATGAGAGGGGATGGAGTAGGAAGCAGAGGGCTGTGCTGTGGAGAGAAATTTCTTACACAAGTCCAGTGTGTCTGTGCTTAGAGAGGGGGAGAATGTTGAAGTCAGTGCTTGTGCTGAGAGAACGTACTGGAGCAGGGCTTGGAGATAGAGATCATCCCTGGAGGGGGAGATAGAAAATATATGTACGAGAGAGTGTAGTATAAGGAGAGTGTGGAAGAGTAAGTTGATGCTCTCACCCTCCTCCCCCACCAATCTATATTAAATCTTAGGGTAACCACAACTCTAAAGCTCCCAGGAATGATGTTTGCAGAGATGTGGCTGGGTGGAGAAAGTGGTTGGAGTAATGGTTTGCTGTTTCAGAGTACATACAAAACACCCTGCACTGGAAATGTAACCAGGCCTGACAGTGTCTCCGAAGTGGGGTAAATGCTGATCTTGTTCTTAAAAAAAGATGTTAAAAAATTAACCAGTTGTGAAGAAGGACTATACAGCTTCGTGTTGGACTTGTGCAAACAGAAGAATCTAGTGAGAGAATAAGCTGTGAAATGTGTTTAGAAAGGGTGTGAGTGGGCCAGCAAAGTGTTTGCAAAGAGCTTGAGCTAACAGAAGCTCTAAGCCCTCAGGCCAACATTTGCCACAGTCCATCCCTCTGCCCCCTGCATAAATTATCACCTTTTTATGTTTCACTGTAAAGTATTTTAGAACATGTTATACAGAATCAATTTAAAACACACTGTTAATTTTTATCACATATTGGGTGGAATAAAAATGTATTCTAACCAACAGCAGTTGTGTCTTTGTTTTAGGATTGAAAGGTACAATAACCTACAGCGGCAAGAGCAGAGCAATAAGACAAAGGAACAAAAGTTAAATTTGACAAACCTAGCTTGTGCTGTGTACTTGCAAGATCCCCTTTGTATTGGTAAGACCAGATAATGAGCAGCACTTTTTCTTTGTAACAATTCATTAATCAGAGAAATGATCCTTGCGAGTGTTTAGATGTTTTACTTAATTTGGTACCTCTGGCCTGCTGCCCCACCAGTGCCAAAATTATTATTTCTCACCCAGCAGGTGATAAATAACAACTTCCGTCATGATTAATATCACAAATTTCTCAACCTGACTAATGTAAAAAACTTGAAACCTATAGAACAAGTGGGTGATAATTGTTGTGAGAGCCATGGGAGCTATATTCTGCTCGCAAGGAAAGAAATCCACAGGAAATGAAGCGTTTGCTAGCAGTCCAGCTGATCCTAAGAGGCTTCATTAAGCACATCTCAGGAACTCTCCCATTTGTATATTAGTACTAGACTTTTTTTTTTTCACAACACTAAGTTTTAAGCATCTTCAAAAACAATCGCTTGGATTTTTTTTTTTTTAATAGCTAAGAATAAGAGAATGGCTGAGAAAAAGCAATATTTCATGTTGCCAGTATTTGCTATGCTAATTTTTTACTGATAGATGTTGATACAAAAGCAAACTGAACAGCTAAAAAGATAAATCATTCCCCATCTGTAAGATGGATTTCTTGCAGGTGATATACCAGAAATACTTGCAATGGAGATAGTGGGAGGATAGAAAGTGCAGTGACAGGAAGGAAGAATGAACTTGACGCCATCAAAATTGGGAAGTTGCTGTAAGGGCTGAATGCTCTCACTCAAGAGCTTATTTTTGTTTACATAATTTTAAAAAGTGTAGTGAAGACAATTTATGAATACACAGCATATATAGCTACATTAAATATGATGGCCAAAGGCCAAATAGCAACAAAAACCAGATACATTTCTGGCAGGCTCTAATTCTAAAACTTTACTTCAAATTAGCACCAGTGTAATACATCAGCAAGACCTTTTGTTAAAACACACTCTCTGATCTCAGAGTGCTGACTACAGCAACACAGTAATTTACCTTGGCATCCATTGCAGAATTGAGATAGGTAAGAGCACAGATCCCTAGCAATGAGGGGGTAATCTTCATGGAGCGGAAATTATAATCCCAGAGTAGCAGTTACAACCCTAAACACCTTGCTGGGGCAGACTGGATGGACCATTTTGGTCTTCATCTGCTGTCATTTACTACGTTATCAAAGGGCCAGATGCACTGTGCTTTTTTCCCATAGACAGAAAATAGAAAAACCTTTAGTACATTTGGCCCAAAGAGTAGGAATTAATTCCAGAGACTAATGAATAAAATTCATGTTGCATAAGAGCCCTGAGATATCCAAAATTCCCATTATCTAATGCAAAATAATTGAGAAATTTAATATGATAATTACTAAAGTAGATTTTGTTGAATTACACTATATAGATTATGGTTCCTACACCATCATAGTTTATTCTGGTAAAGACTGCTTAGTCTTGCAAACATTAAAACTATATATAGCTACATTTAAATTGGGTAAGATGTTGGTCAAGCAAGTAGGGTTATCATACAGCTCCATGTATTCTCCATCCATTGTATTCAAATAATTGTGTAAACCATCACTCCCCTAACCCCACTTCCACTCTCTGTCCTGGATAAGGGACTACTGGGTGGGTTTCATTTCCAAGCAGGGGGGGGGGGGGGCGGGCGGGATTCTGCTTTAAGACCCTTCAAGCGTAATTTCAGAGACCCTCAAAATACATAGAAAAGATCTCCCAAATAAGGTCTTCAATTTGGCATACAATGCATCGATGCAGTAAAGAATCTGGATACTCCCTTAACTTGTTCACTCTTAGATTCATCATTCTGCTATATTTATATGCACGAAAATAGGGGCAGGGGGACAAAATTGTGCAGCCGGCCGCATCTAAGCAATAGTTTTTCTCAGCCTGCTAGGCAAGCTCTTGTTTTTATTCCAAAATACTTTAAGGGAGGAGAGTTTCTACTCTCACCTCCTCCTTGAGGCCTTCCTGGAACTTCTTGAGCCAGAATCCTCTCCCTTTTGTGGGACAGATCCTGCTGACTCCTCTGCCCTAGGGGGGACTCTGCTATACACTTCCACTTCTCCCACTGAAATGTTTTACATTCACTAGAGGTCTCTTGATCCCTTTACATTTCATTGTGGCCTATCAGAGAGGGGTGCTCTTAGAAATGGAATGTACCAAATGACTCCTTACTCTGCACAGATCCTTACACTAAGGATGCCTATATATTAGTGGGGAATTGAATGGATCCCACCACTCTCTGTCCTCTTAAATTTGAGACTTCATGTCAAAATTTATAATCACATAATATTAACATAATGCGTCATTAAACACAAGAACATATATGGTACATAGTTAGGTCTTCTAATCGGTTTATAACTTTTACTATTGAGTGCCAGTTAAGGCCTGGCCATGTTTTATTTTTATTTGTTTTAGATAGGGTATAATCCCCTCAGTGGGATCTGTATCCAGTACAGGATCAGAGTCCAAAAACATAGTCTCATTAATCTATTACATGACTTCTGTTTATTGAGACACAGATAAAGCAGCCTGACATACATTGGTTTCTTATGCATATCAAGCTAAGGTCAAAAGATATACAGTAAGCAGTAAAGATTTTCATTTTCTTCCACCCTCCCCTTCACGAGTTCACACAGGAGGAACAGAACCCTATGATCCCTCCAGGCTCACCTCTCTGATATTCAGTAATACACATAAAGGTAAGTACATGTAGATGAGCCATGTCCGTTTCCTTTACAGCAATATTCCCCCATCCTTCCCATCATTCCGTTAATGACGTTGTCAGCATAATAAAGACCAATGAACAAGGGGCAGAAGTAACCCATAGCAATAACTGATACATATTCCAGTAAATGCAGGTGGTATGTCTGCTAAACATGGCACCAATCCAATCAAGGATAGTTAAGCACCATATTCCTCACCCTTGGGGATAGTGATTTTAAGTATTTATCCCATACTTCCACAAATCATAGTTTACACTTTAAGGAGCACATAGTATCCAGATTTTCCACATGCATTAGTAAGTGCAGGAGATTTCTCCAAGCCCAATAGCCTGGAGGAGAGCCATCACACCAAACTGAGAGAATGGCTTTCTTCTCCAATAGACAAGCCTTCTGAACAAACATTATATCTCCCCATAGTGCTACATCAAAAGCTGCTCAATGATCAAATTGAACAGCTTCTGGAGAAAATGATACAACACAACCCAAAATCTTAAAGTGTTTCACTCTGCTCCAAAAGTTCTGAACTACAGGGCGTATCCAGAAGTAGTGCCCTAAAGTACCTCTAGTTGTGTAACACTTAGCACAAGAATCTCATTAATTTATAGTACCAATTTATAATACACAGGTATTATAGAGTTAAATTACTTTTTTCTTGCTGAAATAGGAAAAATCAAATACAATAATTACGACTGGAAACTCCTCCATGAATGTCACAGTCTATAATGAAATAATAATTAATACATCTTTCACTTTTCAGTTTAATTTCAAGATACAAACCTTATGAAAGAGAACTGACAAATTAAAAATGCACATTGTCTGAGAGGTAGATTAGTCTTACTCACAAATATTACACTGTAAGGATCACATGCTTTTTCTTGATTGCAACCAGGGAAAAATATTAGCACATTACCAGTGTTTTGTTTCAGCTTGTGTTCAGAATGTTCTCCTGTATATACATTCAGGCAAAACAATTTTAAAAAAATGCAACTAAATACTCTGTTCCACTGCGTTATTTGAAAACAAAATTTAAAAAAACAAAATGTGTTATGTTTTTCACTTTGCTTCATAATTCAGCAGTAGGATCTCAACTCAGTCTCCTTCTGCCACCACCACTAAAATAAAACAATTAACCCCACCAGGCCTTTCCTATCTCCTTCCCCTCCTCCCAACGTGGTTTATTCCATCCATTCAGGTCTATTAACCCAAATGGGGCAGACGTATGGCCATACAACCAAATGGTGCCTAAGCTAGCATCATTTTCAAATCAGGATTCATAAGAACATAAGAAGTTGCCATACTGGGTCAGACAGAGGGTCCATCAAGTCCAGGGTCTTACTTCCAACAGAGGCCATTCCAGGATATCAAGTACCTGGCAAGTACCTAAATATTAAATAGATCCCATGCTACTAATGCCAGTAATCATGAGGGAAAGAGTGACTAGTGAGCCCCATTACAAGGAGAAGGTCCGGGAGTGTGTGAGACCAGGGGGGGTGGGGGGGGGGGGGGGGCCGGGAGGGAGTGTTAATTATTTTATTTCAGCACCACTGGGGAAGGAAGAATTTCGCCCCTTCCTTCCTTTTTTTTTGTTTTTGTTTTTATTTTGTTTCAAATAAACTAAATGAACTAAAATACACAAAAGAAAAATATTTACAAGCACACCTCTCAAAACCAATGAGGACCATATTCAAACGGATCAGCAGGCAGAATTAGCCAGAAAAACTTATATGGCTAATTTAACTGAGATATTCAGTGGCACAGGTGCACCACTGAATGGACCTGGTTATCTTAAAGTTTTCTGGATAAGTATATTCATCAATTTTAGGACTGGTTTTTTTGACAGTTCTAAAGTTATAGGGTTCATTAGCCAGATAATGCTGAAAATCAGCATTTTCCAACTAACTTAGCCAGATAACACCGGTCCACTCTGGAGCACCCTGACAAATATGTTATTATCCAGGTAAAAATGTATTCAGCTATGTCAAGGGTGGTCAGATCAATGGGATTTGCAAATTCTGGCATTTGTCTGCTATATGGACCTCTGAGCTTGAAGCCAAGGCTGGAACAGCAACTTGGCATTTGGCAAACTAGAACAAGGCAGGAGCTGGAACTTCAAGCAAGTAACAGAGCTTCACCATGGAAGGAAGGCATTCGTCTTACCAGAGAGCCTGGGTAGCCTTCTGGTTGCTGTGAAAATCTTCCTGTTCCCAGTAATCCCCTTTTAGCATGGCTTTAACCAATCATCCCCCTGAGGCAGTGGCCACTTCTCACTTCTCAGTCTCTTATGGCTTTTGCAGCTACTTACTTCCACTTCCTTAGTTGACTTCCTCACTAAGGATCTGGCTCTTCATCTCTTGGCTGTTGCTGGTTTGAAACCTGAAGATGCCTTTTCCTAACACCAAGTAAATTTGCCTGGTCATCTGAGCCCAAACATTCAGCCAGGAATATCTGATTAAAAGTGTGACTGAATAATTGACTAAATCAGTCAAAATTTAACTGACCATATTTATTAAACTTAGCTAGTTTCAAGTTCTCTACTACCTGAACAAGATCAAATTATGATAATTTTATTAAATTGTTTGTTTGCATTTCATTGTTTGACTAGTTTGGATTTGTGTGTATTTTTGCTGTTTATGTTTATATATAAATCACTTGGTATGGTTTTTCTATTATAAGCAGTATATAAACACTTTCAATAATAATAAAAACAATAAATACATTTTCTGGGGGAGGGGGCATTTAATCTCCATGACCTCCTTCCTGCCCACCCAAGTTTTCAAAGATTAGTGGAGTGGAGAGCATCTGTCCCCCTGATGATTTCCCATTCCTCTGCTCAAACAAACTGGTAAGGAGCTGACAGCAGTGAGGGCCAATATCACCCCTTATGATCCACAGAAACATACAGGCCGATACAGTAAAAGTCGTTGGAGAGTGGGCGAGCACCCACTCTCCTGTGCGCGCGATTTAGTAAAATATTCAAATTAGGGCCCGCGGTAAAAAGAGTGGCAGCTGAGTTTGACAGCCGACGCTCAATTTTGCCGGCATCGGTTCTCAAACCAGCTGACAGCCACGGGTTCAGAAACCGGACGTCGGCAAAATTGAGCGTCCGGTTTTCAACCCACGAGCCGTGAGCCGATTTAAAATTTTTTTTTTTAATTTTTAATTATTTTTAACTTTTGGGACCTCCGACTTAATATCGCCATGATATTAAGTCTGAGGATGCACAGAAAAGCAGTTTTTACTGCTTTTCTGTGCACTTTCCCGGTGCCGGCAGAAATTAACACCTACCTTTGGGTAGGCGCTAATTTCTGAAAGTAAAATGTGCGGCTTGGCTGCACATTTTACTGACTGAATCGCGCGGGAATAACTAATAGGGCCATCAACATGCATTTGCATGTTGCCGGCGCTATTAGTTTCGGGGGGGGGTTGGACGTGCGTTTTCGAAGCGCTACTACCCCTTACTGAATAAGGAGTAATATCTGTATCGGCCTGATAGAAAATGATGGCAGAAAAGGACCAAATGGTCCATCCAGTCTGTCCAGCAAGAATCTTATGGTAGCATCTGCTGTGCCATACAAGTCACCCCCTTACTTAAGTTTCCCAAACTGTCAAAGTCAGGGCCCTTGTTGGTTGCTGTCTGAGTTCAATTCCCTGTTACCTCTTTCCGTTGAAGCAGAGAGCAATGATGGAGTTGCATTCAAATATCAGGCTTATTGGTTACGGGTAGTAACAGCTGCATCAGCAAGTTACCCTCATGCTTTGTTTTCCCAGACTGTAAAATCTAGTGACCTTGTTGGTTACTGTCTGAATCTAATTCCCCTTTTCCCCCTGCTGTTAAAGCAGAGAGCAATAATGGAGTTGCATCAACAGTATGAAGGCTTATTGGTTAAGGGTAGTAACCGCCACACCAGCAAGTTACCTCCATGTACTCATTTCTTCATTTCCATCCTCTAGCCTTTAGAGATCCAGAGTTTATCCCATGCCCCTTTGAAATCTTTCACCATTTTTGTCTTCACCACCCCTCCAGAAGGACATTCCAGACATCCATCACCCTCTCCGTGAAGAAATATTTCCTGTCATTGGTTCTGAGTCGTCCTCCCTGGAGTTTCATTTTGTGACCCCTACTTCTACTGATTTTTTTCCCAACAGAAAAGGTTTGTCAATTGTGCATCATCAAAACCTTTCAGGTATCTGAAGGTCTGTATCATATCTCCCCTGCACCTCCTCTCCTCCAGGGTATACATATTTAGGTCCTTCAACCTCTCCTCATAATTCATTTGATGGAGGGCCCCCCCCCCCACCATTTTTGTCGCCCTTCTCTGGACCGCATCCATCCTGTCATCCCCTTCCTTCTTACCCAAAACGTGAAACTGGTGGGGGGAAGGCATCAGGAATCCATCTTGATCACTCCTCCCTCTCTTCCAAAAGTGAAGCCAGCAGGGTTTGGGGGACGGGGGGGGGGGGGGGGGGGGGATACTGACAGTACCCACCACAATCCACCCATATGCTTGCCTGCCATATAAAAAGTATCCAAAGGCACCCCCCCTCCCTTCATAACCCCCAAGTGCCCCTTTTTTGCCAATCCCTCCACCTACCCCAAAATAAGGTCTGCAGCCAAACCAGAAGGACAAAGGCATATAGCCCTCCTCCTGTCTTGGCATCCAACATTGTTCTGACAGCAACACTTTAACTAGTGACTACCTTTACTTTGGCAGTTGTAGACTCTGCTTCCTTGATGCTGGATTCTGTTTTCATTTCAAAAAACCTGATGGAGCCTGTACCCATAGGTGTCACTGTAGTGGATTGTGTGCCCTTGCATGGATCTGCCACTATAGATAGCACTAGCATTCTGTAGTTAATTCAAAGAGAACATTTTTGGCTTGAATATTCTGGGAATTCTTTGTATGTTCGAATGTTCACAACCAGAAGGCATTGGTTGGGCTCTTCATCATTTAATATGTTACTTTGGTGGCTGAATCTCGATCGTGGAGGGTCACTGGGGAGCCCAGAAGTCACCAATTGAGAGGGGAGGTGCAGTGAAATAAGGGCAAAACTATTCTGGCTCACCTTGAACCAGGAGGTGGTATTTGGGATGTTCTGCAACCTACATTTGCCATCACAAAGGCAGGGAAATCTAAATTAATCAGATATGCTCTGAAAATCCTTACAGACACTGACAACTAATTAAAAATGATGTGAATTTGCAGACACTCATTTTTACTTTGGGACAGGAAGATGACTCTTTACAAGACCATCTCAAAGGAAGGGGTCCACATTCAGTGGCTGAGAGGAAAAATAATGCTCTGGGACCTGCTAATTCCATCCGTCTTGCAACAAATCCACCTGTCCCCATGTGTTAATAATTCATGTTAGGGACAAAGCTGGGATAGAACTCCAAGTACAAAACAATAAACAGAGCCTTGATCTTTCTGAGATCTGGCTACCTCTGGGGTGGGCAAACTTTTTTTGTTTTGTTTTTTTTAAACTGTGGCCACATTTATGGCTCCCATTTGTAAAAGGGGCTGGGGGGGGGGGGGTTCCCCCTTGCAGCTTCTCTCTTCCTCTTCTCCATCCCCCCTCCCAAGGCCAGATTTAAGATGACAGCACCCATAGGCAGAGGACTGAAAACAAAACCCTCCTTCTCCTCTCCCTGGAAAACAGAGAGAGGCAGAGGAAGTCCCAGTTTTTGGGCCTCTTCAGAATTTGATGCCCAAGGCATGTGTCTAAGTTACCCATGCCTAAATCTGGCCCTGCCCCTCCCCATATCTCACAGCCTCATCTTCCCCAAGTCTCATGCTCAGGCCCCCTGCTAACTAGGCCAGTAATGATTATGTGCGTGTTGCCACTACAGGGTTAACCATCTGTGGCTCCTGTTGCTTCTTTTCACAACCAGCATGGATCCAGCGCTGCACTTCCCGAAAGCTGAATTTAGGTGAGATCTGTAAAGCTCTGAGCCCCATCTCTCTTTCTGTACTCTGTAATTGGAAGTCAGTGATCTTATAAGGAAATGTCCAGAGCTGGCAGAAATGCAAAAAGTAAACAGAAACAACTGCAGTCTTAGTGTGGCCTGCACAAAGTAGTAGGGGCAGGATGCCCGAGATCTCACGGCACACCAGTGACTTTCAGACACACAACTTGGATGCTGCATGGAGAACGTGCAGGCGGCTGGAGGACAGCAGTGAGTTGGATCCTATAGCAAATATGTGGGAGGTAGGTGGACTGGAAGGATGGGGAGATAAGCTGATTCTGGCTGGGAGCCATAATTTGCACACATCTGTCTTATGTGAACATATAAATTATTTGGGAGGACCATATTCAAAGGTGGAATACTTACGTGGGTATTAATTAATTAATTAAAATATTATCTGCAATATCCAACTTTCCTGCTCTCCACCCTACTGAACATGGCCCTCTGGATTAACACCATTCTTCATAGGGTATTAAGATGAATGAAGCCACTGGACAGGAGTAGCAAAGAAGTCAATAAAGAGAGAGGTAAGCCAAGTTCCCAGGTGGCCTGGACACATAAGAACATAAGAAATTGCCATGCTGGGTCAGGTCAAGGGTCCATCAAACCCAGCATCCTGTTTCCAACAGAGGCCAAACCAGGCCACAAGAACCTGGCAATTAACCAAACACTAAGAAGATCCCATGCTACTGATACAATTAATAGCAGTGGCTATTCCCTAAGTAAATTTGATTAATAGCCGTTAATGGACTTCTCCTCCAAGAACTTATCCAAACTTTTTTTGAACCCAGCTACACTAACTGCACTAACCACATCCTCTGGCAACAAATTCCAGAGCTTTATTGTGCGTTGAGTGAAAAATTTCTCCGATTAGTCTTAAATGTGCTACTTGCTAACTTCATGGAGTGCCCCCTTGTCCTTCTATTATTCGAAAGTGTAAATAACCGAGTCACATCTACTCATTCAAGACCTCTCATGATCTTAAAGACCTCTATCATATCCCCCCTCAGCCGTCTCTTCTCCAAGCTGAACAGCCCTAACCTCTTCAGCCTTTCCTCATAAGGGGGCTGTTCCATCCCCTTTATCATTTTGGTTGCCTTTCTCTGTACCTTCTCCAAGTTTATTTCAGCTGACTGTACCAGCTGGCCAGATGGGGTTTACCTTTCCAACATCCTTAATATTTTCAACTACATTTTGCAGTCTATTAAAGTAGTATCTTAGTAGGGAATGTTCTAATAAGAAATGCAGCATGTGGTGGGGCAGCATAAAGGTCAAGTGGAAGCCAGTGACAGTTTCCTATAGTGGTCAGAGAGACCTGAGCAAATACCAGTGTAGGTAATGGAGTAGGGGCACATCCATGCTAGTTGAAATGCTGGGTAGTGGAACTACTAGACAGAATGAGAACACCTTCAAACCAGTTTAGGCTCTGAATCGTGGAACCCACTGGATGCATCTTTCAGCAGCAACTGAAAGTCTAACCTGGGCAGGTATGGGCATCCATCCAATTTATGGCTGTGGGACTAACTTTGGTGCCCATTCCTGGGAGGCAGAGTCCATAGAGGTCCCAGGAGGAAGTGGGGAATACAAAACATAAGGCATTCTTCTTTCTTGTTGTTGAAGAGGGCTTGTCTAGTAACCCCAGTCTATACAGTGCAGGATATAGGAGGGCTGGGGCTAGACCAGGATTCAGACCTCACTGAAGAGGAACAAAATAAATTATGGCACATGTACTTGGATCTCGCAAAAATAATTGTACGCTATGCAGAAATGTAGAAATTTTTTTATATCAAATGTTTACTATAAATAAAGGTATAGTTCTGTTTTTCTCCAACCAGCAATCTGAATCATATAGGCCTCCTGTCAAGCCGGCCATAGGTTATATTCTACTGTTTGTTTTATTTGTATCTGTATTTTAATTATTTGTTGCTATGAAGCATAATTATGCATGCTTCTTTGGAAATTGCCTAGAGCCTCGTGCACCAGGTGATTCATAAATTTTAATAAAGTTAAAAGTTAAAGTTATTGGTAGGTGGTGGAGGTTTGATTGTACCTAATGGGGGATGGAGAACTCTGGCTGCCAATGTTAAGGTCAAATGAATTTTTTCTCTTGCTGGTGTAAACAGTAACCTCAAAGCAAAGTCCAAATTTGTGTCAAGTAAAACAAATCTCATAGAAGGTGTTTTGGTTTTCATAAGACAAACTCATTAAACTAACAAGGCTAAAACTACCTTTATTTATTTATTTTGTTAAGATTTATAAAGCCACCTTTCAAAAATAATCGCTAAAAGCGATGCACAACAAACTATTTTTTCAAATTAAGGGGGGTTATTTACTAAGCATTTTTCCATAGACACAGAATGGGAAAAAACCATTAGTAAAAGGGCTCCAAAGTTAGCATCCTGTCAAATATATGACATATTCTGAAAAAGCTGTCTTCAGGATCCATACTTAAAAGTCTGATTTTAGAAGACAGTCACCTTTGGAATGCTAATCTATTACAAAGGCTAATCATCTTGCAAACACGCAGATTCTCAAATAGAAAAGTTTTAGGGCGACTAGCTGGACAATGTAATTCTTTAGTGTGTAATGTAATTTGATTTCCTTTGGTTCTTCTGGAGGGGCAGGAGATCTGAAGACACCACACATTATATATACAAAGGGATTATTAAGAAGCTCGTCACAAATTAAAAGAAAAGGAAATCTAAATTTATAGATTTGTCAAACATATTTTAATGCAAATACAGTTATGCTCCAGAATTCCTTTCATTTGCAAGAAATATAATACAGGTCATAAAACCAAATAACTCAAATTCCCTACAGGTTAAATATAATTATACTGGGTAACCTACAATATATAATTGGGCCGATGCTCAACCAAGCGCACTGGTTAACCTGAGGTTGAAAGCGCGTCCACAACCAATAAGGGGATTAGCGCATCCAAAACATGCATCTAACCCACCGCAAAGCTAATAGCGCTCATCACATGTAAATTCATGTTGATAAGGCTATTGGCTATTACCTCCCAATGCAGAAAAACAAAAGTGCGGCAAAGCATATTTTTACCTTCAGAAATTAATCCCTTCCCTGGAGCAGGCGTTAAAATTTGAGGAGCCCCTAAAGTTGACAGAAAAGCAGATAATACTGCTTTTCTGTAGTTCCTCTAATTTAATATCGTGGCAATATTAAATTGGAGGAATTGAAAAAAAGGAGGCAGGTTAAAAAAAAAAAAGTGCTGGCAGTCAGGTTACGAAAAGGGACACTCAATTAACGAGCATCCATTTTTCTAACTTGTGGCTGTGCACAAGTTAGGAAAATGGACACTCGTAAAATTGAGCGTCCATTTTCCTAATCTGCTGACAGCCAACTCTCATGGGCGCCCGCTGCAGAGGAAGCGCTAGAGATTCACAAATTCCCCTAATGCCTCCTTTTAACCGCTACAGCCCATTTAAATATTGCATCAAGCACCCCAGAGAGGTCGATCAACGCACATTAGGAGAGCAGGCACTCAATCATGAGCACCCATTTTCCGTGCACCGATATTGCATTGGCCCGAATGCAATTAAAACTTTCTTGTTCCATGCTGTACGTATATTCCCAATGAATGAATACAAAGTTTCTAGTTTACACTTGATTTAATTGATTATGCAATGAAATCAATTCTTATTTTCAAAGTCAGATTTTTCTAACAAAAACAAATTAGTGCAGTGAGGGACCTTTTGGTAATTTCAGTGTGCCACTCGCAGAGATGTCTTTAACATGATCTTCAAAATAATTATGCTCTATTCTTCTACAAAAATCTATCAGGTTTCTGTATTTTTTCACTTTTTCACGAAGTTCATCATTTGTCAGTTGAGTGGTAAGGATGGTGAATAAATGTCCAAATACCAGTGCATCCAGCTCGGTTGGCCTACGGGAATGAAAAGAGAAGCAAATCACTAGAAAATATTTAGAAAAAAAATAAATTCATGTGCTTTGAAGAACTGTTTCTCCAGAATTATTACAAGGCCATCCAATTGTGTCATTTTAGGTAGACTACACAGTTTTACAAATGTGTTCAGAATTTATTACTTTAATTTATGTTTACCCCTTGATGCTGAAAACAGAATTTATGGGAAATATAATTCTCTTCTATTGAACTGCATGTATAGTTATTTTCGTAGAGTTATTTTGAACTGCATGTAGAGTTATTTTGCCAATTGATCTTCCCTCCAAGAATGCGGAGGAAAGGGAAATTTTACCAAGAGATTTTTCCCTGACCTCCCCTGCAGTTTCTACGCATAACAAAACCCACCATTTAAACAAAATGGTGCACTTCAAACACTAACACATATCCCTTCTGGGCTTTTCATGTGCCTGAAGTTCCTTGACCATTAAAAAAGAAGCTATGTGGTGGTAGCATTTGGATCCATTTCTTTTGTGTTTATGTCTAAACAAATGGAAATAAACATCAGAGCAAAATCAAAGCAGCAAGGAGTTTCTTCACAAATCTCATACCCATGCTTTTAGCAGTATTTGCCAGCCTTTTATAGTCTGACCTTTGTGACCCATGCTAAAGTAGTTAAAATACAGAAAATATAAATCAGAATATTTCACAAATGTAGCATTAAAACTTCATATTTAAAATATTAAGATTTTCTAAACTGTCACATTAGACTCAATATATACTTCTGAGTTTTGTTTGGTATAAAGATTTTCACCAATTGTTTTTTTTTGGAAAAATATTTGCTGAACATGACTTTGTTGTGAAGGAATAATGTTTTGGCCTATTTATTGCAAGTATTAGAGGGAAACATTTTAAAGTATAATGAGAACCTGTTAAATAAAAAAAATTTGAGTATAGTGAGAACCTGTTAAATATGCACACTATTCATGATAAGAAAAAGTTATATTGTTTGGCCCAGTGGTTAAGGCTGTGGTGCACTGCACTGTGGTGCAGAGAATCTGACTTCAAATATCTTACTCATCAAGGGAGTCAGCCTGGACAAACCATCGGGCCGCTATTTTTACCCCTTATAAAGTAAGGGGTAATAGCGCATCAAAAATGCACGGCTAAACCCCCGAAACTAATAGCGCCCGCAACATGCAAATGCATGTCGATGGACCTATTAGTCATTCCCGCGTGATACAGAAAGCAAAATGTGCAGCGAAGCTGCACATTTTATTTTCTGTGTTTAGTGTATAGAAAAGCAGAAAAAACTGTATACCCTCCGACTTAATATCATAGCGATATTAAGTCAGAGGCCCCAAAAATAAAAAAAAATTAAAAATCTGCCATGGCCCGTGGGTTGGAAGACGGACGCTCAATTTTGCTGGCATCCGTTTTCCGAACCTGTGGCTGTCAGCGGATCGAGCAAAGCCGGTAAAATTGAGCGTCGGCTGTCAAACCCGCTGACAGCCGCCTCATCTGTCAAAAAGGAGGCGCTAGGGACGCGCTAGTGTTCCTAGCGCCTCCTTTTACCGTGGGCTCTCATTTGCATGCGGGCTGATACTGAATCGCGCGCCCAGGTCACTGGCCTGTGCGTGCGTCAGGAGAGCGGGCGCTCGCTGGCTCTCCCGCGCTTCTTTCTGTATCGGCCCTCATGGAAGTGGTGAAACCCAGCTGAGGAAAGGAGGAAAGATAGCTTCTCCTTCGCCCACTCAGTGCATGAGAATCGACTGCAACAAGGGAAAAAATTCAACCTATCGTGCCATAGGAAGGACACCGATCGGTGGAAGAGGGACCCGACGCAGAGAACGCTGAAAAACAATGGAAAGACTTTGAAAAAAACAAATGAAAGAACAGAGCTCCACTACCGTGAGGCAAACACTTCGCGGAAAAAAGAGACTGAAGAGGGACTCCACGTGGACGTGCAGATAGTGGCATGCTGGGCATGCTCAGTGTGCCAGTCAAAGTTTCTAGAACAGTGGTTCTCAACCCTGTCCTGGGGACCCTCCCAGCCAGTCGGGTTTTCAGGATATCCACAATGAATATGCATGAGAGAAAATTTGCATACACTGCTTCCATAACATGCAAATTTTTTCTCATGCATATTCATTGTGGATATCCTGAAAACCCAACTGGATGGGGGGGTCCCCAGGACAGGGTTGAGAACCACTGTTCTAGAAACTTGTCTGTCAAAGTTGTTTGTCAAAGTTTCAAGAAACTTTGACAAACGTTTTCCTTGCCAGGCTCCATCTGATGATGTCACTCACATGTGAGGACTAACATCCTGCTTGTCTTAGGAGAAATCCTGAATCACTAAGGAATGCCTGAGGGAAGGGAATATCATGGACCTCTGAGGGGAGAAAAATGAGAAAAACAGTAGGCTGGAAACTGTGCAAAGATGGAATACCTGGCTGTAACCTAACATCTGCACTCTGCAGGTTCAGGTTTTAACTTTCTTTTCCTTCTTTATCGCCTTTACTTGTCTTTAAATAAAGTGAAAAAGAAGGGTTGATGGTAGACATTCCCCTCCAAGTCTGCAGCCACCATGATGCATTTCATGGATCAATTTGTTCAAGAGTCCTTGGATTAAGAACAGACTGGGTTGTTTTTGGAGTCTTCGGTGGTGCAGGTCTTCCTTGAAAGGTTGGCCTAGAAGAGAATCTGAGCCTGTTGGCCTACACACCACCCTCAATGCCAGAAGGCACATTTCATTTGGCATGTCGGCAGCACCAATTCCTGCCCTGTCTGGAGGACGGCCACCTTTTGGGAAATGGAAGAGAGAAGAATGTCTTCCTATGATACCAACACGGTAGGAGGGGACATTGGAATTTGCCAGCTTAATGATGTCTGTGGTGCTTCCAAAAACTAAGATGACTAATGTATCTCCCAGAATGACAACAGTTTTGCCTGGGACTTTATTTCATCTAGAAACGTTACTTCCCTAGCATGTCCTGATGTGATATTTACCCAGTCAGTACTGAGGTAACTGAAATCTCCTTTTATAACTGTGCTGTCAAATTTGTTAGCTCCCCTAATTTCTGTCTGCATTTTGTTTGATTGTTCTTTTTGTCCAAGTGGACAAACGTATACGCCCACTGCTATACTCTTCCCCATCATCCATAGAATTTCCATCCATAAAAATTCTACTGTTCATTTAGTCTCTTGCAGGCTCTTTATCCTGACTCTAAGCCATCCTTAACATAAAGTACCACCTCCCCCACCAAGTTGATCCACCCTACTATTGCGATATAATTTGTACCCTGGTATAGCACATTGGTTATCCTCCTTCCACCAGATCTCTGAGATGCCAATTATTTCTTCATTCAGTGCTATACATTTTAACACTCCCATCTTACTTTTTATAATTCTGGCATTAGTATACAGTCATTTCAAGTATGTTTTTTTATATGTACAACTTTCCTAACAGTTGATAGGGATAATGTGGAATCTTTTAACCCAATCTGTTCTTTACTTATAGGCACATGGGCTACTTTTTCTTTTTATTATTAGAATCTCACTATCGGGATGCACTAACCTCCCTGTTTCCTTAGTATTCTTCGAAGAGACCTCCATCTGAACCATGTGCTGCAGAGCAACTGCTAGTGTTCCCTCTTGTTCTAGGTTACAAGCTGCTCTATCTCCAGCAGCTTGGTTCCATCCTGGTTAAAGTGGAGCCCATTCTTTCAGAACAGGCTCCCCTTTCTCCAAAATATTGCCCAGTTCCCAACAAAACTAAAGCTCTCTTCCATGCATCATCGGCTCATCCACACATTGAGGCTCCAGAGCTCTGCCTGCCTCTGGGAACAGAAAGCATTTCAGAGAATGCTACACTGGAGGTTCTGGATTTCAACTTTCTACCTAAGAACCTATCAGGCTGATGCAATAAGACACGCACAAAAAATGGGCGCTCATATTGAGTGCACATCCACATCCCATGTGCGCCCAAAGCAATATTCTGAGAAAGAAAACGAATCTGCATACAAAAAAGGTGCACTAGGGAGAAATATGCATTTCTGGCGCTCAGAAGTTTATTACCATCAAGCATATGGATGTCTAAATTGTGTTCCTAACAAAAGTGCATCATTTATGTGAAGTTACAGAAATCAAAAGGAAAGGAAAGGAAGTTACAGAAATCAAAAGGAAAGGAATCACCCACAATTTTTAAGATGCCCTTTAGCTAATCATCATGCTCTGTGCCACTAATCCCCATTATACATTTTTTTATTTTTTGTTCTAACCCCAAATATCTAAATCTTACACTAATCTCTCTAAACAAACCTACCCTACAAAGGGCACATTTATTGGAACATAGTTGACAACATTTTTTAATGTTGCTTATGAGCCCTTGACTACAAGTAAACTTAACTCTACCTCCAGAGCTAGAGTTGATTTTCCGGCATAAATAAATGTGCACTGGGTGCCCAGCATTTGGACTCGCTTTCCTGCATTGGGTGGTAATAGCTAATGTCTTCATTTATGGAATTTAAATGTGATGGGTGCTATCTGGTACACAATTGTTAGGACGTGTGTTTTAGATGCTCTAATTTTGCTGCATTGGACACTATTTTTGCACGCATGTAACGTGCACTCAACCGCAAATAAACCCATATGCTAGGCTGAATGCACCTTATTGCATTGGCATGTAAATTTGGATTCCAGAACCTTTCTCCTACACCTTCCTATGTCAATGATGCCCACATGTACCACAAAAGAGAGCTCCTCCCAGTACTGTCTAAAATCCTATCTAGGTGACATGCAAGATATGCCACCTTTGCACCAGACAGGCAAAGTTACCAAATAATCTTCACTTCCACCAGCCATTCAGCTATC
Organism: Rhinatrema bivittatum; assembly: GCF_901001135.1. Classification (NCBI taxonomy): domain Eukaryota; kingdom Metazoa; phylum Chordata; class Amphibia; order Gymnophiona; family Rhinatrematidae; genus Rhinatrema; species Rhinatrema bivittatum. The sequence goes on along the minus strand of NC_042620.1, from coordinate 118,783,699 downwards.
TACATTCCTAATAATCAAATCATCAACTATGATGATCGACCTAAACTATCCCCTCCTGGGCACAAGCACTTGGAGACCCATTCTCAGTGTGAGAGGATAATGCATCACCTGGAGAGCAGGTCTTAGCTACAGGATCACTTCCTGCTACACCAAGGTTATGCTCTCCATTCAGGTGAACTTGCTTTTCCAAGGCAGCACAGGGAGTGTCAGACTGGAGTTGGGACTTGGCTACCAATCAGAAAGTTCAGGAAAGAGAATGGACCACATCTTTTTATTGAGTTTAACATCTAAATTATTTTCTTGTATACCAAATAAGAAAAAAATGTAAAGCATTTGGGGGCAATTTCCAAATGCATTTCTGCACCCGAAACACTGTTTTATGCACATAAATGTGGTATAAGAGAGTTGCTTACCCCTGGGAGTTGGTTTCTCCATGTATTAGCTATTTCATAGACTGAGGGACTCTGCCTAGGAAGCAGGGTGATGACTACAGCTGCACATGCTCAGTAGGCATGTTCAAGAGTTCTAGAATCTTTAAGATCAAAGTTCCATGTTGGGCTCCATCCAACGATGTCACCCATGTGTGAAGATTAACATCCTGCTATCCTAGGAGAACACCTGTTACAGGTAAGCAACTCTGCTTTCTCCTAGGACAAGCAGATGGTAGTCCTCACACATGGGTGAATCCCTAGCTATAGGCTGTCCGAGCAGGACAAAGTGGGAAAGAGAGGTGAAAGTACCACCTCTCTCCCTTTTGTCTGTGAGGCAGCTGACCCACCAGGGGGTCCAGGCTGAAGAAGAGTTGGGTTCAAAAAGAAAAACCATAGAAAAGACTGAGACACTAACCCTCATGTGCAGCAGGGGTGCCTAAGGCAGAGAAGTGATATGAGTGCAAGTAGAAGCAAACTCTGCATCATGGAAAACAGTACAAGTAGTAAATAATCCCTGCCAACAATAGTAGGTCTAGAATCTCCTGGATACAGGAGGAACCCAGAGGTGTAGACAAGAGAAAAACTCTTAGAAGAAAACCGTACGTTTCCATCAGTGCTAAAAGACAACCGAAAAACAAAATGGGGCCAGAGAGACCCAGAGAGAAACTGCGGTCTGCTGACATCCGAAGGACCGAATGTCTCTGCAGAAGAGTGCCCATGTTTGGCTGGTAAGCATAATGGGCAGAAGAACAAGCAGTGAATCATGGCAGGGCCTGGGACAGACACTGCGTGCTAAAGCATCAGCCTTAGCTGACTGTGCAGAACAACATCAAGGGTTACAAGAGATGAAGGGCAATCCCTGAAACAGATCTGTAGCCCAAAACCTCCTGAGCAAGGAGATAGGCCTGAAGCTCACCCAAGAGCACCTATCAAGAACAGGTTAATCTATTCCGGCACAGGATAGCACAGGGGAGCAGGAAAGTCTTGAGAGATGAGAAAAGCTAAAGGCAGTATTGGCCAGAGCATGGCAAAAATATATGGAAAAACGTGTATCCTGCCCTGCAGATATACTGAAGATATACCACGAGTGACTTAGCTTGTCCTCCCCTCCCCCTAACAATCCAACTGGAAATCGGAAGGAGTAAAGAACACAAGGAGACAGACCGGCAGACTGCCGGGGCATGCATAAGTCACTAGGTTGTCTATCAACCCCAAGCAAACAACTCACTGCCAAATCCAGCAGGGAGTTACCCATGAGATAGTTTCTGCTGTTCCAAGCAGGCTGAGGGCTCTAAGAGCAAATGCCCCAGGGGAGAAATCCCGAAAACTCCACTAGGAGACAGGAAGCTAGGGAGTTGCATGCGCAAACCCTGATAGAACAGGGTTTCATTACTGGCCAGAAACAGGCCCAGGCCCAGACCGATCTCAGAACAGACTGCCAAGCACCAGCTGAGTTGCACTACCCAAGCCATGAGTGCATACACTCTCCCCTGCAAGGAAGCATGTAGTCCAGCAATGGACAATCGTTATATGACACAGGACTTCCCAGTCCACAGGCAGGGTGATCTCAAAAAAGGGAAAAATAGCTTGCATGCTACAGCGAGCAAGAGCAGCACCTATTTTGTAGGCTCACTTAGCCCCCAACTTCCTCAGTCATGGACCTGGCGTAAGGGTGAAAGGCATGCTCGCCCATTTGATGGACTAGAACTCTCCTCACAGAGGAGGATCCCGCAGGCAAGAATGACTGGTGAAAATGGTCCCTAAGAAAAGATGCCTAAAGAGGCCAGCAGGTATCAAAGTGACTCCTGAACAGGGCAGCAACACTGGATGGGCTCCCTCATGAAAAGACCTGCTGCGTTTTAGAGCAACTGAGGGAGAGTGCTACCACTCGAATGGTTCTCAGGGTGGCGAGAAACTGAGAGTGAATGCCAGCCAGAGCAGAGCCATCCTTTCTCTGGGAACGGAGGAACGAGGGACACCCCTCAAAGGGATACACAGTTGGGCATCCAGAGGGGAACCCATAAGAGTTGCCCTGGAACCCAGTCCAATCTCCCCTTCCAGAGGGGAGAGGGAATCAATGGGATCGAGGCCTCCAGATTCCGAAAAACCTTTCAACTCCTCAGAGGACAGCTAAGGCGCAATCACCGATTTCTGAGGTGCCTAAGTGACTAACGCATTACAGGCAGCCAGCCTCGGTTGTGGGAGGTCATCACTGTAATCCACAGAGGGGCCCCAGAAAAAAAACCTGTCCAACAACTGCCGCTGCCGATCCCAGGCTCTGGCCTCCATGGAGACTTACCGATTCAAGAATCAAGGCCCTGGTTCAGAGAAAACCCTGCCAGGGCTGGAGCCTCAGGTGCTTCCCCACAAAAAAGGAGTTTTGGACACAGGAGAAGTCGAAAGACACATTCCTTTGCTGAAGGAGGAGAGGACTCCCGAACCATTCTCCTGATGTCTACTCCCCTCAGGGTCCGACCAGGAACACAGTCCTAGGTCAGTCCTGTGGCTGTGGAAACAACCTGTTGCATCCGCCTGGAGGGAAAAACACACACACAGAGACACCCAGATGGCAGAGGGCAACCGGAGGAACGAGCCCTCTGCTGTAAATCACATTGAGCAGTACTCATGCAGTGGTATCCCATCCTATGAATGGCGGCACACCTATGGTCCCATGCGCCGTGCCTGAGGGCAGAATCCCATGCCACAGCTAGGACAGTGCACCATGTGCCAGAATTGGTGGCTACATGCTGCCCCATGACAAAGCACAGAGTGTGTGATGATGCCTCCCCTGCCAGTGCTCCTCAGCCCTGTGCGATGCAGAACTGACCAGGAGGCTGAGACCATGATGGGACAATGACAGACCCTGGTATGGCTGAGGACTGCACAGACAGGGAGAATGCTATCTGCCATTGCTTGAGGCACTTGAAGCAGATGCCTAGCCTTTCCCAACCACGCATGTTGCGCATCCATGTCACAGAAACTCCAGCAGAGTGAAAAAGAACAGTGTAATGATGGTGTCCCCAGAACCAGTGGTGCTCTGGGTAAGGCATGGTGGAGGGTGGCGGTCTATGGTGTGACCCCCTCCAGTACCTGATAACGCTGTGAGAGGTGGACCCTCGAACTGTATTGGGTATGGCTTACATTCGATTCCCTCAGGGAACGACAGCAGTGAAGTGCCTGGTGACAGAAGGTTCCCATGGGGTTCTGCTGTCATGTCCTGCAGCCTCTGACTGCAGCCACTGGTGCCTAGAGCAGTGACAGTGCCCATAGGACCCATTGCGCTTTCATGCTCACCAACACAAAGCCACAACAAGGGCACACAGCGACTTTGCACTCAGGGCTTTGATGGCGCTTGACAAACCCACAATAGGTTTGACAGCATTTAGTGCCACCCCAGCGCCACAGGTGCCCATGGACACCGACCACCCGGTGGCCCCGATGGAGACTCTGGTGCCCGAAGGTATCGATGGTACCAAGGAGGCAATGGGTATCTGCCTCGATGCCAGTGCAGGCCATGGGTGCTTGACCTCGATGCCAGTGCAGGACATGGCCTCAATGCCATCACGATGCAGTGCTGCCCCAATACCATTGAGGCCCTCAAGACTATCAAGGTGTGGGACCACAGATGCCTCTCGTTCCCTCCTCGACCATGTCGAGCACTACCGATCAAGCGCTGGGTTTGCTATTAAGCACCTTGGTGTCCTTGAGGTCATCGACTGCTGGGGCACATATGAAAAAAAATGAAGAAACTATATAGTTCATATTTAAAACACATATACTATACACTGGCTATGTGCTATTTTTATGATCTAAGGGCTCTGTGGGTTTATGTTTCAGACTTCAAAATCCAGCTTCTTCTACTGATGCTCTGTATAACCATAGGCAAGTCACTTCACCCTCCATTGCCTCAGGTACAAACTTACATTGCAAGCCCTCTGGAACACAGAGATACCTGACTAACTCACTTTGAGCCATCAATGAAAAAGGCATGAATGAAATCTAAATAAATAAATATATTTACTATTAGAGGGTAATTTTCAAAGGGGCTTCTGAGGGAATATAGGGGCAGATTTTAAAAGCCCTACGCATGCCGAGACTATTTTGCATAGGCCCAGCGACGCGCGCAAAGCCCCGGGACGCGCGTATGTCCCAGGGCTTGAAAAAAGGCGCAGGGTGTGGGCAGGGCAGGACCGAGGCCTCCTGCACAGCAGCAAAGTTGGGGGATTGTTTGGTGGCAGCCAGCCAGCAGGCGTAACTTATAAAATAAAGGTGGGGGGGGGGATTTAGGTAGGGCTGGGGGGCGGGTTAGATAGGGGAAGGAAGGGGAAAGTGGGGGGGGGGGGTCAGAGGGAACGGGGAAAGCCATCGGGGCTCCCCTAGGGCTCGGCGCGCACAAGGTGCACTAGTGTGCACCCCCTTGCATGCTCCGACCCCGGATTTTATAACATGCGCACGACTGCGCACGCATGTTATAAAATCGGGCGTACATTTGTGCGCGCCGGGTAGCGCGCACAAATGTACCCCACACGTGTAGATATTAAAATATGGCCCATAGTGCTTTACTCACAATGACACTTTAGAAGACTGCATGACTGATACTTGTGTAAAATTACACGTATATACATTGTATGCATGTACTATCACGCTTATAGTGGACAGGCTTTCTGGGGGTAGACTCTAAGCAGGATTGGGACTTATGAACATACTTTTTTATTTTAAAAATTATGCATATAGATTCTCTTAGCAAAACTATGGATACCAAGTAGCAGGTGAAACTATGTGTACAAAGTTTTGACAAGAAATTTTTGAAGCAGACTTGTGTGCCTGAATTTGCTTTGAAAATTGGTGTAACTTATGTGCATATTTTCCAGCTTTTATGCGTGATGTTTCAAAATTAACCACAAAATAACTTGTCAAAAGACATCAACATGATACTATTAATTTTGTTTGCTGTAGGTTAATAAAATTTCAGAAAGGTAATGCATTCTATTTAAGGTACGTTAAACACAAAACAAAGAACTTACTGCTTGCCGAAGAAATACGACTGTGCTCCTAGTCTTTGGGAAAGTGCCTGGCAACACTGATCTACATCTTCAAACACCTGATGCAAAGTATTGAGCAAAAGGATATAAAATTAATATTACTACCAGACTCTATTCATCAGTACTTCATGAAAGTGTTATGAAGCTGTCAAATAAATGGAAGATAAAGTTATTACAGAACACTCAATGTTACAAACATCTTTTGTGTTACAGAGAAGTTTATGCACGCTTATCAGTGCTAAGATGAAAAAAACATCAATGACGACAAGATTTTATCCGCAGAGATCTTCTATAGTTTAAACAAATTATTTAGGTAAGCATTTTACTATAGTTATATAAACAATGGATTTCATGGTTTCATATGGATGGATATGAATATTAGTTTTCTTTCAAGCAATGAGAACAGGAGTATGTTATGTGCAAAATATACTTTGATACTATAGAATCCTGTTATCATGTCTAACAATCTGATGATAAAAAAGTCATTCACGAAATTCCTTGCTCTAAGACAATTGGTAATTGAAAAGGGTGGTCAGTTCCTACTACGATATCCCTGTAAATGCGTAATAAAATTGAAAGAACAGAAATATCAGTTCACCGATCCGGAACACCTCAGTGCACTATTGGGGGTAGATAAGTAGGCGGAAAAATAGTTGAGGGAGAATAATGAAACTTACTTTCTGCGATTTATACAATTACAATAAGATTGCTCTATATTGATAACACTTCTCTTATTTTCTTGCAAAAGACTACAGAAAATGAAATATGTGTAATGTCTATAGTTATATTGATTATATAAATTTCTTGTTCTGTAATTGCAATACTGCAAGTAAATACTTGTGTTGTATTTAAAAAATTTAATAAATAAAGAATTAAAAAAAAAAAAGTCATTCACCTGTATTAATACAAAAAGTTTAATTTAGCATGATCTATCAGATCTGACTGACCTGATCAAGGGACTTGCTGGCCCATCCAATTGCTTTCATCTTGCGTCGTATTTCCCATCGTTTCTGATAGGCCAAAATGTAATTAAGAGGCCAAGGGAAAGGAGAACTATACCTAGGTTCAGTTATCTATATATACAGACAGACAGTGAAAGAGAGAGAGAGAGAGAGAGAAAGTTAAAGAAAGATAGAAAAACACATTAGATAACTTTTCACCTCAAAGGAAAAAATATTATGGAACAACTACAGAAGTCTCACAATTTATTACAAAAATAATTCAAGTTCCCACTGTGCAAGTTTTTACTTGCTTTTGTATGTAATGGCTAAATATTTTTCTTTTAAGAAATTTATAGTTAATAGTCTATCAAAATTATAATTTTAAAACATTCTGTTTTAACATATATAAACTTTGCAACCAGTTATCTTAAACAATGATACATAGCTTCCCTAAAGCATATGTGCAAGCAAAATGAAAGTAAGTGAAAATATCACTAATGGTATAAACCTCAATGTTTCATTTATGAGTAGGGACTTACAATTGTGAACAAAAGTGTTTTCTCATTAAATTTTAACCAAGATAAATGCTCCAGAACCACTCACCTCCTCCAATGTAGCTTCATCACACCACTGAATATACAACTGCAAAGAAAAGCACAGTAGCTACAATTCTAAGACAGGAAAAGCAGAACAAAAATATTACTCATGAATGCCACCTCATATTTAACTTCATTATATAATTCTAACAATAACATAGGAGCTTTCAAAAACTACACTAAACTAATGATGATGCTTTGGAACTGTTACACCAAAAACAGTTAGATGCTAAACTCCACACTAACTGATAACTATCCAAAATTAAAGGCAGCAAATGTAGCATAAGTTAATTTAAAACTCTGAAAATGGTAGTTTTAAAGAATTTTTCTAGCTATGTAGTTAGTTGCCTTCATAATTCATCTAAAAGACTAGTTCATTGTAAACTTTTCACAAGTAATACATATATGGATTGCAGAATGACGTTTGCTAACACACACATTTATTAGTAACTAATATAACTGCCTTTCAAAAATTATGGGGGAAAAGGAATTGTGTAGACCATCATTCCGCCAATCTTCTCCTGCCCCTGGGATTCCCTTTATCTCAGCAGCAGAAAATCATTATCTGCACTTTTCACAGTGGGTAATAGTACACCCCTGTAAAAAGGCAATTTGTACATGCAATAACATTTTTGCTGTGTGAAACATGGAAAAAAAACTGCCGTCTTTGCATGTTCTATGAGATTATATTTTGTGTTCAAATAAGATAGTTATGGGGCAATTTTTGGTGGGATACAGAGTAAGAATAGACCCTAAGGGGCAGATTTTCAAACACTATGTGCGAGGGTACTTTTGTTCGCGCCATCGGCGCAAACAAAAGTACACCAGATTTTATAAGATACGCGCATAGCCGCGCGTATCTTATAAAATCCGGGGTCGGCGCACGCAAGGGGGTGCACATTTGTGCAACCTGCGCACGCCGAGCCCAGCACGGCCTGCCTGTTCCCTCCGAGGCCGCTCCAATTTCGGAGCGACCTCGGAGGGAACTTTTCTTCGCCCTCCCCCCAACTTCCCCTCCCTAACCCACCCCCGCCGGCCCTATCTGAACCCCCCCCCTTACCTTTGTTGGCAAAGTTACGCCTGCTTTCAGCAGGCGTAACTTTGCGTGTGTCACTGGCAGCCCCGCTCCGTCCTCCGGTCCCGGGGGCGTGGTCCGGAAGCCTCGACCACGCCCCCGGGCTGGCGCCACGCCCCCAGGCCCACCCCCGAAACGCCGCGGCGTTTCGGGAACGCCCCCGGACACACCCCCTCCCTCCCCGTTTCGAAAGCCCCGGGACTTACGCACGTCCCGGGGCTTTACGCGCGCCGGCGACCTATGCATAATAGGCCCGCCGGTGCGCGCAGGGGTTTTAAAATCCACCCCTAAGGAAATAAAATCAGTCAGTAAATGTCCCTAAAGTCGGCAGAAATATGGTTTTAGAGTGTGACTGCCAGTAACCAAATGATAAATGTAGCAAATTATATAGAGCAAGATAATTTAAGACTAAGTGTCCTAAGCACTTTGTGTTACCGTTCTAAAATTACTATTTAAAAACACCCCATTTTCTTCACTGAAGGTATAGGTAAACAGTTACTTCCAAGGGATCAATTTTCCATACCTACTCTCAACAAATGATAGTCTGCTACTGTACCTCTGCTGTTAACATTATGTTGTTGACTAATTCCATGTAGGCTTTCATCTCAGCTTTCTGGACTTCATCCAGCCCATCACTAAGTGAATGGCCCTAAGGGGACACAAAACATCAGTGCGTTAAAGAGAGGTTGCAAACTCTTCTGTTATCTTCCATAGAGTTCTTGAAATCATCACAGCCTCAGAACAAAATGCTCAGAATGAACAAATATCCTCCAACCCAGGTTGAATCCAGATTCAGATCTGCAAATATCAGATACAGTAAAAAAATAAAATAAAATCATAATCTTAAACCCTACCCATATTTTGGAAATGTCTCAGTGTCTAAGGTTTACTGGATCACAATCATAAATGACATCAAAATGATCTACAGAAATCTTGACAAAAATTAACAGTCTCCCAAGTGTATTTTACTCTCCACTCCTCCAGACTCTATTAATATTTATTTATTTATTTATTTATTTTTAGATTTTTTTTTTATACCGGTGTTCCTGTATGAAATACAGATCACATCGGTTTACATTGAAACTGAACATAAATATTTTTGCCTAGAGGCATTACATAGAACATGGAAAAGGAACTTGGAAAAGGGTAAACTAGATCAAAATTAACATTGTAATGTAAACATATTAGCTAACAAGTCTCATTGAGCAGTATAAACAAAAACAAAAACAAAAACATAAAAGCAAAACAGTAAATGTCACATGAGACCTGCAGCAAGAGAATGGATACAGAGTCGAGTAGAAGTATAGAACCTGGGGAATGCGATGATGAGGAACTCTTGCTGGCTGTAGGGGAAAAAAGTGCTTATGGTCCTGTAAAAGCTTGTTTAAAGAGCCAGGTTTTAAGTTTCTTTTTGAATGTAGAGTGATTTCTAACTGAGCATACCTAAATTATCAACAGGTTTTAAAAACAGAAACAAGAATCATAATCATTTTACTTTGTAAACCTTTATATACATTATCTTTGTGAACATATCAAACCTTTTGAGAGGGTCTATGGGGCTCTAATGCAATTTTACCTGGCTCTTGATTCATAAAAATACATTTATACAAAGTTACTTAGGGGCCAATCTACTAAACTTTGTTAATGCTAATGCAAGCATAACTGTATATTAAATGTGCATTTACGTGCATAAATTAATTGCATTAATGTTGATGCAAAATCTATGTTGATATGATATACAGAGGTATGCTAAACAGCTCATAATATATTAGCACAGCAAAAAGTAACACTTGTTAACACACAAAATGTAATGCAGATGTATTAACATAAAAAAACTATCAGGCCGATACAGAAAGAAATGCGGGAGTGCGGGTGAAAGCGCGATACAGTTAATAAAATTATTCAAATTAGGGCCTGAGTTAAAAGGAGGCGGCTGTCAGTGGGTTTGACAGCCGATGCTCAATTTTGCCTGCGTCGGTTCTCAGACCCGCTGACAGCCACAGGTTCGGAAACCGGACGCCGGCAAAATTGAGCGTCCGGTTTTCAACCCGCGAGCCGATTTTAAATTTTTTTATTTTAAATTATTTTTTACTTTTGGGACCTCCGACTTAATATCGCCATGATATTAAGTTGGAGGGTGTACAGAAAAGCAGTTTTTACTGCTTTTCTGTACACTTTCCCGATGCCGAGAGAAATTAACGCCTACCTTTGGGTAGGCGCTAATTTCTGAAAGTAAAATGTGTGGCTTGGCTGCACATTTTACTTTCTGAATCGCGCGGGAATAACTAATAGGGCCATCAACATGCATTTGCATGTTGTGTGCGCTATTAGTTTCGGGGGGGGGGGGGGGGGAGGGTGTTGGACGTGGGTTTTTGACGCGCTATTACCCCTTACTGAATAAGAAGTAAAGCTAGCGCGTCGAAAACACCGGAGTGCACTGTACTGTATCGGCCTGTATGGGTGGTATAGTTAAATGTTAGTGTTAACATCCGCATTAAAGTGCATACTTTTAAGCATGTGCTTTAATGTCTACAATAATGTTTGCTTCATTTGCATCTCATTAACACCGGCAATTAATACATGGGCTAAACACTGCATTAATGGATATTAATAGCCAATGTTAACTCAATTTAGTACATAGGTCCACAGCTTGTTAGGTTGAAAGAAGACCATCAGTCCATCAAGTTCAGCCTTCTTCTCACCTTGCTCTTTCTACATAGTAGAGATTTATTGAGGGTAATTTATAACAGCCTGTGTAAGGCTGAAGTCTGCGTGTAGAAGGTACATTAGGACTTCTGCCCTCATTTTCAAAGTGGACTTACACACAATTTAATTAGTGTACCCCTATGCTGTGCACACGCACACATGTGACCTACGAATGTCGGTATAGTAAAAGCTTATAAATAAATAAATAAATAAATAAATTTCTACTGCTTGGGAGCAGACATAAATGAGTGTACATGCATACCTTCGGAAATCGAATGATTGCAAGTAAATGGTTTTCTCACTCCTAACTCTGTCCCCAGGAATACCTCTTTTAAGTATGCATAAAAGTACGTGCAAAATCATTTCGGTGAACACTTTAATGCATGCAAACCCTGGGATAATTTTACAAAGCCATTTTAAATGCATAAATGCTTTTGAAAATGACCTCCATTATATATAAATTATTTTAGGTCTGTATTGCTTTTGTATAGCTACTGAGAAAAATAAATGTTCAAATTACAATTCAGTTCATTTTTTAGAAAAACATTTGTTTACTACTAAAGTCAAGGATATTCTGTTTCTCTTCATTATAAAATCAATGCAATGACTTTTACTTTTCATTCTTGCTTCAATTAAACCATAAACATGTACCAGATATGCATACAGTATAAAGTAAATAAATGCTATTTTAATGGATTTACACTAAAGGGAGATAAAATATTTGTCCTTGCAAAAAGTCTCTCCTCCAGTATCTTGGACTGATATTGAACTTTAACAAACATTTTCAGTTTGATTGTAAGTTATGCTGCATTTTGTTTCATTAACATGTATACAGAAGAAGTAGAAAGCAGCTCTTGTTTTAAAAAAAAAAGTTACACATCCCCTGCCACATAAATGCTGGAGATGAGAGTATGGTGGGTTATAATTTTTTTGATAATGTGATTAAATCATCTCAAAATACTATTTTCCTTACCTTGGCTTTTACAAACTGGACTATGGGGCCAAGTTCTGAGACTACTTGATTTCCCACATGAATAAAGGGTACTTTACCTGTGATAATAGAAAAATTAAGTAACCATATACAATATGGAATGGAATAGCTGTTTATGGAATCAAAATAAAAACGCAACATTTGAAGAATTTCAACAAACATGAATTTTTTTTATCTCATAAACCTTTCAGATTGACTGGGTACTTAAAGTAACATGATATAAATACCTGAATTCCTGTAAAAAGATAATAAAACAGTCAAATATGCACCATTTGTTGTCATGTGACTCTCTTTGTGCCATGCTAATTAATGATTATTTTTGGAGCTCTGGTTTTACTGCTCACAATGTGAGTTACTAGTAAACAGAAATTTTGTGCTGTTCACCAGGTCTGCCTACCACATATAGCTATCCATACACCTCCCATAAAAATATTTGTTGAAGGAGATGATTAGTTGTTTTTGTATGGAAGAAACACTATCTAAATACTCACATTGCATAGTGATGTTTTGATAATTTTAATACATAGAGAGGGCAATTTTAATACATAGAGAGGGCAATTTTCAAAGTTATTTTGTGTATAAAATAAAGCTTTACCTGCAGAAAGCAGAGTTGCTTATCTATGACAGGTGTTCTCAGAGGACAGCAGGATATCAGTTCTTATACATGAGCAACATCATCTGATAAAGCCCGGCAGGAAAAATTATATGAAGTATCTAGAACTTTGATTAGGTCTATCTGGGCATGCTCATGCATGCCATTATACCATACATCCATGCAGGGTCCCTTCACTCTCATAATTTAGCAATGAAGAAAAATTGGGGGAGGGGGGGGACAACTCCATACAGAGGTGGGCAGGTTTCATGAGGATTGACAACCTGTTGTCTTCAGAGAACACCTGGATAAGTAACTCTGCTTTCTCCAGTGACAAGCAGGAGAGCAGTCCTTACCACTTGGGGAATCCATAGCTACAGGCTGCCTCCAATGAAAAAAGGGGAAATAATTACAGGTGCCAACTGGAAACAAGTCTTTTTTCTATTATTTCACCAATGTATGAGCTGCAACCTGGAACAGAAAGAAGGGGGGCCCTAGGAAGGAAAAGAGTTGGGTTCCACACCTCAAACAAATTCCAAAGGACAAGTTGGCCATCCTTGTCCAAACAGTAGAGAGATGTGAATGAATGAGTCACAGCATTGCAGATTTCCGCCATGGAGTCTGATCGCAAGTGAGCCATCAACAATGCTATGGCTTGAACAGTGAGCCTTGACAGAACCCACCAGATTTAAGCCTGCTTGGGCATAACAGAAGAAGATACAATCTGCTATTCAATTAGAAATAGGCTGGCTATGGTGATCCTCAGTTATTTGCATCAAAAGAAACAAAGTTGGGTGGACTTTCTAAAGGCTTCAGTCCACTCCAGGTAGAAGGCCAAGGTTCTCTTTCAGTCCAAACTGTGCAGTGCTTGTTCATCTTAGTGGACATGTAGCCTGGGAAAAAATGTTGGAAGGACAATTAACTGGTTAAGATGGAATTCTGACATCACCTTAGGCAGAAACTTAGGATGGGTACATAGAACCATCCTATCATGAAAACACTTAGTATAATGTGGATAAGTCTAGATACTGAAGCATCCTGAAATGACTGTCACAAAAAACACAACCTGCCAGATCAAGTACTTCAAATCAAAGGAGAGCTGTGGCTAAAAGGGAGCTTTCATTAGCTTGGACAAAATCACTTTGAGATCCAAGACACAGGGGGAGGTCTGATAGAATTCAAATGAAGCAAACCCCTCATAATCCATACAACTAAAGGCTGTACAGAGATGGATTTACCTTTAACATGGTGATGATAGGCACCAATTGCACTAAGGTAGACCCCAACAGAGTTGGTCTTGAGACCAGACTCAGATAAATGAGGAAAGTAATTAAGCAGTTTTTGTGTGGAGCAGGAAAAAGGATCTAGGGCTTTTTGCTCACATAGGATGACACATCCTGCCTTGAACCTGAGTGATGAAATCTGGGAAAAACTCCAGACTGATCTGTTCCCAGATGGATATCTCTTGCAGAAGCAGGAATCAAACTTGTCTTGGCCAAAAGGGGGCTATAAGAATCATAGTCCCCAAGTCCTTTTTAAGCTTCGACAAAGTTTTTGCTACTAGGGGTATCAGAGGATACATGTACAGAAGACCCCTGCCCCACTGCAGGGCAAAGGCATCTGAGGCTAGCTTGCCATACACCCTCTGCTGGGAGCAGAATAGTGGGACCTTCCTGTTCCAAAAGCACACAAACAGATCCACCATATGTGTTCCCCAGCAGCAGAAGATCTGGCTCGCTACCCCTTGGTTATGGGACCAGTCGTGTGGGTTGCAAGTGGGTATAGAGCCCATTCACATAAGCTCCCAAACCCAAAGCGCATGCATCTAACACAGTGATTCCCAACCCTGTCCTGGGGACCCCCCAGCCAGTCAGATTTTCAGGATATTCACAATGAAAATGCATGAGATAAAATTTGCATGTTATGGAGGCAGTGTAAATTTTCTTTCATGCATATTCACTGTGGATATCCTGAAAACCTGACTGGCTGGAGGGTCCCTAGGACAGGGTTGGGAACCACTGATCTAACATAAGGACAATTTGGATCGGAGAGATTTGGAAGGGGATTCCTCTGACCAGATTGAAATTGTCCAACCACCAGGACAGGGAGTCACTGAGCAGCTGAGTGATCTGGATGCTGTCCCGCAAATCCTGAGTGTCCTGGTACCCCTGGGACCTTAAGGTCTATTGATCTTCACATGTAAAGAAGTGTTATGGAAGTTACATGCAATGTTGATTGCAGGAGGTCAAACAGCCTCCACATGTTCCTTGCTGATGTCTGCTGACTCATTTGAATCTCCTTTGCTGGGACCATCAACATAACAGCCCTCTATTGAGGAAGGAATGCTTTTGCCTGAATCATGTCTATTAGAGCTCTGATAAACTCCAATTGAGGCATCAGGCATTGGGGTAGTTGACAACAAACCCTAGCAACTCCAGCATCTGGATGGTCATGCACATCAATTCCTCGGCTCCTGCCCAAGATGACTCTTGACCAGCCAATCGTTCAAATATGGATAAACATGCACCCCAGGTGTCTATACGAAATGCACCGCCATCGCAGCCAGGCATTTTGTAAAGACATCTGGGGCAGAAGCTAGATCAAATGACAGTGTGCGATACAGGTGATGGTGGTCTCCTACAAAGAATCGAAGATATTTCCTATGGCTAGGAAAAATCACTATGCGAGTATAAGCATCCTTGAAATTGAGAGAGCATAGCCAGTCCCCTATGAAGAAAGGGAATTAAGGTGTCCAGGGAAAATATCTTGAATTTGTCTTTTTTGATAAAATTGTTCAAGGTTCTTAGAGCTAGGATGGGACAGAGTCATCTGTTTTCTTCCAAATCAGGAAATACTGATGAAATGGGCTTGACTACTCTGGCCTTTGATAGCTCCGTTAGAAGCAGTTTCTGATGCAATAAACAACCCCAACTGGGGTCTGGAGGCCGATTTGGAGGAGAAGCCAATAGGTTTAATCTGTACCCTCTTTTGATGATGCTGAAGACCCACACATCCAATGTTATTCTTGGTCACTGGAGTGGACTGAAGCCTTTAGAAAGTCCACCCAACTTTGTTTCTTTTGATGCAAATAACTGAGGATCACCATAGCTATATTTTCTGCAATCCAGACAAATCCATATCTCAGGTGTTGACTGGGTTGCCGAATGGGGCTTAGGTGCCCTTTGCTGCCTTGGACGGGCATGAGGGGTTTGTTGAGATGGGACTCAGGGGGTGGAGGACGGCACATCCTCAGGTGGGGGAAGTAGAGTCCGGAGTGTCCATGGAAACTGCTGGAGTGTTGCACAGTGATCCTAAATCTGTTCTACCACATCCTTTATTCTCTCTTTTTTACAATTCTGAATACAGATCAGAGGCTCACATCAGGCAAGTCTGCATGTTGCGGCTCATGGACAGGGCAACCCCCGACGGAACCCGCCTACCGGTTCTGCTGCTCCTCTTCACCACGGCTCGGCATGGCACGCTCCGCTCCTTGGCAGGCCTCTCACGGCCTGCCGCATGGCCACCGACGCTGTCCTGCTCCTCAGCAAGGCTTCCCCTTTATTTATTTTGTATTTATTTATTATTTTTATATGCTGACATTCAATCTGAGATATCACATCGGTTTACATTCAGGTACTGTAAGTATTTCTCTATCCCCAGAGGGCTTAAAATCTGAGGCAATGGAGGGTAAAGTGACTTGCCCAAGTTCACAAGGAGCGACAGCGGGACTCGAACCCTGGTCTCCTGGTTCATAGCCCACTGCTCTAACCTCTAGGCTATTTCTCCTCCCTTTAAAGGAGCAGTGGCGCGAAAAACAAGTCCGGCCCCAGAGGATGACGTCACCAAGGAGGAGTATTTAAACCCCACAGCTGCTACTGAAGATTGCCTTTGCAATGGGTCTTTCCTGCGGAGTGTCTAGTTGCTGTGCGTTTGTTCCTGAGTTCCTGCCTTGCTCCAGCTCCCGCCTCATCCCTGCTCCGGTATCCAGTCCTCGGCTTGATCTCCAGATTTGACCTCGGCTTGTCTGCTGCCCGTCTCGACCCCTGGCCTGTTTCACCATTTCTGCCTCTTCACTGCCTGCCCCGGATCTTCTGCCTGGACCCTGGTTCCGCTTCTTCACTGCCCGCCCAGACCCGGACCTCTGACCTTGCCTTCGTCTCATTCTTCACCAGCACCACCTCCTGGAGACGAGTTCCATTGGGGGCAATCCCTCGGTGGTCATCATCACTCGCTCTGGCTCAAGGGTCCACAACCACAACACTGCATGCCCCTATCTCTACAGCAAAGACTCTCAATGCCATTTCAAAAACATCAAAGGTGGAGCGGAATGCATGTTTTCCGCACTCTATCCCTTTGTCCACCGACTGGAGACCATCTTGCTGTTTTTGAGGAAGCTGCTTGGCCACCTCCTGGCATCTGCTTCAGAATGTCCTGCATTTACTGGCCCATAAAGAGCTGGTAAGATGCTATATGGAACATAAGCATAGCACCTCAAAAACCCTTTTACACAGGAATATCCATGGCTCTAGAATCTTTCCTGTGGCACCAAAGAGTGGGTCCTAGAGTGCCTTTGAGAGCAGATTTGACTACCACAGACTGGTATGGAACCTAGCACTTGTGAAATATGAAAGCCTTTTGAACAAGATGCACCTCATCCCCAATTCCTACTGACAGGAGCCATAGAGAAGGATTTTTCTCATATCCTCATCTGTACCTCCTGAAGGATCTCAATCTGGGACTGCCACAACCTTCTTAGGGGGCTTCACAAAGTTGAGGATGTCCATTATCTTGGCTCTGAACTCCTCCGTCGGCAAAGTAAATGCAATGGCTTTCACCATTTTTCATACAAAGGAGAGGTCCTACAGTAGACATTTCCTTTTCTCTGGTTGAGGAGAGGGGTCAGAGGGGAGACCCATAGTCATCTTCTCTTCAGAGGCATCTGCAGAGTCATAGCCATACCCCCATGAATACTGAGATTCCAACTCTGGTCTGCCGGTGAGGGTTCTCTTGGTGCTCTATCCTCAGCCAACAAGTCTCAGATTGATCCAGCTGACTGGGCCTGGATCCCGAGGAACTTCAATGTCACATGGAAGCTTCCTGTTCCAAGGAGTCGGAGATCAGCAGTGGGCTGGCAGTCGCCAACCCCATTGTCCTTTGGGCATCAGTGCCGGTGTCAGCACCAATGCATCGCCAGTGAGCACACAGAGAGAAAGAATCAAGCAATGGCTCAAGAACAGACAGTGCCTGCCTCGGTGTCCTCAATTCCCCAACATTGAAGCCTTGCAGCAACTTCTCCAAGGCTTGTTGGATCATTTTATCCAATTCCTTCTCGAACTTCGCTGATGCCAACACCAACTGGGAGGCAGAAGATGTGACCACATCCTTTTTGGAACTGAGAGCTAGGTCAGTGGTGGACATCAGGACCGGTGGAGATTGTTGCAAGTCTATGGTATGTCTAGAGGATGAGCTGCTCTTGCTTTGGGACCGTTTAGAAGAGTTCTTGTCAGATACCAGACCATCCCTGCTCCCGGCATCACACATCAATGGGGATTGAGTCTAACACTTCTTCAGCTTCCCTCGATGCTCAGCATGAGGATCTCCTTGATACCTGATTAGAAGAGGCAGAATCCAATACCTTCTTTGATCGAGAAGGGTCAGACAATGGCCTGTCTCAGAGTTCCCTATCAGACAATGGCACTGAAGAAAATGATGCCCCCCCCAATGTCGATGACTTTCCTAACATCGGTATAGCTCCGAGGTCCCTTGATGTCATTGTCTTTGATAACAATGACGATGGATGCATCTTCTGGTACCCAAAGATTCTACCCATAAGTCTCACTTATGGGTAGAATCTATAATAGATGTCTTATGCTTTGGGACATCATGTGATGTCCCAAAGCATAAGACATCTATTATAGGGGTCTGTGATAGACATGACTCTTTTGCATTGGGGGCATCACTGGAACCCCCCAGACATGTTGGACTGAAACGAAAGGGACACAAAATCAAATTCATTGGCAGCAATGGGTTAATGGCCTATAGGCACCGAGAGGCCTACCACTATGTAGGGGAATGACCACAAAAGAAAACAAAAATACCAAAGAAAAAACTTACCTAGGGGACTATAAGAAAAACAGGACTATGGGACCCCTGTGGCTGGGAAGAAAGAAAAAAAACTTGAAAAAGCTTCAAAAAACCTCAGAACAGGAGTAGAAAGGCAACACGAGACCAAAGAGCTCTGCAAAAAAAGAGAAACTGAAGGGATCCCGCCTGGACATTCTAGAAACTTAGATCATTTTTCTGTGCTGGGTTCCATCAGAAGATGTCACCCATGTGTAAGGACAGCCATCCTGTTTGTTCTCAGAGAAAAAGGCTTTTAGAAAATTGTCTTCCCTATATGCAGGTAAAAGCACAAGCACGTGTACTTTTAATGGCAGTGAGCAGAGGGGTTCCTGGGGGGAGGGATTTGCATTTATATGCATGCTTTTGAATTTTCAAAAATACGTGAATATATTTTCTTGAAAATAGGTGTACAAGTGTGCATGTAATTTTCCTGGGATAGTTTTCAAAGGAAAGTACACACTTATTTTATTCTGATTTTCAAAGTGGAAGTCTGAGTGAAAAGAACCTGCAGACTTTGCACCAATGTGAGCAGTTTTAAAATTATCCCCATTATCTTTTATGAATTATCTTCAAAGAAAGCATAGTCATGAGTTAGAATACATTTTTAATATCAGATAAAGGGAGTCAATTACTAAGCTGTGATAAGTGTTTATTGAGCGAAAAATGCTGTTTATCATGCCAATATTGTATAATATTTTAAATATCGCATAATATTTTGGCCATAACAACAGGTATTTAAATGAGCTGTTTCGCATGCATAAGTTTTGCAAATGCATGCAAAGCAGTTCATTAATAAAATAACACAGCTTGCCTAAAAAAAATGCAGACCACATTATTTCCCAAAAAGTTATCTATAACGCAGGAGTTGATAACTAACTTTTCTCAGGGACATCGAGATATTATCGTGCATTCTGATGTCTCCGGGAAGCTTCCTAAAGGGCTATGCCAGATCGAAATAGCCCCCTCCCAATATGTGAAACATTCTCCTTGGACTGATTTGTAATTCTAACATTTAGAGTCACTTCAAGGAAGATTTAACCCCGACACAGAATTTTATGGAAAAATTCAAAAACCTAAAAAATACAAGTAGTAGAATAAAGGACTAGAGCCAATGATTAAACGTGACCTGAAGTGGCAAGACCTCAAAGCAAAAAACGCTGGTATGCCTGCAGGTGTTATGATGGCTCTGTAAGTAAACAGCACATTAAGCAAAATCATATTTACATGACGTCTTTCTAGTGAAGATTTGTATTCGTTGTGTTTGATCATAACTGTTTATAGTGTGTGGTACTGAGAGACCCCCATCCATCCCTTGCCACCTCTAGAGGAGATCCACAAGTAAAGTAGACAGAAATGTTAAACTTGTGTCTCCTATCCAAATCCCTCCCCCTTTCAAAAAAGGTTCCCTAACACCTAGTAACATGATGTCAGAAAAAGACCATATGACCCATTCAGTCTGCCCATCTATCCAATTAATTTAGCATTATAATTCTCTTCACTTCCTTAGATATCCCCTGTATTTACCCCATGGTTTCCTGAATTCAGATACTGTTTTTGTCTACATGTCTCTCACTGGAAGGCTGTTCTACACATCCACCACCCTCTCTGTAAATAAATATTTCCTACGATTACTCCTGAGTTTTGCCCCCTTTCAACCTCATCTCATGACCTCTTAGACTAGAGTCTTCTTTCCACCTTTGCATGTCTCTATCAAATCTCCCCTATCTCGCCTTTCCCCTAGAGTATACATATTTTGATCTTTAAGTCCATCCCCACATGCTTTATAACTAAGACCACTGACCATTTTAGTTACCACCTTCTGGGCTGACTCCACCCTGTTTATATCTTTTTGAAGGTGTGATTTCCATAATCATACACAGTATTCCAAATGAGATTGCACTAGGAGCCTCTACAAAGGCAATATCACCTCCCTTTTTCTGTTGACCATTTCTCTCCCTGTGAAGCCAAGCATCTTTCTGGCTTTTACCATCACTTTATCCACCTGTTTGGCCACCTTAAGATCATCAGATACAATTACCCCCAGATCCAGCTCTTCCTTTATGCTTAGAAGAATTTAATCTCCAATACTGTAACTTTCCCTTGGGTTTTTGAATCCTAAATGCATTATTCTGCATTTTGTAGCATCAAATCTTGGCTGACAGACCTTAGACCACTCCTCAAGCTTTGCTATATCTCTTCTCATGGTTTCCACTCCTTCCTGGCTGTCTACCCTGTTACAAATTTTGGTATCATCAGCAAAGACAAACCTTTCCTGACAAACCCTCCATTAAGTTGCTCATAAAAATGTTGAAAAGAACCAGTCTAAGGACTGATCCCTGAAGCACACTACTAGTAACAACCCCCTCTTCAGAGAAAACTCCATTTACCACTACCACTCAGCCAGTTTCTAACCCAGTCAGTCACTCTAGGATCAATACCAAGGGAGCACAATTTATTTATAAGTCTTCTAAAATCCAAGTATACTACATCTAGCGCTCTCCCTTGACCCAACTGTCTGGTCACTCACTCAAAGAAATTAATCAGATTTACCTCTGGTAAAACCATGCTGCCTCGGATCTTGCAATCCATTGGATTCCAAAATTTGTACTCCTGTGTTTTAGGAGCAATCCTATTAGTTTGCTCACCACAAAAGTCAGATCAAGTGGCCTGTAGTTCTCAGCCTCCTCCTTACTTCTACTTTTATGAATAGGAACCTCATCTACCTTTTCCAGTCCTCTGTAACTATTCCACACTCTAAAGAAGCATTGAAAAGCTTAACCAGCGGTGCTCCCAGGGCATCTCTAAGTTCCCTTAGCACCCTCGGATGTATCCCATCTGGCCCCATCGCCTTATCTACTTTAAGTTTACTTACAAACATACTGTTCTGAAAATCAATTTAGGTTTACCTCATTTCCAATCTTATTTGTACTTGTTTTATGTGGTCCTGGCTCCAGGCCCTTCCACAGTGAACACACAACAGAAATATATTAAGTAATTTTGCTTTTTCCTCATCAGCCTCTACTTATTTCTCCTTTTTACCTTTGAGTTTCACAATGCAACTTTGCACTTCCTTTTATCACTAACATATCTAAAAAATAATTTTGTCCCCCCTGTATTACCATATTTGCTATTTTCTCTTCTATTTGAATTTTTGCATTCCTGACTAGTTTCCCAACTTCTCTAACTTTTTCCAGATATTGTCGCTTGTCTTCCTCCTTTTGTGATCTCTTGTAGTTTATGAATGCTAACTTTTTCTCCCTTACCTTTTCAGCTGCTTCTTTAGAAAACACCAAGTCTCTTTTTCCTCTTTCCTTTATTTACATTCCTAATAAAAAGATTAGTTGCCTTTATGATTTCTCCTTTTAGTTTTGCCCACTGCCCTTCTATTTCCCTTAGATTTTCTCATCCAGGTAACGACTTCTTGAGGTATTCCCCCATTTTGAGAAAGTTAGTTTTTCTGAAGTCTAGGACCCCGTCCCACCTTAGCCCACTCCCTTGGGCATATCTGGTGATCTAGTTAGGCTCTCATTGTTTAATGGTTTCTGGAGCACCCCCTAAGCAGGCTAGCTAGTCGCTTAAATCAAATTGGCATCTTCCTGTCATACTAGGTATATCCCTCGTATACCACAGCTTTGGAAGCCCCACAATATTTTTCCCCTCTGTGGAAAAATACCACGGGGTAATAAATGACTCTCTACATTTGTGAAATCTTGATCATACAGAACAGACCTTTACTATGTAAAACAGAGAATTAGTATTGGGCATATTATGAAAAATAGAGCAGAGAAGCACATTTTAACAGAGCACATTATCTCACCTTGATTTTTTGTTTTGGCTTTTTTAACCCAGTAGTTTCCTTCTCCTCCTTTGGGCTTCTAGCTCAAATCAGAACCAGCTGCTGTTATGCTATGGTGCCATAAACTTTCATTTGCAACTACTTGGAGATCTTCCTCCTATTTTATATATTACAGCGACAGTTCTCAGCACCAAAACTCCTTCCAAAATTCTGCAATCATGCTTCCTAAATCTGGCCACTAGGTATTGCCCCTTGGGAGATGACTGGGACTCCCTCCAGGGACTGTGAACGCTGCCTCTGCAGCATCCCAAGGCCTGCATAGCACTGCCTCCAAGTATATTTTTTTGGGGTGTCCAACAAATCCCATTTTTATGTATCTGAAGACTGCAGAGGTGCAAAATATTGCATCTAAAACAGAGGATAACTTTCAAACAACTCCACACGGCTTCATAAACGCACATATACGGCCATGCAGAGATCTTCAGTATTTTATAACCTGCGCATATCAAGTATGCACAGATTATAAAATATGCGTATGTCTACCACACAACATATGCACATATATGTTTGGTTATGCATTGAAAGAACGTACTTTGGGGGAAGTGACATCATCAGCAGCGATGGCTGCTTAAGCCCGGAACTCCCGATCCAACCCCGCTAAATCTCCCAGCATCGAGCGCCCACAGAGTGGAATTGAGAATGTCTTTACCTCCCCACAGCATTACTCACTCGAGATATGGTGGCGAACAAGAAAAAAGTCGACCTGCAGCAGTTTTCATTTTTAAAAGCTGTTGTGGCATTTGAGCTCAGCCCCGATGGTGTCATGCAGGCAAGCCATGAGCCGTCGGAGCCGGGGAGTGAGCATGATGGTGCAGTGGGGAATGCATACTGACTTGAACTGATTTTCAGAATTGGTTTGGGGTGCTGAGAAATGACATGGCTGGCGTGAAAAAAAAAAAGACATTAGTAATCTAATCTCTGAGATGAAGACTGAGATTGCTGATCTGGAGAGCCGAGTCAAAGAGATTGAGGCAATGCTAGAAGATCAGGCCTCAGATCTAGTGGGCTGTAAGATTACCCAGCATAAACCTTCACAGACTAACAATGAGCTTCTAAATAGAATTAAGGACCAAGAAAACAAGTCCTGTAGATCGAACCTGTGGTTCAGAGAGGTACCAGAGGGTCCTGATTTCATGGACTGCAATCAAGTGGTCATCTGTATCAACGCGCTGGTCTTTGGTCTGGATTTGGAGACTATGGAAGTTCCTGCAGTGAAGCTGGAGAGAGCACACAGAGTGCTAGGAGTGACACATAACAATCTTCCCTGCATCATAGTTGCCTACTATCACAATTTTGCTCAAAAGGAGGTAGTCATCCAGACGGCACAGAAGTCGGGCCCTGTGTCATGGAGGGGCCACAAGGTGGAAATATAATCAGGACTTTGCAATTGCTACCATACGTAAGCATAAGGAGCTCCGTGATATTGTAGCTGGCTTCATGGCAATAACATTAAGTACAGATGGCTTTTCTCGTTTGGCCTGAGCTTCAGCATTGCCGGAGAGTCCTCTCGCGTATCTACAGTAACTGAGGTGGTGGACATCCTACAAGCTGAAGGTTTGGATAACTCTCCTGCCAGTATTTCTACATCAGCAGTAAGAGGTGGTAAGCTGCGCAGTGATACTCCCAGATGGCAGCATGTGGACAAGGGAGGCAGAAGGCTCCAGAGACACTCTGGTTGTTTGCACTCCTCCAAGGATGCACCAGCCTGAAGTGACTATTTTTTCTGCTTAATGGGATGGTTGTTTAATATACGCCTATAAGGCTTCAGTTTTGTATGTGGTGCTTTACTTTCACAGATCTGTTTATCTCTTAGTGGGGGAAAGTATTTATCTGTTTGTTTTCTTGTCTGTTGGATGGGTTGGGTTTCAGATGGCATGGCCAGCTGGCACGATGTCCTCATTCCTCCAGGAGGTAATCCACAAAGTTGGGCTGTGGATCAATATAGGGAGGGGTTGGAGGTGGGAAGGGAAATTAGGGGGTGGGGGAGGTTTTGAGCTTGGGTTTAATTGGTTGTTAAGGAGCCTTCTAGGTTTGGCGATTGCATTTGTATCAGGAGGGAGCTGGGTTGCTTCTCTGAACAATGCTATCAGGGGGCGAGGCCTGTTTTTAGTACTTATCGTATATTATGGAGGGGTTACGAATAATTTCTATTAATACTAAAGGGACTGAATTCCCCTGTCAAGAGGAAACAGTTTTATGAGGTTCGGGACTTACAGGCTAATGTTATTTTCTGTC
Source organism: Rhinatrema bivittatum (assembly GCF_901001135.1). Lineage (NCBI taxonomy): Eukaryota > Metazoa > Chordata > Amphibia > Gymnophiona > Rhinatrematidae > Rhinatrema > Rhinatrema bivittatum. The sequence goes on along the minus strand of NC_042620.1, from coordinate 118,759,111 downwards.
AGGAAACTGACGTATTTAAACGCACGGAACACTTATTGTGGGATAGGTTCTTTCCACGACAATACCTAGCATCTACCTCGATTAAAAAGAAATACTGTGGAGTGGGGATATTATTTTCCATTCCTTGTAATAGATGTTAAGTCTGTTATGCAAGATATGGAGGGCCGGTATATTATTCTCAGAGCTATGTTAGATAATGAAAAGTACACGTTTCTCAATTTGTATGGTCCAAATGTGGATCAGGTTTCCTTTTTTGTATGCATTTGTATGCTACTAGAAGAATGGGCTGAAGGCCATGTTATAACAGGGGGAGATTTCAATCTCACAAGGTTCCCATATCTTGACAATTCAGGCTCTGGCTCAGTGGGATCCAAAGGTCACAGAAAGGCTCTTAAAAATCTATCAGAGAGTGGTCTTGTAGATATATGGTGCTTAAGGAACCCAACTCAGCATAATTACATATATTTCTCCCATGCCCACTAGTCACATTCCTGCATAGATTTCTTCTTAATCAACAAATCCCTGGTTGACATGACTGCTGAGGCTGAACTGACCGGTTTGGGTGGCATTAAGACTGAAAAGCAGAGGTGTCAGTTGACATTACTGGCAATTAAATGACAGCTTGCTAGATGATAAATCCTTTACAGATTCTCTTATAGGTGAAATAAAGGAACATTTAGATCTTAATAAGACTGCAGAGGTATCCTCAGGCACGATTTGGGACTGCTTGAAGGCAGTGGTGTGGGCAAATTGATTTCATAGGCCATTCATGTTAAAAAAAGATAGGAATGGAGGTGGAGGAGAAGGGAGCCAAACCAGGAAGTGGCTGGGACTGCCTTTCAGCCTTTTGAATTGATTACCTGCTCCGGGGGTAAGGAGGAACCCTAGCCCTGATGGAATTTGCATAATCCCACCCACTGACGTCATTGTTGAGGGCCGCTTAAATTCGGCCCGTTTACAGCGCGCAGCTGCTGGGGCGGTGCGGCTTTCCCTGGGAAACTCTCCATCCAGACTCCTCCACCTTAAAAGTAAGTTCATATTTTGTTGATTTTCTTCCCCTAAACCTCCATATAGCAGTAACAATTAAAATCAAGTTGGGAAGTTCTGATTGCTCTCAAAGATTTTTAATGACTTTCTTTTGTTTGGTATAAATATGCCTAACACTAAGAGAAAGAGTAAGCAGAGGGAGGCAGCTGCAACATCCGCCCCAGCAAACCCTTCTCAAGTAAAAATTGAGAGCTTTTTCAGTCCAGTCCTTGAGAGAACCCCTGAGGGAAGCGCTATGATTACAGTTATGGAGCAACAACTGGAATCACCTGTTTCACAAATTTCACTCAGTCCGGGGGCACCGGCAACCCCCTCACCACTCTTTTCGGCCAGCTCTGGGGAAAAAGTCCTCTCTGAAAAAGGAATACCTCCTGAAATGGCAGGATTTAATAACACATTATCACTGGATGTGGGAAAAACAAATAAGGAAGATCTAAGAGCTAAAGCTTTGACGAGGGCAGATAAGAGGCTCTCCAATAAAAATACGGAAGTGTTAGATATTGGAGATACAGAATTAGCCAGCATAACTCCTACTAAAATTCTAGAAAAACCATCAGTAATAACACTGGATTCCGTTTGGTCAGCTATTGTGACTTTAGAAAAAGCTATATCAAAACTAGCAAATATTATGTTGGAAATGAATAATCGGGTTTCAAAAACAGAACAACAAATTGAAAAACAAAATCTACAATTGGAGGACTTGGAACAAAACGTATCTAAAATCCAGAAAGTTCAAGCGGATATAGTTCAAGGGGAAATGATCTAGATGAAAAATCTGGAAAGATTAGAAAACGAATCTAGATATTTAAATTTAAGGTTATCAATTTTCCATTGATAAGATTAACATCTTTACAAGATCAATTCAAAAAATATATGAATGAAATATTAAAAAATACCAGTAGAAGCCACCCCTCCTCTTGTAAAGATATACTATATTATGGCTAATAATGTGATTGAAGATCAAATATCACCGCTGAATGTAACTGAGTTGTTAGAGACTTCCAGTGAACAGATTGTGGAAAAAAGAGGAACTGTGCTAGTAAAATTTGCTTTTCCCTCAGATAGGGACACAGTTCTTAGATTATTTTTGCGTAATAGAGCTGTTAAATTTCACAACCATCAGATCTGGATTTATCCTGATATAGCTAAGGTTACTCAACATAGAAGGCAACAGTTTTTGGCTATGAAACAGCTAGCCCAGGAGCCCAAATAGTAATGAGATATCCTTGTAAATGTTTAATGAGATTAAACAATGAAAGGTATTTATATTATAAACCAGAAGATTTAAAAATGTTTCTAGAAGCTAAAAGGTTAGTGGGGAGTAATGTTAGCTAAAGAAGTTGCCAATATTAAAAGTAAGAGGGCTTACTTCCCATTTCTTAGATATAGTATTTTTGTTAGAAAAATGCTCTGTTATTATGAATTGTTTACTGCTACATTTCATGGTAAATAAGATATCTGTTGTAAATTGTAATTTTGTTGGAAACAAATGGATGGTTGAATTTATAATGTGTGTTCTTTTATCTACCTGTAATGGTGTAATATCCAATGATATTGCTTTGATTATATTTTAAGAAAATAGATATATGCATTCTATTTTGACAATGTATGTCATAAATATATGTAAACTTAATAAAATACAAATTAAAAAAAAAAAAAAAGATAGGAATGCCAAAAGGTTACATATTATGCAACGCATTGCTAAATTGGCTTTAAGCCATAAATGAAATGCTGATCCCAGTAGATTTGCAGAATTAGAGGCAGCTAGGGGAGACTTACAGGCACTGAATCTTGCTATGTTTATATTTCAATTAGGCAATTTGAGCTTAACAACAAGGCAGGTAGACTGTTTGCGAGAAAATTGAAAGAGAGGGCTGCTCAATCCCTTATTACAAAAATCAAGGATATTACAGGAGTTTTTTAAAATATGAGACAGTGGATATAAATAATCAATTTCTAAGATTCTATGAGGTGCTTTATGACTCAGATACCTCAGTGAAGAAGCATAATATTTATAAATACCTGCAGAATACAGAATTACCTTCACTACCAGCTGAGGTTCAGGATATACTAAACAGTGAAATTACCCACAGCAAAGTTTATCAAGTTATTCAAGGTTTGAAATTGGGGAAAAGCAAATGTTGCTTACCTGTAACAGGTGTTCTCACAGGACAGCAGGATGTTAGTCCTCACATATGGGTGACATCACAGGATGGAGCCCAATCATGGAACACTTTTGTCAAAGTTTCCAGAACTTTGACCGATCCCTACTGGGCATGCCCAACATGGCACTAACCCTGCAGCCAGCAGGTGTCCCCCTTCAGTCTTGTTTAAAAGCTACAGGCAGTGCCGAAAAAGAAAATAAGAAAACGATAAGAACCCAACACCGCGGGGCGGCGGGCGGGTTTCATCCCTAAGGGAATGCGCCTGCAAATGGAGAGATCCATCAGTATTGGAAACCACACTTGGCGTGGCCAGTGAGGTGCTATGAGGATCATGGTTCCCTTGTCCTGATGTAACTTCGTAAGAGTCTTCGAGAGAAGAGGAAGTGGAGGGAATGCATAGAGCAGACTGGTTTCCCACGAGAGGGAGAATGCGTCTCTGGGCTGAGAGTGTTTGCTGCGAATAAGAGAGCAGAAGTTCTCTACTTTGCGGTTTTGAGGAGACGCAAAGAGGTCCATCTGAGGATATCCCCATTGTTGGAAGGTGGAGTTCACCACTGAGGGGTTGAGAGACCACTCGTGCGGTTGAAAAATGCGACTGCCAACACATTGTCCACTCCCGGCAACCAGGTTACCCTGAGGTACATCGAATGGGAGAGAGCTTCCGCCCATATCTGTGCAGCTTCCTGGCACAGAAGGAAGGAGCCTGTGCCTCCCTTTTGTTGATGTACCACATGGCCACCTGGTTGTCCGTCTGAATTTAGATAATTTGATTTGAGAGGCGATCCTGAAATGCCCTGAGAGCATATCGTATTGCTCGAAGCTCCAGGAAATTTATTTGGTGTTTGGCTTCCTCTGGAGACCAAGAGCCTTGTGTCTGCAGATTGGCCACATGGGCTCCCCAGCCGAGATTGGAAGCATCAGTGGCGAGAGTTATTTGACGGTCTGGAGCCTGAAAGGGCAAGCCTTGGAGGAGATTGGTCTGATGCCTCCACCAGGCAAGAGACTGACGGAGTGAGACGGTTACGTGGACCATGGTCGACAGGGGCTGAACGCTTTGAGTCCATTGCGACCGTAGAGTCCACTGCATGACTCTCATGGCCAATCGTGCCATTAGTGTGACTTGCACTGAGGACGCCATGTGTCCCAGAAGGATGAGAAAGTGACGAGCAGTCACAGATTGCTGAGACTGCAGCTGGTGTGCAAGAGACATGAGAGGGAGCGCTCGCTGTCGAGACAGAAAAGCCTTTGCCTGCAAAGTGTCCAAGTCTGCCCCAATGAACGACAAGGTTTGAGATGGGACTAGGTAGGATTTATCATAGTTGACGAGAAATCCTAATGAAATTAGTGTATAAGGTTAGACTGAGGGACAACAGAGCAGCTTGCTGAGTAGGAGCCCTGATTAACCAGTCGTCTAGATAGGGGTAGACGTGAACACCTTGGGTCCTGAGGAAGGCTGCAACTACTACTACGAGGCATTTTGTGAAGACTTGTGGCACAGATGCTAGGCTGAATGGAAGCACTCTGTATTGATAGTGCTTGGGGCCTACTAGAAACCTCAGGTATTTGTGATGAGATGGAGTTATCGCAATATAAGTGTATGCGTCCTGGAGGTCCAGAGAGCAGAGCCAGTCTCCTCTTTGTAAAAGAGGAAGAAGTGAGCCTAAGGTTACCATCTTGAACTTCTCTCGCTGGAGGTACTTGTTGAGGGCCCATAGGTCCAGGTTAGGACGAACGCCTCCCAATTTTTTGGGGATTAGGAAGTACCGGGAATAGAACCCTAGGTCATGCTGAGAGTAGGGTACGGGTTCTATTGCCTTGGATTGAGGAGGGAGACCTCTTGATCCAGAAGGATGGAGTGATCGGATGTTCTCCACATTGGTAGAGGTGGGGAGTCCAGTGGTACGGAGAGAAAGTTCAGATGGTACCCCTGAGCAACTATCGCCAGTACCCATTGGTCTGAGGTGATTGAGTGCCATATGTTGTGGAAGTGGCACAATCAACCTCCCACTGGTATATGAGGCAGTGGAATCTGGCTGCTGCTCTCTAGGTGGAAGTCAAAAACCTGAAGCAGGCCCTGGTTGAGGAGCTGCTTGTGGCTTTTGTTTACGTGTTTGACGAGACTGTGCTTTTTGAAAAGGTCTCGTGGCACGGGATCTTGTTGGTGGCGGGTAGGACTTTTTCGGGTGGAAGATTGACTTTTTAGAGGCCTTTCTGAAGGGCTGTTTAGAAGAATAATCAGAAGGCATCAAAGAGAGCTGTCTTAGGGTCTCATGATGGTCCTTAAGTTCTGCCACCGTTCGCTGAACCTGTTCGCCAAACAGATTGTCCCCTATACAGGGCAGGACGGATAGCCTGTCTTGTTCTTCAGGGCGAAGGTCGGAAGACTTGAGCCAGGCCCATCTTCTTGCCGAAATAGTGGCTGCAGATACCCTAGTGGCAGTGTCAAAGATATCATAGGATGATCTGATCTCATGCTTGCCTGCCTCGAAACCCTTGTTTACTAGGGTTTGAAGCTGATCTTGGAATTGTTGATAAAAATACACAAATTTAGAGAGCCAAATTGAATATAACAAACATACAAAATTTATTTAAATCAACCCAAATATAAACCTGTATAGACAATAAAAACTAAGCTAGCACACTCACACATTCATACCCACATATTAAAAAATATGTTTTTTGAGATATCACATACAAATATAATCTCTTGCTACAAATACATTACACCTATATACTTTCTTCACAAACAATCAATAATGCATATCTCATATGTTGCCATGATTTTTTTAAAGCTGAGATGTATAATTCCTAATGTCCGACAAAAGTAGATCAACGATCTCTTCGTTTCACTCCTCACACGAGGGGCTTCCTCAGGGACAGATATAATTCACATATTTTACATATGCTACCGCACTGCAATAAATCAATATCACAGGAATTACCCGCAAATTTACTCTCAAAATCATCATCACCCACTACCAACCAAATATCTCTCTTCATTTTTTTCTTTTCAAATTACAGACTTGTTTAACATTAAAACCCTACCTATTACACCATCACCAAACATAATTTGAAAAATATCGTTTTGAAGAGATCGTTGATCTACTTTTGTCGGACATTAGGAATTATACATCTCAGCTTTAAAAAAATCATGGCAACATATGAGATATGCATTATTGATTGTTTGTGAAGAAAGTATATAGGTGTAATGTATTTGTAGCAAGAGATTATATTTGTATGTGATATCTCAAAAAACATATTTTTTAATATGTGGGTATGAATGTGTGAGTGTGCTAGCTTAGTTTTTATTGTCTATACAGGTTTATATTTGGGTTGATTTAAATAAATTTTGTATGTTTGTTATATTCAATTTGGCTCTCTAAATTTGTGTAATTTTATGACAAGATTATAGAGAGTTGTATTTAACGCCCTTTGTGTAATTATATACCGTCTTGGAATTGTTGAGGCAGGGTATCTGAGAAGTCTTGTATCTGCTTAAAAATGACCCTATGATATTGGGTCATATAGAGCTGATAGGCAGCAATCCGGGAGATGAGCATTGAGCCTTGGAATACCTGGCAGCCAATGGCATCTAAAAACTTCTGTTCTTTGCCCGGGGGAAAAGAGGTATGAGGCTTTGATCTCTTTGCTCATTTTTGTGCAGATTCAACAACTACAGATTGGTGATCCAATTGAGCTTTCTCAAAGCCTGGAGCTGACTGCACCAAATAGGTAGTGCCAGCCTTTCTGTGCACTGGAGCAATGGAGCCAGGATGTTCCCAGTTCTTCTTGAGGAGATCCAGAAGAACCTGGTGAATAGGGATGGAGATTATTTCCTTGGGAGCATCCAGGAATTGGAGTAACTCCATCATCTGATATCTGTCATCCTGCTCAGTCTGCAATTGGAAGGGAACCAATTCAGACATTTCCTTCACAAAATTTATAAAGGAGGAGAATGCTTCCTACTTTCAGTGGGTGAAGGTGGTGAGGGTAAATCATCTGTGTCTGGAGAGGAATCATGGTGAGACCGCACCTTGAATACTGTGTACAATTCTGGTCGCCGCATCTCAAAAAAGATATAATTGTGATGGAGAAGGTACAGAGAAGGGCTACCAAAATGATACAGGGGATGGATCAGCTCCCCTATGAGGAAAGACTAAAGAGGTTAGGACTTTTCAGCTTGGAGAAGAGATGGCTGAGGGGGGATATGATAGAGGTGTTTAAAATCATGAGAGGTCTAGAACGGGTAGATGTGAATCAGTTATTTACTCTTTCGGATAATAAAAGACTAGGGGGCACTCCATGAAGTTAGCATGTGGCACATTTAAAACTAATCTGAGAAAGTTCATTTTTACTCAACGCACAATTAAGCTCTGGAATTTGTTGCCAGAGGATGTGGTTAGTGCAGTTAGTACAGCTGTGTTTAAAAAAGGATTGGATAAGTTCTTGGAGGAGAAGTCCATTACCTGCTATTAATTAAGTTGACTTAGAAAATAGCCACTGCTATTACTAGCAACAGTAACATGGAATAGACTTAGTTTTTGGGTACTTGCCAGGTTCTTATGGCCTGGATTGGCCACTGTTGGAAACAGGATGCTGGGCTTGATGGACCCTTAGTCTGACCCAGTATGGCATGTTCTTATGTTCTTAACCTATGGCAAATATGACCTAGAGATACTCTTACTGGAACAAAAAGTGCAACATCATAGGCCTGTTATTTTCTGTAAAAAAAAATAATCTTATTCATTCAAATACATTTAGAAAAGATTTGACACACACAGAATAATCAGTTATACTGCATTTAAGCAACATGGTAGTTATAGCCAATTTTACTATCACTCAAAAGGTATGACTCCTAACTGAAAATAAATGAAGTCTCCTTGGCTTTTCCATCCATTAATCTGATAATACTAGATAAGAACATAAGATATGCCATACTGTGTCAGACCAAGAGTCCATCAAGCCCATTATCCTGCTTCCAACAGTGGCCAATCCAAGTCACATGTACCTGGCAAGTACTCAAATATTAAATAAAACTCAAGCTACTATTGCTTATTAATTAAAAGCAGTTTATGGATTTTTCTTCTAGGAACTTATCAAAAATGTTTTTAAACCCACTTACACTTAACTGTTGTAACCACATCCTCTGGCAATGAATTCCAGAGCTTAACTATGTACTGAGTGAAAAATAATTTTCTTCCATTTGTTTTAAATGAGCTACTTGCTAACTTCATGGAGTATCCCCTAGTCCTTCTATTATCTGAGAGAGTAAATAACTGATTTACATTAACCTGTTCAAGTCCTTTCAAGATGTTGTAGACCTCTATCATATCCTCCCCGCAGACGTCTCTTCTTCAAACTGAACAGCCCTAACTTCCTTAGCCTTTTCTCAAAGGGCAGCTATTCCATGCCCCTTATCATTTTGGTCACCCTTCTCTGCACTTTCTCCAGTGCAACTATATCTCTTTTGAGATGCGGTACCCAAAACTGCACACAGTATTCAATATGTGGTCTCACCATGGAGCGATACAGAGGTATTATGACATTTATTTATTTATTTATTTATTAAAGGCTTTTATATACCAACTTTCTTGATACAAATCAAATCAACTCGGTTTACATCAAACTAAGCAGTAAGTATAACCAACCAATCAACAAGAGACAATCTGAAGGAGCATAAAGTTACATTATAACAAGGATGCCTTAACTGGGAGTAGGAAATAAGAGAGGGCGAATGAAGATAAAGTACTATATACAAGAGAGTATGGGAGGGAGGCAAGGAGCCGTCCTCATGATAACTTGTAAAAGTGATTTAGCGATTGCTTATTTACATAATTGCTGGAACAGTTCTAAGTTCCATACATCGACATACATCGTTTTATTTGCCATTCCCTTCCTAATAATTCCTAACATTCTGTTTGCACACTGAGCCGACGATGTCAATGTATTATCCACTATGACACCTAGATCTCTTTCCTGGGTGGTAATGCCTAAGATAGAACCTAACATGGTGTAACTACAGCTAGGGTTATTTTTCCCTATATGCATCACTTTGCACTTGTCCACATTAAATTTCATCTGCCATTTGGAAGCCCAATCTTCCAGTTTCACAGGGTTCTCCTACAATTTATCACAATCTGCTTGAGATTTATCTACTCTGCATAATTTTGTGTCATCCGCAAGTTGAAACACCTCTCTCATCGTGCCCCTTTCCAGATAATTTATATATATGTTAAAAAGTACTGGACAGTACAGATCCCTGAGGCACTCCACTGTTTACTTTTTTCCACTGTGAAAACAGACCATTTAATCCTACTCTGTTTCCTATCTTTAAACCAGTTTGCAATCCACAAAAGGATATTGCCTCCTATCCCATGACTTTTTAATTTTCTTAGAAGCCTCTCATGGTGGACTTTGTCTAACACCTTCTGAAAATCCAAATACACCACATCTACCAGTTCACCTTTGTCCACATGTTTATTCACCCCTTCAAAAAAATGTAGGAGATTTATGAGGCAAGACTTCCTTCGGGTATATCCATACTGGCTGTGTCCCATTAAACCATGTCTATCTAAATATTTGTGATTTTATTCTTTATAACATTTTCCACGATTTTTTCCGGCACTGAACTCAGGCTCACCAGTCTATAGTATTCTGGAACACCCCTGAAGCCCTTTTTAAATATTGGGATTCCATTGGCCATCTTCCAGTCTTCAGGTACAATGGATGTTTTTAATGATAGGTTACAAATTAATTGAAATAGGTCGAAATTTCATTTTTTCGTTCTTTCCAAACCCTGGGTTGTATACCACCCAGTCCAGGTGATTTATTACTCTTCAGTTTGTCAATCTGGCCTACCACATCTTCCAGATTCACAATGATTTGGTTCAGTTCATCTGAATAATCACCCTTGAAAATCATTTCCAGAACGGATATCTCCCGAACATCCTCTTCAGTAAACACCGAAGCAAAGAATTTAATATTTCTACAATGGCCTTATCTTCTCTAAGTGCCCCTTTAACCTCTCAATCATCTAACAGTCCAATGACTCCCTCGCAGGCTTTCTCCTTTGGAAATATTTTAAAACATTTTTGTTATGAGTTTTTGCCTCTTCGGCCAACTTCTCTTCAAATTCTCTCTTAGCATGTTTTATCAGTGTCTTACATTTAACTTAAGAACATAAGAAAATGCCATACTGGGTCAGACCAAGGGTCCATCAAGCCCAGCATCCTGCTTCCAACAGTGGCCAATCCAGGCCACAAGAACCTGGCAAGTCTACTTGCTAATGCTTATGCTTTATCCAATTTTCTTCTGATGGATACTTTTTCCAATTTTTGAATGAAGGTCTTTTGGCTAAAATAGCCTCTTTCACCTCACATTTTAGCCATGCTGGCAATTGTTTGACCTTCCTTCCTCCTTTCTGAACTGACATTACATTACTTCAGACATTACATAGAACATTTCTTAATGCATGGAAAACATCTGTGCTTCTAAGATGGTACTTTTATAACAATGTCCACACCTGTTGCATACTCTTTACCTTTGTAGCTGCACCTTTCATTATTTTTAAAACTATTTTTCTCATTTTATCAAAGTTTCCCTTTTGAAAGTTTAGTGCTAGAGTTGTGAATTTACTTACTGTCCCCCCTTCCAGTCATTAATTCAAATTTGATCATATTATGATCACTATTGCCAAGCGGCCCCACCACTGTTACTACTCTCACCAAATCCTATGCTCCACTGAAAATTAGATCTAAAATTGCTCCCTCTCTCATAGATTCCTGAACCAATTGCTCCATAAAACTGTCATTTATTCCATCCAGGAACTTTTATCTCTCTAGCAAGTCCTAAAGTTTCACTTACCCAGGCAATACTGAGGTAAATGAAATCTCCCATTATTACTCCCATTACTACTGCACTACCAATTTGGTTAGCGTCCCTAATTTCTCTTAGCATTTCACTGTCTGTCTCACCACCTTGCCCAAGTGGATGGTAGTAAACTCCTATTACTAAACGCTTCCCCAACACACAAGGGATTTCTACCAATAAAGATTCAATTGTGCATTTAGCCTCATGCAGGATCTTTATCCTATTGGACTCTATGCCATCCTGGACAAAGTTCCACCCCCGCCACCAAGATGTTCCTCTCTGTCACTGCGATATAATTTGTACCCTGGTATAGCACTATCCAATTGGTTATCCATGCCGATTAAGTCTATGTCGACATTCACTGCTATACTGGATACACTGCTGGTAACATTTGGTCAACTAAATGGAAATATTGGTTGAAGTATTCAAAAGTAAGTTCTAAAAAAAAACAAAAACATGACAATACAGCCGGGCTAATAACGTGCAAGATACTTGCTATATAGACTCAAAAATTCTGTCCCAGATACTATGTACAAGATTTTCTGGAAAGCGAGTTCAAACAGAGTTCACCATAACAGCAGGTTCCGGCATGGTCCTTCACAACAGATTCACTCTCTTCTGGCTCACAGTCAGCCTAAGGGTAATAGATGAGGTGCATTGCACCAACAAAGGCCTCATCTGCATCCATGCAGAAAAGTGTATTACAAAAGAATTTTTTTAACTGCAAGAGCTGAAAAGGTTTTATTCAGACTGTACTTCCAAAGTTCTAGTGTATAAAGATCTTCTAGTATCCCTGCATCCATATTCAGCATGTTAAACCTTTTGTAACTCTCCTAAAATCATATACAAGGGCCATACTCATTTGTGAGAGAGGATGGCTCATTTCCATACTTCAATTCAAGCAACACATCTGCCAGAGAACAGTTACATGATGCTCCATTATGGAAATGTGTCTTCACAAGGAAAAGCACCCAACACTGCAAGAGAGTCTAGATATCTGATAGAAATATATCATCAGTATCTGATTGTAATCTACTTTGTAGTGCTGAAAAGTACATTATAAAACAAATTAATCAGTTATTTTTAATTATACAAGATGATGCAAGGAAGTAATAAAAGAAAGGAAAAAGGCAAAAGAAGGAAAGCAAATATACTAGTATAATCTCAGAATCTTATATTTCATGGAATACTGTGATTGTAATTACATTTTCATTGCATTAGAGGGTCATTCTGTAAAATACCAAAATAATATGCTTTTGAAAAAATCTAACAATTCAAAAAAAGGTGAAGATATGAATGCTAGGAATTCTGTAAACATAAAATCATATAAACTGAACAAATATGAAAAAATACTCAAAATAGAGCAACATGCTTTATTTTTAGTCCATTAATTCCTCCTGTCTCCTTTTCTTCTAACTCAGTCCCCCTATTTTAAGAAACCCATCTACCAACTGTTCCTAATCTGGTGACCACAGCAAGAGTCCTCAAGCTGAGAGCCATGCACATAGCTCTTTCCAAAATCTTGTATCATAGGCTCTAAATTTGGCCATCCAGTGTCACCCTTACTGATTTACACAACTCTCTTCCCTCCTTCCCCCAGAGGCTATGAATGCTGACTTTATTAATTTGATTTATATTCTGCCTGTCAGCTACTTCAAAGCAGATTATATTCAGGTATTATAGATATTTCCCTATTCCCAGAGGGCTCACAATCTAAGTATGTACCTGATGCAATGTAGGGTGAAGTGACTTGCCCAAGGCTTCTCTGGTTTGTAGCCCACTACTCTAACCCCTAGGCTACTCCTCCACTCCCCAGCCAACCTGGGGTGCAGAAAAACTGACTCAAATATTGAAACAACCTTCCACAAAGCAGTGAGTAACACTGCTACTGAGTTCACAGGCCAGCCCAGAATTTAGCAAACATTCTAATCTTGCTGCAAAATATTGTTTGGACTGGCACGAAAAATTACAATGGGAAAAAATCTGCATTCATGTTATTGGCTTCAAGAACAAAATCAATGTTAAACAGAAAATACTGGATTCCAAGGGTAGTTTTTTTTTAACCCTGCTTTTGTTACTTTTCGTATCAGCATACAGTTCTTTGAGCTTGCTTTTCTGCAGCATGGTTATTAAATGCACATAATGAATCCAGAACAAAACATCTCCCATTTAAAAAGCTGGCTCCATTCTGCAAAGAGTCAGCATTATAAATAATTACTGCTTTTTTGCCAGCCTGTTAAAACATTATGGTTTTGCTTCAGATATAGCATGCTATCACTGCTCCCTTTTCTCCTTTATTGATTTTGAAAGTTAGCTCTTCTGCTTGTCCTTCCTCTGATGTGTGAAAACAAACACTGAAAATGAAGAAATTCATCCTTTTTCCTCCCCAGGTGTGAATTACTATGAAGGGAGAACTCTGATGGAGAAAAAAGTCTAATTACTTATATGTCCACATATACCTTCCCTTTGCTATCTATAAATTCATGAGATCTTTGTGCACTTCCTGTAGATCTAGACAGTTCAGATGCAATTTGCATTGCCCAATTACCATGGTTTTGGAAAAAATAGGTCATTTACTCAAAGAAGTAATATGGGGAAATAAGGTCTCTGTGGAAGCTATAAAAAGTCACAGTTGTAAAAATGACCACCATGCTGAATGCATACAGCGATATCAGCCAAGGGGCAAGGTATCCCCAGCCCCAGGACAAAGAAACACAACAAGCTCATGATCCTATCTGGGCTCTGGCAGGGAAGAGACAGAGAAACCGAAGATTAAATTTAATTTAAAAATAATCATCTTTCACCCTTTATCCCAAGCTTTTTCGCATTCTTGACATGGAATCATAAGAGGATGCAAACAAGTACCTACCGTATGTTATTAACACAAAATGTCTGACAATTCCTTATGAGTAAATTTAGTCTAAGAGATAATTCAACCATCTAGAAAATACTGAACCAAAGCATAGTTTTGAGTTTTTCCCACGTCTATCTAGTGGCAGTTTAAATGCAAGTCCACAAATTATGAACATTTAAGGGCAATAACCATTACATTTTGAAATTACACTTTTTTCATGCTTGTTCATGCATGCTTCCTCTTGGTCTATGAACATGGACAAAATTAAAATCAACATTCTAGAAGCAGTGGCTTGTTCCCACTTCACTCCCTTTTTGGTTCCCTACATATTTCCCTGAACCCCCTTCAGTTGGAGCTACAGTAGCCTTAACTTCACTTAAGTGTTGTTTACTGCCATGCCATCAACAGGCCCATAAGAAATGTTCAGAGTAAGATCTTTTCTTTGGAAATCTATAGCACTACCTCTATGATATTCATGCTTCCTTCCACCTGGAAAAACAGAACTTATTCTTTAGAATCTATATTCCAGTACGGTTTTCAAGGCCATAGGCGTTAAAGACCCAATTATGCTTTCAACACTAACAATACTCTAATATAGCTTCTAGGAATATACATCATATAGTAACATAATAGGGAACTAAACTAAAATATTTATATTTTGAAGTTCTTGTATTTTACTATGGGATGCACAAGTAAGAAGTAGAGCAATATTAAGAAATGAAACACATATTCAATGGCATCAACAGTTTAACATATAACCTGACACTGTTTCCAAGGCATCAAAACACAGATACTAGTACAGCAAGATAAATTAATTTCACACTTACCAGATGGGGACATATATTCTGCATTTGCCCTACAAACCACCTGGACTGAAAGATTGCACATTTTCAAAAAGGCCTAAAAATAATGGAAAGCAATTGTTAGGTGGTGGTAGAAAACATTTGTAAAGTAAATCTAAATTGGATCTCCAAACTCTATTCTCGAATATACATTTTAATTTTTGATTACATATGTTACATGTTACTACAGTATAAAAATTCATGGATACAGAAGGCAGATTTAAACAACTCTAGTGATGATGCACGTTTCTTTAAGGAAATCAATCTCAAAAAACATTACAAGAAACATTTTTATGTTTCTGATCTTGTCTTCTGATTATGAAATCTGATGCTGTGCATAAACTAGACTCACTTTGTGTGCAAGGTATCTGACTGGACGATGGCATTTGTAATATAAATCAAGCACAGTTGACACAACCTGCATATGCCCCAAGTTCACAGAAAAACAGCCAACTGAAAAATATAAACTTGGGATCTCTCCAGGTTTTATCCAGAGACTCGGGTCTCCAAAGCACCTGGGAAATCTCTACGTACCAGCCCTTCCCTCCTGTTCCCTGCAGACTGCCTAGGAGGGGGAACAAACAATAGAAGGGGAGGAGCTGGATTAGGGAGCGGAGCAGCTCTTCTCTGTCTACATCAATACCATCACCCCCTTTCCTTCCTGTTCCGTGAACAATAGGAGGGCAGGGAGAAAACCAGGAAGGAAGGAAGGGGCTGGATTATGGAGCAGAGTGGCTCTTCTCTCTGCCTTGTCTAATTCAGACCTACCCTCTCACCACCTGTTCCCTGCAAGCTGCCCAGGAGAGCAGGGAGTGGAGCAGGAATTCTCTGCTGAATAAGATTGCTGCAGGAGCCCTGTGTATTCATGCCTAGCTAGGAAAGAGAGTGTTGAGGGAGGGGAGGGGAGAACTGGGAGCATGTTGAGGTCTGGGAATGGGGAAAATGCTAGGGGTCAGGCTTGGGCATAGAGGAAAAAATGCTGGGATCAACCCTGGAGGCAGGAGGAGGGAAAACAAATATGTGTGTGGAATGAGGGGAGTAGAAGAGAGGGAGAGTTGATATGTACCCCCACTTCTGCTCTTCCACACTACATTTCATATTTTGGCTCATTCATTTTACTGTGAATAAATGATAGTTTTCTTAATCAGTTCCTACTCTATTAAAGCCTATAACTCTCAGGACATATGGTTCAGGAAATGTAAGTCAGCCAGAAGCTTCAAACCAGAAGATGCATCAGAGAACTTCCTGTCCTCACTCTTCCTCCTGATGTGGTCTGAGCATTTCTCCAGCAATCAATGTTCGGAAATGCATAATCCAACTGTGTTGTTTAGTACTATACGTTGGTAATTATACTGTACTAAGCCACAGGTCCTGTATAAGCAAGCAGCATATCTAGTTCATTAATGGAACAGTGAGCCTGACTGTAGTCTGGGTTAACACAACAGGACTTAACATAAAGGAAAATTCCCATTTTATTATACTCCCAAGCAGATCTTGGGAGCAGAACTTAAGAGAACTTCAGCTTGGAAAACTTGTCTCTAAAATGCTGCATCATCTGATGCCCATTTGTCCAACTTCTGGCATTTCATGAAGTTATAAATAAAACACCATGTTTAGAGCAGTCAATAATGGGAAAGAGGAAGTTGGAAAGGACAATAAAATTCAACAGGAGATATGAATGAGCCTGGATGGGCATAAGAACATAAGAAAATGCCATACTGGGTCAGACCAAGGGTCCATCAAGCCCAGCATCCTGTTTCCAACAGTGGCCAATCCAGGCCATAAGAACCTGGCAAATACCCAAAAACTAAGTCTATTCCATGTTACCATTGCTAACGGCAGTGGCTATTCTCTAAGTGAACTTAATAGCAGGTAATGGACTTCTCCTCCAAGAACCTATCCAATCCTTTTTTAAACACAGCTATACTAACTGCACTAACCACATCCTCTGGCAACAAATTCCAGAGTTTAATTGTGCGTTGAGTAAAAAAGAACTTTCTCCGATTAGTTTTAAATGTGCCCCATGCTAACTTCATGGAGTGCCCCCTAGTCTTTCTACTATCCGAAAGAGTAAATAACCGATTCACATCTACCCGTTCTAGACCTCTCATGATTTTAAACACCTCTATCATATCCCCCCTCAGTCGTCTCTTCTCCAAGCTGAAAAGTCCTAACCTCTTTAGTCTTTCCTCATAGGGGAGTTGTTCCATTCCCCTTATCATTTTGGTAGCCCTTCTCTGTACCTTCTCCATCGCAATTATATCCTTTTTGAGATGCGGCAACCAGAATTGTACACAGTATTCAAGGTGCGGTCTCACCATGGAGCGATACAGAGGCATTATGACATTTTCCGTTTTATTCACCATTCCCTTTCTAATAATTCCCAACATTCTGTTTGCTTTTTTGACTGCCGCAGCACACTGAACCGACGATTTCAATGTGTTATCCACTATGACACCTAGATCTCTTTCTTGGGTTGTAGCACCGAATATGGAACCCAACATTGTGTAATTATAGCATGGGTTATTTTTCCCTATATGCATCACCTTGCACTTATCCACATTAAATTTCATCTGCCATTTGGATGCCCAATTTTCCAGTCTCACAAGGTCTTCCTGCAATTTATCACAATCTGCTTGTGATTTAACTACTCTGAACAATTTTGTGTCATCTGCAAATTTGATTATCTCACTCGTCGTATTTCTTTCCAGATCATTTATAAATATATTGAAAAGTAAGGGTCCCAATACAGATCCCTGAGGCACTCCACTGTCCACTCCCTTCCACTGAGAAAATTGTCCATTTAATCCTACTCTCTGTTTCCTGTCTTTTAGCCAGTTTGCAATCCATGAAAGGACATGTATGGTCTTTACCATTTTGTTCTAATATTTCTATGATACAGACCAAACAAATGTGCCAGACCCAGCACAAGCCAGTATTTTTTTTTACATATGCATGCTTCAATATATCTCTGCTCTTATTTTAAAACATTTTTATTTTGCCAATGCTAATTACTTAAAAAACATGTTTGCTTACTGTAAAGGTGTTTTCCGTAGATAGCAGGATGAATTAGCCATTACATGCAGGTGATATCATCCAGCGGCACCAAACTGACATTTTTCCTAGCTGTACAGCTTTGAGCTCTACTGAGCATGTGTGGGAGTTCCTACGTGGGTGCTGCCTCATTAGCTTCTTCAGTCAATAACAGAGCTGAATTTAACTGTGCAGTCTACTCTCCAGGGAGATGGGAAGGTATTCCTTGGTTAATTCATCCTATGTACAGAAAACACCATTTACAGAAAGCAAACATGCTTTTCCCATCAATAAGCAGGATGAATTAGCCATTATATAAGGGGAAGCTGAGGGTTACAGCAGAATGACTACTGAATCAACTACGCATACTCCACCATGGAGAGTGGACTACAGCAAGAACAGATTTCACAAAACTGTTTGTCCAAAACTATTGCCATTCTTTGAAAAGGTATCAAGACAATAATAGGACGTGAATGTGTGGACTGATGACCACATTGGAGCCTTGCAGATATCTTCTATGAGTATTTCTCTGAGCTGAGCAACAGAGGAAGCTTAGCTCGCACTTGATAAACTTTGACTGAGACTGTAAGGTGAAATCCTGCTAGGTCATAGCAGTGATGGATACACCCAGCTATCCAGTTGGTTAAAGTTTGTTTGATAACCACTATACCAAGGCAGTTAGAGTCATATGAGAAGAAAAGCTGATTAACGATGATGAGGATGAGTACATCCCTTGTAATATGCAAAGGCCCTTTTACAGTGCAGAGCATGGAGGGCTTTTCTTCCTTGACTGCATGTAGCCTTGTACAACAGAACGATTAATATAGAAAGCTGAGACTACCTTTGGTAGAAACTGGGTAAATACGAAGATCCATCTGGTTGTGATAGAACTGCAAGTATGGAAGACAGTGATTGAGAGCCTGCTGTTTGCTAACTCTTCTTGCCAAGCTGACTGCAACTAGGAAAAGGACTTTCCAAGTTAAATCTTCAAAGGAACTGACTCCCATTATTGCTTCATTAATTGAGAGAAATACATTAAGATCTCATTGAACAGGTGATTATTTTTCGGGAGTCAGACATGGCAGTGTCCCTTCATAAGAACATAAGATATGCCATAGTGAGTCAGATTAACAGTCCATCAAGCCCAGTATCTTGTTTCCAGCAGTGGCCAATCCAAATCACAAGTACCTGCTAAGTACTCAAATATTAAATAGATCTCATGCTACTAATGCTGGTAATAAGCAGTGGCTATACTCTAATGATTAAAATCAGTTTTTGGACTTCTCCTCCAGGAACTTATCCAAACCTTTTTTAAACCCAGCTATACTAGCTGCCTTAACCACATCCTCTGTCAATGAATTCCAGAGCTTAATTTGCATTGAGTGAAAAAGAAGTTTCTCTGATTTGTTTTAAATGAGCTACTTGCTAACTTCATGGCGTGCCCCCTAGTCCTTGTATTATCCGAAAGAGTAAATAACCAATTCACATTTACCTATTTAAATCCTTTCATGATTTTGTAGACCTCTATCATATCCCCCCCCTCAGCCGTCTCTTCTCGAAGCTGAAAAGCCCTAACCTCTTGCTCCTTTCCTCATAGGGGAGCTGTTCCATGCCCTTTATCATTTTGGTTACCCCCATGGGAACTCCTGCATATGCTCAGTAGAGCTCAAAGCTCTACAGCTAGGAGAGGCAAGACCATTCAGTGCCACTGGATGATATCACCCACATGTAATGGCTAATTCAGCCTACTTATCGAAGGAAAAATAATATTACACAGACAGCATCATATCATCTGGTACTTATACAGTTCCAAACTAACAAGATCATGGGATTAAAACAATCATTGCTTATAGGAATGTAGGTTCCCTCTAACATTACATCCATTTTTTAATTCGAAGGCCATACATTACCTATTATAAAATGTTGAACATTTGGGGGAGTCACCCTAAGATCAATATCTGTCAATATGGCCACAGGTCAAGTCTGTGAACTGCTCCTATCCTCTGATTATTTTTGATCTGTGCTGCAGATGTTGGGTCTTTCCTATACCTTGGCTTTCCAGAAATACAACCCATCCTCTACAAATAATTCAGAACTCCATAGCCAGCTTGTTGTTTGGGACTTGCATGAATGAACACACTACTCTTGTGCTCATTGCATGGCTCCCAATACAAAGGTAGATGGATTACAAAGTAGCCCTGTTTGTTCATAAGTTCTTAAATAATTTGAAAACACCTTGGATTAATTTGATTCTCCTCCATCGAGGACATTAAGATCTTCTCAGTAAGGCCTCTTGAATGTTCCTGCAGTGCAACATGCTCACCATGGGGAGACACGTAATAGGGCCTTTTCAGTACCAGTACCAATTACATGGAATGCTCTTCCAGCATTTATTAGAGCAATTTCAGGTATTCAGATTTTTTTAAAAGCTTTGAAAACAGTTTTGTTTAAAAATGCATTTTATTTACCAGAGCAGGCAACACAGTTTCAGCTGAAACATCTTGGATGAGATAGGTTTTTTTTTCTATTTTTATGCTTTGCTTTTGTTTCCGTTTCTGAATTTTATGTATGTCCCATTGTTCCCCACTCTGAACCTTGAGAAGTGTGTAGGTAATAAATCATTTTGTCTAAATAAACAGGTACATAAAATATATAGGTACTCATCTGAATTGTACCACAGAAAAAGCTTGTGAAAAATAAAAAGTTTTCACTTTTTTCAAATGCCAAATAATTATTTTCTATATGCAATTCAAAGGGAAGAGCATTCCAAAGTATGGCACAGCAACCATAAACATTCCGGCCCGTAACTCAGCAAGATGGATCCGTTTAAATAAC
The DNA here is from genome assembly GCF_901001135.1 of Rhinatrema bivittatum. Classification (NCBI taxonomy): domain Eukaryota; kingdom Metazoa; phylum Chordata; class Amphibia; order Gymnophiona; family Rhinatrematidae; genus Rhinatrema; species Rhinatrema bivittatum. The sequence continues at coordinate 118,738,466 of NC_042620.1, read as the reverse complement.
AGAAGTATTAAATTCTGTTGATTGGAGGAATGCAAAAATTAAGATGGGATATATTGAAAAATAGAAGTCTTGAACCATTTAGACATATTTCCTTTAATGACTTTAAAAAATAATGTTACAATCTTAAAATTAATACGCTACTTATCAGGGAGCTAATGGAGGTTCTTTAATATAGTGAGATATGATTACGGGGATGACAGCCTGAAACAATTTGTGACACTACATTCTGAAGAGGCTACAACACATGAACACGGAAGCAGCAAAGCTAAGATATACATCTCTAAAATCACTGGAGGCAAGAAGCAGTTTTAACCTTTATAATAACTTCAGTTTAAAGAAAGAAATTTAGCAACAGTTTTGCGTTCTTAAAAATAGTTTAGAATTCCAAGATTACATACTTCAATTGAGACAGAAAGCAGAGTTGCTTACCAGTAACAGATGTTCTCTGAGGACAGCAGGATGTTAGCCCTCACACATGAGTGACATCAGATGGAGCTCCAACGTGAAAAATTTATGTCAAAGTTTCTAGAACTTTGACTAAGCATACTGAGAATACCCAGCATGCCCTTGAGCATGCCCAGCATGCATTCACGTGGGGTCCCCCTTTTCAGTCTCGTAACATAGAATTATAATTAAAATAAAAAGAGGAGAAAGCTAACTCCGCTTTCTAGAATCCACCAGGCCCCGACACACATCCTCCAAGAGATCGAGTGGTTGTAATATTAACCTCTCAACATCCAGGCTGTGAACAGAAGAGCCTGAAGACCGGGATGCTGCAGCCTGCCTTGGTCTTGCATGATGATATCTGGGGAAGTCCCCAGACTGATTGTTGGGTTTCTGGCATATTATGGACTCTTGGTCGAAGTGGCGATGACTTCTCCCATCGGGAGAAGCCTCGTGGGGAACCACAGCGATAGGCTAGACTCTAGTAAGCAAACACTGAGGAAAGAAAGCTTTATTGTACTGCTGATATATGTAGAATCTTGCTTCAAGGAAGGGATAGTACTGAAGGCCAGTGATATCACTGTAAGCTCCGACAGTCTCTATAGATGATGGTCTCACCCGGATGTAGCAAGGTTGGTTAGTGTTCCGCAGCACGGGATAAGCCATACCTGAAGGGTGGATTAAGGAGAGCTGGGGCATAGCGATACTCACAGAGTGGCAGTGCTGTTAACTTCCTTTCTAGAAAAATGGAGAGAGGGACCCGAGGTCCGAGGTGCAGGATACCCTGAGAAGGATAGGCCCTCGAGGAGCGAGTACCTAAGAGCGCCGAAGGATCGTGGAAGAAAGTAGATAGAACCCCCGAGGAGCGGGTGTCCCAGGTTAGGTAGTTGAACCCCGAATGGCAGATAGAAGCGATAGGCCCCCAAGGAGCGGGTACCCAGAGCTTCTGTAGGAGCGAGCCACCCTGGAGGTTGGAGAGGAATCCAAGCAAGCAGCTTAGAAGCGGTCAGAGTAGCAAAACCGAAGTCCTTGCAAACTTGTTGGGCTATAGTGGAGCAGAGGTTTAAATACCTGGAGGTACTGACGTCATGCGGTGGGGACGCCCCCGAGGTTCCCACCATGACATATTCAAAAGCATAGGTAGTGTGCGCGCACGTGCCTAGGAGGCCTCAGGAAGAAGCATGGCGGACGGGGATGCCCATGCTGTGTTGGAGATGCCGAGGGTTTCGGCAATCAGCTCCGGAGGCAGCCATCCTTCCCAGGAAGGAGGAAAAGGGTAGAAGAGAGGTGAGGCAGAGCGGTCACAGCCATCTGCGACCGACGGACGCAACAGTATCCCCCTTCAAAAGGCCCCCTCCAGAACCTCTTCCTGCTGGTCTGGGTTTTCAAGGATGTACGAGATGAAATTGACATACCATGTCTTTATCCATGATGTTGGCCAGAGGTTCCCATGAGTTTTCTTCTGGTCCATAGCCCTCCCAGGAGATGAGGTATTCCCATGTCTTGCCTCTCTTATGAATATCCAAGATGTCATCTACGGCATATTCAATGTCGTCCTCTGTGTCCAGATTGGGGGGGTTCTGGTGTCTTCTTGGAGAACTCTGAGAGCATCAAGGGTTTTAACAGAGAGACATGAAAAGCACTGTGTATTCTCATAGATAGAGGTAGTTTTAGACTGTACGTCAGATTTCTCAAGTGCCGAAGGATTGCAAAAGGTCCTACATAGCAAGGCGCAAAGCGTGCTGAAGGTAGTTTAAGACGGAGGAACTTGGTACTCAGCCAGTCTTTGTCTACAGGCTGAAACTGAGGTGCCTCTTGATGGTGAGCATCGTAGATGTTTTTTGCTTTCTGTTCTGCTTTGAGGAGCAGGTCCTTAGTTTGCTTCCAAAACTGAGATAGCTCTGCTGCAGTAGCCTGTGTGGCAGGAGAAGCCACAAATAAGTAATTGGCAGAGGAGGAAGCTGTTGTCATCCATAGATGAGTTGGAAGGGAGAAGAGCCTGTAGATGTAGCAGGATGCGAATTGATAGCAAATTCTGCCCAGTCACTCTGTCTTGAGTTAATATAGGACCATAGAAACTGTTTAAGTGTTCTGTTCATTCTTTCAGTCTGACCATTAGACAGAGGGTGGTAAGTGGAGGTCAAGTCCAAGGAGATATCAAATTTCTGACATAAGGCTCTCCAGAATTTGGCAGTAAATTGTACTCCTCTGTCAGACATAATATGCTTAGACATTCCATGAAGGCGGAAGATATGATTGATGAAGAGTTTCGCTAACTCTACAGCAGAAGGTAATCCTGGTAAAGCTACGAAATGTGCCATCTTGGAGAAGCTGTCAATGGTGACCCAAATGGTATTGTTCCCGTTGGAGAGTGGTAAGTCTACCACAAAATCGGTTGCTATATGTGTCCAGGGTTCATCCGGCGCTGGCAGGGGTTGTAACAGACCCCCACGGACATCCGGCTGGTGGCTTTTGCTTGGGGCAAAGAGAGCAGGAACCCATATAAGCATGTACATCCTTTTTCATGGTTGGCCACCAGTAATAAAACTGTAACATAGCCAAAGTGCGACTCTGTCCAGGATGGCCGGCTAAGCCGGAATTGTGAGCCCACTTCAACAGTTTCTTCCTCTGGTTTCTAGACACGCCCGTCCTCTCGGCGGGTACTACATGAGTGCCTGCAAGAACCACTCTCTCGTGGTCAATGATATGATGGGGTTCGTCAGGCACATTCTGAGGTGAGAAGGATCATGACAGGGCATCAGCCTGAGTGTTCTTCTCTCCCGGACGGTATTTCAAGAGGAAGTCGAATCTGTTAAAGAAGAGGGATCATCTTGCTTGACGGTGATTGAGTCGTTGAACATGTCTAAGATACTGCAAGTTCTTGTGATCGGTGTACACTGCTATCTGGTGTTGTGCGCCTTCCAGCCAAGGACGCCATTCCTCAAAGGCCAGCTTGATTGCGAGTAACTCTTTGTCTCCAATTCCGTAATTTCTTTCAGCAGGCGAGAATCGCTTTGTGAAAAAGGAGCAGGGATGGAGCACATTGGATTCTCTGTACTGGCACAGAACCGCTCCCACACCAACATCTGATGCGTCAACCTTGATGATGAATGGGCGATGCAGGTCTGGATGAAGGAGGCATGGCTTCTTTTCAAATACTTCTTTAACAGTCAGAAAGGCTGATATGGCTTCAGGTGACCAGTTGGCGGGATTGGCTCCCTTTCTGGTCATAGCAGTGAGAGGAACTGTCAATGATGAGTAGCTCTTAATAAAGGAACGGTAGTAGTTCGTGAAGCCCAAGAAGCGGCGCAGTGCCTTCAGGCCTGTAGGTTGAGGCCAATCCCGGATGCTTTCTAATTTCCTAGGGTCCATCTGAAACCCGTTTTTAGAAACAATGTAGCCCAGGAAGGGTACAGACTCCTTGTGGAACTTGCACTTCTCTAGTTTTGCGCATAAGTGGTATTCCCGCAGGCATCTTAGAACCTTCTTGACGTCCTCTTGATGTGTTTGTAGATCTTGTGAGAAGATCAGAATATCATCAAGATATACTACTACACATTGATACAGTAAGTCCCGTAAGATGTCGTTCATCATATTTTAAAAGACTACAGGTGCGTTCCTTAATCCGAAGGGCATGACGAGATATTCAAAGCGTCCATCACGGGTGTTAAAAGCTGTCTTCCATTTGTCTCCTTCATGAATGCGCACCAAGTTGTGAGCTCCTTTGAGATCCAATTTAGAAAATATCTTGGCTCCCTGGAGTCTGTCAAATAGTTCCGAAATCAAGGGTAGGGGATACCAGTCCTTGATGGTAATTTCATTCAGACCCCTGTAGTCTATGCAGGGACGTAAGGTACCATCCTTTTTCCCACAAAAAAGAATCCTGCACCAGCCGGGGATTTGGAGGGGCTGATGAATCCTTTTTGAAGGTTCTCTTGTATATAGGTGGACATGGCCTTAGTCTCAGTTGCAGAAAGAGGGTAAACTCTTCCTTTTGGAGGCTCTGTATTAGGTTTCAGGTTTATAGCGCAGTCAAAAACTCTATGCAGAGAGAGTACATCTGCTGCTTGTTTAGAGAAGACGTCCTGGAAGGAGGCGTATTGTGGTGGTAAGCCAGGTAACGATGGTATGGTGGGCATGCAAATTAGCAGAGAGACTTCCGTGAGACACCGGCCATGACACCAGGTCCCCACTGGGATAATTCCAGTGTGGCCCAATCAAACTGTGACATATGATCTTGTAACCGTTAGATGATCGAGGGGTTAAAGGGGCACTTAGAGAAGATAAGGCCATCGCGGAAAGATTAAATGATTTCTTTGCTTTGGTGTTTACTGAAGAGGATGTTGAGGAGGTACCCGTAATGGAGAAGGTTTTCATGGGTAATGATTCAGATGGACTGAATCAAATCACGGTGAACCTAGAAGATGTGGTAGGCCTGACTGACAAACTGAAGAGTAGTATATCACCTGGACCGGTTGGTATACACCCCAGAGTTCTGAAGGAACTAAAAAATGAAATTTCAGACCTATTAGTAAAAATGTGTAACTTATCATTAAAATCATCCATTGTACCTGAAGACTGGGGGATAGCAAACGTAACCCCAATATTTAAAAAGGGCTCCAGGGGCGATCCGGGAAACTACAGACTGGTTAGCCTGACTTCAGTGCCAGGAAAAATAGTGGAAAGTGTTCTAAACATCAAAATCACAGAACATATAGAAAGACATGGTTTAATAGAACAAAGTTAGCATGGCTTTACCCAGGGCAAGTCTTGCCTCACAAATCTGCTTCACTTTTTTGAAGGAGTTAATAAACATGTGGATAAAGGTGAACCGTAGATGTAGTTTACTTGGATTTTCAGAAGGCGTTTGACAAAGTTCCTCATGAGAGGCTTTAGGAAAAGTAAAAAGTCATGGGATAGGTGGTGATGTCCTTTCGTGGATTGCAAACTGGCTAAAAGACAGGAAACAGAGAGTAGGATTAAATGGGCAATTTTCTCAGTGGAAGGGAGTGGACAGTGGAGTGCCTCAGGGATCTGTATTGGGACCCTTACTGTTCAATATATTTATAAATGATCTGGAAAGAAATACGAGTGAGATAATCAAATTTGCAGATGACACAAAATTGTTCAGCGTAGTTAAATCACAAGCAGATTGTGATAAATTGCAGGAAGACCTTGTGAGACTGGAAAATTGGGCATCCAAATGGCAGATGAAATTTAATGTGGATAAGTGCAAGGTGATGCATATAGGGAAAAATAACCCATGCTATATTTACACAATGTTGGGTTCCATATTAGGTGCTACAACCCAAGAAAGAGATCTAGGTGTCATAGTGGATAACACATTGAAATCGTCAGTACAGTGTGCTGCGGCAGTCAAAAAAGCAAACAGAATGTTGGGAATTATTAGAAAAGGAATGGTGAATAAAACGGAAAATGTCATAATGCCTCTGTATCGCTCCATGGTGAGACCGCACCTTGAATACTGTGTACAATTCTGGTCGCCGCATCTCAAAAAAGATATAATTGCGATGGAGAAGGTACAGAGAAGGGCTACCAAAATGACAAGGGGAATGGAACAACTCCCCTATGAGGAAACACTAAAGAGGTTAGGACTTTTCAGCTTGGAGAAGAGACGACTGAGGGGGGATATAATAGAGGTGTTTAAAATCATGAGAGGTCTAGAATGGGTAGATGTGAATCGGTTATTTACTCTTTCGGATAGTAGAAAGACTAGGGGGCACTCCATGAAGTTAGCATGGGGCACATTTAAAACTAATCGGAGAAAATTCTTTTTTACTCAACGCACAATTAAATTCTGGAATTTGTTGCCAGAGAATGTGGTTAGTGCAGTTAGTATAGCTGTGTTTAAAAAAGGATTGGATAAGTTCTTGGAGAAGAAGTCCATTACCTTCTATTAAGTTCACTTAGAGAATAGCCACTGCCATTAGCAATGGTTACATGGAATAGACTTAGTTTTTGGGTACTTGCCAGGTTCTTATGGCCTGGATTGGCCACTGTTGGAAACAGGATGCTGGGCTTGATGGACCCTTGGTCTGACCCAGTATGGCATTTTCTTATGTTCTCTTAACCAAGGTAGTCCACGTACCACCGGGTGCATGGCCTTTTCCAATACGAGGAAAGAAATGGATTCAGAGTGTAAAGCTCCAGTGCGCAGGCCAATGGCCTGGGTAATCAATGAAACGTCTCCAGGAAGTGGTTCCCCATGGATTGAAAACAATAGCAATGGCTTAGCTATTGGTGTAGTAGGAATCCGTAGATGTTCTACTAAGCGTTTTAAGATTAAATTTCCTCCGGCTCCGGAGTCTATGAGAGCAAGGGTCTGAAATTCAAGGCTTCCACAGAGAAGTGAGAGTAGTAAAGATAATGGAGGAGTTGGAGAGGTGAGGCCTAGGAGAAGTCCCCCTGCAGATCCTAGGCCCGTCGGTTTCCCGGACAGATGGGACAGGTTTGGACGTCATGGCCTAATTGGCCACAGTACATGCACAACCTCATGCATTTGCAAAAACGTCTTTCTTTAGAAGTTAAATGACTTCGGCCTAGTTGCATAGGCTCGTCTTCTTCTAAGGGAGAAGACGGAAGCTTGAGGCAATTGGCACAGGTTTAGGACGGTTAGCTCCCAAGATAGGCTTTCGAGGACTCCTACCCTCTTGAGTTCAGTCTCGAATGCGGCGGTCAGTTCTCCCAGCCAGTTCCATAAGAGACTCAAGGGTATCAGGCAGATCACGGGCCATCAGTTTGTCTTTCAAGTGAGAGTTGAGGCCCTCCATGAAGATAGCATGTAGACATACAGTGTCCCAGTGTAGCTCGGATGCTAAAGTCTTCAATTTGATCACATAGTCTGTAAGTGGCTTATTACCTTGCTGGAGGTTAAGCAGAGCAGATCCAGTGATGGTCTGGCGAGACAGGTCATCGAAGACAGACTTGAAAAGTTTCAGAAATCCTGATAGATCATTCAGGATAGGATCTTCACGTTCCCATAATGGTGAAGCCCAAGCCAAGGCTCTTCCTTCAAGTAGAGACAGGATATAGGTGGTCTTGGAAGCTTCTGTGGGGAAAAGGGTAGGCTGCAAAAAAAAAATAAATGCATACTGCATTGGTTGACAAATCCTCTACATATCGATGTTTCGCCCGTGAAGCGGGAGGCGTGGATAATGGTACGGTGGTCTTGACGGTCACCAGCGGAGACAGCAATTCTTTCACGGGAGTTGCTGAAGAGTTCAGTTGTGTATGTTACTGATTGAAGGCAGTAGCTAGGCTTTCCAGAGACTTTTGTTGCTCGGTGATCCATTGGGCTAGGCCAGGGATGGCCTGCAAGACAGCGAGCTGAGCCGAGTTCATGGAGTTAGCAATCTGTTGGGTTTGTGGCATATTGTGGACTCTTGGTCGAAGTGGTGATGACTCCTCCCACGGGGAGGGGCCTCGTGGGGAACCACAGCGATAGTCCAGACTCTAGTACGCAGACACTGAGGAAAGAAAGCTTTATTGTACTGCTGATGTAAGTAGAATCTTGCTTCAAGGAAGGGATAGTACTGAAGGCCAGCGATATCACAGTAAGCTCAGACAGTCTCTACAGATGATGGTCTCACCTGGATGTAGCAAGGTTGGGTAGTGTTTTGCAGCGTGGGATAAGCCGAACCTGAAGGGTGGATTAAGGAGAGCTGAAGCGTAGTGATACTCACAGAGTGGCAGTGCTGGTAACTTCCTTGGTAAAAGAATGGAGAGAGGGACCCGAGGTCCGAGGTGCAGGATACCCTGAGCAGGATAGGCCCTCGAGGAGCGAGTACCTAAGAGCGCCAAAGGATCCTGGAAGAAAGTAGATAGAACCCCTGAGGAGCGGGTGTCCCAGGTTAGGTAGTTGAACCCCAAAGGGCAGATAGAAGCGAGAGGCCCCTGAGAAGCGGGTACCCAGAGCTTCTGTAGGAGCGAGTCACCCCGGAGGGTGGAGAAGAATCCAAGCAAGCAGCTTAGAAGCGGTCAGAGTAGCAAAACCGAAGTCCTTGCTAACTCGTTGGGCTATAGCGGAGCAGAGGTTTAAATACCCGGAGGGACTGACGTGATGCGGTGGGGACGCCCCCGAGGTTCTCGCCATGACATATTCAAAAGCGTAGGTGGCCTCAGGAAGAAGCATGGCGGACGGGGACGCCCATGCTGTGTCGGAGATGCCGAGGGTTTCAGCCATCAGCACCGGAGGCAGCCATCCTTCCCAGGGAGGAGGAAAAGGGTAGAAGAGAGGCGAGGCAGAGTGGTCACAGCCGTCTGCGACTGACGGACGCAACAATGATCAGTCTCTGGATAGACAACTCACGTAGGATTGGAAACCAGACCTCGACTCAGCCTATCCACTACCACGTTCTCCATTCTGGCCAGGTACATAGCCCTGAGCACCATCCCTTGGGATAGGACCCACTGCCATTTCTGAACTGCTTCCTGACACAGGAGGTACAATCCTGAGCCTCCCTGCTTGTTGACATACCACATGGCTACCTGGTTGTTGGTCTGGATCAGCCAATCTCTGAAAGTCCATAGCACGTACCTGATTGCCCAAAGCTCCAGGAAGTTGATATGACAAAAGTGTTCCTAAGCAGACCAAAGACCCTGGGTACCGAGCCCATCTACATCAACTCCCCACCCCAAGAGTAGATGCATCCATATTTAGAACAATTTGAGTAGGGAGACTGAAATGAGTTCCCTGTTCCAGATTGGAAAGTACCTGCCACCAGGGCAATGAGTCCTGGAGAGACAGGGTGACTGTGCTGCAAACCTGAAGGTTCAGAATGGCCTGGCACCACTCTGACTTCAGGGTCCATTGGGTCTAGGCATGTGTAAACATACCAAGGGATTAAAATGGTCAGTTGCAGCCATATGTCCCAAAAGCCACAACATGTGCCAGGCTGACACTTACTGGCTCGTTTGAATCTCTGCTGCAATGGCAATGGCCCTCTGGCAAGGCAGAAAGGCCTTGGCCTGAGCCATGTCTAGCAAGGCTCCTATGAAGTCCAATTGAGGTGATGGACTGAGATGGGACTTTGCGTAGTTGAGAACAAACCCTTGTGACTTCAGCTTCTAAATGGTCAAGCCTATGGACCTGATGGCCCCTGCCTGAGACATGCTCTTGTCCAGTCAATCGTCCAGATACGGGAAGACATGCATTTCCAAATCTGCGGAGATGCACCTTTACCACAGCTGGCATTTTGTGAAGATCTGTGGGGCAGCTCTTCACAAAATGCCTGGAAGTGCTGTGTTCCCACCACAAATTGGAGATACTTCCTGTGACTGGGGAAGATGTCAATATGAGTGTATGCATCTTTTAAATCGAGGGAGAACAGCCAGTCCACTTTTTGCAAAACGGGGATCAAGGTGCTCAGGGAAACCATCTTGAACTTTTCTGTTTTTTAGAAACTTGTTCAAGGCTCTTAGGTCTAAGATGGGACGGAGTCCTCCTGTTGTCTTAGGAATCAGGAAGTACCTGGAGTAGAATCCACACCCTCTTTGCCCTGGTGCTATGGGCTCAACCGCTTTGGCCATTAAGAGGGAGGAAAGCTCTGCTAGTACCACCTCCTGAAGTACTACCTGCCCCCAATAAGGACACAGAGGGAAATTTGGTGGGACACCTAATAGATTCAATTGGTACCCTTGGTGGACAATGGTCAGAACCACTGGTTCACAAAGAAATGCAACCTGCCCCCGACTGGAGGGACCATCGTCTTGGGAAGGGTGACTGGCTAACACTCCCTGTGGCCTGGTCAAAACCCCATCCCCGGAGTTGGCTGAGGAACTGGCTGGGGCTTGGGGGCTCTCTGCTGTCTGGGACGGCTGCGGGAGACCTGATGGTGTTGACAGAAGCAAGGAAGCGGAGGATAGTACTTTCTTTGGTGAAAGAAAGACTTCCTTGGCCCCAGAATCAATGACCATCTGGATAAGTTGTTGGAGGGTTTCATGGTAATCCCGAACTTGGGCCACAGCATCCCTCACCCCATCTCTGAAGAGATTCTCTCCAGTACACGGTATGTCAGCAACTCATTCCTATACCTCTGGTTGGAGATCTGAGGCCTGCAGCTATGCTATTCTACAAGTGCTGATTCCCGCTGCAGAGACTTTTGATGCAATCTCGAAACATTGTAGGTCGCACGGACTTCATGTTTTCCACACTCCAGGCCCTTGTGTACCAGCAACATGAAGGTGTCTTGCTGCTACTGAGGCAGCTGCTCAGCCATCTCCTGCACCTGCTTCAGATCTCCCATGAGTACTGGCTCATGTATAGCTGTTAGGTAGCGATGTGGGCAATAAGTATGGTGCCTTGGTACACCTTCCTCCCAAAAGTGTCCCATCGCTCTGTGGTCCTTCCCTGGGGATGCCAAAGAATAGATGCAAGAGCACTTGGTCCTCTTGAGAGCAGATTCGACCACCACAGACTGGTGAGGCAGCTGATGCTTATTGAATCCGGCAGCCATCTGGTTGAGGTAAACCCTGTCCGCCTTCTTATTAACAGGAGGCACAGTGAGGATGTGCTCCCAAATCCTCAGCATCAACTCCTTAAGGATCTTGTGTACTGGGATCGCCACAAACTACTTAGAAGGTGCCACAAACTGGAGGATCTCAAGCATTTTGTGCCTAGCATTCTCCTTTGTTAAAAGCTGAAACTGGATGGCCTTTGCCATTACCCTCACAAATCCTGCGAAGGTCAAGTTCTCAGGTGGGGATTTTCTTTGCTCAACTGGAAGAGAAGGGTCTGATGGGAGACCATCAGATTCCTTGGAGAAGGACTCCATTGGATCATCCCCCTGGGGGTCATAGGGACCCTCATCCTCACTGTATACTACAGGTGCATGACCTTCATCCAGAGGTGCAGGCACCGGTAGAATTGGACAGGGACTACAGGCCTCAGTGGAGCTTCCGCCTCGAAGGAACCAGCAACAACCACCATATCGATAGGGGGAGGCCTTGGTGTCCCGCCGGGCACTGGTGCCATCCCAGGAACCAGCACCAGCTGGGTGTTAATGCACCGATGAGCAGCAGATGATGAGCAGATGATGGGCAGCACTGGCTCCAGTGCCGTCTGTGCCACAGGCCTGATGCCTTGCAGTGCCTGATCCACCGCCAGCTGGACTCTGCTCCAGCTCCTCCTCAAACATTGCTGATGCCAACACTAACTGGGAGGAAGGAAGGACCCGTGAGATGGATCAGCGACTGGCACTAGGACCAGTGGAGACCATCGTGGACCCCTGGCACCGATAGAGGATGGGCCCTCCTTGCTGTGGGGTCGCTTCCAGGGCATCGCAGGAAAAGCCAGTGCATTCCTGTGCCAGGCATCATGCATCGACAGGGACCGGTGTCTCCCTAATGCTCAGCCCAGTCTTTTCCTGGTGCCGAGGCCAAAGACGATGAATCTGGCATTCTCGGCCCAGAGAAGATCGACAATGGTCGGTCTCTGGGGACCCTATCCGCTGACAGCACTGAGAGAACAGACGGTCCCACCGATGTCGATGTGTCCATTGGTGCGGCTCCAAGGTCCATTTTCCTCAACCCAAAGAGCTGATCCATCTTGTCGAATCCAAGCCAATGTCCATTCAGGGTCATCTAGGTGCACAAGCAACAACCCAAGGTGTCATGCGATGCCCCCAGGAAGAAGACACATATTTCAGGAGGATCCATAATAGATATGGTCCTCAGGCACCAGGGGCATCAACAAAAACTGGACGTGGCCATGACGGAACGAAAGAAAAGGTTCCTTAGACACTAAACAATGGCAGCACCGGGGCACCACTGCCGTGGGGGGGGAATCTATCATGAAAGAAAACTTACCAGAAACACTGAAAACCTTGACTAGGACACTTCGGGGAGGTACCGAGAGAGTCCCAGTGATGAAACGATACTAAAAACCACGATTAGAAAAAACGTTTTCCACTAGGCCAGAAACAGCCAAAGTCAGCCAAAGTGAGCTTACAGCTCCAAGGAAAAGAAGAGACTAAAGAGGGACCTCACATGGACACATGGCATAGGGCATGCTCAGTGTGCCTAGTCAAAGTTCTAGAAACTTTGACATAAGTTTTCTGCATCAGGGCTCCATCTGATGATATCACCCATAAGTGAGGACTATCATCCTACTTGTCCTCAGAGAACAAGGATAATCATTTAATCACTTATGTACAGGAACCATTTAACTACCAGAGCGGCCAACTTACAATTCTGTCTACTTTAAATTCAAGATCAAACCATTAATAAACGAGTGTAGCGCAGCTACAAGGACCAGTAATGTGCACTCCTGTCCCCATATTGCTGCCTTTACTTCTGTGGGCTGGGGAGCAGAAGTCACTCATGTAAAATATAAGGCAGCAGGGAGGGGACAGAAAGGAACCCAGGAGGTAGGGGGAAAGAGGGAACAGAAGAAGGATCTGGGAAAAAGAGAGATGGAAGAAAGACCATAATTATACAAAGTACAGACTGCTCCAGATATCCATGCTCAGAGGAAACATAAAAGCGCTTCATGGACTTTCTTGGATGACAACAAAATTTAGCCCATTTCAAGACAAACATCTCAGAAGCTGGCAAACTTGTCTTACCAATGCCATATGAGATGAATATTGTTCATATTTCCTAAAGAAATGTGTCTTTTCCAGGTAATATTTTTTTTATGTGGGTAAAAGTATGAGCATGCTCCATAGCATGTATATTCTTGGAGATGTTCTTGAGGTGGGAATAGATTGAGTGAGACAACATCATACACAGTTTTACATTTTCAAAACTAAGCACATTGTTTTGGCCACAAAAAGTTCCTGCAGAAAAAGGAGATGCGCATCTTTGCAGGTACTTTTTCCTTCAGCAATTTTAAAACTGGTGCAAAGCTCATAAGTAGAAGTATTCAGGGACTCTGCATCAAAATGCTTTTTTTTTTTTTTTACTTGATCCCTTAATTCTTTTGAGATCCAGAGAGTGAAGTTTTTTTCTTTACAATTCTTGAGCTTTGTACATGACATGGGCAATAAAACTGATCTCTTCACCATGATGCCTGGGAAAGATTCAGAGAAGCTGACATGGAAAACTGAACTTTCAATTTCAGTCTCTTGGCTTAGCAAACTGTAAACAAAATACTACCTTAATGATCACAAAAAAAAGAAAACTTAACCCATAAGGTTTCAATGGAAGCTCCATAATAGTATTTAACACCATAGTAAATATTCAAGAAGGTGGGTGCCTCAGTACATTCTGCCTTTGAAAAAATCTCAGAAAACAAATCGGAAGCCGATCCAAGGTTGCTGTGTCGCCAGAATCTGGCCAGCGTCGGGCAGTTTTCAATAAAGGTCTTTCTTACACACTGATCTCCACTTTTTTTTTAGTTTAAAAAAATCTCACCACTTCCTAATGTGAAGATAAAAATATCATCAGTTATACTGATAGTAGATATAGCTGCTACATGGTTAACCTTGTCTTCTAAGGCCCTAACATGCCTATCTTTGTATCACATTCAAAATTCTTCCTAAAAACATAGCAGACTTTGCTGGTAGAAACCTTCCTTGCTACCAATAAACATAAAATTACTCTTATCACAGAAATCCTTGGATTTAACATTGTTCGTCCAGGCCGTTTCAGAAACAATTTGGAATGAAGAATGAGACTTTATAAAACAAAGTCTGGAACTTCTAGTAATTTTAAAGGTTTCACTGCCTTCAGGTCCTACAATTGTGGAAAGCAATGCCATCTCACTCAGAAAGGTGCCACTAATATTATTCCTGTTTCTCAAGATCTTGTCTTCGTGAGCACTAGAGGTAATATAGCACATTAAAGGAAAATACACAGAACAATCATTTTTTCAGTATTGGGTAAGCGTATCCATGACTACTACCCTGTAGCCTTTGAAGTGAACGAAGAACTTTGATAATGCTAATGGTGTGGGCCCATGCCGTCAGATTAATCAACAGAATACCCCAAAAAGCACAAATAGGTGTGAAGGTCTACATCTTGAGATCCCAGTTCTCATAAGGTACGCGCGTAACCCTTTTAAAACCCCCCTGCGCGTGCCGAGCCTATTTTGCATAGGCTCGGCGGCGCGTGCAAGCCCCGGGACGCGCGTAAGTCCCGGGGCTTGCAAAAAGGGGTGGTCGGGGGCGTGGCCAGGGGGGCGCGGTTTTGGATCCGGGATGTGTTCGGGGGCGTGTGGGCAGTCCGGGGGCATGGCCGAGTGCCCTGACACAGCGGCCTGTGTCAGGGCCTGCTGCCCTGGCGTGCGTAAGTTACTACTGCCTGGAGGCAGTAGTAACTTTTCTGATAAAGGTAGGGGGAAGGGTTAGATAGGGCCGGGAGGGTGGGTTAGGGAGGGGAAGGTGCGGAGGGGGGGGGGGTGGAGGGAACGGGCAGTGCACGCAGGGCTCGGCGCGTGCAAGTTGCACAAATGTGCACCCCCTTGCGCGCACCGACCCCGGATTTTATAAGATACGCGCGTATCTTATAAAATCCAGCGTAAGCTCTCTTTTAAAATGTATCCCTTGAAGTAAGAGGAAGGGCCTGCTCAGGGATTTTAAGAATTTCCATCATGTATTTTTTCCACATTTCTTTGGAGAAGTATATTGATCTTTAGAAAAATTTATGAAGCAGAGATTTTTCGCTCTGATCTGATTTTCCATTTGTTCCATCCTAGCAGAGAGTATCTTATTTTCTTTAATCAAAGATGAATACATAGAGGATTTTTCCTTTCTTGTCTCTTCCATTTTTTCCATAGTTTTCCTATTTCTCAATGCTTCTTTTTCCAACACATTCAATCGGTTACCAAAGTTCCCCATAAGAACATAAACAGGTGCCATCTGATTATAGATATTAGTATTCAAAACTTGTATTGCCTCCCAAATTGAGTTTAGGGAAATTTCAGCCGGTCTTGTTAATCTCTGGAAGTAACAGCACTTCTCCAGCTGAAGACTGCAGCCTTGTATTACCGGCATCGTCTCCGGTTCCCAGCTTTGCTGTGCAGGAAGCAGGATCCAACTCTGAAGCAATTTCAACTTCAGCTTGTCCTCTCTCAGCTTCATCTACTCCAACTCCTGAAGAGACTCGTGGCTGGTCTAAGAGTCTGTCCTCTGCTGGGTTTACCGGGGCTATCCGATCCACTGGGGATAGAGTTGTTTGCAGCTCAAGGGACGCGTCTGGTAACACATCCTCCCAGCTCTACTGCTCTCCGCCAAACATGAGCGTCCATTGGACCTGAAATCGCTGAAGAGGAAACAAGCAGGGCTTCTCTTTCCCTAGCCCGTTGTTTTCTGGCAGAATGAAGCATTTTAAATATCAAACTCAGCAAGACAAGAACGGAACGCTCTCACATTCGGTAAGCTGGGTCGGCCATCTTAGGTCCGAAATTGAGATAACAACTCAAGGGGCTAACCCCCTTTATTGAGAGTTTACCCAATTAAGAAAGAAGCTGAAGTGTTTGACCAAAGTAAAGTTTTGGATATTGTTGAACTTGGGGACCGTTACCCTGCAGTTTCTGTATCTGGGAATATTTTTCTACCTTTTGATTACCTTTATGTTGGAACCTCATTCCAGTTTTACAACATTAAATGGGGGAGAACCTTTTCCCCATGGATGGTGGTGCAAGGGAAGTGAGAAGAGAATACACACCTAAGATGGACAGTGCTTCCGGAATCGGGTCGATGATCGGTTCCACAGTCGGAGGAACCTGAAGATGTTGCATCGCTTTGTCGATGGCCTCCTGAACCATCCGGTCCAGTTCTTCTTGGAGACCCAGAGCAAGTAGCCCCGGCTCCGGAACACAAGAAGGAGGCAGAGGCATAGCCGAAGAGATCACCGTTAAAGGCATAGTTGCGGCTCCCGATCCCCGATCTGGTGAGGGTTGCCTCGGAGACCCCGTCGCAGAAATGGTCGGTGCCTTTCCTGGACGGGGCTTCTTCAACAGCAGCTCGGACGATGGCGAGGTCGATGATTTTGCTCCCTCGATGGTCCAAGTCTTACGGTGTTGATGGCGATGTTTCTCCCTGCAATCCCCTCGATCCTGAGGGGGAGTAGAGGGTGTTGATGGCCGAGAAGTCGTCGATGCCGGTCTGTCACCGGTCAGTGGGTCGATGCTGGCGCTAAGTTGACGGTGCCGGTTCCGACGAAGTCGATGCAATGGACGGAGTCGGGGTTTGAGCACGGAAGAGAAGTTCCATCTTCTCCATTCTGGCCTTGCAACCCTTCGGTGTCATTAGGGCACATTTGGTGCAGGTCAAGACATCGTACTCACGTCCTAAACACATTACACAGACATTATGGGTGTCTATGATAGCCATGGTGTGAGTATAGTCCGGGCAACGACGAAACCCCGACGCCATGGCCATGGAAAAATTTAGCCGCAGTACGGTCAACAGCCAGTAGGCCGCAAAGGCCAAACTCGACGGTAATCGACGGGAAATGGGTAAAATCTTATTGGAGTACCACGGACTTATAAAAGGTAGAGGAGGGACCCTTGTGGGGCAATTTAACTTTTAGTAATTCCGTGAGGAAACTTCCTGTCAGGAATCTCTTCAGAGCTCCTTTACCGCGAGGCTACTGCTGCGCGGAAAAAAGAAGACTGAAGGGGGACCTCTGCTGGCTGCAGGGTTAGTGCCATGCTGGGCATGCCCAATAGGGGCCAGTCAAAGTTCTGGAAACTCTGACAGAAGTTTTCTGTGATTGGGCTCCATCCTGATGATGTCACCCATATGTGAGGACTACCATCCTGCTTGTCCTGTGAAGAGTAATGATAAAAAAATTATTTTGCTCTGCATACCTGGGAACATTTGATATCCAGGTGCCCTGAGATTGTTTTGAATTAGCAGGAGGAGGGATGGTTTGCTTGCAACTTTCTCTTCTCTCTCTCTCACACTGGCTCTCAATCGCTCACATATACACATGCTTTTTCTCTCTCACTTATATAGGCTCTTAATTACACGTTTACACATATGCTGTCTATCTTTTCACGCTTACATACACAGGCTTTCAATCACAAACATTCATGCTGTCTTTTTCTCTCACACACAGATTCATTCACGTGCTTACAAACATGCTCTCTCTTTCTCACATGCTCTCAATCACATACTAACATGCTCTCTCACCTAAACCAGCTCTCAATTACACCCAGACACACATGCTCTCTCTCTTACTTATACACACAGGCTCTTAATTATACATACACATGATCTCTCTCACACACAAAGGATCTCAATCACACACATATGCACTTTCACACAAACAGGTTTTCAATCACAAATTTACACATACATGTTCTCAATCATACACTTACATTCATGCTATCTCTCACACACAGGCTGTCAATCACACAAATATTCTCTTTCACATAAACAGGCTCTCAATCATTCACATACATGCTATCTCACTCACACACATAGGATCTCAAACACATATGCTTCCTCATTCACTCACTCTCCCCCCCCCCCCCCCCCACGAACTAGCGGCAGCAGCAGCCTCCTCCACTTTCAACCCTAAAGGCAGCAGCAACCTCCTTCATTTTCCGCCCTGGTGGAGAAAGTCCCATCGACCGCAGGGCTTGACATTGTTCCTCATTTTACTATGAGCTGTGCTGCTCATCCTTCAGGCCGCACCTCTCCTTTTCTTCGGGCCATTGCTGCCCGCACTAGCATGGTGTCTTCTTCCCACGCACGCACCTGCTGACCACTTCCTCTTCTGGGGCGCGAGAAGAAGAGAGTATGCCGGTGCCACTGACTCCAGCTCTCCTGTCGTGTTCCGCCCGGGCTATCAGCATTTTAAGCCCGGGTGGAGGACCTATTTCGCTTGGGTAGGGGGAGCAGCTGGGTCAGCAGGGGACTGGGAAGTGTGGCGACACACCTGCATGTTTGTGGTGACACACCGATGGAGAACCGCTGATCTAGGCCATGGTTGTATACAGCAACTGCACTTAAATGAACTCTAATGGAGATGGACTTCAAACCAGCCTCCAACAGGTGTAGAAGGTAATTAACTAGTTTTTGTGGAGAGAAGAAAAACAGATCTAGGGCCTTACAGGATTTTCTAGTGGAAGTCTTTCTGGAAGCCATCAGGACCCGAGATATATCCTCCAAGAGATCAAGTGGTGCAATATTAACCTCTCAACATCCAGGCTGTGTGGGACAGAGCCTGGAGGTTGGGATGTTGCAATCTGCCTTGATCCTATGTGATGAGATCTGGGTAAGTTCCCAGTCTGATTAGTTTCCAGATGGACATCTCCTGAAGAAGTGGTCTGACCCAGTATGGCATGTTCTTATGTTCTTAGACCTGTCTCAGCCAATAAGAACATAAAAAGTTGCTTTGCTGGGTCAGATCAAGGGTCCTTCAAGCCCAGCATCCTGTTTCCAACAGTGGCCAATCCAGGTTATAAGTACCTGGCAAGTACCCAAGCATTAAGTAGATCCCATGCTACTAAAGCCAGTAATACTTCCTAAGTCAACTTGATTAATAGCAGATAATGGACTTCTCCTCCAGGAACTTATCCAAACCTTTTTTAAACTCATCTATAGTAACTGCCGTAACTACATCCTCTGGCAACAAATTCCAGAGCTTAATTGTGTGTTGCGTGAAAAAGAATTTACTCTGTTTTAAATATGCTACTTGCTAACTTCATGGCATGCGCTCTAGTCCCTTCTATTAACTGAAAGACTAAATAATAGATTCACATTTACCTGTACTTGTCCTCTCATGATTTTATAGATCTCTGTCATATTCCCCCTCAGCCATCTCTTCTCCAAGCTGAATAGCCCTAATCTCTTTAGTCTTTCCTCACAGGGGAGCCGTTTCATCCCTTTATCATTTTTGTCTTCCTTATCTATAGCTTCTCCAGTGCAACTATTTCTTTTTTGAGATACGGTGACCAGAATTGCACACAGCACTCAAGGTGTGGTCTCACCATGAAGCGATAAAGAGGCGTTATGACATTTTTCATTTTATTCACTATTCCCTTCCTAATAATTCCTAATATTCTATTGCTTTTTTGACCGCCACAGCACACTGAGCCGACGATTTCAATGTATTATCCACTATGACGCCTAGATCTCTTTCCTGGGTGGTAACTCCTAAGATAGAACCTGACATTGTATAACTACAGCAAGGGTTATTTTTCCCTATATGCATCACCTTGTACATATCCACATTAAATTTCATCTGCCATTTGGATGCCCAATCTTCCAGTCTCACAAGATCCTCTTGTACTTTATCACAATCCACATGTGATTTAACTACTCTGCATAATTTTGTGTCATCTCCAAATTTGATCACTTTACTCATCATACCACTTTCCAGATAGTTTATAGGTATATTGAAAAGCACCAGTCCAAGTACAGATCCTTGATGCACTCCACTGTATACCTTTTTCCACTGAGAAAACTGACCTTTTAATCCTACTCTTTTTCCTGTATTTTTATCAGTTTGCAATCCACAAAAGAACATCACCTCCTATCCCATGACTTTTGTTTTCTTAGAAGCCTCTCATGAGGGGACTTTGTCAAACACCTTCTGCAAATCCAAATACACTACATCTACCAGTTCACCTATATCCACATATTTATTAACTCCTTTGAAAAAATGTAGAAGATTTATGAGGCAAGACTTCCCTTGAGTAAATCCATGCTGACTGTGTCCCAGTAAATCATATCTTTCTATAAGTTCTGTGATTTTGATCTTTAGAATAGTTTCACAATTTTTCGCAGCACTGAAGTCAGGCTCACCAGTCTATAGTTTCCCGGATCACCTCTGCATCCCTTTTAAAATACTGAGGTTACAATATTTTAAAAGGACAATCTGAAGGACAATCTGTCCCTTAGTCTTCAGGTACAACTGACGGACGTCAGGCATCTATTTCTTTTTTACTTCCTCACAGCTTTTATAGATTGCCTACCTTTTTGTTTTGTGGGCCACCAGTTTGCAGAGAACTGTCTATGATCAGTCAAAACCCCATCCCTGGAGTTGACTTGAGGCACCGGCTGGGGCAGCCACAAGAGCCCTGATGAGACCAACGGGACCGAGGTGACGGAGAATAGTACTTTTTCAGGCAGGACTTCTTTGGCCCAGACCTCGAAGACCTCCTAGATGAAGAGGACAGGTTCAGAATGCTGGAGGAGAGCTGCTGAAGGGTCGCATGGTGGCCCCAAATTTGGCACACTGCTTGCTTGACCTTATCCCTGAAGAGATTCTCTGCAGTAAACAGCAAGTCAGCAAGTCACTCTTGCAACTATGGTCTGAGATCCAAGGCCTGATGCAGAGACCCTTGATGTTTCGAAAACACTGTAGGTCGAGCGGACCACATGTTTTCCGCACCCCCAGGCCCTTATGCACCAGCAACAGAAGAGTGACTTTTTGCTGGTGAGGCAGGTTCTTGGCAACATCCTGCACCTGCTTTCAGATGTCTCACATATATTTGCTCATGTAAAGCTGGTAGGCAGCTATGTGGGCAGTAAGCATAGCCCCCTGAACACCGTTCTCCCAAGATTGTCCATCGCTCTGTGATCTTCCCCAGAAGCACCAAGGAATGTGTCCAAGAATGCTTGGCCTTCTCGAGAGCGAATTCAACTACCACAGATTGGTGGGGCAACTGACACTTGTCGAATCTGAGAGCCTTCTGGATGAGAAAAACCTTATCTGCCTTCCTATTCATGGGAGGTACTGTGAGGGTTTTCCCACATCTTCAACAGCAACTCCACAAGGATCTTGTGCACTGGGACTGCCACAATCTCCTTGGAAGGCTCCATGAACTGGAGGATATTGAGCATTTTGTACTTTGTATCCTCTTCAGTCATTAACTGAAAAGGGATGGTTTCCGCCACAACTGGACAAACCCTGCGAAGGAGAGCTCCTCTACTGGGGACTTCTTTTGTTCCTCTGGAGGAGATTGATCTGAGGGGAGACCATCAGAAGCATCATCAGAGAACATGTTTGAGTCATCCTCCCAGGGGTCATACCTGTGTTCATACCCACTATCATTGACTGGGGACGGGGCCCTGGTGTGCTTGGTCTTCGCCCAGTAGTGCAGGTGCTGATAGAACTAGATATGGGACCACAGGCCCCTCTGCATTTGCTGGTCTGGGGAGAGCTTCCTCCTCAGAGGACCTGGCAATGAGGACCAGATTGGTAGGAAGTGGCAACGGTGCCCCACAGGGCATTGATGCTGTTCCAGCATGGGTTGGGTTGGTAACACGCCGATAAGTGTATGCATGGATTCCAGCAGTGGCTCAAGGAGCATGCTTGTTTGGGTCTTATTTAAGATGATGGTGGCTCCAAGCAAAGGAGGTCACCGTTGCTCATTTTCCATATTTCCCCGTGATGTTTTTTCTTGCTGAGTTTTTCTGTGAGAAATATCATCATGGGAAAACCATCGCAATATTTTACTGGGGAGAAGTCAAATATCATGGGAATTCCCCCTCCCCAGCTATCTTTGGCCCCTCCTGTGATAAAATTTCATGGTTTAATAAATGGGGCCCCAAGTTTGACAGTAAGGCGGAGACTTTGTCCTTCAGTCACCTGACCAATAAAAGATTATTCTAAAATCTAATTTTTTTTGACTCAGCAGTTTCCTCCTGCACCTTTGGGCTTCCAGATCAATCAAAACTAGGGCTGGGATCTAGTGCCATAGACCTTCATTTGAAACTACCAGTGGATTTTGTTCCCCTATTTTACATCCCCTTGCAATTTACTTTAGTCCAGTCATTGAAGCAATGGTTTTTGGCCAGGGGCATACACAGGCCCGGCGCAACCAGGGATGCATACCGTGCAATTCACGGGGCGGCACACCCAAGAGAGTGGAGGGCTGGCAGCAACAGAAGAGGCCACAGGGCTGCCAGTGGAGTCCTCCCCAGCCAAGAAATGACCCCTCAGCTGCCAGGGGATCCCATCCTGCCTGGCAGAAGACATGGAAGAGGCTCATGGTTAGGCTCAGTGCTACTGGATGTTCTCACCCAGAGGGGAAAACAGTGGCCAAGAAGAGGAGGGGAGCTGCAAGGCTGCCGATGGACTCCATCCCAATGGCAGCTGAAATGAAGAGCAGAGCTGCGAGGCCACCAGTAGACCCCATTCCACCAGCGGCAGAAAAGAGGAGACGACCCATGAGGCAGCCAGTGGACCCTATCCCACCGACAGCCGAAATGAAGAGGAGGCCTGTATGGAGGGAGCCCATTCTCCTGCTCCTCTGTGCCGGCATTCAGGATTCAAACCACGTGCAGCTAGCACTACTCTATGCTGATCTCGCGATGCACGAGGAGAGGGACAGAGACTAAATGAATGGGAGGGGCAGCACAGTAATTGTTCACACAGGGTAGCAAAAAAGCTAACACCAGCCCTGGGCATACACCAGGGCTCCATCTGGAATCCTGCAATGATAAGCCCTAAATCTGGCCACTAAGTGTCACTGTTGTGCAGTGATTATGACTCCCTCTCCCCAAGACCTATGAACACTAGGGAGTGGAAGTCCTGAGTCAGGAATCGAACCCAAGTGCCTCCATATGCCAGTGCATACCACTGCCATGGAATTGGCCCCAACGCTCATTCTTAAGTAAATAAAATAATATGGTCGTTTTCAAAATTCTTGTCCCAGTTGGTAATATATTTATATATTTATATTTTTGCACCAAGTAAATGACCTTACTTATTGTTCAAGTCAAGATACATATTTCACCAACCCTCAGTGGGGCCTACCCAGGAACTCCAAGTCTCCTAGATCAGTGGTTCTCAACCTAGCACTAAGGACGTAACCAGCCAGTATGGTTTTCATGGTTTGCAATGAATCTGCATAAGATAGATTTACATGCACTGCTTTCATTGTATTCAAATCTATCTCAGGCAGATTCATTGTGGATATCCCAAAAACTCAACTGGCTAGGTTTGTAACAAGGACTGGTTGAGAACCACTGATCTAGAAGACTAAGTAACTCTTTCTCCTTTTTGTTAAGATAAAATTAGTTTTTTATAGATGTTTTTGAGTCCTACTAGACATGACTACAATTGGGGAAGGAGATTTCTGCCTATGTGGGAGGGTTTTTTGGGGGTTTTTTTTACTATGCAGGAGGAGAACAAGTTACTATTGAGGGTGCAGAGGTGCGGCAGAGGATGACAATGTTCACTGGGATTGGGGGAGAGTAAATAAGAAATGCCAGACTATGTCAGACCAAGGGTCCATCAAGCCCAGTATCCTGTTTCCAACAGTGGCCAATCCAAGTTACATGTCTCTGGCAAGTACCCAAACATTAGATAGATCACAAGCTACTATTGATAAATTACCATCATAGCAGTTTATGGATTTAACCTCTAAGAACTTTTCGAAACCTTTTTTAAACCCAGTAACACTAACTGATGAACCACATCCCTTGGCAATGAATTCCAGAGTTTACCTATGCGCTGAGTGAAAAAGAATTTTCTTCCATTTGTTTTAAATGAGATACTTGCTAACTTCATGGAGTGCCCCTTGGTCCTTCTATTATCTGAGAAAGTAAATAACCAATTTACTTTCTCAGTCCTTTCATGATTTTGTAGACTTCTATCATATCCCCCCTCAGTCGTCTCTTCTCCAAACTGAACTTTCCTAACTTCTTTAGCCTTTCCATGCTCCATATCATTTTGGTCGCTCTTCTCTGCACTTTCTCCAGTGCAGCTATATCCTTTTTGAAATGCGATGAATAGAACTGCACACAGTATTCAAGGTGCGGTCTCACCATAAAGCGATACAGAGGCATTATGACAGCCTCCATTTTATTTTCCATTCCCTTCCTAATAATTCCTAACATTCTATTTGCTTTTTTGATTGCCACAACATACTAGGCCGACGATTTCAATGTATTATCCACTATGACGCCTAGATCTCTTTCCTGGGTGGTAACTCCTATGATAGAACCTAACATTATGTAACTACAGCAAGGGTTATTTTTCCCTATATCTATCACTTTGCACTTGTCCTTGTTAAACTTCATCTGCCATATGGAAGCCCAATCTTCCAGTCTCACAAGGTCCTCCTGCAATTCATTACAAACCGCTTGAGATTTAACTACTCTGCATAATTTTGTGTCGTTCGCAAATTTGATCACCTCACTCTTCATACCCCTTTCCAGATCATTTATAAATATATTAAAAAGCACCGGTCCAAGTACAGATCCCTGAGGCACTCCACTGTTTACCTTTTTCCACTGTGAAAACTGAAAATTTAATCCTACTCTCCGTTTCCTGTCTTTTAACCAACTTGCAATCCACAAAAGGACATTGCTCCTAACCCATGACTTTTTAGTTTTCTTAGAAGCCTCTCATGTGGGATTTTGTCAAATGTCTTCTGGAAATCCAAATATACCACATCTACCAGTTCACCTTTGTCCACATGTTTATTCATCACTTCAAAAAAATTTAAGAGATTTGTGAGGCAAGACTTCCCTTGGGTAGGTCTACGTTAGCTGTGTCCCATCAAACCATGTCTATCTAAATGTTTGTGATTTTATTCTTTATAACAGTTTCCACGATTTTTCCTGGCACTGAAGTCAGGTTCACCAGACTATAGTTTCCCGGATCACCCCTGGATCCTTTTTAAATATAGGAATTACTTAGGGCTCAACAGCACTGCCAAGAGGTGTGGAATGGTTATTGGATGCTCCTCCCAAGTGCCAAGAAGGATTTTATAACCAAAAGTATACATATGACCTATGTGGAATCGACTCGACCTACAGAGTCCGGAGAGTGATGCTTACCTAGAAGGAAGCAGTAGGGTTGGACACTAATGAGATCTAGTAGAGAGAGATGGGAGGGGGGGTGGAGGGAGGGGGAACTATGCTTACTTTTATATTCTTATAATTTGATATTACTATCTACTTGGATGACATCTGTATTGTTAATACATATTGTGCAAGGGTTCCAACAATGGTTGTGTTTTTAGGGTTGTAAAGATAAAACTAATAAAGAAATTTAAAAAAAAAAAAATATAGGAATTACATTGGCCATCTTCCAATCCTCAAGTACATCGGATGATTTTAATCACTCGTGCTATATGGGATTTTAAGCTGCAGCTAATGTATATATTAAACATTTTTTATTTTAACATCTACATTAGCACCAAGGCCATAGTACTGAAAAAAAGGTTTATTGTGCCCTAGGTACAATTTTTTGCATAGCATGTTAAGTCCTGTTTTAATCATTGTGTACAAAACTGTTACCAATACTCCACGAGGAATTTCCCTTTAAAAATGAGTTTGCAAAATACCCATGGGACTGCAAGCTCTGCAAGGAGATTCATTATTGCCCTATCTTCACTTAAAAACAGCTGCAAATTTAGAGTTTACAATAAATTATCATGCCTCTACTATTCAATCTTTGGAGGGAAAGTATATGAAATATTAATATAAATATCTTTGCAATTGGTGAAACTGACATTAAAGACGATGTTGCTTTAAGAAAAAAGTATGAATCAACAAAGAATATTTATTTTAGTAAAGTATCAAGCAAATGAAAATTGAGATTTACCTCTGACATGCTGTTAAAATCACAATTCAGAAACCCTGCTGCAGAACTCAGAATACCCATCATTAACTTTTACTGTGCAAATAAGGCTTATCAGTCTTACCCAACAATAGTTTACAGGGATGTGAAAACATAAATGCTTAATGCAGATAGTAAAAGATAAAACATTTCTTAAATTTAGCCAGCCTCCATAGAGGTTACCATATTACCCCTGTTACTGTTTTAATGGCAGGTCAGTTTACGAAATGTAAAGAAAGTATTGCTAAGGCAGCACATGACCAGCAATCACTCTAAAGCTATACATTCCTAGTCCGTTTTGGCAAATTAACTGAGCTGCCTGCTGTACTACTTCCATTCATGGCTGGTTAAGAGCAAAAAGATATATGCAGCATTTCTCCGTTCTTTTAAAAATGACCCACAAAAGGTTATAAAATCTCCTGCACTTTAGCAATAATCTCCATATTATACAAAATATTTCATCAAATCTGCAGTTGCTAGATTCTAAGTGTGTCCTGAGAGGTACTGCTTACTATTATTTTATCTAAACCATGGGTGGTATAGTGGATTAATATGTTGGCATTTTTAAGTTCTAAAACCTTAATAACCGTTCCCAACTGGAATCAATTTGTGGCCTTATTCTAAATGTTGTAGGTAGTAGCCTTTATTATATAACCATAGCAAGGTTACTTATATTTTCATAAAATAACCAGACTAGAGATTGGCATGGCTGAATGGATTCTGTATTTCTTTGTCTGCAGTGTGTACATGTGCAGTGATGTATAATGAGATGACGCAATGTGGAAAGGTAGTCTCAGCTTTTCCACAAAAAAGCAATCAGTACTGTCCATTCACTGCCATTTCAATAGAAAATCTGACTATTTTCTTTCAGTCTCTACCATAATTTTAAATGATTAAGATAGCTGATATGCTTACAATAATAAAATCATATGCATCCTTCTTGAAATTCAGCAAATTCATTTTGAATCCCATTACTCGGCTTTTTGCTTTTCTGTTTCTTGTTTTCCTGTCATGTAGAAGTATAAACTACATGCAACAAATGAATTCTAGTAAATTTAGGGTACAGTTCAGTTTTACTCAATTTATGCTGAACAGATGCCCCCTGCTATACTTAACTGTAAATGTCCTCAAATTGACAGCACATTCAAGGATCATGATCTTGCAGCAAAGAAAACAGTGAAACTAATGTATTTCAAATCAAGTCTATACACCTTACCCCTCAGCTGCATTTATTCCCTCTTGATAAATAACTGAAGTTTAATTTTGTCCAGTATTGCTATAATAACTCCCTTTACAGTAGGACATTAAATCAACTTCACGATTCTATGTCTAGCCAGAAGTATATTTCACAGCTTCCATGTACTTGCTGTTTATTGGTGGTTCAAAAGATAATGATTTCTAAATTACACTGGAATTAGGGTAGCAAGAAAATCTGTACAGCTTTTGAACATAAAAGCTGTAACATAAAAGCTGTAGCACACTACTAAATAGTTTTCTAAAAATGCACCACTTAATTCTCAGGATGAAGATATTTACATTAAACTATGGGCTGCACCCCTGCACACCAACCATACCCAGTGGGCTCTCTGCTCTGGACTCATGTTTATGTCCAGGTGAAAAATGTAAGAAATAGCTGGGAGGGGAAAATGACTTTAGGAAAACAAAGGCAGGGAGAAACAATAGAGTTCTCAACTGCTCCTTCCCCCCCCCCCCCCCCAGACTGAGTGTAAGTGGAAGCCCAAAAAAGAGAAAGTGATAATTGTACGTGAATTCAAAAAACATGTTTTATGACTCTATGACATGAATGTGTACATTATAGAAGAAGTTTTGAACTTTCTCTGTTGGAGTGGAGGCATAGGAGTAGGCATCTGTGTGTATGGTTCAGTGGGGAAGGCATGGGAAAGGGTGTGGTATGGGTGTGTATCTGTGTTCACTCTTTCCTCCTTGCATTTTTTCCTGACCCTCTCCTTCCCAGCCTTGTGGGGGTGAGTGGGGAGTAAATATGTTGGGAGTTTTGAAGGGACAAATTTGGAGTGTATGTCTGTGAGGGGGAAGGATCCACTCCCATCTTCCCCCCTAAACTTCCTCCTTTCTCTCACCTCCCCCCATGTGTGAGGGGGCGGGTATGTGTACTCTTTCCAACTTCCCCTGTGGCACTTCCACTTTGTCCCCCTCCTCCCCTGTGAGTGTGGGAGGGTTGAGTATTTTTGAGGTAGGTTGAGATCAGAATGTGGGTGTGTGTGTGTTGGGATGTGTGAAAGGGAAGTGCATGTTTGCCCCCTTGTACTTGCTATATTCTCCCCCTCCCCCATAGTGTGTGTTTGGAGGGAGGATGTGGTGGTGGTGGTGGAGTGTTTAGGTTGGTGTGAGTGCAGAAGGGAAAATGAGGTGTGTGTGTGTGTGTGTGTGTGTCCACTCTCCTCTTTGACCCCATTCCCCCACACACACTCTACCCCTCTCCACACATAGAACATATAGAAAAACATGGTTTAATGGGATACAGCCAGCATGGTTTTACACAAGGGAAGTCTTGCTTCACCAATCTGCATTTTTTTTTGAAGGGGTTAATAAATATGTGGAGAATGGTGAGCAGGTAGATATAGTGTATTTGGATTTTTAGAAGATATTTGACAAAATGCCCATGAAAGACTCCGGAGAAAATTTAAAAGTCATGGGATAGGAGTGGATCACAAATTGGTTAAAAAATAGGAGTAGGACTCATCATTCTCACCACTGACCCCTGCATCACATAACCATAGAACAAGTGTGGGAAAGGAAGAAGTAAACAACAAATTCACAAGCTCTCTGATGAGGGAATTAAGAGTCACAAGAAAAAGCCAGTTTACTTTCCCTGAACCATGTTTTTGGAAATCACATTTAATTTCTCAAAACATGCTTGCAGATGTGCACACGAAAAGAGTATAATTAACAGAGGCATGGGAGGGAGAGGGGAGAGGGATAGACAGATAGAGAATCATGAACCTTCAGCAACCCTCCTAATAACTGTAAGAAAATATTTGTACTACATTATAGCAACAATTGTCTATCACTTTTGTTGCAGTGCTTTCTGGAGTGTAACTTAGCAATAGTAATAAAATGCTGCTTATCCTGTAATCTACAGTTGTGCTGACTCAAGGTATGAGTGTGTGTGAAGTGCTTTATGTAGCAGGTCTTGTCAGAAACAGTGTGCAGGATACTGGCTTTGCTTGTGTTTGAAGGCAGTTGAGAGAGAGAGGGAGAAAATGAGAGTATAAGTTTCAGAGCAGTGGATACAGAGAGAGAGAGAGTTGCAGGGCACTGGATATGTCTTACTACACCCACAGAGTGACCCTGTTAACACCTGGGCATCTCCAGACTTTTCACTGCTGGCACTGGCAGGACTTATTTTCTGCTGGTGGGCCCTGGGAAAACCCACTAGCTTGCCATCACAATCAATGCCACCACTCCTCCTTTGTTTCCTTAGGCCCTGCCCACTGCTCCAGTTCAGCATCATTAAAAGTGCCGCAATGCTCACCCAGAGCACCTTATGTTTTTATAATATGGGAGAGAAAAAACCCTACAAAAAATATTACACAAACTCATAAAAAGCAGAGTTGCTCACCTGTAGCAGGTGTTCTCAGAGGACAGCAGGACGTCACTCCTGACACATGGGTGACATTATTGGATGGAACCTGGCACGGAATTTTGATCTCAAAGATTCTAGAACTTTCAAACATGCCCTAATGAGCATGTGCAGCTGCAGTTATTATGCTGCCCCCTAGGCAGAGTTCCCCAGTCCATGATATAAATAATACATGCAGAAACCAACTCCCAGGGGAGGTGGTGGGTTTCATGAGGATTGACATTCTGATGTCCTTAGAGAACCCCTGATTGAGGTAAACAACTCTGCTTTCTCTGAGGATAAGAAGGATGGCAGTCCCCACACATGGATGCTGCCCACGCAGGACAAAGCACCACCCCTCTCTCTTTTGCCTGTGAAGCAGCTGACCCACAAATGGGACTAGGCAGGAAAAGAGTTGGGCTCTACAAAGAGAAAACCATAGAACAGACAGACACAAAACCCCAATGCGTAGCAGAAGTGCGCAAGGCAGGAGAGTGACTCGAAAGCCAGCAAGAAAAAAATACTCCACATCATGGAAAATATTACAAGTAGGATTTTGGATCAGCAAAACCTGACAATAGATCTAGAAACTCCTGGATACAGGAAAAGGTCTAGAGAAGCAAAGAAGAGAAGAATTTTTGGACAAAGTCCTTACAGTTTCCTTCTGTGCCACAAGACAACCAAAAAACCAAGTGGGACCAGAGAGCACCCCAGAAAAACTGCAATCCACTGGCATCTGAAGGGCAAAATGCATTTGCAGAAGTATGCCCCATGTTTGGCTGATAGGCACAATTGGCAGAAAAAAACCCTAGCAATGCTTGGAAGAAGAATCAAACAACATATAGTGACATATATAATGTTACAATCTTTGAAATTAATAAACAAGAAATTTCCAAAAGATTTTTTGCTCAAATCTTTACAACATCACCTCAAGGAATATCCAGCTAAAAATCCCAACCCATAATCACACAATAATCACACACATCCATCATATCAACTCCCAACATTAAAATGTCTCCATTTTTTCAAATGACTTGTTTACATACAAATGAAAATCCCCTTTACAGTACAGTACTAATTTTTCAAAATCAATTTGTTCACAAGCAGAAAGAATTCTATTTCACAAATTTTTTCTCGTTCTTGAAACAAAATCCTTGCAATTCATCCTCATCCTCTCAATATGTTTTGCCTTTCCACAGGCTTCTTCAGGAGAACTTCAAAGAATTTCCTACTGCTTATACACCTTCAACATATTCCCGTACAGGTTTCATCTAGACGTCCCGAAAATACTCGACGTGCATACAGATATATTCCCCGACTCTCACTCTTCAACGCCTCTTTAGTGAATTCTCACAGAATACCCACTCTTGTACTATGGCGTCACTTCCTTTGCATATTACCTCACCAATTTTTCAAAAAAATAAAACACCGCCACCTCCGTAGCGTTCAAACGCCGCCATTGCTTGATATCGTTGAGAGCAGCAAAGAATGGCATTGCTGGCAAACACGCCAATTGACTTCCTTGGCAGCTCCACACCTCGATGGCATTGAGGGCGGCCTTTCTCATCAATGGCATTGAGGGTGGCTGTGCAACTCGAGGGCATCGATGGCATTGAGGGTGACCTTGGCGCTCAATGGCAGTCCTGATCCCAGACACAATCATGACACTAGAGATCAGTTCCACTACTCCACCGCATCGAGGCCCGTGGTGCTCAATGATGCTAAGGTTAATGCTGTTCCTCCAGTGATTCGAGAGTCCATGGCGCTCAATGTCTCTATGGCACCTGACACCTACTGCACAGAAGACCCAGCCAGCGCACTCAACAGCATGCATGACATTTGAAGGCTCCCATATTAGATGGCCCTTACAGCGTTGAGGGCAGTCACATACCTCGATGTCATTGATGGCACCCCAGCACCTCGATGGAGTCAAGAGTGACCATGGCACTCAATGGCAGTCCTGGTTCCCGACATGGTCCTGACATCAATGCATCTGATCATCAATGCAGTGACACAGCTGCGCACGGGCAACAGATACTGGTCATGGCACTGAAGGTGCAGCAGTGATGCTGCTTGCCCAGGCTCCTGCTCTCACACAAGAAGCTTTGACTGACAGATTGTGCATGCCCAGCACGTGTCCATGCGAGGTCCCCCTTCAGTCTCGTGATATAGCAAAAAATACGAGTGAGAAAAAATAACACAACAAACCAAAGGTGAACCCAATATCGTGGGGAGGTGGGCAGGATTCCTGAGGACTAACATCCTGCTGTCCTCTGAGAACACCTGATACAGGTAAGCAACTCTGATTTCTCTGAGGACAAGCAGGATGGTAATCCTCACACATTGGTAAATCCCTAGCTACAGGTTGCTCCCCAACACAAAAGGGGACCAACAGACACCTAACTGGATGTCAATGGGCACAACAACAGATAACAGAGTGGGGAGTCAGCCTGAACCCAAACAGGCCCTAGGTTGGGAGAATTGGATTCTACACCTCAAACAGGTTCCAGAGGACAGACTGGCCAAACCTAACGTCTCATCAGCCATCCCTATCCAGACCATAATGTGATGTAAATGTGTGGAGAGAACTTCACGTTGCAGCCTTGCAGAACTCCTCCACAGGAACTGCTCGCAAGTGGGCCACCACCACTGCCATGGCTCTGACAGAATGAGCCTTGACATGACCCCCAAGATGCCTGCATATAACAGAAGGAGATGCAATCTGCTAGCCAATTCGATAGTTTGTTTGGCATCGGCAATGCTCAAACTATTCTTATCAAAAGGAACAAAAAGTTGAATGGACTGTCTATGGGCCTTCTGTCCACTCCAGATAGAAGGCTAAGCCTCACTTGCAGTCTAAACTGTGCAGTGCTCATTTGCCTTGGTGCAAATGGGGTCTGGGAAAGAAAATTGGCAGGACAATTGACTGGTTAAGATGGAAATCCATCACCACTTTAGGCAGGAACTTAGGGTGCGTAAGCAAGACCACTCTGTCATGATAAAACTTAGCAAAAGTTGGATTTGACACTAAGGCCTGGAGCTCGCTGACCCTGTGCACTGAGGTGACCACCACCAAAAACATGACCTTTCTGGTCAGGTACTTCAGGTCACAGGTACACATCGGCTCAAAAGAAGCTTTCATCAGCTGAGCTAACACCACGTTGAGGTCCTAAGACAACATGGGAGACCTTAGGTGCTTCAATTGAAGCAGGCCCCGCATGAAACGTACAACTATATGCTGTACATAGATGGGTGCACTATCTACACTGTGGTGGTATGCGCCAATTGCACTAAGATGAACTCTGATGGAGTTTGTTTTTAAGCCAGCCTCCGAAAGGTGTAGAAGGTAATCAAGCAGTTTTTGTGTGGGGCAGAAGAACGGATTATAGGGATTTCTGCTCACACCATACATAAAACCTCCTCCAGTCCATAGGACTTTCTAGTAGAAGGTTTTCTAGAAGCCACCAGGACCCAAGACACATCCTCAGAAAGATCAAGCTGCTGCAGGATTAACCTCTCAACATCCTAGCTGTGAATGACAGGGCCTGGAGATTGGGATAGTACAGCCTGCCTTGGTCTTGTGTGTTGAGATATGGGGAAGTCCCCAGACTGATCGGTTTCCGGATGGAGAACTCCTGCAGGAGTGGAAACCAGACCTGTCTTGGCCAATGAGGGGCTATGATGATCATAATCCCCTTGTCCTCAAGAACTTTCAAGAGAGTCTTCGCCACTAAGGGAATCAGAGGATACACATACAGAATACCTTTGCCCCAGTGACGTGCCAGGTCATCTGAGGCTGGTTAGCCATCTGACCTGGACTGGGAGCAGAAGTGAGATACTTTCCTGTTGCAGGGGGACACGAATAAATCAACATCTGGGCTCCCCCAGAGGCAGCATTTCCTATTTGCTACCCTCTGTCCAGGACTACTCGTGGGGTCTAAAGGCTCTAATCAGCCTGTCCACAAACATGTTCTCCGTCATGGGCAGGTACATAGCCCTGAACACCATTCCTTGAAACAGGGCCCACGACAAGATTTGGACTGCTTCCTGACACGGGAGGTATGATTCTGTGCATCCCTCCTTGTTGACATACCACATGGCTACTTGGTTGTCAGTCTGGATCAGGACAACTTTGTTGGACAGCCAATCTCTGAAAGCCCATAGTGCATATCTGATCACCCGAAGCTCCAGGAAGTTGATTTGACAAGAACATTCCTGAGTGGACCACAGAACCTGGGTGCCAAGCCCATCCACATGAGCTCCCCAACCCAGAGTGAATGCAACCATAGTTAACACAATTAAAGCTGGGAGGCTCCGAAAAGAAACCCCCCCCCCCCCCCCCATTCCAGATTGGAGAGTACCCGCCACCAGGACAAGGAGTTCCTGAGAGACGAGGTGACTCGGATGCAAACCTTTAGGCTCTGCGTGGCCTCAGGGTCTATTTGGGAATCTGCACATATATAAACGAGCCAAGGGAGTGACATGGACCGTCACTTGAACATTTCCTAGGCTGATACCTGCTGGCTCTGTTGAAATTCTGCCACAATAGCCGCTAAGGCAATGGCCCTCTGGCACGGCAGAAAGTGAGCCATGTCTAGCAGGGCTCCAATGAAGTCCAACTGAGGTGACAGACAGAGATGGGACTATGGGTAGTTGAGAACAAATCCTAGTGACTCCAACACCAGATGATCAAATGCAAGGACCTGGTGGCCCCTAACTGAAACATCTATTGACAGGACAATTGTCTGTGTGTGAACATAAGAACATAAGACCCTTGGTCTGATCACAGACCCTTGGTCTGTGATCAGACCAAGGGTCCATCAAGCCCAGCATCCTGTTTCCAACAGTGGCCAATCCAGGCCATAAGAACCTGGCAAGTACCCAAAAACTAAGTCTATTCCATGTTACCGTTGTTAGTAATAGCGGTGGTTATTATCTAAGTCAACTTAATTAATAGCAGGTAATGGACTTCTCCTCCAAGAACTTATCCAATCCTTTTTTAAACAGAGCTATACTAACTGCACTAACCACATATTCTACCAACAAATTCCAGAGTTTAATTGTGCATTGAGTGAAAAAGAACTCTCTCAGATTAGTTTTAAATGTTCCACATGCTAACTTCATGGAGTGCCCCCTAGTCTTTCTACTATCTGAAAAAGTAAAAAACTGATTCACATCTATCTCTCATGATTTTAAATACCTCTATCATATCCCCCCTCAGCCGTCTCTTCTCCAAGCTGAAAAGTCCTAATCTCTTTAGTCTTTCCTCAAAGGGGAGCTGTTCCATTCCCTTTATCATTTTGGTCACCCTTCTCTGCACCTTCTCCATCGCAATTATATCTTTTTTGAGATGTGGCGACCAGAATTGTACACAGTATTCAAGGTGCGGTCTCACCATGGAGTGATTTTCCGTTTTATTAACCATTCCCTTTCTAATAATTCACAACATTCTATTTGCTTTTTTCAATGATTTCAATGTGTTATCCACTATGACGCCTAGATCTTTTTCTTGGGTTGTAGCACCTAATATGGAATCTAACATTGTGTAACTATAGCATGGGTTATTTTTCCCTATATGCATCACCTTGCACTTGTCCACATTAAATTTCATTTGCCATTTTGATGCCCAATTTTCCAGCCTCACAAGGTCTTCCTGCAATTTATCACAATCTACTTGTGATTTAACTACTCTGAACAATTTTGTATCATCTGCAAATTTGATTACCTCACTTGTCGTATTTCTTTCCAGATCAT
Organism: Rhinatrema bivittatum; assembly: GCF_901001135.1. Taxonomy (NCBI): domain Eukaryota; kingdom Metazoa; phylum Chordata; class Amphibia; order Gymnophiona; family Rhinatrematidae; genus Rhinatrema; species Rhinatrema bivittatum. Next base: position 118,703,173 of record NC_042620.1, on the reverse strand, counting down.
TTATAAATATATTGAAAAGTAAGGGTCCCAATACAGATCCCTGAGGCACTCCACTGCCCACTCCCTTCCACTGAGAAAACTGTCCATTTAATCCTACTCTCTGTTTCCTGTCTTTTAGCCAGTTTGAATTCCACGAAAGGACATCGCCACCTATCCCATGATTTTTTATTTTTCCTAGAAGCCTCTCATGAGGAACTTTGTCAAATGCCTTCTGAAAATCCCAGTACACTATTTATTTATTTATTTAAAATCTTTTCTATACCGTTGTTAAGCTAGCTGCCGTCACAACAGTTCACTACATCTACAGATTCACCTTTATCCACATGTTTATTAACTCCTTCAAAAAAGTGAAGCAGATTTGTGAGGCAAGACTTGCCTTGGGTAAAGCCATGCTGACTTTGTTCAATTAAACCATGTCTTTCTATATGTTCTGTGATTTTGATGTTTAGAATACTTTCCACTATTTTTCCTGGCACTGAAGTCAGGCTAACCGGTCTGTAGTTTCCCGGATCGCCCCTGGAGCCCTTTTTAAATATGGGGGTTACATTAGCTATCCTCCAGTCTTCAGGTACAATGGATGATTTTAATGACAGGTTATAAATTTTTACTAATAGGTCTGAAATTTCATTTTTTAGTTCCTTCAGAACTTTTGGGTGCATACCATCCGGTCCAGGTGATTTACTACTCTTCAGTTTGTCAATCAGGTCTACCACATCTTCTAGGTTCACTGTGATTTGGTTCAGTCCATCTGAATCATTACCCATGAAAACCTTCTCCAGTACGGTACCTCCCCAACATCCTCTTCAGTAAACACAGAAGAAAAGAAATCATTTAATCTTTCCACGATGGCCTTATCTTCTCTAAGTGCCCCTTTAACCCCTTGATCATCTAACGGTCCAACTGACTCCCTCACCGGCTTTCTGCTTCGGATATATTTTTAAAAGTTTTTACTGTGCGTTTTTGCCTCTACGGCCAACTTCTTTTCAAATTCTCTCTTAGCCTGTCTTATCAATGTCTTACATTTAACTTGCCAACGTTTATGCATTATCCTATTTTCTTCTGTTGGATCCTTCTTCCAATTTTTGAATGAAGATCTTTTGGCTAAAATAGCTTCTTTCACCTCCCCTTTTAACCATGCCGGTAATCGTTTTGCCTTCATTCCACCTTTCTTAATGTGTGGAATACATCTGGACTGTGCTTCCAGGATGGTATTTTTTAACAATGACCACACCTCTTGCACACTTTTTACTTTTGTAGCTACTCCTTTCAGTTTTTTTCTAACTATTTTTCTCATTTTATCAAAGTTTCCCTTTTGAAAGTTTAGCACGAGAGCAGTGGATTTGCTTACTGTCCCCTTTCCAGTCATTAAATCAAATTTGATCATATTATGATCACTATTGCCAAGCGGCCCCCACCACAGTTACCTCTCTCACCAAATCCTGTTCTCCACTGAGAATTAGATCTAAAATTGCTCCCTCTCTCGTCGGTTCCTGAAACAATTGCTCCATAAAGCTATTTTTAGTCAGTCAATAAGGTAGCAGTAGGTAGGCAGTGAATAAACAAGTTAGACTGTTTGTATTTTTAGTCAGTCAATAAGGTAGCAGTAGGTAGTGTGTTTATTTTTAAAAGTCTGCAGAACTGAGTGTTCTCCAGACTTTTAAAGAGCTGAGTGTTTGTATTTAATACTAACTGAGTGCATTGTATTGAAAAAAAAAACAAACCACAAAAACAAAAAAAAAAACCCACAAAAAAGTAGCCAGAAGCTAGAAATAAGCTAGGAGCAGTATATACCAAAGTAAAAAAGTTGAATAGTTCAGCTCAGTTACTCACCTTGGAAAGGTGTTGTGGTAGTGTGACTGGGTTTGAATAGGGACCAACATTTGTTAATCAAGGGAGCAGTGAGTCACTCAGACTGACTAACTGAAGTTAGACACACTAGGCTTCAAAAATTATATGCAAATTAATGAAAGAAGATGCAGCATCCCATAACAGTACCAACATTTCAGTTGCTTACAGGAACGTTTATTAAGGCTCCTCTCTCTCCTCAATACACTTTCTATTTAGAAATGAAGTGAGATGATGAGGAGTATCTCCAGGCCATAGAAACATGGGCATACTCATCTGATCCCCACACTATTATAGATGCTATTCCTGCAAATGTGGTCTGAGAAAAGTTGGGATAAGGAATGGGTCCCAAAAACTCTGGGAATTCTCTTCAGCTGCAAGAGGTAGTCACTTTTGTTCTTTGTGGCCTAATGAAATAGTTTCCACTGGGCCAAACTGATGGTGACAAGAGGCAATTTTTAGGCATCTGGACAATCAGGTGCCTGGAATTTTACCTCACCTTTTAGTAGGGATGTGAATCGTTTTTTGACGATTTAAAACAATCGTCAGATATATTTTAAATCATCAAAAATCGTTAAGAGTCGCGATACAATAGAAACACCCCCGATTTATTGTCAAAAATCGTAAATCGGGGAGGGCGGGGAAAACCGGCACACCAAAAAAGCCCCTAAACCTACCCCGACCCTATAAAACGAATCCCTTACCTTCCCCCACCCTCCCAAACCCCGCCAAAGCTTTTTACGAGTACCTGGTGGTCCAGTGGGGGCGCGGGGACCGATCTCCCGCTCTCGGTCCATCGGCACCATTTTGGCTGCCACTCAAAAATGGCGCCGATAGCCCGATAAAAAAAAAACAACCCACCCAACCCTTTAAAAACGACCCCTTAGCTTCCCCCACCCTCCCGATCCCCCCAAAACATTTTAAAATTAGCTGGTGGTCCCGGGAGCGATCTCCCGTTCTCAGGCCGTCGGCTGCCACTCATAAAGATGGCGCCGATGGCCCTTTGCCCTTACCATATGACAGGGTATCCGTGCCATTGGCCGGCCCGTCACATGTTAGGAGCCCTGGCTGGCCGGCGCCATCTTTAAAGATGGCCACCGCCATCGTAAAGATGGCCGCCACCGTATTTAAAGATGGCCACCGCCATCTTTAAAGATGGTGCCGGCCATCCAGTGCTCCTACCATGTGACAGGAGCCGGCCAATGGCAAGGATACCCTGTCACATGGTAAGGGCAAAGGGCCATCGGCGCCATCTTTATGAGTGGCAGCTGACGGCCCGAGAACGAGAGATCGCTCTCGGGACCACCACTAGGTAATTTTAAAATGTTTTGGGGGGGCTCGGGAGGATGGGGGAAGCTAAGGGATCGTTTTTAAAGGGTCGGTGGGTTGTTTTTTTTTATCGGGCCATCGGCGCCATTTTTGAGTGGCAGCCAAAATAGCGCCGATGGCCCGAGAGCGGGAAACCGGTCCCCGCGCCCCCATTGAAACACCAGGTAATCGTAAAAAGTTTTAGGGGGTTCGGGAGGGTGGGGGAAGGTAAGGGGTTAATTTTAAAGGGTCGGGCCTCACTAAAAAAAAAAACAAAACAACGATGTGAATCGGAACCAATTCCGATTCACATCACCCACGATCAGATTTTTTCCCCCCTCTAGCCGAACCCGATCGTTAAGACGATCGGGCACACGATTCACATCTCTACCTTTTAGTGAGTCATGGGATTCCAGTCATGCAAAGTTACCATATTCCAAATCCTTATAAACTTAATACAGTAGAGGAGGACAAGATAATGCACAAAGACTCATAAGATCATAAATATCTACCTGGGATAACAGGTTATAATTTTACCAGATTTGTATCTCTCAACAGTTGTACTTCCAACTTAAGTACATAAGACTTGCCATATTGGGTCACACTAAAGGTCCATCAAGCCCAGTATCCTGTTTCTAAAAATGGCTAATATAGGTCACAAATTCTTGGCAGGATACCAAAGGATAGATAGATTCCATGCTGCTTATCCCAGGAATAAGCAGTAGATTTCTGCAACTCCAACTTAATAATGGTTTATGAACTTTTCATCCAGCAAATAGTGCAAACATTTTTTTGAAATGCAGCTACACTAACAGCTTTTACCACATTCTCTGGCAATGAATTTCAGAGCTTAATTATGTATTGAGTAAAAAAAATATTTTCTCTCATTATTTTTAAATGTATCACCTAGTAGTTCATTGTGTCCCCTGGTCTTTGTACTCTTTGAAAAACAACTGATTAATGTCTATTCCTTCCATTCCACTCATTTTATAGACCTCTATCATATCTCCCCTCAGCCTTCTCTTCTCCAAGCTGAAGAGTCCTAATCTCTTTAGCCTTTCATCATAGGGAAATCGTTCTATCCCCTTTATCATTTTGGTTGCCATTCTCTGTACCTATTCTAATTCTGCTATATCTTTTTTTGAGATGTGGTGGCCAGAACTGCACACAATACTCAAGATGTATTAGGATTTCACCTGTTTCACAGACTCACCCACCCTGCCCTGAGTTTGCCTACTATGACACCTCCTCACCAGCAGAGGTCTCCAGAGAGCTCCGTTCTGAGCTATCCAAGTCATCTCCTCAATGGTCTCCTAACTCAGCCTGTCTTGCAGCCTCCGCTCCACCAGGGATCCTCAGCAAGCTTACTGACCAGCCTTGCCCAGCTCCTCCTCACTGTTGCACCACACCCAAACTCCAGCCCTATGTAATCCAGCTTTGCCATTCTGTTTTTGCCTTCTCATGAAATTACCTTCGGCTGCTTAACCTGGTCACAGTTACTCATCTTGTGGTCTCCTAGGCTTTCTTGCTCCTTGCCTTGTGGCCTATCTAGGCCTATTGCTTGCTTTATGCCTCTGGGCCTTCTTGCTCCTAGTACCTTACTCTGTGGCCTAATATAAGCCTACTCCTTGCCTTGGGGCCTCCGGGCCTTCTCTATCCTTTTTTCCTACTTGTGGCCTGTCCAGGCCTATCTTTAAACTCAGAGGCCTTTGAGTCTATAGCATAGTGAACTCCAGGCCTGCTGCCTTCAGACTTCCATGTTTCTTGTTCCTTATTGTCTTGTTTTGTCCTTGTCTGGTCCTGTCCTGGTCTGGTCTGCCCTGTCCAGTCCTATCTCTGTTAGGTCTTGTTGTGCCATGCCCAATCCTGTTCCTGGCACTGACTCCCTATCATGCCAGTGTCTTGTCTTGTCCTAGTCTATGTATATTCTGGCCTTGTCCCTGTCTTTATGCAGCCCCAGTCCTTGTTCTGGGGCTGTATAAAGACAGGGACAGTCCTAGCCCTGTGTCTATATCAACCACTGCCAAAGTCCAGCCTTAACTCAGTGTCCAGGCTTTCAGTTTGTGTACCTGTGAAAGCCTTGTTCCAGTCTACCCAGCCTGTCCGCAGCCTTGCCTAAACCAGACTCACAATGATTGTACTGCCACCACAGCCAAGCTCAATAGGCCCCCAGAACCCAAGGGCTCAACTTGTGGGGGAGGTGGCTGGCTAGGCGGAAGACTAGCCCATATTCTGCCCTGCTATACTGTACCACTCCTCGGGTGCTGTATCCCTAGCCTAGCCCCCCACCTCGTGACAAGATGAGGTCACACCATGGAACTATTCAGAGGCATTATGATGTTCTCTGTTTTATTCTCCAGCTTTGAATAATTTTGTTTTATTGGCAAATTTGATTACCTCACTTGTTACCATTTCTAGATCATTTATAAATATATTAAAAAGTAGTGGTCCCAGAACAGATTCCTGGGACACTCCACTATTCACTTTTCTCTACTGGGAAAATGTAGCATTTAGCCCTACTCTCTATCTTTTAACCAGTTAGCAATCCACAATAGGACACTGCCCCCATCCCTTGAATTTTTAATTTCCTAAGGAGTCTCTCATGAGGAACTTTGTCAAATTGTTGCGGCTCCGGTCCGCGGCTGGTCCCTCTTCCTACCTCGGGGCTGCTCTGATTGACTGCGGCGTCTTCAGTGCCCTTTCGGGCCTTGCTAGGGCCTTCCCGTGGCGCTCCCTCCATGAGGGAGACACCGCCAATTCCCTGCTGCTGGTCCTGTCCCCTAGGCACGCGCGCAGGGACTCGGAATTTAAAGGGACCAGCGCGGGAAAAATGGCTCTGCCTTCGGGGATGACATCAGACTGCCTTCAGGGCTTTAAACCCTGCTGTAAACCCTGCTGTCAGCCCAATCTTTGCCTTGCAACGGGTCGTCTCTTCTGAGAAGTGAGTTGCTTGTTCCTGATTCAGCTTGTTCCTGTTTCCAGCTCCGTCCTCGCCTGCTCCTGTTCCTGCTTCCCCTTGGCTCGTCTTCCTGACTCCTGACTTCGGTACGTCCTCTGGTAATCCTGCTTCGCTACTCGTCTCAAATCCTGGCTTGTCTCCGGTTTCTGCTGTCTGCCGCCTGCCCTGACTGTTGGTCCGTCTCCACATTTTGCTCCACTGCTGCCTGCCTCGACATCTGGACTTCTCCTGGATCCTCTTCACCGCCGCCTGCCTCGATTCGGACAGTTCTTCAGACTTCTCTTGGTCTCCTGGCCCAGATCCACCTCCCGGCTACGAGTCATTGAGGGCCTTCCCTCAGCAATTCCACTTCTTCCTCTAGTCGGCTCAAGGGTCCACAAATGGACTGATAAAATTGAAAATCCGAGACCACCTTAGGCATAAACGAAGGAACAGTACGCAGCTGTATCGCTCCTGGAGTCACCCAGAGGAACAGCTCCCAGCAAGACAAGGCCTACAGCTCAGAAGTTCGATGAGCAGAACATATCACCACAAGAAACACCGTTTTCAAGGTCAGTAACCGCAATGAAAGGCCCCACAGCGGCCAAAAAGTAGGACCTACCAAGAAATCAAACACCAGATTAAGACTCCACAAAGGAACCAGTAACCATAGGGTAGGACGAAGATGTTTCACTCCCCTCAAGAAGCAGGCCACATCAGGATGAGACAATAAGGATTTACAATTAAGGGCCAATTCTTTATTCAACCCATCCTGCAGGAATTCCAAAATGAGCAGGATCTTAAATGAACGAGGAAGCACAACTCTATCTTCACACCAAGCCTCAAACACACGCCAAACCTGCACGTAGGCTATGGAAGTGGGAAAACTTTCACACTTGAAGAAAGCTGGCAATCACCGCAGCAGAATATTCACGCTTCAACAGGCGAGCCCTCTCAAGGGCCATATCGTAAGACAAAACAGAATCAGATCTTCGTAAAGGACAGGTCCTTGCTGCAACAGATTCCTGTGCGGCAGAAGACAGAGGGGGGAGTCTACCAGGAGTCTTCACAGATCTGCATACCATGGTTTCCTGGGTTAATCCGGTGCCACCAAGAGGACCATCCCCCTGTGGCCTTCGACCCTCCGACATGGGCCACGGAGGAAAGGTATACAGCAGCTTGCCTTCTGGCCAGGCCTGCAAAAGAGCATCAATACCCAGGGACTTTGCATCTTTCCTGTGACTGAAGAATTGAGGAACTTTCGCATTGCAAGAAGTCACCATCTGGTCTAGAAAGTGGATCGCTGCGGCCTTCCCTATCAGCTGAAATGCCTCATCCAACAATACCCATTCTCTGGGGTCCAGACTCTCTCTGCTGAGAGTCTGCTCTTACATTGTCTTTCCCTGCAATGTGTGATGCCGAAATGTCCTGAAGATGCATTTCCACCCATTCCATAAGTTGGTTTATTTCTTGCGACACTTGCTGGCTCTTGGTTCCTCCCTGCCGATTGATGTAAGCCATCGATATTACGTTGTTCGACATTACCTGGATCTCTCGGCCCTGCAGCCTGTTGCTGAACTGCAAGCACGCCAGCCGGACCGACTGGGCTTCCAAGCAATTGATGTTCCTTTGCGCCGATAGTTCCTGACAATGAGCTCCCAAACCTTGGAGGCTCGCATCTGTCGTGAACACCAACCAGTCCAGCAATGTCAGGAACACTCCCTTTCTCACGTGTTCCACTTGCAGCCACCACTGGAGGTGAGAGCAGACTTCCATCGGAAGGTGAGGCTGAATTGAATAGTCCTGAGACTGCGAGCTCCAATGAGACAGCAGGGAGCACTGAAGTGGATGCATATGTGCCCTTGCCCATGGCACCACTTCCAGGGTCTCCGCCATCAAACCGAGCACCTGTACATACTGTTGGGCTTATAATGTTCACCAAGAGTCAAACCTGGGAAATCAATTTCTGAACACGAACTTCTGGCAGGAAAACTTTGCCCTGCTTTGAGTCGAACCACACACCCAGATACTCCAAACAACTGAGATGGCTGAAGATTGCTCTTGGCCAGGTTCACCACCCAGCCAAGGTCCTGCAACAGGGATATTACCTTGCGGGTCACCAAACTGCTCTCTTCGAGAGACTTGGCCCAAATCAACCAGTCATCTAAATAGAGGTGTACTCGGATCCCATCCTTTCTCAGCTCTGCTGCCACAACCACAACATTGGAAAAGGTTCTGGAAGCGGTAGCTAGACCAAAAAGCAGTGCCCGAAACTGATAATGGCTCCCCAGCACCACGAAGCGCAGAAAACGCTGGTGTTCCAATCAGATAGGAATATGGAGGTACACCATGGACAGATCCAAGGAAGTCAGGAATTTCCCATACTGTACAGCCATTATCACTGAGCGCAATGTTTCCATGAAAAATGAGTCACCTGCAAATGATGGGAGACCCCTTTGAGATCCATGATGGGACGAAAGGAGCCTTCCTTCTTGAGCACAATGAAATAAATGGAATATCGCCCTGTATTTTCTTGAGATATGGGTACTGGAACCACAGCCCTCAGACTGAGGAGCTTTGACAGTGTAGACTATCGCCTGCTTTTTTTGTGGAGAGACATCATGAACACGTCCCGAGGAACACTGTGAAATTCCAGCGCATATCCTTCTAGTATCACTTCTAGGACCCACTGGTCCGATGTGATCTCGACCCACCTCTGATAAAAGAGAGAGAGAGGAGTCCCCTTATCTCCTTTTCCTGAGGGTGAGTTGGCAAACCTTCATTGGGAGGCTCAGGAAGTTCCACTATCTGAGCCCCCATCCTGCTTGTTCTGTCTGGGACGAAAGTACTGAGACCTGCCAAAAGGCCAAGCCCCTCTGTATGGACAAAAACATTTGGAACCTCTTAGAAGACCCCCTCATACCAAAGGGGTGCTGTAACTGCTTATCTTCCGGCAACTGAGGAACCAGAGATTCACTCCACTTACTGACCAGCTTCTCCAACTCACTTCCAAATAAAAACGAGCCTTTAAAGGGCAATTTTGTAAGGTTAGCCTTGGAGGTCGCATTGACCGACCAATTCCTCAGCCATAACTGGCGTCTAGCCGCTATTACCGAAGCCACGCCTCTGGCTGAGGTGCAGACCAAATTGCAGCCCACATCTGCTAAAAAGGCAGCAGCGGGTTCCATCCAGAGTCATCAACGTCCTGAGAGAGAAGAAACAAGAGCAAGCCACCAGGAAACAACAGGAAGCTATCTGCAATGTCATTGCCACTGCTTCAAATGCTTGTTAAGGATGGCCTCAATTCTCCTATCATGCACATTCTTCAAGGTCAATCCTCCCTCCACAGGGATATTCGTCCGTTTAGAGATGGCACAGATAAGCGCCTCCACTTTTGGAAAATGCAGGCGCTCTCTCATCACTGAATTCAGGGGGTATAGGCCTTCCAAGGTCCAACCCCTTTTAAAATTTGCTTCCAGGGCATCCCACTCAAGATCAATTCTTGAATGACCTCCATAACTGGGAAAAAAAAAACCAAGAGGCTTTATACAAAGAAACCAAAATGAGATTTTTCATTGCTTCAGAGATGGAATCTGCACCAGGGACTCTCAGCATCTTCAATGTCTGGGAGATCAGGGCCAGCAGTTCAACTCTATGAAAGAACCGCAACATAGTCCCCATCCTCCAGAGTCAGGATATGCCTCATCATCAGTGCCTTCCAGATTCCTTTCAGGAACACCTGCAGCTCGAGGTGTTCTTCGGCACTTAAACATAGTACCAGAGGGGGGAGGGGCTACTGTCTGAGGATCTGGTCTGACAAGATTGAACGGAGCTGAGGACAGTGCCTGAAGGAAGGATTGTAATCCCTAAAAAAAATACTACCCAAGAAAAGGTAGCCGGATCTATACCAAAGCCAGGAGGCACTTGTGCAGCGCCCACTGAGCTGCCATTCCCTGCTGAGGAACCAGTCAAGGGAGTTCCAATATCAGGCATTCCTCTGAACACATCTTTACCCATAACCTCAACAGGCTGGGAAAAACCAGGCTTAGTAAAATCAGAGGAAGGTAATTCTCCCTGAGCCTCTAACAGCACTGACAAGTTAAAGGGCATGCCAGGCTGAGACACCCATTTATGACAGGCCGTGCACAGGGCAAGGCGCTTAGGTTTCTTAGCTATAGGCGCTATATATATATTTTTTTTTTGTGCATTTAAAATTTAGGCATCCAAATTTTAGGCGTCCCAACCTAAGTGCCCACAAACACAGCCAATTAGCGCACCCAGAATAAGTGAAGGGCCACAACCTGGACGCACAACTTGGATGCACAGTGCCAGAAACCTCACTGACCGATGTCCAGAAGATGGCAGCCAAACACACATGCATAAACACTGTCGCGGCCTACCACGCGGTGCACAGTGGAAAAGCCTCTGAGCAGGGTCTAGCCAAAAGAGGCTGCTGAACCTGCCAGGCTGTCCCAGTCCCCGAACCTCCCTCGGGTCGGAATGGCGTGCCGAGCTCAGAGACCAAAGAAGGGGAATCCCTGAAAACAACCCACCTTCACTGTCTCTTAAGTTTTGGGGAGGTTTTTGTTTTGTTTTTTTTAAACACTTCGTGAGCTCAGCCCTTCCTGGCTGAGTACAGAGACAGTATCCAGCTGTGTGGGGAGAGGACATAGGCCGTCACAGCCGCGCTCGGCTTCCTGCACCTGCTGCCTTTAAGCTGTACAATTAGCTAAGTCCATGCTGGCTGAAAAAGCAGCTACCAGACCAAGGCATACATCTGAGGGACCATGGAAATCACCTCAGTAATTCTTAGCTGGGGGAGGGACTATCTGGTATCACCACAGGAGAGCAGGGCAATCATTTTTCCTTTCAAAATTCTCCTACTAAAATCTTAAAGCAATCCCAGAAGGGAGATACACATCCACCATCTGCTGGAAACGAAGAATACTGGCAGGCTGTCACTGCGGGAGTGCATATACTGTGATGTCAGTTTGCTCCGTCTCCATCTGCTGGTAGAGGTGCATAACCTACTGGTCCTGAATCTGTCTACATGCTAGAAAATTGCTCTATTATATCTTCCAAGTACACTGAGATTTGTTTCAGTTCTGCTGAAGCATCACCTTTGAATATCATTTCTGGCATGGGTATCTCTTACATCTTCCTCAGTGAAGACTGAAGCAAATAATGTATTTAATCTCTCTCTGCTATAACTTTTTTCATCCGTAAGTGATCTTTTTACCCCCTTCATTATCTAATGGTGCAATTGACTCCTTTGCAGGCTTTCTATTTCAAATGTACCTTAAAAAGTCTTTATTATGAGTTTTGTTTCCATTGTAAGTTTCTTTTCAAATTCTCTCTTTGCCATCCTTATCAATGCTTTGCATCTAACTTGCCAGTACTTATGCTGTTTCCTGTTTTCTTAATTCGGATCCCTTTTCCTATTTTCTTCATTCAGATCCATTCATTCCTGTCTCACTGCCATAAAGCTTCATTTGTGAACACAGAGGTTTCCCCAAGTAAGCCCCATACTATAATGCCTATATCGAGGGAAGAGTAACAGCTCTTCGTGTGGGACCATAGAGTGTGGCTCCCATAGTAAATGTGTATCTTCAGTCCCAACTATGTGTGTTGCTGCTTTGTGATAGCTGGATTTACTCCCTGGAATATGCTCAACCCTGCCTGCTTAATGAGTAGAAGTTATATTTGGGAACTGAACTTAGATTCTCTGAAAATCAACACTGTTATGGGGTCAGTCTGGGTTTTCATTTTTGAAGTATTACACCAGATTCCTCTTTAAAATTTCTTAATTTATTTTTAGGAACTAACAGCTTTACTCCTCTTCTATTTTGAAGCATCAATATCATACTTGTTGAAAAATAATTCAGTTGGCAGAACAGGTAAAATGAAGATTCATATTTTATTTGATTATTGAGCAGGAATAAGTGTTTGAAAACTCCTCCTATAGTGTTGCTCCTACTATGATGCAATTAGCGAAAGTGCCCTAATTCTGATCATTTTTCAGAAACCTGTGCCACTGTGACAGATCTAAAATTATGAACATTAGTAGCCATAAACAGATTCAAACCCATTTGACAATTTATTGAGAAAAAAATAGATTTTTGGAAAAGAAGCAAGCGATGCCCTTTTTATCAAACATGTGACAAAATATTTATAGAAAAAAAGAAGAGCAATCACACAAAATCAATGAAGAAACTAATAAGAGCCAAAAATGGGCACTATGATATTAAGAGAAATGTAAGTAGTTTTGCTCCTTTAATTATTTTTCTAAGTGGCTGTGAATATAAATGCTCCTTTTATGGCCAGGAGAATGGATAAAAGGCACCTTTTCAAACAATTCCATTGTTCTTGAATGAGTAGATGGGAATCTGTCTGTTATTTACACTTTCAGATAACAGAAGGGTAATTTTCTATCAATATCGCAGGCGAAAAGGGACTTTTTGCATGTGATAGCTAGACAGGGGCGGAGTCAGGACCAGAAGAGGAGTTGGGGCGGCATCGGGGCGGATGTGGCGGTAACTTCGCTGGCGGCGATAAAGTAAGACCAATTATCGCCGCCGGTGGTGCTATTGGGTGCGAAAGCCAGCAGCGATAACACTGCGGTGGTGCGATCGCTGCCGGCTTTCGCAGGCCCGCCGCCCCATTACCGCGGGATTCAGAAAGCCGTGCGATTTTAGAAAAATCCAGGCCTAGGGGGCACTCCATGAAGTTAGCAAGTAGCACATTTAAGACTAATCGGAGAAAATTCTTTTTCACTCAACGCACAATTAAGTTCTGGAATTTGTTGCCAAGGGATGTGGTTAGTGCAGTTAGTGTAGCTGGGTTTAAAAAAAGTTTGGATAAGTTCTTGGAGGAGAAGTCCATTACCTGCTATTAAGTTCACTTAGAGCAGTGGTTCTCAACCCTGTCCTGGGGACCCCCCCAGCCAGTCTTAGGGAATGGCCTCTGCTATTACTGGCATCAGTAGCATGGGATCTTCTTATTGTTTGGGTAATTGCCAGGTTCTTGTGGTCTGGTTTGGCCTCTGTTGGAAAAAGGATGTTGGGCTTGATGGACCCTTGGTCTGACCCAGCATGGCAATTTATGTTCTTATGTTCTTATTATATTACTTAATTAGATGGCAGAAGGCATACTAAACATCATCTCAAAGGCTCAAACATACCACTTCCATATGTGGACCCTTTTAGGGCAGTAGTTTATGAGTTATGTGTATAATGGAGAATGTTCTAGCAAGAGGAGGTTCTGGGGGGGTGTATCTAGATTTGTGAGTGAAAGGGAATTCCTTCCCCTAAAGGGGATGATGTTTTTGAGAAACGAATTAAAGATGCTTCCAGAAACACTGGAAGGAGTCTGTCTGGGAGTCTTACGTTGAATTCAAGTAAAAGGAGTTGTGAGGCTGAGGACTGCAGCCTTGAGGAGCTGGCCTTGACAACTTCAGGGTTTAAGAGCTCTAGAGCTGGATTTGGCTGGGGAAGCAAAAGGAGCTTTCCTAGGAGAGTTAAGGACCATTTTGGAGGGAAGATCCCTTAGTCAACAGGGACCCTTTTTCTTTTCTTTTATTAGTCTACAGCTGGAAGATTATGCTGTGGATGAAGAACCTTCAGGTTGTTTCATCTGGGGCTTGGAAGGAGTAATGAGCCTTGGTGGGAGCTTAGAAGAGACTCTTTTGGAATGGGTAACTCAAGTATTCTAAAACAACAAGCAAGTAACCACTGAGTTTCTGTGAACTGGAAATAAAGTGGTATTACTGTTTTTGTGCAGACTGGACTATTTACTATATTGTCTCTATCTTTGTTGGACTTTAATTTTTTTAACTTTATGATAAATTCCTTCTGTTTTGGAGCACAACTTGAGTGTGTAATTTTTTTTTTGGGGGGAGGGGTGTGTGACTTCCACTGGGGAATAGCAATTGCTATTCCACAGTGAAAGGAACTGTTCTGGGGCTGTAGACGGGCTTTTCTCTCTCCTGTAGTGCCCGAAAGTGGCCTCTGATGAAGGGCGGGGGGGGGTTACACATAATATACCTAACATAGATAACATCACTATCAGCCCTAAATCTGTTATCTCAATTCTGGTATTGGCTCAAATTTCAAAATCATTTAACTTGATAAATACTGATTTATCCAAGTAAACTGGCCTCTGAAAATTGCCCACATTCAGAGGCTGATGTACAAAGGTGCTTTGAAGTTCACACAAGTATTAACCATTCATACAATAACTTCAATTCCTAATATTGCTTTAAATATGCATAAACAGCAAGACTTAGGACATTCATAAATAGCCAGACAATACCTCAGAAAAATGGTATGTTTAAAGACCTGACTTTTTAATCATTTGTCCCATGTTGTATTGATTAATATGTTTCAAGGGTTTTTTTTTTTTAAATTATGCAAATAAAATTCAAAAAGTTTATAAAGATATTTAGCCTTTGAGGTATGCTACAAACTCCCAAGTGAATTTTCAAAAGAGTTACTGCGTAAAAATAGTTTTAAAAGTCATTTTACGCCCCTAAATCCTATTGAAAATTACCCTCATAGATTGGATTTTTCACTTCTACATGCATTGTTGTCCAGCAGAACTGTGCCCACAGAAAAAGCAAGTGCAAAGTCAATGGGTACTTTTCAAAAGAAACAATACAGATAGATTCCCTTTGAAAATTAGGAAAAAGTACTCACAGACTTTGTAGCTAGGTGTGCTGTTTGAAAATTGCCCGTTAATACTTAGGAATAAAGAACAGCGAAAAAAGTGGGCAAAGTGAAATGCAACACAAAAATTGTTTTGTACTGCTGTATTTAGAAAATAAGCAAAACAAATCATCTGAATTGTGAAGAATGCAGGCTTCTGCTTCTTCCAGTAGCAGGATACCAATTTCATTTAAGTTTATGGAGAGAGCTGAGTAACACAATTTATGAAAAATTCTAAGACTGACAACATATAAATAGTATTAGAAAAGTTATATGTGTATGTTCCATACATACAAAGTAATCAAAATAGTGCAAGAAAGACAGTGAAAAACGTTACTGCCAGATACTACTATGCACGTGGTGTTTAGAAGCATCTGTCAGGTTTGGCAAATGAATACATTTAAAAATAAGCAAATCAATCATAACATTTAAATATACTTAAAGCAAAATCAAAATGGGCCTGAATAGCTAAAATAAATTAAAACCAAAAAGGGTTGCATTAACTGCCTACAATTTGGTGTCTGTTCAAAAAATATATAATAGAATACCATAAGATATTACATTCATATTATTTGCATACACATCTCCATAGTAAAAATGAAAAAGAGGGTAGGTGGAAAGTTTTTCTCTCTCTTATATATAGTCAGTGCTATGTACACTGATGGCACAATATAAATAATATGGCAAAGAGACTCTATACAAATGACTTTATGTGACAAAATAGAAGCCATTACAAACATACCATAGTATACTTTGCCTACTTCCCTTCTCTCTCCTTGACCCCCCTCTGAATTATCCTTGAATCATGCCATACTGTCATTCTGGAAGCTATTCTTCACTGTCCTAACCTTCAACATGCATATATGACAGCAAGGCTCAACTCACTATCCACTTCTACCAGATGACATGCAGTTTGTTCATACATCACATTCCAAGTCAGACTGACTATAAACAATCAATATGTTAGGTGCCATCATGCTAAATTTGTTGTCGGGGCAATGTTCCAATTAGTCAGGAGCATATACTTAAAAGAAAATGCAGCAAGCTATGTATACTGGGGAAGATATAAGAAAAGATATAATAAAAGGTAAAATGTAGTTTTTTGAGCTCTAGAAAGGGATAGGATATATTAGGTATATTCAGACATGAAAACCTCCAGAGGTAGCTGTGTTAGTCTGCAGTAGCAAAAACAACAAAGGTGGTGATGACATCTTATAGACTAATCAATTTATTTCGACATGTACGTTTGAGGATAAGAATCCATTTCATCACACAGTTGCTCACATGTACCTATAAAAATGGATAATCTACAAGAGTAGGGATGTTTAGCTGTATGTACTTACTGTATTTATTAACATTGCTTTGGGTCAGTTAAGGCAGTTAAGTGAAAATAAATATATAATTAGATGTTTCATTTGTCTGTGTATGTATACATGACAACTTGTGAACAATTCATTCTTGCCCTCCTTAAAGTTACTAAACTATCATATTTTCCATTCTTTATTGCTTTTCTGTGGCTGGCCTCCCAACACATGACAAATGGTAACAGATAAAGGTCTCATATTCCAACCATGTCTATTTGATCTCTCATACCTTTGAATATTCCTGTTGAAAAAATCAAGTACCCTTTATCACTAAACCACAAACAGTAGAAATGTATCATAAAGATCTAAAAAAAATCCACCTAGTATGATATGACCTTCAATATAAAACCCTTAAAGATAAATTATAGGAGATCTTCACACATGGAACCTATTGAATATCATTCTTCATTATTCCCCATTATAAAAATCAGTCACTGAAAATTTGTTATGTATTTTGATTGCATTTAAAAGATACTTGTTCAGTATGCATAGTACTTGTCAAGGACTAAGATAAGTTTGATACTGATTGTGACAATTAGTAAGCATACTGAACAAGTATCTTTTAAATGTAATCCAAATTTATTTTAAAAAAACTAGATGTCTCCTCCTTGTTCATTCAAATGACTACAAAATACAAGTAAAAGGCATCATGTTATCTGTTTTACTTATTAATGTAATATATTTTCAGTTGGGCATCTGTGTCGGAATTGAGGTAGAACTTTTTTTTTTTTAGCAGTATTAGATGTCCTTACTTCTATCTGTAAATCAGAATGGACACCTAACAGGTGGCCATAATAAGAAATCTAAATACACTGTACAAAAAGATATTGCTGATTTAAACATCTAACATATTGAAAACTGGATGAATACTTTGCTTACTTACAAGACTGGCTCCGTACTGGCCACTGTTTTGAATATCTATATTTAGCTGTCTATCTCTTAGCACCTTACTTGGTGCTTTGATCGTTTATTAAAAATCTAACTGGTTCCTATAGATGTCTATGTTGCAATATTAGATACCTAACTGCCATGTAAGTATTTGAAAATATTGCCCATATGTTTATATAAAAGCATATAATTTGAAATTATGAAACTGCTGCTCTGGCAGCCAAAATAGAAGAAAAATATTGCTGAACTTAATACTAAATGGAGAAACAGAAGGTACATAATTTCTCCAATTTCTCATAACATGTAGAGTTTCAACACAGATTTCTCATGTTCTCAAATCCTAGATTCAAAATCCTCATCTTCAAGGTCCTCTAAGTAGCTATACAATAATCTCAGTCATAAGTACAGATCCATCTACATTCTTTTACATGCCTTCCAAATTTAGAAACATAGAAAATGATGGCAAATAAGGACCCCAAAGCCTATTTAGTCTGCACAGTCCTGATGCAATACTGCACAGCCTACCCAGTCTCAGTCTTTACACCAACTTTCTTGCATCTTAGGATCCTCTGTGATTGTCCCATACTTTCTTGAATTATGTTGCTGTTATGGTTAGTGCAGTTAGTATAGCTGGGTTCAAAAAAGGTTTGGAGAAGTCCATTAACTGCTATTAATCAAGTTGACTTAGGGAATAGCCTCTGCTGTTACTGGCATCGGTAGCTTGGGATCTTCTTGGTACTTGCGGCCTGGTTTGACCTCTGTTACAAACAGGATGCTGGGCTTGAAGAACCCTTGATCTGACCCAGTACGGCAATTTCTTATGATCTTATGTTATAAGACTGCTCCATGTATCCACTGCCTTTTCTGTGAAAAGTATTCTTTTATA
Organism: Rhinatrema bivittatum; assembly: GCF_901001135.1. Classification (NCBI taxonomy): domain Eukaryota; kingdom Metazoa; phylum Chordata; class Amphibia; order Gymnophiona; family Rhinatrematidae; genus Rhinatrema; species Rhinatrema bivittatum. Next base: position 118,685,242 of record NC_042620.1, on the reverse strand, counting down.
ATACTTCTGTACCTACCCAGACTCTGTTCTCTTAATTGTTCGGAATTCTATGTCACTATTTTCTATTTCTGGAACTTTTTTCCCAGTCTATAAAGTTTTATTTACCAAAACTTAATTCTGTCTCCAATATCTCTAAAAGGTTTACCCAGTACACTCAACTTGATAAGTGGATAAGTGCAAGGTGATGCATGTAGGAAAAAATAACCCATGCTATAATTATACAATGTTGGGTTCCATATTAGGTGCTACAACCCAAGAAAGAGATCTAGGCATCATAGTGGATAACACATTGAAATCGTCGGTTCAGTGTGCTGCAGCAGTCAAAAAAGCAAACAGAATGTTGGGAATTATTAGAAAGGGAATGGTGAATAAAACGGAAAATGTCATAATGCCTCTGTATCGCTCCATGGTGAGACCGCACCTTGAATACTGTGTACAATTCTGGTCGCCGCATCTCAAAAAAGATATAATTGCGATGGAGAAGGTACAGAGAAGGGCTACCAAAATGATAAGGGGAATGGAACAGCTCCCCTATGAGGAAAGACTAAAGAGGTTATGACTTTTCAGCTTGGAGAAGAGACGGCTGAGGGGGGATATGATAGAGATGTTTAAAATTATGAGAGGTCTAGAACGGGTAGATGTGAATCGGTTATTTACTCTTTCGGATAATAGAAAGACTAGGGGGCACTCCATGAAGTTAGCATGGGGCACATTTAAAACTAATCTGAGAAAGTTCTTTTTTACTCAACGCACAATTAAACTCTGGAATTTGTTGCCAGAGGATGTGGTTAGTGCAGTTAGTATAGCTGTGTTTAAAAAAGGATTGGATAAGTTCTTGGAGGAGAAGTCCATTACCTGCTATTAAGTTCACTTAGAGCAGTGGTTCTCAACCCTGTCCTGGGGACCCCCCCAGCCAGTCGGGTTTTCAGGATATCCACAATGAATATGCATGAGAGAAAATTTGCATGTTATGGAGGCAGTGTATGCAAATTTTCTCTCATGCATATTCATTGTGGATATCCTGAAAATCCGAACTGGCTGGGGGGGTCCCCAGGACAGGGTTGAGAACCACTGACTTAGAGAATAGCCACTGCCATTAGCAATGGTTACATGGAATAGACTTAGTTTTTGGGTACTTGCCAGGTTCTTATGGCCTGGATTGGCCACTGTTGGAAACAGGATGCTGGGCTTGATGGACCCTTGGTCTGACCCAGTACGGCATTTTCTTATGTTCTTACAGCAAGTCTTTATTCAAGTCTATCCAGCAACTGAGTTCTTGTATGTCTACAGTTCCAGAGACAGCAAGTGCCAAAGAATTCTCTATTTATTTTTAATAACTGGATATATTCCCAACATGAGTAACTTTATCTTATCATGTTATAAAATACAGGTCCCGCGTGCACACACAAGCCGGATTTTCATGTCCGCGCACACATATGCAGGTGGGTAGCCTGCTTTGCATGTGGGGAGGGGAATTTTAGAAAAATACGTGCGTGATGCAATCGGGCCTCCCCCAGTTCCCTCCCACTCCGCTCCAATTAAGAAGCATACTGGGAGGGAACTTTCCTTCCCCCCTACTTACCCTCCCCTCCTCAACCCCTAAACCCACCCTATCTCTAAATTTTTTATTTTGCTACTTACTGCTCCTCTGGAGCAGAAGTAATCTCTGCATGCCGACCAGCTGCCAGAGCATGCTTCCCCGGGACAGCGTCAAATGGCACTGCCCTGGCCTGCTCCCCGCCCCTCCCCACCCAGTCCCTGCCCCCCAGCCTGCCCCTGTTGAGAGGCTCGGCACTTCAGTGCGTAACGAGGACTACGTACGTGGCTGGGCCCTTCCAAAAATGTGCACACCGCACGCAATGCCCAGCCACATGCGTAACCTTTGAAATGTATGTGTGCGGGTCTTTTAAAATTTGGACGTTATTTGCAGTTCCTTTTTGCTGCTCCATGTCTTTTTAAAGTCTATTACTGTTTTTGCCTCCACTACGTCCCTGGGGAGTCCATTCCATCATCCATCACCATTTTCACAAAAAATATTTTCTAATGTTGTACTTGAGTCTACCTCCTTTGAGCTTCATATCATGACCTCTTGTTTTAGACTTTCTTTTCCACTGGAAAAATTTACTTCCAGTGCATTGTTTATTAGAGGTGTGAATCGTGTAATCGATCGTCTTAACGATCGATTTTGGCTGGGGGGGAGGGAAATCTGATCGTCGAGTTCGCCCGTATGACATAGTGAGGGCCAAAGGTAGCGCCGGCGCCATTTTGAAGATTGGCAATACGGCCCGCGTGCAGGAGGTCGCTCCCAGACCCCCGCTGGACTTTTGGCAAGTCTTGTGGGGGTCAGGAGGCCCCCCTAAGCTGGCCAAAAGTCCCTGGGGGTCCAGCGGGGGTCCGGGGGCGATCTCCCGCACGCGTGACGTCGGGAGCCAGGAAACAAAATGGCGCCGGCGCTACCTTTGCCCTGTCACATGATAAGGGCAAAGGGCCACCGGCGCCATTTCTCAACGCAGCGGTGGCCAGAGAGCGGGAGGAGATCGCGTCGGGACCCCCCCACTGGACCCCAGGTAATTTAAAACATTTGGGGGGGGGTTCAGGAGGGTGGGGGATTTGTTTTAAAGGTTCGGGTGGGTTTTAGTGTTTTTTTGGTGTGCCGGTTTTTCCGCGCCCTATTTAACGATACAATACAAATGCCCCTGACGATAAATCGGGGGCATTTGTATTGTATCGCGTATCTAACGATTTTGGACGATTTTAAAATTATCTGACGATAATTTTAATCGTTCAAAAACGATTCACATCCCTATTGTTTATACCTTTCACATATTTAAACATCTCTATCATATCCCCTTCTTTCTTTAAGTAAAATTGTGCTCAACTAGTACTTACTTTTTTGCTTCCCTTCACATTTCCCCAGTAATTTGAACTGCCAAATAGTTACAATAAACAAACTATTAAAATCTATTTCCATTCTTTTTTAAACTAAGACTGTTTCAGATGAACAGAAATGAAGCAGTGTGATTGCTGTGTTAGTTCACTTAGATTATTTATTTTATTTATTTAACTTCTTTTACTATACCGACACTCAAGACCAGGTCTTATCGTACCGGTTTACATTAGAACAAGGGGAAAAACCAATTAACGTATAAGTGGAAAAGAGAAGTTACATTAAAACAGGGAGAGTAAAAACATGGATGTCGGAAGATAGGACAGAATTAAGTAATTGAACAATAAGTTAACAAAATTACAAACTATAAATTAACATAAAACAATAAATTAATAATACAGAAACATGGATTATAATCAGCGGAAATATACATGGAAATATATATATATGGAATATATACAGCTGGACTATACATGGTATGTCAAATGGGAGGAGTGGCGGGGGTGAGGGAAAAGGGTGGGTTGAGGTTGCGGGTGGAAAAGGGAAAAAGGTTGGGAGTGCGGGGAGTGAGAAGGGTGGTTGGAGGGTGAGAGAGAGTTGGTTAATATGGAATCCTTCAACGATAGGCTTGTGTGAACAGCCAGGTTTTAAGTTTTTTTCTGAAGGTTAAATGGCATTGTTCCTGGCGTAAGTCTTGAGGAAGCGAATTCCAATGTAGGGGACCTGCTGTTGAAAATGCTCGCTTGTGGATGGAGTTGTGAACTGATGATTTGTTGGGAGGGGCCATGAGCTTACTTTTGTAGGCAGTTCTTATTGGTCTTGAAGATGTATGTAGTTCCAGAGGGAAGGTGAGTTGGAGAGAGGATTGTTGGTAGACCGATTTGTGGATGATAGTGAGAGCTTTGAACAGTATTCTATGTTGAATAGGAAGCCAATGTAAGATTTTTAGGATAGGTGTGATGTGGTCCTTGCGCCATGTGTTTGTAAGGATCCTGGCTGCTGCGTTTTGCAGCATCTGTAGAGGTTTGGTCGAAGAGGCGGGGAGACCGAGTAGAAGAGCGTTGCAATAGTCAATCTTTGAAAACAGTATTGCTTGAAGCACAGAACGGAAATCCTGGAAGTGTAAGAGCGGTCTTAGATGCTTCAGGACCTGTAGCTTGAAGAAACATTCTTTAGTTGTAGTTGAATTTTTTGAAATTCATTCTGGAGTCAAGGGTGGCCCCAAGGTCTCTGACATGGCTTGCTAGTGGGGTTATTGTGTTATTAGTGAAGGGGGGGTTATCGCTAGGGGAGATAACCAGGAGTTCCGTTTTGGACATATTTAGGACCAGGTTGAGATTCGTGAGAAGCTGGTTGATGGCATGTAGGCAGTCGTTCCAGAAATTTAGAGTTGAGGAGATGGGGTCCGAGATGGGGATTATGATTTGCACATCGTCTGCGTATATAAAATGGGTGAGGTTGAGGCTATTGAGCAGCTGGCATAAAGGAAGTAGGTATATGTTAAACAGGGTAGGGGACAGAGAAGAGCCCTGTGGTACTCCTTGTTTTGATGGGACGGGGTGGGATTCTTTGTCGTTTATTTTAACTTTGTAGTGCCTGTTGTTCAGAAAGGATTTAAACCAGAGCAGTGCGGAGCCAGAGATGCCTATTTCCATTAGACGGCTGATGAGGATGTCGTGATTTACCGTGTCAAACGCCGCAGAAATATCGAGTAGGGCTAGGAGGTAAGATTGTCCCTTGTCAAGGCCCATCAGGATGGTGTCCGTTAAAGAAAGAAGGAGGGATTCTGTGTTTAGGCGTTTCCTGAAACCGAATTGAGAAGGGTATAAGATATTGTGGGATTCCAAGTAGTCGGTGAGACGGAAGTTGACAAGTTTTTCCATTATTTTTGCTATAAAAGGTAGGTTTGCGATGGGGCGGAAATTTGCTGGGTTGGCTGGGTCCAGATTGGGTTTTTTTAGTAAGGGTTTCAGCGAAGCAATTTTTAAGGAGTCAGGGACAGATCCTTGATTGAGGGAACAATTTATGATGTCTGCCAGAGATCTGGCAATGGTGTTAGGAATGGTGAGGAGAAGTTTGGTTGGTATTTGGTCTAGAGGGTGAGACGAGGGTTTCATTTTCTTGATAATCGATTCTATTTCCAGGGATGATGTAGGTTCAAGAGATACTAGCGTCTGTTTAAGAATAGTAGAGGATGGATTTTGGCTAGGAGTTTGGCTGGGGGGTTGTAGGGCTATTGATGATTTGTTGGATGTTGCCAGTGGGCCAAGTAGGTTTTTGACTTTGTTGTCAAAGAAAATCGCCAACTCTATAGATTTGTTTTGGGCTTCTTCTTCTGAGAAGGTAGGGGAAGTGGGAGTGGTGAGGGCTGCCACATATGAGAAGAGCGTTTTCGGGTCGTATAGGAAACCGTGTATTTTTTTGGCATAAAAATCTCGTTTGGTGCGGGTGATCGATGTTCTGTAGAAGCTCATTGCTGTTTTGTAAGAAGCCAATGATGTGGGGGAGGGGTCTTTCCGCCAGCGTAGTTCCTTGTGTTGTAGGTCTTGTTTGAGTTTTCTTAATTCCGTAGAGAACCAGGGTTTTTTGTTCAAGCGTGCTGGGTTGATAATTTTTGAGGATAATGGGCAAATTGAGTTTGCTACTGCGTGTGTGATTGTTTGCCAGGAATTAATTGCGGTATCAGCATCTGTGAAGTCCAGTTTGGATAGGTCTTTGGCAAGGCTGTTGTTGAGTGTGTCCATTGAACAAGGTTTCCTGAATTGGATGGAGGATTTGGAAGCAATAGGGGTCTGTTTTTGATTAATGGCAAGTTTTGTAACTATCAACGAGTGGTCTGACCAGGGGATGGGGGAGCAGGAAGGTGGGGAGATGGGCGAGATGGTTTCATTAGTGAATATCAGGTCAAGCGTGTGGCCTGCCTTGTGGGTGGGATTATTTATGATTTGATTGAATCCCATAGCCTGGAAGGAGGAAAGTAGGGCTTCGCAATTGGAAGATGGGGAGGGAGAATCAACATGGATGTTGAAATCTCCTAAAATGATAGCGGGTAAGATGGAGTCGATATGTTTGGCTATAATTTCGATTAGTGGAGAGGGGTTGGTTTCTAGGAGCCCTGGGGGGGCGTAAATAAGGCAGATTTGGAGTTGGGAGGATTTGAATAATCCGATTTCTAATTTAGTCGTAGATTTGAAGGCTTGTTGAGTTAGTCTTAATTCTTTTTTTGTGATTAACATTATTCCACCCCCTCTTTTTTTAGGTCTGGGGATAGAGAAGACGTCATATTGTTGTATTGGTAGTTGGTTGATTATGGCAGTATCAGTGTTTTTCAGCCATGTTTCGGTAATGGCACAAATGTCCGGTTGAGAGTCTAGGAGATGGTCGTTGAGCAAGTGAGATTTTTTTGAGAGCGACTGCGAGTTTAGAAGGCTTAAGGTTATTAAGGATAGACCTAGGAATTGTGTTATTGGGGAGATCATGATTGGAATCAGAGATCTCTTTGAGCGTAGATTGAGTAACGGTGCGTTAGCTCTGATGGGGATTGAGCGAGGGATAATCGGAATGGAGAAGGTTTGTAGCATGTTAATGTCTTTTTTTTTTTTTTGGATGTAAGTTGATGCTGGATGCTGGAGTGCTGGATGAATGCTGGATGCTGGAGAGGCTGGATGAATGCTGGATGCTGGAGAGGCTGGATGCTGGGGTGACTGGAAGAATGCTGGATGCTGGAGAGGCTGGATGAATGCTGGATGCTGGAGAGGCTGGATGCTGGAGAGGCTGGATGCTGGGGTGACTGGATGAATGCTGGATGCTGGGGTGACTGGATGAATGCTGGATGCTGGGGTGACTGGATGAATGCTGGATGCTGGAGAGGCTGGATGAATGCTGGAGTGGCTGGGTAAAGGATAGAAGCTGGAATGGGCTAGCGCTTATAAGGAGTGGGTGGGGTAGTTGATGGAAAGTAGCTACGGTTGCTTCTATGGCCCCTTAGTTGCGAGATTCCAGGGGCCGGGGCCGACGCCGACTGTGCAGGGAGGCCGACCTGGGCTGAGGGAGTATCGTGGGATGCCAATACGAGAATCGTGGTTCTGGTGCTATTCAGGTGCGCACGAAGGGGCACACAAAGGGGCAGGCCCCTTTGTCATGCTCCTTCGGCGCGCGACGCTCGGCGCGCGACGCCTAGTAGGGTGTGCAGTTAAAGCCTAGCCGGGCTGTAGCTGGTTGGCTGGCTTCTGGTTGAGGGCGGGCCTTGTCGCGTTTCGCGGGTTTGTTTTTTTCGTTTTTCGCCGCGTTTCCTCCTATGGCTTTGGGCCTCGGCGCACGCGGCTGGCGTTGGGGTCCCCCGGGTGGGGAGGCCGTGTACTGACCTGACCTTCTCCCGATGTGTAGAAATAAGACAAACAAGTTGTAAGTGATACCTTTTTACTGGATTGTCAATACATTTGTAACAAGCTTTTCAGCAACGTTCCCACGAAGTTTTGTGGGGACCACAGACATCTTACCACTGGGTGCGCACCAGGTGTCTTGTGGGTTGAACCAAATGAGGCCAGCAGATGGGTGGAGCACACCCAGCAGTTAAATATGTGTCAGTGGGCACCTGTGCATCATAGAGGAAAATCTGCTTTTGAGAATTAGGCTCAGTTCATCAGTTAATGCAATGATCTAATAAAAGGGAGCATAGCTCTCAAAAACTAGTCCTAAATGTAGTAAATTAGTCCAAAAGAATGGTATCACTGAAAAGCAAATAGAAATAAAGTAGCTTGAAATGAAACTTTCCACGGACCTCTGAGCTGTTTCAATCTGTCTGCACATGTGAACATTTCTATCCCTTCCATTCCCACAAAATCAGAAAATTTAACCTGCAGCTGTAGACTGAGTGTAGTATCCAAGTCCAGAGCCACAGATTTCAGTGTCAGGCTCTGACAACAAGGACGATTAGGACTTCCAACCTACTCCTGGCTGCACAACAAACTAATCCATAGCTTCTTCATCTATATAGTAACTTGGTTGTTTCCTCTTTGCTAAAATGAGTCTGAAAGTTGTCGCCCATCTGCAACTCCCCTGGACATTGTTAAATGGTAAATATTGAATAACATTCTTCTGCAGCGACTTTACACAAGCACTGTCACGTCTCCCGAACAAATTTAGTGGCCATATGCTTTGAATTTGGAATGCAAGAAGTGTGAAAACTTGACTGAAGAAGGATATGCATTTCAATTGGCAAAGAATGAATGATTTACACCTGCAGGTTTTGATATCAAAGCTCTTGACATGACATGAATTATTTCACTAATGCAGGTAAGTGACAATCTAATAAATTTCCAATTAAGGGATGTGCTACAAACAACCAAAATTATGGTTGAAATGAGCAATACTCATGGTTGCCAAAGAAAAAAAATGATGTCTACTGTCATTTTGGACATCCATCTAGAAAAGGAATAAAATTGTAAAAGTTTATTTTCTTTTTGTAAACAGAATAATTATGGATTGTTCTTATAAACTGCACATACGTTACAAAATACAAATATTTATTTTTTATTTTTATTTTAATTTATATTCCGCTTTTCAGCACTTCAAAGCAGATTACTCTCAGAAACTGTGGGTATTTTCCTGTCCTCAGACGGTCACAATCTAGGAGCCCAATTCATCAAGGTTGTTTTCCGGCAAATTGATAGATAAATATCTGGGGGGGGGGGGGGGGTGTTTACAAACACACAGAGGATTTAACTGCAAATTTGATATGACTGATGAGTTTCTAACATTTGAATCAATGAAAGGTACCAACAAGAGCAGTTGACTCATACAATGCAGTTAATTGCTCTGTGTATGTAAAACCACCCCACCCACCCACCCCCCAAACCCGCCCCAAGTTGAAAGTATCCCCTCTTACGGCGATATGATATGCGCACGCATGTTATAAAATCTGTGCGCCCATGTGTGCACGCCGGGAAGCACACGCACATGTATTACAATATACCCCTTAGGTTTTCAGCCCAGTCAGTCCTGGGGCCAGGATCCAGCACCATGAACCTTCTTTTTTCAACTATCCATCAATTTTTCCTTTATTTTATATCCCCTCCCAATTCACCTATCTCAGTCCTTGCTGTGACAATCCTCAGCTGGATGCCATGCACCAAGGCTCCTTCCGGATCCCTGCAAACATGGGCCCTAAATTCATCCAGTAGATGTCACTACTGGATGACTGAAGCAGTGAATATTGCCACAGCAGCATGTCCAGTCCCTGCTGGAGAGGCGGATAACCTAAACTGAGAATCGAACCTAAGTCCTCCACACTGAAACACTGGGCCAGCCCCAGCAGAAAGCAGAGTTGCTTACCTGTAACAGGTGTTCTCCCATGACAGCAGGATGTTAGTCCTCACATATGGGTGACATCATCAGATGGAGCCGTCATGAAACACATTTTTCAAAGTTTCTACAACTTTGACTGGCACGCTGAGCTTGCCCAGCATGCCACTAACCCTGCAGCCAGCAGGGGTCCCCCTTCAGTCTCGTTTGTAGCAAAAGTACCAGCGAAAAATAAAATAAAACGTAAGCGAAGCCAACTCTGTGGGGTGGTGGGTGGGTTTCGAGAGAACTAACATCCTGCCGGGGCGGATTGGCATATCAGGGGATCGGGCTTCCCCCGGTGGGCCGGTCTAGCTGATCACATGGTCTCAACCACGTGGCTCTTCCTCAGCCCAGCCCCATCGCCTCCCAGCCAGCCCCCGCCAGCCTCGATTTTAATTTATTTGGCCCCCGCCGGCTTGGTCTCCGGCGGGGGCTGGCTCGGAGGCTCCCATCTTCATTTCTTCGGCCCCTGCAGGCTTGGTCTCCCGCGGGGGCTGGCTGATCTTCTTTTCTTCGGCCTCCGCCGGCCTCTATTTTTATTTCTTCGGCCCCTGCTGGCTTGGTCTCCCGCGGGGGCTGGCTGATCTTCTTTTCTTCGGCCTCCGCTGGCCTCGATTTTTATTTCTTCGGCCCCCGCTGGCCTGGTCTCCCGCGGGGGCTGGCTGATCTTCTTCTTTTCTTTGGCCCCCGCCAGCCTCAATTTTAATTTCTTCGGCCCCCACCGGAGACCAAGCCGGGGGCCGAAGAAATTAAAATCGAAGCCCCCGCTGAACAGCTGGTCTCCGGCACTGGTTAGCAGCACCAGTGTTCACTTCTTCGGCCCCCGCCGGCCTCGATTTTAATTTCTTCGGCCCCCCCAGCTTGGTCTCCAGCGAGAATCATTAAGCCCTAGTCCTGTTGTAGCTTCCCGAGAGTCTTGCTTATTAGCGGAATCGGAGGATACGCATAAAGCAGGCCTTTGTTCAAGGGACAGGCGAAGGCATCCCTGGCTGGTGCATGCCTATCCCTGTGCAGGGAGCAGAAGCTTTCCACTTTGTGGTTCTGACTGAACGCAAAGAGTTCGATGTCGGATGACCCCACCAGTGGAAGATTCTGCTCGCAACCGAGGGATCCAGAGACCATTTGTGGGGCTGGAATCATCAGCTGAGGTGGTCCGCCAGTGCATTCTGTGTGCCCGCTAGATAAGTGGCTCGCAGAAGAATGGAATGCAACAGGGCCCAGGCCCAAATCTATGCCACCTCCTAGCAAAGCAGATAAGAGCCCGTGCCCCCTCTTTGTTCAGGTACCACATTGCAACTTGGTTGCCTGTTTGAACCAGGACAACACTGTTGGAGAGGTAATCCTGAAATGCATAAAGGGCGTACTGCATCGCTCGAAGCTCCAGAAAGTTGATTTGATGGGTCACTTCGGCTCTTGTCCAAGTCCCTTGAGTTTGAAGGTCTTGGACATGGGCTCTCCAACCTAGGTTGGAGGCATCTGTAGTTAAGATCATCTGAGGAGCCGGTTGCTGGAAAGGAAGACCCACTTGTGAGTTGGCTTTGTGTGTCCACCAGGCAAGGGACAGACGAAGCTGGCTGGTTATATGTACCATGGACGACAGCGGCTGAGTAGCTTGTCGCCACTGGGATTTCAGAGTCCATTGGGTCACTCTCATGGCAAGGCGTGCCATAGGGGTGACATGGACAGTTGATGCCATTTGGCCGAGCAACCTGAGTAGCTGACCAGCTGAGGCTCTTTTTCGACGGCGGATAAAGCTGGCAAGGTTGGACAGCATAATCGGTCATTGGGTAAGAATGCGCTGGACAGTGTCGTGTCTAGGTCTGCTCCTATAAAGGAGAGCAGATGAGACGGTGTCAGTTGGGATTTGGGGTAATTTATTAGAAATCCCAACGAGTTTAGAAGCCTTATGGTGAGACCGAGAGTGTCGAGGGTTTCTTGTTTTGTCTGGCTTTTTATGAGCCAGTCGACCAGGTATGGAAAAACATATACACCTCTGCTGTGTAACTGCACAGTCACGACTGCCAGGCACTTTGTAAAGATTCAAGGCACCGAGGATAGGCCGATTGATAGTACCTTATATTGATAGTGATTGCGGCCCACCACAAATCCCAGATATTTGCGATGAGGAGGGGAGAACACAATATGGGCGTATGCGTCTTAAAGGTCCAGAGCGCAGAGCCAAGCCCTTTGTTGAAGTAGAGGAAGCATGGTGCCCAGGGATACCATCCTGAACCATTTCTTGTGAAGAAATGTATTCAAGGCACGGAGGTACAGAATAGGCCGGAGGCCACCGGTCTTTTTGGGAATAAGGAAATATCTGGAGTAGAACCATTTTCCCTGCTGATTCAGTGGAACCGGTTCCACGGCTCTGACTCGAGTTTTCCTGTGTGGTCGTCCCAACTCCAAGATGGATTGGGTGGGAAGTCCAGGGGTATTTTTGAAAAATTTAGACGGTAACCATGGGTTACGATGGACAGTACCCACTGGTCCATGGTGATTGGATGCCAATTTGTTGCAAAGTGGCCAAAGGCAGCCCCCCACTGGAATATGGCTGCTGCTGTCTGGAAAAGAGTCAAAATCCACACGCGGGGCCAGGTTGTGGAGCTGGCTGTGGTTTAGATGTTCTAGTTTAGCATGCATGTCCCCTCTGAGGTGCCCGAGCTGGTCGTGCACGGGATGCAGGAGGGTAATATCTGCGTGGCCTGTAGAATTGTTTCTTGGGTTCTCTACACGTGGCCCTGCGAGCTACGGAGGGAACATCTGGGAAGACAGTTGACAACTGGCGCAGGGCCTCATGATGGTCCTTTAACTGGGCCACTACGTCTTGGATCTTATCCCTGAACAGGTTGTCTCCGGTACAGGGTAGATCTGCCAGTTTGTCCTGCACTTCTGGGCGTATGTCTGAGGCCTTAAGCCAGGCCCAGCGTCTAAGCACTGTTGCCCGCTGCCGAGACTCTGGATGCTGTTTCAAAAGAATCATAGGCAGCTCTGACTTCATGTTTACCTGCTTCCATTCCTTTTTTAGGATGGAGGACAAGGCTTGTTGTTGATGTGGTAGTGTCTCCGCAATCTCTTGGACTTGTTTCCAGAGATTTCTATTGTATTGTGTCATGTAAACCGATCCGATATGGTTTAATTTACTATGAAGGTCGGTATAAAAAACTGTTAAATAAATAAATAAATGTATAGTTGATATGCTGCAATTCGCAATATCAATATGGACCCTTGGAAAATCCTTCATCCCAACACATCCAATGCTTTCTGTTCCTTACCAGGAGGGACAGAAGAATGTGGACGTGATCGTTTAGCCTTCTTCTGAGCTGATTCCTCAACTACAGAGTGGTGGGACAGCTGACTCTTTTGAAAACCTGGGGCTTGTTGAACCAGGTAGGTAGCATCTGTCTTTTTATTGACTGGGGGCACTGTACCTGGATGTTCCCACAATTGGTGCATGAGGTCCAAAAGAACTTCATGTACTGGTATTGCCGTTATTTCTTTTGCAGCATATACAAATTGTAAGAGCTCCAACATTTTATGGCATGCATCTTCCTCCGTGACCAGTGTAAAAGGTATAGTCTCAGACATTTCTTTGACAAAACTGGCAAAGGAGAGGTCTTCTGAAGGAGATCTTCACCTTTCCTCCGGCAGTGAAGGCTCTGAGAGTAGATCCTCGGATGTCTGTGATGAATCATCTGAGGATGCATCGCCCCATGGATTATAATTATAGAGACTTTCGCCTTCTCCCGGTGGAGTTCCCAATGGAGGAAGCAAGCCAAAGCCGAGAGGGCAGGAAGGCATCGATGGATGCAGCCTTGGCATCGATGGAATTGGGGCAGATGAGGAGCTCTTGGGTACCGATGGCCCTGGTATGGGCTCCGGCATCAGCGGTTCCCGGGGAGGGATGTGGCCGGGAATCGATCCTTCCTCCTCCGAGGAACCCGGTACTGGAATCGGGACCTGCGGAGGCCTCGATGGATGACTCGATGCCAGCGTGTTCAGTGGCAGAGGAGTTGATAAGGCACCGATGAGCATATTGATGTGCTCGAGGAGCAGTGCCACCATCAAGGGAACCAGTTCCGGGGCTGGTATGGGGGCCGGCGCCGGCAGCGATTGGAAGTCTCATAAGGCTTTAAGCACTGCCTCTTGGACCATGCGGTCCAATTCCCTGGGAAGCCGGCATGGGTGGCTCAGCAATCAGGGTAGGAGGCAGGCTAGGCATCACCGGAGTCTCCAAGGGGGCCCGTGGAGGCTTGGTGCCTGGCACCAGATTTGGTGGGGAACGGCTAGGGGTCCTGGGTCCAGAGGAGTATGGGGGCTCCTCTCCCCAGGCCCTCTTCATAGGCGGCTCGATGGAAGTCGTTGCCGCTGCGGTATCGGTGCTGGCATTGATGTTTCCCTCAGTGCTCGGTCCGGTCTTTCCCTGGCACCGAGGATGAGGACGTCAATGTCCTCGATGGAGTCAGTGACGGATGGTCACCCTGTCCACGGAGCTCCTGGAAAATCGTCTCCAAGGTCGATGGACCCTCCACGGTCAGAGGCGCTTGAACTTGCATCGATGGAGCAGTCTTTTTTGAAGCAAATAACTGCTCCATTTTGTCCAGGTGAGCGCGATGTCCTTTGGGGGTCGTTTGTGCACAAGTAGGGCATTGATGAACATCGTGCGAGGGGCCTAAGCACAAAACACATACTTCATGCAGGTCCGTTATGGACATGGTCCTTGGAGACACAGGACATTTTCTAAACCCGGTCACCATGTTAAAATTTGGTGGGCGCGCAGTCGTGACAGTCGGCCACCGAAGCGGTAAGCTGCAGGAACTGACCGCAAGTACCGGAAAAAACACTTACCAAGCGTCGGCGGGAACAGAGCTCGATGGGGGACCCCGCTGAGGGATTTTTTGAGAAGATAAACTTCAAATAGTTCCATGAGGAAGGTTGAAATTTCACAGAGCTCCTAAACCACGAGGCAACAGCTGCAGGGAAAAAAAGAGACTGAAGGGGGACCCCTGCTGGCTGCAGGTAGAGTGGCATGCTGGGCATGCTCAGCGTGCCAGTCAAAGTTCTAGAAACTATGAAAAAAGTGTTCCATGACAGGGCTCCATCTGATAATGTCACCCGTATGTGAGGACTAACATCCTGCTTGTCCTGGGAGTATCCTAAAGTCATTCTAGAATCACTGCAGTGTGAAAGTGATTTGGACTAACAGAAAATAAAACCCTTGCAAAACCTGAAAATCTATATTGTTTCCTGCTAAAAAGATTCACAGTAAAGCATTTTTTAAAATCTGAAAACCCACTATCCAAAAACTCCAAATATTTGGAAAAACTGTGGTCCCCATGCCATGTTTCATTGTAAAAAGTTCTATTATCTAGAATTTGGCATCAAATGGTGAAGGAATAGCCTAACGGTTAAAGCAGCAGGCTCAGAACCAGAGAAACCAGGGTTCAAATTTGCTGATATTCCTCATGACCTTAGGCAAGTCATTTCACCCTCATACTGCCTCAGGTACAAACTTAGGCCTGGATTTTCTAAGGGGGGGCGAAGCACGGAGCGGGCCTGCGAAAGCCGGCAATCGCACCACTGCATTATGACATTTTCCATTTTATTAACCATTCCCTTCCTAATAATTCCTAACATTCTGTTTGCTTTTTTGACTGCTGCAGCACCCTGAGCAGAAGATTTTAAAGTATTATCCACTATGATGCCTAGATCTTTTTCCTGGGTGTTAGCTCCTAATATGGAACCTAACATCGTGTAACTACAGCAAGGGTTATTTTTCCATATATGCAATACCTTGCACTTGTCCACATTAAATTTCATCTGCCATTTGGATGCCCAATCTTCCAGTCTTGCAAGGTCCTCCTATAATGTTTCACAGTCTGCTTGTGATTTAACTACTCTGAATAATTTTGTATCATCCGCAAATTTGATAACCTCACTCATCATATGTGCAAAAAGTCCCTTTTCACGTGTGCTTGCTTTTGAAAATGACCCCCTTAGTAACTTATTTACTAAGCATTTTTCCAATAGACACAAAATAGGAGAAAACGTTTGGCAAATACGCCCCTCAGACTGAAAGCCTTCTGGGGACTGAAACATATCTACTGTATCTGAATGTAACTCGCCTTGAGCTATCACTGAAAATGTGTGAACTAAATCCAAATAAATAGATAACTAACCCTGATCCTCAGTCAAATTCCAGCGCCCATGTGCAGATGCAGTCATGGCAGATTAGTGGTATTGTTCCTTTTCTGTGTCCAGCAATTCTGGCAATGGTAAGCCCATCAGAAAAGGAGCCAAAAAGACTCTTATGCACCAAATCTGGTGCAAGTGGGGTGGCGATTGTCAGACATATTATTGAAAAATCTAGGCCAGGACTGATTCCACTATCAAAACAACCAGCTTTGTTATAAAAGTCCAAGCGTAAAAAAGAAAGAGGTATACGCTATCCATTCAGCAGACCATAGGGCTGCTTAAAAAACTTGATAACAGGAAAAGTATTGCTAAATTACAGAAAGTATACAGTGTTGGGCAAACAACAATCTATGGTTTAAAGGTACAGAAAAAGCAAGATTCTCAAATTTTATGCTGCCAAATGACCATAACAGAAATGGCTGCAAGCAAAACATTACAATTATGCCTAAATCAGATGGACATTATTACTACTTAGTATTATATGCAAGCTGACTCCTTATCGTTTAGCGCTCAATGAACAGCTATACTTTGTACAGTCATTTCCTTTTTTAACATATAGGAGTAACTCCCATTATCCAGAAAGGCTTTGATTCCAACCATTCCAAATGAAAGCCGCTCTACTGCATCTTAAAATACTTTTTTAAAAAATGATCTATAAAACATTGTTTCATATCAAATGGCTTCAAATCCAGGAAACTGAAATAGTATTTAAAATTACAAATGAAAACTGTTCTGTATCATTCTTTGAATGATACATTAGATTTCTAACTCTGTTATAATGGCCACATGTAGTTTAACATAAATTAAGAACTTAATTACATTTGTGATTATTTTGTTTAAAATAAGAAATTCCTTCATACCTGCGAAAGTAATTTATAGGGAAGCCAGATTCATTTTCCAAATCAATCTATTTTATACTACACTATAACACTATTATAATAGTGTAATGTAATTCTGGTTGTAAAATGTTGAAAGAGCAGATTCACTGGTAGCACAGAGCAGCTTTGAAGATAAATGAAGATGCTATTCATTCAGCTATAATTTCATCTTGGAAGTGTATGAAAGATGTTGCACTCACATGTGGTGACTAAATGTCTTGTGATTTAAGAGTATTTTCTGTGAAAATGTGATGTGCTAGATCTATTATGATGATACATCTAATAATGAAGAATTATCTTTTATTCTGTTTAAAAAATGGATTGCCAGATTTTCAGTTCCTTTCTTTGTTCAGCTATTACTAGTATAAACTCAAATATTTTGTGTTTAGCTCCCAAATATAAATCTAACTCACAAATCTTCAAAAATCAATTTACTGCTAACAGACATTTTTTCAAACAAGAAATTTAATAATTTATATTCCACTTTTTCCAACTATCGTTAGTACAAATACTTGTACAAACAATATTCAATGTGGCAACCAATAAAAACTTTTCATTACAAAAACACTTCCATTTATTTTTACATACTAGTAATCAAATTTAGTAACTGTATGATGCTGTTCAAAAGAAACGAGTGGGCCCGCATCCCCATGCAAGGAGCCCACAAATAACCGGCATCCTGGTCGTGTCCCCTGGTGGGGTCTCAGATGGCTAGATAAGTCGCAATGCAGCTCCCCTTTTTCCCCTCTCGCTTCAGCCCGACGCATGCAATGGCGGTGTGGGCGCATGGCCCATTTAAAGGGTGCTGTTGATGTTTGGTTTTGCTGCTGAGGAAGCAACCCAAGTTTATCTATAATAGGAATACGGGTTATATAATATCTTTGTATAGTAGTAGTATGGGTTCCTAAATTATTCTGGATCTCTCTTTTGAAAGGACTAGTCAGCTGTAAATGTCATAATGCCTCTGTATCGCTCCATGATGAGACTGCACCTTGAATACTGTGTGCAATTCTGGTTGCCACATCTCAAAAAAGATATAGTTGCGATGGAGAAGGTACCGAGAAGGGTGACCAAAATGATAAAGGGGATAATACAGCTCCCCTATGAGGAAAGACTAAAGAGGTTAGGACTTTTCAGCTTGGAGAAGAGACGGCTGAGGGGGGTATTTGACAGAGGTGTTTAAAATCATGAGAGGTCTAGAACGGGTAAATGTGAATCGGTTATTTACTCTTTCGGATAATAGGAGGACTAGGGGGCTCTACATGAAGTTAGCATATAGCACATTTAAAACTAATCAGAGAAAGTTCTTTTTCACTCAACGCACAATTAAACTCTAGAATTTGTTGCCAGGGGATGTGATTAGTGCAATTAGTGTAACTGTGTTTAAAAAAGGACTGGATAAGTTCTTGGAGGAGAAGTCCATTGCCTGCTATTAATTAAGTTGACTTAGAAAATAGCCACTGCTATTACTAGCAACAGTAACATGGAATAGACTTAGTTTTTGGGTACTTGCCAGGTTCTTATGGCCTGGATTGGCCACTGTTGGAACAGGATGCTGGGCTTGATGGACCCTTGGTCTGACCCAGTATGGCATTTTCTTATGTTAACAGCTTCCTTTACTTTTTTTTATGAATAGGTTGTCTCCTATCACCTAACTTGCCATACACATCCTCTCTTAGGCCAGAAGCTCTAAGCCAAGCTAACATCTGGTACCTACGGTGACTGCTGAAGATCTAGAGATTGTGTCGAAACTATAGTATATGGATCTGGTCAAATGCTTTGAGCATTCCTAAGCTTCTGCCAATAGAGGACTTTTTCTTGGACTTGTAGGTCTGATTGCAAGGAAACCTCTCATCTTTTAAAGGGTATTGTATATGTATTGTACCACTAGCAGCCAATAAGCTGCTATCCTTGATCGTAAGTTTTTTTTGTTTTTTTTTTGTTTGTTTTTAAGACTAAATGCATTACCCTGCATTTTTTAGCATTAAATCATAGCTGCCAGTCTCTAGATCCCTCCATTTTTTCAATACCTTCTGGCTGTCTAACCTGTTGCAAATGTTGGTATCATAAGCAAATAAAAAACAAACTTTCTGCTATGTTACTCACGAAAATGTTGAAAAGAACTGGTCCCAGGACTGATCCCCGAGGCATAACACTCATCGACCCCCCTCCTCAGAGTAAACTCCATTTACTACTGCCCTTTGTTGCCTCCCACTCAGCAAGTTTCTAACCCAGTTTGTTACTCTAGGTTCCATACCAAAGGCTCTCACTTTATTTATAAGTCTCCTGTGTGGACCCATGTCAAAGGCCTTACTTAAATCCAAGTACACTACATCTAGTGCTCTCCCTTGATTCAACTCTCTGATCATCCAATCAAAGAAATTGATCAGATTCAGCTGACAAGATTTACCTCTATTAAAACCATGCTGCCTCAGATCTTGTAATCCATTGGATCCCAGACAAAATAAATTAAAAACTAAGAATGAAGGTCGCTATAAATCGTGCAATGTCTTCTGTACCAGGATAGTCTTAATTTGCTTTGGAGGTTGGATGAATTTCAATATTCATTGGAACTCCTCTGATGGACTGGCCTCCTCCTCTAGTTTGAAGGATATGGCTTCAGTCATCTTTTGCATAAAAGCTGGATATGACAAGTCTTCTCTAGGGGTGTTACTTCTTGCAAGCTCTACCAATGGTTCAGAAGATAGATCCAGCAGAATTTGCAAACAGCAACAAGAATATGTAGACTAAGAATCCAAGGACTCCTCTAAATGTAAGTGAACAATTGGTAGCTTTCTTGGAAACATCTTTCTTTTGAAGACACAGATTGAGATAATTCCAAACCAGGGTTAACCAGCTGGGACTGTGCCTTCAATTGAAGCTCCTTTGCAGAATGCTCTATAATAGTGTTATCTTTTCTGCTAGGAGTTGACAGTCTGTTAGGGTTTGCTCCTCCCAAGGGGAGGAGTTAACAATCCTGTTGAGCTTTGCTCCCCCAGAGGGGAGGAGCTAGAAATCTGTTAGCGACTCTGTTAGGGTTAGCAATCTGTTATAGGTTAGGACTGCGGAGTGGCAATCTGTTGTAGGAGCTGCTAGGATTAGCAATCTGTTGGCAAACTCTTATGGAGTTGCTCCCCAGAGGGGAGAGGTCAGCAAACATATAAGATCTGTTCTTCCAGAGGGGAGGAGTTAATATCTGTTATGGATCTCCGCCAGAGTGGCAACCTGATATACGAGAGTTCCCCTGAAGGGAGGTGTTGGCCATCTGTATGGTTCCTGCTAAGAAGTAGCAATTGGTTATGATACAGTTCCCTAGGAAGGAGATTTTAGCAACAGTTGAGGGTAGACTGCAAGGTAGCAGTTTGTTGTACTCAGCTCTTGAAGTGTGAGAGATGAGCACTCTAATGTAGAATGGTGAATCCTTGGGCCGATGGCAGATGACAGCGCCCTCAGGAAGATATCATGAGAGGGACCACCGACTAGGCTGGAGTATGGAGACAGACACAGATAGTTCTTTATTAGACTGGTAGTAGAACCACCAGAGGTGGCAGTAGTGAGCTGATGTGCCCAGCAGGGCTGAAGTCCCTCACATCCTAGAACTGCTATCTCTGGGTTTGCTGAGCTGTAGAGAGAGACTCAGATAGTGAGTAGACAGGGTATGCTGGATACATAACCAGAAGTAGATGATATACTCACATAGATTAATAAGAAGGCTCAGTAGCTGGAGAGAGTTAGGCCCTCGGAGTGAGTACCTGGTTCCAGGGACAGCTCAGAGAGTGATGGTAAGTCACAGTTATCTATCTCTGTAATAGTTTCTAGGCAAAAGAGAATAGTTAGTGCATTCAGGAACAGGAGCCTCTATGCGAGTACTGGTTCCTATATGCAAACTGAAATAAGAACTCACAATATCTGTATATGAAATAACTTCTGAAATAGAAGAGAGACTTCGGAGGGTTTTAGGAACATGGACCCTCGAAGAGCGAGTACCGGTTCCTATGCAATCTGTAATAATAACTCACAATCTCCGTACCTGCGATAGCATCTTAGACAGAGAATCCTCAGAGTTCTAGGAACATGGGCCCTCGAGGAGTGAGTACCGGTTCCTATATGCAACTGGAATAAAAACTCACAATGTTCACGTCTGCAATCGCTTCCAGGCAATAGGGAGTCTTCTGAGCGTTCAGGGATGTAGGCCCTCGAGGAGCAAGTACCGGATCCCGTCTTAGCAATCTGAAAACAAGATGAGAGAGCGGGGCCCCCGAGGAGCAGGTACCCCTGGTAAGTTCGAAAAGGCAGAGCAGCGGAGAATGAAGCAGGTTGAGATGATCCCCGCAATCAATCCCTTGCAAGCTCGATTCGTAAGCATAAGCAAAGATCTTTTATGTTGGAAGCGGATGACGTCACTACGGTGGGACGCCCCCGAGATTCACGCCCTTGCTGGTACAAACTTCAGAGCGCGCACGCACTACATCATCAGGAACATGGCGGATCCGCAGCGTAAGGCCAGCCCGGGGACTCCGGGAAGAAACGGCGAGAAGCCGCGGCAGCAACTGTCCATCAGACCCGAAGGGAGTCGCCTCAGAGGTAGAGAGGGTGGAGCGAGGGCAAGAGCAGGCACGAACGCAACAAATAGACTCTGTAATTTTCGCCCTGAAGATGTAGATGGTATGTTGCTTGCATATGATGTTACAAAATCAAACCACAGCTTCTGTACAAAGGAGTGCCATTCTGCTATAGAAGGAAATGGCAAGAGTAATGATGACATTTTTGCTGAATTAGACTCTGGCACCAAAATAGGAGGTCCCTTCATTTTACAATATTCTCTACACAAACAGGAATGGTCAATGTGGTAAATTTTCTGTACTGTGGGGAATATTTGGAGCCGATATCATGGTAACGCTGATGAGAGCGAATGGCACCATGGTCCTCAGCTGCAAAGATAAAGAAGATATAGACCGTGCCAATGCTGATGGCAATTCTGCACCAACCAATCCAGATGGTACCAATTTTTGGCTCAGCCTTTGTTTGGCAGAATACTTTTTCATAATTGGTTCCAACACTGCAGGAGATAGTTTTATCTTTCTAGAGGAGCCAGGAGGATGGGAGATGGATATGTGTTCGGACCCGTGGGGTTCTGGAACTTTATGGGTAATTTTCTTCTTCCCTGCAGAAGAGAGCTCATACTTAAGCTTCATTTCTCCCTGTGCAGGCTCTAAGTGACATCTT
Organism: Rhinatrema bivittatum; assembly: GCF_901001135.1. Lineage (NCBI taxonomy): Eukaryota > Metazoa > Chordata > Amphibia > Gymnophiona > Rhinatrematidae > Rhinatrema > Rhinatrema bivittatum. Next base: position 118,663,714 of record NC_042620.1, on the reverse strand, counting down.
CCTTCATGATCTGCAACTGGAAGCATTGTGATCCAGCCATAGACATCTGAGGCAAACCTCATAAAGACCCTGTGTTGCCATTTTGTGGAAGCATTTGATGCAGGATTTAAGATTCTCGGACATCATGAAAAGTTTTAAACAAAAGACCTAAACCTAATAATTTTTTGGACTCTAAAATGAAAGGAAAGGAAATAAAAGGCCAAAAACCTCAAACAATTACAGCAAGGAGAATGGGAAAAGCTGACCATTCATTAAGGGGACAAAAATGAACTGAGGAACAAACTCACATGGTGACAGCAATATGGAATATTCTGCACATGCTCAGAAAAGACTCTGAGCATATAAGAGGGTATGCTCCAAAAGACGGATGAAGTCACCCTACTTGTGTGGCCGACTTTGTTCCTTCTTGTCCAAAAGAAAAATCATTTACATTTCAAATCAAGCAAATAAGATATATTTATTGCAACTAATAGTGTTACTCTGCCTATATGATCATGCTATATTCATAGCCCCAGCTTATCGTGATTCTACAGCTGTGGTAACATTGAGATCCGACAAGATCGCCCATAGGCGTTCCCGTCCCGCCACCCCCCAAAGGTCAACCTGCAACATAAAAACACCACCAAGTGAAGTGGCTGAAAAAGGCCGCAGCTTTATTATTGAGAACATAAGATAGAATTTACTCCCAGCACGAGCCCAATAAACTCCATACACCAAAACCACTGTCGCCCGGCTGCCTGCCATTTTGCCTAGCAAAGCAGTCCTTCATGCCCGGCCCCCCACCTTGACCTCCAAGCAAAGAGGCCACCCGGGCCAACAAAGTGTACCCACCACTTGCCTCATGCCCCCCACATAAAGCTGCGGTCTTCTTCAAAAGAAAAAGCATTCAAGCACCTCCTGTATTGTGTTATTAAAAAGTGCACAGCCAATGTCAGAGAGGTGTATCCAGTCAGATCGATAGAGGCCGTAGCAAGGGTCGTCAGCCCATTCGTGCTTTACCTGAGAGCCTCCAAGTTTTCATGCCCATTGGTTCTCTTGACAGTTGATCTTTTTGCAGCCCCATAGTCTGCTGTCGCTCCATTTTATTCGGTGGATAATGTCTGACCACATGACCCATTTCTACTTCTTGCAACCCTAGAACCCTCTTTTCTAATTTATGCAACCGAAGAATTTGCTGTATGTAACAGCCTCCCATGTATATAATCTCTCCTCCCTGACCTTCCCCCCAATTTTTCCCCTTCAATTTAAGTTATTACATCTCCTCTAAGCTCTTCCTAAAGTTATCCCTCGATACTATATTAAGTTGTACTATAATAGCTATTCCATGTTTTTATTAACTATATAATCTTTTCTGTTACTGCATTTAGCTGTTTTATGTATCGTTCCTTAATTGTTACCATACTGTTTTATGTACAACGCAATTGCGTATTTTTCGTTCTATGTACACCGACGTGATATCTCTGATGAGCGGCGGTATATAAAAACCAATACATAAATAAATAAATAAATGTATGTACTGGGGAACCAGGACACTAGCTCGCTCAAATCAGTCTTCATACGGCGAATTAGCCATATGCAGGTCGAGGACCAGATATCGTTACCACCCAGCTGTATCACAAGGACAGTGGGCTTAGCGATTGTGTCCCTCTTGAGCTGAGCAAATCGGAGGAGCTGATTCCAGGACATGCCTATTTCAGCCAAAGAATGTGGATATCTCGGATGGCCAACCCCAAGTGAGACCCATATGACTGAGCTAAAGCCCTCTTCGCAGCCCAGTGAACAAAGGAGTGTCTGATAATCCAAGCAATCCTTTGCCATTGGAACAAATCTGTAGAGAGAGGTTGAAGAAAGAAAACAAGTTATAAGTTCACGCCTGCTCCATCCTAATATATGAATAAACGGCACTGGACCTCCATCTACCAATTCTCTGAATGGCGTTGATGTGCAACCCGACCTGAGCCGCCTTGTGGCCGCTCCGATTCTAAACTAATGAGTTCCAAGTTCCTTGGCATTGCACCCTACGGCAGTCAGCACCCGAGCCAATACTGCCAAAAACTGGTATTTATTTATTTATTTATTTAAAGCTTTTTATACCGGTATTAGTAGTTACATCATACCGGTTTACATCAGAACCGAAGGTGGAAAACATATCAAACAGGTACCTGGGATGGGACTACAGAGAACAAGAGAGAAGTAGCTGGAAACTGGCAAACAAAAGCAACAGACTGCATAAAATAACAAGTAAACAATGTGACATAACTTTATACATAGGTTCAGATCACGTACTGATGCAGCAAAGGGTTAAAGGAGCAGGGGAACTAATCTGGGTAAGCCTGGTATCTTGTAAGGGGTAGGTGGTCGGCATAAATCAATAAGAACTTGCCACCGCCGGGTCGCAAAACCAAGAAATTCTGCAAATTGCACCGGACAGGTGACCCGCGATGACACTCGTTTCAAGCATAGCCTGAATCCCTGGGCAGCTTGGTCTGTTTTCGATCTTTGAATAGTGATTTGAACAGAATGATAGGATAACTTGATGTTTTGCATCAATATACCTCGGGACCCAGTGTCATTTTTGGAAGCAGCCACCAGTTCGCTAATGTGCAACACGCCAAAGAAGGCCAGGACAAAAGCTGCTTGGAAGAGTTTAACTTCAAATTCAGAGGAACAAATAAACGGTAGAACATGCCAAAGTTGAATGAGAAGGTTGTCTGTAATTGGGCATCCCAAGTCATTCAATGGCCCTGTTTTTCTGGCCCACCCATCCAACATCTTAACTAGAAAACCCTTAGTGGGGTCTCCCAACCCTGGGCCTTGGAGAAAACCTGGCAAGCTGATCTGCCACCACACCTCTGGATTTTCCTCTATCCTTGGCCCAAGCTATGTATTCTACAATTAACCCCTCCTTTACGGGCCCATTGACCCAGCCACATTCCTTCAAAAACCTAGACACAGCCGTGAAAGCTCTGTGGTAAGCATTCCATATAGCCGGGGCTACCGATCTCTACAGGAAGTCTTGTGTCGTGGCGCTCCAATGCTCCACAAACGCTCCGGAACCAGGATTCCAGCCTTGTCCTCTCCGGGTACCTGTTTGTGAAACAGATTACATTTAGCTCTTGACAAAGCGTCTGTGATGCTGTTATACATTCCGGGAGTAACACCTCCCTTAACAGCTCAGCTACCTTGCGGCATCTGGCAGACTGTCGGTTTATGACGTGTTCTATGGCCATATTGTCACACCAAAATATTATATGTTTATTGCGCAACCTGTCGCTCCATATAATCAAGACGACAAGGATGGGAAAGAGCTCTAGGAAAGTGATGTTGCCAGTCAAGCCCAATTCTACCCAGGATGACTGCCACAGCTCCGCAGACCCCTGCCAATAAACGCCGAAACCGAAACCTCCGGAAGCATTGGAGTAAATGCCCAGAACATGACTGGATATGGAGGGGTCCGGCCACACTGAGATCCCGTTGAATTTGCTCAGAAAGGATGTCCATATACCAGGTCCTCTTTCATGGTCCTTGAGATTCTAATATGATGATTTGGACGGCTCACTTTCGCTGTGCTGGCAGTTAGCCTCTTCAAGAACGCCCTCCTCATCGGTATGACCCGGCATGCAACGTTTAGGGTGCCAATGAGGGATTGCACCTCCACCAATATCAATTTCTTAGCGGACAGCGTGTATCCGAGCATACGATGTAGGTTCTGCAGCTTTTCTTGAGGCAATCAGGATACCATCGCGATGGAGTCCAGCTCAATTCCCCAAATTTTATCAACATAGTGGGGCCCTCTGTTTTTTCCTGTGCTAAGGGCACACCAAATTCAAGAGCTAAGCTGTGAAATGTGGACAAAAGACGCGCACATGTCAGTGAATCCGTTGGACCTACAATCAAGAAATCGACTAGATAATGGACTATGGTCTCCAGATCGGCTTTCTGAGCGGTTGCCCAAATGAAGGAATGAACTGAACAGCTCGTAGTATGCACATGATACGGAGCACCCCACTGGCATGCACTTGTCGAAGTAGTAGTTGCCCTTGAAGCAGAAACCCAGTAAAGAGAAACTGTTGGGGTTGACCGAAAGCAAGTGGAAAGCGGACTCTATGTCTGTTTTTGCAATGAAGGCCCCTCTGCCGCACTCACAGAGTATGACTATGGCACTGTGAATGACGCGTATTGCACTGTACACTCGTCGACTGGCAAATGATCATTCATGGGTAAGACAAGTTTTGAATTAGGCGATACTTGCCCGGTTTCTTTTTTGGGACAATGGCTAAAGGGGAGATCATCATTTTGTTGAAAGGGGGAAACTCGAAGGGTCCAGCGATTCTGCCCATGGCCAATTCTAAATCCAGATTCCATGAACCAGGTCTGCATGCCTCTCTGTGGAGGGAATGTTCTCTGCGACGTGCCTTCGATATCGCCCTGGAAAGATATGGGAAAACCGTGCTGAAAACTGTCCAGTAATTTCTTTGCTGCTTTCCTCTTGGGGTATAGATTAAGCCATGACCACATGGCATCCATGTTTATGGGAAATGGTGCTAAAGGAAGAGAGTTATATTCCTTCAGGCCTATTACTCCCCCCGTTGTTCTTCTTTTGGCATTTCGTGGCTAGGTGAGGGGCGAGGCAGATAGAGCAGGCCTGTTTGAACTTGCAATCTTGAAAGCCGCAGGAAGACTTATACCGCCAGCAAGTGCTGTTGCTAGAGGCAATGGAGGTGGCCTGTCTGGGTAGTGTTGTTTGGTGACCCACCTTGACGGAATGCTGACTGGTAGCACCGGCGTCTGCAGCTTTACTTTTCATCTTTCTTAGTCAGACACAGACGTCCTGTGTATATGACATATGCTGATTCTCCTCCATTTTTTCTCTAAACAACTCATCATAATTTAGCCAGGCCCAGCCATCGTATTCATGGTAGGCTTCCAGAATGGCATCTGCGTAGCTTAGCATGGGATCATACTAAGAGGGATAGTTCCAGCCAACCACGCTTGTCATTCGCAAGAATGCCCTCGTCCAATTGATTATGTTCCGTGGAACCGGCTTCTTTACGCTGGGTGCCTGGTCGCGTTTGGTATTCGTCTTCCTATTTCCTCATTGTCTTTGGCCCTCCATAATTCTGAAAATATCTATGTAGGTCCGTTTTTTGATCTTCTTTTGGAGAGACCTGGGACACTCTCCCATAGCTGGGATAGGGACATCAGCGCTGGGGGCCCTCGTGATGAATCTGCTGCATTGTCAGTGCTTCCCTGGTTCTCGTCCGACGATGATTCAGACGACGAGGAGTCGAATGATGAACTGTCAAAACTTGACTCAGAGGGCCTGCCTCCTGGATTTATTCTTTTGCTTACTCCCCTTCCTGGTTCTCTTGCTCTAATCTGCGCCTGATTTTTCGCATGCAACTCCGGCTGCTTCACCCGCAATTGCACTCTCGGACTCACCTAGGCCGACTCCAGGGTCAGAAGATGGTGCGGCCGCCGCACTCTGGCATTCTGCGAGAGTTCTGCGAGAGCTGCTGCTGTGATAGACCAAGTTTCCTGAAGAAGTGGAGCCTGAACCATTGCATAAGCTTGCAGCCTCGATGGACCAACAGGAGGATCGAGTATACCGGAGCTCTAGGCTGTAGAATCCCGAGTGCGTTGACCCACATACCAGGCTTGGATGGGCCAAGTTCCCCATGGTTGTGGCTCTGCAACGAAGCTCTTGCTGCCGGAATACAGGTTTGGGTACCTTGTGATCGGGTGGCCTAGCACCAGCTGTGCACCTGGATAATTTTCAATCATTGGAGGGTAGTGCTGGGTGGGGGCCCAAGCTGGCATGGGGGGCCAGTAGGGGCCGTGCAGGGAAGAAATCCCTGTTCCCGGCCATGTCACGTTCCATCCTATGGGTAGGGGTTGTGAAGAGAAGACAGCGCAGCTGGATCTGTCGCAGGATGGACCTACTCTGCTAGGGCCTGGTCCGTCGAGTAGCTGTCCATTCGTCTCACTGGGAGGTGCTATGAAGGCTCCTTCGGCAGGCGAGTTCTGTTGCGGGCATGAGACAAGACGTCTCAGGGGGGCACGATACATTATGGGGCTCGGGAAGGCCTGGATGCTGACTTAGTATAGTCTCAGGGGGAGGCAGGGGCAGAATCAGGCCCTCTGCCTCCAGAACTAGGGGGTCCACATCACACGCTGTCTCGGGCTCCCTCCTGCGCTTCGGCCAGTTCTCCTTCTCACATTGGCCACTAGCCCCTGCTCTTTGTAAGGCCCCTCCCGAGGCCCATCAGCACCCATGTGACTCGGGCTCGGCCACTGTAAAGTCCGCATGCTTGAAAGCCCATCAGCCGCAGATCGTGCTCTCCCCCCCACAACGGGATACAAAATTCCCTCTTCTCTTTTTTTTTTTATACTTGCTGATTGCTGGAAGGAAAACACCAATGGGCGTTCGGCCAAGGCACCAATCAAGACCCAAATTGCACCAGTCCAAATCGCGCCAGCCAGGGAGTGGAAAAGGGCTGGCGAGTGCGTGCCGGCCATTTAAATGGAGTCTGACTCTGACCAATGATGCCACCGCGCGGCCATGCTGTCATCCGGGGGGGGGGGGGGGGGGGAGTCTAGCGCATGGCGTGTGTCGCCCTCCCCTCCTCTCACACCGCCCAGAGCACACTCATGACAACGGGACAGGAGCCAGGGCAGCCAGCCTCATCATTAACAGCAGGGCCCATCGCGCACGTAAGCACAAAGCCCCGACACCAAATGCATTTGTATTTGCCCCAACTGCGGAATTTGCCTTCGGTTTTTAGAATCGGTAGCCAGTTGGATGACTGATTCTTTCTTCTCTCCAGCGGGCTTTTATTCCAATCTCTCACCACGAGGACCTTCACTCCAAGCCTTTACTCTCCTCACCATTTCACCTTTTATTAGCACAGCAGATGATTTTCTATGCAGCCTCTCTGCTAACTTTCAGTCTTAGTTTCCCCTCCTCCTCCAGATTTTCTTCTCAGTAGACTTAAAAAATTGTTAGTACCTAACTGCATCATTCTTCAAAATGCATTATAGCGTTAACGCACGCAATAACATGATAACGCATGCAAAAAAATGCTGTAGCGCATGGCGCAAATGCAAATTTTTTTTTGGGGGGGGGGGGATCAGGGAGGAGTTTGGGGTGGGAATTAGTTAAATTAGGGGATATATCGCACCATACGATAGCATAACGCATGCTATCTCACAGTCTTAATGCCAGAAATAACTACACCTTTTTCTCTGGCGTTAAGCTATGCAATATGCCCAAAATGGCCATAATGCAATTCATGATAAATTTTTGGAATTGCATTTTGTTTCGCCGGAGGTGGACCCTTGGGCCGCGGTGGAGTTGACGCTACCCATAGGGCGAGCCCTATGGGTCCCCACTGTCGGTAGGCGGAGCTGGCTGATTGACGGAGGCCAGCCAACCTGCAGGGAACGAGGGCTGGTATTGTCAAAGCTCCAGCCGGCCTCCGGAAAGCTCCAAAATTTCCTTAAACACGCCCCTTTTTGTTTGCATGGGCGTTATCACTGCGTTATTAAAACTTTTTGATGAATCTAGGGGTAAGATAGATATTTACATGCCCGGATTTCGAATTAGGCAGAGTAGATATCTGCCTAAGAAAGTCAGATGGGGGGTGCTGTCTCCTTTATCCCAGGGACCCTCTGTCCTAAGCATTACTCAGTCTGAGTGTCTGCATCTTATCGACTTGCCACTTAAAGGCCCAGGGGCTTGTGGGCCAGAGGCATTTAGAGCACTGCAAAATAGGACTGCTGCTGGCCCACATTGTGCCTTTAAGTGGGCTGGTCTGATAGGACATTAATGCTCAGGCTGAGCAATGCTGGTAAGAAACTTCCACCAGGGGAAAGGGATGAAGTACCCCTTCCACCCTGAGGCATAGTCAAAGGAAGATTCCCCCCCACACACACACACCCAAATTCCTGTGTCTAGGTATGCATAACAGGTAAATCTGACCCTGGGCATTTATCACACAGTGTATAGCTTTACTATATGATCAAGGCCTTATTACAGTTTAGTACATCTTAAAATCTATTTTTTAAACTATAAACCAGACTGCCACATTATATTAATTACGGGTGGCATAATCTTTCAATCTTTCTTTAGATCAGAAGTCTGTACCCTTGCTAGTTCTTTTAAACAAATATAGCCCCAATAAACAAAAGAAAATTGCTCTATAAAGTTAAAATCAGATAGCTACAAAAGTCAAATTTATAGTCATGACTACTATCAGCTGCCAAGCAAAAGAATATTCAAGAAAACAAATAATTTTAATATATTCTGGTTCATTTATCAACAAAGTGACAAGAGTAGGGCTGAATAAAGAAATTGGAATTGTCAAGAAAAATGCTACACTACTGAAAACACACTTTTCTGTTATTCTTTAACAATAAAACCTTAATAAAAGAAAAAGAATACCAAAATTAAGGTTTCAAAAATATATAATTGGGTTTTTTTATTACTATTTAAAATTATAGAAATAAAGCAGAAAAAAAACATGCAGTGTGTAATTTCACACATAATCTCTAACGTTGTGGGGCTGTCATAGAGTATGAGCCCTTGACTAATTGACACAGTCTAGCAGGCAAATCCACTAGGGTCCACAACAACAGCAGGCGGACTTGTTCTGTCTGGAACAAGACCTTAGGCTTCACCTGTACCAGCCTCTTGCCCCGCAGGTTGAGCCCTTAGGTTCTGAGGCCAGCAGGACTTAGACAAGGGTCCAGAGAAGAGCAAGTAGTCAGGGTCATGGTCCAGGCAGAAGTCAGGCCAGACGGAGATCAGGCGGTGACGGTGTACAGGCAATGGTCAAATCAGGCAGAGAACAGGCGGGTGACAATGTACAGGCAATGGTCAAATCAGGCAGAGATCAGGCGGCGATAGTGTACAGGCAATGGTCAAATCAGGCAGAGATCAGGCAGCATCAGTATCCAGGCTATGGTCAGGCACAAGAGAGCAATCCAGAGGCAGACAGGAACAAGAATGTAGCAAAGAAAGGGCAGGCTTGAACAAGATTAAGGCAGGAAGGGCAGGCTGAAACAAGGCAAAGGCCAGAAGCAGGAATGAGTAAAAAGGCAGGGCAAGCAGAAGCAGGACTAAGGCAAGGCAAGCAGGACTAAGGCAAGACATGCAGGAGCAAGGTACCAGGAAGACAAGCAACACGCATTGCAAGCACAGCAGGGAACCTGTTGCTGAGGCGCTAGGTGGTGGAACTGAGCTTCCTTATAAAGCAGAGCTGGGATGACATTATCAGTCAGTACCCACAGGAAATGCTTGACTGCAAAGTCTTTAAAAGGGCTACAGGAAGTTCAGGTGGTTTCAATCAGGCCCTAGGATGCAGCAGGTTGCAGGAAGCTTCGCTGGGAGTACCTGGAGGTAAGGGGCATTACAGGGACTTAGGCAATAAACTTCACATGCATGGTAAGATGGTCCCATAATCGATAACATTACAGGACTTATGAATGTTAAGATGGCCCCCCAACACATTTTATACATGCCTAAATTAGTGCATACCCAAATTGAAATGAGGTAGCATCATATGGAAATAAGGTTTAATTTGTGCACAATAAATAGCATGTCTTCTCCAAGCTGAAAAGTCCTAACCTCTTTAGTCTTTCCTCATAAGGGGAGCTGTTCCATTTCCTTTATCATTTGGGTCGCCCTTCTCTGTACCTTCTCCATCGCAATTATATCTTTTTTGAGATGCGGCAACCAGAATTGTACACAGTATCCTGTTTCCAACAGTGGCCAATCCAGGCCATAAGAACCTGGCAAGTAGTACCCAAAAACTAAGTATATTCCATATTACCGTTGCTAGTAATAGCGGTGGTTATTATCTAAGTCAACTTAATTAATAGCAGGTAATGGACTTCTCCTCCAAGAACTTATCCAATCCTTTTTTAAACACAGCTATACTAACTGTACTAACCACATCTTCTGGCAACAAATTCCAGAGTTTAATTGTGCGTTGAGTGAAAAAGAACTTTCTCCAATTAGTTTTAAATGTGCCACATGCTAACTTCATGGAGTGCCCACTAGTCTTTCTATTATCCGAAAGAGTAAAAAACCGATTCACATCTGCCCGTTATAGATCTCTCATGATTTGAAACACCTCTATCATATCCCCCCTCAGCCGTGTCTTCTCCAAGCTGAAAAGTCCTAACCTCTTTAGTCTTTCCTCATAAGGGGAGCTGTTCCATTTCCTTTATCATTTTGGTCGCCCTTCTCTGTACCTTCTCCATCGCAATTATATCTTTTTTGAGATGCGGCGACCAGAATTGTACACAGTATTCAAGGTGCGGTCTCACCATGGAGCGATTCAGAGGCATTATGACATTTTCCGTTTTATTCACCATTCCCTTTCTAATAATTCCCAACATTCTGTTTGCTTTTTTGACTGCCGCAGCACACTGAACCAACGATTTCAATGTGTTATCTATTATGACGCCTAGATTTATTTATTTATGGTTTTTATATACCGGGAGTTCCTGTATACAATACATATCACTCCGGTTCACAGGTAACAGTAAAAACTACTGCCGGATGGCAGTTTACATGTAACAAATCTTGAAGATCTCTTTCTTGGGTAGTAGCACCTAATACGGAACCTAACATTGTGTAACTATAGCATGGGTTATTTTTCCCTATATGCATCACCTTGCACTTGTCCACATTAAATTTCATCTGCCATTTTGATGCCCAATTTTCCAGCCTCACAAGGTCTTCCTGCAATTTATCACAATCTGCTTCTGATTTAACTACTCTGAACAATTTTGTATCATCTACAAATTTGATTACCTCACTAGTCGTATTTCTTTCCAGATCATTTCTAAATATATTGAAAAGTAAGGGTCCCAATACAGATCCCTGAGGCACTCCACTGCCCACACCCTTCCACTGAGAAAATTGTCCATTTAATCCTACTCTCTGTTTCCTGTCTTTTAGTCAGTTTGTAATCCACGAAAGGATATCGCCACCTATCCCATGACTTTTTATTTTTCCTAGAAGCCTCTCATGAGAAACTTTGTCAAATGCCTTCTGAAAATCCAAATACACTACATCTACAGGTTCACCTTTATCCACATGTTTATTAACTCCTTCAAAAAGGTGAAGCAGATTTGTGAGGCAAGACTTGCCTTGGGTAAAGCCATGCTGACTTTGTTCCATTAAACCAAGTCTTTCTATATGTTCTGAGATTTTAATGTTTAGAATACTTTCCACTATTTTTCCTAGCACTGAAGTCAGGCTAACCGGTCTGTAGTTTCCCGGATTGCCCCTGGAGCCCTTTTTAAATATGGGGGTTACATTAGCTATCCCTCCAGTCTTCAGGTACAATGGATGATTTTAATGACAGGTTACAAATTTTTACTAATAGGTCTGAAATTTCATTTTTTAGTTCCTTCAGAACTCTGGGGTGTATACCATCCGGTCCAGGTGATTTACTACTCTTCAGTTTGTCAATCAGGCCTACCACATCTTCTAGGTTCACCGTGATTTGGTTCAGTCTATATTTCTGTCCAGTCTATTCCTCGGCTATTATGTCTTGTTATGGAATTTTCTCAATTATCTGACTATAAGGTGAACTGATCCAAATATGCTGCACTTCCTTTGACTAGGATTACTGTTCTGGTAGACCTTGAGGAATTTCCATTTACTTCGGCAGGTTTGGGCATTAACATATCTTGGAATTTGGTTTGGTCATGATTTGGTTGAAACTGTAGAACAGAATGTTGCATATTTAGTGACTTTTGCCTTGGAATTAACATTGAACTGGTCTCCTCTTTATTTATCCTGGTACGGTCAGTTGGATACAATTAAAATGATAATTGCTTCCAAATTGAACTATGTACTTAGAATGCTTCCAGTACCTGTGGGTTGTGAGGTATATAAAAAATTGGAAGGTATTTTAGTGTGATTTCGGTGGAGACAAACCTCCAAGGACTGCACTTGCTAAATTAAGATTGCCCAGGGAGTTGGGGGGGGGGCAAACTTTCCTAATTTTGAACTGTATCATACTACATTTATTTTACAGCAAGATAGTATGTGCCTGTTGTATGGAATACATAGATCTTATCCTGTCTAGCTTTCATTGGAAAGGGAGTTGGTAATCCTATTCCTCAAAAGATAGTGAATAATCAGGTTCTCCTGGCTACTAGAGAGGCATTTCACATGTTGGAACAGAAATTATCTATAATCCCTTGGTCTTCATCAGAATGTATGCCTATTTGGTTTAATTCTTATTTTAAAATAGATCGCTTGGTCTTGAACTGGACCCAATGGCAAAAATGTGGGATTTGGTGAATAGGTCAGTTGCTGGAAAGGGGTAAATTGAAACATTCCCTGCTTTTCAACAAGAGTTTGGGTTGTCTTCCCATCAATTCTTTAATTAGTTGAGGCTTCATCATTGTATTGAGGATAGTGAATTAAAATTACAGGAACTATGGAAGGGTCCGAAATTAGATTAATTATGTGAATCCAGTTGGACATCTTGTAAGCAAGCAGCAGGTTTTTACAAATTAATGCAAATTAAATCCAGCAGGAAGTATATAGGAACTGAGAAAGTTTGAGAATGGGAAATAGGTATGGTATTGGAAGGACAGCAGTCTCTGTTCTGCTTCTCTTACTCACAGGCCGATTAGGTAACTCCATGGGAGAGCTGGCGCTCCGAGGCAAGCGCCCACTCTCCTGAGCACGTGATTCTTTATTTAAATTAGGGCCCACGCGTCCCTAGCACCTCCTTATTGGCAGAAGCGGCAGCTGTCAGCGGGTCTGACAACAGAATCTTAATTTTACCGGCGTCGGTTGTTGAACCCGCTGACAGCCACAGGTTTGGAAAACGGACGCCGGAAAAAAATTGAGCCACGGGCAGATTTTATTTTATTTTTTTTTTTTTTAAAGAAGTTTAATTTTTGGGGCCTCCGAGTTAATATCGCTTTGATAGTAAGTCGGAGGGTGTACAGAAGAGCTGTTTTTTCTGCTTTTCTGTACACTTGCCCAGTGCTGTCTGAAATTAACGCCTGCCAAAGGCTTGGCCGCACATTTAATTTCTGTATTTTGGGTGACTAACTAATAGGCTCATCAATGAACGAGATCGAATGGTGTGTGTATGTTTCCACATAGCACATCTATGGGAGCAATTATTGCCTCAATAAAAAAGCATTGGCTTTATATGGGATATTTCAGGAGGTACTTTTAATAGCCACCAGGAAGAGACGTAATATCAGAGATTATTTGGTTCATTCCCAATTGAAAGATTTCATTCCTATCAGAGAGGGCGCACACAGACGATGTGGACGGTGTACGGTGTGTGATTACACAACCGAAGGTACGACTTGGACAGATCCAGTGACAGGGTACACTGTCAGGAGGAAGAGTGATACTGACTGTTTAATGGACACAATCATCTATGTGATGATATGCCCGTGTCCCAAAGTGTATGTGGGACATACCAGCACAACAGTGAAACTGAGAATTATGGAACATCATTCACGATTAAATACTTCAAATTTGACAGCACCAATAGTGGTGCATTGCATTGATTTTCAACACACATTTGATCAGCTACAATGGACTGTGATAGAGCATATATCAATGGGAGTGGGAGATAGAGCAGTTAAATTAAATAATCGGGAGCAGTTTTGGATCCACAAGAACAGAACAACCCAGTGGGTTGAGCGAGGAGCTCAATTTGATGTCTTTAATATGAAAGATCACTTATGATTGGTTCTCCCTGAATGCCCAGGTGACTTTAAATTTCAATAGCGAGAGGTTAGGCGTTAGACCGCCATTAACGTGTTGGAGAGGAGGCTTTTTAGCACCCAATTTAAATTGTAGGGGAAAACTGGCAGCATTATATGAACAACGGTTTGCAGCAATACGGTAAACCCCTGAGGAAGGACTTTATTTGAAACTTGTACAAGTCAGGTTGAGCGATTTATGAACGAGCAGAGGAAGACGCTATAACCTTCAGTTAAGTAGTCGATTTGGCGGTCGCTTGAATATAAGGAAGCCGTGTATGGCACAGTATAAGCACAATAAGTTTATTGAGGTTGCACATTAAATTATAAATTTCAGAGCATGTGGCACAAATTTGATAACACAAATAGGAAGAGGGTTGGTGTGTTTATGATTATATAAAAGGACGGGACAACCTGGATGGTTCCCGCTATAACATTGTATGAAACCACCACCTTTCACCTTAAAAAAGTTGTTTTTAGGTATATAGTTTGTATGCTAATACAACAGGTGCCTTTTGCAGTCAAATTTAATAAAAATACAGGTTGGGTTTATAATGTATATGATTTATGGTTTCACAATTGGACCCATACCAATGATCTTGAAAGTCTTTAACTTAAATTTGAGCAAATAATAAAATCTACAGCCAAACAGATTGTTTCTCCTCTATTAGAAATGATTTCATAACTATGGTACATCTGATTTACATTATGAAATATTTTTAAAGCAAAACATGCAACCATTTATCATAACATTTTCTACTACTGACATAAGAATAATTATTCTAAAAAAAAAAAAAGGTAAAAATCAAACTATGTATATTTTATCTACAGTGAAAGGCAGCTACAGCTTACATAACCTCCTCTAATGTAAGGCAATTATAATACAAATCAGAACCTTATAAAATATATGCAAAAAGTAACTTTTGTCAAGTATATGTCCACAACACAGAAGGAGACCATGAGAAACTAATTTAGGTTTTCTACAAAGACATGGACTGGACTTTTTAAATTATGCAGACCCCGTCAGCCACCATATTTTGCTCTTGGGTGAAATAAATGTAAGGATCCCTTGGCTTCCTTACCAGAAGAACGTACTAACTAGCTGGGGATGTTCAGAGAGATTTACTAAACAGTGGATTGGATTTTACTCCATCACATGGGAGACTGAGATGCTATACATTAGCTTTTTTCACCACTGGGCACCATTTTAGGTCGTGGGATTTTTAGTTAGATTTCCTGAAGACAAAAACGCTCTTCTTCCTGCCCTTTATTTTAATAACTTATTACAGAAGGTTGTCTATTTTGTTCCTTTGTGGGTTGGCCTGTAAATCTGATCTACTTCCAATTGCTTTATGCTCTTTTAATCCATTTTTGGAGATTTCCCTTGAGAGACCCTTGTGTGAACTGTTCATAGAAGATTGGGGCATCCCTGTGTGTGGTTAAATCAAAGGTAGGAAGCTTCTGGCAGAGTTCTATCACCCCTCCAGGGGATAGACTTGTTAGTGAGCCGATGCCGAGGAGTTTCAACTTTAAAGTATCTGTCGTTTGTGCTATTCTCCTCAACTGTGAGGCAAGGAAGATTTTTGCACCATTCCCATCAGGGCAGGTACTAGCTTTTTTCCTGCCCTGTGCAAATTGCTGTGCTGCCTGCCACCACACAAAATTTTTGTTTTCTTCTCCAATAGTCCACTGCACAATAGAAACTGTCAATCTCATGCTCTGTCCCAGAACCCCTTTCAGTGCCAAAAAAAAGCCCTGTTCCCTCTGACAATTCAAACTGTCAAAATTGACACACACCCCAAACCTATTTTACCCCATCCACAGGTCCAAAATTTCTAAAAATTATGCAGAAATGATCCCCAGGTGATCCTTCCCCACCTACAGGAACATAAAATTGGTGCTGGCTGAGACCTGTAGCTGATACCAGTTTGTTGTACAGAAAAACATGCACTGCTGTGGAGCTACCAAGAAAACCCTGAAAAAGATTCCCTTGGAACCCGTATGGTATTAGGCCTATTATAATGCATGTTAGCTGTGGATTTGGCCCTTGGACAGCTTTGAGTAAACTGAATGACAACAATGCTGTAACATTCTCATACCACTACAGTACTAACTGCAAGACCTTCAACATGAACAACCCAATCCATGAAAAGTCAAATATTACACCAGGCCCTAAAACACCTCCTATTAGGAAAACCCAGAACAAACCAGTCTGCTCTAAATTCCTATATTTATTTATATAGAAACTGATTGCTAACAGAATACCTCACTTCACTTACACATGCAGAACACAGACAGGCTCAACAAATACAGATTATAGAGACTATAAAATACAAATAGAAATGTATAGACAGAAACAGAACTAGAAACTGCAACAACCTAGACTCTATACACAATGAAACAATGGAAACCAAAACATCAGTAGTCCTCATAAATCATCAAACAATAAAATCAAGAAATATAAATCAATCATAATAAACCATACTAATAAAAAGAATATTGCCATACAGATGACAAACAGAATAACATCCAATAATTAAGAACTCATGTAATATATTTTAAAAATTTCCAAACAATAAAATATTTCAAAATAGCAGATACAAACAATCAATAATTAAAACAAGAAGGGAAAAATCACTTGCTTCCCATACCTGAAAACCTTTGATTTCCAGTCACCCTGAGCATGTCATGGATTAGTGGGAGTGGCACAAAATTTTCATACCCCTCCCCAAGGCAGGCTCCTATTCTCACACACATACATACATCCCCCCTAAAGACAGGCTCTGATTCAATACACACACACATATCCCCCACCCAGGGCAGGCTCCCATTCACACCATGGGCCAGCCAGCACACAAGGAGGAGCCGCAAAATGGCTTAATCTTCTTGAGGCAGATACAGTGAGAGTCCTTCCATTCTTTTTTCCACCAGGGGGATGGGGTCCACCAGCGGTCACATGGGCCTCTCGCTGCTCCATTTGGTGGGCCCCTTCCACCATAGCCACGACCCTCCCAGGTGTGCTGCCCCATGCAATTGCATAGTTTGCACACTTAGTAGCACTGGACCTAATTCCTGTCTCTTGTTTTTTTTTCCCGTTTTTGTAAAAGACTATTTTTGTTTCACCTGGAGCTGAGTGCCCCTTGGTACTAGGGAATCAGTTTCCTTTCTTTTGGAAACAGGCTTCTTTTACCTAGGAAGAGCCTGAGAAGTGAAGATTATATCTGAGAAATACAGTTCTGTCCCTTGTTACAGGGAAGGAGACAGATTTTTGAGAACAGTGTTTACTGTTGACTCAAGTGAGCTGCACATGAGAGGCTAGTGGCCAATGGTACTGTCAAAAGGCGATCTAAGATATTTAAGAAGACTTCAGGAAAGGTATGAGAATTGGGACTTACATTCTGATAAGTTATTGGGACTTTATTCTAACCATTCTATAGTGGAGAGAAATATGATAAATTTGGGAGTGGAAGGAGGATTGAACTGTCTTCAGTCTGAATAACTGGAAAGAGAAGGAGATCATGAATTAAGGAAATTTGCTTCCATAGAGAATCAGGGACTTTACTAGAAGAGAGAGGTCACAAATTGAATAATCTTTCTTCTGCCAAATTATTCATTGACTTTATTTGAAATCTGATTTGAGTGCTGTAAATATTCTTCAGTCATCTAATCAACTATCAGTAAAGAAGATGGAAATCACATTGCTTCTCAGTGTGATTTTTGAATGCTTTTTCCAGAGAAGGAAAAGAGGCTTGTATTGTGGTTAATGCAAAAGGGCCTTGGAGCTAAGCTTCCCTCCCCCCAGGGAGCCCTGGAACTCAGATATGTAATGCTATCCATGGAGAAAATGAACGCAGATAGGGTCCATCTCTCTTTCTAGGTGTCCTGGGTTCAATCTATGGGAGCCATTCCACCCAGGGGTTACATAAATTTCCATTTTAATATGTTATTCCATGCCATATTCAAATATATGTTATAAAACCTTAAATTAGGCATTCTTTACAATAAGTGGAGAATGCCTTATGTCAAAAGTCAATTTCCATCCATGTTTTTTTTCAACTTAAATGCGTAAATTTTCTTTGCGAGGAAAATTACACATATAAGTTCAAGATAAGGACAGTAACTGGAGTGGTGCTTTTTATTTTGCAGTTCACAGTGAGAGGGGTAAGTGTTCCTATGAAGCCGCTTGTGTGTTCCCTGCTACTGCCTAAACTCTCCCCGCCCCCCTCCCCTTCAGTGGAGCCAATGAGGGGAACGTGAATGGGATAACTTTTTTTTTTTTTAAGTTTGCAGGCTGCCTGAAGGGAGAAGCAGAGGCCTTAATTTCACACACAGACACACAGCCTCTCACTCAAATACACAAAGCTTTTTCATAAAATAAATAACAGCCAGAATTCCTGGTTCTCACACACACACACACAAACTCAAGTCTCACTCACATACACAAACACAGCCTTCTGATGTCTCACACAAACACATTTTAGAAATCTGCACTCACTGTAAAGAATGCCTTTGGAAATTTTGTGAGCTCCAGGGAGTCCATGTTTCCAGTCTTGTTAACAAAGCATCTGATTTGTTCAATCATTATTATGTGGGGTTTTATAAGGCATATTAAGGTTAACAATTTCAAATTAAAGCTTCTCTGATGGTAACTGTGCTGATCATATGTATGACTGTGCATGTTAAACTGCCCCCCAAAACCCAACTCATCCCATAAACTCACCCCGAGTTACTAGTGTCCCCTCTTACAGTGGTGTAAATAGTTAACTTTTTGGTGAGCCTCTACAGAGGTTCTCTATATCTCTCAGCAGCCCAAAATGCGATAAAGCCAGTCCGGGGACTTAGGCCTATGATGAAAGTAACATATATGAACTTTATATATATAAAATATATTTTATATATATTTCACCTTTTTTTGACACATCAAAGCACTTTAATTCAGATACTGTAGGTATTTCCCTATTTCCAGATGGCTTACAATTTTAGAGGGAGATTTATCAAGCTATGATATTTTACCGCAGTAAGGATGAAATATCGCAGGTGGGAGTTCCTACAATATTTCACCCTTCCTATGAGAAAATATCATGGCAGGTTCCCCATGATTTTTTTCTTTCAGAAAAAGTTTGAGGAAAAAAAATATCATGAGGAAAGGGTGATAATGTACAATAGTGGCCTCCTTCACATGGGGCACAAACTTCTAAAGGGGCCAGCATTGGCCCTAAACCCCAATCTGTCAAAAATCTCTCCAGGAGGTCTGTGCAGCTCCAAAATACATAAAAACTGTTAATGATGTGCAGCAATGCCCCACCGCCTTCCCCAAACACCTCCTCTTTCAAAAAATATTCCCCTCCCCCTGTTCTACCCTCCCCCCAAACATGTGATGGGGTAAAGGCTGGTTGGAATCATTATGAAAGGTGCCATTGACCAGCCTGGAGCTAGGGGGCGCTCTAGGCCCCACTAGACACCAAGGATTTCCTCAAAGGGGTGGGTCACTCGACACCAGGGACTTGTGACAATATTTTTTTTAAAGGGGAGGGTTTTTAAGATGGAGTGTTACTACACTGCAAATTCTTTTTTTTTTTTTTGTTTTGGGGTTTTTTATTGCAGGGCCGCCTCGACAGGCGGCAGAGGGATGGACAGGAGTCTGCACAGACCCTCATGGGGGTTTTACATGTTGTGGGGATGTAGCCATTTAATTTCAACACAGGAACATTGGAACGTGCATTACCTATGCATTAGCTGCTTTGCATGCATTAATACATTTTATGCCTAAGAACATAAGAACATAAGAAATTTCCATGCTGGGTCAGACCAAGGGTCCATCAAGCCCAGCATCCTGTTTCCAACAGAGGCCAAACCAGGCCACAAGAACCTGGCAATTACCCAAACACTAAGAATGCCTACAAATGCATACAGTTAATTTCAATAGGGGTCAGATATTTTAACAAAATATCGCAGTATATCACAATATAAACAGTATTTTACATGCAATAAGTGCTGTTTTTTGCACGGTATAGCCTAATGGCAGCTTAGTAAATCTCCCTTTAAGTTTGCACCTGAGGCAATAGAGGGTGAACTGATTTGCCCAAGGTCATAAAAAGCATCAGTGGGATTTGATCCCTGGCTTCCCTGATTCTCAGCCCACTGCTCTAACCACCTGGCTACTCTTCTACTTTTTAGTGATTATTTTGAAAATGAGTGTATGAGATCTTCAATGTGTATAAATGGCAGGGAAACAGAATGAACAACTAGAAATAATGAAGAGTAGCCTAATATCAATAACATAGAATATTACACTGGAAGACTCCAGAGATTCATTCGTGAGTGCTCTGCAACTAAAGATTAATAAGCTTGAAAGGTGACTGAATAGGTTGTCACTGGTAAAAGACCACATACAAGATTAAAGTTGAGATTGTGGTACTGTGTACAGAAATAGCTGAGCAAACAGATGTTTCTACATATGTGCACCAATAGTGTCCAAAGGTACACACAAACACAAACATTCAAATGGAAATGTAAAATACAAGAATCAGTTCAGAACAGTTTTTACCTATTTTCCTAAATGACCTACTGTAGTAATTTTAAGATTACAAAAAGAGAATGCAACCAATAAAATTATGCTATCTTAAACAAATTTCAAACTTTACTGTCTTTTTAAAGGAATTTTCTTGTTGAAACTATTAGTCATTTAAACAATCCACCAAGCTTTGCCATCACAACATTTTGTAAATAGTCTTACCTGCACAGCAAGAGAGGATGCATTGTCCGATAGCAAAATCTGTTCACCTGTAGGAAGAAAAAGAAATATGCTCTTATAATAAAAAATAAAATCTGCTAAATTACATGGCCATAACTTAGTGAATTCAGTCTAAAATTTACTTAAACCTAATTAAAATCATGACTTGAGCAGGCTTTCAATTTTTAAACCCTATGGTATAAAATGTAAAAGCGAAATATTAAGAATATGCATGGATTAGGATGATTTTCACTACTGCTACACAGTCATTTATCTTATTTTAGCAGTGATACATAATTTAAAATCTCAACCAAACAACAAGATGTTCTGGTGATTTTTTTTTAGTCTATTTTCATTTCCTAATAAAAATTAAGTAAAATAGTATGTTTGTGGCTCCTTCAACTAAATGTAGGCATATTCAGAATCACATACTGTAATATCTGTTTGAGGTTAGTATTGCACACCGTGTCTAGGTCTGTCACAAAAAAGAAAGATGACATGTTTCCTGCAATAAAAATTCCATGCTTAGAAGACTAGGCCTACTACCTATTAGTCTTCATTACTTTGCAGTCTTCTGACAACTGTAGCAGGCTGCTGAGCCCCAAATGGGGGCCATAATGTGATCTGATGATATATGAAGAGCTGCTAAAGGGAGCCTGAACCATCCTAGCCTATACATTTTAACAGTTCCTTTTTACTGAGAACCCACTTTACCATGAGACTTTAAAAAAAAAACTGCTATCTCAGCTATAGGTTGTGTTTGCCAACCTTGCCTGCAACCACATCATTTTACATTGCCTACAGAAACTGTTATAATAAGTCAATAATAAACCAATGATCTTAAAGGCCATGAATAGGTGATTTATATTTGCAAATTCAAGCCTAGCTAAAACCTCATCACAAAGAAACCACACCAGATTTCTTCCTACAACTTTCTATTTAAATTTCACAGTTAATTATACTACTGAATCTTTAACATGTTTTATAAAGTCATTATTGACTGCAAAAAAAACAGTGCCCACCTTTCAAAGGCTGATATAGTGCAGCATTGTCTGGCCAAGCTTCTGCAGCTGTAGAAACAAAATTAATATTCACAATTAAGGAAGCATTCAAAAAAATGCCTAAAGCACTGGAAGGAGGATCAGCATGGAGACTCTTCAATTCACAAATATTATATATAAACATGTACGTATAAACAGGTTTCAAGCTGAATATTTTCATATTCAACCTAAAAGTACATGCACATTTATTGGACACATAACATATACATAAAAATTAAGTTTGCTTACCGTAAACAGTGTTCTTCATAAACAGCAGGAAGAATTAGCTATGAAACACGAGTGACATCATCCGATGGCACTGAACAGACCCTTCTCTCAACTCACAGAGCTTTTATTCTACTGAGCATACATGGAAGTTCCTTTGTAGGCGCTGCCTTGTGAGTCTGAGCTGATTGTAGAGCTTAGCTTTAGCTTGGTAGCTGACTCTCCAGGGAGGCAGGTGGATTTTAAACATGGCCAATTCATCCTGCTATCTACTGAGAACCCCATTTACAGTAAGCAAACTTACTTTCTCTAACAAGCAAGGTTGAATTAGCCATGACACATGACGAGTCCCAAGTGAAGACTGCAGAAGAGTGCTTACTGAAAACTTAATCCAAACCCTCCATGGAGAGTGGGCTACAGGATAAACAGGCTGCATAAAACTGCTTGTCCAAAGTTACTGTCAATTCTTGAAAGACTGTCCAGACAGAAGTGGGATGTGAAGGTGTAAACTAATAACCAAGTTGCAGCTTTGCAAATGTCTTCAATAGGCACAGTATCTGATGAGCCACTGAGGTAACCATGGCTCTCACTTAATGAGCCTTGACAGAGTCTATGATCTGGAGGTCAGCTAAAGCATAACAACATGCGATGCAGTCTGCTAGCCAGTTGGATAACATGCACTTAGCAACAGCTATTTCTAGTCTGTTAGGATTATAAAAAGCTAAAGCTGAGAAGCCTTATGATGTGACTGAGTTCTCTTTAGGCAATAAACTAAGGCCCTTATCTCCTTTATGTGCATGAGGCCTTAGAAAGAACATGGGCAATACAATAGCTTGATGAAAAGCTGAAAGCACTTTTGGCAGCAACTTGGAGTGAGTGCAGAGCACCACACTGTTGTGGAAAAATGTCATGTACAGTGAGTTATGAACTACTTCCTGAAGCTCACGGACTCTTCCATCCAACCCAATGGCAACTAGGTACACTACTTTCCAAGTAAGGAACTTTAAGGAAGCTGACTCTGATGGCTTGTAAAGCAGCTTCATGAATCACACCAATACCACGTTGAGATCCCATGGCAATATGATCTTTGACACTGAAAGATGTATAGGGATCAACTTACTATTCAATTTTATGTGATAAGCCAAAATTGCACCAAGATGTAATTTGACCGATGATATACTGAGAGCCGAGATAGAAAGGGAAAATAAGTACTGAAGTAACTCCTTCAGTTCACAAGTAGACAAGTCCAAGGAACTTGCTTGACACCAGTTTGAAAATCTTTTCCATTTGAAACTAAGCTCTTCTTGTTGAAGACTTCTTGGCAGAGATTATAATATTCTCAACTTCTTGGCAAGCAATCAACATCCATTCTGTCAAGTTAAGAAAGGAAAGAGTCAGATGACATACCTGACCCTCCTCCTGAGTTAAAGTCAGATTTGATCCCAGAGGGGTTGGGGGGCTGACTGACAACCAGATAAGGTAAGAGAAGCACACTTCTCTGGGCCACACTGGAGCAATGAGGACCAAGTGTGCCCAATCCTTGAGCGCTTTCTGCACTATTTTGATCACCAATGGAAGTGATGGAAGATTGTACAGTAGATCTGCATCACATTTGAGCAGAAATGCCACCAGAGCAGAGATGAACTTGCTTCAAAGAACGGAGCAGAATCTTTCTCCTTTCTTGTTGTCCTCCAATGAAAACAAAATCGACTGACAAGCAAACCCAGAGGCTCAACACCCTGTTTGCTACTGTTTGATCTAGAGACTACTTGTGAGGATGAAACTCTACACTAAAGAAATCCACTACTATTTGGAGATCCGGGAAAGACAGGTTGCTTTTAGGAAGGCTTTGTGGCTTCAAGCCAATTCCCAAATTCTCATGGATTCCTGGCAGAGGATCAATGACCCACCTTGCTTGTAGACGTAGAACATTGCTGTGGAATTGGCAGCTTGAATTAGAATTTCTTTTCCCTGAAGGAAATGTGAAAAAGTATTCAATGCATGTCTGATTGCTCATATCTCTAGAAGACTGATTTAAAATAGATGTTCTGTTGATGACCAGGTTCAAAAGACCCATGTGCACACTCCATCACCTGGTTGAAGCATCCATTGCTAGTGTAACTTGATGGGGTAGAAGCCAAAGGGGAGTTCCCATTTCCAGGGCATTTGGAACTATCCACCACTGGATAGACCCTTCCATTTCTACTGTGACCCTCACCGGGTACAAGGGCTGAAACAACTGATCCCACAAAATGAGGCACACATGGAGATTAACATGTTGAGGTGGGTCATGGGGAACACATGCACTGCAGCCACTAAGCAATCCAGAACCACCAACATCTCCTTTGCTGGGACATCATCCTTCTGTGGAAGGCTCCAGATCAAATCTGAAAGATAGTATGTTTGCTCTGAAGGGAGGTTTGCTCTCTCTTCCAAAAAGTCTATCCATGCCCCGATGATCTTGATTCTTTGGGCAGGTAATAAAGTTCAATTTGGCAAATTTGACAATAAACCTCAGATTTTGAAGAAGTTGTATTATCTTCTTCAGGGAACCTAACTCCCCTGGTTGGGAAGGCCCAGATACTAGCCAGGTGTCCAGATAGGGGAAGACACAAATCCCCTGACAATGAAGGTATGCTGCTGCTACTACCACTAGGCATTTGGTGAAGACTCTCAGGGCTGCCAACAGCCCAAAAGGGAGAATCTTGTACTGGTAGCAAGAAGAATCCATTACAAAATGAAGGTATTACCCATGGGAATGATGAATCAGTATGTGAGCATATGCATTCAGATTCAAGGTTTACATCAGTCTCCCGGTTGAATGAAGGGAAGGATGGTATGGAGGGAGTTTATTTTGAACTTCTCCTGTAATAGGCTCTTGTTTAGACTTTATAAAACCAGGCTGGATCTCAATTCCTCCAATTTCTGGGAGATAAGAAAATAGCCAGAATAGAATCCCTTGCCAGGATGATTGGAAGGGACAGGTTCTATTGCCAGCTGGCTCAGAAGTGATGTCACTTCAGCATGGAGCTGGGTCAAGTGAGACAGATGCAGAATGAAGGCTAAACAGTGAAGCACTAGAGGGCAAGAGAAGCACAAACAATAACTAGACATCACAATTTTGAGGACCCAACCATCTTTGGTAATCTGCCACTACTCCAGTTAAAAGGTGAATCATCCCCTCTACCATAAGAGTTGAAGCTTAAAGGGTCAAGTCTGGTCAAAAACTAGGCCCAGGTTTGTTGCCTGTTTGGATGACATCTCTCATGTTAATGTCCGCAAGCCAGAAGCTCATACAGCTGAAATTGGTGGAAGTGGGGCTTCTCTAGAAGTAGAAGCGCTTAAAAAGAGAAGTAAGGACACCCCAAAGAAGTCAGTTGCCCAGAACCTGTTGAGAAAGACTGGATGGCAACATGCTGCTCCTTAATCTGGGCAACTATTTGTCTGAGCTTGTCCCCAAAGAGCTTCTCCTAGGAAACGGGGCACATCAGCTAATTTGTCATGCACATTGTCTTGCAGACTATTAGCTCTCAACAAAGCCATTCAGTGTGCTCCAATTACAACTGCCAAGGATCTGGCTGCGGTATCAAATGATTTGTATCTGAAGCAGAAGAGATGATGCTTGCACTCCTCTGCATCCTGACAGGCTTGCTGTTAATCCATCTGTTTTGCATCCAATGACTAATAAGGGGTTTCAGCTTCTCAATTTAATCATGTAAAAATGCCATCCGCCCCTTACAAATTCTGCAAAATACTGCAGCCCGTATCCTTACCAACACAAACTCAAAGGAACATATTACGCCAGTTTTGAAGGACCTTCACTGGCTCCCCATTCAATATCGCATACAGTACAAGACATTAACACTGATCCATAAAGCCCTCCACAATCCTGAAATGAAATGGTTTAATAATTCACTGCAATTTCAAACTTCTATTAAACCTACCAGAAATCAATACCTCGCCACATTACAGACCCCATCACCCAAAATATATAACCATGCCTCCACCAAAGCACGAGCGCTTTCCTTTGCTGGCCCATTGTTATGGAATACCTTGCCCACTGAACTGCGCCTTGAGCCATCTCCCAAAACTTTCAAGCAAAAACTCAAGACATGGTTATTTACACATGCCTATACCTGAAATATATATGTCTTTCTTCCCCTTTTTATGCCCTGCCTTATCTACCCAACACCCCCTTTCTCTACACTATCTCTAATTTCCCCTTTTTTATGTCCTTACTGTAAATACCATTCCATACTTTTGCTCTTAATTGTACCTGAAGCGCTTTCTCCCCTCTCTTATCACTCCTAATTATAACTCCATCTCCTCCTAACCTGTCCCTAACCTCTTACCTAATTTCCTAAAATCCCTTTACTTTCCAGCTCTGTTTAACTCAGCTCAGTTAATCCTAAATGATAGTTCTGTTTTAAAAGATTCTACTTGTTTTATGTTCAAATATATATATTCTTACTTTTGTTAAATGTATAATGCTTATTTAATCCTGTTAAATGTATAACGCTCCGGCGTAAGTTCCTGTTCATTGTACACCGACGTGATATCTTTGATGAGCGGTGGTATATAAAAAACTATAAATAAATAAATAAATAAATGTAATTATTATATCATGTAGAACTGATGGACAGTGATGTGGGCATTGATCATTGTAAAATCTTTTTCTTGACCAGCAGACTAGGGTCCTTGCCCGGTAGGATGTTGGAGAAAATCCTTATCATCTTTGCCTGTTTCAGTGCTGATTCCACTACCACCGACTGATGCGGTAGTTGGATTACCCCAAATCTCAGGGCTTGATGAACCCTATATATTTAAGCTCCACATTTCTGGCTACATGGGCAAGATGCTGGATTCTCCCATATTGTTTTTAAATACCACAGGATCAAGTGCACTGGGATCATTGCAGGCTTGGACAGAGTTTCTAGGATTTGCAGAAACCTGAAGACTTTAACGTGGGAGTCCTCATCTATGCGGATGTTCACTCCCAACACCTTTTCCAACTTGTTCAAGGTAACAACTTAAATCTTATTTGAGAATTTGGAGTATGAAAAATCTTCTGATGGAGAAAGTGCTCTACTAGATCAGGTAGAGGCTCAGAGGGAATCCATGTAGACCCTTCTACGGACCAAGTGGGAACACTAACCCAGGACCCCAATGATGACACAAGTGTCTGGGGCGGAATTCTTGGTAATCTTTAATGGGAATATTCCTGAGGTATGCTCTAGGGGGTGGTGTCTTGAGCTCTCTCCTGAGACTGACTATAATCTGCAGCAAAAGACAGCCAGGGACTAGATTTCTCCCCAAGAGCTTCTGATGAGAACTCCCATGGTTTGGAGGCAAGAGAAACTCCACCTTGAGGGAAGAAATCAGATTCTTCAAATAGGAGAGGCTAAAGAGTGCCCTTCCTATTCGCAGCTGCCGGTGAGGTAAAGAAAGTTTTCACCAATTCTGCTACCTAGTCAACAGGTTGCTGTGTCCTTTGGCCAAGAGTTGGGGGAGAAATATCTTCTTCCAAAACCAGTGAAGGCTCATCTTCTTAAGAAGCTCCCACTGGACTCCAGGGGAGAGCTTCCTCCTGTACCAACTGAATTGGTGAATGCATGGAAAACAAAGGTACCATGGAATATATATTGGATCTGGCATCTCCAAGCAAAGTCCTTGTTCAAGGAGCCTAGACTGAGATATAGCTCTAAAGATGACAAGTGGTAAGTGAAGTGAATCGCGTTCAGAGCCTCTCGCAGCCCGGTCCCATCTCAAATGCTTTGAATGAGATTGTACCCTTCTACACTTCAGACCCTGGCATATCAGGGATCGATGTGCCAGGGTCCAAAGAATAGAAGTATCTAATAAAGAATGTGCCGATATGACAAACAGCTGCATCAGCTGAATCAAGGCCCAATGCACTGACTGTGTCAATGGTGCCAAGGGCCGGTGCATTGACGACGATGGCAAATGCTACTATGGCACCAAGGCTCGATGATTCAAGTACACCAGATGCATCAATGGGATGGAGCTTGACTCCCACTTAGGCAGTACTGACTGCACTACTGGCTCTGACGCATGGAACTAATGTGACAGCAAACTCTATGGGGCTTTCAAAGGGCTTACTGAACCCTGTGCATGGCACGTCTGTGCCGTAGGTGGATGAGCTTTGCTCAAGAAGCTCCTGTTCAACTCGGCATGGACAGCACTCGAGGATGCCCCATTTTGAGAAGAGGAATAACTTCTGCTTTTCTCTGACCTGCAAAGTTCCTCCATCTTCCAGGTCCTAGTCCTCTGGGTCCTCAGAGAAATCAGCTACAATCATAACAATTAGCTGCACCATGATCTGGCCCCAGACACTGATAACAGATGCCGTGACCATCAGTTATGGACATTTTCCAGCCATAACAGTGTAACTGCTAGGTGCAGTCTTCTTTTCAGCCATACATGAAAAGATCAAACTTTTATTTTCAGTAGCTCTGAAAAGTGCTGTTGAGGAGCTGCCAAGGCAGTGAAGCAACTCAAAGCAAGTTTGAAAAGAAAAACACAAAATAAAAAAAAAAAAAAAAAAAAAAACTTAGTGAGAGAGAAAGGGTACATATCCATACAGAAGCTCAGATGAAAAAAAAAAACTGAGGAGCTCATGAGACAACAGCCATTCAGAAACTCCCACACGTGCTCACTAGAGCAAAATTTCTATGAGCTAATAGAGAAGGCTCCATTCAGCGCTGTCATAAGAACATAAGAACATAGGAAATTGCCATGCTGGGTCAGACCAAGGGTCCATCAAGCCCAGCATCCTGTTTCCAACAGAGGCCAAAACCAGGCCACAAGAACCTGGCAATTACCCAAACACTAAGAAGATCCCATACTACTGATGCAATTAATAGCAGTGGCTATTCCCTAAGTAAAATTGATTAATAGCCATTAATGGACTTCTCCTCCAAGAACTTATCCAAACCTTTTTTGAACCCAGCTACACTAACTGCACTAACCACATCCTCTGGCAACAAATTCCAGAGCTTTATTGTGCGTTGAGTGAAAAAGAATTTTCTCCAATTAGTCTTAAATGTGCTACTTGCTAACTTCATGGAATGCCCCCTAGTCCTTCTATTATTCGAAAGTGAAAATAACCGAGTCACATCTACTCGTTCAAGACCTCTCATGATCTTAAAGACCTCTATCATATCCCCCCTCAGCTTTCTCTTCTCCAAGCTGAACAGCCCTAATCTCTTCAGCCTATCCTCATAGGGAAGCTGTTCCATCCCCTTTATCATTTTGGTTGCCCTTCTCTGTACCTTCTCCATCGCAACTATATCTTTTTTGAGATGCGGCAACCAGAATTGTACACAGTATTCAAGGTGTGGTCTCACCATGGAGCGATATAGAGGCATTATGACATTTTCCGTTCTATTAACCATTCCCTTCCTAATAATTCCTAACATTCTATTTGCTTTTTTGACTGCTGCAGCACACTGAGCTGACGATTTTAAAGTATTATCCACTATGATGCCTAGATCTTTTTCCTGGGTGGTAGCTCCTAATATGGAACCTAACATCGTGTAACTACAGCAACGGTTATTTTTCCCTATATGCAACACCTTGCACTTGTCCACATTAAATTTCATCTGCCATTTGGATGTCAGATTTCATCCAAGTGTCATGGCTAATTCAGTCTGTCTTGTTGATGGAGAAATAGCTAAATAAGCAAAAGTTTAAAACCATGTTTCTGTTTGTGTTAGCCTACTGAAGAAAAGCTTTCCATCAGTATCCAAATGACCAATTCCATTGACAGTTGAACATTTGATTGGTGCACTGAATATAATTTAAGATTTTATTTTGCTGATAAATTAATCTAAATATTTTAAAACATTTTTATAATAATATTGAAACTCTACTCCTGTAAGCTTACTTCCAACAATTTTGCAGAGCAACAAAATTGAGACCAATGTACCAAATATGCATATCACAGCAATGAATTTTCAGAACAAAATGTATATATTATATAGCAATCGCAGAAATGTATTCAATAAAATTGTACCAAGATAGATACCTCGAAAATCCATGCACCCATTTCTGCCTCAGTCTTAGCAAACACGTGTAAAGCAGAAAACAGATAAAGGATAGAAAGAGGCAGAGGAATGTGCTGATTTCTTGACAAGTCTAATAACTTGGAATTTCTGTGTTTCAAAATTAGCTTGCATATTCTTAACATTTCTGGCAAAGATGAGAGCCTTTAAGGCTGCAAGTTCTGTTTACTTAAAGGTAAAGACACACTTGAAGCAGTCCTGTACATAACTGGTGCAGTCTCCTTTCAATAAAACAGGATGGCTCTGTGCATCAAAAACATTGAGCCTTAACAAAGAAACATAACATAGAAACATAACATAGAAACATAACATGGAAACATAACACAGAAGTGATGGCAGAAAAGGACCTAATGGCTCATCCAGTCTGCCCAGCAAGCTCCCACAGTTATCAGTTTCCCATACTTATCAGTTATTCAGACCGTCTAGGTCAGGGTTCTTGTTGGTTACTGTTTGAGTCCAATTTCCTTTCACCCCCTGCCGCTGAAGCAGAGTGCAATTTTGGAGTTGCATCAGAAGTGCAGTATCAGACTTTTTGGTTAAGGGTAGTAACCACCACATCAAGCAAGTTACCCCCATGCTTATTTGTTTTCCCAGACTGTACAGTTCAATGTTCTTGTTGGTTGTTGACTGAATCCAATTCCTTTTTTCCCCTTGCAGTTGAAGCAGCGAGCAATGATGGAGTTGCATCAACAGTATGGGGCGGATTTTAAAAGGCCTGCGCGCGCCGGCGCGCCTATATTGCATAGGCCGCCGGCGCACGTAAAGCCCTGGAACGCATGTAAGTCCCGGGGCTTTCGAAAAGGAGCAGGAGGGGGCGTGTCCGGGGGCGTTCCCAAAACGACGCGGCGTGGCGCCGGCCCGGGGGCGTGGTCGAGGCCTCCGGACCAGCCCCTGGGACCGGAACACGAGCAGGGCTGCCGGCCGGGGCACGCAAAGTTACGCCTGCTTTCAGCAGACGTAACTTTGCCGACAAAGGTAGGGGGGGGGGGGAAGGGCGAAGGAAAGTTCCCTCCGAGGCTGCTCCAAAATCGGAGCGGCCTCGGAGGGAACAGGCAGCGTGCGCTCGGCACACGTAGGTTGCACAAATGTGCACCCCCTTGCCGACCCCGCGCCGACCCCGGATTTTATAAAATACGCGCGGCTACATGCGTATCTTATAAAATCCAGCGTACTTTTGTTCGCACCTGGTGCGCGAACAAAAGTACGCGATCGCGCAAATATTTAAAATCTACCCCTATGAATGCTTATTTGTTAAGGGTAGTATCAGCCACACCAGCAAGTTCCCTCCATGCCTCTTACTTCATTCCCCTCCCCCTTGCCTTAAGGGATCCACAGTGTTTATCCCATGCCCTTTTGAAATCTTTCACCGTTTTTGTCTTCACCACCTCCTCCTGAAGGGCATTCCAATCGTCCACCACCATCTCCTTGAAGAAGTATTTCCTGACATTGATTCTGAGTCGTCCTCCCCAGAGTTTCATTTCGTGACCACTAGTTCTATTGGTTTCTTTCCAGAGGAAAAGGTTTGTTGTTGATCATGCATCATTAAAACATTTCAAGTATCTGAAGGTCTGTATCATATCTCCTCTGCTCCTCTTCTCCTCCAGGGTATACATATTTAGGTCCTTCAACCTCTCATCATAAGTCATTTGATGGAGACCCCCCACCATTTTAGTCGCCCTTCTCTGGACTGCCTCCATCCTGTCTCTTTCCCTTTTGAGATATGGTCTCCAGAACAGAACACAGTACTCCAGGCGAAGCCTCACCAAGGACCTGTACAAGGGAATTATCACTTCCTTTTTCTTACTAGATATTCCTCTCTCTATGCAGCCCAGCATTCTTCTTGCTTTAGCTATCACCTTGTCACATTGCTTTGCCATCTTTAGATCACTAGACACTGTCACCCCAAGGTCTCTCTCCTGTTCGCCTTGCAACAGAGTTTTCTTAGATTTAAAAATATTTTAGAACTTGGACAGCTAAACCAAATAAAGTCATAAGATGGCCTGAAACAAATATTCTTCTAATGAGAAATACTTATTTGTTAAGGTGTATTATGTAATAATCACCGATGTACAAAACATTAAAGAGTAACAGTGCCACTTGCGGCAAAATTAAAATTTGCCATGTCTGATTAAAGCTTTACTAACACTGACAAAAAGCACTACTGGGCCCATTTTTCCCTAAAGAATTTCCACTTTACATAAAACTCATGGTTTTGGATCTAAAAAAATGGCCCACAGTACATTGGTCTTCCTCCATCTCTCATTTTCATCATGCCTCCAGCCACCTATTATGGGTGTCTGAAAAGTTATCTTTTAACTATTATTATTATTATGTATTTGATACATCATAGTTCCATTAAAAAATCAAAGCGGTTTACAGAACATTACAAAATTTATAAATAATGATACATAATTTTGAAAAAAAATATTTTCACAATCAACAAATCCACACACAATATGATAAAAAAATTTTAAAAATTAAAATCATAAATAATTCTGAATCAATCTTAAAAATGAAAGCTAAAAATGAGAGAACAGCTGATGAAGCGTATACTGAGAATACAAATCTAAACTTCACTGTAAGTCTGAATAGCCAGGCTTTCACACTTTGGGGGGAATTTTAAGTAATTTTTCTCATTCCAAATGGTTAAAGAAAGTATTCTACAGCAGATCTTCAAGTGTTTCCAATCACAGTGATGAATTTTCAAAATTTTACGGCATAATAATTAGCATATTCAAGTGTAAGTAGCATCTACTTGTGTAGTTCATATTTTATAAAACTGAAAATATGCACATATTTTCACTTTCACGCACACATATACTTGCATAAAAAGGAGGTGGTCTAGAGGCATTTCTGGACGGGGCCAACACTTTCGTGAGAAAATTGCTATTTTAAAAGACAAGTACATCCATTTGCTATAAACAATATTAAGCATATTTATTGTGATACTGATTAGATAACAGGTCTGGATGAACTGGAGGGAGTTCAGGCTGAAGAACCAGGACGGTCTCGATAACCTGAAGGAGGACAGCAGAGCTGCTTACCTGTAACAGGTGTTCTCTGAGGACATCAGGATGTCAGTCCTCACACATGGATGACATTCCCGATGGAGCTCAGCATGGAACTTTGATCTCAAAGATTCTAGAGTTTTCAGCATACTCTACTGAGTATGTGCAGCTGTTGCCCCCTCCCTGTCTCTCAGGCAAAGTCCCTCAGTCCATGACATAGCAAATACATGGAAAAACCAACTCCCAGGGGAGGCGGGTGGTTTTCATGCAGACTGGCATCCTGCTGTCCTCTAAGAACACCGGTTACAGGTAAGCAAAGCTGTTTTCTCTGAGGACAAGCAGGGTAGCAGTCCTCACACATGTGTGATTCCCAAGTTGGAGGCTGCTGAAAAACAGGAAAAATGGAGGAAACCCTTTAGTGTGGAATCACCATTTCTCCTCCCCCTTTTTCAAGGAGGCAGCCAACCCATAAGGCCTCTAGGAAGGAAAAGAGTTGGGTTTTTCACCTACAAAAAATGGTACGACAGACAGAGACAGAAACTCCGATATACAGCAAGGCGTTCAAAGGCAGAGGTATAATGCAAGCACGGGGAAAGAAGCACACTAAAAACACACAAAAATGAACACCATTAAGAGCTTCCTAACAATGAACTCTAACTAGTACCTTTTGGCCTACAGGCAAACGCACAAATTTCCAAGTACAAGAAAAAAAGTATTTGGATCAAGACTGCAAAGTTTCTTTTTTTTTTTTTTTTTTTTTTTAATCACAACACAACTAAAAATCAGGACTGGAGAGCCCAGCAGAGAGAAAACTGTGGTTTATTATCAATAGAGTAACAAGATGGATTGGGCATGCAGAGAGACGCCCAAAATATGTCCAAAGAAACAGCGGACATGGAATCCATGTCTGCCCAGAGAAAGAGCAGCAGACCCCACCCGCTGAGCTACTGATCTGACCTCCAAGGTCAGATGAGATAAAAATTTCAAGAAGCAAGGCATGAAGGGGTATTCCTCACCAGGGAGCCCCACACCAACATGCTCAGCAGGGCAGTGAGTTGCTACCGAAACTCAGTTGAACGATATACTTCACCATCAAGGGAAGCCAAGTGAAAGGGAAGCACCTTGGCCAGTGAACTGGCCAAAGCAGGGAAAGGATCACATACCCTTCTGTGAAGGTATATGCGACAACCATTCCCATGCACCCCCTGGCTTCCTCCTGAACTGTCTGAATGAAAGTCGGAAGAGGTGACTACAAGGAGGCAGACTCCTGGACAGCTAGACATATTCGTTGTGGATATCCTGAAAACCTGGCCTGTTTGTGGCACACGCGGACTGAAGTTCACCATCCCTGCTCTAGGCTGTAGAAAATACAGATGGGGAGATTTCCAACCATACAAAACCCCTGCCAATCCAAGTAGGGAGTTGGGCCCTGTTGGCTGTACCTGCCTTAGTGACAACTCCCCTCAGTAAAGATACCGAGAGAGTCCTAGTCTTCAGCAGGATGAGAACAGCCCGAGGAAGAAGTCTATACACCTCACTGCTGACAGCAAAAATAAGAATGCTGCAAGAGGCAGCCCCTGTGGAAGAGGACTTCATTACCAATCTGGGAACCCTGAGGGTAACAGAGAAGGAACAGTCTGGTCTGCAGAGCAGACTGCCCACCAAGCCTAGGTATCAAACCTATGGCTCAAAATAACCCATCGTTCCGCCTGATGTCATGGCACACCAGCAGAAATGTCTGGATGGATAGGGACTACCATGTCTGTCAACAAACGCACCTACCAATAGTGTCACCTCTGAAAAAGGATAAAATAACCCGTGACTGCAATATGGGTGGAGAGCCACTTTCGTGTAATCCTCTATCCCCAAGTCGCCCTAGATAGGGCGAGCTATCAGAGGCAAAATGTCAGTAAAGAAATAGAACGAGGAGAAACCTCTCCTCAAAGGTAGAGTTCAACCCAATTTGACACCAATGAGTAGGAGCGGCACGAAGTGAAATACAGGCACTCTGCTGACATGAGAGGTATCCTCATCTGCTACTGAGGAACAGATTTCCAGGAGAGAGAATCCCCAACTCTACAAGGATTCCAGATCTGGGTAACTCATTGCCCACCACAGGCACATCTGCTGCACAATAGTGCAACGGGCAAGCGAGAACTCCCAATGGGCAGTTTTCAGATCCCGTGTGAAAACAGAGGGCAGCTGCAACTCAGATGCTAAGCCAACCCAGAGGATAGGATGTGAAAAACAATCCATTCTCTGAGGAGAAAAGGCACAGAGAGGGAACCTACTGAAGGCACCTCTCGAAAGCCAAAGGAGAGCGAACTGTTGAACAAGCTCAGTTAGAACATAAGAACATAAGAATATGCCATACTGGGACAGACCAAGGGTCCATCAAGCCCAGCATCCTGTTTCCAACAGTGGCCAATCCAGGCCATAAGAACCTGGCAAGTACCCAAAAACTAAGTCTATTCCATGTTACCGTTGCTAATAATAGCAGTGGTTATTATATAAGCCAACTTAATTAATAGCAGGTAATGCACTTCTCGTCCAAGAACTTATCCAATCCTTTTTTAAATACAGCTATATTAAATGCACTAACCACATCCTCTGGCAACAAATTCCAGAGTTTAATTGTGTGTTGAGTGAAAAAGAACTTTCTCTGATTAATTTAAATGTGCCACATGCTAACTTCATGGAGTGCCCCCTAGTCTTTCTATTATCCGAAAGAGTAAAAAAACGATTCACATCTACCCGTTCTAGACCTCTCATGATTTTAAACACCTCTATCATATCCCTCCTCAGCCGTCTCTTCTCCAAGCTGAAAAGTCCTAACCTCTTTAGTCTTTCCTCATAGGGGAGCTGTTCCATTCCCTTTATCATTTTGGTAGCCCTTCTCTGTACCTTCTCCATCGCAATTATATCTTTTTTTAGATGCGGCGACCAGAATTGTACACAATATTCAAGGTGCAGTCTCACCATGGAGCGATACAGAGGCATTATGACATTTTCCGTTTTATTCACCATTCCCTTTCTAATAGTTCCCAACATTCTGTTTGCTTTTTTGACTGCCGCAGCACACTGAACAGATGATTTCAATGTGTTATCCACTATGACACCTAGATCTCTTTCTTGGGTAGTAGCACCTAATATGGAACCTAACATTGTGTAACTATAGCATGGGTTATTTTTCCCTATATGCATCACCTTGCACTTATCCACATTAAATTTCATCTGCCATTTAGATGCCCAATTTTCCAGCCTCACAAGGTCTTCCTGCAATTTATCACAATCTGCTTGTGATTTAACTACTCTGAACAATTTTGTATCATCTGCAAATTTGATTACCTCACTCGTCGTATTTCTTTCCAGATCGTTTATAAATATATTGAAAAGTAAGGGTCCCAGTACAGATCCCTGAGGCACTCCACTGCCCACTCCCTTCCACTGAGAAAATTGTCCATTTAATCCTACTCTCTGTTTCCTGTCTTTTAGCCAGTTTGTAATCCACGAAAGGACATCACCACCTATCCCATGACTTTTTACTTTTCCTAGAAGCTCTCATGAGGAACTTTGTCAAATGCCTTCTGAAAATCCAAATACACTACATCTACTGGTTCACCTTTATCCACATATTTATTAACTCCTTCAAAAAAGTAAAGCAGATTTGTGAGGCAAGACTTGCCTTGGGTAAAGCCATGCTGACTTTGTTCCATTAAACCATGTCTTTCTATATGTTCTGTGATTTTGATGTTTAGATTTTGATGTTTAGAACACTTTCCATTATTTTTCCTGGCACTACGGAAACTCTTCCACTCTCTGGAGAAGAGTGGGGTACAATTATTAACCTATGAGGTCCTTATGGCAATCAGAACGGTCGCTGGAGCCAACTAAATGGACACTATGGCAAACATGGCAACCAGGCGTAGGAAAAAACAGCAAAAGTGATCCAGTTGGCCCACACTGCTGCACAGATTCATGAAAATCAAGGGCTATATCATCACCCAGTCGACACCATGCACCACAGAGGGAATATGTCCAGGAGGTTCTCCTAAAGGGGATACAGAGCATAAGCCAATGAGAGGGGAAGTCCTTAAGAGTCCCATCCCCTCCTGAAAGGAGGTGGTACCCTAGTATCCACCCCAAAATAGAATGAATAGGATCATATTCTCAGCAAAGACCTCCCAAGTACACTGGCGACTGTAGCACAGGTATGTCTGCTGGCATCAGAAGAACACACACACAGATGACCGCGGGCACCTAGTAACGGTGATGCCCCTTCACTGAATCTGTGACCTGCAACAGCAGTGCTGTGCACCCACACAGCAGTACTCTGTCAAGCCGTCAGTGACATGCATGCACCGAAAGATGCACTACCCATGGGCCTAGCAGACTATGCCATGGTCAGGTTGAGCACAAAAAAAGTGGCAGGGGACTACGTGTGATGTGTCACCATTGGTGTCCAATAGCACTCCCGGGAGCCATGAAGGCACCCCTGGTGCCATCTACTGATGACTCCCGACAGCAATCAAAAGCCAGGGATATGACGCACCTGGCACAGGCACTCTGGCATGATTGTATATTTTGGTACATGTAGTGATGGTGCATGATGCCTGGGACTCCCTGTGTGATACCCA
This sequence comes from Rhinatrema bivittatum, assembly GCF_901001135.1. NCBI lineage: Eukaryota > Metazoa > Chordata > Amphibia > Gymnophiona > Rhinatrematidae > Rhinatrema > Rhinatrema bivittatum. Next base: position 118,626,226 of record NC_042620.1, on the reverse strand, counting down.
CCATATGCAATGGGCATCACCCAAAACAGGAATGTCACTGAAAAATTAAAAAAGCAATATACACACATTTTGGCTCTTATAGATGGAAGCTTTTTTTGCATTTCCCTTTTTTTGCATTTATTTTGCATAGGATTGATTTGGCTCTTTTTTGTATTATTGATATATATATATATATACCCCATTTTTTAAGCCCAGACTAAATGTATCCATGCATTAAAAAAGGTTGAAGGAAGACCAAATGACTGCCAGCATGGTTAAATAATAAGGTACAGGAAACAGTTATAGTTAAAAGGGCATTGTATAAAAATGGAAAGCAGACCCAAATGATGAAAATAGGCAAGAGCAAAAGCACTGGCAAGTCAGATGTAAAATAGTAGGACAGGCCAAGAGAGAATTTGAGAATATGCTTGCTAATGAGGCAAAAACTAATAAACACTTCTTCAAGTACATTTGAAGCAAAAAGTCTTTGAAGGCATCAGTTGGGTCACAAGGTGACTGAGGGACAAAAGAGGTGCTCATGGAAGACAAGGAAATAGAAACACAGAATAAATTCTTTGCCTTAGTCCTTACTGAGGATATTATATGGAATGCACCCATACCTGAAACATTCTATAATAGTGAAGATTCTGAGCAACCATAACAAATATCTGTTACAATGTAGAATGTAATAGATCAGACTAAAAAACTAGGTAACAAATCACCGGTACAGGATGGCATCCATCCCAGAGTTCTAAAAGAAATAAAACATGAAATTGCAGTACAAGAGGACTGGAAGGCTCATCTGCATACTGCTCCCAGCATCTCCCGGGACAGGAGTCCAGAGGTCACCGCAAGTGATCCAGGGATTGAATTCCACAGCCCCAGCTTCCAGAGGCCCCGCACCCTTTGCAGTAGAAGAGGACCGGAAACGCGTGCCATTAGACGTGCAAATCTCAAACCCTTCAATTATTTGAGTGAAGATCAATTTAATGGTGGTTAAAAAAGGATTGGTAAGTATAGCTTTGGGAAATCTTTGAACTTGTAAAAGTTTGGAGAAAGTTGAAATAGTGGGATATATTTGTTAGAGTTTGTGTGTGTCTGAGGTAATAAGCAAGCCAGAGATATTTAATTCTAGTGCCTGTCTTTTCCACTCACTCAACCCTTGATTTCTAGGCAAAAGACACTTTCTCATTAAAAAAATCAATCAGGAGTATCTAGAGGGAGATCCAAGATGGCTGCCGCACCGTGAGCACGGAAGCGACCTAGCTCCGCATGTTTTCCTAAAAACCTTGCCATTTCTTCTTTAAACTTTCTTCATTTTCGCATTTCATATGCAAGGATCCGAGAGATTCTTACCTCAACACCTGATGTGCCGTTTCAACAAACGCGGATAGAGGAAGCATTTCGTGGAGTGCAGTCAGCGTCGGAGAGCGGGGCCGCTGGCGTAGGTGGCGGTGAGCGGACGCCACACGCCCTGGCCGAAGAAATATCACTTAGCCCCGGATAGCCAACAACTTCCTCCTTTGCCTATAAGCCCCCGTTGGAAGAGGGGACGGAACATCTTCTGGAAGGTGCGTAGAGTCAGTTTTTAGAAACAGCATTTGACCCCCAGAGAAGAGGCATGGAATCCGCGCCTTCTTCAGAGAGCCATGAAATCTTAGGCTCCAGGAGGGGAGAAGCTGAAATGCGATGAGAAAAGCTGGGCAAGGAAGGCCTCTCAGTCAAGGGTGGAGATGAAAAAGGTATACATGTGGTTTTGAACTAACCATTAAAAATACCTGAGAAAATAACTTTTGAAGAAATTTGGAAGGCCCTCACCACAATGAATATGGCTATAATAGATGCAACTAACGTTGTGAAGCAAAATATGGAAAAGACTAACAAAATGGAAACCAGAATTCAAACGGTTGAAAAATCTTTGGTATATGTAGAAAAGAAAAATAAGAATATAAAAGATGTGCATGTTAATTTGATAAGATCTGAGTCTTTAGCTACTAGGAAGATTGATTTTTTGGAAAATCAGCTTCGGAGAAATAATCTAAGATTTATGAACTTCCCAAAAACAAAATGGATGACGTTAAAAGATCTAATTAAAAGTTATCTTATACATATTTTGGCTTATACTGAAACCACAGTTCCAATAATTTCAAGATTGTACTATTTACCTGGAAGAAAAGAAAAAGAGAAAGAACAGCAAGAACAAGAGCAGTTGGGTAAAAATGTTTCATCGGATAATTTAACAGATTTCTTAGAGAAATCATTTGAAGCTAAAATTGAAGAAAGAGCAACGTTATTTGTGACTTTCTTGCAAATGTCAGATAGGGATGAATTATTGAAGAGATCTTTCAGAAAGCAGTCTGTATTATTTTATGGCTTTCAAATCAGAGGCTTCCCGGATATTACAAAGAGAATCCAAGAAAAAAAGAAAAGCCTGTCTGTCTATGAGAAATGAAACTGTAGCCAGAGGAGCCAAATTTTATTTGAGATATCCTTGCCGCTGTATTTTTGTATATCATGATGATAAATATATATTTACTGAGATAGAACAACTACGGTTATACCTGGACTCTCACTCCCGATAGGTCCTAGATGTGATGGTTAAATTAAAGCTGCATAAACACGGTGTTTCAGCAATATGTATTAATGTATGGTATATATTTTGCCTTTAAAACCGCTATGTATTCAGGATCTCCCCATCTTGCTTATAATATGGAAGAAATATTACTATATATATTGTTTCTTTGTAAATTCAATATTGAGTTTTGCTTTTTGACTTCCTTTTTTTTTGTAGACATTGAGTTTCAATGTATTAAAAAATTTGAAAATTCAATAAATATACAATAAAAATTAAAAAAAAATCTATCAGGCTCTTATCTAAATCATACTATTGTACCAGCCCTTATTGGGAGTTTAATCATCCCCTTGTAGGACACTAGCTGATTAATTGGTAAATTCACCTGTAAATATAAAATATTCTAATTCCAACTCCCTTAGTATCCTAAACTTAACTAGGAACTCAATAAAATTAAGATGAAGGCAGCAATCCAGCAGCAAAAGGGGGCTTTCCAGTCTTTTGCATTGAGTGTCACATGTATGATTTTTTTACCTGCAGGTGAGAGACTGTATATGTGCACTCAGTGCAAAGAGCTCCTGGCTTTCAGGGAACGAGTCCGATCTCTGGAGGCTAGAGTAGCAGACTTGGAGGAGCTGAGGCAGACAGAGAGGTACATTGATGAGACCTTCAGGGACATGGTAGCCAAGTCCCAAATCCAGTCTAGCAACCCCAGTGCTGCCATGGATCAGAAAGGTCTCCCAGTAGAAGAACATCACCCTGGTGTAGCAGGAAGTGATCCTGTAGCAAGGACCTGCTCTCCAGGTGATGTATTGTCCTCTCACACTGAGAACAAGTCTCCCAGGGCTATCGCCCAGGAGGGAAGGGTTAGGCCAGACATCATAATTGGTGATTCAATTATTAGAAATGTAGATAGCAGGGTGGCTGGTGGATGTGAGGACCACCTGGTAACTTGCCTGCCTGGTGCGAAGCTAACAGACCTCACGTGTCACCTAGATAGGATTCTAGACAGTGCTAGGTTGTCGTGGTACACATGGGCACCAACGACGTAGGAAAATGTGGGAGAGAGGTTCTGGAAGCCAAATTTAGGATTTTAGGTAGAAAGCTGAAATCCAGAACCTACAGGGTGGCATTCTCTGAAATGCTTCTTGTTGAAGGTGCAGGGCCCCAGAGGCAGGCAGAGCTCCAGAGTGTCAATGCAATGATGAGACGATGGTGCAGGGAAGACGGATTCAGTTTTGTAAGGAACTGGGGAAACTTTTGGGGAAGGGGGAGACTTTTCCGAAAGGATGGGCTCCACCTTAACCAGAGTGGAACCAAGCTGCTGGCACTAATTTTTAAAAAGGAGATAGAGCAGCTTTTAAACTAGAACAAGGGGGAAAGCCGACAGTCACTCAGCGGTGCATAGTTCGGAGAAATGTATCCTTGAAGGACACTAATGAAACAGGAGATTTAGGGCATCCCAACTGAGAGGTTCCAATAAAAGCAAATGTAGTCCATGTGCCTATATGTAAAAAATCACCTGAGCTAAAGATTTCCAAATTATCCCCAAGAACTGAAAAGCAGGTTGTTAATACAAACAAAAAACACTCTTTGAAATGTCTGTATGCAAACGCCAGAAGTCTAAGAAGTAAGATGTGAGAGTTAGAGTGTATAGCTGTAAATGATGTGATTGACATAATTGGCATCACAGAGACCTGGTAGGAGGATAACCAATGGAACAGTGCTATATCAGGGTACAAATTATATCGCAATGATAGGGAGGATCAACTTGGTGAGAGTGTGGCACTTTATGTCCGTGAGGTTATAGAGTCCAACAGGATAAAGATCGTACAAGAAACTAAATGCTCAGTAGAATCTATATGGGTAGAAATCCCATGTAGACTATTGCAATTCTCTATTGCTAGGTCTTCCTTCATCCCACTCCAAACCACTACAGATGGTACAAAACTCAGCAGCCCGACTACTGACAGGCGCAAGGAAAAGAGACCACATATCTCCCATCCTGAAAGAGCTTCATTGGTTACCAGTACACTTCCGTATCATATACAAAGCCATATCTGTCATTTACAAAACCGTACATCAACTCACCACCCTTGATCTACAAATCCCTCTCCAATTATACAACTCGACAAGACCTACCAGAGATGTTTTAAGAGGCTCCCTCCAAGTACCCCCCCGCGAAAACGACCAGACACATTACCCTAAGAGATCGTGCCACCTCCACAGCTGGCCCTCTCCTTTGGAACTCCATTCCTACAGATCTCAGACAGGAGCCCTGCCTCCTAACTTTTAGGAAAAGACTTAAGACTTGGTTGTTCAAGCAAGCTTTCCCGGACACAATCTAATGACACAATCTAATGACTCCTCAAAACATTCAGCCCTTAACCATGCCTTTTGTATATAGTATTTAACGTGTATATTGTTTAACCATTTCTATTCTTTCCTCTCTCTTCCTTCTTTCTCCAAGTTCTGCTACCCTTGTTAAATGTAACTGCATCTTCGGTCACCATAGTTCTAGTTTGATGTATATACTGCACTCCCGTTTTATGTAAACCAGCAAGATATGTTTTCATGATTGCCGGTATATAAAAACCTTAAATAAATAAAAATAAAAAAATGTGTGTTGGGTAAAAGTATAGCGATAGGAGTATACTACCATCCACCTGGACAAAATGGTCAGACAGATGATGAAATGCTAAGAGAAATCAGGGAAGCTAACCAATTTGGCAGTGCAGTAATAATAATGGGAGATTTCAATTACCCCACTATTGACTAGGTAAATGTAACATCAGGACTTGCTAGAGACAAAGTTACTGGTTGTAACAAATGACTGCTTCATGGAGCAATTGGTTCAGGAACCAACAAGAGAGGGAGCTATTTTAGATTTAATTCTTAGTGGAATGCAAGATTTGGTGAGAGAGGTAACGGTGGTGAGGCCACTTGGCAATAGTGATCAGAACATGATCGAATTTAAACTAATAACTGGAATGGGGACAATAAGTAAATCTACAGCTCTAACACTAAATTTTCAAAAGGGAAACTTTGATAAAATGAGGAAAATAAATAGTTAGAAACAAAACTGAAAGATGCAGCCGCAAAGGTTAAAAAAGTGTTCAACAGGCATGGACATTGTTTAAAAATACAATCCTAGACGCGCAGTCCAGGTGTATTCCATGCATTAAGGAAGGTGGAAGAAAGGCAAAACGATTCCGGCATGGTTAAAGATGAGGTGAAAGAGGCTATTTTAGCCAAAAAAAAACCTCCTTCAAAAATTGGAAGAAGGAGCTATCTGAAGAAAATAACTTGACAATACTTATGCTTTATCCTAAGTGTAAAACATTGATAAGACAGGCGAAGAGAGAATTTGAAATGAAGTTGGCCATAGAGGCAAAAACTCATAATCAAAACGTTTTTTAAATATATCCGAAGCAAGAAATCTGTAAGGAGTCGGATGGACCGTTAGATGACTGAGGGGTTAAAGGGGCTCTTAGGGAAGATAAGGCCATTGAAGAAAGACTAAATGAATTATTTGCTTCCGTGTTTACTAATGAGGATTTTGGGGAGATACCAGTTCTGGAGATGGTTTTCAAGAGGGATGAGTCAGACGAACTTAACCAAATTACTGTGAACCTGGAAGATGTGGTAGGCCAGATTGACAACTAAAGAGTAGCAAGTCATCTGGACTGGATGGTATGCATCCTAGGGTCCTGAAAGAACTCAAAAATGAAATTTCCGATCTTTTAGTTAAAATTTGTAACCTAATCATTAAAATCATCCATTGTACCTGAGGACTGGGGAGTGGCCAATGTAACCCCAATATTTAAAAAGGGCTCCAGGGGCGATCCAGGAAGCTATAGACCAGTGAGCCTGACTTCAGTGCTGGGAAAAATAGTGGAAACTATTCTAAAGATCAAAATCGAAGAGCATATAGAAAGACATGGTTTAATGGAACACAGTCAACATGGATTTACCCAAGGGAAGTCTTGCCTAACAAGTCTACTTCATTTTTTTGAAGGGATTGATAAACATGTGGATAAAGGTGAACCAGTAGATGTAGTGTATTTGGATTTTCAGAATTCGTTTGAGAGGCTTCTAAGAAAACTAAAAAAAAGTCATGGGATAGGAAGAAATGTCCTTTTGTGGACTAGAAACTGGTTAAAGAGACAGAAAACAGAAAGTAGGATTAAATGGTCAATTTTCTCAGTGGAAAAGGGTAAACAGTGGAGTGCCTCAGGGATCTGTACTTGGACCGTTGCGGAAAAATAACCCTTGCTGTAGTTACACGATGTTAGGTTCCATATTAGGAACTACTACCCAGGAAAAAGATCTAGGCATCATAGTGGATAATACTTTGAAATCATTGGCTCAGTGTGCTGCAGCAGTCAAAAAAGCAAACAATGTTAGGAATTATTAGGAAGGGAATGGTTAATAAAATGGAAAATATCATAATGCCTCTGTATCACTCCATGGTGAGACTGCACCTTGAATACTGTGTACAATTCTGGTCGCCGCCTCTCAAAAAAGATATAATTACGATGGAGAAGGTACAGAGAAGGGCAACCAAAATGATAAAGGGAATGGAACAGCTCCCCCTATGAGGAAAGGCTGAAGAGGTTAGGGCTGGTCAGCCTGGAGAAGAGAAGGCTGAGGAGGGATATGATAGAGGTCTTTAAGATCATGATAGGTCTTGAATGAGTAGATGTGAATCGGTTATTTACACTTTCACATAATAGAAGGACTAGGGGGCATTCCATGAAGTTAGCAAGTAGCACATTTAAGACTAATCGGATAAAAATCTTTTTCACTCAACGCACAATAAGCTCTGGAATTTGTTGCCAGAGGATGTGCTTAGTGCAGTTAGTGTAGCTGGGTTCAAAAAAGGCTTGGATAAGTTCTTGAAGGAGAAGTCTATTAACTGCTATTAATCAAGTTTACTTAGGTAATAGCCACTGCTATTAATTGCATCAGTAGCATGGGATCTTCTTGGTGTTTGGGTACTTGCCAGGTTCTTGTGGCCTGGTTTGGACTGTGTTGGAAAAGGGATGCTCGGATTGATGGACCCTTGGTCTGACCCAGCATGGCAATTCCTTATGTTCTTATTGCTAACCTGTTACTAGTCATCTGTAGTCTACCATTTAAAACATCCACAATACCTGAAGACTAGAAAGTAGCCAACATAACACAACATTTTAAAAGGTACGCCAGGCTAATCTTGGAAACTACAGACTGGTGAGCCTGATGTCAGTGCCAAGAAAAATGGTAGAAGCCATTCCTAAAAATAAAATCACTGGCCATGAGGAAGTATCAACATAGTTTTAGCAAATGGATTTCTTGCCTTACCAAATCTTTAAGATTTGTTTTGAAGGTGGAAACAAACATGTAGATAAAGATGAGCTAGTTGATCTAGCATATTTGGATTTTGAGTAGGCATTTGGCAAATTTCTCCATTAGAGACTATTCAGAATATTACAAAAGTCATGGTACAGGAAGCAATATCCTATGCAGAGTGGTAACTCATTAAAATACAGGAAACAAAATTTAAGTCTAAATGATCAGTTTTTCAAATGAAGAAAAGTCTTTACTGGAGTACCACAGGGATTAGTACTGTGACCTATGTTGTTTAACATGTTCATAAATGATCTAAAAAAGGGAATGGACAAGTGAGGTGATCAAATTTGCAGATGACACAAAATAATTTAAAGTTGTAAGAACATCAGGGGATTGTAAGGTACTGCAGAAGGACCTTATGAGACTTGGAGACTAGGCAACTGAACGGCAAATGAAATTTAAAGTGGAAAAGTACAAAGTGATACACATTGGGAAAAATAATTCCATTGGAGCCCTTGTGGAAAATATGTTGAAATCCTCAGTTCAGTGTGAGGCTTCAGTCAAAAAAGTCAATAGAATGTTAGAAAAGATTAGCAAAATAATGGAGAATAAACAGAAAATATCATGCTACCATGGTCAACCACAACTCAATGGGTGCAGTTCTGGTCGACCCATCTCAAAAAATGACATAGCGGAACTAGAAAAGGTGCAGAGAAAGGCAACAAAAAAGGTAAAGGAGATAGAAGTGTTTTCTTATGATGAAAGCCTACCTACACAGGCTAGGGTTCTTCAGCATAAAAAAGAAACATCTGAGAAGAGACACGATAGAAATTTATAATATCATGAGTGAGGTTGAATGGATAAATAAATATGGTTATTTACCCTTTCAAAAAAAATACTTAAACAAGGATGACATTCCATGAAGTTAAAGCCAAAAGCTATTATAAACCAAGATCCTGCTCCTACAAGCTTATCATGTGTTGAAGCCTCACAGTGTGGACCGAGCTGCATCTGGATCTGAGTGATGTGTTTTGGACCTGTCAAAAAGGAGTTTCAACCCTGCAAAGACTGCAAACTGCCACAGCCATGGTGAAAAAATATAAAAGTGTCAAAAATCCCTGTGTGCATTCCTGTGAATGACAAATGTTTTCACAGTGTTAACAAGTTAAGAAAAGGACAGTACTGTTTAGCCTGCCTAGAGAACAGCACTACATAGCCAGCAGAAGAGGAAGCCAAAGGAATGCTGGGAGACCATTTTAGGAAGAAAAGGCACACATTGGCTGGATCTGTCTGTGTGTGAGGAGCGGGGATGGCCAGGAGTTAGAGCCAGGAAGAGAAGTGTGCATCTGACAGCCCTGCAATCAGTTCTTCTCCTGAAGAGCAAATTATCAAGAGGGAGAGACAAAAGTCTGCACTCTTGAGGAAACAGAGATACAGACAGCTGCTCTTGCTTAATAGCCAACAAGCTACATGTATAACCCCAACAAAGGACAGAGAAGCCAGGAGCTTAAAGACTGAGAGACTTCCTATCCAAGCCCAGAAGCACATGACTGGATCACCCTCCTAAAAAACTGAGTTAAATAATCTAACTCTTACTCAAAGAATACTTAGCAGAGGAGGGAGAAGATTTATTTCCTTGCCTTTTGTCACAAATTCAATATCTCATCTTAACTGTTTCAGCCAAATTCAAGCATAAACCCATGCCACAGCCATATGAGACAGGGCAGGAAAAAAGATGCTGATGAATCCTGGTCTTTCTGTAAGAGTCTGAAGCCAGGCCCGCTTTCTGTTTGGTACCAGATAAACCAAATAGATGAGCACTGCAATGTGTGGAAGGTCTCTCTCTCCTGGGGAACTTCCCCAAATAGTTTGTCATCTAGCCAGCTCCATCAAGAGGGACACATTTTCTTGACTTTTTTTTTCCACATAATTTTGTTTGGGACAGGGTGCACCCTTTATAAACTGGTGACGTTAGGGAGGATCTGTTTCCCTCTCCCTCCCCCCTTTGAGTTCTCGGAGGTAAAATCAATTTCAAAAAGTTGTGTACACCACTGTTTTTCCCCCCAACTTCTATTAGTGTTCCATATTTTTTTTTTTTTTTACTATCCATATGATTATGTTGGTTGCCCTGGTTATCAGGCCATAGCCAGTGTTATTTTTGCATTGCTTGATATAAAATAAGAAAACTGCAATTTTATATTTTATTTCTGTACCATACTTCTCTCATTTAATGTTCTGGTTGGATTTACTATCTACTTACACAATACTAGTAAAAGGGTTAATTATTGTTTTATTCTGGTGTGATGATTTTATCTGGTCTGTGGTACCACAAATGAGAGGTTGTTTGGAAGGGCACAGAATTGTATCAGGCTGTTCGGGACCTTGTCTCATTCCCCATTCAGGCTACAAACCTGAAGATAAATCATGTTAGTAAATATAATTTCTCATGTAGTACTCCCCCCACCCCTAAGTATAGAGGTAATGCATAGTCTGGACCAAGGGCGGGGAAGGGGAGCACAGTAAAAACTATTTATTTCACTTAGCATACATTTAATCTGTAGAATCTATTGCCAGAGAACAAGGTCAAGGTAACTAGCATAGTGAGGTTTAAAAGAGGTGTGGACAAGTTCCTAGAGACATTATTACAGATAGACAATGGAAAATTATTTATATCCCTAGGAGTGAGCAGAAGGAAACAGGTTTATTTTATAGGATCTGCCAGGTACTTGCAACCTGGATTGGTCAATGTAGGGGATAGGATGCTAGGCTAGATAAACCTTGATCTGACCCAGCATAGCATTTCTTATTTTCTAAACAACGCAAAAACACTATTGCCTCTAGTACTCTTTCATCTCCCCTCGCCTTCCTTGGATACGCCACTCTCATTTGTACCTGTTCCATGCAGAGGTCGACTCAGCTGCACAATTGTTTAGCAGCTGATTAGCCTCTATTCTTCTCTTCCTCTTCTTCTAAGAGGACAGAATCAACAAGGACAGAGTTTAAAAGTCATATGGACAGGGGCAGGCAAAAGGTTGAGGATAGGCTAGTGGGGAAATAGAGAATGGTGAGACTGGGTGATGTGGCGGAAAAGGGCTTGGACTGTGAGAGGAAGGGAAAAGTGGGAGGTGGGAGGCATGTGCCAGTGGCTGGGGAAATATAAGTGCTACTGCTGGTTACTAAAGGGAATGAGAATATTGTTTTGTAATGGCAGTACATTTATGTTATGGAAATATATGTTTTGATTCATCTGGAAAATTTACCCAGGAGGTACCTGTACAGCAAAAACACTAATGTAAAACTGATTTTTTATACTCTCAAAGAACACCTAATTAATTGGAAAAATGAACACCTAAATTTATATTTTATGAAATACCTCAAAATACAATCGCTAAATATAAATTTATCAGCTGAATTCAAAGAAACACCATACAAAGTATGAAATCTTTTGCATTTAATCTGAATGTTGGTGCTACAGTGTAAACAAGAGCTTTCATATCCTAGTGAAATATACCACTATATTGTGCTCTAGTAGTTCTAAATACCTATATTAAGAAAAACATTTCATATAGCTGCACTGTGAAGTGCTTTACAACAAAATAGCAACATACAAACTACATATTGTCAAAAAAAATGTTATAGTTGTTCATCAGCATTGACCTATTGATAGAGGTGAAGCATGATTTCATTTTTATTCTTTAAAAAAATAGCAATATATGGAAAACAATATCTAAAATTAGTTTACAACACACAAATGAAAAAATTAAGTAATAACAATGTCATACTTAAAGCAACCCTTGGAAATCAAAATATTAAATTATATTTAATTGAGCTATTCTTGAATACTCTGTCCTGAAATTTGAGTGGTATAACCATGTCAAAATTTATGAACACGGCATACCATCTGAAAGAAAGGCTTTCTTTTATGGTATAAAAAGCTGAATCCAGTTAAATATATATTTAGAGAATTGCTAAGAAAAAAAACTAAATTAAGAGGGAATCTCTAAATATAGCAAAATATGACATCACTAGTTGATTCAGTGTGCAGATGCAGACATGATTACTATGAATGAAACCAAAATCCTAAGGATTTATATCAATACTAAAAATGGCAAGCTGTAGAGCTACAATTATGTAGACCACAGGAATCTAGTTGCCTAAGGATAAACTGGGTTTGACTTCATTAGTTCAAATGTGATAGGTTTGTGAGGAGTTGTTATAACATTAATCAACTTGATGAATTGAAAATATGACAGAGCTGAAGCTGCATGTAATATTAGTGTCTATTACTCCTCAAATTCTGCCTTCACATACATATATAAGACAAATGTTACTTTCTTGTTACTTATGTGTGCATTCCAGTTACTAGAACTTACTATGCTTAAACTAGCATGGCCCAGCAACCGGTGCAGATGAAACAAAATTATTCAGAGTAGTTAAATCACAAGCGGATTGTGATACATTACAGGAGGACCTTGCAAGACTGGAAGATTGGGCATCCAAATGGCAGATGAAATTTAATGTGGACAAGTGCAAGGTGTTGCATATAGGGAAAAATACCTGTTACAGGTAAGCAACTCTGCTTTCTCCGAGGAAGAGCAAGATGGTAGTCCTCACATATGGGTGAATCCCTAGCTAAGGCTGCTCCCCAACACAAAAAAGAACCAACGGCGACCCAACCAGGGGCCAATGGGCACAACACCAGTGCTGTTGGTAACAAAGGGAGAGATAGCCTGAACCTAAGCAGGCTCTAGGCAGGAAAGTTGGGTTCTTCACCTCAAACAACTTCTGAAGGACAGACTGGCCAAACCTACTGTCATGTCGACCATCCCTATACAGACAGTAATGAGATGTGAATGTGTGGAAAGAACTCCACATTGCAGCCATGCAGATCTCCTCCATGGGACCTGCTCACAAATAGGCTACAGATGCTGCCATGGCTCTGATATACTGAGCCTTGAAATGACCCCCAAGATGCAGCCCTGCCAGGGCATAACAGAAAAATGCAATCTGCTAGCCTATTGGATAGTGTCTATTTGGCAACAGCAACGCCCAACCTATTCCTATCCAAAGAAAAAATTTGGGTGGACTGTCTATGGATTAATGTCCAGTCCAGATAGAAGGCTAAGGCTTTCTTGCAGTCCAAACTGTACACTGCTCATTTGCCTTGGTACAAATGGGGCCTGGAAAGAATGTTAGCATGACGATTGACTGGTTAAGATGGAAGTCCGTCACCATCATATGCAGAAAAGTAAGGTGCGTACGCAAGACCACCCTGTCATGATAAAAAACTTAGTATAAGGTGGATAAATCACTAAGGCCTGGAACTCACTGAGGTAACCTCTACAGTTCCTCCTCGAAGATCACGGATGTCAAAACTGGCTGTGATCCAGGAGGAGTAAACAAATCCTCTTCGAAACCGAAAGAAGGAACAGTGGCAGCAATGGAACTGGTGGAGACCATGGCGGACCCTGGTATCAACAGAGGATCCGTGCTCTTTACCCTGGGGTCGCTTCTGGAACATCACATCACAGCTAAAGCTGGTGCATCCCTGTGCTCAGCACCATGCATCGATGGGAACCAAAGATTCTTCAGTTTCCCTCAATGCTTGGATCGGTCCTTCCCTGGTGACAAGGCCGAAGAAGATGAATCAGAGTTCTTCAACCTGGGAGCGGCAATGGCCTGTCTCCGGCATCTCTGGAAGCAGTCAGTGGAAAAGATGGCCCCACCGATGTTGATGGCTCAGTGTCCATTGGTGCAGCTCAGAAGTCTCTCAATGCCGATGCCTCCAATACCAATGGATCGGTCTTGTCCGGTCTGAAGAGGCGCTCCATCTCATCAAGCCAGATCTTACGCCCTTTAGGGGTCATCTTGGTGCACTTGCTGCAACTCTGGATATCCCCCAGGCAGAGGACACATCTATCATGGGGGTCTCTGAAAGGCATGGCCCTCATCCACCGAGAGCACCACTTAAAACCAGACGACATGATGTTGGAAAAGAAAGAGACGCAATATCAAAATCGATGGCGGATGTGTTCAATTGCCAGCAGGCACCGAGCGCAGTGCCGCCTGGGAGAACAAACAGCGAAAGGAAACTTACCAAAATGGTTGTAAACCCTGGCTAAGATGATACCAGGAGAACTGGAGGGATCCCGCAAATTGATACATGACCAAAGGTAAAAAAACACACGAAAACAGAGACAGAAAGAGAAAGAGAGACTAGAAACTGACATACGTTTTCCATGCCAAGCTCCATCATATGATGACACCCATGTGCGAGGACTGCCATCCTGCTTTTCCTCAGAGAATCTGTGTGTATCAAATAGCAGGAACAATTGTGTATGCATACTTTGCCAGGATAGTTTTCAAAACAGACTTATGCGTGTAAGTCCGCTTCGAAAACTGGTATAACTTGTGCATATTTGCAATGTTATAAAATGACCCCATTATTGCTTTCTGATTATTCAAAAATAATAGAGTGGTTCAGTCATTAACACACATTTGCAGTATATCTTGTTAATATAATGTAAATGAATATTGTTTTGGATATTTTCCTGGATTTTGATTGATTATTACAATGAGCCAAGAAAGACTGCAATAATTAAGAATCTTATTTTCAAATTTTATCAAAAGCATAGTAAAAGAAAAAAAAATTTGCCATTAGGGCCTTAGACGTTTATGCACTAAACAAATCCATACATTAATTGACAATACTGTAAATATAAGTAACATACATGACTAAAAGTGTTTGGAAATATCAACATAATTAATGCACAAATATTGTACTCAGTCTGGAAGTAAAGTAGTTAAAAAAATACTCTTCCATTAGTGATGATCAATAAGGGAAATATAACTAAAATAGTAATTATATGCTGAATGAACAGCCAGTTCCACCAACCTATATAAAAGGAGAGATCAATTTCGCAAAGGAACCAAAAGATCAATGGAAAGAAAAAAATGACCCAATACATTAGGCTAACAAGAGTCCAAAAATGCTAAAATTTATAGAGCCAATAAATCCAATATGCTGCTTAAAATGTATACAGACTGAATTGCAGATTGAACATCTGTCCATGTCACAGAAAAATGCAAGTTTATTAAAGTACTCTATCCTCTGACATCTGCTAAAGGTAAAACCTATCTATTTTATAAGCTGTATAATAGTTAATAAAATAGGGTCCCTGTAACTCATACCCACAAAGATGGCCAAAAATCATACCAACAAATTCCAAAATTGTATGGGACCTGCAAATAAATCCTACAAAGAAAGACATAAGGAACTCAACATACTCTCTACAATAAAAAAGGAAACAGGAAAATATGATTGGAACATTTAAACATCTGTCAGGCTTCCATAGAATGCAAAAGTTGGTATTTTCCATAGGTGGAAACACAGGGACAAAAGGATTATGATGGGAGACATTCAGAGAAAATATTTCTTATTTGATAAAATAGTAAAGACCTGGATTTTCATTCCAGCAGAAGTGACAGCAAATAAAACAAGCACAGAATTCAATGTATTTGTGACAGATACAGAAGGATGGTTAGAAGGGAAATCGGAGATGAGTGATTAAGCAGAATTTGAAATGAAGTTGTAGGTAGGGGAAGCTGGGTAGAATGAATGGGCCAAGTGGTTTGTTTGCAACTAGATTACTATGTTCTATTTCACTTCTCCAGTATTTAAATAAATGCAAATATCAAATTTACCATACTGTAAATCAAATCTACTAAATTGCAATCATTTTTGAGCCAATAATAATTCCATCATCACTCATACATTTAAAAAATCATAGTAATTAATAGAGACAAAATATAACTAATAAAGAATATTCTGTCTTGAGATCTTTGTAACATTGGCAGCCATAACCTCCCATTTATCCTTGCTCCCTGAGCCCCCAGTTTAAAGTCAATACAAGCGACAGGAGTGGAATGAAAAAGGTCACTGCTTTATTTGCAAAATGATCACAACTCTCTATAGCCGAGCCAGCTATCAAATGAATGCTTTTCCCCAATTGTCTGCCATGCAGCAGTTCAGTCACTAATTGCATTCAGCCAGCTTATGGAGATATTATCTAGGCTGGATTCTCTGCATATCCATGGAAAACCTGGGACCCTCCACCATGTTCAAGATTAAGGCTCCCCCTTCAGGCATAGCTAAGCCCCAACTCACACCAAGCAGCTTCCCGAGAAAAAGCAAGTACTATGCCATGACAACTTCCTGATAGTCCATGCCTTGACCATGAAGAAGTGCACCCCAAAAAGCCAGTCTTGGGAGACGATTCCTGATCCTTACAGAACAAGGAATCCCCAAGGGGTAGCTCCACTCATTAGAATTCTCTTCTAGCCTCCATACTTTGGCGCAGGTATCCCACCTACTGTAACAAAATCAAATCACATCAGAAAATTGCATACTAACAGTCAATCAGGCCGATACAGTAAAGCGCGGCCGCGATTACCCCGTTTCTAACCCGCTTTGTACCCACAATTTGGCCGCGTAAGTCCAACCCGCGATTCACTATCCCTTTTAACCCATCGTTACCGCTTCTTTAAATCAACGGGTAACCCTTCCCGCCCGTGGCATGTATATGATATGTAAACGCTCCGATTAGCTATTCCCTCCCATACAGTAACGTGCGCCCCGACTATCGCCTTTTTAACCTGCTACATTACCGCCTACCCTTACCCCTGCGTTAGAGGGTAGGCAGTAAAGTTTGCCTGTGAAATTTCACGGGCAAACTTTCCCCCAGTCCCCGCTCACCTGCCCTGGCCGCGTCCATGGGTACCGGTCTCCCATACAGGCCCGCGCTGACAGGGACAGGGACAGGGACATTGACTCACAAATGTCCTTTCACTTTCTCTTTCAGCATGCCTTCTCCCGCTTTGGCTCACAACCCTTCACTCTCTCCTCCAGCATTCCTTCTTCCGCTTTCGCTCATGTTGTCCTTTTATTTTCTCTTTCAGCATTCCTTCTCCCACTTCAGCAGCCCGGGGCGGATCGGGCGGTCTCCGCGAGGTGGTTTCCAGCAGCCCCCGCCGGCGAAGATGCATGAACGCACGCCTGTACTTCCAATTTGGGAGCTAAAGGCACCTTTGCTGCTTGAGCGCCCAAATTGGACATGCGTTCATGCACCTTCGCCGGCGTTTGGGCGCTCAAGGGTCAGGGGTGTCGTCACAAGCTGCAAGATGGCGCAGGGGAGGCAGTGAGCGGCGGAACAGAGGGAGGCAAGCAGGCAGGCAGGCGAGCCAGAGTTGCCCCGCATGCAGGAAAGGTAGGGGAGCCGCCGCCCCGCCCCCTCCTGCGCACACACACACACACACACACACACACACACACACCCCCGGCCCCGCCACTCTGGCAATCCTCTAGTTGCCTGCCGGTGCAATTTTTTTGGCATGATGAGCTCGCACCGCCTGTACGTCCCATTTGGGCGCTCAAGCAAGCGAAGGTGCCTTGAGTGCCCAAACTGGACGTGCGTTCATGCACCTTCACCGGCGGGTCTGCTGGAAGCTGCTTTCGCCGCCGGCTACCACCAGGAGGCAGGGGAGCCGCGGTGGGCGCCTTGGGAGGAGGGGAGAGAGAACTGGGGCTGCTGGAAGCATGCAGTAAGTTTACTTTAGTTACAATTTCTATTTTCTTAATAACATGTCGAGTCGATTTTCGCCCTGCGCCTTGCTTCAGGATGGGGGGAGAGAGGACTGGCAATCCCCGATGCCCGAGCATAGGAGAACCATCCACTTCCTGGTACCTGTCATTTCAAATGACATTTGAAATGACATTTGAAATGACAGGTACCAGCACACCCAGGATACTGTATAGGCGCTGTATAGCTCTCTATACAGTAAAATGGATTGCGCTTCATGGACGCTTCTTGGACGCGGCTTGCATTTCCATGCCATTTAAATACTGTATCGAGCGGTATGTGATCCGAACTGTGCACGCAGCAAACGAGGGTGCGCCCGGCACTACCGCACTTTTTCTACCGCGTCCTTACTGTATCGGCCTGAAAGTAAATATTTAATCAGAAAATATTGCTAGATGCTAGACAAGTCACTCCTAAGTTAAACAATAATAATTTTTTTTTTTTGGTTGGTAGGTGCACTTGCATTTTTGCACAGCAAAAGAGACTGTAGCAACAGCTTGAACTACTACCTATATGGAAGTCTGCTGAACCAACCTTTACACTACCCAAAATCTTGTGTGACCCAGCAAATTTAGTCAGGAATTTTCTCATCATGACTAGGCCACATAGAGGATAGAGTGGCGAAGAAGTTGCCAAGCACAGACACCATATTATCTATTGTCTCCAGAAAGTGATAATCCAGAAGACCCGATTGCTGAGGTTACAAGAAGCAGGTGGTCTATGTGGCAGTTTCACTGACGTCACCTCTTATATGCATTCATACTGACCTCAGCCTGCCAGTAATATCTGTAACAAGCTAAGGCCTGGAATCTCCATTCTCACACAGAATGGTGAATCCAGCGGTAACGGGGAGCGGAACTGCGAAAGCCGGCAGCCATCGCACCACTACAGTGTTATCGTTGCCGGCCTTTGCACCCAATAGCACCACCGTGAAAGGTTGTGCTATTAGGCGCACTACTGGTGACGATAACACAACTTACCTTATCGCCGCCAGCGAAGACATCGCCGCGTCCACCTCCTCGCCGCCCCGACTCCTCCCCTGGCAAGCTATCGCATGCAAAAAGGGACTTTTCGCATGCAACAGGCTTAGAAAATGACCCCCTAACTTTGGTAACGCCAATTCCACCATAAATATTCAACACATAATGTAGAGATTACTTACCTGATAATCTCGTTTTCCTTAGTGTATGCAGATGGACTCAAAACAAGTGGGTATAGTGTGCTCGTGCTAGCAGTTGGAGACGGATCTGACGTCAGCACGGGTACATATACCCCCGCAGGAAGTGCAGCAATTCAGTAATCTTCCTTGCAAAAGCTTTATGGATATATGTGTAACTGACCGATCGATTAAATGAACAGGATTACCCTGGCCGATTGATAGTAGCTGGAGACCGCCAGTGTTCTCAACCGGAAGGAGTCGACACCCGGCAGGGTGGATGCCCTATTATAAGAAAACATGGCTTACCGTGAGTCGGTGAATCCCCATGTATACCGGCAGCCGGGCGGGATGCTGAGTCCATCTGCATACACTAAGGAAAACGAGATTATCAGGTAAGTAATCTCTACATTTCCTAGCGTGTAGCAGATGGACTCAAAACAAGTGGGATGTACAAAAGCTACTCCAGGACTGGGTGGGAGGCTGCCCGAGGTCTGTTCAGGATTGCCCTCGCAAATGCTGTGTCCTCCCTGGCCTGGACGTCCAGACGGTAGAATCTGGAGAAGTTATGGAGGGAGGACCACGTCGCCGCTTTACATATCTCTGCAGGCGACAGCATCCTAGTTTCTGCCCAAGAGGCCGCTTGCGCTCTGGTAGAGTGAGCCTTGACCTGTAGAGGTGGTGTTTTTCCTGCCTCTACGTAGGCTGCCTTGATAACTTCTTTGATCCAGCGGGCGATAGTTGCCCGTGAGGCCGCTTCCCCTTGCTTCTTCCCGCTGTGAAGGACGAACAGGTGGTTCGTCTTTCGTACTGCTTCTGACATTTCCAGATATCTGGACAGTAGCCTGCCGATGTCGAGATGGCGTAGTATTCGACCTTCTTCCGACTTCTTCAAACCTTCCGTGGTAGGCAAGGATATGGTTTGGTTGAGGTGGAAGTGTGAGACTACTTTGGGTAAGAAGGAAGGAACCGTGCGAAGATGGATAGCCTCTGGAGTGATTCTGAGAAACGGATCACGGCAGGACAGCGCTTGTAGCTCTGAGATGCGGCGTGCTGAGCATACGGCCAGCAAGAACACCATCTTCAAGGTCAACAAACGGAGGGACAGGCCTCGAAGGGGTCTGAAGGCGGGTCCCACTAGAAATTCCAAAACTAGGTTGAGGTTCCACAGGGGCACTGGCCACTTCAGTGGCGGGCGAATGTGTTTGGCTCCTTTCAGGAAACGTGAAACGTCTGGGTGTGTGGCGAGGCTGTTGCCGTCACTCCGGGGACCGTAGCAGGATAGCGCTGCCACCTGAACCTTGATGGAACTGTGGGACAGACCCTTCTGAAGTCCATCTTGCAGGAAATCCAAAATGATAGGGATTTTAGCGGCATGTGGATTAGTGCCGTGAGATTCGCACCAGGCTTCAAATACTCTCCAGATCCTTATATATGTTAGTGATGTGGAGAACTTGCGTGCTCGGAGGAGTGTATCTATTACTGGCCCCGAATATCCACTTTTCTTCAGTCTAGCCCTCTCAATGGCCAGACCGTAAGAGAGAATTGAGCTGGATCCTTGTGGAGGATGGGACCTTGCCGCAGCAGGTCCCTGTGTGGAGGCAGGGGAAATAGAGTCCCTGCCAGTAGTCTTCTCATGTCTGCGTACCAGGGTCTTCTTGGCCAGTCCGGGGCCACTAGAAGAACTAGGCCTCTGTGCCGCTGAATCTTGTGCATAATAGCGCCCAGCAGGGGCCATGGAGGAAAGGCATATCGCAGGATCCCCTGAGGCCATAGCTGTACCAGGGCATCGATCCCCTGGGATAGAGGATCCCGCCTGTGGCTGAAATATCTGGGTACTTGAGCGTTGGATCTGTCCGCTAGTAGGTCCATGCCCGGCGTCCCCCACTGGTCCACAATCATCTGGAAAGCTGTGGGCGACAGCTGCCATTCCCCCGGGTTCAGGCTTTCTCTGCTGAGGAAGTCTGCCGCGGTGTTGTCCTTCCCGGCGATGTGGACGGCGGAGATGTCCTGGAGATTTGCTTCCGCCCAGGTCATCAGGGGGGCTATTTCTAGGGACACCTGTCGGCTTCTGGTTCCGCCCTGTCGATTGATGTATGCCACTGTGGTGGCGTTGTCCGACATCACTCTGACCGCTCTGTTTCGAAGTCTGTGGGCAAATCGCAGGCATGCTAGCCTGACAGCCCGTGCCTCTAGTCGGTTGATGTTCCATCCCGACTCTTCTTTGTTACACCGCCCTTGGGCGGTGAGTTCTTCGCAGTGTGCTCCCCATCCGTTCAGGCTTGCATCTGTCGTGAGCAGGGTCCAGGTTGGGGAGGACATTCTTGACCCCCGGCTCATATGACCGGGCTGCAACCACCACCGTATCTGATTCCGCACTCTGGCTGGTAGAGGTAGGTGTACGGTGTAGTTCTGTGATCGTGGGCTCCACCGAGATAGGAGGGTGCGTTGTAATGGTCTCATATGAGCCCGCGCCCATGGTATCACCTCCTGAGTGGATGTCATAAGGCCGAGGACCTTTAGGTAATCCCAAGCTGTGGGCCGGGTGGCGCTCAGCAGGGCCTGTAGATGATTCCGGAGCTTTGATCTCCTCTTGGAGGTCAGACTGACCTTGTCTTCCTGGGTGTCGAATCGGACTCCTAGGTATTCCAGCGACTGAGAAGGCTGTAGGGAACTCTTGTTCAAGTTTACTACCCATCCTAGGCTTTCCAGAAGAGCTATAACTCTGTTGGTTGCCTGGTGGCTCTCCTCCGGTGACTTTGCCCTGATCAGCCAATCTTCCAGGTAGGGATGGACAAGGATTCCTTCCTTCCTGAGGGACGCCGCCACTACTACTATGACCTTGGTAAAGGTCCGCGGCGCGGTGGCTAACCCGAAGGGTAAAGCTCGGAACTGGAAGTGTTGGTTCAGGACTTTGAAGCGTAAATAGCGCTGGTGATCCCGATGGATTGGGATATACAAGTAAGCTTCCGACAGATCTAGGGCTGTACTGAATTTTTGACAGACCGCAGAGTTTCCATGCGAAAGCTGGGGACCCGTAGGTGCCGGTTGACTGACTTGAAGTCCAGGACGGGACTGAAAGTGCCCTCCTTCTTGGGCACTATGAAATAAATGGAATAATGCCCAGAATTTATCTCCCCTGCAGGCACTGGGATTATGGCTTTTAGGGACAGGAGCCTCCGCAAGGTAACTTCTAGTGCCGTCCTCTTGAGGGGTGAACAAGGAGATTCCAGAAACTTGTCCGGCGGGAGCCGAAGAAAGTCCAGGTAATACCCTTCTCGGATGATGGCGAGGACCCACTGGTCCGAGGTAATCTCGACCCACCTGCGGTAGAAGAGGGTTAGCCTGCCCCTTATGGCTGCTACCCCTGGATGGGTCGGCTGATTGTCATTGTGGGGTACGGCCGGGACCCGAACCCGAGCCAGTTCCCCTCTTGTTGTGCTTAGTCCGAAAGGACTGGTTCCTGGCCTGAGAACGAGGTGCTTGGTAGCGAGTTCTGTAAGGGTTGAAGCGCTGAGAGTTTCTACCTCTGGATGGTCTAGGAAAAGGGCACTGGCTCCTCCTTGACCTGTCTTCTGGTAGACGGGGTAATGGAGAGGCGCCTCATTTATTGGCCAGTTTCTCGAGGTCGCTGCCGAACAGGCGGGATCCCTTAAAGGGCATTCTCATGAGACGTGTCTTGGAGGAGGAGTCGGCCGACCAATTACGTAGCCAGAGCTGTCTCCTGGCTGCCACTGAGGATGACACTCCCTTGGCTGCCGTACGGACTAGGTCGGAGGCTGCGTCAGTGAGGAACGAGAGAGCTGATTCCATCTCTTCTCCCGGGGTGTTGTTCCTAGCCTGTGATAAACAGGAACGTGTCACCACGGTGCAGCAGGTCGCAATTCGTAGGGACATGGCTGCCACCTCAAAGGCTTGTTTCAGAATGGCGTCCATGCGCCGGTCATGTGTATCCTTGAAGGCCGCCCCCCTTCCACCGGAATGGTGGTGCGCTTCACAACTGCGTAACTATGGCGTCTACCTGGGGGCACGCCAGCATCTCCTTGGTTGCCGGGTCTAAGGGGTACATTTTATTTTATTTATTTATTTATTTTCTTTTATATACCGACATTCGATCGAAATATCACATCGGTTTACAGAAAACAGAGATAGGGCGAGGTCCGCCCTATTTACATTATAACATGGTAAATTATAACTATTTACAAGGAATATTATAACTATTTTACATTATAACATGATAACAATATTCACAATACATGGTCAGCATTCAGATAAGTTTTTGGTACATGCCAGACAAGGCCCGACCCCCTTTGAATGAGGCCTCCGGCGCATTCCATTCCAGATCGATTAGCTGCTGTGTCACTTGTAGGAGGGGAAAATGGTGAGCCGTTTGGCGCAGGCCCTCTAACAGGGGGTTCATTCTAGGTTCCCCTGGGGTGTCATGGCCCGGGAGAGCCAGTTCCAACAGGCATTGAGAGATCAGGCCTGGGAGATCCTCTTTCAGAAAGAAGCGCCTCATGGTCTGATATGGTTCAATCCCCGAGGGAAGTTCTCCCTCCTCGGGGGGCTCGTCGTCTTCCTCAGGGCAATCTGAATCCCCATAAGTGGGGGTTCCGGGTGGCGAGTGGCCGTGCCTAGGCCTTGAGGGTCCAGGGGCCGGGTATGTATGGACCCGTTCGGGGAGCAGACTGCATTGTGACAAAGGCATGAATCCCCTTGAATAATTCCACCCAGGAGAGCGAAGCAGGATCTGGCCTTAGGGGCACCAGGTCTCTCGGGTTCCCTGGCTGCTCCCCGCTGCCTGCTAGGTCCGGGGTGTTCCCTGAGGAACTGGCAAGTACGCTGGGCTGCGACCAGTCCTGGCCTGGAACTCCCAGGGCCTCTTCACATTGGGCACATAGGGAGTCTGCTTCCTTGCTCTGTGTGGCTCTGAGGTTGCATGCAGAGCAGAGGCTTGTGCCTGATTCTGGAGGTGCCAGCTCCGCTGACGCATGGGCTCTCTTACGCTCCATCTCGTCTGTTAACTCAGCTGGAGTCTGCGCTTTGTAATATGCGCGAAAGATGTACGCCTACCAATATGCGCTTATCCACGTGCACCTGTCCGCGTGCGCTTATCAACGTGCACCTATCAGCGGGCGCCTATGAACGTGCGCCTATCAGTGGGCACTTATCAACGTGCGCTAACCAACGGGCGCCTATCAACGTGCGCTAATCAACGGGCGCCTATCAACGTGCGCTTAGCACCAGGCGCCTATCAACGTGCGCTTAGCAACGGGAGCCTAACAGTGTGCGCCTAACAACGGGCTATCAACGTGCGCTTGGTAACATGCGCCTATCAACTTGCGCGTAGCAACACGCACGTTGCAACCTGCGCCTATCAACGTGCGTGTAGTAACATGCGCCTATTGCGCGGCAACGAACCAGGGCAGAAGGCGACGGCGAGCAGGCAGGCAAAATGGCGACCCCCTTGGCAGGTTGCCACGTAGGCAGACTCTGCTAATCCTCGCTTCCTCGGAGACCAACAAGTAAAGATGTACGCCTTACCTTGTCTTCGGCGCTTCCCGGCTGCGACCCGGGCGGTCCCCGGCTGCGGGGGGAGAGGGTGATTACCATCACCGCCGCGCTCGAGGAAGTGCACCCGCGGCATCTAGGCCGTGCCCAAACTCGTCTCGCTCGGGGGCCAAGTCCACGCCGGGACCGAGGCTGCCTCTAAGCCGCGCCCGAGCCCTTCTCACTCGGGGGCTAGGTCCCTGCCGCGAGTCAGCCACCGGACCGAGGCTCTTACCTCCGAGGGACCACGGAAATCGCCTCGGGAAACTCAACTGGCGTAGGGACCGAATGGTATCACCGCAGGAGTGCGGGGCTCGTCTTCAGGTAGGTTTCTTCTATGAATTTAGTCGTTAGAATTTGGAAAAACGCTCAGCGAGCGTGAGGTAGCTCCAAACTGCTTTGAAGACGGAAATTACTGAATTGCTGCACTTCCTGCGGGGGTATATGTACCCGTGCTGACGTCAGATCCATCTCCAACTGCTAGCACGAGCACACTATACCCACTTGTTTTGAGTCCATCTGCTACACGCTAGGAAAATATAAAGTTTTATTTTTTTTAATCAGTGTGATTCCAAAAGGAAAAACCATCTTGGAAGCAAAAACACTGCACACCACTCATAAGCATTCACCCAATAAAGATAAAATATTGCAGACTATATTCTTCAGCCCACAATCGAATGAAAAAGGATATGAATTTAAAGGCCAGATTATGCAAGTTTGAACAAGCTGGTACAAGATTGTGCGATATCATGCCAGACAACCAGTCTGAGCAAGGAATCCCAATTCCACTACAGACTGCTCAAGTTTATGCAAGATTGACATAATAGGGAGGACTGCTCTGACTGGACTGATGAAAAGGAAATTACCAGGTAAGAACTAATTTCTCCTTCCTCTTCATCCAGTCCTGACAAATGGGATGTACCAAAACTAATCCCAGGGCCAGATTTAGGATATGGGGGCCCATTGGCAAAATTGGAGAGGGAGGGTTGGGAGACCCTAAAGATCAGATAGTGGGTGAAGTCAGTCTACCTCCAATCCCCTTCAGAGGCCCAGAGTACCACAACAGTGCCCCTTTTAACTGGATTGCTAGAGCAACTCCGCCTTGGCACAATTTGACTCTTCTTTGGCATGTGTTTTTGAAACATTCAAAATTTGGTGCCTTAGGCAATTGCCTCTCTTGCCTATGCCTCAATCCAGGCCTGGCTACTCCTGACCAAGGTGGAGCTGCCAAACTCACTTGCAACACTTCTAAAGCAACAAGGCCTCTTCTCCAACGCCCACATCCAAGCAACAATTCTTTGAAAGGAATGTAACTAAGACCCAGACACTGTCTTCCAAAAATACCTAAGGAGAAACCAACCGTTGCTCTCCTCGCAAACAATTGAGCCCTCGTGTACAATCCAAACAAGGGTTCAACCATAAGCAGATGAAGGAAACTCCTGAAAGCCAAACCAAGAAGCCAAAATGTATTCTGTTAGAAACAGAAGAAGCACAATGAAGGCAATAAACAGCCAAATCCCAAAACCACAATCAGAAGAAGAAAGGAACTGCATGAACCTCCACCAAATCCTTTGTTAGGCTCATCAAGGTTCCTTCACGAAGCATCTGCTTAACTAATACTCTTGGCAACAAAAACAGCAGCCACTGAGAAGAATGCTTCCAACGAAACAGCCCCAGTGAAGGCCCCAAATAGAGAAAAATGCAACCCCAAAAGGTAATACCTGAAGAGGAAAGCTTCCTGAAAACTAAATTTGTCTGACTTATAAGGGGGGGAAAAAAAACCCACATCCATCACTGGAAGCACAGAAAAGGGACTACACAATATCCGCCCCCTGTAGCAAGCAAGCAATGCTAGCTGAAGCACCAAGAAGACAAATGTTAAAGCCATGGGAAAAAACATGCACTGACACTGACCCCTACTAGGGAATGACTGCTTACTGGTTTCCTTTTTTCTTCAAGGACCAGACAGTAAGATACCAAAAACTGGGCCAAACTGTGAGTAGGGTCAAAAGTCAAGACCTCCCCATCAATTATAACTGGTCTTATCAGCCTTCCATGAAAGTCCTCCAGAAGACTGAGTACTGTAAACTTATCCCAGGCCTTGTTCATCTTCTCAAACACCTCAACAATAACAGCTGTCCCATAAAGAAAGTTCAGTAAGATTCGTCTTCAGAGATCAAATCCACAGACCAGGTAAGAATCCAGAGTAGCAGACTCGCCACACTGATGGCAGCATTCCCCTGGCAGCCTCTCACACCAGAGAAAAGAAAGCATCTGCAAAGTACACTGCTCCTGGGTCCAGCTGAAGAAATTCTTACATCAACTCTTCCCATGCATGGAGCACCAAATAGAGGGCGGACCTTGCCACAAACCATGTGCAGGCCCCTGTCTGCAATGCTATGCTGAGCGCTTCAAACTCCTTTTTCATGACAAATTCTATCTTTCTGTTATGCACATTCAGCAAGGTAGCCTACACTTTCTACTGGATAGCAGCTTGCTGAGTGACTGAACAGACCAGTATTTGTATCCGTCAGAACTCAATGTCTCTCAGACTCTTGCAAGGCCAGATGATACAGCTTAGTCAAGGAATGGGTATCTCCTAAAGTTGACTTCGGGAAAAATCCACTCCAGATCCCACAATGCTCTAAGAACCTAATGCAAGGAAAAAATCTGGAGCAATGATATTTGTTTAGACTTATATTCCACCTTTCAGCCACTTCAAGTTGATTACATTCAGGTACTGTAGGTATTTCCCTGTCCCCAGAGGACTCACAATCTAAGCTCTGTATCTGAGGCAATATGACTTGACTTAAGTCACAAGGAGAAGCAGTGGAATTGGAACCTTGGCTTCGCTGGTTCATAGCCCACTGCTCTAATCACTAAGCTACTCCTCTATTCCACTTCTGAGGAACTGAGAGTCTCCTCTTTGTCATCTGTTACGTTCACCATAGCCAAGGAGTGGGCAACCAAGGAAGTCAATTCTTCCCTAAGAGACAGAACAAAGTGGTGGACTCCTCCACTCAGGAAAATACTTCCTTTTTCCCATTCATGTGGAAACCATGTCCGGGCACTATCAAAAACCTTTTCAAACTGATCCAGACTACCCTGTAACCATCAGCCAAATGGAACAAACTTGACACTGTGGATCCTATAGGGACAGCAAGTTCTCTGCAGCATCCTTATGTGTTCCCTTCATCCAGGGAACTAGCTCCAATACTATAGCCATGAAGCCAAGGAGCTGAAGATAGCTTCACACTGTCAGCCTCTTTACAGATAGCTGCTGCAGTTTTCAAATCCTTCATTAAGTCCAGCAAATCCATCCTGTCTTCGTTTTGATAAAAGCTCCCAGATATTCCATGATCTGGGAAGGAACCAAATTGCTCCAAGAAAAATCAGCCAGCTTATTTCCTGCAAGAACTTACCATTCTCTGCATAGGGACAACATCCTATGCACATAATTTTGCCCTGAATAGCCAAGTGCCTAGATAAGGAAGGATAAAGATACCTTTTTTCTGTAACACTGGTGCCCAACCATCTTCACATAAGAACATAAGAAATTGCCATACTGGGTCAGACTGAGGGTCCATCAAGCCCAGCATCCTGTTTCCAACAGTGGCCAATCCAGGCTACTAAGTAGATCCCATGCTACTGATGCCAGATATAGCAGTGACTATTCTCTAAGACAACTTGATTAATAGCAGTTAATGGACTTCTCTTCCAAGAACTAATCCAAACCTTTTTTAAACCTAGCTACATTAACTGCACTAACCACATCTTCTGGCAACAAATTCCAGAGCTTAATTGTGTGTTGAGTGAAAAAGAATTTTCTCTGATTACTTTTAAATGTGCTACTTGCTACCTTCATGGAGTGCCCCCTAGTCCTTCCATTATCTAAAAGAGCAAATAACAGATTCAAATTTACCCATTCTAGACCTCTCATGATTTTAAACACCTCTATCATATCCCTCCTCAGCCATCTCTTCTCCAAGCTGAACAGCCCTAACCTCTTTAGCCTTTCCTCATATGAGAGCTGTTGCATCCCCTTTATAGTTTTGGTTGCCCTTCTCTGTACCTTCACCATCGCAACTATAATTTTTTTGAGATGCAGCGACCAGAATTGTACACAACACTCAAGGTGCGGTCTCACCATGGAGCGATACAGAGGCATTAGGACATTTTTCCATTTTATTCACCATTCCCTTCCTAATAATTCCTAACATTCTGTTTGCTTTTTTGACTACTGTAAACTGAGCCAATGATTTCAATGTATTATCTACTATGACAACTAGATCTTTTTCCTGGGTGGTAGCGCCTAATATGGAACCTAACTTCATGTAACTACAGCATGAATTATTTTTCCATATATGCATCATCTTGCACTTGCCCACATTAACTTTCATCTGCCATTTGGATGCCCAATCTTCCAGTCTCACAAGGTCCTCCTGCAATTTATCAAAATCCGCTTGTGATTTAACTACTCTGAATAATTTTGTATCATCTGCAAATTTGATTACCTCACTTGTTGTATTCCTTTCCTTTATAAATATATTGGAAAGCACCAATCCAAGTACAGATCTCTGAGGCACTCCACTGTTTACCTTTTCCACTGAGAAAATTGACCATTTAATCCTACTGTTTCCTGTCTTTTAACTAGTTTGTAATCCATGAAAGAACACAGCCTCCTATCCTATGACTTTTTAGTTTCCTTAGAAGCCTCTCATGAAGGACTTTGTCAAACGCCTTCTGAAAATCTAAATACACTACATCTACTGGCTCAACTTTAGCCACATGTTTATTAACCCCTTCCAAAAAATGAAGCAAATTTGTGAGGCAAGACTTGCCTTGGGTAAATCCATGCTGTGTTCTATTAAACCATGTATTTCTATGTGCTCTGTGATTTTGATCTTTAGAATAGTTTCCACTATTCTTCCCGGCACTGAATTCAGACTCACTGGTCTATAGTTTCCTGCTTTTCCCCTGGAGCCCTTTTTAAATATTGGAGTTACACTAGTGGTCACCCTCCAGTCTTCAGGTAAGAACATAAGATCTGGAAAGAAATACGACGAGTGAGATAATCAAATTTGCAGATGACACAAAATTGTTCAGAGTAGTTAAATCACAAGCAGATTGTGATAAATTGCAGGAAGACCTTGTGAGACTGGAAAATTGGGCATCCAACTGGCAGATGAAATTTAATGTGGATAAGTGCAAGGTGATGCATATAGGGAAAAATAACCCATGCTATAATTACACAATGTTGGGTTCCATATTAGGTACTACAACCCAAGAAAGAGATCTAGGTGTCATAGTGGATAACACATTGAAATAGTCGGTTCAGTGTGCTGCGGCAGTCAAAAAAGCAAACAATGTTGAGAATTATTAGAAAGGGAATGGTGAATAAAATGGAAAATGTCATAATGCCTCTGTATCGCTCCATGGTGAGACCGCACCTTGAATACTGTGTACAATTCTGGTTGCCGCATCTCAAAAAAGATATAATTGCGATGGAGAAGGTACAGAGAAGGGCTACCAAAATGATAAGGGGAATGGAACAACTCCCCTATGAGGAAAGACTAAAGAGGTTAGGACTTTTCAGCTTGGAGAAGAGACGACTGAGAGGGGATATGATAGAGGTGTTTAAAATCATGAGAGGTCTAGAATGGGTAGATGTGAATCGGTTATTTACTCTTTCGGATAGTAGAAAGACTTGAGGGCACTCCATGAAGTTAGAATGGGGCACATTTAAAACTAATCGGAGAAAGTTCTTTTTTGCTCAATGCACAATTAAATTCTGGAATTTGTTGCCAGAGGATGTGGTTAGTGCAGTTAGTATAGCTGTGTTTAAAAAAGGATTGGATAAGTTCTTGGAGGAGAAGTCCATTACCTGCTATTAAGTTCACTTAGAGAATAGCCACTGCCATTAGCAATGGTAACATGGACTAGACTTAGTTTTTGGGTACTTGCCAGGTTCTTATAACCAGGTTCTTATGGCCTGGATTAGCCACAGTTGGAAACAGGATGCTGGGCTTGATGGACCCTTGGTCTGACCCAGTCTGGCATTTTCTTATGTTCTTAAATGTGCACCCCCTTGTGCGCGCCGACCCCGGATTTTATAAGATATGCGCGGCCGGCGTACTTTTGTTTGCGCCTGGTGCGCGAACAAAAGTACGCGCTCGCGCTTTTTTATAAAATGTACCCCACTAGATCTTCCAGGTTCACAGTGATTTGGTTCAGTTCATCTGAATCATCACCCTTGAAAACCATCTCCAGAACTGGTAGCTCTCCAACATCCTCATTAGTAAACACAGAAGCAAAGAATTAATTTAGTCTTTCTGCAATGGCCTTATATTCCCTAAGAACCCCTTTAACCTCCCATTCATGTAATAGTTCAACCGACTCCCTCACAGGTTTCTTGCTTCAGATATATTTTTAAACGTTTTTATGAGTTTTTGCCTCTTCGGCTACCTTCATTTCAAATTCTCTCTTAGCCTGCCTAATCAATGTTTTACACTTAACTTGATAATGCTTATGCTTTTTCCTATTTTCTTCAGATGGATCCGTTTTTCAATTTTTGAAGGATTTTTTTTTTGGCTAAAATAGCCTCTTTAACCTCACCGGTAATCATTTTGCCTTCCTCCCACCTTTCTTAACACATGGAATACATGTGTACTGTGCTTCTATGATTGTTTAAAAATACAATGTACATGCCTGTTGTACAATTTTAACCTTTGCAGATACACCTTTCAGTTTTTTTCTAACTATTTTCCTCATTTTATCAAAATTTGCCTTTTGAGATTTAGTGCTGGAGCTGTAGATTTACAGATTGTCCCCCTTCCAGTCATTAGTTCAAATTTGATCATATTGCCAAGTGGCCCCACCACTGTTACCTCTCTCACCAAATCCTGTGTTCCACTAAGAATTAAATCTTAAATAACTCCCTTTCTCATTGATTCCTGAACCAATTGTTCCATGAAGCAGTTGTTTATTCCATTCAGTAATTTTATGTCTCTAGCATGTCCTGATGTTACATTTACCCAGATAATATTGGGGTAATTAAAATCTAAAAGTCAACAGAGGCAAACCTTGCACGTAAGCAAGTCCACTGAGCAACAAATGCAAGCAAAAAGATAGAGTTCCATTCACAGTTCAAAAGTGTATTTATTGTATATGCTGGTAATCAAAATTCATTCAAGCAGGCAACTCCTTATCGTGAACAGAAGCAATTTTTAAATATGCCCCCCGACACGGTCCGTGTTTCGTGTTAACTGCATCAGGAGGGACCACGGCATAGTATAATCTACAATAAAACAATATTTATCAGGAATGGAACAAGTAAGGCTGCAAATAGACAAATATAACATGGTAAGTACATACCTTAGCGATTCAATGCAGGAGCGCAAGCGCCCTCTAGCAGTGACAGCCATTTAAAAGGAAAAAAGGCGCGAAAGAGAAACAACTCTCGCGAGATGCTGTAAACAGCAGGCATACATACAGCACCACACATGTAGAATTAATCATCAATTAATAGAATAGATAGCATTCTATCTCCTTATTGAGACCATTGGGGAGAACCGTGTCCAAAGTGAAAATCCACCGTTGCTCCTTTCGACCTAGTATCCCGGAGAAATCTCCCCCCCGCTGGGGGCATGAGACCACCTCCAGGACCAGGAAGGACAGGGCACTGATGGAATGACCAGCCTGAAGCCAATGTGAGATGAGGGGCTCATCAATTCTAGAGGATCTGATGTTACAGCAGTGTTCAATAATCCTTGACTTTATCATACGTGAGGTTTTACCCACGTATAGCAAGGGGCAAGGACATTTCACCACATAAATCACTCCTCTGGTAGTGCAATCAGTTTTTGACAAAAGTTTGAACACCCGTCCAGTCTTGGGATGTATAAATTCTGTGAACAGTTCCGTATGTCGGCACATAGAGCAGTGACCACAAGGGGCGTGCTGACCTTGTATGCCCGACCGTAAATCACTAAATTGACTCGCTGTGTGAACCAGCCGGTCCCGCAAATTGGTGCCCCTCTTAAAGGTGAATCGAAGAGATCCATGCATAAGTGTATTGAGGGACAGGGACGCCCAGTGTCTCTTAATCATATTCACTATAGTTCTACCAACCACAGAGAATGGCAGGATGCAATTGAGGGACGTATCCTCAGACATCGTGGGTGATATAAAAAGCCATTCCCGGTGGGAGTATAGCGCTCTCTTAAACGCTTTTTTGATAACCCGAGGTGGATATACCCTGTCTGCGAACCGTGCCGATAAAGTTTGGGCCTGTACGAGAAAATCCTCCCGATTGGAGCACAGACGACAAAGTCTTAAAAATTGCCCCGTCGGGATATTCTCTCTGAGAGCCCGGGGATGACAGCTATTATAGGCAAGCAGCGTATTCCGGTCAGTGTCTTTCCGGTACAGTGATGTCTCAAAATGATCCCCCATCCAAGAGATCGACACGTCCAAAAAAGAAACATGTGTGGGATGGATGTTAAAATTAAATTGAATGTGGGGGTTAAGAGAGTTCACCTAATCATAAAAAACATAGAACTGTATGTCAGTGCCCGTCCATATTATGAAGACATCATCTATATAGCGGAGCCATATATGGATGAATGAGGACCATTCCGAAGAGTAAATATGAGATGATTCATATTCATCCATATATAGGCACGCAGGGCTAGGTGCCATTGTGGCCCCCATCGCAGTTCCCTTCTTTTGTTGATAAATCTGATCTTGGAACTGAAAAAAAATTTTTGTAAGTGCTATCTCCGCAAGTTGCACCAAAAAGTCGGTGGTAACGCGATGTGGAGCTGGACGGGTATTCAAAGCCTTTTCAATGACTGTCAAAGCCTCAGATTGAGGTATATTAGAATAGAGAGATACAACGTCAAGGGTGATGAGAAACACAGTGGACTGAGTGAGCTCTAATTGGCCCAAAATAGACATGAAGTGTGAGGAATCCCTCACATATGATTTGATACATGGGACCAGAGGCCTGAGAAAAACATCCACGAACTGTGACAGTGGCTCCAATAAGGAGCCAATGCCGGATACTATTGGACGGCCCGGAGGGTTTATGAGAGACTTGTGGACCTTCGGGAGAGTATAGAACAGCGGCATGACAGGGTGTGCCGTCACTAAAAATCTAGCCTCCTTGTTGGTGATCATCCGTGCATCCAGGGCCATTTGTACCAAGGCTTTTATCTCCAACAGTAAAGCCCCTGAGGGGTCTGAAGAAAGTGGAGTGTAAAAAGAAATGTCTCCCAACTGTCTAAGGGCTTCAGCTACATAGTCAGAGCTGTTAAGTACAACTATGCCTCCCCCCTTATCCGCTGGCTTGATCACAATAGAATGGTCCTTTGACAGGTCCCCAATGGCTCGAGCCTCGTCTTTTGTAAGATTATACCTTATGTACTGTTTTTGAGAACATATCAGATACACATCCCTACACACGAGGCGCTCAAATGCGCCTAGTGTGACGTCAACCACTCCCGGTGGAGTCCATCTAGATCTCGGGTGTACCACAGAACAATCAGATGATGGTGGTGTGTCTTCAAAAAATAACTTAAGTTTTAATCTCCGAAGAAATCTATGAACATGAACCAATAGGTCAAAACTGTCGCCTCTCTTGGTGGGTACAAACGAAAGCCCCCTATGTAGTACTCGCAATTCCAGCGGGGAGAGCTGACGGGAAGAGAGATTGAATACAGTTTCTTCTCTTACTGCCAGAGGTCTGCCTGAGACCGGGGTGGACGAACCATTCGAGTCTGTGAATTGTTCTTAGAGGGCGTCACGCCTCGTGGTCGGAGTTGTCGAGTGTCCAACTTCGGCTGCGGATGCGGGTGGCCCGAGTCTAAAAAAGTAGCTGCTATAGAAGCATAGCGTGAGGAGGCAGATGATTCGTCTGAGGCCGGGGTACGGGCCGCATGTCCAGAATCTGTGGAGGCGGCGTTGGCACGGCCCCGGCAGGGCCGTGCCAACGCCGGGGCCGTGGTTCACACAGCGAGTCAATTTAGTGATTTACGGTCGGGCATACAAGGTCAGCACGCCCCTTGTGGTCACTGCTCTATGTGCCGACATACGGAACTGTTCACAGAATTTATACATCCCAAGACTGGACGGGTGTTCAAACTTTTGTCAAAAACTGATTGCACTACCAGAGGAGTGATTTATGTGGTGAAATGTCCTTGCCCCTTGCTATACGTGGGTAAAACCTCACGTATGATAAAGACAACGATTATTGAACACTGCTGTAACATCAGATCCTCTAGAATTGATGAGCCCCTCGTCTCACATTGGCTTCAGGCTGGTCATTCCATCAGTGCCCTGTCCTTCCTGGTCCTGGAGGTGGTCTCATGCCCCCGGCGGGGGGGAGATTTCTCCGGGATACTAGGTCGAAAGGAGCAACGGTGGATTTTCACTTTGGACACGGTTCTCCCCAATGGTCTCAATAAGGAGATAGAATGGTATCTATTCTATTAATTGATGATTAATTCTACATGTGTGGTGCTGTATGTATGCCTGCTGTTTACAGCATCTCGCGAGAGTTGTTTCTCTTTCGCGCCTTTTTTCCTTTTAAATGGCTGTCACTGCTAGAGGGCGCTTGCGCTCCTGCATTGAATCGCTAAGGTATGTACTTACCATGTTATATTTGTCTATTTGCAGCCTTACTTGTTCCATTCCTGATAAATATTGTTTTATTGTAGATTATACTATGCCGTGGTCCCTCCTGATGCAGTTAACACGAAACACGGACCGTGTCGGGGGGCATATTTAAAAATTGCTTCTGTTCACAATAAGGAGTTGCCTGCTTGAATGAATTTTGATTACCAGCATATACAATAAATACACTTTTGAACTGTGAATGGAACTCTATCTTTTTGCTTGCACTTGTTGCTCAGTGGTAATTAAAATCTCCCATTATTACTGCACTACCAAATTGGTTAGCTTCCCTGATCTCTCTTAGCATTTCGGCCAAGTAGACAATAGTATACTCCTATCACTATACTCTTACCCAACACACATGGGATTTCTACCCATATAGATTCTGAGCATTTAGTCACCTTGGAGAAGATCCCCAGAACAATGGTTAGCACAAAGAGAAGAGCCTGAAACTGGTTACCCTGAAAAAACTTGATGAACCAATCCAAAATGGGGGGAGGTTTCCATCCTTTTTAAGCACCACAAAATAGAGTGAATGATGACTCCAAAATCATGGGTCCTTAGGAATCAGGATCACAGCCTTCGAGACAAGAACACAATCCAACATGGTACTTACAGGCACTGCTTCAAGGTGGAGTGACAAGGGAAACATAACAGTGTTGGAAACTGACCAGAAGAATTCTAGAGCGAGCCCTTTTGAATAGCCTCCAGCACCCACTGATCGGATGTAACTTGGACAGGGAGCTGATAGAACAAAGGAAACCAAAGACCTTAAAAAAATTGGAAAGGAGAATTCCAAGACATTACTGCCATGCAGGGTCCCTGAAAATTGTGAGAAGTACATTGCTCTGCATAGCCTTTCATAGCTTGTCGCTATGGAAGGGCCCTGCTCAATCGAGGAAGGAACATCCAATCTTTCACCTCAGAAGTGCCTCCCAAAGAAAAATAAAATACATAAATTCATTCATTTAATTATTTTCTTGCCTTAAAATAGCCTTGTTACAATAGTAAGTTGCAGTACTTTTTTTTAATGGAGAGGCAAAGGAGAAGAGAGTAGGAAAGAGGAGGGAGGAGAGATAGCGACCAATCACTTAAACCAGTAGCCCTCTGGTCCCCAGCTGTGCTGCCAGTGCCAGTTCTTCGGATCCAGGGCTATGCTCAACTGAGGGAGAGAGAAAGCAGAGTTGCTTACTTTAACAGACGTTCTCCAAGGACAGCAGGATGTCAGTCCCCACACATGGGTGCCATCATCCAATGGAATCTGGCACGGAACTTTGATCTCAAAGATTCTAGAGCTTTCAGCATGCTCTACTGAGCATGTGCAGCTATAGCCACCTCCCTGTCTCTCAGGCAGAGTCCCTCAGTTCATAATATAGTAGATACATGGGAAAACCAACTCCCGGGGAGGTAGGAGTGTATTCTGTAGACTTTCATTCTGCTGTCCTCGGAGAATACCTGTTACAGGTAAGCAACTCTGCTTTTCCGAGAACAAGCAATATGGGTGAATCCCAAGCTAGAGGATGCCGAAACAAGAAAAAAAAAAAAAGGGAAAGCCTTTAATGTAAAAGCACCACCATTTCTCTCTCTCTCTTCCCTCTCTTTTCAGTAAGGCAGCTGACATAAGGACTCTAGGAGAGAAAAGAGTTGGGTTTTTTACCTCAGAGACTGGTATGACAGACAGAAATCCCAATCACAGCAAGGCATCTGAAGGCAGGAGCATAATGCGAGAATGGGGTGAAAAGCCCACTGAGCTGTACAAAAACCAATATAGTCAAAGTAAAAGCTCTTAGATCAAGACCACAAAGTTTTTGTTTGTTTTTTTCATCTTTGGTGTCACAAGACAACTGAAAGTCAGTTGGGGCTAGAGAGCCCAGCAGAAAGAAAACTGTAATTCATTATCAACAAAGTAACAAGATAGATTGGGCATGCAGAGCGACACCCAAGTATTCCCAAAAGGAACAGCGGGCATGGAAACCAAATGTCCGCCCGGAGAAGCGGAAAGACAAATCAGGGTCTGCAGCAGACCCCCAACTGCTGAACTATTACAAGTACAAGATCTCCAAGGTCAGATGGGATAAAACCCAGAGTTATGAAGGCCATGGCACAAGATGGCATCTAAAGCACTTGTTGGTATAGAGGGCATCTATGGCTATTAACTGCACCACGGCACTCAAAAGCAACCACAGAACCCCCAGCTCTTGATGCACTCCTGGGGCCATTGGTGCTCGTGCACAGGCAACCAATGCTGGGCATGGCACCAGCATTGGGCCCATGCTCACCCTTTCTCTGAAGGAGATGAAATATGAGATTGGACAAGCAGGAGGGAAAGCCACGTCATCCAGGGAACTAGCCAAGGAGACTAGTTCCCAGGAGTGTGTGAAGGATGAGCTCTCCTCTCTACGAGAACATCTGGTCCTGAATTCCTTCACAATATGAGTCTCTGTCAATGCCCAGCAATCAGACAGAACTTCCTGGAAATCCTGCATGGGTAAAAACTCAGGTAAGTCCCCAGGCCAGAGGCCTACTCGGACCATAATGGACTGTATACTGCCATTCCAAACAGGCACTTGATAAAAGTAAAAAACAGACAAGTTAAGGAGAAGACAAAGGAATAAACCGCAGATGCAACATTATTTATTAAGGAGAAAATTCTCTGTGAGCTAAACAGTGCACGAGGCTCACCATGCAGCCAAAAGAGGTGCTAGAGAGGAAAAAACAAAAAACAAAGCATCCTTAAAAACTACCTCTGAGGGAAAATAAACACACCAAGGCTCTGCCTGAAAAAAACAGCACCTTGCAGCTCTTTTTCTTTTTTTTCAAAATTAGAGAACACAGTTCCTCTTAATCAGTTCCACACTCTATTACTTATACAACATATATCTAATACTTATATATTGTATAAGTAATATATATATATATATATATATATATATATAGTCTCCAAAACAAACAAGAGTACCCTTTCCTAATTTCCCTTAATGCAGTCCCATTTTCAAAAAACAACAAAAACAAATCCTTCCCCCCACCCCCCCCTTTTGGAGTGTGTCAGTCTTGAGTTCATGTATGATCACAGTTTCCAAAACAATACGCTGTGCACCAACCCTAGTCTTCCCTCAGTAAAACAGATCAATTTTGAAAGGAAGAAAAAAAAAAAAAAGGAAAGAAAAAAAATCTTTTACACATATGGTCCTGAGCTCCTAGTATTGCACAGTCCCCGGATGCTCAATTGCACACGAGTCCTAAATAAGCCACATTAAGACACATCTGCATCTTAAGCCCAGGGTTCTACTTCTAAATGCCCCAGCACCATCTCCAAAGTAAATAGCTGTGTTCAAGCCAGGGGCCATTCCCCTTCAAATAGATCCACTTCTTTAGCAAAAATACTCTCTTGGAATGTATAATTTTAAGTCCATAGAATCCTGCAGACCCTGGAGTTCTGCTGCCTCAGGATGTGTTTGTAGCTAAGTTTATATCATATATAAAGTTTCTGCTTACTCTGTTCCTACACACCAATCTTAGCTCAGATAAGAAAAAAAAAAAAAACTCAGGCAACAACCTCCCACTGACAAACAATGCTCCTAGGATTTGTGCTAGTAATAGATGCAAAATAAGAAGAAAAAAATCTCAATTGTCTGTTTTTGCTATCCCACTCCTCAACTTAGAAGTCACCTTTCATCTCCATCGGCTCTTCTGTTTCTACGGTTGTCCATCTTGGCTGTTTGTTCCTTGAGTGCTGTACCTGCAGGAAGAAACTCCTTCTTTTCCTGTTTCTCTTTAAATCCCTCCCTGTTCTGAACAGGTGTGAGGTTCATCCTTCCCTCTCTCCCTGCAAGAACCACCTCCCTCTCCCCACTGGATATTCCAATCTGTTCTCTTCAACAAGGGAGGAGATATACACCTAATCTTCTCTTCCCTATTCTGTCTTGCTATCTTTCTTTCTCTTTTTGGAGCTACCCCCCTATTTCTTTGGGGTTGACATCTCCTCTACCTTTTTTCCTGGCAATGAAGGGGCCCTTCCATTACATCACCCCACCCCAAAGAGACTTAATGAGATGTACACATTTCAAATAATACCCAATAAATTATAAAAATACACAAAATCAAGATTTAGAACAAGGCATGAAAGCAGCAATAACAAAAAAATGAAATATATCGGAACATAAAATCAAAATCTGAGCAAATAGTTGGGCTTTACATAACTAACTAAAATTAAGCCACTAAATCCAGCTCCTTGGGTTCAGGGCATAAAATTCTAGAATGTCATGCCATCCATCCATGAGCTAAAGATGAGTAAATGCGGGTCATGCAGCAAGACAACAATCCTAAACATTCAAGTAAATCTGCAACAGACTAGCTGAAGAGGTGATTTTGTTATCTGAATTAGCTGTCAAAGTCCTGACCTAAACCCTATTAAAACATTGTGGCTCAAGCAGGTTGTTCATGAAGGAAGCCCTCAGATAGAGTTGAAACAGTTCTGTATCCAAGCATGGGCCAAAATTCCTGAAGGACGATGTGAGAGACAGATCAACAGTTAAAGGAAACATTTAGTTGAAATCATTGCTGCTCAAGGATGTGCCACAAGTTACTGAATGAAGGGTTCACATACATTTTCATACAAGGATACTATTGTTGCATCTTTTTGTTTAATAAATAAATCGAAATATATCAATTAGTCCAAATTATTTATTCAGTGGGGTTGTTTTTAACACTTATCAATGTTTGAATTAGGATTGCATCATGTTTTGAATATAAATTGTGCTAAAATATAAACCATCCTTGGGGGTTCACAAAATATATATAGATATATAAAAGAGTACCGGTATATTTAGTATTTAATAAAGAAACTGTTCATTTGAACTTTCCTTCACCCATCAAGCTCCAAAGTTAATGACCTGTACAGTAACTGTTCGTGTTCATGGGTTGTGCATTTCTTGGGAAAAAATAAAATTCTATAAAATGTGTTCTTGTTTTCTAATGATTTCTAAGCTTTCATTTTCCCGGCTCCTTGACCTCCTCTCTTCCTCCATACAATCTCCTCGTAGGCCCTAACCTTTCCGCCCCCTCCCTGTCACCTTCTCCCATCATTTACTCAGATTCTCCCGCGTCTTGCTCCCATGACCCTTTTCTCCTATAGTTTCCCCTTTGCTTTAAACTTAAAATTTTCTTCCTATCTTCCCTCTGATATTTCCTCCCCCCCCCCCCCCCCCCCCCCCCCCCCCCCCCCCCCCCCCCCCCCCCCCCCGGTCAATAATTTCCCTTACAACCTGCTTTCTCTTCTTAGCACTCCCTACCCCCCCCCCCCCCCCCCCCCCCACCTAGCTTTTCCCTTTCTTTCCACCTATGC
Organism: Rhinatrema bivittatum; assembly: GCF_901001135.1. Classification (NCBI taxonomy): domain Eukaryota; kingdom Metazoa; phylum Chordata; class Amphibia; order Gymnophiona; family Rhinatrematidae; genus Rhinatrema; species Rhinatrema bivittatum. The sequence goes on along the minus strand of NC_042620.1, from coordinate 118,585,982 downwards.
GGTCAGTGACCCACATCGATCATAACCATCTTACTCTTACCTTGTAAATGCATATTGACCTCTATGATTGTAAATAATGTATTAATGTTATCCTTTGTTTAAATAATTCCTGCTCCCTCCTTGATTTTAAATACATATTGACTTCTACGCCTGTAAATAATGTTGTTCAGGTTATCGTTTGTTTAAATTCTCCACCTCGTGTTTCCCAGTTTCTCCTTGTTAGCTTTTACACTCTTTTCCCATATAAATTGTTTCATTGTAAAGCCTTTTACTACGTTATGTTATATGTAAATCAATGGGATGTTCACAACGACTGTCGGTATATAAAACTGTTAAATAAATAAATAATGTCCTGAAGAGATAAATACAAAAAAGCTCACACAAGTAATATTAACCAATCATTTTTTTAAGTTTACCCGTTCTCTTTTTGCCTTTGCTAGCTCCTTACTGTTCCATATGGGGCTTTTAGATCTAGTACTCTTAAGTGTAGTGAATCACCCTTTGTGAGCATCAGGTTACCAGCAGAGGGATAGGGGCTGGGGAGAGTGTTTCCCCAACAAACTAAATCAACCCACTCCCTCATCAGCTTAGCCCTTGGTCCCAAGACACTATAATTCTCTTCAGAGTCTGGGTGCAAACATGCTATTGCCAGCCAACAGTATAAAGTAATAGCTAATCTCTCTCCTTCCCTGGGCCTATGGATATGACTGCAGCACCCCCAGTCAGCCTGAAGACCAAAAGTCCAGGTCCCAGGATTTGAACCTGGATCTTCTGTATGGTAGCAGTCAGCACTTCTACTGGGCCATCAAGCCATCCCCTGAACTTATCCAATCACAAGTCAGGGAACGCTTCACATATGCAACAATAAGATGGCTCATTTCTATGAGCATCAAGGTTTATTGACCCACAATGTAGATATTGACCACTGCAAAGCTGAAGTCAATATTTCTCTGAAAAGACAATAAATCATGATGCTCACTAAAACAGAAATCAATATATATACATTGTTACATACCTTTTAATTTTCCAGTTAAAATTTTCCTATTTACGGAAATAACCAGCTGTAAAGATGTTTTCTTTCTTTAGGAAAATCTGTTTAACGCTACCATCATACTGAGGCCAATCACATCCAAGTTCCAAGGTTCAATGCAATAACTAAAACTGCTCTCTCACGAACCAATCCAAAAGTATAAATTAATAAGCAGATATTGACTTTTCTCGAGGTTAGGATTCGATAGATAAATATTGACAAAGGTGAAGTAGAGGTTAATATTACCCTTGAGGAACAATAATAAATTCTAATGTTCAATGAAACAGAAGTTAGAAGTGTACATTATTACACTCTTGAATATTTTAACTGCCAGCAGTTTCATGAAAAAAAATCTCTTAAGATATACAGCTTTTCCTTAAATAAGCAGGATCTAATACAGGAATCCAACTTATCAGATCAAAAGTTTCAAAATTTAGTGAACCATACAGACTACACAAGATTGAATCATAGGTTGAATCATAAAAGCATATGATTAGAGCTTTTAAATTTTAGTGTATATATAATATATTAGGATTTATTTTAGCTACTTTTGAGTTTTACATAGCTACATTAAAAATCCATGTTTTTAATAATTATCATTTTTAATACAACAACAAAATGAGATTGTTTTTTGGTCACATTTCCCCCAAGCCCATCTACACCATTCTCTCATTCCTCTTCTTCCTAAACCCTCCCACCCCCCTTGCTCATTCTGTTCTACTCCTGCTCCAATACTTATTCTCCAGTTTCAAATGCTGTCACTGCCACTGACACTGTGTGAAGCACCAATAGTTCTCACCTCCGCCAGCAGGGGCCTTTGCAGGCTTCGGGGCTAGTTGTTCAATCCTCCCAGCTCCTTGGCCGGCACTTCCTGCTGGTAGCCATTTTGTTCCCTGTCTGGACATTTATAATTTCCAGGCTTCCAGTCAGCAGATTACCAGAGATTGCTTCTCATTCTCCAATCCCCTTGGAATCCTGCTTCCAGAGTTCATCTTGCTATGCTGACTCCAGCATATTCCTCACGTCTCTGAATCTTCTGATTCAGCTCATCTTGTTTTCCTGTTTCTAGTTTGCTTCATACTGCGTTCTTGCTTCGTTATGCTACCTACACCATGCCAGATACCAGCAAAGGGGAAGGTGGCATTACAGGCAGAAGATGCCCTGCTGCTGTTCAAATTGAACCCATTTGACTAACCTTACCAGCATACCAGCCACTCCAGCCTTGAGCTCACATCCCAGCAGACCAAGCTGTTTCAACCTGAAAAACTCATGCCACTTCTCTTACCTAGCTCCGAGAAGCTCTCAGAGAGTATGAGCCACTTAGATCCTGTAGTCCTGCATTGTTCTTACAAGAATGAGACCCATGAAAACAGCATGGAAATACAGGCATTGTATAGCTAAAACTTACTAAAATCCACAGAGAGCCAGAAAACAGAAGCAGTACTCAGGGTGGCAGAACAGTAGACCATTGGAGCAGGAACAGGCACTGCAAAGCTTAAACTCACTCATGGAGTTTTTTTGGACTTTGTTGGGTATGCACCAGTTTCATTATTTTAGTATCAGAAATGTTTAAATCTGTGACTACTGAAGATCAGAAGCTCTACTTTTGAAAGTTAAGGTTCCAATAATTATATTACTAAATTCTCAGGAGTCAACATAACTATACTGTTTTTACACCAGTGTCTTATGATTAGGACAAAATCTCATGATACCTGAAACAGTATTTCAGCTTTGCTGTATTAAGAAATTTAGAATTCAATCATAGACAACAGGAATTTATTTACACTGCAGCAGAAGAGGACCGGAAGGCTCATCTGCAAACATTACCCAGAAGCCCTCAGGAGAGGACTCCAGAGGTCACCATGAGCAAATCCAGGCTTCAGTCACAGCCCCAGCTTCCAGAGGCCCCACACCCCTTGCAGCAGAAGAGGACCGGAAACGTGCGCTATCAGGCACACCTCTTTCAAAGCTCTTACTATAAATTTACTTACATATTTTATACAAAAGGATTTACATTCAAAACATGAGTCAATAAAGTGGGTAACTAGGTAGATTAAACTAGTAACTAGTGGATTAAATATAGTGCTTTGAGGGTCATTGACAAATATAAAATAAATGTATTTAGAATTTGTAGTCCGTCTATCAATATTCCTAGGTGGTTAAAGTACAATTCATAAAAAATATAAAACAATCAAGACATATTCAATCGGATAACAGACACTAAAACAGACCGCTTTACATCCCTACTCTCTTAGAAATTTCAACCCGATAATAAATCAACAAAATGAAGAGGAAGCTTTTCCAGCATTTGAATCGAGTGCCATATGTATGATTAACTCCCAGCTGGCGAGAGGTTATATATGTACACTAGGTACAAAGAACTCCTAGCCCTCAGAGAAGAGTTTGATCTCTAGAGGCTAGAGTGGCAGACCTGGAGGAGCCAAGGTAGGCAGAGAGGTATATGACAGGAGACCTTTAGGGGCAGAGTAGAAGGATAGGGTAAGGTTATGGATAGGGATAATAATAGTGAAAGGTCTATTGTTGGAGTTAAGAGTTTAACAAGGTTTGGTATTACAGTTAGGGATAGGATTAGACATAGTATTAAGGTTAAGTTTAGAATACAGTGAGTTAAGGCTATCACTGGAGGGGGTGTGGTGGCTCAGGTGAGGTTGGGATAGATAGAAGGTTGAGAGGCTGAATAAGATGCACTGGGCAAAACAACAAAACTGACTTTGGTAAGGAGTGAAATCCTGCAGACTGTCAAAGATGTACAGCTGACAGCTGGGACATATCCTTATCTACAGCAGCATAGATACAACTGGAGAGACTGGGTGGGCTAACTGGTCTTTATCTGCCATCATCAATATAGTCCTAAATTAGATCAGCCCTACCTCCAATCTGGCAACTCCTGTGCTGCCTTGGAGAAGAAAGGTCACCTGGAAGAAGAGCATCACATTGGTAATGTAGAAAGCAATCCTGTAGCTAGGACCTGCCTTCAAGGTGATAAAGCATCCTCTCACACCAAGGATATGTCTCCAGGGCACGTGTCTAGGAGGGAAGGGCTAGGATGGCCCCTGTAGTTGGTGATTCAATTATTAGGAAGGTAGATAGCTGGGTGGCATGGTAACGTGCCTGTCTGGTGAGAAGGTGGCGGACTTCACATGTCACATAGATAGGATTTTAGACAGTACTGGGGAGAAGCCAACTGTCTTGGTACATGTGAGTACCAATGGCAGAGGAAAGTGCAGGAGAAAAGTTCTGGAAGCAAAATATAGCATTTTAGGGAGAATATTGAAATCCAGAATCTCCAGGATAGCATTCCCTGAAAGTTCTGGGAATGCTCCTTTTCCTCATGCAGGACCCCAGAGGCAGGCAGAGCTGCAGAGTCTCAATGCGTGGATGAGACGATGGTGCAGGGAAGAGGATTTTAGGTTGTTAGGAACTGAGCATCATTTTGGGGAGTGGAGGGGACTTTTCTGGAAGGATGGGCTCCACTTTAACCAGAGTGGAACCAGGATGTTGGTACTAACCATTAAAAAGAAGATAGCACAGCTTTTAAAACAGATGATGGAGGAAAGCTGACAGTCGCTCAGATGTGTGAGGTTCAGAATGATGTATCTTTGAAAGATTCTAATAGAACAAGGAAATTAGGGCATCCCAGTAGAGCGGTTGCAATAAATGCTAAAATGGACAAGATGCCTTTAAGTAAAGAACAGACAGCAGAAAGATTCCAAATCACCCCTGTCAACTGATAAGCAGGTCATTAATGCAAACAAAAAACATACTTTGAAATGTCTATATACAGATGCTAGAAGTCTAAAAAATAAGATGGGAGAGTTAGAGTGCATAGCACTGGATGAAGAGGTAGAAATAAAATGGCATTGGAAACCTGGTGGAAGAAGAACAACCAATGGGACACTGTGATACCAGGGTACAAACTATATCGAAATGATAGGATGAATCAAATTGGTGGAAGGGATGGCACTATATGCTAGAAAGGGCACAGAGTCAAACAGGATAAAAGTTCTACAAGAAACAAATGTAATGCTGAATCTTTATGGATAGATATTCCAGGTGAAAAGGGGAATAAAAGCAGTGGGGGTGTATTTCCATCCACCTGGCTAGAATGAACAGACAATGAAATACCAAAAGAAATTAGGGAAACTAACAAAATCAGCAGCACAGTAATAATGAGAAATTACTACTTACCTGATAATTTACTTTTCTTTAGGACAGTCAGATGAATCCAAACAATTTGGTTATGCACCTCTACCAGCAATTAGCGACAAAGCAAACTGACATCACAGTATATATACCCCTGCAGTGACATCAGCCTGCCAGTATTCTCTTCAAAAGCAACTGTGGACAGACTCACAAAACTTGTTTAAACAGATAACCATTTCAATACTTCGCTAACAAGCAACACAGAGCTCCAGCTAAACATCCAATTGACTACATATCAGTAAGTACCTTAAAACCATTGCAGATACCATTGCCCCCACTGTATTGGAAATCGTTAATTTATATCTTTGCAGAGGTCTGCTCCTTGATATTTTCAAAAATGCAATTATTAAATCCATTTTTAAAAAAACCAAACTTGATTTTACCCAATTGAATAATTTTAGACCCATTTCTAACTTGTCTTTTTTAGCTAAAATCATAGAAAAAGTTGTTCAAAAGCAACTTGACAATTTTTTAGAAACCAACAATATTTTATTTCCAAATCAGTTTGGTTTTAGAAAGAATTTTAGCACGGAAACTCTTTTAATTGCACTAACAGATACGGTTTTAAGGGGCTTTGATGTAGGTCAGAGTTATTTTTTAATACTTTTAGATTTGTCCGCCGCTTTTGATACTGTGGATCACGTTATTTTAATTAACCATTTAAAAGAAATAGGAATTTCAGGCATAACTCTTAAGTGGTTCAAATCTTTTCTCTCCAATAGATCCTGTCACGTCAAAATCAATAACTCTTTTTCAGAGAAAATTCGAATTCAGACAGGTGTACCTCAAGGCTCAACGTTGTCAGCCACACTTTTTAATATTTACGTTCTACCTATATGCCACTTACTTGCAGGTTTAGGTCTAAAGTTTACATGTATGCAGACATGTTTTGAGTACCTATTGAAAAATCCATTGAACATGCTTTTAAAATTATTAATGTCTATCTTTCCGCTATAAAGCAAGTATTACAACAATTAAAGTTGATATTAAACATGGATAAAACTGAAATAATTTTATTAGAGAGAAAATGTAGCTATAAACCCATCCCAAACTTAATTCTTGAAAAAAATATTATAACTCCTTCATACTTTGCCCGCGATCTTGGAGTAATCATTGACACCGAATTGAATATGAGAAAGCATATTGCTACAAAATTGAGAGATGGATACTTTAAATTATTAACATTGAGAAGATTAAAACCGCTTCTAGAACATCAAAATTATAGAACCGTTCTACAATCTCTCATATTTACAAACTTAGACTATTGTAACACTCTACTTCTTGGCTTATCTGCCTCCACCATTAGACCATTTCAGGGACTACAGAACTCTGCAGCTAGAATTCTGACAGGAAAAAAGAAATTTGACCATATTACCCCAGTGTTGGTCTCGCTTCACTGGTTGCCAATAAGTTACCGAATACAATATAAGGCTGCCTGCATAATACACAATTTGATTTACGGAGACCGAACAGAATGGCTGAATTTTTCTTTAAAGCTACATGTACCTCAGAAGAACTTATGATCTGCTAATAAGGCCCTGCTAACAATACCAACGATAAGATCAGCCAGACTGAGCCAAGTTAGAGAGCGCGCAGCGTCGATAGCGGGAACCAAACTTTGGAACAATTTACCAACAAAGCTGAGATTAACAACAGATAAGAAAAAATTTAAGCAGACCATAAAACCTGGCTTTTCAGATGCACGTACACAGAAAATGGACTACAGGTTTAAATACATGCACATAGATTTTAAATGCGTGCACCCAGATCTAAATACGTGTATGCGGATTTTTAGCAGCAGGCAGACTTTGAATTGTTTAATGCTTAGTAATGTCTAATACCTTTTGTTTCTTATTTTTATTATTAGCTTCTTTGATTTTTAGTTATTTTAACAATACTCTGAGGATTGGTTTTACTTTATTTTTAATTTTTAAATTCTTATCTTTTAACAAACTGTTTTAAATAAACTGTATTATTGTACTTTTAAACTTTTAGCTGTTATCTCTTATTATTGAATGTATTTATTGTATTTCATTATTTGTTTTTAAATTGTAAACTGCCGTGAAGGCTATGGCCAATGCTGCGATATATAAAAAAACAATAAACTATAAACTATTGGACTAACACTTACCAGTAATCCTTGTAACACAGTCACTGAGCACCACCATAATAACAACCATTCGGCAGCCAAGGGAGAGAAGCTGGATTCATCTGACTGTCCTAAAGAAAAGGAAAGTATCAGGAAAGTATAATTTCTCATTTTTTAGTGTCCAGTCAGATAAATCCAGAACAAGTAGGATATACCCAAGCTACTCCCAAATAGGGCAGGAGGCTGCTGCAGTCAGTCAAATCCACACGTGCAAAGGTTGCATCATCTCGTGCTTGCACTTCCAGTTGATAATACCTAGAAAAAGTGTGTAATGAGGACCACAGCTCGGTAGACAACAATTTCACTTCTGCCCATGACACTGCTTGAGCCCTAGTAGAATGAGCCCTGGCTTGACTAGGTATGCAGTCATGACTACCTCCTTAATCCAGAGAGCTACGGTAGCCAGAGAGGCCGGCTCTCCCTTCCAGGTACCACCGTGAAGGACAAACAGGCGATCCTTCTTCTGAAAAGGCTTAGTAACCTCCAGGTATCTGACAATATGTCTCTTGACATTCAAGGGTCACAACAGACGTTACTCCTCTACATCTCTCTCTTTGGCCAGAGACGGCAGGGAGATAGACAGATTCAAGTGGAAGAAAGTAACCACTTTTGGTAGACAAGAAGGAACAGTACGCAGCTGTACAGCCCCTGGAGTCATCCGGAGGAATGGCTCCCAGCAAGCAAGACCTGCAGTTCGGAAACCCTATGCACAGAACAAATTGCCACAAGAAACACAGTTGTCAAAGGTCAGGTTACACATCAGTTTAAACATAGGGCCCGCTAAGACATCCAATACCAAATTAAGACTCCATAAAGGGCACCAGAAACTGCAAAAGAACGAAGACATTTCACTCCTTTCAAGAAATGGGCCACATCAGGAAAAGCTAACAAGGATCCACCATTCATCTGATCTCTGAAACAGGCAAGAGCCGCTACTTGTACCTTTAAGGAATTAAGGGCCAAGCCTTTATTCAAGCCATCCTGCAAAAATTCCAAAATGAGCAGGATCTTGACCAAACAAGGAAGAGTATCTTGATCCTCACATCAGGCCTCAAACACTCGCCAAACCCGCACATAGGCCAAGGAAGTGGAGAACTTTCTAGCTCTTAGCAAGGTGGAAATCACTGCCGCAGAGTATCCACGTTTCAGTAAGAAAGCCCTTTCAAGGGCCATACCGTAAGACAAAATCGAATCGGATCTTCGTGAAGAACAGGACCCTGCCGCAACAGATCCCTGTGCACCAGAAGCCGAAGGGGCGGTTCCACCAAGAGCCACCGCAGATCTGCATACCACGATCTACTGGGCCAATCAGGAGCAACCAAGAGCACCATCCCTCTGTGGCACTTGATTCTTCAAATCAATCTGCCCAACAACGGCCATGGTGGAAAGGCATACAACAACTTGTCTTCTGGCCACATCTGTACTAGGGCATTAAGCCCCATCGACTTCAGATCGCTCCTGCGACTAAAGAGTTTTACTATGTATTAATAAGAACATGCCATACTGGGTCAGACCAAGAGTCCATCAAGCCCAGCATCCTGTTTCCAACAGTGGCCAATCCAGGCCATAAGAACCTGGCAAGTACCCAAAAACTAAGTCTATTCCATGTTACTGTTGCTAGTAATAGCAGTGGTTATTTTCTAAGTCAACTTAATTAATAGCAGGTAATGGACTTCTCCTCCAAGAACTTATCCAATCCTTTTTTAAACACAGTTACACTAACTGCACTAACCACATCATCTGGCAACAAATTCCAGAGTTTAATTGTGCGTTGAGTGAAAAAGAACTTTCTCCAATTAGTTTTAAATGTGCCACATGCTAACTTCAAGGAGTGCCCCCTAGTCTTTCTATTATCTGAAAGAGTAAATAACTGATTTACATTAACCTGTTCTAGACCTCTCATGATTTTAAACACCTCTATCATATCCCCCCTCAGCCGTCTCTTCTCCAAGCTGAAAAGTCCTAACCTCTTTAGTCTTTCCTCATAGGGGAGCTGTTCCATTCCCTTTATCATTTTGGTCGCCCTTCTCTGTACCTTCCCCAATGCAACTATATCTTTTTTGAGATGTGGCGACCAGAATTGTACACAGTATTCAAGGTGTGGTCTCACCATGGAGCAATACAGAAGCATTATGACATTTTCTGTTTTATTCACCATTCCCCTTTCTAATAATTCTCAACATTGTTTGCTTTTTTGACTACCACAGCACACTGAACCGATGATTTCCATGTGTTATCCACTATGACGCCTAGATCACTTTCTTGGGTGGTAGCTTCTAATATGGAACCTAACATTGTGTAACTATAACATGGGTTATTTTTCCCTATATGCATCACCTTGCACTTATCCACATTAAATTTTATCAGCCATTTGGATGCCCAATTTTCCAGTCTGAAAAGGTCTTCCTGCTGCTTTTCATAAATTTGTTTTACAATAACTCAACTATTCATTTAAATAAAATTTTGAAAGTGTAAAACTACAGGCAAAATTTTACTATTTGTGAAACAGATAAACTTCACAAAGTCAGCTTTGCTCACTATAAAGAAAAATAATGCTTACTATCAGGGTTGCCACCATTAGACCAAGTACTTGCAGGTAGGACCATACTGTTGGACACAGAGTGTTCATCATAGACAAAGCTGTGCCATCAACGTCTGAATTCAAGTTTCCAACAGAACCTTGCCCTGCCTAATGTCATACCGAACCCCACAGAATTCTAATGACTGAGCAGGCTGAAGACTGCTCTTGGCTAGGTTCACCACCCAGCTGAGCTCCTGCAATAGGGAAATCACCTTGCGAATTACCAGGTGGCTCTCTTCCAGCAATTTGGCTTGAATCAGCCAGGTGTCCAAATATGGGTCTGCTAGGATCCCCTCCACTCTCAACTCTGCCACAACTACCACCATTACCTTGGAAAAGGACCTGGGAGCGGTGGCCAGACCAAAGGGCAGCGCTCAAAACTGAAAATGGCGTCCCAAAACTGCAAATCGCAGAAAGCGTTGATGTTTTAGTCAGATGGGAATGCGAATATATGCCTCAGAGAGGTCAGAAATTCCCCCAACTGCTCAGCCATTATCACCAAGTGAAAATGCTTCACTCACAGATGATGGTTCACACCTATGAGATCCAGGATGGGACGAAAAGAGCCCTCCTCCTTGGGCACAATAAATAAATGAAATATCGCCCTGTAGTTTCTTGAGACGTGGACACTGGAACCACAGCCCTCAGACTGAGGAGCCTTGTCAATGTACCCTCCACTGCCTGCTTCTTCTGCAAGGAGTGGCAGGGAGACTCCATGAACATGGCTAGAAGAACACTGCAAAACTCCATCACATATCCTTCTCATATCCCTCCAAGACCCACTGATCCGATGTGATTTCGACCCACCTCTGATAAAAGAGAGAGAGGCGTCCCCCCTATCTCCTGTTCCCAGGGATGGGTCAGCAAACCTTCATTGGGAGGCTCAGGAGACTCCACTACCCAAGCCTGTGCCCCTTCTGGGTGTTCAGGACAAAAGGACTGAGACTTACTGACAAGTTGAGTCCTCTGAAAGGACACTCCTCTCTAGGGTCAAAAATGCTTGGACCCTCTCATAGTAAAGCCATTATATCTCAATTATGTATTAGAAGAAAATAGGTGCCATGAACCCAAGAAGAGGCCTCATAGCTTGGAAAAAATAACCTCTTGTACAAAAATGTATTCTCAGTTTGCAGGTATATATTACTATACTTTATTCATCTACTGTATACCAGAGGGAAAGACTGTAATTAAATTCAGTCAAGTTAAAGCACTGCTCACCAAGCAGATATCAGTCAGAAGCCAAAGCAGTCACACATGCACCACCCAAAGTCCTGTTCTATAATTATTTTTATAAGGAACACATTCAAATATTTAATATGTTTTCATCAGCTATAGTACCTAGATTATCACATGCCTAATTTTGTATTCAGTCACTCTGATCACAGATCTTATTTCTTGGTCTCTTTTGTTTTATATTAGTTTGGAAAGAAAGCTATATACCTTTTATAAAAGGCAGCCAACAAATTATGTTTAACCTCCTCCCATGAGGTCACTCCATCGCTATTTATCTTATATTCACACTGGGGTGGATTTTAAATGCCCTGCGCGCGTAAATCTGGCCGGATTTACGCGCGCAGGGACCTCGCGTGCCGGCGCACCTATTTTGCATAGGCCGCCGGCGCATGCAGAGTCCCGGGACGCGTGTAAGTCCCGGGGCTTCGTAAAAGGGGCGTTTCGAGGGCGTGATGTGGCGTTTTGGGGGCGGGCCCGGGGGCGTGGTTGAGGCCTCCGGACTAGCCCCCGGGTCGGGTAATGGCGCGCCAGCAGTCTGCTGGCGCGCGCAGATTTACATCTGCTTTCAGCAGGCATAAATCTGCCAACAAAGGTAAGGGGAGGGGTTTAGATAGGGCCGGGGGGGAGGGCAAAGGAAAGTTCCCTCCGAGGCCGCTCCGAAATCGGAGCGGCCTCGGAGGGAACAGGCGGCGCGCGCAGGTTGCACAAATGTGCACCCCCTTGCGCGCGCCGACCCCAGATTTAAGAACATAAGAAAATGCCACTCTGGGTCAGACCAAGGATCCATCAAGCCCAGCATCCTGTTTCCAACAGTGGCCAATCCAGGCCATAAGAACCTGGCAATTACCCAAAAACTAAGTCTATTCCATGTTACCATTGCTAATAGCAGTGGCTATTCTCTAAGTGAACTTAATAGCAGGTAATGGACTTCTCCTCCAAGAACTTATCCAATCCTTTTTTAAACACAGCTATACTAACTGCACTAACCACATCCTCTGGCAACAAATTCCAGAGTTTAATTGTGCGTTGAGTAAAAAAGAACTTTCTCTGATTAGTTTTAAATGTGCCCCATGCCAACTTCATGGAGTGCCCCCTAGTCTTTCTACTATCCGAAAGAGTAAATAACCGATTCACATCTACCCGTTCTAGACCTCTCATGATTTTAAACACCTCTATCATATCCCCCCCTCAGTTGTCTCTTCTCCAAGCTGAAAAGTCCTAACCTCTTTAGTCTTTCCTCATAGGGGAGCTGTTCCATTCCCCTTATCATTTTGGTAGCCCTTCTCTGTACCTTCTCCATCGCAATTATATCTTTTCTGAGATGCGGCGACCAGAATTGTACACAGTATTCAAGGTGCGGTCTCACCATGGAGCAATACAGAGGCATTATGACATTTTCTGTTTTATTCACCATTCCCTTTCTAATAATTCCCAACATTCTGTTTGCTTTTTTGACTGCCGCAGCACACTGAACCGACGATTTCAATGTGTTATCCACTATGACACCTAGATCTCTTTCTTGGGTTGTAGCACCTAATATGGAACCCAACATCGTGTAATTATAGCATGGGTTATTTTTCCCTATATGCATCACCTTGCACTTATCCACATTAAATTTCATCTGCCATTTGGATGCCCAATTTTCCAGTCTCACAAGGTCTTCCTGCAATTTATCACAATCTGCTTGTGATTTAACTACTCTGAACAATTTTGTGTCATCTGCAAATTTGATTATCTCACTCGTCGTATTTCTTTCCAGATCATTTATAAATATATTGAAAAGTAAGGGTCCCAATACAGATCCCTGAGGCACTCCACTGTCCACTCCCTTCCACTGAGAAAATTGCCCATTTAATCCTACTCTGTTTCCTGTCTTTTAGCCAGTTTTGCAATCCACGAAAGGACATCGCCACCTATCCCATGACTTTTTACTTTTCCTAGAAGCCTCTCATGAGGAACTTTGTCAAACGCCTTCTGAAAATCCAAGTATACTATATCTACCGGTTCACCTTTATCCACATGTTTATTAACTCCTTCAAAAAAGTGAAGCAGATTTGTGAGACAAGACTTGCCCTGGGTAAAGCCATGCTGACTTTGTTCCATTAAACCATGTCTTTCTATATGTTCTGTGATTTTGATGTTTACAACACTTTCCACTATTTTTCCTGGCACTGAAGTCAGGCTAACCGGTCTGTAGTTTCCCGGATCGCCCTGAAGCCCTTTTTAAATATTGGGGTTACATTTGCTATCCTCCAGTCTTCAGGTACAATGGATGATTTTAATGATAAGTTACAAAGTTTTACTAATAGGTCTGAAATTTCTTTTTTTAGTTCCTTCAGAACTCTGGGGTGTATACCATCCGGTCCAGGTGATTTACTACTCTTCAGTTTGTCAATCAGGCCTACCACATCTTCTAGGTTCACCGTGATTTGATTCAGTCCATCTGAATCATTGCCCATGAAAACCTTCTCCACTACGGGTACCTCCTCAACATCCTCTTCAGTAAACACCGAAGCAAAGAAATCATTTAATCTTTCCGCGATGGCCTTATCTTCTCTAAGTGCCCCTTTAACCCCTCGATCATCTAACGGTCCAAGTGACTCCCTGACAGGCTTTCTGCTTCAGATATATTTAAAAACGTTTTTACTGTGAGTTTTTGCCTCTACAGCCAACTTCTTTTCAAATTCTCTCTTAGCCTGTCTTATCAATGTCTTACATTTAACTTGCCAATGTTTATGCTTTACCCTATTTTCTTCTGTTGGATCCTTCTTCCAATTTTTGAATGAAGATCTTTTGGCTAAAATAGCTTCTTTCACCTCCCCTTTTAACCATGCCGGTAATCGTTTTGCCTTCTTTCCACCTTTCTTAATGTGTGGAATACATCTAGACTGTGCTTCTAGAATGGTATTTTTTAACAATGTCCACGCCTCTTGGACATTTTTTACTTTTGTAGCTGCTCCTTTCAGTTTTTTTCTAACAATTTTTCTCATTTTATCAAAGTTTCCCTTTTGAAAGTTTAGCACGAGAGCCTTGGATTTGCACACTGTTCCTTTTCCAGTCATTAAATCAAAATTGATCATATTATGATCACTATTGCCAAGCGGCCCCACCACCGTTACCTCTCTCACCAAGTCCTGTGCTCCACTGAGAATTAGATCTAAAAATGCTCCCTCTCTCGTCGGTTCCTTAACCAATTGCTCCATAAAGCTATCATTTATTCCATCCAGGAACGTTATCTCTCTAGCGTGACCCGATGATACATTTACCCAGTCTATATTGGGGTAATTGAAGTCTCCCATTATTACTGCACTACCAATTTGGTTAGCTTCCCTAATTTCTCTTAGCATTTCACTGTCCGTCTCACCATCTTGACCAGGTGGACGGTAGTATACCCCTATCACTATAGTCTTCCCCGACACACAAGGGATTTCTACCCATAAAGATTCAATTTTGTATTTAGTCTCATGCAGGATGTTTATCCTGTTGGACTCTATGCCATCCCGGACATAAAGTGCCACACCTCCTCCCGAGTGCTCCTCTCTGTCATTGCGATATAATCTGTACCCCGGTATAGCAGTGTCCCATTAGTTATCCTCTTTCCACCATGTCTCTGAGATGCCAATTAAATCTATGTCATCATTTACTGCTATACATTCTAATTCTCCCTTCTTAGACTTCTGGCATTGGCATTAGTATACGCGTGTATCTTATAAAATCCAGCGTACTTTTTAAGATCTACCCCACTATGTGACATAGCAAGATGGTTCTAGCATCTTTTTCTTAAAAGCAGCCTCTCTTAGAGGCCAATATACTAAATGGAGAAAAACTCTGCCTACTGGTGATTTAACACGCTAATTTTCTACTGGGACTTATATGCAAATAAGGGCAGTAGAAAAATAGCATGCATTGTTTTTATACCATAACTTTTGCAAAAATGGCATCGGAAAACCAATTTTTTGCAGTTTTAATATGTATTAATAGATGAGCTGCTTTGCATAATTTTGTTTCACAATAACTCAACTATTCATTTAAATACAATTTTGAAAGTGTAAAACTACAGGCAAAATTTTACTATTTATGAAACAGAAAAACTTCACAAAGTCAGCTTTGCTCATTATAAAGAAAAATAATGCTTACTATCAAATAACGTGACCGAAATTTTGCACACAAAGTGGGCTTTGCAAAGTTTTCACCAGCCTCAACCTGAGTAGCATTTTCCACTGTGTAAGGGTGCTCTGAGGGGTCCTTTGGGGAGACTGACTAGTGGGTGGCAGTGAAGACATAGAAAGATAATGGCAGCACAAGAATGAACTGATTAGACTTGTGGAAATAGCCAAGGCTGTTGGAATGCTAAATGGATGGTAAATGGAACTCTCTCTGAAGAGAGAGCGGTTTTAAGCAGTGTACCACAAGGATCGGTGTTGCGACCGGTCCTGTTCAATATCTTTGTGAGCGACATTGCAGACGGGATAGAAGGTAAGTTTTGTCTTTTTGCGGATGACACTAAGATCTGCAACAGAGTGGACACGCCGGAAGGAATGGAGAGAATGAGACGGGATTTAAGGAAGCTGGAAGAGTGGTCGAAGATATGGCAGCTGAGATTCAATGCCAAGAAGTGCAGAGTCATGCATATGGGGAGTGGAAATCCGAATGAACTGTATTCGATGGGGGGAGAAAGGCTGATGTGCACGGAGCAAGAGAGAGACCTTGGGGGATAGTGTCTAATGATCTGAAGTCGGCGAAACAATGTGACAAGGCGATAGCTAAAGCCAGAAGAATTCTGGGCTGCATAGAGGAATATCCAGTAAGAAAAGGGAAGTGATTATCCCCTTGTACAGGTCCTTGGCGAGGCCTCACCTGGAGTACTCTGTTCAGTTCTGGAGACCATATCTCCAAAGAGACAGAGACAAGATGGAGGCGGTCCAGAGAAGGACGACCAAAAAGGTGGAGGGTCTTCATCGAATGACTTATGAGGAGAGATTGAAGAATCTAAATATGTACACCCTGGAGGAGAGGAGGAGCAGAGGTGATATGATACAGACTTTCAGATGCTTGAAAGGTTTTAATGATCCAAAGACGACAATCCTTTTCAATCGGAAAAAAAATCAAGAGAACCAAGGGTCACGATTTGAAGCTCCAGGGAGGAATTTTTTGGGTACTTGCCAGGTTCTTGTGGCCTGGATTGGCCACTGTTGGAAACAGGATGCTGGGCTTGATGGACCCTTGGTCTGACCCAGTATGGCATGTTCTTATGAAGACTCAGAACCAATGTCAGGAAGTATTTCTTCACAGAGAGGGTGGTGGATGCCAGGAATGCCCTTCCGGATTAAGTGGTGGAGACCAGAACTGTGAAGGACTTCAAAGGGGCGTGGGATAAATACTGTGGATCCATAAAGTCTAAAGGACGTGAATGAAGAGTGGGTAGCTCGCAGGAATGACGGCTACTACCTGGAGATAATACCCTTATTCAATAAACATACACACGGTTAATGCGACTCCAACATTGCTCTAAGCTTCAACGGCAAGAGGAAATGTGGAAAAAAGGATATGCATTCACAAAAAAGCGGGGAGTAGCTTGCTTGTTACGGTGGTTACTAACCCAAACCAAATAAGCCTGATACTTCACTTTCAATGCATATCCAGCATAGCTCTCTGCTTCAACGGCAGGGGGAATGAAGAAAAGTGGATCTATATACAGACAACAACTAACAAGGACTGAATTACATAGTCTGGGTAAACAAATAAGCATGGGTGTAGCTTGCTTATTGCGGCGGTCACTACCCCTAACTAATTAAGCTAGATATTTCACTTAGATGCAGTTCCAACACTGCTCTCTACATTAATGGTGGGGATAAGTATGAGAAAAAAAAAAGTGCAAAACTTGCTAGGCAGACTGGATGGGCCGTTTGGTCTTCTTCTGTCGTCATTTCTATGTTTCTATATAGGTTTGGCTTCTGTCTTCTGGGCTCAACTTACAAGAATCTTATGACCTAAAACAATTCAGTATTAACAAAACAGACAAAATAAGAGTATTAACCACTTAGCAGATGCTATGCAAATAAAGAAACTAACCCATTGGTGTATAGGTTTGGAGGAGGTGATATAAAATATGCTGCATAGCTTCTGAGCTTTGGGCTCTGCGTATACTTTATTCTGGTGTAGTATTCCTCCATAAAGGTATCTTGCTAATAAAGAATTTCTCTTTGCCAAGTGTTGATGTTTAGTGCGTATTCCAGCAGTGGGACAGCACCCACAACAGACTGGCTCCAGACATGTTCTGACAGCAGGAGTGGCCAACTCCAGCCCTCAAGAACCACAAACAGGCCAGGTTTTCGAGATATCCACAATGAATATGCATGAGATGGATTTGCATACACTGCCTCTATTGTGTGCAAATTATTTATGCATTTTCATTGTGGATATCCCTAAAACCTGGACTTTTTCTGGTTCTTGTGGACTGAAGCTGGCCATCCCTGCTCTAAAGTCTAAAACCATGAGTGCAGTGACCCACTGTCCTCCCCTCCTCCCATGTTCCCAGGGGAGCAGGGCTGCCAGATGTAAGCAATTACCATATTTGTACAATAATTTCAAGGATGGTACGATGTCTGATAATGTGAAAAATCTCAAAATATACAATTGTGAGCCACTGGACAAAGTGGCAGGAAGCCCAGACTAGGAGTTGTCAGTCACCATGTAATGAGAAAGGGGCAGGATCTGAGCTAGAAGTTGTGATTATGTTTATTTCAGCTCGATAAGGAAGTGTCTTCTGGCTATGGCCCTTCTCTGGCCTGTATAAATGATTCTCAGCAGGCTTGTAAATAGGGCTAGGGCCTGAAATGATGAATGATGATTATGGTTAAGTAAGTGAGGTGGGAACATGCCCTCTGACTTCCCTCTCTGCCCATATACAGTTGTGCTCTTAAGTTCACATACCCTGGCAGAATTTGTAATATGTGTAGCATTTTAAGAAAACGTGAGTGATCAGACAAAATACATCTCTTATTTTTGTGTTTCAAATTAAACTATTTTATGCATCACAGAATAAACACAATGATTAAATAAACCATAGCAATATAGGAAATAATAAAAATTGTCCTGTTCAAAAGTTTACATACCTTTGAATGTTTGGGCTGTTAATATACACTAAAGTCGACACCACATGTTGAGATAGCATTGAAGGGAAGGAATCCACACCTGTGCCTTAACTATAAATTAGTCTCTGTGTATAAACAGTTAGTTTCTTAGCACTTGAGTAACCCTTATACATTTCATCCAGGGCTGCACCGACTTTAGTGATTACTAAAGCATGGGTAAAGCAAACGAACTGTCAAAGAATCTGCGAGCAAAAGTAGTTCAACTTTAGAAATTAGGAAAAGTATATAAACAGATATCCAAAAATTTGAAAATGCCAATCAGTACTGTTCAAACTCTGATCAAGTAGTGGAAAATTATGGGTTTGGGTAAGACCAAGCTAGACCAAGAAAGATTTCAGACAAAATTGCCAGGAAAATATGTTGGGATTCAAAGGAAAACACACAAGCACCTTCTACTGAAATATAGGCTTCACTGAAATAAAATGGTGTGGGTGTTTCTGTAAGCACAATAGGGGATATTTGAACAAAAATGGGCTGCATGATAGAGTTGCCAGAAAAAAAGTCAATGCTGCACCAGTGCCACAAAACAGCTGGCTTACAGTATGCCAAACAGCACCTAGAGAAGCCTCAAAACTTCTGAAACAAAATAATTTGGAGTGATGAGACCAAAATTAAACTTTATGGTCACAATCATAACTACTAGATTTGGAAAGGAGTCAACACCATCCCTACTGTGAAGAATGAAGGTGGATATCTGCTGTTTTGGGGAGGTGTGAGCTAAGGGGCACAGGGAATTTAGTCACAATTGATGGCAGGATGAATGCAGCATCTTATTAGAAAATACTGGAAGAGAATTTGCATTCATCAGCCAGGAAGCTGTGCATGAGGCGCACTTGGACTTTCCAACATATCAATGATCTGAAACATAAGGCCAAGTCAAGGCTGCAGCAGAAGAAAAGTTAAGGTTCTGAAGTGGCCATCACAGTCTCTTGACCTCAACATTATTGACCCACTTTGGGAAGAATTCAAACATAGTTCATGCTAGACAAGAATTTACAGGATCTGGAGGTTTTTTGCCAAGAAGAATGGACAGCTTTACCACATAAGAAAATAAAGGGTCTCATTCACAACTATCACAAAAGACTGCAAGCCATCATGGATACAAAAAAAGGGGCAATACACAATATTAAGAAATAAGAGTATGCAAACTTTTGAATAGTACCATTTTATTATTTCCTTTATTGCTATGGTTTGATGATTATTTTATATACATCACAGAATAGCACAATTTGAAACAAAAATAACAGACATGTTTTATCTGATCACTCGTGTTTTCTTAAAATGCTACACATCTTATAAATTCTTCCAGGGGTATGTAAATGTATGCACATAACTGTAAATGCTTCTCAGCAGTTCAGCCCTGGAGTCTTGCAGCTTGCTTCTTTCTTTGTGTCCCCATGCATGGCTGCAGAAGCCTCGGGGTCTCATGACTTGCTTGTTCTATGGCAGCTGGCGCCATTTTGTGCTGAGTGCGAGACAAGCTGAAGACGTAAAAGGAACAGAAAAAGGAAAAGCTGAGAAAATTAAAAAAAAAAAAAAAATCAAGATGGAACTAAAAACAGCATTAATCTAAAATAAATAAAAACTAAAGAGCAAATGAGAGAGGCACACTGAAGATGGGACCCCAAGATGGAAAGGAGGGGCAGAGGGCCATTATTTATAAGTGTCAGACTGCCAAGCTGATTAGCATGGTAATGGGAAGAAGATCATTTGAGATGGGGATAAAGAATGTAGCTCGTTTTGTGTGAATGTCTTGGCGTTTTCTGGCCTTCAGGATTCCTCTCCCAAAGAAAGGAGAAAGAACTGCCAGCCTTCTCTCTCCTGGGTTGTCATCACCACCTATCCTGGGTCTCCACTAATAAAACATCAAAAACCTAAAATAAATTTCAGCAGAGGGAACCTCAGAAACACATGCTCAGCTGCTTCTGGGATCGTTCTAACCACTATTCACACTGTTTCTGTTGTGCATTTGTGGCTTTTACACTACTTGCCCTTACATACAGTTAATTATATAAACTATATATCTATTGTAATAAAAAAAAACAATTTTGAATCTGTTTACAAAGGTCTGCACTGTTGTATGCATTTTTTAAACTATTTTTTTTTCTGGCCTGCTATATTTTTCCATTTTTGCAGTGTACGGTAATTTTTTGGAAAATTCCATAATTTTGTTTTCTGGCAACACTGCGTAAGAAGCTAAATGCAAGAAGTTAAGCAGACTTGTCTGTCCCGGCGGTCAAACACAGCTACCACAGCAAGTCTCCATGTCCTGACACATAAAAGGCTCATCAGAGAGAGCAGCAAGAACTAGAACTTAAAACACGTCAAAAGTTAAACGAGAAGCCAGGCTCCACATAAATAATGTGTTGCGCGTTCATATACCAAACGCCCCGTGAAGCAAGACGTGAGAACCTGTTATAGGCAACATTTCGGAGCCGGGGAAGAAGTAGCTACGCGCGTTAAGCCCTGCCATATCCCAAAAGAGGCCAACAAGCCTAGCCCACGCAACCAAAATTACCTGCTATTTGAGAAACAAACGCATCCGCTACGAGAGACATGTTCCCCGTCGCTGTAAACAAAACAAGAAAAATGGAAAACTTGTTCAGCAAGAACCACAATAGGAACTTGGCGCCTTATTCTCTCTCTTTTATTTTACGGTATTTCCCACCACAAGGTTAAAGTCGCCAGCACAGGAAGTTCATGTGACAGGAGCTCTTAGCAGCGAATATACTTCCGGCTGCTGCCAAGCCGGGAAGTCGGCAGCGAACTGGTTGTCCGGTTGCTATGGAGGTGAGCGCGGCGGCTCCTTTGTTGCCAGTTGTGGCTGCGGCCGCTCTCTCTCTGATCCGAGTTTACACTGAGGGGCCGCCATTTTAACACAGTAACCAGGAGCTCTTTTGCTGAGACAGGAATGGAAAATGGGCATCACATCAGCAGAAGGGAAGTAAATATTTTTAGGGAGAGAAAAATGTAGTTTTTCTGTAAGTCTCTGGAAGACTGTAGGGGATTTGAGAAATTTAGCAGGGGATCCGAGTTTGCTGGAGACAGCAGTTCAACCGGTCTGAGGGAGCTACACAGGGACCATTATTAGACTGGTCACTAGGCAGAACTAGATACTTCACAATAACTTTGTATCAATAAATCGCACAGTACTCAGTCAAGTTTCCAGTGCAGGTCTGCCACTGAAAACAGCAGTAGTGAATTTTTTGGTTTTCAAATGTAGCAAACTACTATAAACCAGGTTCCTGCCCCCACAAGCTTATGTTGGACGTTTACAATCTGGACTGAGCTGCATCTGGATCTGAGTGATGTGTTTTGGACCTGCTAAGAAATTTCTTCACTCCAGCAGAGAATGCAAGCCACCACAGCAAAGGTGAAGGAATATAAACATGCTACTGTGTACTCCCCTGTGAATAACAAATGTTCTGAAAAAAAAAAAAAAAACAGCATCCAGCACTCACACAGGTCAATGCAATATCTGCGCATAAAAAGTAGGCACTCAATACTGAGTGCCCGCTTTCCTAACATGCACCCAACCACTTCTCTGGGCACTGATGTCATATTTAAATGACCTGCTGTGCTAAAAAGGACGGGCTAGGGAAAATTGTGCATCCCTAGCTCAACCTTGGCATCAGGCGCATAGGAGACATGGCTGGGCACCCAGTGGCTGACCTGATCTAAGCTCCCCCCGAGGTCTGGCCCAATTGAACAAGTGGTCCAGGTTGGACCTAGGAGTCCAGTACCTGAATTCAGGAATCTGAGGTCCTTCAGAGAAAACAGCCCTTGCCAGACAGCAAATCTCCCCCCCAGCCAGGAACCCATGCTGGAGACCCTCCTCTGGCAGTGAAAAGGACCAATATCCTTTCAGGGCAGCTTTCTGAAAGGTGATTGGTCCTTTTGCTGACATACTACAGTGAATGTACCAATCAGCAATAAGTGAAGGAGTGAATAAATTAATATTAAGCACCAATCGGGAACAGCCCTGCCAGAGAAGGGTCTCCCGCATGGGTTCCTGGTCAGGAGGGAGGAGATTTGCAGTCTGGCAAGGGCGTTTTTTTTGTAAGGACCTCGGATTCCTGAATTCAGGTACTGGACTCCTGGGTCTGACCCGGACTGCTTGGCCCATCGGACCAGACCTTGGAAGTGATCAGACCATTTTTATTTTTAAATTTTTTTTTTTACCTTACTCCTTTTGTTCCTCTGATTTAATATCTCCAAAATTAATGCCTGCTTGGGGCAGGCATTAATTTTGGAGAGTAAAAATGTGCTCGTCGGGTATGCATTTCTGTATCGAGGGGAATAGCTAATAACCTCATCAACATGAATTTACATGTGATGAGAGCTATTAGCTACGCACACGATTGGACACTCTTTTTGGACGCGCTATCCCATGATTTCATTGGGGGTTATGGACACGCGTCGAGCCGTGCACTGCAGTCAGTGCATGATACTGCATTGGCTTGACAGTGTTAACAAGTTGGGAAAAGGGCTGTACTATTTAGCCTAACCAGAGAACACCATTACATAGCCAGGAGAGGAGGAAGCCAAAGGAATGCTGGGAGATCATTTAAGGAAGAAAAATCACAAACTGACTGGCTGTGTCTGTGTGTGAGGGGCAGCGATAGCCAGGAAGAAAGGAGTGCATCTTGCAGCCCTCAATCAGTTCTTCTCCTGAAGAGTAAATTATCAAGAGAGAGAGCAGAAGCCTGCTCTGTAAGGAAATAGATAGCTTTTCTTGCTTCATAGCTGAATTACAGGTAAAATTCCAACAAAGGTCAGAGGAGCCAGGAGCTGAAACAGAAAATTCCTTTCCAGAGATGTCCAGGCCCAGGAGCACATGGCTGGATCACCCTCATATGAGACTGAGTTATGTAATCTAAACTTTGCACAGAGAGTATTTTAGCAGAGGAGGGAAAAGGTCTATTTCCTTGCCTTTTGTCCCCAAATTCAGTATCTCAACTGCTTCAGCCTTTCAGACAAAGTCAAGAATAAACCCTTGCCACAGCTACATGAGATAGAGCAAGGAAAGAAAAGCTGATGGGCCATGGTCTTTCTGCAAGAGACTGAAACCAAGCCTGCTTTCTGTTTAATTCCAAGTAAACCATTTGGGGAAGCTCCCCGAAGAGAGAAACCTTCCATATACTGCAGTACATAAGAACATAAGAAATTGCCATGCTGGGTCAGACCAAGGGTCCATCAAGCCCAGCATCCTGTTTCTAAAAGAGGCCAAAACCAGGCCACAAGAACCTGGCAATTACCCAAACACTAAGAAGATCCCATGCTACTGATGCAATTAATAGCAGTGTCTGTTCCCTAAGTAAAATTGATTAATAGCCATTAATGGACTTCTCCTCCAAGAACTTATCCAGTGCTCATCTATTTGTTTTGCCTTCTAGCCAGCTCCACCATCAAGAGGGACTTCTTCATTTTCTTGGTTTTTTTCTCACACAGTTTTGTTTGCAAACTGGTGACATTGTGATAAATCTGTTTCTCCTCCCCTTTTTGAGTGCTCAGGGGTAAAGACAATTTTTGAAAGCTGTGTACTTCACTGCATGTAGTCCCTCACCACCATTCAGCAAGGATCCATACATGGGACAACTACACCCAGTTGTTCTCACAGGAAATCCAGACATGACCACCGTCAAGTCAGCCAACCATTCAGCACTAGGCTGAACCCCCAATTGGCTCGGGCTACCTGCCACAGGCAGAGGTAGGAACTACCTGTGACCCCCAAAAGATGCGGCCAGGATCCCTACGAAATAAATCTTCCAAGGCCTTCTGAAATGTATTCAGAAACAAATCCAAACCAATAAAGGACAGGTGGACCCCATCTGCCCAGGACAAACCCCGATCCAGATCCCATGACCACACATGTCTAATATGACGACAACATCCCCCCCCCCCCCCCCCAATTGCACCCAGCCAAAAGCCAATCTGCTGACTGACCTTAGCTGGGCTGCGGCGCCAAATTTTCTTTTACATCTCAACAGGCCTCGGAATAATATCGGACCAGCACATTACAGCAGCAGGTAACCAAACAGAAAAAGACATCAAATCCTTTCTGACCATACTGATGAATTTGCGGCCAGCCATCCTACCACATGTTAGTTTCGGCTCCTTTGGAAAGGAGGAGTTAGCAATCTGTTGTGTACTGCCTCCTATGGGTCTGCTAAGGAATGGCAATATGTTATGATGTAGACTGCAGAGTTGGCAATCTGTACCAGCGGAGTATTGGAGATGGTGCTCAGCTGGACAGAAAGTAGATAGGTGAATCCTTGGGCCGATGACAGCGCCCCCAGGAGGGAGTCCCGAGAGGGACCACCGGCTAGGCTGGAGTATGGAGATAGACACAGATAGTTATTTTTATTAGAAAAGTAGTATAACCACCAGAGGTGGCAGTAGTGAACTGGTCTGCTCGGCAGGGCTGAAGTCCCTCAGATACTGGAACTGCGATTCCAAGGTTGCTGAGCTGCAAAGAGACTGTAGATAGTGACTAGACAGGGTATGCAGATATTCATAACCAGTACTAGGTGATAACTCACATAAGGTCTTTAAATGGCTCAGTAGCTGGAAAGGGTTAGGCCCTAGAGGAGCGAGTACCTGGTTCCAGGGAAAGCTCTGAGAGAGCGGTGGTAACTCACAATAATCTGTATCTGGAATAGCTTCTAGTCAATAGAGAATCTTCAGAGTGTTCAGGAACATAGGCCCTCGAGGAGCGAGTGCCGGTTCCTATATACCTTCTGAAATAGTAACTCACATTGTCTCTACATGCAATAGCTTCTGGACAAGGAGAATCTTCAGAGTATTCAGGAACATAGGCCCTCGAGGAGCGAGTACCGGTTCCTATCTGTAGTCTGAAAAAAGAACTCACAATGTCCGTTTCTTGCGATTGCTTCCAGGCAATAGAGTGTCTTCAGAGGGTTTAGAAACATGGGCCCTCGAGGAGCGAGTACACCAGGCACATGACCAGCCGAAACAGTCACATTCAACCCCATGCAACGAAGAACAAATTCCCACAATAAATCAGAAACCAGCATACATTTCACAGATCCCTTATTGATAACCTCAACCACACCTAGGTTATCACACCAGAAAACCACCTTCTTGTCCCGCAGATGCAACCCCTCAAAAAGAGCGCGGCCACTATTGAAAACAATTCCAAGAAGGTAATGTTCTTTGTAGTACTGGTCAACTTCCAATCCTCTGGCCATGAAGCCGTGCACCAAGAGCCCTGACAAGCACCAAAACCAAGGGAACCCCCTGCACCCATATAGAGCTCAAGGTCATGATTCAACAATGAATCAGATTGCCAAAGCGAAGAACCATTGAAGTTCAACAAGAACCGATCCCAAACACACAAATCCTCGTCAATCTTACTTATAATTCGAATATGATAATTACTCTTTTTCACACCCAACATAGTGAAGGACATCCTGTGCAAAAATACCCTTTCCATAGGAATCAAGTGACAAACAAAATTCAGACTACCCCCCAAGGATTGCATCTGTTGCAAGGTCAGTTTCTTACAAAGAAGCACCTTGCCTACCATACCTTTCAAACCCTCAACTTTCTCAGAGGGCAGTCATGAGATCATGTCCACCGAATCCAACTCAATCCCCAGAAAAACCAATCGTGTGCAAGGCCCTTCAGTCTTATTTTCTGCAATAGGGATGCCAAAAGCAACAGCGATCTCCTGAAAACACTGCAGCACATCTGCACAAGCAGTCGAAGACTCCTTGCCCACAAATAAAAAATCATCTAAATAATGAACAATGTTCGCCAATCCTGACTGCTGCTCGACTACCCAATGAACAAAAGTACTAAATGCCTCAAAATACAAACGTGCGATCAAGCACCCCATAGGCATACATTTATCAAAGTAAAAGGTGTCATTAAAGTGGAAGCCAAACAACAGGAAACTCTCAGGATGGACCATCAAGAACCAGAAAGCTGACTCGATAACTACCTTAGCCTTCAAAGCCCCTTTACTGAACAATTTGCACGGCCGAATCGAAGGAAGTATACCATATAGTACAAAGGTCTCGCGGAATAAATCATTAACAGAACTACTCTCAGGAAATGACAGATTATGTATCAGACAGAATTTCCCAGGCTCCTTCTTTGGGACCACTGCCAAGGGTGACAAAACCATCCCCAGAATGGAGGCTCCACGAAAGGACCTGCAATTCTCCCCAACCCAGTTTCCTCCTGCAACTTGTCCCTAACCACATGTGCCAGTTTCCGAACTGAAGGACAATTTTGTCCACCCTCCACCCTAGCCGACTCCGAAAAAGGGATCCAAAAACCATACTCAAACCCACAAATTAAAAGAAGGGCAACCTCTACCTTCAGATTAAACTCTAACCAAAGCACCAAAACAGCAACCTGAATCGGCGTGGGGGACTGGCAATAGGACTCACTTTGAAGCCATCTCAGAGGCCCCCTCAGGAGCTCCGTCACCCGCCCGCTTAAGGCATTTGGAGACCGCGTGACTGGCTCCACAACCAGAGCACACGTGCCAGAACTTCCAATCCGGGAAGTTGCAAATGGAATAGTTAAAGCGCCAGCACATGTCAAGGGGACCGGTCCCAGTTAGACCCGCAGGCCCCACTCAAAAGGCCTGCCCACTCAATCCACTAGCTACCCCACCCGCATTACCCGCTGAAGAGAAAGAGACCTTGCTATTTATCTGTGTTAACCACAAATCAACATCCTGTGTGCCCCACAACATAAACATGTTTTCTTCCATATGGTCACGAAAACGCTCATCATAATTGAGCCAAGACCACCCCTTCTATTCTCTACTAACAGCCAAAATAGCATCCGCATAAACCAATAGAGGCCCATATTGTGCAGGATCATGTCGCCCAACAACACTAGCCAAACGAAGAAAGGATCGGATCCAATTAAGAACATTACATGCCACCTTCTTTTGAGTCCCCGAGAAATGCTCCACACTCCCCTTCTTCTTCTTTTCCTTCCTCCTACCTCTACGACCTTCCAACAATTGAAAAATATCAATATATTTCCGCTGCCGTATCTTCTTCCTAAGGGACCTAAGCACATCCTCCCACAATTTGGAGAAGGTTGCTAATGCAGAGGCCCCTCTATCAGCCCCTTTATCACCTGGCCCCACCACAGCTACAGGTGAAGCACGAGAAGAACCAGAAGAGGAAGATGACGAGGAGTCAGAAGAGCTGGACCTACCCAGCTTTTTCCTGCACTTTGATGCACCTGCCTCTTAACCCCTAAAGAATCATCTGACTTATTCCCAGTGACCAACGACTCTCCTACCACCTGGCGAACTCCCAACAATAGCCGCTGAAACACCTGTGTAGGGTGTCTCACCCACTCTACAGGGACCCCCAGACAACAACTCACCCTGCTGAGCCACGCTCTGTTCCACCTCTCTCAGAGTCTGGATCGAGAACTGGACGCATTAACCGCCGTGGACACAGGGTTGTTCCACCATCCTTCCTGCCACGAAGGGCCTGGACTGTCCAATGATTCACGCGATGGATATATGCCTGAGGAAGAAGAGAAGCAGCCAAAACAGCAGGCCCAAAAGACCCCACCTACCCCAGACACGCAACAGTCCCCCATGAAACCTCAGAGAAAGAGCCCCCAGCCCAACAAGTAACCAGGGGTAGGCCACTAGGTACCTTGATCTATATTGCCTGGAGTAGCTCCACTGATGTCAAAACTAAATGGCTAAAAGCACAAAGAAATGTCCCAGTTACTTCCTCCTGGAGAAGGAAACCTTCCCCGAAAAAAAGACCCTGAAGGGCTCTCCCCCCAACTGGAAAATACGAGCCCAATTATTCCATAAATCCCTGAAATTAGCCACTGGACTCCCAAATCCCAGTCAGCAGAAAATCCAGCACCCACAACAGATCCAGCCCTGTCATCCCAATCGCAGCATCAGCACCAGGACGCAACGCCCCACACACACTGTGCCCACTTCACTCAGGCTTCAGGCTGCATATTACCCAGTCTCCCTACCCCCGAATTCACACCACAGCCCACACCAATCTCAGGGGCTTGCCCCCCCCACCACCAGAGGCAGTAACTGCAGCACCCATCACGTCAGCAACAGATGGTTCCAGCTGACCCACTGCGGCGGAGGCAGCAACAGAAAGCCGCGATTCAGCCACATTGTAAGAAGAGAGAACAGGCCTATTCTGTGTCCTTCCCAAACAACCTCTCACTTGTGGCACCATAGATCAGATAAAATCACACTAGAATAAAACAGTAATTAACCTTTTTACTAGCATACTGATCTGGGGGGGGGCGCTCAGAGGCATATCGGCGAATGGTGTTGTTAGTCCAGTTAATGTTGCTGTTGTGAATGGATTTATGTATAATGGATAAGTTCTTGTAGAGGATGTGGGCAGAAATTGGTACCAACATGTCTCAGGGCATCTAGAAATCAAAAGTTCCCAGGTATGGAGAGGAATTTTGTAATCCTTGTTTTAATTATTGGGTGTTATGTAATGTGTCTGCTATTTTTAAATATTTTATTGTTGTTTGGAAAATGTCTAAAAATGTATGATTTTTTTAATCAGTGAATGTTATTCCATTTGTTGGCTGTTTTGAAATATTTATATTTTATTAGTATGATTTTACTATTGTTCTTTTATTTTTCTTGATTTTATTGTTTGTGAGGAATGGTGATGTTTGTTTTTCTGTTTTTGAATAACATATGGGGTTTGGCTTGCAATTTCCAGTTTAGTTTTTGTCTACACGTTTCTATTTATAGTGTATAGTCTTTCTATTCTATATTTGGTGAGGGGTTCTGTATGTGTGACTGAGGTGAGGTAGTAGTTTGCACCCTCCACATCCCACCTCACAAGACCTATCGACTAACTTCCACTAAAGTGCGTGCATTCTCTATAGCAGGTCCCACACACTGGAACTCTATGCCATCAGACCTTCGACTTGAAACAAGCACTCAAAAATTTAAAAAAAAGCTAAAAACTTGGCTTTTCAAACAAGCCTTCCTGGAGTAACACTTTTTGCCCAACACCACGCCCACCAAACTCCCCCCCCCCCCCCCCCCGCCCCCTCTCCTGCCAACAATCATAGCTGCCTACACTACTTGTAAATATTAACTGCAATGCCTGGTTCTATTTATATTTATTAACTGCAATGTTTGACTCTACCAAAGTTTGATAACTAACATCTGTATACCCCTCCAAGTTCCGCATTCGCGCCCTGTTTATTGTAATTTCCCTACTGTTACAAGTTACATGTAAACCAATATGATGTTACGACGAACACCGGTATAAAAAAGCGTTAAATAAATAAATAAAATAAATAAATGTTAAGCCTATAGACACACAAGCAAAGGGTAACAGCAGCCTTCTCCTTCAGCCACCACAGACTAAAGGATTCCTCTCTTTCTTTGGGCCATTGCTGATTTGCTGCCTCCTCCTTTTAGCACACAGGCAGATACTGATGCTTTCGGCTCTTGGCATACAGGCCGATCCTACTCTTTCAGGCCTTGCTTGTGGAAGATTGCTGCTTCCTCCTGCTCTGGGCTCACAGACTAACCCTGGTACCTCCTGCTCTCGCCCTCAGGCTGACCCTGCTGCCTCCCGCTCGGTCAAGCTTCACTTGGCCATCACTGATGCTTCTTGGTCTGGGCTCACAGGCCAACCCTCCTGCCTCCTGCTCCTTTGGGTGTGGTAGTAATGACACTTCCCACTGGCACAAGAAGAAAGAAGGAGATGTCACTATCCCATGCCGTCCCTAGGACTGTGACACACTAAAACTGCCATCTAGTGCTTCCACTGGCCTTACCCAACAGTCTCCCTCAACCCCCTTCCCAGTACTATGCCAATCCAACACCCCACCCCATCCCTTCCCCAGCAACCTCAACCACCCCCATCATCCCCCCCTCCCCTGCAGTCCCACTCTCCCCTGTCCCAGCCATGGCCCCCTCTCCAGCAGTCCCACTCTCCCCCACCCCATCCATCACCTCCCCCAGCAGTCCTTCTCTCCCCACTCCATCCATCTCCCTCCTATTTTGCCTCCAGCAGTCTCATTATTGATCTCACCCTCCCTACCCCAGCAGTCTCATTTTTAATTTTACAAACTAGCTCTATTGTCAGCCCTCCTCCTCTCTCACCTGATCTTCAACAGCCAACAGCCAGGCCTGCATCTTCCTGCTGTTTTCGCTGCCACCATGGCTGCACCCTCATCTTCCTGCTCCCACCAAGTCCTTGGCCTCAGCCTTCATTTTCCCGCTCCCAACCCCAGTTTAATTCTCCTGCCATGACTTTCATCTTCCTGAAGCAGTCACTGATCTTCCCTCCTCCACATACTCGTGTCCCCCTCCCCACCAAACCCCAGGCCCCTAACACTCATGTCCCCTCAGCCCCCTCTTCATACTCATTGCCCCCCCTCCCCCAAGCTTCAGTCTCATGGTCTCATGCTGTGGCTTCCTTAGATTGTGCTTGCCTTCTACCATACTTATGTATACCAGCCAGACTCTCTCCTGCCACGCTGAAAGAGTGCCTCCGTCCAGCCCTCCATTTTTTTAGATGCAGCGTCGTGCAAGATGCTGTTAATCCTCCTTTCCCACTGCTCCAGTGCTCCCTTTCCTTTAGAACCTGCTTGCAAGGCACATGCTGCATGCTGCTGACATGCTACATACTTTATCGGCCTGTTAGGGAATAGCCACTGCTATTAATTGCATCAGTAGCATGGGATCTTCTTGGTGTTTGGGTACTTGCCAGGTTCTTGTGGGCTGAATTGGCCACTGTTGGAAGGATGCTGGGATTGATGGACCCTTGGTCTGACCCAGCATGGCAATTTCTTATGTTCTTTGTTCTTATGTTCTCCCTGCCTGCCAGACTGTATTGCTAAGTAACAGGCCGATACAGAAAAAAGTGCGAGAGAGCCGGCCAGCGCTCATTCTCCTGATGCACGCACAGGCCATTCTCCTGTGCGCGTGATTTAGTATCGGCCCGCATGCAAATGAGGGCCCGCAGTAAAAAGAGGCGCTAGGAACACTAGCGCGTTCCTAGCGCCTCCTTTTTGACAGGAGCGGCAGCTGTCAGCAGGTTTGACAGCCGACGCTCAATTTTACCGGCATCAGTTCTCGAACTCGCTGACAGCCACAGGTTTGGAAAACAGACGCTGACATAATTGAACGTCCGTCTTCCAACCCGCAGGCCGCGGGAAGATTTTTAATTTTTTTTAATTTTTGGGGCCTCCGACTTAATATCGCTATGATAAGTAAAATGTGCAGCTTGGCTGCACATTTTACTTTCTGAATCGCGCAGGATTAACTAATAGGGCCATCAACATCCATTTGCATGTTGCTGGAGCTATTAGTTTCGGGGGGGGGGCGGGGGTTGGCCGCGCGTTTTCGACGAAGCAGGGGTCAAACTGTACGGTCATACTGTAGAGAGAAGTCAATCAGTAGCGTGGTCAGACAAAGCAGGGGTCAAGCCAGAAGTCAATCAGAAGCATGGTCAGACAAAGCAGGGGTCAAGCCAGAAGTCAATCAGTAGCGAGGTTTAAGACTGAGTAGAAGCAGGCACCAGGAATGAGGACAGGAACGGGTACCAGGAGCGTAGGCAGGATCAGGAACCAGGAAGACAGACGAGAACAGGAACAAGCCAGGAACCAGGAACACAGACAAGAACTGGAACAAGCAACGAGCACACGACAAGCATGGAGACCTGTTGCCAAGGCAAGGAAGCACTGGCTGGACCCGGCATTAAGTACCAGAACCCAGTGACGTCATCATCCGGGACCACAGGGTGGTTTCCCGCCACGGCCCCTTTATAGGAGAGACCGATGCGCGCGCGTGCGTGCCTAGGAGTCGACATGGTGCAGGACGGCAGCGTCTCCCCACAGGCCACGCTGAGAGACCCACCGTGGAGCTGAAGAGTCCGCGGAGGAGCCACGGACGATGGAGGCGGCTCGGGTGCGCAGGCGGCTGCCCACAACCACAAAGGAGGAGGAACCTGGAGCTGGAACTAGCAGTTGGAGGTAAGTGGGCCCGGCCGCGGACCTGCTTTGGCCGGCACACGCAACAATACCTCCCCCCCCGTTACGCCCCCCACTTGGAGGCCTGCGTTTGCCCGGATGGGCACGATGAAAACGAAGAAGAAGCCCCTTATCCAAGATGTTATGTGCAGGCTTCCATTAATTTTCCTCAGGGCTGTAGCCCTCCCATGACAGGAGGTTCTCCCAACGGCGACCTCTTCAGCGGACATCAAGGACCTCTTGAACTTTATATACTGTATCAGATTCAGCAACCACTTGGGATGGCACAGGTGCCTTACGAGTAGGCCAAGTAAGAAACACAGGTTTCAACAGGGATACGTGGAAAGAGTTATGAATGCCAAAGGTCGGAATTAATCGGAGCTGATAGGTAACTGGTCCAATACGACAAGTGACCAGGAACAGTCCAGTGTATCTGGGTGCGAATCTCTGAGAAGGAAGTTTGAGACGAATATAGCGTGTACTCAGCCAGACTTTTTGACCAGGTTGGAATTCTGTTATGGTTATTGGTGTTTGGGTGATCCTTGGACACTGTGGCAGCTGACCACGCCCACAGGGGGCAGTCCCGTGAGGGACCACAGTGTCAGGCTAAACTCTGGACAGACAAACACAGATTTGAATCTTTTATTAAACAGTATTTGGAACCACCAGAGGTGGCAGTAGTGAGTAGTAGTTGTAGAGCCCGGCTGGGCGCATCTCTCACAGAACGCTGGAACGGTTCCTTTGTAAGCAGTGCTGTAGTGGAAAGAGACTGAGAGTTATGAGCACACAATAGAATTAGCATAAAGAGTCCCAAGTAGAATAGGAGAGCTCCAAGACAGGGAGAGCAGGCCCTCGAGGAGCGATTACCTGATCCCTTAGAGCAGAGAGACTCGGTAGCTTTGTACTCACTAGCAGTAGCCAAGATTCCACTAGACAAGAGGTCTGGCACCGGAGCAGAGGAGCGAGTACCTGATTCTGGCGAAGAGGTACTGTAGAGAGAGATGTTTCTTGTACTCACAGATGATGACTGTAGTTAGTTCTTCCAAGTAGAAGGTAGAAGTTGCAGGCAGCGACACAGGGAACATGGGCCCTCGAGGATCGAGTACCGGTTTCCTGATAGCACCTGAAAGAAGCAGAGAGGCCCCCGAGGAGTGGGTACCCCGTTAGTGACCCCAAAGGGTAGTAAGAGTTCCAGTAGAGCTGGAGTGGCAGAGTAGCTTAGGAACGGAAAGCAAATCTCATCTGTATAGTTCTGGTTGCTAACTCAACGAGCTAGCAAATGCAGTAGGCAGATATACCCTGGAGTTGTGACGTCTGAACAGGGGGACGCCCCTGAGGTTCACGCCAACCTGGAAATAAAGATGAGGGCGGCATGCGCGCGCGCGCCATAGAGATACCTTGAAGGAGCATGGCGGGAAGCAGCACCAAAGCCAGTCCAGGGACACCGGAGAGGTCGGCAAACAGACGCCGCGGTGGCCATCAGTCCAAGGTGAGCGGAGGAGCCGCAAGTAGAAAGAGGTAGGCGGGGCAAAGCCATCGAAGACCGACGGACGCAACAGGAACAAAATGGGCCATTTTGGAAAACCCGTCTATAATGACCCAGATGACTGTGTTTCCTTTTGATGATGGCAGGTCCACGACGAAATCCGTGGATAAGTGAGTCCACAGTTCCTCCAGAGCAGGGAGTGGTTGGAGAAAACCCCAAGGTCAACCCACCGGTGGCTTTTGCTGGGCACACGTGTTACAGGAGTCGACATAGGCTCGGGTATCAGTAACCATGGTTGGCCACCAATAGAACCGCTGGAGAAGAGAGAGTGTCCGAGCATGTTCAGGATGTCCAGCGATCTTTGAGTCATGCGCCCAATAAAGGACTTTCTCTCGGAGCCAGCGAGGAACTTCCGTTTTCCCGGCTGGGACTGGGATGGAAGTTGACAGACAAATACGTGCGGGATCAATGATGTGACTGGGTTTTTTGGGAAACTCTTCTGGTTCAAAGGAATGAGACAGGGTGTCCACCCGGAGGTTCTTCTCCGCAGGATGGTACTGTAGTTCAAAGTTGAACCTGGAAAAGAACAATGTCCAGCGGACCTGGCAAGCGTTAACTCACTGGGCGTGACTAAGATGCTCAAGATTCTTGTGATCAGTAAAGATCGTAAACTTGTGTTGAGCGCCCTCCAACCAAGGGTGCCATTCTTCAAAGGAGATTGTTGCAACCGTTACTTCCCGACGGCTTCACTCCGCCTACCTTTTTTGCAACTCCTCCTGCTCTTCATGGACGCCTGGGTACCGCGGCGTCTGCCTGCCGTCCTCTCCGGTGTCCCCGGACCGGCTTGGGCGCTGCCTCCCCCCATGCTCTTCAGGTACCTTAGGGCGCACGCGCCACGCAGCCCTCATTCTTATTTCCTCATTGGCGCGTTTCTCAGGGGTGTCCTCCTGTGATGACGTCATGCTGCCCGGATATTTAAGCCTACAATTTATTGCTAGCTGTTGAGTTAGCAAGGGTGTTCTTATGGATGGGATTCGCTCTCCGTACCCAGCTACTCTGCCTTCCATTGGACTCTTTCTGCTAACGGGGTACTCACTCCTCGGGGGCCTCTTTGCTTCTTTCAGGTCTCTATCAGGTAACCGGTACTCGCTCCTCAAGGGCCCATGTTCCCTGACCCGCTGCCTGCATCTATCTCCTCTTCTACTTGAAAGAATTTGCTACAGACACCATCAGTGAGTACTACTATCATCCACTCCTCAGAGCTGTCTCCCTGGAACCAGGTACTTGCTCCTTGAGGGCCTGCCCCCGTTCCAGCGCCAGTGCCATCTCTTACGTGGAACCGCTGTGTGAGTACTTTGCCAACAAGTCTCTCTACCTCCAGGGATCTGTTACTCGCTCCTCGAGGGCCAGCTCTCCATATCTCGGGGCTTCTCCATATTTGGGACTCTGTGAATGTTCTATTGTTCTCACTTTCTCAGTTCTCTCCACTACAGCAATGCTACCGGAGGAACCATTGTTCCAGCGCCCTGGGGAATACTAGCCCAGCCGGGCTACATCTTCTACTCACTACTGCCACCTCTGGTGGCTTCTCAAACTGTCTAAATAAAGAACTATCTGTGTTTGTGTGTCGAGAGCTGAGCCTGACTTGTGGCCCCCATGGGCGTGGTCAGCTGCCACAGTGTCCAAGGGTCCACCCAAACCTCACTAACTATAACAGAGATTAACTGCAAGTAACTCCCTGACACCGATGCTGTAATTCTGCTCTGCTGGGGAGAACTTGCAGGAGAAAAAGGAACATGGGAGAAAAGTTCCTTGAGTCGAGTGCTGGCTCAGAACCGCCCCAGCCCCTATCACAGAGGCGTCCACTTCTACAACAAAGGGGCAATTCGGGTCTGGATGTCGCAGACAGGGACCAGCAAGGAAGGTGTCTTTGAGTCTTTGGAAGGCAGCGAGAACCTCAGAAGTCCAATTTCTTGTGTCGCTGCCTTTGCGAGTCATAGCCGTGAGAGGCGTTGCCAGCGAAGAGTAATTAGCTATAAATTGGCGATAGTAGTTCGTGAACCCTAAAAATCTCTGGAGCACCCGGAGGCCTACAGGCAGAGGCCATTCTTGAATTCCTTTGAGCTTACTTGTGTCCATGGTAAATCCTTACTGTGAAATTATATACCCTAAGAATGGTAGGCTAGATTGCTCGAAGAGACATTTGTCAAGTTTAGCAAATAAATGATTCTCACAAAGATGTTGGAGCACCATGCGGACATCAGCACGGTGTGTGGATAAGTCCTTGGAAAAGATAAGAATATCGTCTAGATATGCAACAACTTTAGTGTACAAGAGATCACAGAATATCTCATTTATCATTCACTGGAATACAGCAGGAGCATTACAGAGGCTGAAAGGCATGACCAGGTATTCATAATATCCATCCCTGGTATTAAATGCAGTCTTCCAGAAGTCTTCAGGGCAAATGCGTACCAGATTATAAGATCCCCACAAGTCCAACTTAGTGAAGATGGAAGCACCCTGAAGACGGTCGAACAGCTTGGTGATCAAGGGTAGAGGATACTTATCCTTGCAAGTAATGGCATTCAGACCATGATAATCAATGCACTGTCTCAAGGACCCATCCTTTTTCATGACAAAGAAAAAGTCCGCACCTGCAGGTGAGGTCAAGAGTTGGATGAACCCTTTAACCAGGTTCTCTTGGATATATTCTGTCAAGGCACGAGTCTCAGGCAGAGACAGTGGATATGTCCTGCCCCTATGAGGTGTTGTATCTGGTAGGAGTTCAATAGGACAGTCAAACTTATGGAGAGGCGGAAGGATGTCAGCCTTCTGTTTGGAGAAAACATTTTCGTAGTCTGCATACAGAGACGGAAGGCCAGAAGTAGTGACTGCCAAAGAAATCGCAGGAGGAAGTGCCACCTTCTTCACGCAAGTTCGATGGCAAGCTGGGCTCCACTCAGTGAGTTGAAGAGTCCCCCAGTCAAACTGGGGGGAGTGACGCTGAAGCCAGGGCAATCCTAGGACCACCAGATGGATTGATTTCTCCAAGACAAGGAGTTCCACCTCTTCTTCATGAATAGCTCCGGTGAGGAGACGAACAGGCTCCATTACAAGGGAGATCCGGCCAGGCAACGGCTCACCATAGATTGAAGCAATACATAAGGATGTTTCAAGAGGACGAGTGGAAATACCCAGGAGATGCACCAGGTCTTTAAGAATGAAGTTCCCTCCTGCTCCGGAGTCAATCAAGACCAGTACTGGAAAGGAGCGTGAGTCCATTGTTAATGTAAATGGCAAGAATAATTGAGGGGCCGGAGAAGTAGCACCCAGGTTCAGGACCCCAACCGAACTTAGGCTCGGAAGTTTCCCGGACAGACGGGACAAGACTCAAGGCGGTGACCAGGAGCCCCACAATAAAGGCATAGACCCAAGTGCCTCTGCCTGAGGTGTTTCTCCGGAGACAAGCGCCCTCGACCCAACTGCATAGGCTCTTCCGCTTTTGTGAAGGGTGGAGTTCCACTGGAAGCGGACCCCGCTGTGGGTGGTGAGTGGGAACGCCCCATGGTGGGTCTTCTGGGCATCCGTACCTCTCGGTGACGCTCTTGGAGGTGATGGTCAATACGGCCTGCCAGGTCGATAAGATCCTCAAGGGAGGATGGTAGCTCATGGGCCGCTAGCTCATTTTTGAGCTGAGGAGACAAACCGTCCAGGTAGATAGCTCGGAGACAATCTTCTTGCCCCAATAGTTCTGTAGCAAGAATTCGAAACTCAATGGTATAGTCATAAAGGGCTCGTTGACCTTGCCGCAAGCGAAGAAGACAGGCGCTTGCCACAGCCTGCCTTCTTGGATCATCAAAGGTCCAACGGAAGACAGCTCCTGCAGGAGTGAGTCGGAGCGCTCCCACAGGGGGGAAGCCCATGCCAACGCCTTACCCTCGAGTCAATAAAGAATGAAGATAACCTTCGTGAGTGCATCCTGGAAGATAGATGGCTGCAGAGCAAATTGCATGTAGTATTGGTTGATGAACCCTCTGCAGAACTTGAAATCCCTATTGAAGTGGGTTGGAGTGGGTAGGGCCAGCAAAGCCCTGGAGGGCGAGGGCAACGGCTGATGGCAGCCTGGAGTCGGAGTAGGAACCGGAGGGCCTGCATGAGTATCAAGCCGGACGTGGAGACACTCGACGGAGGAGGCCAATGCCTCGAGAAACCGCTGCTGCTCTTGGACATTGGAAACCAGGCCTGGGATGTCCTGAAGTGCGGACGGCTCCGCCGAGTCCATGGCCTTGGTAACTTGCTGCGCCGCAGGTGGACCCTTGTCCCGAGGTGGGGTTGATGCTACCTGCAGGGCAAGCTCTACGAGTCCCCATCGTCGGTAGGCTGAGCTGGCTGAGTGATGGAGGCTGGCTGGAGCTTTGCCAGTACCAGCCCTTGTTCCCCGCAGGTTGAGCCCTTGGGTACTGGGGCCAGCTGGTCTTAGTTGGGTCTCCATCCAAGGACGTCCAAGGTACGATGTCAGGATCAGCCAGAGGTCAGCAGTGGTAGCAAGGATAGCAGAACGAGTCCAGATGAGGCAGAGTTCCAGAGACCCGGGCGCCAATGGAAAACAGAAGGCAAGACAGGTGGCGCCCGAGTAAAAGAAGGCCGAAGCCTGAGAGGCCAAGTCCAGGATAGAATCAATAGAGGCGTTGAAGAACAGGCTGTGAATGGGGCAGGCGGCAAACAAGGACAGGCGGTCCAACAAGCACAGGTCAAAGCCAGGAGACAATCAGTAGCGTGGTCAGACGAAGCAAGGGGTCAAGCCAGAAGCCAATCAGTAGCGAGGACTAGGACTGGGTAGAAGCAGGAACCAGGAATGAGGACAGGAACGGGTACCAGGAGAGTAGGCAGGATCAGGAGCCAGGAACATAAACGAGAACAGGAACAAGCCAGGAACCAGGAACAGAGACGAGAACAGGAACAAGCAACGAGCACACGACAAATGTGGAGACCTGTTGCAAAGATCAGAAAGGCACTGGCTGGGCCTGGCCTTAAGTACCGGAACCCAGTAACGTCATCATCCGGGACCGCAGGGCATGGTGTAGGATGGTAGCATCTCCCCGCGGGCCACGCAGGGAGACCCGCCGCAGAGCTCTAGAGTCCACGGAGGAGCCAGGGACGATGGAGGTGGCTCGGGTACGCAGGCGGCTTCCCACAGCCATGAGGGAGGAGGAACCGGG
The DNA here is from genome assembly GCF_901001135.1 of Rhinatrema bivittatum. NCBI lineage: Eukaryota > Metazoa > Chordata > Amphibia > Gymnophiona > Rhinatrematidae > Rhinatrema > Rhinatrema bivittatum. Next base: position 118,546,902 of record NC_042620.1, on the reverse strand, counting down.
AGCTGGAGCTAGTAGTTGGGGGTAAGTGGGCCCGGCCGCGGGCCTGTCGTGGCGGCACACACAACATAACAACTGGGTTTTGTTGACTGATTTGAATTTTTCTGGTGCATAATTAATTCCCTTGTATGTAAGACATACCTGCCAGCTCTGAGACTTTATATTGGGGTTGAAATATTTAATGATTTCAAAATTCAAGGAATATACTTTCAAGAATATTTTGAGTAAATTACTTCAATTTTCCTTGGAGAGAGTCCATCAGAAAACCACCCCTCATCACAAATGAACTACTTGCCCAATGGTGGCACTACGAGGAAGAAGTGTATCAGATTAGCATACCAGTAATCTGGTCACCTTATTCCAATCACACTGCATCTATAAAGTTATCGTTAGGAAAAAAAAGAGAATCCTTTGAGGTGGGGAAGCACAGGAATCATTTGCACAGAGCAGCAAAAACAGGTAGCCCCTGGCCCTGTGCAGAGGAGAAGAGCAACAAAATGGTTCCTTGGACTACTTTCTCTACCTCTTTTGCCCAGGACAGCGCATCATGTTTTTAAACTTGAATGCATTGCTACCAGTTTGTTTGTGAACCTTTATTCAGAGCCCCCAGTTTCCTGTGGCAGCTCACAGTTAGGTTCTGCAGCAGGAGTTAGAAAATTCTATAGCAAAGTTTCTGAAATTCTACTGCAATTATGTGGCACATGTGTTGCGGTTCTGGCCACGAGCGCCGCAACCAGACCCTTACCTCTGTGCTCCTGGACTTGTTCCCACTCATGGAGGCCTGGTTTGCGCCCTGTTTGGCGGCGTCCCCATGGGGGCCGTGCCGCCGGGAGGCCTCCTGTGGATGCCCTGCTCCTAGTCGCGCGCGCTCGCCACTTGGACGCTTTTCTAGGCCATTTCCTGCCAGTGGTGACTCCGCCCAATTCCTGACATCAGATGCCGCGGCCTTGATAAGCCAGCCGCGGACACTCAGTCTTTGCCTTGCAACGGGTTTTCCTCCTGGTTTCCTGTTGCTTCGTGCCCCGGAGTGAGTTGCCTTGGTACTCGCTCCGTTCCTGCTTGCCTGCTACAGTACCTGCCTGGTTCCTGCCTGCTTGCTACAGTTCCTGCCTGTTTCCAGTACCCGAGTCCTGCTACATTTCCTGCCTGTTTCCAGTACCCGAGTCCTGCTACAGTTCCTGCCTGGTTCCAGTACCCGAGTCCTGCTACAGTTCCTGCCTGTTTCCAGTACCCGAGTCCTGCTACAGTTCCTGCCTAGTTCCAGTACCCGAGTCCTGCTACAGTTCCTGCCTGGTTCCAGTACCCGAGTCTTGCTAGTGTTCCTGTCTACTGTTCTAGTCTGGTTCCAGTTCTCAGTCCTGACCAACAACCCACCTAAGTCCCAGCGGCCAGGCCCCTAGGGGCTCCTCCCGGGGGGCTACGGCTTCCAAGGGTGAAGTCGCCTAAGTCCCAGCGGTTGGGCTCCTACGGGCTCCTCCCGGGAGAGCACCAGCTTCCAGGGTGAAGAGCACCTCTACGTCCTGCCTGAACATCTGCCTCCCGGCCTGCCACAGAGACATTGAACACCTTTCCCAGTCTCCTGCAGGTCGGCCCAAGGGTCCACTAAATTGAGACTCCATAACAACATGTGCATACTAAATAATGCAAAAGTGCACTTCATAAAAGCAAAATTGTTTTCTGACATTACTTGTTTGTTTTATTCTTTTTTGGGGGGAAATGGATCAAGCTTTCACGCAATGATCACCGATTAATCTGAAATCCTGTTTTCTTGTTTACTTTTCACTAGCTCCCTGTTCCTTTTCCTCTCCCCTATTTTTGTTGCAATCTGCTAACTTCTCCGTTCTCCCTTTACACCCGCTCACCCTATGTTCAATATTTGTGACTTGGCATTAACTAATGGAATAGGACTTTAACAGGTTAATTGCCTGTTTTCTCTCCTGCTTCGTTATTGATTTATACCCTGTTTCCCCGAAAATAAGACATCCCCCGAAAATAAGACCTAGTAGAGGTTTTGCTGAATTGCTAAATATAAGACCTCCCCCGAAAGTAAGACCTAGCAAAGTTTTTATTTGGGAGCATGCCCGTCGCACAGAACACCAGAGCATGCAGCTGTGATTTTTTTACCCTGCAGGATTCACAGTTAGTTGTCATCACAAACCAGCATAACCAGACAACTATTCAGAATATGATAAATGTTCATTTTTTTGTTCAACAATATATGTGAATTCTTCTTCATGGAAAAATAAGACATCCCCTGAAAATAAGGCCTAGTGCATCTTTGGTAGCAAAAATTAATATAAGACACTGTATTATTTTCGGGGAAACACGGTATTATGCATTTGTTCTTAATAGTTAAATGAGTTATATTATGTACCCCTGAAATCCGTTATTTATGTAAAGCCTGTTGGTTTTTATTGTTTACTGTCTGTAAAGCCTGTTGTCTGTAAAGCCTGTTGCTAATTTATTGTTTATTGTAAACCGAGGTGATGTATCTTTTTACGTGCCGCGGTATATAAAAATCACTAAATAAATAAATAAAATAAATCATAGTGATTGGTGCCAGGAAGGTAGACAGGATCTCAGGACCTCTTTTCCCTCTCTTCCTGATTCCCCTCCATCCCCTGTTCTTCTACGCTACCCCTGGGATCCCATCTTCATTTCCATCTTCTGAGATCCTGTCTCCCTTCCTGGCATGGCACTACGAGTCCCCCTGTGATTGGAAGTGTGACACTCTCTCTAGCCACAAGCAGAAATAAAGGAGGCAGCACACGGCTTCTGCCTCCTCTTATTGCCAAATCCAGATATTGGGGAAAGAGTGTGGGTATCATTGAGGTGGAGGGCAATATGACAGGTAGATGGAACTGGCAATGGAGTGGGGAATTAGTGAGTGTGTGAAGGGATTGGACAGAATGTGAGGTGAGTGTGAGAGGATTCAAGGGACTGTGGGGTGAATGAATGAGGGGATTGAAGGGGGTTATAGGGTTGTGAGTGGGAGGATCAGAAAGGGTAGCTGAGGATTTTAATATGTGTAAAGGGATTGTCCTAATCTAGGATCCTTTTCTCCCTCATCTTCTATTCACTTCACTCTCTTCTTTTCCCTTCTCCCTTCGCTTCACTCTTCTCTTTTCCCTCTCTTCCTGAGTCCCCTCCATCCCCTATTTTTCTGCGCTACCCCTGAGATCCCATCTTCATTTCCCTCTTCTGAGATCCTGTCTCCCTTCCTGGCACCAATCACCATGATCCATTCTCCCCCCAAAAAGAATAAAACAAACAAGTAATGTCAGAAAACAATTTAGCTTTTATGAAGTGCACATTTGCATTATTTAGTATGCACATGTGCCACATAATTGCAGTAGAATTTCAGAAACTTTGCACTCCTGCTGCAGAACCTACCTGTGAGCTGCCACAGGAAACTGGGGGCTCTGAATAAAGGTTCACAAACAAATTGGTAACAGTTCAGTAAGTGATTAATGTGACTGCAATGACTGAGGCTTTAGCTCTTGGTGTTTGGTAAACAGCCAAGCGTGTCCATTCTGCTAGTCCCTAGGGAGAATGTATTCATAGTCACTCTAAGCTCAGGTTTCCTAGTATCTATCTCGGGGGTAGAATCCCCTTGAGTTGTCCAGTGAGTGGGTTCTTCTGGGGCACACTGTAGTCTATTCCACAGGTGGGGATGTGGAGGTGAGTGCTGCTCTTGGGATGGAATCTGACTTTTGAGTCATTCCTCTAGCCTCAGCAGTTCTGTAGCAATGCATTCAAGTTCTGCACAGCAGACAGTCCTACAAGCACAATTATTTTTTTTTATATATAAGAGATATTATATTGTATTATCTGTGAAGACTAGGGTGAGAAATGCATATGCAGTACAATCAGAATATCTTTATATGACCTCTCAATGGGTCCCATAGGTGCTAGAAAAGCTTGGACCAAATAAAAAAAAAAAAAAAAGGGATGTGCTATTGTTTTGAAACTAAAAGAAAAATGAACTAAATTTAATTTGTGTTTCTTTCATTTTGTTATAGCCTGCTCTGCTTCTTTTTCCACCCCACCCCCCAATTTGGTCCCTGCTTGAAACTTACCTGGTCCTCAAGTCTATCTGGGGCAGGTGGCTCCTGCCTCACTGGATCCAAAATGGGTGTTGCTCCTACCCCATTTGAATCCTAGAATCAAATGGGGTAGGTAAGGAGGGGGACGAGTTGTGGGGACAGATAGAAGGGAAGCCCAGGGGTGAACATTTTTACAAGTTTCAGGTGTAGGTTAAATTGGCAGAGAAGACAGGGCTGGCTGTGGCCTTTAGTGTGCCCTGCCAATAGCATGCACTATAACGCAAACTAAAAAACAAGTAAAAGGAACCGGAAAAACCTGAAATGAAAACAAAAGAGAATCAAAAAAATTGCTGCATAACCCTCCTGAATTGTACAGCCCACTTTCTGACTGCATTAGTTAGTGCCAGTTAGGCACATTGATATTTTCACAAGGTTAGGGTTCCAGATTTATATAGGAGTACCTGGTTTTACTGCACCATGGTTGTCTAAAAATAAGAAAGCTGGTAAATTTAAAGCATTTATAACAAAGTTCCAGTTTTAGCAGCAATGATTAAATTGCAATGTAGTCCTGTTATAAAGCACTGTTAATCCTGCAGGTTTCCTGAGATTAAGCTGAACACTAAGGAGATGGAGAATCTGTGCTTCAGCCTGGGAGTCCTCACTCATGGTATAGAAGCTAGAAAAGGCTGCTGCTAGTGTGGTAAGGACATTTAAACCACTTCCCTCCACTTACACATATCAAAGGCAATTTTCAAAGCCTAAATGTTAATTTACTCGAGTAAATATAACCTCTGAAAATTGCTCTTCCTCAGTCACTGATTGTGAGATGATTCCCAGAGGTGTATTGAAGTGGTAGGGGAGGGAAAGGAAAATATCATACACAGATTAGATTTTCAAACCTGCATTCTTTATCTTCCATTGAAATTTCACTTGCATAAGAGTGTAGCTGAGTTCAAAAAAGGTTTGGATAATTTCTTGGAGGAGAAGTCCATTAACTGCTATTAATCAAGTTTACTTAGGTAATAGCCACTGCTATTAATTGCATCAGTAGCATGGGATCTTCTTGGTGTTTGGGTACTTGCCAGGTTCTTGTGGCCTGGTTTGGCCTCTGTTGGAAACAGGATGCTGGGATTGATGGACCCTTGATTTGACCCAGTATGGCAATTTCTTATGTTCTTAAGAGCAGGTGCAACAATTGCAGTACTTTGTGCCTGTGGATATTTTTCAAAAGGAAAGTATACACAGACTTTGCCTCTAAGCAGGGAGTTTGAAAAATTGCCCCATGAAGTTTATCATGGCAGAAAAGGGAAAATTCTGTTTGATAAACTATAACTACTCCAAATATTCTGATCACCGGCAAGCATCTGAAACAAGTGGCATATTGCCTTCTGTGTAGCAAAGCAACATTACAAAGATGCTAATATCCTCCGGAATCTTCTAGTCAGGTAAGATCCAGGGATGCTGTTCCAGGACTTTCTTCCTCCTTCTGCCTTACAACCTGTAGTTACTAAGAGGTTGATATTCAAAAGAGTTGTCCAGGGACTTCCAGTTATACTGTGTGCAGGGAGGCAGTGCACCTCAGGAGCTCCTGCTGTTTCATCCTGATTATTTATATTCTGTAGCAGATGAGGCATATGTTTTTGGCTATGTCGCTGAGTAAAGATTCGGGTAAGTGAACCTAGCCATCGCTGTGGGCAAACCAGGCAGTAACGCTCAAAAAATCAATAAAGAAACCTGGGGCTGCTAGGCCAGGGCAGGTCAGCGACTCTGCTTCTGACGTGGAAATGGCGGCTGCACCGTGTGAGGTGGACTATCAGGCAGCCTCAATTCTTGCATGGATGGAAGAATTTGCTGTGAAAATCTCCACTAAATTGGATGATCGTTTAGCCGTTGTTGTTGATAAAATGGCACAGTTAGTGGAAACTGTGCATATCAACTCCTGGTTCGTAGCCCACTGCTCTAACCACTAGGCTACTCCTCCACTCAACCAAAATTGAAGAGCAAGACTGGAAGATTATAGACTTGGAAATGGCTACTACAGCAGTACAATATTGCCCTGGAAAAAATAGATGAGCTTGAAACTCGCTCGCATCAGGGGAATATCCGTGTGCTCGGCGTTCCTGAGAAGGGGATGATGCACTTACCTTTTTTGGAAAATGGCTGCCTAGTGTTCTACAATTTGAAAGGCCTCCAACATTTATTAAAATAGATTGTGCCCATCGAACTCCAATGCCGGCCCAGTGGTAGGTGGTCGGCCTAGGGCCGTTATTATAAAGCTGCACAATTTCAATGCTAAAAGGAAAATATTTAATGCGATTCGAGGGCTCCATGATATTAAATTTCAAGACTCCCGCATTATGATCTTTCAAGATTTTTCTGCGGAGCTCCAACGGAAATGCCAGGCCTTCAGCGAAGTCTAGTGGGAACTGCAGCGTATGAACTGTAAGTACGTCATGTTGTACCCGACCCATCTTTGAGTTGTCAGGAACGGTCAGCCGATTATCCTGAACACTGTGGTGGCAGCGGAAAAGTGGCTGCAAGATAACAAGAACCCAGAATCGGCAGATTGACACCTGCGAACTGTGACTGCATTTCATTTGCATGCTGTCGCCCCTGAGACTTGGCAGGAGCCCTGGTTATCGCATAAATTAGGGGGGGAGGGGTTTCTTCTCCACGTGCCTCTTGTTTGTTGGATTGTTTGATCATGGGAAAATTCTCTCCTATTGAACAGTTGCCGTTAGCTCCTATGACTCAGGCCTGGTTTTTCCTTTTATCACATCTTTTTCTTTTTGTGTTCCTTCAAATATGGCCTACAATTATCTCACGTGCTGTGTATGTTCTGCTAAACCTAATACTTATATGGTTGGATTATCCTGTGCGCTTGGGCCGGGATGGCTTTTTTATGTTTTTCATTTTTCAGTTTAAATTGCCACGGGTGTTGAACTGGTCTTATAGAACTCATTGCTCCCTTTTCTGCATAATTTTTGTCATGCTCTGTTTGCTCTCTGAAGAAGCTACAGTTCCTGCTGTGTGTGAAGTCTTCCTTAGGCTCTATGGCCTAGTGTCGAGCGGCAGAAGAGGATTCCACTTCACTTGCTGTCCTATTATTTGACTAGTTGCCCTGATATTTGTGGACCAAACTCAACCCTATTTTTATAATACTATTGAGGCCTACTTTAGCTGTTTACATTATTATATTTTTCATTTTTTGGAGATCCTTTTCTTTTTGCCTGTGGTGAAGGTCCTGCTGTCCCTACTCTGCTACTGGGGCAAAGGCAAAGAGCTAGGCAGAGACAGAAGAAACCTAGGAATCAGGAACAGTCCTTCAGTACTACAAGTCCCAGGTTCCCTTGCGCTGGGGGAGGGCAGGGGGCGGGGAGGTGGAAGGGATCAAGCCCTAAGGTCCTGGGTTCCTAGAGATCTGGCAGGGAAGGGCGAGGCAGCTCTAGATTGGGAAGACGTGCTGCACGGAGGAGGTGGGACTTCTTCTTAAACACAGGAAGGAGAACCCTTCTTGATAGGGGAGGCAGCAGAGCTTTTGGAATCCAAAACCTATGGAAATTGAAGAAAGAAAGGAGTCTCAAGACAACTCTGAACTCATGGATACCTCATAATACCTTTAGAGGAGACTGGGTTGAGAGGGGAACCAGGGCTTGCCCCAGCTTCTTGTTTACCCCCCTGAACGTTTGCTGTTTGTTTGTTTTTTCTTTCGTCAGTGACTGGAGTTACAAGTGGGGTATCAAAATGGCACGGGCAATGGCCTACCCTCTGCATTGTTTTGGGACTTGACCTTGCCAAGGTTTGGGAAAGGATAGGCCAGGGCCCTGGCTTATAGCAAGCATTGACACTGTTCAAAGGTGGTTTGTTTTTTTTTCTTGGAGTGAGAGGCTAACGCCACTTCGGAGGCAGGAGGGCAAGAGACTAAAAGCTGTTTCTTCAGGATACCCATTGCAGGAACCCGAGGCCAAGCTAATACAGGGTTGCACCACTCCAGCCCAGGAGATCAGAGAATAGAGACTACTACAATGCTGTTATTGATATATGGGCATGCTTGGTTGAGAGTTATGGCAACTGCTGGGATATTATACATCCCTTTTCTTCATGTTCTCTTTGTTTCAGGGGTATGGTATAGGATGGGTAATGGGGGTATAGGTGGATTTAAGGGGTTAGATGAGGAAGAGGTGTGTAGGTTGCCTCTTCGGTCCTGATTTAATTCCCTCTGAGAGGCTATAAGGTCTGTGGTTCTGGAAGTTGAAGGTTGTCAGGGCTGGCAAATGGGGATGCAGCATTTGGATGTAGGGATGTGGATAAGTTGGGGTTTGTTCCTGTCCATGGGGGTTTAGTGGGGGTTTAGTGGGGTAAGAGGTTTTAAGGTATACTATGTGAGGGTGGGTAGGGTGGTTTTGTTTAGGTTTCAGTGGAGATTGATGGTTTAAACGGCATACAATACTCTCTCTATATATGATGCCTGTTCAGGTTACAATGAAAGCTGGACTGCTGAACCTTAGCTATTTTCTTTTTGTTCTTATTTGATATGATTTGCAATGTTAAGTCCTAGACTACTCATTTGGATACTTAGTTGACGCGCCTTTCATCTTACAATGCCTCTTTCAAGCGCATGCTTTCTTTAAATGGTCATGGCTATACGTTGTCTTTCCTTGAAAGTTAGGGGAGTCAAATCCCTGATGAAGCGGAAATGTATTCTTCAGCTGGTTAAGCGTTGTAGTGCTCAAATTATGTTACTGCAGGAGACCCACCTAACCGATCAAGAACATGAAAAATTAAAAGTGGGTTGGGTCGGGCAAATCTATTATTCTTCCTATCACTCCAGTAGTAGGGGTGTCTGCATTCTTATTCATAAAGATCTGCCTTGGTAGTCTGCTGCTCCTTTGCAGACGCGTAAGGTAGGCTTATTATATTAGAGGGTTTACTATACTCTGTCTCTTTCATGTTAGCAAACGTATATGCCCCCAACACTGAGCAATCAGGACTTTGTCTCACTCTTACAGATCAGATAGCAACATTTTGTTTTGAGCACTTGTGCTTGGGCAGGGATTGGAATCTCAGATCTGATCCACTGCTTGATAGAACTGCCTCATCTCAATTACCTGTCCCTCTCAATTTGGGTTTTCGGAACTTAGTTAATACATTCAATCTCATAGATATTTGGAGGCATTTTCAAGACATAGATTATACCTTCTACTCACCAAGGCATAATTCCTATAGTAGGATTGATTTTTTTCTTTGTTCCTCAAATTTGCTATCTAACATGGATAGTAGCAAAATTTTACCCAGTACTCTTTCAGATCACTACTCTGTTGAGCTATGTTTAAATTTTGCTGGTGCCCCAATTAAACCTCCTTCTTGGAGACTTATTACCTCTGTCCTAGGGGACAAGTGATTTCCTGCCCTGGTGAAGGATGCGATTGAAGAGTTTGATTTTCACAACACCAATTTTATTCTGGGAAGCTTTTAAAGCCTTTTTTCGGGGTAAACAAATTCGTTTTGCTAGTTATCTTCAAAGGGAAAGAAAGCGGAAGGAGGTAGTGTTACTGGCACAGATTCGGGACTTGGAGATTAATCATAAAAGAACTGGCTTTGCTAGGATTCTCAAAACCTTGGAGAAATGCAGATGAAAATTACAATCTTTGGAAGTGAACAGAATTGGGAAAACCTTAAAGTATGCCAAGCTTAGATTCTATGAGCATGGGGATAAGCCGAGAGCTTTCTTGGCTAGGATGGCTAAGAAAAGAGCATGTAAGTCACATAGTGCTCAAATACGGCATCAAACAGGGAGGCTTACCACTAAACCTCAGGAGATTGAAAAAGCCTTTGTACAGTATTTTTCTGCCCTTTAAAGGGAGCCAAATGACCAGTGTGCCTGAGATACAGGAATTTCTGACCAGTCTAGGGTACCATCCTTGCCCGAGACCCAAAGGGACATGTTGGCAGAGCCTATTTATTTACTTCAGGTATAGGCTGCTGTTAAAGCTTTGTGGGGGGGGGGGGGGGGGAGAATGCCCAGACCCAGACCCAGACCAAGATGGGTTTTCTATAGATTTTTTAAAGAAATTCCTGGCACAGGTCTCTCATTTTCTTATCCTGGTTTTTAATGGGGTGGGGGAGAATGACCATTCATTGGGAACCATGGCGGGTGCCACCATAATGCTTCTCTATAAGAAGGGAAAAGATGCTTTAGAGTGTGACTCCTATAGGCCAATTTCTTTACTCAATTCAAACATCAAGATACTCACCAAGGTGTTATAATTGCATCTTGAGAACTTGCTTCCCCATTTGGTGCACCCTGTCCAAACTGGCTTCATGAAAGGAAGGAATTCTACATCTAACACCAGGGGGTTATTTAATCTCTTTCACTTAGCCAAATTGAAGGGCATGCTGGGGTTGTAATATCACTTGATGCTGAAAAGGCATTTGATCGCCTTTCTTGGCCTTTCTTATTTGCAGTTTTGGAAGTGGCTGGTGTGCCTGCTCGCTTCCTTGCTTGGATTCAGGGTATGTATGAGAGGCCAAGGGCACGCCATATTAATGGTTTTCTTTCTCCTTTTTTTGCTATAACTAGAGGGATGAAGCAGGGTTGCCCTCTTTCTCCCCTGCTTTTTGACCTATCTAGCAAACCTTTAGCAGCAGTTAGGCAACATCCTGACATTTCTGGGTTTTGCATGGTGGGGTAGAACTCATAAAATGTCCCTGTATGCTGTCAATGTGCTGATATATATATGACTTCTCCTAAAACATCTGGGCTGGCCGTTTTTAATCTTTTGCTGCATTATGGTTCCCCGGCTGGGTACAAAGTTAATTTTGACAAGTCGGAACTGTTCCTGTTAGACCCAAAGTTGTCATTTCCAGATTCACTTAAAGAGTTTAGGGGGTGGAGCTTGGGTTCCAATATTTAGGGATTTTTATCCCATGGAATTTTAAAGATCTTTATGGAAAGAACTACACCTCCATTATTTCACAAATTAAACAAAAAATGCAGATATGGGAGCATTTGCCTTTCTCTTGGATTGGTAGAATTAACTTACTTAAAATGAATCTGCTTCTGAAACTTCTGTATTTGTTCCAACATGTACCCTGTTCTGTTCCAGTGTGTGTGTCTACTGAGTTGAATAAATGTATATCAAAATTTATTTGGCTTGGGAAGCAGGCCCAGTTGGGACTGAGCCAATTCTGGCTGCCCAAGTTGCAAGGTGGTATGGCTCTGCCTAATCTCCGCATATATTATTGAGCAGCTAGACTTATTTTTATGAAGTTGGGGGCCCGGGAGGGGGCATGGCTTCAGTTGGAGAAGCTTCAAGCTGAAGCAATTAATCTTGGGGTGTTTTCCTTTCTCTCATGTAGAAGAGCCTGTAGGAATAGCCACATGCTTGTTCATACTATTCAAGTTTGGCACCAGGTACTTAAGTTTTTGGGGTGGTCAGAAGAGGCCATTTCTTTTATTGCTTCTATATATGAAAACCTTAATCTCTCTGGATTTACCTTTTCACCAACCTGTAAAGACTGGAGGGATAATGGCCTTGTTTATATTGCTCAATTATGGGATGAGGATAGATTTCCTACTTTTCAATCTCTCTGTGAGGATTATGAGCTGTCTCCGCACTCATACGCTTTTTATCTCCAACTATAGGGGATATTACAGAATAAATTTGATCTGACTCAGCCACTATGCCAACTAGATGGGCTGAAGTCCTTTTTGAGTGACACTGATGCATACAGGAAGGGTATCTCCCTTATACATTTAGGAATTTTTCATAGTAAATATGGCACACATACGCCACAGTCCATAATTGATGTTTGGAACACTGATCTGAATCTTTCCTTGGACCATAAGGCCTGGAAGCGCATCTGTAACTCTGCACATCATATTTCTATATGCGCTAAGAGGAAGGAATTAATGATTAAGCTATTGAATAGAACTTACCGCACCTCCATCTTTTATTCTAAATGCTTTCCGGAAACTGGGGTTCAGTGTCAAACAGGGTGTGTGTTGTAGGTCCCGGCCGCGCTTACTCGCGGCCAGACCCCCCTACCTCCTCCACGTTGCCGGCACAGGGTCCCCATCTTGGCGGGCAGCAGCGCACGGGCCGCAGCGCGACTGCTTCTAGACATCGGGGAGCAGCGACTGGAGAGACGCGGCAAGCCCTGCCTCTTAAAGGGGCTGTGACACCAAGACCAGGCCAGCCCCGGAAGATGACATCATCAGCCAGGGAGATTTAAACTCCCTCTGAGGAATGGAAGACATCTTTGCTGTTCTTCTGGCTTTCTTGTCTTCTGGCTTGATTCGGATTGGATTTGGACCTTGTTGCTCGCCGCCTGCCTTGGACCTTTGCCTGGATTTGGATTTTGTTGTTTCGCCGCCTGCCCCGACCTGTGGTTTGGATTATCTGTCTTCTGGCCCCGACTCGGATTGGAACTCGGACTGTGTTGTTTGCCGCCTGATTTGGACACTTGCCTGGAACTCGGACTGTGTTGTTTGCCGCCTGCCTTGGACCCTTGCCTGGAACTCAGACTGTGTTGTTTGCCGCCTGCCTTGGACCCTTGCCTGGAACTCGGACTGTGTTGTTTGCTGCTTGCCTTGGACCCTTGCCTGGAACTTGGACTGTGTTTGTTTGCCGCCTGCCTTGGACTCTTGCCTGGAACTCGGACTGTGTTGCTTGCCGTCTACCTGGGGACTCCTTGCCGGATTGTGCTGCAGTATATTCCACCCTCCGGAGTCGAGTACACCTAGACGCTATTGGTGGGTATCATCCCTTGTCCTGGTCCAAGGATCCACTACCATAACAGATTGCAAAGGCCATGGATCCGGTGGATTTGACTGGTCTCCAGGCTATTCCAGGCCTAGCCCAACAGCTTATGCAGCAATGACAACAACAGCAACAACAGCAGCAGAGTCTGGAGGCATTAACCGCCATCGTGGAACGCCTGGTCCATCGTCTCGATTCTGCTCATGAAGCAGAGGCGGCCACTCCTGCACCAACGATTCCAAGTACCTCTACTTTGGTTTCCCACATGCCTACACCTCCTCGCTTTTCAGGAGAAGCTAAGCAGTGTCGAGGTTTCCTGAACCAATGTTTCATCAGATTTTCCTTGCAAGGGCAACAATTTCCTACTGACCAGATGAAGACATCTTTCATCATTTCTTTGCTGGATGGGAAAGCCATGGCCTGGGCCTCTCCCCTCTGGGAACGTGAGGATCCCATTTTGAGTGATCTATCCAGATTCGTCCAGACCTTTCGTCAGGTGTTTGATGAGCCTGGACGGCTATCCACGGCTTCTTCTGAACTCCTCAACCTGCGTCAAGGTTCCCGTACTCTGGCTGACTTCGCGATCAAATTTCACACCCTAGCCTCCGAACTAGGATGGCGTCCTGACTGTCTACAGGGCATATTCCTAGAAGGGTTGTCTCCCTGCATCAAGGACGATCTAGCAGGCCGGGAGATTCCTGAGGACCTGGACGCTCTCATCGACTTGGCAGGCCGTATTGACCGACGTTTACAACAGCGCGCAAAAGAAGCAAGACCACCCCGGCGAATGGTTTCCCTGGCTCCTACCTTCTCTCGACCTTTGGCTCCTCATACCACTGCTGAAGCATCAACTGAGAACAGGGAGGAACCCATGCAGTTAGGAAGAAGTCGGTTGACTGCCGAGGAGAAGCAATGCCGGAGAAGGATGGGACTTTGTTTATATTGTGGGAACAAGGGCACCTCTTGGCCCAATGCCAGGAGCGCCCGGGAAACTATCGAACCTAGGGGTCTCCGAGGAGCTGACCTAGGGAGTAACCTGGCTCCTCACTTTATTGTTCCAGTTACGCTGCAGTGTGGTCAAGGATCCCTTACCATTCAGGCTCTGGTTGATTCTGGAGCTGGAGGGAACTTTATCTTAGCTGAATTGGTCCATCAGCTGCAACTTCCGATACTTCCTCGCAAGACGCTGTTATTCATCTCTTCTATCCAGGGGGAGAATCTTCCCGGTCGTGTCACATCCTGCACGGCTCCCATAACTGTCCAGACAGGGATCCTCCACCATGAAGAGATATCCTTCTTTATTCTGGAGAAGTCTGTTCACCCAGTGGTACTGGGTCTTCCCTGGTTACAAAGACATTCTCCTACTATTGACTGGAAGACTCTCCAAATTACTGCCTGGGGTTCGGACTGCTTTGGGACTTGTCTCCAACAGAGACCTCAGCCGGTGATACCGGTAAATACCACTAAGTTTCCAGTACCTCCACAGTACGCTGAGTTCATGGATGTCTTCTCTAAAGAGAAAGCAGAGATCCTTCCAATCCACCGAAGGTTCGATTGCGCCATTAATTTACTTCCTAATACCAGCCCGCCTAGGGGGCGGGTTTACCCACTCTCTGGTCCAGAATCACAAGCTATGTCACAGTATATAAAGGAGAACCTCGAACGGGGGTTCATCCGCCCCTCTACTTCTCTAGCGGGGGCAGGATTTTTCTTCGTTCCAAAAAAGGACGGGTCTTTAAGACCTTGCATCGACTACAGTGGACTCAACGCAATCACTGGCAAGGATCGATACCCCCTTCCATTAATACCCGAATTACTTGATCAATTGCATGGAGCCAGAATCTTCTCCAAACTAGATTTACGTGGTGCCTATAACCTGGGCCGAATTAAACCTGGAGATGAGTGGAAGACCGCATTCAGTACCCGTGATGGCCATTATGAATACCTTGTTATGCCGTTTGGCCTGTGCATTGTGCCTGCGGTATTCCAGAACTTAATGAACGAGGTATTCCGGGACATGTTATATAAACAAGTGATCATTTTTCTGGATGATATACTTATCTATTCGAAAGATCTGGTTACACATCGCAAGGATGTCAGACATGTTCTACAACGACTAAGAGAGAACTAGTTATTAGTTAAACTAGAAAAATGTCTTTTCGAGAGACAATCCATACCCTTTTTGGGATTCATTGTTTCTACCACTGGGTTCCAAATGGACCCAGATAAAGTGGCTAGTATTCGGGATTGGCCACAACTAGTGGGACTTCGAGCGATACAACGATTTCTTGGCTTTGCCAATTTTTACAGGAACTTTATTCCACACTACTCTCATATTGTAGCCTCGATTACTGCTCTAACCAAGAAGGGAGCTGACCCCAGAAAGTGGCCTTGTGAAGCCGTACAAGCTTTTGAAAGACTCAAGATAGCCTTTCTACAAAAACCTTGCCTTCATCACCCGGATCCCACTCGGCCATTTATAGTGGAGGTAGACGCCTCCGAAGTAGCTGTTGGAGCAGTCCTCAGCCAACACTCGGTTCGAGGCATCTTATTCTCCTGCTCTTACTTCTCCCGAAAATTTTCTCCTGCAGAGAAGAATTATGGAATAGGTGATAAGGAGTTGTTGGCCATTAAGATGGCTTTCGAAGAGTGGAGACAATGGTTAGAAGGGGCGCAACACACCATTACGGTATATACTGACCATAAGAATTTAGAATACCTCAATAGAGCTCAGCGCCTTAACCCCCGTCAAGCCCGCTAGTCATTATTCTTTAGTCGTTTTGACTTTGTACTACGATATCGTCCAGCTACCAAGAATATTCATGCAGATGCTCTTTCCAGATCATATGAGATGGAGGACACACAAGAAACACTCAGCTATATTATAGATCCAGCCAAGTTGATTCTTGCCACAACCGATACTGCACCACCAGGGAAGACAGTGATACTGCTTCGACTTCTCCCCAAAGTGCTTTCCTGGGAACATGATTCCCTCACCACAGGTCATCCCGGGAGACCAAGTACACTGGAACTGTTATCTCGCTATTACTGGTGGCCTCATATGAGGGGGGATGTGCGGGCCTATGTTTCCTCTTACCCAAAGTGTGCCCAGCAGAAACCATTACCCGGTCAACCCTGGGGTCTTCTCTAGCCCCTTCCACCTCATCAAGAACCCTGGACCCATATATCCACGGACTTTGTAGTAGATCTTCCTCTGTCATGCGGGAATCAGGTAATATGGGTCGTAGTCGACCAATTCTCTAAGATGGTACACTTTGTACCTCTGCCCAAGTTACCATCTGCCCCTGAATTGGCAAGCCTGTTCTCTCTACATATTTTCCGTCTCCATGGGCTTCCTCTTCACATAACCTCTGATAGAGGTCCCCAATTCACAGCCAAATACTGGAGCTCGCTATGAAAGAAATTTGGCATACAGTTGGATTTTACCACAGCGTTTCACCCTCAAGGGAATGGATAGGCGGAACGTATCAGTAGAGGGTTGAAGATGTTTTTACACCTATTCGTGAACCACCGCCAAGATGACTGGGCCACTCTCCTGCCATGGTCCGAATTTTCACATAATTCCCATGTCCACTTGGCCACTGGACAGTCTCCATTTCAAATCGTTTTTGGCAAGCAACCACGGCCTCCACTGCCCCTGCCTCTTACAGTCGCCTCTCCAGCAGCCCAACTTTCGGCACAACGGCTCCATGAACTCTGGGAGGTCACTAATGCTCACCTTCTACATGCGGCTGAGACCGCGAAACGGATGTCCAACAAGCATCGTCGACCTCCGCAATTCAATACGGGAGACCGGGTGTGGCTCTGCACCCGTCATTTGCGCCTCCGGGTTCCTTCCATGCGGCTCGCTCCCAGATACATTGGACAGTTTCTCATCAGTAAACATCTGGGGCCAGTAACTTATCGGTTGCGACTTCCCACCAGTCTTCGCATTCATAATTCATTCCACGTCTCCTTGCTAAAGCCTGTGATTTCCTCTTTGTTCCATGATACTCCACTTCAGTCTCCTGCCGTCGAGTCCGATGAGGACCCCATCTATCAAGTACGGGAAATTCTGGACGTTCGTCGTAACCGTAGACAGTGGGAGTATCTGATCGCTTGGGAGGTGTTTGGTCCAGAGGAGAACTCCTGGGAACCATCGGCGAATATCTTGGATAAGTCTTTACTTCAACACTTTCATCTTCTGCATCCTAACAAGCCGGGTCCTTCCAGGAGGGAGCGTAAGAGGGGGGTACTGTTGTGGGTCCCGGCCGCGCTTACTCACGGCCAGACCCCCCTACCTCCTCCACGTTGCCGGCACAGGGTCCCCATCTTGGCGGGCAGCAGCGCATGGGCGGCAGCGCGACTGCTTCTGGACGTCGGGGAGCAGCGTCGGGAGAGATACGGCAAGCCCCGCCTCTTAAAGGGGCCACAACGCCAAGACCAGGCCGGCCCCAGAAGATGACATCATCAGCCAGGGAGATTTAAACTCCCTCTGAGGAATGGAAGATGCCTTTGCAACAGGTTCCAGTGGTTGTCTGCTGTTCTTCTGGCTTTCCTGTCTTCTGGCTTGATTCGGATTGGATTTGGACCTTGTTGCTCGCCACCTGCCTTGGACTTTTGCCTGGATTTGGATTTCGTTGTTTCGCCACCTGCCCCGACCTGTGGTTTGGATTATCTGTCTTCTGGCCCCAACTCGGATTGGAACTCGGACTGTGTTGTTTGCCGCCTGCCTTGGACCCTTGCCTGGAACTCGGACTGTGTTGTTTGCCGCCTGCCTTGGACCCTTGCCTGGAACTCGGACTGTGTTTGTTTGCCGCCTGCCTTGGACCCTTTCCTGGAACTCGGACTGTGTTTGTTTGCAGCCTGTCTTGGACCCTTGCCTGGAACTCGGACTGTGTTGCTTGCCGTCTACCTGGGGACTCCTTGTCTGATTGTGCTGCAGTATATTCCACCCTCCGGAGACGAGCACACCTAGACGCTATTGGTGGGTATCATCCCTCGTCCCGGTCCAAGGATCCACTACCATAACAGTGTGGTTAGATGGGTTCATATATCCACATGTGGTTGTTCTGCCCAATGGTTACTACGTTTTGGGAGCAAGTCATGCAAGAGATAGCAGATATTCTGGGCCTTCCTGTGTAGGTGACTCCTGAGTTGGTGTTACTGGGTAATTGGAATAGATCATTAGTCCCAGTTAAATACAGATTGTTAGTATGACAGTTGCTTTTAGTGGCACGATTTACTGTTGCCACTTTTTGGAAGACTTGTCATAATATTGTTTATTGGAAGACACAAGTCAGGGACATTGCTGATATTGAAATGTTGCATTTTGACCTTAAAAATGAACATGCAAAATATGTTAGAATCTGGGGTCCATAGGGGCGGATCCAAGATGGCTACCGGATGTGCAGCTGTGGTCTGAGCATCCTCGATTAATCTTAAGAGCTCACTTTTCCTGCAAAAATTTTACCTTTTTATGATGGGAAGGAAGTGCAAGCCGAGGACTCCTTATCCCACGGTTATTCTGGCGAGCACTCCGACCAGCCCGATGGGCGCCCATGTCACGCGCAGCGACAGAGGAGCGGGAGACCAGCCATTGCAGAGAGGGGGAGGGGAATTTGAGCTCCCCTCTCTACCAGGCTCAGTATCACCACTGAGAGGACTCCCACTGAGAGGACTCCACCGCTTAATCCAGCTGCCGGAAGAGTAGCACTTACTCCGGGGGAGGAAACCCGAGACCAAAGAGTCCAGGATTTCATTCCAGCGGGGTCCAGAGCAGTGCCGACAGCACCCTCTAGCCCCTTGGGAGCACAGGGGCAAGGCGGTGGTGAAAGTGGAGCCTCAGGAGGAGAAGCTTCGGGAGCTGCTGGGAGATTCCCATGGCAGAAATACCATCAATGGTAAGACCGCAAGTCTTTTCCTTTGAAACGTTGTGGGAAGCCATAAATGAGATGAGAGAGACTATATTGCAGCAATTAACACCAGTAACAGAACAAGTAAGATGGCATGAAAAGAAAATGGAAACGTTTGTGAATATGATCTTAGAAATGGAACAACAGACTGCTTCTATTCGAACTGAGATAAAGGCGCTTCAACAAACGCAATCAGTGTTGATGAAAGATAAAAATTGCACTGCTCAAAAAATAGAAAATCTTGAGAACATTGCAAAAAATCGAAATTTAAGATACATAAATTTCCCTCAGCTACCTATGAGATCTCCGAGAGAGGTTTTTAAGAGGTATATGTTTGATATACCTAAAGTCTCAGAAGAATTGACTCCATCAATTACGAAGATATTTTACATATCAAAGTCCAGAACAGAAGCAGTAAATCAAGAAGGTGATTTAGAGACTTTGAGACCAGCAAGTGATCAGCCTCTCAATATAACAACAATTTTGGAAACATCTGATACGGAATTGGCAATCCCTGCAACTTTGATTGTGAATTTTGCACTAGAGACTGACAGGGAATGGCTGTTGAAATTAAGTATAAAGCATAGGAATGAAAGATTTTTGGGAAATTTAATTAGAGCCTTCCCGGATGTCTCTTGTGAGACACAGAGGAGGAGAAAAGTCTTCCTCCTCTTGAGACCACAGGTCTTATTAATTGGGGCGAGATATTTCCTCAAATTTCCATGCAAATGCGTGGTTAAATATTTATAGAATACATATGTGTTTTTTGATCCACCCCAGTTAACTCAGTTCCTAGTGGGAAAAGCTCCCTTAACTACTGAAGCTCCCTGTTTGGAGGCTCCTAGACCCTCATAAGTAAAAAGAGTGTCGCTGTAATATCTGGTTTAGTTCCTTAAATAAGTTTATTTGTACTTTTTCTTTAGGTTTGGATGGATCCACCCCCATTATTGTGGATCTTAAAATATGAAGAGATAGTGAAAAAAAAATTTCTGATGATATTGTGTATATTTACAGTACCTGTGTACTGATTGAATGTATTCTCTTCTTTTTCTTATCAAGATTTGTTCTTGTAATTATTGTAAACTGGCATAAATATAAAATAATAATTAAAAAAAAAGAATCTGGGGTCCGTACCATGAATACTTGCAAGCTACATAAGCTCGTTTGCATGCCTTTGTGTATTATTATTCTTTTTTTTACTCCAGGTACAAAAAAGGTAATTCCAGCTGTCCGGTTTCTGTGATTTTTTTCACTGTATCTTCACTGAGAAAATGTTTTCTTATGTATGATGTGGAGGAGCTCCTCCTTTCCTTTTTCTTGCTGTATGCCATACAAAAGTTTATAAATAAAGAGTTATAAATAAAATCTATGCAAGTACAGAAACATATGCCTGATAATAAAACACTAACATTAAAATAGGGTTGTCCGGGTAACTTTTCGAGTTACCTGAACAAAAGATTTCAATATCCAACCCCTCCTCCCCTCCCCGAGTAACTCACCACCTGCACAAAATTTAGCTATATATAAAGAGGGGGTGGTGAAGATGTTCCAAGGATTAAACTACAGTCGCTGAGCATTGATATTCAGCATTATCCAGCTAAAGTTATCTGCTAGATATGTCTGGTTGGAAAAATACCTTTTCTAAAGTATTCTGGATAACTTTAGCCAGGTATATTCAGCATTACCCTTTCTAAGTATGTTCTGCTGAATATAAGGGTAACGTTATCTGGGTAACTTTCCCACTGACCTGCTTGCTGAATATTGATCTCTGAGTGGTTAAATAAAATTTTACAAATGGCCAAAAAGAATTAAGGCAAAATTCTCATAAAAGACAGTGCAGAGAAAATCCCTAATCTCTAGAGACTGTGACAATTGATGCTAAGTAGGCAAGCACTTCCCGTGCTTTCTCCTGAGGCCACAGAATGTTGACATTCAGATGTAGCAAATCCTCAGTCTGACAGATTTATGGGCCTGTTTACTAATCATTTTCCCCAAGACACAAAATGGGAAAAACCCTTTTAGTACATCTGGCCATTAGATTTTTTTTATGACACTAATATACATTTTCTGACCAAATAAGTTGCTGTGATGCTGAATCTTCAATTTCTAGATGATAAAATAAAGTCCTCAAACATTTAACAGAAAGAGGAAAATGTTTGTCTATGAATCCTGCTGTAAAAGAGATAGTAAAGAAACAATGAACATTAAAAAGAACAGCGCAGGGTACCACAAGGATGCTGTAATCAAAAAAGAGTAGTACTCACAAACTCAATTATTTATTGTACTCAAATACTGATCAGTAAAATGTATGGAAAAAAGCAATAAAATAAATCAATGTATTTTGTAGCCATACTTTATTTATAAAAATCAGTGGGGGAAAATGGTTTTTCCCACCAATCTCTAATCTGTAGGACTGAGGCCAATGTCAGCACTATAAATAGCATCCAGTTCTTTTATAATTAGTGTCTCAATAGTACTATATAATATATTTTTAATTACCACCTCTCCTAAGAATCTATTTAGTGTTAATGTAAGATCCCTTGCCTTACATAAGATAAATCCAGTCTGGTTCAGGGAGTGATGCAGTCCAGGGCACTCTTCTGAAAGATAAGCGAGTTCTGCCAGCAGAGGATGCATGAGGAATCCTGGAGGAAATATGATTCTTCTCCAGGCTAAGGGGAATAAGTATGCTTTCCTGGTCGAAGCATGCCAGAGGAGTCTAAATTCTGGCCACTGCTATGTGGATTAAAATCATTTATCTACCTAGATCAACAAGACATGGGATCTGTGAGTACTTTCTACTTGTGAACTAACATCACTGATCTTCTAGAAGTCAAACGTTGTGTGAGGGTAGTGAGAAATTTCAGGAATACTATTGGTGTGCTGTTTCTGAAAAACTATAACCAACTGGGCAGGATGTCATTAAAAACTACTGTGTTCTCAATAGAATGCCATTCTTGTGGACTTTGAACTAGATGCCTGTCTCATGAATAGAGCCATAGTAGAGAATCTGGCTCTCTAATATTGAGGAGTAAGGAGCTAAAGGAATGTTTACCTAGTGGTGAATGTAGTTAAAGACTGTTTTCTTCTGTAAACAGGAACGGCAATTTTCAAAGCTCGGTGGGGGGGGGTGTCTTGCAAGCTCATCTGCAAGGGAAATTCTTTATGGAGTTTACCTTTGAAAATATCACGCAGCATGCTCAACAGGGGGTCAAAGTAAGCAACAAAAAGTACACACAGTGATTTCAAAATGCAATCACCGCGCTTATATTCTCTCCCTGACCTATCCCTGCCCCTTTTTATAATCCACGGGCCATATGTCTGCCTTTAAACAGAAAATCCATACTCGGAAATGGCTGTGAAAACAGTTAAGAGATTTCAGGCAACCTGTTCACCCCTTGCCACTTGCAGTTGTGCACTGGTTTTATTTGCAAGTCCTCTGTCCTCACCCTCAGTGCGAGAGCCATTTGAGAAAGCGGTAACTACAGCCAGCAGGAGCCAGGGATAGACTGGTGTCTGAAGCATTTGTGAAACCAGTCTGTTCCATGTGCTCTTTTCAGGGCAGAAAGTGAAAAAGCCAGCAAATGCGCTTAGCTGCTGGGTATTCAGGTCAAGGCGACACTGATGGATAAAAGGAGCCAAATTAAATAGCTGGTGGGCAGGAACAGTACTTGCATGGTTACTGCCTTGGGTGTCCAGTTGAGTTGCAGTTATCAGGATGTTGAGAGAGTCCTACTCCTCCATGATCAGATTCAGCTTGAGTCAGGTGGGATGTGGTTATAATGCCAATATTTGACAGCAGATCTGTCTTTTGTCTTGCAGTCATGGAACCTCCTTTCCCCTGCCCCCAACAAAGTAAGAAGTGCTGGCAAGGGCAGGAATGATGTTGACAGCTCAGGCAGTTTTATGTCACCTCTGACCCAGGAGTTAATTTCTTGGCATTGCATAAATGCACGCAAAGTAGTCTGACTCCTAGAATGCCTCCCTGCATTGCAGGATAATATTTAATGCAGGGCTTGCCAAATCTGTCCTGAAGATCCCTCAGCCAGTCAGATTCTCAGGATATCCGCAATGAATTTGTGGATATCCAGAAAACCTGACCGGCTGTGGGGACCCCAAGGCAGGTTTGATTTAATGACTTAATTTAAATTGGAATATACATGTACATGGCGCTAATCCCGATGTGGGTTTTAACCTGCATTTATCTGCATGTTTTTTCACTGCAATCATCCTGTTAAATACCAGGGTTACGTTTGCATGGGAAAATGCATGCTAAAATGTAGCTTAAAATGCATGCAAATAGGACAGTGTGCTTATTACATCAGCCCCAGTATACATACTATTACCTGCACTAGGGGGGACAATAATCAGAACGTGGTTTTACACAGATAAACACATATATATCCCTGTAAAACACTTTGATTATTTGTCCAATTGGAGTACTTATTCAGTGGCATTTAGCCAGATAACTCACAAGTTGTCCATCTAATTGCTGACTTTTGAATATTTTGGGCACTTATCCAGCTAAACTTTAGCTAGATATCTCTGGTCATACCAAAGAACTGTCCTAAAGTTAGCTGGATAAAGTTATCCAGCTAAGTTTTAAGCTAGCCGACTATATTTAATACTGCACTACTGAACATCCCTTCATTATCAACATTTCTATCTCTAAATAAAATGAAACTTCTTGGGAACATAATCACTTGTGTCACTGTGAAATCTGTGAGAAAAATAAGTACAGAATACATGCACAGTTCTTATCCATTAGAGGTACTGTTCCTATCCTCTGGAGGTCTTTGAAGAATAATCTCGCCTCCCCCATGGGACAAGAACCCATTTGCCTGTGTATTGGTTCTAGTGCAAACAAGGTTACACTACATAGCGTACTTAGATGCTCAGCATCACTAAATAGCTAAGTGTTCAGCTGCTTTGATGGCCTACCATCTATGGGGATCCTTCCCACTATACCAGGGGTCTGCAACCTTTCAAAATAGAAGAGATATTTCATGTTTTTTCTTTTGTCCAAAATATGTTGAGAGTTACTATCCTGTTGTAAATTGTGACATGCACATAAATTGTCTCTTTCTTTCTAACAGTCTCCCTGTCTCTCTCAATACTCCTTATTCCCCATCAGTCAGTTTCTCATCTCCCCAGTCTCTACCTATCGTTCTCTCTCACTCGATCCCCCCATTCTCAGCATTCTTTCTCTCTCAATAACCCTCATCTCCAGCAGTCTCTCATGATCCTCCACGTCATTGTAGCAGTCTCTTTCTCAGTCTCCTCTTTTTGCCCAGCAATCCCTATCTCATTTTTTAACCCCCTGTCCACAGTATTAACCCTCACTCTCAACCTCCCCAATTCCAATCAGCCACTCTCTTACTCTCAGTCCTTCCCCATTCCTGGCAGTCACACTCATTTTTTTAAACTTCCTTCATCCCCAGCAGTCACACTCTCTTAATCCCTCTTCCTCACAGCATTCTCTCTCATTCCCCTATTCCATGCAGTCCTCTCAATCTCCCACCCCTCCAACAGTCATTGTCTTTCCATCCCCCTCATCCCCCAACAGTCAGTCTCTCTCTATGCCTCCTCATCCCTTGCTGTCATTTTCTCTATCACTCTCATCCCCAGAAGTTACTTTCCAAATCCTCTTCTCCACAACAGTCACTCTCTTTCAATGCCTCCTATCCACAATAGTCAACTATCCCAATTCAGCCCCCTCTTCCCACCATCCACACTGTCATTTTCTCTCAGTCACTCCCATCCCCAAGCCTTTTTTCTCACAGGACAAGCAGGATGGTAGTCCTCACATATGGGTGACGTCAGTTGACAGAGCCCTGTTACGAAAAACTTTTCTGTCATAGTTTCTATAAAGCTTTGACTGACACTGGCACACTGAGTGCACTGAGCATGCTCAGCCTGCAATTATCCCTGTGACCACAGGTGTCTCCCCTCAGTCTTCTTTTTTCCGCTCTGTGAAAAATTCTCACAATTTTTCTTTACGGAAACACTTAAACTTTTACTTCACAAACGCTTTTTCCCTGCACGGGTCTCCCTTCAGGTACATTTAATCGACGCTCGGTGAGTACTATGCCCTGTTTTTCGGTCGGTTCCTGTCACCTCACTACGGTTTCCCCGGCCTTCCAACCGAATTGCGGCCTTCCCTCTCCCTATGTTTTCACAGTAAGCCCCACATAGCCTGCGAGTGTCTTCCTGTGACCCTCTGCCTGGTTATTAGCGCTAGTGGGATAGGGACTTCCACGGTTACCGTTGCCGCCAGGGCCTCTGTCA
This sequence comes from Rhinatrema bivittatum, assembly GCF_901001135.1. NCBI lineage: Eukaryota > Metazoa > Chordata > Amphibia > Gymnophiona > Rhinatrematidae > Rhinatrema > Rhinatrema bivittatum. The sequence continues at coordinate 118,521,894 of NC_042620.1, read as the reverse complement.
AATTCATGCCTCCATCGATTACCTCGGTACCTTTGTGCAGTCGATGCCCCCATCGCTACCGTCAGTACCCTCATCCTGGCTGTCCTGCCTTCTTCAATGCCATCGATACCCTTCCCCCCACGGTCCGTCAATGCCATTGATCCCCACATCGATTCTTTCAGTGCCAGCAATGTTTTCATCCATGGTGCTGATTTTTCCATCGATGTCCGGGTGGATGCCATCGATGCACACCTTGGTGTCGTTGGTGCCATCAATGCCCAGGTCAGTTCCATTGATACCCAGGTCGATTCCATCGATGCCATTGTCGATTCCATCAATGCCATCGATGCCCAGGTCGGTTCCATCGATGCCATCGTCGATTCCATCAATGCCCAGGTCAATTCCATTGATGCCCGGGTTGGTTCCATCGATGCCCATATCGATGCCGTCGATGCCCGGGTCGATGCCATCAATGCCCATGTCGGTGCCATCGATGCCCATGTTGGTGCCATCAATGCCCATGTCAGTGCCATCGATGCCTATGTCGATGCCATCGATTCCATCGATGCCCATGTCGATGCCATCGATTCCCATGTCTGTGCTATCAATTCCATCGATGCCCATGTTGATGCCATCGATGCCCATATTGGTTCCATTGATGCCCGTGACCATGCCGTCGATGCCCGTGGCCATGCCACCGATGCCGTCGGCGCCCATCTCCATCCATCGATGCCATCGACGCCTCATTTCCATCGGTGTCCTCGTCGTTCCTATCGATGTGGCCATCGATTCTGTTGATGCCGGTATCAATTTCCTGATGCCATCGATGTCTATTCGATTCTTCGATGCCACATCGTTTCCATTGATACCTACGCCGATGCAGTTGATGCCTCCATCACTATTATCGTTGCTCTGCCTGGGCCATCGACATTTTTTCATCTATATTTTTGATGATACCCTCGAGGCCGCTTCTATGCTGCCATCGATACCGTCAATACTGACATAGCACCTACACACAATGCCCTCGCCTAAACACAGTGCTCCATGCTTTGGGTTCATAACTATAGCCCCGTATCAGCCTTCAACACTACATAGTGCCAGGAGCAGTACAGGCATGCTGACAGTCCATCATCATTCGCCATCCAAGACAGCAAGGGCATCTACTTCGGTGCTGGGGAAAGACCGGGCCAAGCACCATGGCTCTCATTGTCACCGGCAAGGTGACCGTCCGCCACCGACGCCATCCAAGACATCGGTGCTATCCTACTCAGTGCTGGAGAATGCCCAGACTGAGCAACATTGCTACTGCCACCACCACTATTCCACACAGTGCTGGCAGTCCTCGGTGCTGCAGAATGACCGACCGAGTTCCGAGGAATTCTGCACTGGCGGCACGAAACATCGAGCCGCTGCAAAGAGGGCTGGGTTCATGAGTCATAATGGCTCCCCTGTACCCAAGGCATTCCCCACCATCACCGGTGTGGGGTTCTGACCCTCCACAAATTACTGTGGTAGCACCAGACATGCTCAGCCTGTCTCCTCTGTATCTGCGCTACCATACAGGGTTACAGAGTTGAGTCGGACGTTTACGTCCTTCAGGCTGTCCCTCGATGCCTCCTGAAATCCACGGAGCCATCGATCTTTACCGGCTCGTCCTTCTGCGATCCATGACGGATGGTAAGTACTCTAATCCCGCTTCAGCGACAATCCCATTGAGACCTGTTCTCTAAATCGGGCCACATGGTTCAAAAGGTTCTAGGTTGTCTTGTCTTTCAAGAACTGTATTAGTGTCACATATCGCTATTGCCAGCTATGTCGGACACAATACCAAGAGAACCTCTCTACCAATCATTTGGGATTGCATCAGGATATCCTCCCATTGTCAGCAGTGGGACTCTGTACTGATTAATACTCTGGCTTCTGGTTCCTAATTAAGGACTGAAATCCCAGATGCATTCACTGATCTGCTAGACACAAGATCCAGCAAACACTGCCTCAATTGCAAATCCACCTCGAGGCCTGGCGACAGATCTCGACATTTTCTTGTACAGCACACAGAAATGCAGGAAAGACTTTTACCGCTCACGCTCCCATGGGAGATTATATGATATCCAGATTACATCAGCCCCGCCAGTTGGATACCTCCTGGTCTCTCAACTTGCTGGCTATCAGAGTGGCCACCCCACTTGGTACCAAGGTTCAGGGTACTGTCCCCTAGACGCTACAAAGCGTGGGGGGGGGGAGTTTTAATCTCACTGTTCTTTCTTTCAACAGAAAGTAGTTGCTCTCCACCCATCTTGGACCTCAGAAATATCAACTTTCTTCAGAAGGGACAGGTAAATGGTGTCTCTCATCACCATACTTCCATACCGCAGTAAGTAGGTTGCCTCTCTCCTCTAATCTTTCTATGTGCTTCATGATGAGTCAACAATATTACAATCCCAAGCTCTGCTGGTTGCTCCAGCTTCGGCAACTTGGGTATTTCATTAAATCACTAGCAGTGACTGCTGTTTCTCTACGGAGTAAAACATCATTCACGCTTTTCCTTGCATGGACAGCTGCATAACAACAGTCAATCCAAGCAAGGAGCTCTATCTTCTTCACGACTCACTATAAATCTACTACCTGGGATTGCTGCTAAATACCATAAATCCCATATAGAACACTTCTGGACACCACAGTCACAATGAATTTCCTGTCCAACAACCGTGCAGATATTCTGACAAATTCCTATATATCTCTGTGTGCATAGAACATAACCTCAGCCCCTCAATTCTTTCATTGCTGGACCATGGGATTTTTTCACCATGCACTTTACTCATAGGTCCAGATTTGCTATGAGTAAGATTAAGTGGAATTTCAATTATCGGTGGATCTAAGCTGTTCAACCGCTTTCGTCCCTGATCCATATTGCTGATCTAGAACCAAATCCTCAGCTGGTCCTGCTCATGCTCGCATTTACTCAGGGTTGCAGAGTTCGAACTAACATCTTCTCAATCCAATATGCGTCTATTCCGCTCCATGCAGAGTTTCACATCAATTTCCTGGAGCTTCGAGCCATGAGTTATGCCTTTATGCCTTACAATACTGCCTCTGCAACAAACCTTTGTAAATACAGATAGACAGCATAGTGACAATGTAGTATTTCCAACACACAAGCACACACAACCTCTTAGCTGCTCTGCTAGGAAGCTGCTCAGCTCTACCCTTGGCCCTTGCTCACTCCATGCATCCCCGGGCCACTTACCTAACAGACTTACTGAACACACTAGCAGATCTTCTCCATATAGGTTTCCATACTCTCGGATGGTCTCGGACTACATGTGTAGCGAGAAAAATCTTTTAGTGCTGAGGTCAACCAACCTTGCCCTCTGCATCTGAATCGAACCAAATGGTGGACAGATTCTGCTCCCTACACATGTCTCGAATGCGTTCCCATGGACGCCTTTGCTGCAACAAAGGCCTCTTATATGTGTCTCTTTTGATGTCTCTCATAGCCAGCACTCTTATTATGCTGCATCAGGACGGGGTTCACTGTTTCTCAGACCCACGTCCTGGCCGAAACCAGTATGTTTTCCCATACTTCTCAATCTATCACACCAGTAACCAACTCCCCTTCTCACAGGTCAGTCTCATATCATGGACTCACTAATGTTCTCAGGTACTGGTAGCGTCACAAAAACTTTCCACACATAAATCTTACCATTCAAAATGGCATGATTTACCACATGGCGCATACAAAAGGGTATTACCCTCTTTTTTTCTACACCACTCTTTTCTCTTACTCCCTCGGATTCTGCTCCCCAGACATCCTCAACATGGGTACACCTCGGTTCCAATTGGCATACCACTTGGGAGTGGGAATACCCGATTAACGGTTCAACCCCTTCAGAGTCAGCTTACCATTTATTTTATTTTTATTTATTTTATTTATTTATTTTATTTAAAAACTTTTATATACCGGTATTAGTATGCATACATCATACCGGTTTACAATGTAACTTTAAAGGTAGAAATTACAATGAACAGGGAGGGCGAACAAGGAGGAGTATACAAAGAGCAGGAGGTGGAGGAATTAAAGCAATAAATAAAACTGCAACGGACTATTTACAGGAATATACATATAGATTCTTATATACCGCGGTACGTATAGTTCTACATCACCTCGGTTCACAGTGAACAATAACTTAGCAACAGGCTTTACATATAACAGGTTCTACAGAAAAACAATCGTAGTAACAAATATTACATATAACAGTTAATATATTATGTAAAGAGTCAAAGAAGTATGTAGCGCAGAGGCGGTTTAATCAGTGGATAACCATGTTATCCACTGATTAAACCGCCTCTATTTTTACTGGTTATGGAATGGGGCCTATATTTAGTGCTTACAAGACTCATATGTTCCCCGTTCGAGCCTTTCCATTCCTCTCACTTAACAGTCTGGCATGGAAAATTCTTTCCCTCATAGTCATCACTTCTGCCAACAGGGTCAGTGAGTTCCACACCTTGTTACATACTCATCCGACCCTGCGTTCCTCCGTGACCGAGTGGTCTTACATATTCAACTTCATATCCTTCTTAAGGTAGTCGCAGCATCTCACCTTACTCAGAATATACTCTGCCCACTTTTTCCCAACACCTCTCTCTCACCAGGGTGAGAGGGTTTTCCACTCCTTGGACTGTAAAAGTGCACTTACGTTCTATTTAGACCGCACTACACTCCATAGGAATTACACCTAACTCTTTCCTTCTGTGGCAAAAGCCAAGCTGCGAGTTCCAGTGGGCAAACAGACCTTTTCCTCCTAATTGACGGTCTGTATCTCTTTTTCCTACCAACAAGCAGGCATTTCACTACAACACCGTGTGTAACCACACTCTGTTAGGGCCATACCAGCCTCAATAGCTCACCTTCGGCTGGTGCCGCTTGACCATATTTGTAAGGCTGCAACCTGGAGCTCTCTCCATACCTTAGCAGCCCATTATTGCTTAGGTAAGACTCGCCGCCATGCTTCCATGTTTGGCCAATCTGTCTACTCATCTTCTTTTCAGTTTAACTACCCACCATCCTTCCACCAACCCATTAAGGGTTTCAGGATACCCTCCTTACCAAATTCCATCCCAGTCGTTGCGCCTTTTGCATATCTTTGGGTGCATTTGGTGCACTCTCGGGCATCCTCAGCTCGGTACTCACCCATATGTAAGGACTACCAACCTGCTTGTCCTATGAGAAAGCAAATGTTGCTTACCTGTAACAGGTGTTCTCACAGGACAGCAGGATGTTAGTCCTCACGAAACCCACCCGCCACCCTGCGGACTTGGGTCTACATACGTTTTATTATTTTAGTTTCGCTTGCGCTTTTTGCTATAAGACGAGACTGAGGGGAGACACCTGTGGTCACAGGGATAATTGCAGGCTGAGCATGCTCACTGCACTCAGTGTGCCAGTGTCAGTCAAAGCTTTATAGAAACTTTGACAGAAATGTTTTCCGTAACAGGGCTCCGTCCATTGATGTCACCCATATGTGAGGACTAACATCCTGTTGTCCTGTGAGAACACCTGTTCAGGTAAGCAACATTTGCTTTCTCTTTGGAGTGTGCTATTGTGTACCAACATCCTCATTACTGAGCTACATTCAGATCTTCAAATAACTGCATGTGGCTCCAGAGTCTCAGGTTACAAACTCCTGCACTACATAGACCAAATAACTTTATGTTGAGTAAACCAATAGGAATGTTACGCCCGTTGGTCGCAGACGGCTGTGACCACTAATGCTCACCTCTTTCTTTGCTGCATTAACACCATTAGAGAAAGTGGCGGCTTCCACCAGCTACCGCCGACCTGCCTGGCGTTCCCAGGACGGTGTGGGCACTGCCGACCGCCATCTTGCCTTTGGGATCACTTAGGCGCACATGCGCATGCACAGGCCAGTCTTAAGCACGTCATGGCAGGAATCTCAGGGACGTCCCCTCCAGATGCCGTCTTTACTCCACGATACTTAAGCCGGCTGACCCTGCCTATTGACGACTTGGCAACAAGTTCCCTAATTGCTGAATCCACTTTGCTCACTATGGACTTCCCATTCCAGTTCCTGCACATTTGGCGTGAGACGCTCTGGGTACCCGCTCCTCGGGGACCCTTCCTCGTCTCTGGCTATCTGCTCCTCGGAGGGCCTTCTTGCCTTGGACTACTGCCTACCCCTGTTCCCCGGGGCTTCTGGTGGAACTCTACGGACCACTACTGTACCATCTCTAGTGTGGAATTCTCTCCGGTGTACCCCGCGCTGCGGGCCACTACCATACCATCTCCAGTAGGAACCTCTTCGGTGTACCTTGCGCTGAGAACCTCTACTGTACCATCTCTAGTGGGAAACCCTCTCCGGCGTACCACATGCTACAGGCCACTACCGTATCATCTCTAAGTGAGGAATCCCTTCGATGTACCCTGCGCTGCAGGCTACTGCCGAATCATCGCTACAGAGCAACCTCATCAGTGTACCCCGCTCTGCGGACCATTGCCAGATTTCCACTACCGAGGTATTCCCTCTGGGGCGGATTTTAAATGCCCTGCGCGCGTAAATCTGGCCGGATTTACGCGCACAGGGCCCTCGCGCGCCGGCGCGCCTATTTTGCATAGGCCACCGGCGCGCACAGAGCCCCGGGACGCGCGTAAGTCCCGGGGCTTTCTAAAAGGGGCGTGTCGGGGGCGTGCCCGGAGCGACGCGGCGTTTTGGGGGCAGCGACGCGGGCGTGGTTTCGGCCAGGGGTGTTCCGGGGGCGTGGTCGCGGCCTCCGGACCAGCCCCCGGAACACCCCCGGGCCGAAACCATGCCTGCTGAAAGCCGACAAAGGTAGGGGGGGTTTAGATAGGGCCGGGGGGGTGGGTTAGGTAGGGGAAGGGAAGGGAAGGTGGGGGGAGGGCGAAGGAAAGTTCCCTCGGAACGGCCTCGAAGGGAACAGGCAGCGCGCGCTGGGCTCGGCGCGCGCAGGTTGCACAAATGTGCACCCCCTTGCACGCGCCGACCCCGGATTTTATAAGATACACGCAGCTACGCGCGTATCTTACAAAATCCAGCGTACTTTTGTTCGCGCCTGGTGCGCGAACAAAAGTACGCGATCGCGCAAATTTTTAAAATCTACCTCCCAGGGTATACCTCATCACACAGTCTTCGTGACTTCTCCTGGACTCCCCGCTCCTCGGGCAGTACCTTTCTATCTCTCTAATAAAGACTCTATTCCAAAACTGTGTCTGACGTCAGCTGAGACCTCGCCTCCCAATGGTGAGGCTCACAGGGCTCCTCCCTGAGGGTGGTACCATCTCTCACTTCGGCCCAGGGCCCACATACCTACAAATCCTAACAGATTGCCAAGTCCATGGACTCAGCACAGGTCTCAGCGATTCAGGCCATCCCTGGCCTGGCCCAGCGAATTACAGAGCAGCAAAAGGTATTAGAAACCTTGGCTAACACCATAAATCAATTGAGTAATTGGCTGGACTCTGCCTAGATGCCTGCTAAGCCATACCCTGCTCCACATGCATCACCATTCCGGCCTCCAGTGCCCTTGCCGGCACCTTCTCGTTTCGCAGGTGACCCCTTGTTGTGTAGGAGCTTTTTGAATCAGTGCAGCATGCACTTTTTCCTTACAACCTGCATACTTCTCTGACATAGTTTCCAAAACTACGTACATGTTGTCCCTCCTGGATGGAAAAGCCTTGGCCTGGGTGTCACCCCTTTAGGAGCGAATGGACCCGATCCTCAACGACATGCCAGGCTTCCTCGCCCTATTTCGTTCCATATTTGACGATCCTGGTCGCAAGACCATCGCCGGATCTGCACCCCGCATCTACAACAAGGTGCCAGATCGCTGACCGAGTATGTCGTTGAGTTTAGGACTCTTTCCTCAGAATTACATTGGGACCTAGAAGGTCTGAGCTCACGCATTAAGGACCAATTAGCAGCACGAGAGCTCCCTGAGGCCTTGGACTCTTTTATCGACCTCGCCGGTCGCATTGATCGCCATCTGCTTGGGTGGTCACATGAGGCTAGAGGATCCAAGAGAATGTCTTCAGGTGTTCCACGCATTCGCCCAACACCTACCACCTAGACTGTTCCTATACCCAACACCGAGGATGAAGAACCAATGCAAATAGGTCACAGTCATCTATCTTCTAAGGAGAGGTGTCGGCGGCAAAGATCAGGCCTTTGCATGTATTGTGGCCAACTGTCCGGGAAACTCCTAGTACTAGGATGTGGCCCTCCTGTCCGGGAAACTCCTAGTACTAGGATGTGCCGTAGGACTCCTCCTAGGCCTGACCGCACCATCTCCTCCACTAACACTGCCTGTCTCTCTCTATTAACTCGAACGCCTTGGAATTCCACACCCTGGCACTGGTGGACTCCGGGGCCGGTGGGAATTTTATACTTAAACAACTCATGGAACACCTCCGAATCCCCATCATCCGGACACCTACGCCATAGCTACTGTCTTCTATTCATGGCGAACCGTTACCAAGCGAAGTTACCTTCTCCACGGTCCCCATTCAACTTTGTACCGGGTCATTTCTTTCTTGGTCTTAGACAAGGCTATAAACCCTGTGGTGCTTGGACTACCATGGTTACAACTGCACACACCACAATTTGATTGGGGCATCTTATGAATGAAAACACACACAAAACACAACACACACAAACACACCCATTCGCACACATGCACCCATAGACACATTCACCCCTGACCGATCCCACAGTTAAGGTCCTCAGCTACCCCCTCGTTTCTCATTGTGCAAGCTTACGAAGCACTCTTTCCCACAAACTGAAATATCCACTCATCCACTTTAATTTCTTGGGGGATATGGATTCTTTTTTCTGGAGAAGTTCCAGTTGCGCTGTTTGTCTCAGCAAGGCCATCCATTTTCTCACGTGAGGTATAGTGTCTGCATTCCAATAAGACAGGATTTGTTTTTTTTGCCAGCATTAAAGACACTATGAGAAAGGGTTTTCCTCCTACTGGTAGGTGAACACTCTTGTCAAAGATATGGAAAAGCAAAAGAATTCCTGACCAGGGGGTCTTACAATCTAAAATATTGTCTAAAAACCCACATACCTGTTGCCAGTAATTTTGCATTTTTACACAGCCAGAGATCATGTGGCATAATGTTGCAGATTGCACATTACATTTTATACAGAGATGGAATTCCTAAATATTCATCTGCTTCCCAAAGCTGCGTGTTAGATATATTCTATGTATAAATTTGAACTGTATTTCACATAAGTTGGCCGGGCGTAGATGCCTGTAAAGATTTATGAAGGCTATCTTTATGTCAGACTCTGACCACCACTCCCAAATCATCGGACCATTTGGATGCAAGGCCTAGAAAATGTCCTTAGCCAGATTTGATCACAAGTCCATGGCCCATATCGCTATTTTGTTAAATTTGGGAATGGTGTCAAAGAACGAGTCTTCTTCATCAGTTAGTAGGGGTGTGAATCGTGTGATCGATCGTCTTAACGATCGATTTTGGCTGGGGGGGGAGGGAAATCTGATCGTCGTGTTTTTTTTTTTTTAAATCGTTAAAAATCGTAAATCGGGGGAGGGCGGGAAAACCGGCACACCAAAACAACCCTAAAACCCACCCCGACCCTTTAAAACAAACCCCCCCACCCTCCCGAACCCCCCCAAAATGTTTTAAATTACCTGGGGTCCAGTGGGGGGGTCCCGGCGCGATCTCCCGCTCTCTGGCCACGGCTGCGTTAAGAGAAATGGTGCCAGTGGCCCTTTGCCCTTATCATGTGACAGGGCAAAGGTAGCGCCGGCACCATTTTGGTTCCTGGCTCCCGACGTCACGCATGCAGGAGATCGCTCCTGGACCCCCAGGGACTTTCGCCCGTATGGCATAGTGAGGGCAAAGGTAGCGCCGGCACCATTTTGAATATTGGCAATACGGCCCGCGTGCAGGAGGTCGCTCCCGGACCCCCGCTGGACTTTTGGCAAGTCTTGTGGGGGTCAGGAAGCCCCCCCAAGCTAGCCAAAAGTCCCTGGGGGTCCAGCGGGGGTCCGGGAGTGATCTCCTGCACGAGTGACGTCGGGAGCCAGGAACCAAAATGGCGTCGGCGCTACCTTTGCCCTGTCACATGATAAGGGCAAAGGGCCACGGCACCATTTCTCCCTGACCCCTCATCCGCCACAGCTGCCCAAGCAAGAGACCTCGGCATAGTACTGGATAACCGACTAAACTTAAAAAAATTTGTTAACAGCACAACAAAAGACTGTTTCTCCAAATTACAAATTCTGAAAAAACTTAGACCACACCTCCACTTCTATGACTTCTGGACTGTCCTCCAAGCTACCCTTTTCTCTAAAATCAACTATTGCAACTCCCTCCTTCTAGGACTCCCCACAACTACCATAAAACCCTTGCAGGTGCTCCAGAATGCCGCCTCCAGAATCCTAACCAATTCCAGCCGAGGAGACCACATCACACTCATCCTCAGGAATCTCCATTGGCTCCGTATCAGCTTTAGAATCCTTCATAAGTCTCTCACTATCATTCACAAAACCATCCACAATCAGCACTCGCTCGAGCTAAAAATCCCGCTACGACTCCACACTTCAAAAAGACCAGTTAGAAGTGCTTATAAAGGAACCCTATACGTTGTCGTCCCCCCCCCCCCCCCCCGTCCCCCCCAAATCCATTCTTCACACCTCCACGTGCCTTCTCCGCAGCTGGGCCATCCCTATGGAACACCATGCCTCCAGACCTACACCAGGAACACTGCCCATTGACCTTTAAAAAAAAACTAAAGACAGCTGTTCAAACAAGCCTATCAATAACCATATAAGCGGTAACGTTGCATTCTGTATTCTTTATTCTATATTGTATATATTGTTCTACATATTTATTTTATATATATTATTGTCATAACATATATCATTTAACTGTTCTTCTTACCATTGTTATTCCATATATTTACTGTTATTGTTCCATATATTTACTGTAACTCAACTGTTGCTCTCTCCTTACTCTCTTCCAACCTCCAAGTTCCTGTAAACCTCGTTCTTTGTAACTTACTACTTACCACTTCCCTTATCTCTATCAGTAGCTCTCTAGTTAAGATTATTGTTAAGTTAAACTCCCATGTTTGATGTGAACCGATGTGATATGACATGTGTCATGAATGTCGGTATAGAAAAGAATTAAATAAATAAATAAAATGTGTTTTGGCAGGCAGATCTCTATTGGAAGGTGTGTATTTAAGAGATATAAATGTGGGTACAGTGATGAAGGGAATTGCAGCTGGAAGCTGGGAGCCTTATGGAGGTAAGCTGGGTACCACCAGGAAGGAGGTTAGACTTGGTGCAATAATAACATCAGACACCTTTATTATTCCATGTAGGCCTTCATCACTGTAGGGTAAGGAACATTTTTTTTACATTTCATTGACATCATACCCCTTCTTCACATCATATATTTATAAACATTTGATATTGCACCTTTTCCTTAAGCACTAGATAGAGCAGGGGTAGGCAATAGAGATGTGACTCGGAACCGGAATCGGTTCTGATTCCGGTTCCGATTCACATTGTGGGTTTTTTTTCGTCCGGCCCGATCGCGGTTTTGTTTATCGGCTGCGCCCGAGCCGATAAACAAAAAACCCACCCCGACCCTTTAAAACTAATCCCTTAGCTTCCCCCACCCTCCCGACCCCCCCAAAAAACTTTTTACAGGTACCTGGTGGTCCAGTGGGGGTCCCGGGAGCAATCTCCCGCTCCCGGGCCATCGGCTGCCACTAATCAAAATGGCGCCGATGGCCTTTGCCCTTACCATGTGACAGGGTATCCGTGCCATTGGCCGGCCCCTGTCACATGGTAGGAGCACTGGATGGCCCATGCCATTTTTAAAGAACCGATGTGTGCCATTGGCCGGCCCCTGTCACATGGTAGGAGCACTGGATGGCCCGCGCCATTTTTAAAGATGGCGCCGGCCATCCAGTGCTCCCTCCATGTGACGGGGCCGGCCAATGGCACGGATACCCTGTCACATGGTAAGGGCAAAGGCCATCGGCGCCATTTTGATTAGTGGCAGCCGATGGCCCGGGAGCGGGAGATCGCTCCTGGGACCCCCACTGGACCACCAGGTACCTGTAAAATGTTTTTTGGGGGGTCGGGAGGGTGGGGGAAGCTAAGGGATTAGTTTTAAAGGATTGGGTGGGTTTAGGGGTTATTTTTGTGTGCCGTTTTTCCCGCCCTCCCCCAAAACAATAAGAGAACCCCTATGAACAATTTTGTGGGGTTTTCCTATCATTTTGGGGGAGCCCCTGATTTCTGACGATTTTGAAAATATTGTACGATATTTTCAATCGTCCAAAGCCCGATTCACATCCCTAGTAGGCAACTCTCGACCTGGAGACCACAAACAAGTCTGTTTTTCATACATATTCAGACCACAAACAAGTCTGAATATGTATGAAATTATTGCATGTGCTGCTTTCATCACTGTATTTATTTAACTTATTTATAAAACTTGTTAAAGCTTTTAAGTCAATGTTGAAATCATCTTTTTCTGCAAACTTTTCATAAAGTCTGGAGAGTTTTTGATTGACTGCTGGCATTTGTAAGCAGTTTGTTTTGATTTTCTGTGTTTTATGTTATGATTTTATTGTGAGTGCATACTTTGTCACCTAAAGCCTGACACCAAGTGATTAATAAATTAATAATAATAATAAAAACTGTACATGGTACTCCAAATGAGGTCTCACCAGAAATTTATACAAAGGCAATATTACTTTTCTTTTCCTGCTGGCTATTCCTCTCCTTTTATGCCCAAGTATCCTTCTGGTGTTTGTTGTCATATTATCTACACCAACGGGTGGATTTTAAAAGCCCTGCTCGCCGGCGGCCTATTTTCCATAGGCCGCCGGCGCGAGCAGAGCCCCGGGATGCGCGTAGGTCCCGGGGTTTTTGGAAGGGGGCGTGTCGGGGGCGGGACCCGATGATGCGGCGTTTCGGGGGCGGGGCGCGGCGTTTCGGGGACGGGACCGGGGCGTGGTTTTGGCCCGGGGCATTTCGGGGGTGTGGCCGCGCCCTCCGGAACCGCCCCCGGGTCGAGTCTCGGCGCGCCAGCAGCCCGCTGGCACACGTGGATTTACGTCTCCCTCTGGAAGGCGTAAATCCGTGGATAAAGGTGGGGGGGGGTTTAGATAGGGCCAGGGGGGTGGGTTAGGTAGGGGAAGGGAGGGGAAGGTGAGGGGAGGGTGAAAGAAAGTTCCCTCCGAGGCCGCTCCGATTTCGGAACGGCCTCGGAGGGAACGGAGACAGGCTGCGCGGCTCGGCGCGCGCCAGCTGCCCAAAATCGGCAGCCTTGCGCGCGCCGATCCAGGATTTTAGAAGATACGCGCGGCTACGCGCGGCTGCGCAAACAAAAGTACGCGATCGCGCTGTTTTTAAAAATCTACCCCCTTATGTTCATCAGATATGACCAGCCCCAGATCCTGCTCTTGTTTTGTGCAAGAAACTTACCCACTAAACTGTACTGCTCCTTTAGGGTTTTGCAACCAAAATGCATGATGCTGCAAGTTTTAGCACTACATCTTAGCTGTCAGACTTTAGATGATTTCTCAAGTTTCAATAGATAGCAACTCGTGTTTTCCACACCTTCCAGGATGTCAACCCTGTTGCAAATTTTGGTATCATCTATTAAAAGGCAAACCTTTCCTGATAGTCCTTCTACAATATTGCTTACAAAAAAACCAAGGCTTGATCTCAGCGGCACACCATTGGTAACCCCCATTTCCTCAGAGTGAACTCCACCGGCCGCTACTATTTGTTGCCTCTCAATTAACCAGGGTCCATTTCAAGCAGTTAACATATTTTAGAGATTGACTATAAACAGACTTTTTTATAGCATGGATACATTTTGCTACTATTAAGTATTATTTTAGCAAGTTTTCTGATATTAAACATTTTATTTATATTTGTTATGATTACCATAAAATAAACATTCCAATAAATAATTTTAGATTTGATGTTTACAAATTGTGTAATGATTTTTTTAAGATTTGGTTCATCTTATTGCGATTTTATACCTATTAGATGGTTTATATCTGTTTATGTTGTATTATGCTTATCTCTCACCTTGAACAAATCTCCTGGAAGAGCAAATTTCAAATCTAATAAATAAATAAATGTGGATGTGTTGTATGATTGAATTTACTGTATGTGTCTTGTGATAACTTTACAGTCCTGGGGATACATGGCCTGGATTGGCCACTGTTGGAAACAGGATGCTGGGCTTGATGGACCCTTGATCTGGCCCAGTATGGCATGTTCTTATGTTTCTTATGTTCTTATGTGTGCTGTGTCTCTTAGTGAATGGCATTTGAAAGGTAAAAAAAAGAATGCAGATGCATATAGAAAGCATATATAGTGCAAGTGTGACTGCGTGAATGTGACAGAATGAATGCATGAAAGAGAGTGTAAAGTTGTGAAATAAAAAGTAGATTTAAATGACAGTACGTGGCATTCATTTGTGGATGCAATTTTTGTTTCTAGGGTAGGCCAAAGTGGGTTTAAAAAAGGCTAGTGCCAGGTGGGAAAACTGATACTAGCCCTTTAAAAACTAGTTTTGTATTATAAATTTATACTTGTGCTTAAAATAGGGAAGTTTTCTGATACAGTATAAGAAGATGATTTGTCTTAATTATTTTTCTATTGTTCCATAAGCAAAAAACAAAAAAGGTTTTAAAAATGTCAAACATTCCCATAGGAAGTCAAAAGGTCTGCATGGCTATGGTAGCCAGAGGTGTAGCTATGGGTTCACCTTGGGGTCCTTTGACCCCTCACTTTTGGCTCAGGTCCCTACCTCTAGCAGCAAAGTCATGGCCCATTTGAGTCAGCATTAAACCTGCAGGAGTTAGAGGGCCTAAGGCATTGGAATCACTGCCAGTCCATCATCCCGTGTGCCTTTAATGGGGATAACATGAACGGAAACACCATTTCCCTTGAGCTAGACACGTTTTTCTTTCTGTTTACTTTTGCCAGGTAATTATCCTCCCTTCTCTCAACACCTTAAAAGTTCAGGAATACTTAGGGTGGGTGGAAAGCTAGAAGCCTATTTTACAAAATTACTCTTCAGCAGTCTGAGAGATTAACTATTGTATAAAGTAGCTGCATTAACCACAGAAGGAGACCAAAAAACAAAGGAGACAAAAGACAGGAGATAGAGTGTTGCCAGAAATTAAAAGGGTTTTGTAGCCACTGCCATGAATACTCACATAGGATAGGGTAAGAGGTGAGAGTGGGACAGGGCGGGACAGGACAGGGTGGGGGGCTGGCCACAAAAAATCAGTTCTGACTATTACCCTGGTGGCAGCACTTTGACCTGGATTTAAGCCAGCCTTGAATAGGGGTAAATATATTATGACTTAAGAATTACTGGAGGTCAATGAAAGGTTCACGCTTATTTGTGTGAATCCATTTTTGTGGGTGTGTCTATGGAGGGGAAACTGTAAACATAATTTGACAACCAAGTAGAATGTAAGTACCTAGACATATTTTTCAGCTTTTATTGTCCTTCTCGTTAGTTGTTGAAACTAAATAATATTTTAGGAATATACTTCTAGGAAGAAGTTCTCAATTTAGGGTCTAGGACTGATTAGCCTTGTACAAGGGTGGCCAACTCCAGGCCTTGAGAGCTGCAAACAGGCCAGTTTTTCAGGATATCCGCAATGAATATACATGAGATAGATTTACATACAATGGTGGTAGTGCATGGGCCCACTGGAGCCCCTCTATTTTTGTGCCCAAGCTTGTGTGTATTACAAAAATAAGCACATACTTTTAGGTGATTAAAAATCCACTTATCCACTGAATTATGCTAGATAACAGCCAATGTGTGGTTCAGCTAGCTAGCTGGATAACTTTGTCCATATATTCGGAGGTGCAGCTGTGCCACTGAATATATCTAACAATCTTAAAGTTAGCTAGATAAGTTTATCCAGCTAACCTTAGGATAGCCTTATGGGCCAACCAGACTTAGCTAGATAAGTTATCTGGTTAACTCTGAATATCCAAGTTAATCAGATAACTTATCCAGCTAAGTCAGCTCCTTCTTGGAATGTCCTCATCCTGCCTGCCATTTGCCGGCTATTTAGCTAAGAGGCGACTGTTTATGGGGCCAGATATTCAGCCGCTGCTACTTAGCCAGATAATTTCTAACTTATCCAGCTAAGTATCGCTGAATATCTCCCTCTATATTCTTATCTATATAACAAATGACTAGGGGGCAGATTTTTAAAATTACGTGTGGGGAATACATTTGTGCGTGCTACCCGGCGCACACAAATGTACACCCCCGATTTTATAACATGCGTGCGCTACAAAATCCGGGATTGGCGCGTGCAAGGGGGTGCACACATGTGCGCCTTGCACGCGCTGAGCCCTAGGGGAGGCCGATGGCTTTCCCCATTCCCTTTTTTTTTGTTCCCCCCCCCACCTTTCCCTCCCTTTCCCTATCTAACCCACCCCCCCCAGCCCTACCTAAATCCCCCCCACCTTATTTTGTTGAGTTACGCCTGTGTCGGGGCACTCGGCCACGCCCCCGGACCACGGCCCCGCCCATGGTCCTGCCCACGCTCCGCCCATTTTTGCAAGCCCCAGGACATACGCGCGTCCCAGGTGGGGCTTGCGCGCACCGCCGAGCCTAAGCAAAATAGGCTCAGCGCGCACAGGGGGGGGTTTAAGGGTTACACACGTAACTTACACGCGTAACCCTTTTAAAATCCACCCCTAGGTGTTTGAAAATGTACCCCAATATGTTAAAATGTATTTATTTAATAAATGTATAGACCACATAAACTAAAAATACAATGAAAGTGGTTCACAACATAACATTCATAATTTAAAATAACAACAAAATTCAACATCTATAAAAATAACATAAAATGAAATAAAAATTAAATAAAACTAAAATCTAAGCTAACTACATAATTCCCAAACAAAAACACCTCACCTTCAAAGGAGTCTGTATGTACTCTTACTACAACCAAGGTATAAATCACCTCACTTTTGGAAACAAAAGTCTCTTCACTTGCTTCTGAAATTTCAGAAGATTCAGTTCTACTCTTACAGGCTCTGCATCACATTGCAAACCTGCAGAGCTATCTGTGAGAAGGTTTGTGTTGCATACTGCTTCATTCATAGCTTTGGGGCCATTGCTGCCATCAGAAAACATCCCTGTGATGTTAATTCCTTACCTGGTATTATAGATCTGCTCCTCCAGAGGGGAGGAGTTAGCAATCTGTTATAAATCTGCTGCTCGGAGTTAGCAATCTGTTATTGAGCTCCTCCTGTAGAGGGAGGAGTCAGCAATCTGTTATGGATCTCCTCCTGAAGAGGAAGGAGTTAACAATCTGTTATCAATCCCTGCTGCTAGGAGTAGCAATCTGTAGAAACTGCTCCTTAGGGGTGGAGTTAGAGTCTGTAATAAATCATCCCGCCAAGGGGAGGAGTTGGCAATCTGTTATACATCCGCCAGGGAGTTAGCAATCTGTTATGGATCACCCTGTCAAGGGAAAGAGCTAACAATTTAATGATCTGTGGTGGGTTGGCTTTCCACAGAGTGGCAGTTTGATAATACCACTCTAGTAGTGTAAGGAATGAACACAAAGTAAATTGGTGAATCCCTGGGCCGATGGCAGATGACAGCACCCCCAGGAGGATATCCTGAGAAGGACCACCGGCTAGGCTGGAGTATGGAGACAAACACAGATAGTTATTTTATTAGACAGGAAGTAGAACCACCAGAGGTGGCAGTAGTGAGCTGATGTGCCCGGCAGGGCTGAAGTCCCTCTGATACTGGAATTGCGGTCTCTGGGTTGCTGAGCTGTAGAGAGAGACTATAGGTTGTGAGTAGCCAGGGTATGCTGGATACATAACCAGTAGTAGATGATACACTCACAATTGTAAATGTCTGTAATGGCCTCTATGCAACAGAGAGTCTTCAGTATATTCAGGAACAGGAGCCGTAGATGAGTACTGGTTCCTATATGCAGTCTGGAATGAGTATTCACAATATCTGTGTATGAGATGGCTTCTGGAATAGAAGAGAGTCTTTGGAGGGTTTTAGGAACATAGGCCCTCGTGGAGCGAGTACCAGTTCCTATCTGCAATCTATAATAGTAATTCACAAGATATAGATATATGATAGCTTCTGATATAGAAGAGAGTTGAGAAGGGATTTAGGAACATGGGCCCTCGTGGAGCGAGTACCGGTTCCTATCTGCAATCTGCAATAATGACTCATGATCTCCGTACCTGCGATAACGTCTTAGACAGAAGGGAGTCTTCGGAGATTAGGAACATAGGTCCTCGTGGAGCGAGTACCAGTTCCTATCTGTAATAGAACTCACAGTGTTCACGTCTGCGATCGCTTCCAGGTAGTAAGGAGTCTTCTGAGCATTCAGGGACGAAGGCCCTCGTGGAGCGAGTACCGGATCCCGTCTTAGCAATCTGAAATCAAGAAGAGAGAGCGGGGCCCCTGAGGAGCGGTACCCCTAGATAAGTTGGTGGAGGCAGAGCAGCGGAGAAAGAATTCCCCTTGCTAATTCAATTCATAGTTACAAGCAAAGACCTTTTAAGGTGGAAGCGGATGATGTCACTATGGGGGGACGCCCCCGAGGTTCGCGCCCTTGCCGGTACAAACTCTGGAGCGCGCGCCCTTACGTCATCAGGAACATGGCGGATCCGCAGCGTCAGGCCAGCCCGGGGATTCCAGGAAGTACAGCGAGGAGAAGCGCGGCAGCATCTGTCCGTCAGACCCGAAGGGAGTCGCCACTAAGGTAGAGAGGGTGGAGCGAGGGCAAGAACAGGCACGAACGCAACACCTGGCTTATATCATATAAGCCTATCCCAACATCATTTAAGACCTTTGCCCTTTATTGATCAAAACATGATGGTCAGCAGCTTAAATTTAACACTCTCAACAATGGGTAGCCACTGGAGTTCATGGAGTTCTGCAAACAGAGGAGAGGTTCTTTCAAACATAGATTTTCCCAAAAATTAATCATACTGCTATATTTTGTAAAAACTGAAGTTTATGAGTTAACCTACCTGACAACCCCACATACAGAACATTGCAATTGTCAAATACTGAAATTATAAGGGCATAAACTTTATAGCTTGGAAATCCAAAAAGGATGCAACTGTCACACTATCTTTAACTGTAAATAAGTTTGCTGTGCTAATAGCCCAATATAAGGCTCCAAATAAAAGCTAGAATCCAAAACAACCTCCAGACTTCTAACCTTAGAATAAATGGAAATAACATGGCCCTCAACAACAGGTTGGATGGAGAGCTCTAACATCCTTTTGACATTATTCACTACATAAAGTCTTGATCTTATTCATAACCAAATGGCTCTTCTGGAATCAGCAAGACAGATGTGCCAAGGAAGAATTTTAAAAAATAACTGCCTCATCCATATTTTCCCCACTAGGAACTAGGAATTGGATGTTGTCAGTATAAACATGGCTGATGAAACCCAGTTCCTCCAATACCAAAGATAATGGTCTCATAATAGTGTTAAAATGTAGGAGGCCTGAAGAACCCCCACCCTTTTTACCACTGAGGAAGAAAAGGTATAACCCACTTGCATGACCTATGCCTGATCTTGCAAAAAAGAGACAATTCAAGAACAAATCACCCCCATAAAATCAATCTGACATCTTTCAAGAAGTATCTGGTGGTCAAGCAAGTTGAAAGCACTGGACAAATCTAGTAACACTAAAAAACAGATTGACCAGAATCCAAAATACACAAGATATCATTTGATAAAGCTACTAGCATTGATTCTGTATTGTGTCCTTAACTATAGCTAATCTCCCCTCAGCCTCCAAACAATGTGACAATTGGATAATCATTACCCTCTCAATAAGCTTTGCCAAAAATGGCAAGTTTGGTTTAGATTAATAACTCACACAATCCAGGGCGGAAGGACCTTGGCACTGTCTCTCAGGGCGCCCTACTTGGCCCACCCATGGGACTGAGTCACGGACCACCCTGTCCCACTGCGCGCCCTACACAGCCCGAGGAGGTTGGTCGCGGACCACGCTGGGAGTGGGACAAGCACAGGGAAGGATCCAGTCGAAGCAGAACTCCAACGACAGAGCCGATGTCGTCCGAAGCTCCACCAACGGCTGGCAGGACATGACGACTCAGGAGCACAGGACACACGTGGATGACGTAGGCTAGTCCACGCTCGGGCAAGACATCATCCAAGGGACCCCCCGGCCTAACTGGCACCAGAAGGCTCAAGAGCGCTGAAGACGAAGACACAGGAGCAGGACATCAAGGAACCTGGAACATCAGGAAACGGAGGATCAAAGCGAGATACCAGGACACCTGGACGGGGACCTCAGCACGAACATGACTTGGCATGACAAGACGAAACAACAAGAACTCCATGGAGAAGACAAGGAAGACCTGACGGAGCTCTGGCAGGCAGGAGCCTCCAGAGTGAAGCAACTCCGATGCAAGGCAAAGACATACTGATGGAGCAGCCCTTTTATAGGGCTGATACAGGAAGTCCACTCCCTAGGTGGGGCCAGCACACTTCCTGTGCCTGGCCCTTTAAATCTTGCAGAGAGGCGCGTGCTGGCGCCTAAGGAGCAGGAAGCAGGGCTGTGCAGGACCGTGGACAGCGACCTGCACAGCGTACAGCGTCAGACGCGCAGGCTGGGCTGAGGAGCAGGCCCCGACGTCGGCAGCGGCTCCAGCTGCTGCAAACAGCCTCGAGGGCGGCTCCAGCCGCCAGGGAAGATCGAGGCTTTTGCGTCCTCCAGCCGCGAAGATCAGATGACGTCGGCGGTCCCGGCCGCGCAGGGGATGACAGGAAGTCCGCGGCTCCAGCCGCGGCAAAGAGGAGCAGCACGGGCGGCCTCTGGGCCGCAGGGGAGATCACAGTCCGTGGCTCCGGCCGCATGGGCAGGCCCGACAGCGGCGTCCATGCCACGTCAGGTGAAGAAAACAACATGAGGTGAGTGAGCCTGCTCGTGGGGGGACCCGCGGGCAGTGAGTTCATAACAATCACCTGCCACTGACTTAAATAACCACAGAGGACATGGATCCAATGGACTATAAGTAGATCGCATGCCATCAAATATCAATTTAAGCCAACACTATTTTCTGATTGTGTTACGCTCTCCTCCTCCAAGGGGAGGAGTTAGCAATCAGTTATTGCTAATCCCGCCAGGAGGGCGGAGTTAGCAATCTGTTCTGCTTTGCTCCTGAAAGGGGGAGGAGTAGTAATCTGTCATGATCTGCTCCTCTAGAGGGGAGGAGTTAGCTATCTGTAGATCTGTTAGCGAACTGCTGTTAGATGCTCCTGTAAGGAAAGGAGGTAGCAATCTGTTATGGATCAACTCTCTCAGGGAAGAGGAATTGGCAGTCTGTTCAATGATACTCTTCTGAGGAGAGGAGCTAACAATAGATATATTGTACTTCACTACTGAGATAGCAATCTATCATGCCTCCGCTACGGAGTAGCAATCTGTTAAATATAGGCTGCTGGCAAGTCCCAAAGAAAGAGGAGTTAACTATCTATATAATACTTCCGTAAGCGGTGTTAGTGATCAGTAGTGGTTGGCTCCCACAGAGTGACAGTAGTGTAAGGAATGACCACTTGGAGGAAATGGTAAATCCCATGGCAGATGACAGCGCCCCCAGGAGGAGATCCTGAGAGGAACCACCGGCTAGGCTAGAATATGAAATAAACACAAATAGTTCTTTATTAGACTGGAAGCTGGACCACCAGTGGTGGCAGTAGTGAGTCGATGTGTCCGGCAAGGCTGACGTCCTTCTGATACTGGAATATAATCTCTGGGTTGCTGAGCTGTAGAGAGAGACTAGAAGTAGTGCGTAGACAGGGTATACTGGATACAAGATGGTACACTCACAATAGTAGATGTCTGCAATGGTCTCTATGCCACAGAGAGTCTTCAGTACATTCAAGGAACAGAAGCCATAGGCGAGCACTGGTTTCAATAAACAGTCTGTAATAAGAACTCACAATTGCTGTATATGAAATGGCTTCTAGAGTAGAAGAGAGTCTGTAAAGGATTCTAGGAACATGGGCCCTCGTGGAGCGAGTACCGGTTCCTATCTGTAATCTTGCCAATGTAACTCTCAATCTCTGTACCTGCGATAATGTCTTGGATGGAAGGGAGTCTTCAGAGCTATAGGAATGTAGGCCCTCGTGGAGCGAGTACCGATTCCTATGTACAATAGAACTCACTGTGTTCACGTCCGCGATCGCTTCCAGGCAATGAGGAGTCTTGGCAGACCTGATAACTGGAATAAGGCTGACAGGCGAACTTTGCTGAGGCAACCTGTGTTGCACGCCGGGTTTTAAATACCCGGCCATGTGACATTATCAGAGAGCACTGGGAGTATAGTTTCCTGTCGTGGGGCCCTCATAGCTTGGCGTGTGCCGTGGAAAACGACAGGAGCAGCAGCATTGCCTTGCCATGGGGATTAGCAGTCTTTAGTGGGCGTTATTGGGGTGAGTGAACCTGTTCACAGGGCCATCCCATGAGCGGTATACGTAACAATCTGTTGCGTTCGTGCCTCTTCTCGTCCCTCGTTCCACCCTCTCTACCTTGGGAGCGACTCCCTTCGGCTCTGACGGACAGATGCAGCCATGGCTTCTCCCTGCCTCTTGGTCCCGGTGTCCCCGGGCTGGCTTGATGCTACGGATCCGTCATGTTCCTGATGACATAAGGGCGCGCGCGCATGCGCGCTCCAGACTTTGTACCAGCAAGGGCGCGAACCTCGGGATTACCAGAAGTATCCGCTCCACGGGGGCTCCACTCTCTCTTCTTGATTTCAGACTGCCAAGACGGGATCCGATACTCGATCCTCGAGGGCCTATGTCCCTGAATACTCAGAAGACTCCTCATTGCCTCCGTCTTTCCCTCTCCAGAAGGCTACTCTGGGGGACATTGCTAAACTTTAAAATAATTTTTGTCATCATGTTCACGTTATTTGACATTGCTGTAAATCGTTTGAATTACTAATAACAATCCACGTCACTTCCGGTTCCACCCAACTTTAAATTGTGTGTATATATATATATATATATATATTTGAGTTGCAGACGCTTCAAGATTTTTCTGGGAAAAGGACCTTAATATGGTGGTGTCATGGAAGTAAAAATTTAATCAGTACCCCCTGAAGCAGAACGGGACTCAAAACATGGCATGATTATGCTCCAGCATAATCATACAGTAGAGTCCTGCTGTCGAGTCCTACTGTTGCTACTTGTGACCTTGGGCAAGTCACTTTACCCTCCATTACCTCAGGTACAAACTTAAGAGCCGATACAGTAAAATTGCGGGGGAGCGGGCGAGCGCCCAGGCCACTCTCCTATGCACGCGATACAGTATTTTAATTTATTTAAATTAGGCCCGGCGGTAAAAAGAGGCGCTAGGGACGCGCTAGTGCTTTTTTGACGGAAGCGGCGGCTTTCAGCGGGTTTGACAGCCTATGCTCAATTTTGTCGGCATCGGTCCTTGAGCCCGCTGACAGCCACAGGTTCGGAAACCTGACGCCAGCAAAATTGAGCGTCCGGTTTTCAACCCACCAGCCGCGGGCCCATTTTAAATTTTTTTATTTTTTTATTTTTTACTTTTTTAAACTTTTGGGACTTCTGACTTAATATCGCCATGATATTAAGTCGGAGGGTGCACAGAAAAGCAGTTTTTACTGCTTTTCTGTGCACTTTCCCGGTGCCCGGTGCCTGGAGAAATTAGCGCCTACCTTTGGGTAAGCACTAATTTCTGAAAGTAAAATGTGCGGCTTGCCTGCACATTTTGCTTTCTGAATCGCGCGGGAATTCCTAATAGGGCCATCGACAAGCATTTGCATGTTGCGGGCGCTATTAGGTTCAGGGGGGATGGACGCGCGTTTTGGACGCGCTATAACACCTTACTGAATAAGGGGTAAAGCTAGCGTGTCCAAAACGCGTGTTCAAATGTCGGCTAACAGTGCGCTCTGTCGGAGTGCACTGTACTGTACTGTACTGTACAGGCCCATGAGATTGTAAGCCCTCTGGGGATAGGGAAATACCTACAATACCTGAATGAAATCCACTTTGAAGCGCTGAAAAAAGTGCAAAAAGCAGAATATAAATCTAAATAAATAAATAAAATATAAATAGAGATAAGTTGACTCATGAGTTTTAGTTTTGCCACTATTTTGGATTTGAGGATACTAAAGCAGATAAAATATATAAAAATCTAGTAAAAGGATGATTCTTATTTTTGAGTCTTTTGAAATTTATATCATTGGACTCTTCACATTAACGACCCAATTTTAAAAAGCCCACACGCATAAAAAATGGGGATTATGAGCGCAGCTGGGCCTTTTATAAAATGCACTCGGTGGTTGCAGGGCCCAGCCATGTGTGTAACCCCTATTATGTGCCAAAGTACCAGGCCCAAAGAAAGGGGTGTGCCGGGGGTGAGGTCTGGTTGGGAAGGGGCTGGGTGTGGGACAGGCCGGGACAGCGCCATTCGACGCAGTTCCGGAGAAGCACGTGCCGGCAGCTGGATGGTGCACGGAGATTACTTCTGCTCCCAAGGCGCAGTAAGTAATCTAAAAAAAAAATATATAAGTAGCTAGGAAGGGGTTAGGGGGTCAGGGAGGAGAGGCAAAAGGGTAGGAAGGTTAGGTAGGGGTATAGGGAACTGGGGAAGCCCTATTCCCGTCGCTGCATGTGGCCTTTTAAAATTTCCCCCCCTGTGCACGGAGGAGGTCATCCCCCTGCACATGCGCACGCGGATGTTAAAATCCACCAAGCATGTGCACATGGATATCATATTTTATAACACGTGTGCGCCGATGCTCGCGTGTTATAAAATAGCCACGTCCATGTGCGTGTGCTGGGAATTGTGCGCACATGGACATGCGCGGGTCTTAAAATCAACCCCTAAGGTTTGACATTTTCAATATTCTGCAACTAAAATTATTGATAACATTCATGTGGGATCTGATTTTCATTGCAATTAAATGAGTTGCAAACCAGATAGGAAACTTACAGGGAGACATCCAGGGCCTAAAGAAAATGGTGCATGAGGAAATCAGCAGTCCGTCAGCAGTCATGCCCTGCATTGGCAGAATACTGCAGGGCATGACTGCTGTCTGCAGGAAGATGCTGCAACAAATGCCACCCTGCCAGTCCCAGCCAATACGGAATGTTCTATTGCAGCAAACTGTCCCCTGGATGCAACCTCCCCAAGCATTTGCTGCAGCACCATCAATACCCTGGATTGTTCCACTGGCTGCTGTTCATCTGTCAACCCGGTGGGAGACTCCACCAATGTGTCTGCCACCACACATGATGGAGCCTCATTTTCCCCTGGGTCCACCACCTTCACCAATGTGTCCTCCTGCTACACCTCCACCATTGCTTTAAGAAAGGTGGCAGGAAGGCCAAAGGATTACTGGCATGGTTAAAAAGTGAGGTGAAAGAAGCTATTTTAGCCAAAAACACATCCTTCAAAAATTGGAAGAAAGATCCATCTGAAGAAAATATGAAAAAGCATAAGCATTGTCAAGCTAAATGTAAAACATTGATAAGACAGGCTAAGAGAGAATTTGAAATGAAATTGGCCGTAGAGCTATAAACTCATAATACATTTTTTTTTTTAAATATATCCAAAGCAAGAAACCTGTAAGAGAATCAGTTGGACCTTTAGATGACCAAGGGGTTAAAGGGGATCTTAGGGAAGATAAGGTCATTACAGAAAGACTAAATTAATTCTTTGCTTCTGTGTTCACTAATGAAGATGTTGGGGAGATATCAATTCCAGAGATGGTTTTCAAGGGTGATGAGTAAGATGAACTGAATCAAATCACTGTGAACCTGGAAGATGTAGTAGACCAGATTGACAAACTAAAGAGTAGCAAATCACTTGAACCAAATGATATGCACCCCAAGTTCTGAAGGAACTCAAAAATGAAATTTCAGATCTGTTAGTTAAATTTGTAACCTATCATTAAAATCATCCATTGAATTTGAAGATTGGAGGGTGGCCAATGTAATCCCAATACTTAAAAAGTGTTACAGAGGTGATCCTGGAAACTATAGACTGGTGAGCATGACTTCAGTGTCAGGAAATATAGTAGAAACTATTCTAAAGATCAGAATCATAGAGCATATAGAAAGACATAGTTTAATGAAACACAGTCTGCATGGATTTAACCAAGGGAAGTCTTGCCTCACAAATCTGCTTCATTTTTTTGAAGGGGTTAATAAACATGTGGCTAAAGGTGAACCGGTAGATGTAGTGTATTTGGATTTTCAGAAGGCATTTGACAAAGTCCCTCATGAGAGGCTTCTAAGAAAACTAAAAAGTCATGGGATAGGTGGCGATGTCCTTTTGTGGGTTACAAACTAGTTAAAAGACAGGAAACAGAGAGTAGGATAAAATGGTCGATATTCTCAGTGGAAAAGGGTAAATAGTAGAGTGCCTCAGGGATCTGTACTTGGACTGGTACTTTATAAATGATCTGGAAAGAAATATGATGAGTGAGGTGATCAAATTTGCAGATGAGACAAAATTATTCAGAGTAGTTAAATTACAAGCGGATTGTGATAAATTGCAGGAGACCTTGCAAGACTGGAAGATTGGGCATCCAAATGGCAGATGAAATTTAATGTGGACAAACGCAAGGTGATGCATATAGTGAAAAATAACTTATGCTGTAGTTACATGATGTTAGGTTTCATATTAAGAGCTACCACCCAGGAAAAAGATCTAGGTGTCATAGTGGATAATACATTGAAATCATCAGCTCAGTGTGCTGCAGGGGTCAAAAAAGCAAACAGAATGTTAGGAATTATTCGGAAGGGAATGGTGCTTAAAACAGAAAAATGTCATAATGCCTCTGTATCGCTCCATGGTGAGACCACACCTTGAGTACTGTGCACAGTTCTGGTCGCTGTATCTCAAAAAAGATGTAGTTGCACTGGAGAAGGTACAGAGAAGAGTGACCAAAATGTTAAAGGGGATGGAATGGCTTGCCTATGAGGAAAGGCTAAAGAGGTTAGAGCTGTTCAGCTTGTAGAAGAGATGGCTGAGGGGGGATATGATAGAGGTCTTTAAAATCATGAGAGGTCTAGAATGGGTAAATGTGAATCAGTTATTTACTCTTTCAGATAATAGAAGGACTGGTGGCACTCCATGAAGTTAGCATGTAGCACATTTAAAAACTAATCGGAGAAAATTCTTTTTCATTCAACGCACAACCAAACACTGGAATTTGTTGCCAGGGGATGTGGTTAGTGCAGTTAGTGTAGCTGGGTTTAAAAAAGGTTTGAATAGGTTCTTGGAAGAGAAATCAATTACCTGCTATTAATCAAATTGACTTAGAAAATAGCCATTGCTATTACTAGTATCAGTGGCATGGGATATACTTAAATTTTGGGTACTTGCCAGGTACTTATAGCCTGGATTGGCCACTGTTGGAAACAGGATGCTGGGTTTGATGGACCCTTTGTCTGACCCAGTATGGCAATTTCTTATGTTCTTATGTTCTTACAGCTAATTTTGTATTATTTGTATTATTGAAGATCTCGTAATAGTCATTTTGCTTAGTTTACCGGCAGCCAGGAATGTTGGTGTACAAGCTGATGCAGTTCACTGGAATTCTAGTTAATATACAGTTAAGAGTTAGTAATCTAATAGTGTTGGGTGGTTTTAATTTATAAATAGATGACGTCTTCAGAGCATTTCCTGGACTAGCCTTATATAAAGGCCCTGCTTCAGTTCCTCAGGGCCTTCGTATGGAATTCCATCATGTTCCACCTAGCTGCTCTTGACCAGATGATGTCATGTTCCATGTTCTTCTTTTCCCGATATCTCCACCCAATGCTCCAGGTCTCATCCCTCATTGGACCTTCTTCGTAGTATGTCCCAGTTCTCGGCTTCCCTTCTTAAATCCCAGGAGTTCCTCATCTGTACCTAGATGTCCATTTGTCCAGATGTCCAGTTGCCCACTTGCCAGATGTCCAGATGTCCACTTATCCAGATGTCCAATGTCCTTGTGTCCGGAGGTACCATTCTCTTTTGTACTGATATCTTTTGTTCTAATCCCAATCCTGACGAATCCATAAGCAGCTTTGCTGTCCATCGGTCTTCGTCTCCAGCCGACTTTTGTGGAAGTAAATCCGTCTCATTCAGTGTCCGTCTTCGGATGACTGGAGTCCCCGTCCCGTTAGGCCTCCCTTCAAGCGCTGTCCGGATCTGTTACTTCATCCTGTGCATGTCCCGCTCTCTGCGTGGTCCTCGACCAGCCTCTCAAGTTGTGTAGGGCGTGCAGCGGGACAGGGTGGTCCATGACCAGTCCACGTCGGGCTGTGCAGGGCGCCCTGAGGGACAGTGCCTTCCAAGTTCCAAGAGTCTCGTCTCTTCCAAGTTCCCAGAGTCTCATCACTTCCACGTTCCCGGAGTCTCATCTGCTATTAATTAATAAGCAATAGTATCTTGAGATCTATCTAATGTTTGAGTACTTGTCAGGTACTTGTGACTTGGATTGGCCACTGTTGGAAGCAGAATACTGGGCTTGATGGACCCTTGGTCTGACCCAGTATGGCATATCTTATGTTCTTATGTTCTCAATGATTTTGATAAATTCACTATTCCATTGTTGGATAAGGAGTTCTGCAGGTCTTGAAGTGATTTGGATTCTTTTTGTAGGTTAAGGAGCTTGTCTATGAGGTGGCTTATCACACAGATCATATTTCTTGTGGATAATTTGGGTTCAGGGGTATATTGGGCTATTTTATGGGAAAGGAATTGTATCCTGCATTAGCTAGTGGCTAGACTAGGAGACAAGGTTACTGCACTAGGGTCTATATTAATGTTGGAGGATTGGAATATCAAGTCTAGAGCATGCCCCCAGTCCCCCTCCTTATGCCTGGGAATTTTGATGAGCTGAGTGAGGCCAAGTTTTTCACATACTCCAGAACTGAGAGGTTAAAACTCATATCTTGTATGCCATATATAGTATTAAGGAACATAAGACATGCACTACGTAACCAGATCAAGTAAATGAAAAATAAAACATATATGCCAAACTGTCACGGAATAAGTATATATTCAGTCAGTCTCTATGTTAAGGTCATATAAAGAAACAGAATTCAAACAATATATCCATTGTTCCCGCTGTAACAATAAGCAGTCATAATCGCTGTTTGTGTGTGTGAGGGGGAGGGGGGGGAGGGAACATTTTACCCAGTCAATTTCTGTGAAGCACAAATCTTCAAATGCATCATATTGTTTCTACATAATGTGCAAATATGAGTGCTTCAAGCTTCCTATTGCGCAGACAACTGCAATGTTCAATTATATATGTGTCTCTTGGTTTTACCAATGGGAACCAGTTGGAAGGGACAAACTATCGCGTGTACATGTTTGTTTAGGATCTGTCAGGGGATATGGTCTTATACAGAATTTATGAGCCCAACTGTCCTTGTCACACTATTTGCATGTGTAAGTGGGCCTGCAAAGATTTATGCTAGTTTTTAATAAACTGTGATGGGATCCACACAGTTTATAAAATACTAAATATTTCTGTCCAGAAATTACGTGCATATGCATATATTTGAAATGCAGGAAGATGTATACTTTTTCTACCCGTTTTATAAAATTTTGTTCACATATTTTACGTGTAATAATTATAGCAATGCATACATAACAACCCAGAATTAAATGCAGAGGCAGTTATTTTTGAAGTATGTATGTACTTCATTTCTGAAAATACTTGCATGCATACTTGGAATCACCAGTTCACTGATACTTCCACCAGTTCATGCAGACCTTCACCAGTTCACCTAGACTCTCCAGCACTTTATCCTGAACCCCGACCCCTCCAGCACTTTATTCTGACCCCAGACCCCCCACCCAAAAACTACTAACAAAAGATAAGTACAATTTCAATTACTTAAGTTAGCATATGTAAAAGTGTACAGACAAGTTTGATAATGTATGTGTATATACCGTTTACAAAATAGCAACTTATGTGCATACTTCTGAACTCCACCCTGGAACGCCCTTAAACCACCCCTATTTTCCCTTTATATTTGCATGCGACTCTTCAAGTATGCGCTTAATCGCGAGATTTATAAAATAACATATGTGTGTGTGTACAAGCTACTTACATGCTTATATGCTAATTTTACTTGTGCAACCCCCACAAAATTCTTTGAAAATTGCCTCCTTTATGTAATAAAAGTGATTTTGAATTGGAGGTTCCTCAAAGTGGACATTTCAAGACAGATTCATTATGGAGCAGAGAACTCCCGAAGCAGTCATGCTGCTGAAATACTGTTAGTCAGAGCACCTATTTGGTGCAGAAAAGTTTGTGACATTTATATGGATTGATTTTTCAGTGGAAAATAATTTTTTTTTTTGCAATAGGAATTGGTATATGATTATATCTGTGTGCAAGGCACTAGAAACAGTACATATAGCTCATCTGTATATGATACAAGCTTTATGGCATTTCATGATAATTTTTTTTGTAGTGTTTTGCTGGTTGAAATTAGAAGTTTTTGAAATATCCACTATAGGATATTTCGACTGACTGACCTCATCGCTGCGACACTTCGGGCCTTTAAAGCAAGGCCCCGATCCGAAAGAAGCCCTTTTCCTGGAGTGGGACACCGCTGGCTCGCGCTACCGGCACCACCCATCGGGGTAAGAGCCGTCCCTCTGCATTCCACGTTTGACCTGTGCTGAGGCCTACCATCGTCCGACGCCCGACCGAAGCCGTCCGACGCCCGCCCGAGGCCCAACCGCATCAGCTACGAGGACCGCCCATCGCCGTGCACCCTGGCCTATCGGAGGCCCAGCGCCCGACTGACCTCATCGCTGCGATACTTCGGGCCTTTAAAGCCGAAGGAATACGACCAAAGGGGCCTGCCCCTTGGTGCGCCCCTTTGTGCCACCACGTCTGTGCGGACACTTCTCTCCTACTCTATCTTACCACCCAGGAAGCACCCTGCATTACCTCCCTTCATCCTACCTCTCCCATCCTCGTAAGACGTAAGTCCTTTCCCCCAACCACCTAAACTCCTCTTCACCGTGAGATCTTGCCCATCCTCACTAGATACCTCTACCCTTATTTGTCCCTTCAGGCTCCTTCAGGCCTTCAGGCCTCCACTCTCCCCTCGCTTCTCCACTCTAAACACTCCTGCCCAGTCTAGCACCCAGAACGGTCCCCACCATACTTCCTTCTCTCCTGCTAGAACTTCTCCGCCCACTTCCACTCCATCTCCCTAACATGATAACCTACCCCATTCCCACTCTTAATTACCAGCCCTACCATCGAAAAAATTCCCTTCCCTTCTCTCCTCTCTCCAATCTCAGATCCCTAGTGCCAATTATGATCTCTCCACTATCTCAATTTCTCTGCCTAACTACACTATCACTCCTACTCTTCAATTCCCAGTCCCTAACTTAAAAAAAACCCTATCTTGAATGACCTTCTGCTAGACAACCAGCCAGACATCTGTGCTATAACAGAAACATGGCTCAAACAAATGGACATAGTACTACTGAATCAACTCCCCAGCCAGCTCTATGATATCTATTCCCTCCCCAGACGCAAAAAAGAGGGGGAGATCTCCTATTGGCTGCCAAGAAAGAACTTAAATTAATCTCTCAGGTAGTTAATACTGCCCCTGCCTAGTTTACACCCCCCTGGGCCTCCTCGACCACAATGCTTCCCCTCTCATTGAATTTAGAGCCGAAAAGATAGACATGGACATCCCAGCCATCATCCACAGGGACTTCAATCTTCACTTTGACAGTATTCCCTTACCCTCCTCCTGTGAAGCCTTCCTATCCTCCATTTTGGCCATGGGCTTTAAGCAAATTATATCCAGCCCTACCCACAAAGCAGGCCACACCCTAGATTTAATACTTTCAAATTCCCACCTCCTTACTGCTGAAGCACCCACCTGCACCCCGGTCCCCTGGTCGGATCACTCGCTCATAACAACCAAGCTGGCTATAAATAAACCATACCGCCCCAACCAAAAACAAAAACAACACTATACAATACAGAAAACCCTGCTCTCAAGAGGAGCTAATCCTCTCCCTCACAAATGCTCTTGACAATCTGGACCTCACTAATGTAGACTCTGCCTACTGCTCATGGGACAAAATAACCAATCACATTGCTGACAAAATCTGTCCTCTTGTCTCCAAAGAAATAAATTCATTTAACACAAAAAAACCCTGGTACACTGCTGAACTTAAGACACTTAAACAAGAATTAAGAGCCAAAGAAAAGAAATGGCACAAGGATCCCATCCCCACTCTGCTAGCAACTTATAAACACACTCTCCACTCCTACAGAACCACCATCCTTAAAACCAAAAAAGATTACTACGCCCTTAAAATCCACAATTACCAGTATAATGCTAAAGCCCTCTTTGCTTATGTCTCACACCTCACAAAAATGCCCCCGTTGCAGATAATGATGCAAAAAACAAATGTAACGAACTATTAGTCTTTTTCCACAACAAAATTACCAAGCTCATTTCACGGTTCCCACCTTCCTCCCCCCACCCCTACACCACTCATAAGTTCCCAAATATCTTCTTTGACTCCTTCGAAACTACCTCCGCTTCCGAGATAGTAACACTTCTAAAGAAAATGAAACCATCTACGCACCCAGAGGACTCTATCCCTACAAAATCACTTCTTACCATCCCCGACATTATAGCCAAACCAATATCTGAAATTATTAATTGCTCCCTCTCCTTAGGACTTGTCCCCTCCACTTGGAAACAAGCCATCCTCAAACCTATTTTAAAGAAACCCAACCTAGACACATCTGACCCTTCTAACTTCCGGCCAATCTCTAACCTTCCATTCCTAGCTAAACTTATAGAAAGGATGGTCAACTTGCAGCTTATTGATAACCTCAAAAAACACAACATTTTGTTCCCATCACAATTTAGCTTCCGTAAATTCTTCAACACAGAAACCCTCTTAATATCCCTTACAGATACCCTCCTCAAAGGCCTTGACAAGGGCCAATCGTTTATTATTGCCTTGCTAGACATTTCTTCTGCTTTTGACACCATCAGTCACAACATACTAATTGACCGCCTTTCTGAAATTGGTATTTCAGGAATAACCCTGAGCTGGTTTGCATCCTTCCTCAACAATCGTCACCACAAAGTCAAAATTGGCAACCATGAATCCAACCCCATTAATTTAATGCATGGGGTTCCCCAAGGCTCTTCCCTATCCCCGACCCTCTTCAATATCTACCTTCTGCCCCTATGCCAACTCCTCGTTGACCTTAATCTTACTCACTATATCTATGTGGACGATGTCCAGATACTCATCCCCATCAGTGATTCCATACCCAATGCTCTCAAGACCTGGTATAACTGCCTCTCGTCAATCAACTGCCTCCTCACCACCTCAACCTAGCCTTAAACACGACAAAAACAGAACTTCTTTTCATCTCTCCAGTTCACCACAATCCTCCCCCCTCATTTCAGCCCTTTTCCTTTTCCCAGCATGTCAGAGATTTAGGTGTCATTCTTGACAACCATCTCAACTTAAAAAAATATATCAACAACACTGGCAAAAACTGTTTCTACAAACTGCAGGTACTTAAGAAATTAAGACCCCTTCTCCATCACAAAGACTTCCAGACAGTCCTCCAAGCTACTTTATTTACCAAAATTGACTACTGCAACACCCTACTCTTGGGCCTTCCCACAATCTCAATCAAACCTCTCCACATGCTGCAAAATGCAGCTGCTAGAATCCTCACCAACTCACGCAGAACAGATCATATCACGTCAATCCTTAGAGACCTCCATTGGCTCTGATCCCCTCCAGAATTCTCCATAAGAGCCTTACAATTATCCACAAAACCCTGCACAACAAGAATATTCATTGGCTTAATGATTCCCTCCATTACCACACCTCTAACAGATCCACCAGATCCGTCTACAAAGGATCCCTGTTTACACCCTCCCATAAACTCTCCCAACACATCTCCACCAGAGAACGTGCGCTTTCCATAGCGGGACCAACAATATGGAACTCTATGCCCCCCGAACTACGCCAAGAACACTATACAAAGACTTAAAAAAAAAAACTAAAAATTTGGCTGTTCAAACAGGCCTATGCCTAACTCAGCCATTCCTCCCCTGAGTTAATAGCATCTCTTCCCCCACCCCCCTCCAAAATCTATTTTTTTTAATTTAGTTAATGTTTTTTCTCTCCTTAACGTCCTTCCTAGGTCATCTTGACCCTTTTATTTCCTTGCCTCATCCCATCCTGTTCCTTTGATATTCCTGTTACATGTAACTTTATTTTTCACTTTCTCAATTTAAGTTATTTTGCCCCTTGTTGCTTGTAAACCGATGTGATATGCATATGAATGTCGGTATATAGAAAGTTTTAAATAAATAAATATATTCCTGAATTAATTAAGGGGCGGATTTTCAGAGTCCTGCTCGCCTAAATCCGCCCAAAACCGGGCGGATTTAGGCGAGCAGGGCCCTGCGCGCCGGTGAGCCTATTTTACATAGGCTCACCGGCGCGCGCAGAGCCCTGGGACTCGCGTAAGTCCCGGGGTTCTCCGAGGGGGCGTGTCGGGGGCGTGTCGGGGGGCGGGCCCGAACCGCGCAGCGTTTAGGGGGCATGCCGGGAGCGTTTCGGGGGCGGACCCGGAGGCGTGGCCGCGCCCTCCGGACCCGCCCCCAGGATGCGTCCCGGCGCGCAGGAGGCCCACGCGTCAGCGGGCCTCCTGCGCGCCGGGACGCGTCCTGGGGGCGGGTCCGGAGGGCGCGGGTGGGTTAGGTAGGGGAAGGGAGGGGAAGGTGAGGGGAGGGCAAAAGGAAGTTCCCTCCGAGGCCGCTCAGATTTCGGAGCGGCCTCGGAGGGAACGGGGGTAGGCTGCGCGGCTCGGCGCACGCCGGCTATACAAAATCGATAGCCTTGTGCGCGCCGATCCAGGTTTTTAGCAGAAATCCAGCGTACTTTTGTTTGCGCCTGGAGCGCAAACAAAAGTAGGCCTATTCGCGGAGTATGAAAATCTGCCCCTAAGTTACAGCAGACACAAACAATATACAGATGATAAGATATATTTACAGGGGCAAAATCTATTTAAACAAAAATTTGGCTGCTTGGTTTCTTTGTTGTGGTGACTAATTGTATATTGTTGTTCAGTTTCTAATCTGCGTTTTGAATCTTTGCAGGTTATGATACCTTTTATTGCATCTCTACAAAGGTGTTATAGTTGTTTGAGAGCATAAAAATACAAAAATTGCTATACTAGGTCAGACTGAGGGTCTATGAATCCAAGTATCCTCTTTCCAACAGTGCCCAATTCAGGTCACAAGTACCTGGCAAAATCCCAAACAGTAGATAGATCCCATGCTGCTAAAGCCCAGGGATAAGTAGTGGCTTTCCCCAAATCTTCCTGGTTAATAACAGTTTATGGACTTCACCTCCAGGAACATGTCCAAATCTTTTTAAATCCAGCTATGCTAACTGCCTTTACCATATCCTCTGGC
Organism: Rhinatrema bivittatum; assembly: GCF_901001135.1. Lineage (NCBI taxonomy): Eukaryota > Metazoa > Chordata > Amphibia > Gymnophiona > Rhinatrematidae > Rhinatrema > Rhinatrema bivittatum. The sequence goes on along the minus strand of NC_042620.1, from coordinate 118,486,303 downwards.
AAAGGATTCCAGTGCTTAATTGTGCATTAAGTGAAAAAGAATGTTCTATTTTTTTTTAATTTGCTACTTACTAACCACATAAAGTGTCCCCTAATCTTTATGCTTTTTGAAAGAGTAAATAGCCAATTCACATTTACCCATTCTATTCCACTCATGATTTTATAGACCTCTATCATATTCCCCCTCAGCGGTCTCTTCTTCAAGCTGAACAGTCCTAACCCCTTTAGCCTTTCCTCATAGGGGAGTTGTAAGGTGATCAAATTTGCCAATAACACAAAGATTATTCAAAGTTGGGAAATTGTAAAAGGACATTGCAAAACTGGGAGACTGGGCATGCAAATGGCAGGAATTTAATGTGGACAAGTGCAAAGTGATGCACTTAAGGAAGAGTAACCCAAATTATGGCTACTCAGTGCAAGGTTCCACATTAAGAATCATCACTCAGGAAAAGGATCTAGGTGTCATCGTTGAAAATATGTCAAAATCTTCTGCTCAGTGTGCAGCAGCAGCCAAGAAGGCAAATAGAATGTTAGGGATTATTAGGAAAGGAATAGAGAATAAAACAGAGAATATCATAATGCCTCTGTATTGCTCCATGGTGCGACCTCATCTTGAGCATTGTATGCAGTTGTGATCACATCACAAAAAAAGATATAGCAGAATTAGAAAAGGTCAGAGAAGAGATACCAAAATGATAAAGGGGATAGAACAATTCCCCTATGAAGAAAGGCTAAAGAGGTTAGGTTTCTTCAGCTTGGAAAAGAGAAGGCTGAGGGGAGATATTTATATATTTATTTATTTATTTATTTATTTATTTAACTTTTTTTATATACCGATAACCGTTTGCACATCGTATCGGTGTACATTTAACTCAAAACATGGTAGGCAGAGCCTTTACATAGAACAGTAACTATAACAATTAAAAGTTGCAAGGCATAACAAGAGCAAAGGTATTGCGAAAGAGAGAGTAAACAATAATTATAATAGTTGTGAACTAATGTACAGTATATTTACAAGAAAGAATATTTACAAGAGAGTCAGGTAGAAGTCTATAAAATAATGAGTGGAATGGAACAAGTAAACGTTAATCAGTTGTTTATTCTTTTGAAAAGTACAAAGTCCAGAAGACACACAATGAAGTTACTAGGTAATACATTTAAAACTAATAAGAGAAAATATTTTTTTTACTCAACGCATAATTAAGCCCTGGAATTCATTGCCAGAAGATGTGGTGAAAGCTATTGATGTAGCAGCATTTAAAAAAAGATTTGGTCAAGTTCCTGGAGGAAAAGTCCATTAACCATTATTAAGGTGGAGTTTCAGAAATCCACTACTTATTCTTGTGATAAGCAGCTTGGAATCTATCTACTCCTTGGGATCCTGCCAGGAACTTGTGACCTAAATTAGATACTGTTGGCAACAGGATACTGGGCTTAATGGACCTTTGGTCTGACCCAGTATGGCAAATCTTATGTTCTTATGTTCCATCCCCTTTATCATTTTGGTCACCCTTCTCTGTACCTTTTCCAGTTCAGCTCTATCTTTTTTGAGCTACACTCACAAGAATTGCATATAGGTCTTGAATGAGTAGATGTGAATCGGTTATTTACACTTCGAATAATAGAAGGACTAGGGGGCATTCCATGAAGTTAGCAAGTAGCACATGCTACTTGCTAACTTAATTAATTAATCAGAGAAAATTCTTTTCCACTCAACGGACAATAAAGCTGTGGAATTTGTTGCCAGAGGATGTGGTTAGTGCAGTTAGTGTAGCTGGGTTCATAAAAGGTTTGGATAAGTTCTTGGAGGAGAAGTCCATTAATGGCTATTAATCAAGTTTAGTTAGGGAATAGCCACTGCTATTAATTGCATCAGTAGCATGGGATCTTCTTAGTGTTTGGTTAATTGCCAGGTTCTTGTGACCTGGTTTGGCCTCTGTTGGAAACAGGATGCTGGGCTTGATGGACCCTTGGTCTGACCCAGCATGGCAATTTCTTATGTGCTTACTCAAGGTGCAGTCTCACCATGGATTGATACAGAGGTATTATGACATTCTATGCTTTGTTTTCCTTTTTCATAAGACCACATCCCTTCTTCAGATATCCAAGACCAGAACAGCTACTGTAACTGTAAACTAAAATGTGCCTTGCTTGTGTTATGTGTTTCAAGTTGTAGTGTGCTGAAGATTGAGGATGGCTGTGTTGTAGATAGCATTCTTCTTAACATCAATCCAATTGCATCAATGTTTATTCCACCAGGAAAACACTATTTCTATTTTCCTTTACTGTTTTTCCATTAGTTCTTACGGATTTTTGTCATGTAAGTTGTTTTGAATGTATTTAAAAGAGGCAGTATGTTAACTGAAACATAGATAAGTGTGGCATCACAGGTAATTATTGGTGTACTCAGGCATGGTATATAGCATGAGTCTCCAAAACTCTACATCAAGCATCCTTGTTCTCTGAACTTTCAACTCAGATCCTTTTCAACTAATTCCAGCCCTTTAAGGAAGGGCCTTCATAGGTAGGGTCAGATTTCCCATTTCACAGAGTAGCAGTAGGCACATGCCATGGGTCTCCTGCTCAAAGTACCATGGGTTAAAAATGGGTGTTGCCCTGCACTAGAGTAAAGGACTAGACTAGTGGTTAAAATAACAGGTTATGAACCAGGGAAGCCATAGTTCAAATCCCCCTGCCACTCCTTGTAATCTTGGGCAAGTCACTTTACCTTCTATTGCCTCAGGTATAAAAAGTGTGTAAGCCCTCTGGGTATAGGGCAATACCTACAGTATCCAAATGTAATATGCTTTGAAGTTACAAAAAGTGAAATATATAAATCAAATAAATAAAACGTTCATGATCAGCTGTGCATATAGGTTTAAGGTGCTGAAGATCCTCCATCTAGGGGCACATGAGATGTAAATCCAGTGGAATGGAGTGGGCCACCATGGCCCAACCAACTTTTTGCTCCACATAGTATCAGCAAATAAGGAGCTTGGGAGGCAGGGATAGAGACTGGTTTCTTTGCTCCTCCACCCCCAACCAGAAAAATGTTCCACTGCCTCTGGGATAGATTGCATTGTGGATGCACTTCAACCACAGTTTGCAGTCCTGTAACAGTCTAGATATAAAGGACTGATGAAGCAAGAGGGTAGGTTGTCTAAGAATGCCATGTAGGCAAAAAAATGGATTAGACACCAGAAATAGTCCAACCGTTTCTTTATTTGAATGGAGACAAGATTTCCTATCAAGCTTTCATGTACTTGAGCGAAGACCGTGTACATTTTTTTCCGGCATTTTAATCACCATATATTTGATGTCTAATATATGAATACCTTATTAACATAAAAAGATCACATCAGCATACAGCCCCTGAGGCAGCCCCAAGCGGGGCGAAACTCGGCCTGAGTCGGGCGTTGATAGGAAATCTTGTCTCCACTCAAATAAAGAAACGGTTGGACTATTTCTGGTGTCTAATCCATTTTTTTGCCTACAGTCTAGATATAATGCAGTGGCTTATCCTGCCTCTCCATTCCAATGGCTCTTGTGAAATGGAACTTCTCAAAATCCAGCCCTTGTTATCAGGTCTGTTGTGGGGAACTAGTAGGGATGTGCAGAGCAAAATTTTATGTTCATATTTTTTATGTCCGAAAGGGGGTCCCACTTGCGGCCAATATGGACATAAAAAAAATCCAATGAGTTGGGTATATGTACATATGTGCAAAAAAAAAAATTAAACCCCCTCACCCTCCTTAATCCCCCCCCCAGACTTACCACAACTCCCTGGTGATCGAGCGAGGAGTGAGGACGTCATTTCTGCAATCCTTGGCGAGAAGCATGTGACGTCGGTGGCACGTCGAGTGATGCGGCGTCACGTGATTCCCGGCTCGTTCGCGCCGGACGGCTCGTTCGGCCCAAAAAGAACTTTTGGCCAGCTTGGGGGGGGCCTCCTGACCCCCCCAAGCTGGCCAAAAGTTCTTTTTGGGCCGAACGAGCCGTCCGGCGCGAACGAGCCGGGAATCACGTGGCGCCGCGTCACTCAGACGCGACGTCACGTGATTCCCGGCAAGTTCGCGCCGGACGGCTCGTTCGGCCCAAAAAGAACTTTTGGCCAGCTTGGGGGGGCCTCCTGACCCCCTCAAGCTGGCCAAAAGTTCTTTTTGGGCCGAACGAGCCGTCCGGCGCGAACTTGCCGGGAATCACGTCACGTCGGCGTCACGTGATTCCCGGCTTGTTCGCGCCGAACGAGCCGTCCGGCGCGAACTTGCCGGGAATCACGTCACGTCGCGTCTGAGTGACGCGGCGCCACGTGATTCCCGGCTCGTTCGCACCGGACGGCTCGTTCGGCCCAAAAAGAACTTTTGGCCAGCTTGGGGGGGGTCAGGAGGCCCCCCCAAGCTGGCCAAAAGTTCTTTTTGGGCCGAACGAGCCGTCCGGCGCGAACGAGCCGGGAATCACGTGACGCCGGCGTCACTCGACGTGCCGCCGACGTCACATGCTTCTCGCCAAGGATTGCAGAAATGGCGTCCTCACTCCTCGCTCCATCACCAGGGAGTTGTGGTAAGTCGGGGGGGGGGATTAAGGAGGGTGAGGGGGTTTATATTTTATTTTGGCTCAACAATCGCGATTTCCCACATATCGAACATATCTATGTTCGATATGTGGGAAATCCGATCGTTTATGTCGAATCAATTTTTTAAGTAAAAAAAAAATATGAGTTGCGTTTTACTAATGCGGTCAATCCGAATGCACACCCCTAGGAACTAGGTAACAGCCTTATAGGACTCCAACTCCAGGGCCAAAATCATTGATTATCGTTACCTCACTAGTGAAAGTATGGTTACAGTAAACTAACAAAAAGGTAACCAGAGGTGGAATAAAGTTTCCAAGGCTAGTTTTAGGCTATAGGCAGAAGCTGGAGTTCTGATGCTGGGACCTACACTTGGGATTTATATGCAGAAAACATGACCATACCTGGGAACTCTTTGGATTTGACCCAGAGATTCTAAAAGAATTGCCGGGTTTCCAGGCCAACATCAAAAAACTCGGTTATGGCAACAGGAGCAGGCCCCAGAAGAAAATGTTGGCTGGGCCTAGGGTGACCAACTGCCCAGTTTTACAATTAGTTGTACAGTATGTGGTTGCAAGGGTAACCGGTCACTGTAAAACCTGGTTAAACAAGGCCAGAGGCCACTCAATGGAGGGATCATGTCTGAAGACATCCTGAGAGAGAAGCCAGTGGCTACCAGTGAAACCCAGAGGTGCAGGCCTTAGCATGAGTGAGAGAGTCAGCATGAGTGTGTGTGAGTGCAAGTGAGAAATCATGTGTGAAAAGAGGGAGTGTATGTAAGAGCATATGAGAGCATGTATGAGAGAGGGATCATGTGTATATGTGTCAGTGAGAGCATATGTGAGAGAGGGAGTGTGTGTGTGTGCATGTCAGAGAGCATGTAAGAACAAATGTGAGAGAGGGAGAGTATGTGTGAATGTGAGAGGATATGTGAATGTGAGAGCATGTGAGAACATATGTGAGTGAGAGAGCAAGTGAGTGTGAGAGCATATGTGAGAGAAAGAGCATATATGTATATATGAAAGAGAGCGAGGAGAAAGTTTGTGTGGGTCCTTCTAAACACCCAAAAATAATTCACCTCAATCTCAGGGTGCCGCCGCTTCTGCAAGCCGCATCCTCCGGCGTCCCTGGAATGGCTATGGCAAAGCCTCACGCCATGTTTCTCCTAAGGGCCTCCTAGGGTGCGCGCGCACACCCCACCCTCATCTTTATCCATGTCATGGCGGAAACCTCGGGGGCATCCCCCTCGAGTGACGTCACGCCATCCAGGTATTTAGCCTACGCTTGTTTGCTAGCTCGTTGAGTTAGCAAGGATTGTGCTACGGATCGTATGGATTGGACTCATCCAGTCTAAGCTACTCTGCCGCTTCCTTGCTACTGCTGGAAGCCCTCTCTGCCCTTCGGGGTATACTCTAACCTGGGTACCCACTCCTCGGGGGCCCTCTGCTTTCTTTCAGGTGCCTTACTGGGATCGGGTACTTGCTCCTCGAGGGCCTGCTCTCCCTGCATCGGTGTCTGTTACCATCTACTTCTGCCTGGTGGAATCATCAACCTTACAGCTACCATCTCGTGAGTAATCTAATTCTCAGTCTGTCTCATCTACAGCTCTGCCGTGCTGGGAAACCTACATCTGGATATCCCTATAATATCTTGGTGAAACGGGTTCCCTCTGCCGAGGGTCCCTGGACTGCTACCTCTGGATCAACTCACTATTGCCACCTCTGGTGGTATACAAGAGCTGTACAATAAAAGACAAAACTCTGTCTTTGTGCATCCTGAATCTAGCCCAGTACTGTGGCTCCCCACGGGGCTCCTCCCCGTGGACGTGGTCATCTCCCACAGTACCCAAGAATCCACTCAAACACTTCGAAACCATAACAAAACCATATTTTCTGTGCAGAAAATTTGCTTTTTGCAGAAAACATGTTTTGAGTGCATATAACATGATTGTGTACAAACATGTTCACTGCACATAAAACATCTTTTGTATGCAAAAAACATGATTTGTGCTCATTTTTTGTGCGCATAGAGTCCCAGGGAAGGGTATGATCTCATCAAACATAGCAAGAACATATTCAATAGTCTTCTGCCCAATTCCAGATATTGGTGATGTCAGGAAAGCTACTTTACATATGCAAAAAGGGATATCAAGGATCATGCATACTGTAAAGAAATAGTATGTCACATGATTTTTAATGGCGGTTAGACCACAGGGGAGAGTTAAGGAACAACAGTAATACCAGCTCAGTGACCCTACTGCCACAATTGATGCCCTTCCATTGCGTCATCAGGAGGCAACTACGTACCTTTAAAAGCTTCATCCCAGCAGCAAAGCTTGGGGAGAGCTGAGAAGGAGAAGTGATGATACCAGCTCTGTGAACCTATTGCTGCCACTGACTCCCTTCTATTGTCTCATCAAGAGGCGACTGGGCACCTTTAAAAGCTTCGCCCCAGTGGAACACCACCACTAGTATACCGAAGCTGCATGCCAAAGGGGTGCATCCCTCCATGTGTTTTTGAGCTTTCCTCAGTTGTTTCCTGTCCAGAAGTCTGATGGGGAAAAAATGAAATGGTACTGTATGGTTACTCCCATCTGTCTCGTCTGTGCCATCTTCTTCCTCTCAATCTACTTTGTACACTTTTTTTTTTTGCCAGAATGTCCAGGGTGGTATGGAGCTTGAGGTTTTTACTTCTGTTCCGTAATGGAGAAGGTTTTCATGAGTAATGACTCAGATGGACTGAATCAAATCACGGAGAACCTAGAAGATGTGGTAGGCCTGATTGACAAACTGAAGAGTAGTAAATCACCTGGACCGGATGGTATACACCCCAGAGTTCTGAAGGAACTAAAAAACGAAATTTCAGACCTATTAGTAAAAATTTGTAAACTATCATTAAAATCATCCATTGCACCTGAAGACTGGAGGATAGCAAATGTAACCCCAATATTTAAAAAGGGCTCCAGGGGCGATCCGGGAAACTACAGACCGGTTAGCCTGACTTCAGTGCCAGGAAAAATAGGGGAAAGTGTTCTAAACATCAATATCACAGAACATATAGAAAGACATGGTTTAATGGAACAAAGTCAGCATGGCTTTACCCAGGGCAAGTCTTGCCTCACAAATCTGCTTCACTTTTTTGAAGGAGTTAATAAACACGTGGATAAAGGTGAACCAGTAGATATAGTATACTTGGATTTTCAGAAGGCGTTTGACAAAGTTCCTCATGAGAGGCTTCTAGGAAAAGTAAAAAGTCATGGGATAGGTGGCGATGTCCTTTCGTGGATTGCAAACTGGCTAAAAGACAGGAAACAGAGAGTAGGATTAAATGGACAATTTTCTCAGTGGAAGAGAGTGGACAGTGGAGTGCCTCAGGGATCTGAATTGGGACCCTTACTTTTCAATATATTTATAAATGATCTGGAAAGAAATACAACGAGTGAGATAATCAAATTTGCAGATGACACAAAATTGTTCAGAGTAGTTAAATCACAAGCAGATTGTGATAAATTGCAGGAAGACCTTGTGAGACTGGAAAATTGGGCATCCAAATGGCAGATGAAATTTAATGTGGATAAGTGCAAGGTAATGCATATAGGGAAAAATAACCCATGCTATAATTACACAATGTTGGGTTCCATATTAGGTGCTACAACCCAAGAAAGAAATCTAGGTATCATAGTGGATAACACATTGAAATCGTTGGTTCAGTGTGCTGCGGCAGTCAAAAAAGCAAACAGAATGTTAGGAATTATTAGGAAGGGAATGGTGAATAAAACAGAAAATGTCAAAATGCCTCTGTATCGCTCCATGGTGAGACCGCACCTTGAATACTATGTACAATTCTAGTCGCCGCATCTCAAACAAAGATATAATTGCGATGGAGAAGGTACAGAGAAGGGCGACCAAAATGATAAGGGGAATGGAACAGCTCCCCTATGAGGAAAGACTAAAGAGGTTAGGACTTTTCAGCTTGGAGAAGAGATGGCTGAGGGGGGATATGATAGAGATGTTTAAAATTATGAGAGGTCTAGAACGGGTAGATGTGAATCGGTTATTTACTCTTTCGGATAGTAGAAAGACTAGGGGGCACTCCATGAAGTTAGCATGGGGCACATTTAAAACTAATCGGAGAAAGTTCTTTTTTACTCAACGCACAATTAAACTCTGGAATTTGTTGCCAGAGGATGTGGTTAGTGCAGTTAGTATAGGGGTGTTTAAAAAAGGATCGGATAAGTTCTTGGAGGAGAAGTCCATTACCTGCTATTAAGTTCACTTAGAGAATAGCCACTGCCATTAGCAATGGTAACATGGAATAGACTTAGTTTATGGGTACTTGCCAGGTTCTTATGGCCTGGATTGGCCACTGTTGGAAACAGGATGCTGGGCTTGATGGACCCTTGGTCTGACCCAGTATGGCATTTTCTTATTTCTTATGTTCCTATTTAGACTTCGGTCTCTCTTGGCCCTTGTGGTCCATCATCTACACAGGTAATGTTGTCTGCTATTATGGAAGCTGTTTGAGGGGGCATTAGTGATAACTAGTCTTTCCTTGGCCCCTAAGCTAAATGGGGAGTCTCCAGCATCCTCTGAAGTACTTTCATCGAACCCTTTGGATGTAGCAGTTAAACAGCACTTTCGGGCCGATGCAGTATGGTGCACTCGACCGAGCGCACCATTAGCCCCCGTTTGGCCGCGCGTTTTCGACATGCTATTTTTACCCCTTATACAATAAGGGGTAATAGTGCGTGGAAAATGCGCAGCCAACCCCACCCCCCCAAACTTATAGCACCCTCAACATGCAAATGTATGTGGATGAGCCTATTAGTTAATCCCGCGCAATCCTGAAAGTAAAATGTGCAGCCAAGGCGCACATTTTACTCTCAGAAATTAACTCCTGCCAAAGGCAGGAGTTAATTTCGGCCGGCACCAGGAAAGTGTACAGAAAAACAGAAAAAAATGCTTTTCTGTACACCCTCCGACTTAATATCACAGCGATATTAAGTCAGAGGCCCCAAAAATAAAAAAAAATAAAAAATTATTTAAAAAAATCAGCCCGTGGCTCGCGGGTTGGAAGTCGGACGCTTAATTTTGCCAGCGTCCATTTTCCAAACCCGTGGCTGTCAGCGGGTTCGACAACCGACGCCGGTAAAATTAAGCGTCGGCTGTCAAACCCACTGACAGCCGCTGCTTCTGTCAATAAGGAGGTGGTAGGGACGTGCTAGTGTCCCTAGCGCCTTCTTATTACCGCGGGCTCTCATTTGAATACTAAATCACGCCCCCAGGAGAATGGCCTGGGCACACATCGGGAGAGGAGGCGCTCGCCTCGGAGTGCCGGCTCTCCCACGCATTTTAAAGTATCGGCCCATTTGTGCTTCAGAAACCTGAACTTGTGATCTTAAATGTTCCATGGACAACTGTAGTGGACTCAGAGAAATCTCTTTCCTCTAAATTAGATTCAGTGTTAGCTATGGTAGGAAATCTTACTCAGAAGGTTGAACAGCATACACAATTGTTTAAAGAGCAGGAAAAGATAATTAAGGAGGTCTCAGAAAAATGCTCTAAATTACAAGAATGTCATGTCTGTCTTATAAAAAAGATAATTCTTTTTTTACATCTAAAATTGGAAAAGTTTGGTAATTGTTTAAGGAAACGTAACCTGAGATTTCTTCATTTCCCTAAATGTACAATGATGTCTCCAATGGAGTTATTAAGAAAGGTTTAGTTAGATATGTTAAAAGTATTTAAAGAAGTGATACCAGTTATTGTTAAGGCCTACTATTTCCCAGTTAAACACAGGTTTCTTTTGTATTTGAAGGTTTTCATGTTCTGTTAATATGGACCTTTCTGGGTTTTTGGAAAGTTCTAGCTCTGAAAACCTGGAGAAGGCCACGCTATTGGTTGGTTATGCCCAGACGACCGATAAGGACTGGACCTAGAGGTGTTTGTTTTGTCTCAGGTATAAGTCCTTTTTAGGACTTCCTGTGACTGTTTTTCCTCATGTGGTTCAGGACACTGCAAAAAAGGAAGGATTTTCTTGAGAAGAAACAAAAGGTGCTGGATATAGGAGGTACTTTTTTACTTAAGTTTCTATGTAAATGCTGTGTTTGATACCACAGTATTAACTATCAGGCCGATACAATAAGGACGCGGTAGAAAGAGTGCGGTAGTGCCGGGCGCACCCTCATTTTCCGCGCGCACAGTTCGGATCACATACCGCTCGATACAGTATTTAAATGGCATGCAAATGCAAGCAGCGTCCAAAGCGCGTCCAAGAAGTGTCCATGAAGCGCAATCCATTTTACTGTATAGAGCGCTATACAGCGCCTATACAGTATCCTGGGTGCGCTGGTACCTGTCATTTCAAATGTCATTTCAAATGACATTTGAAATGACAGGTACCAGGAAGTGGATGGTTCTCCTATGCTCGGGCATCAGGGATTGCCAGTCCTCTCTCCCCCCCTCCCGAAGCAAGGCGCAGAGCGAAAATCGACTCGACATGTTATTAAGAAAATAGAAATTGTAACTAAAGTAAACTTACTGCATGCTTCCAGCAGCCCCAGTTCTCTCTCCCCTCCTCCCGAGATGCCCACCGCTGCTCCCCTGCCTCCCGGGGGCAGCCGGCGGCAAAAGCGGCTTCCAGCAGACCTGCCGGTGAAGGTGCATTTGTAACGAATTTATTTGTAATGCTGTATTCTTACTGATTTCCTCTAACTTATCCAATCATACATTATGCTTTTCTACAAAATTTTTAATCTCACTACAGGTCTTAGTATTTTGAGCAATTGACATATTCATGGTTTTCTGCAACTCATTAATAGCCCGCCAGACATCTCCCAGTGTAACATTTTGGGGATCAACGTATTCTGGAACTACTACCTGTAGTCCAGAATCACCCAGTGTCCCCATTACCTCTGTTCCCCCAATAACAGGGGGTATTACAGAGCCAATATTTGGTGTTTCCTCCAATTCAGGTAATTTTTAGTGTGAAAGGTCTGGTTCTTCACTCATTTGTTGAGGTAGCTGCAGTTGGCTAGGGCTCTGAGAAGTTCCTGATGAGAATGATATATCAGGAATCGAACTATGGGCAGATTGACTTACCCTCCTAGTAATGTGGGAGTCCATGGGTCCTCTAATTGCGAGCGGTGCTGGAGAGGATGTCCATAACTTAGTTTTCTGTTTCCTACCCATACAGGTTGGACACCTCAAAAAGGAAAAAAAAAAATTAAGAAGGGGCGCGCCCCTTTGGCTGCGCGCCGGCGGCTGTGCGCCTCCCTCAGCCAAATTTATTTGTCAGTCCATCTCCGAGTGATTATGTCACAAGGGGGGGCGTGTCCAGCAACGCCGATCAGATGGAACAGGCTCCCAGCTGGAAAAAGGAGCTTTCAGCATTCCCTTCCGCCTTACCTCTCCTCCGAGAGGTCTCTCCTGGCAAAAGTCCTCCAGTTGAGTGCGCGTCCCTCAGCCGAATTTATTTGTCAGTCCGTCTCCGAGTGATTACATCACAAGGGGGGCGTGTCCAGCAACGCCGATCAGATGGAACAGGTTCCCAGCTGGAAAAAGGAGCTTTCAGCATTCCCTTCCACCTTACCTCTCCTCCGAGAGGTCTCTTCTGGCAAAAGTCCTCCAGTTGAGTGCGCCTCCCTCAGCCAAATTTATTTGTCAGTCCGTCTCCGAGTGATTACGTCACAAGGGGCGTATCCAGCAATGCCGATCAGATGGAACAGGCTCCCAGCTGGAAAAAGGAGCTTTCAGCGTTCCCTTCCGCCTTACCTCTCCTCCGAGAGGTCTCTCCTGGCAAAGGTCCTCCAGTGATGATGTATATTCTGAATCTATATAAATGAAGAGTTAAAAACAGGGCCGTTTTAAGCCTCTATGAGGCCTTGAGCAAACCTCACTAGGATAAGCCTCTCTCCACTCCTCACCATATAAAATGTTTGCATAATTTACAAATCATGGACTCAGCTGATCCTTGTTAAGACCTAAAGAAGATAATATGGCATGTTAGTTAACTATCTTATTTTATCTTCTCTTGTTTCTTATTTTATTTACCATTTTATTCTTTCTTTAATTTTTGGGGGGGATCAAGCTGGACCCCTCTAAGGCTTTAGGTCCTGGGCAAGTGCCCCATTTGCCCTTTGGATAAAATGGCCCTGGTTAAAAAACAATGGTGGTCAGACCTCAATCTTGTATGAAAGGCATTTATTTATTTTTCCCCAAGATGTACAAAGCTTCTGAACTGTGTTTTCTAGCATAATATGTAACTCTTTTTATTCATCAGATTAGACAAATAGATTTCAGCTGGAAATTTTTCTAAATCTTGAATGTGAGTGAATCAAACCTACAGCTTACTACTTGTCTCCAGCTGCTAGATTTAAAAACTGAACATGTGTTCCATTCAACTGCTAGCTTTAATTTTGAACAAAGAATGCTAGACCTTATCTATCATTTATTTCTCTCATGTGTACACACAAGTATATATACAGACATTTTATTTAATTATTCAGGAATTAGCCCATGAAGTGCATTATCTCATTCCTTTGGGACACTTTATTGGAAGACTTAAGCAAAGCAAACATCACTATGTAATGTATATATGTTTTACCTTTGTCTTCAAGATTTTTAAAAAGCCATGTAATTACACTTCACATATAAAGTGAAATGAATGTCCTTGCAGAAATTTGTTTGACAAGTAGAAAGCTATTCATGCAGAAATGTTTTATATGTATGCAAATGAGTACTTCTAGCCTACAAGAGAAGAACATTTGTGGTTCTAGTTTACATTTACAAAGAAAACTTCATATGCAGTTTGTACTGTTGGAGAACATGCCTGTGAGCTGCTTCAAGGCTGGCACTTGCAGTCATTCTGAAAACATAAGGGGAAATCTGTGCTTTCAATAGAGCCCTTTTTTTTTTTTGTATCAAACATACTTGCAAAACCTAATCACAGAAAAGGATGAATTCAAAATGTAATGAATATAATTCTTTAAAATAATATACTTGCTGATTTGTATTTTGATGTCATATTTGGAAAAGCAATAAAAATTGTTACATAAAATACTATAAAATTCTTAAAGATAATAATAATAAAATAAGATTTTATAGCTCATCACCTGTGTTCTTCTGGAATTCTGAAATATATAGGCAACCAAATATTTAATATATAATAGTAAATTGATGAGTTTCAGGGTGTAATACCTTCTTAAAATTCATTTATTATGTATCTGTAATCCTCTAGTTAGGCATGTCCTAAATAATATGATTATTAATGTCTTCTTTCTTTTGGGTTTCCCTTCTCTCTGTTCCTAGGTATTTGTTGAGGGCTCCCCATATGAAATGTTTCCATCTTGTTGCTTAGTTTTGATTCTCTTAAAACTGTGTAAGCATATACAAGTTTATGTTGACGTAATGAATTTAAAAAATGCAGTCAGTTTAATTTAAAAAGCTCATCAGAAAGTAGAATGTGAAACTACAGGCAAAGATCAAAAAGCAATAATAGAATATAGACATGGATGGAACCCAAAACGAGGAAGTCCTTTATGCATCACTCACTCTGTAACCCTTAAGCAAGTCACTTAACCTCCTTATACAAATCATCTTAGTGTAATAAACTGCTGAAATTGTGCCTATGGTTCACTACATTTGGCAACACTGCTTTTACTAATGGTGCAAAACATAACTATTATTATGATTTTGTATTTCCATTTTGAGATCCCAGGATAAGCAATATAGAAATTTAATAAGTAAATAAACTATTAGTATTAATTATAGTAATAGTGGTATGATTAGAGTGGGCTGAGCAAGACAAGCTTCTCTGGATGTAGCCCAAAAGTGGGTGTATAGCTACATCTCTCCCTTCCTGATGTTGCTATTTCCCCTCCCCTCATTGATCTTTTATCAGGAGTAACTGTTTGGGATTGTCTGGCAACAGTGGTGGTAGCAGTTAGTGAGCGTGGAGCCTGAGCCACTGTGCTTGTGTGCAGACCATACCTTCCCTTCATGCACGAGCCTTCTTTCTAATCAGGAAGCCCAAGTATAACAGCAAGGTGGGGGTGGCTATAAGTATGTCTTGGCTCAGGCTCCATGCTCACCAACTGCTACTGTAAAGACAAATCATTTTTTAAACATGTCTTTCACTTCTGGGCTCCTTCCTAACTACAAACTGACAAAGACACAATAGGAAATCATGCCAAGATCTTATTACAAAGTGCACATCTTCATTGCTACCCTGTGTGGCTGGCTGACATTCCTGCAACAGAAATAGTTAATCCCCATCTAATATCTATATTACCTGAAGTTCAGCTGCTTCAGAAGTCACTGACCAATTGAAATCCTTAGCAGAGCTGTCAGAACTTTTTCTGCGATGTCTTCCATTCTTAGCTCTTCCTGTTACCTGTGCAATCTTCCTAGTTTGAGCTCCAGTGTTTATAGTTTTATATGTGATAATCATGGGCAGAGCTTAGCCCATCATTGTGGGTATCTAGTACAATGATTGGGTTCTGCCATCCAGGTAACACCCTGTTACATCAGCAATTCTTTGTCAGGCCTTATTTGGCTAAAATTCATTGCAAGTCTGATTGAAAGGCATGGACATTTTGCTTACGGAGTCAGTTCTGTGTCAGACCTTATTTGGTCATCAAGGCCTGTTTAGAAAATGTCAATGATACTTTCCATAGTTCTGCATCTGTAGGTCATTGTCTAGATATCTTCCTATAATGTGCTGAGCTCTATCTACCAAAGGTCCGGCTTGTGATATTTTCATACTGATGATTCATATCTCTTCAGTGACAGCTTGTTTTAATATTTTAGCATAAGCATTCTCATGCAGCTGAATTAAAATCTAAGAGGCTGTGCATGCCACCATACCATCCTTGGAATGATATTTGACTATATGACCTTGCTTTTGGACAAACTTGCAGATCAGTTTGCTGTATCACAACAACCATTAATTGGTCCCACAACATTACTCTTCTGCTCAGTCACAGCATCCAGACTCCTTTTGAAACAAGGTCTAAATTCTGCCTTTATATTCTGTTGCATGCCTTCTTAATGGCCTAGAAAATTGAGTGTCCAATTATCCAAATTGCCCAGGGCATTCTAAGCATGCTTGCAAGATTAGGTGAATAATAATTCATCAAACTTCAGCAAAACATATTTGAAAGGAAAGACACCAACCTCCACTACCAGATTATCTTCATCATCTTGGGAGATAGGTCCCAATAGTGCATAGTTTCTTAGTGTTCAGACAGGTGAATCCAAAACCAATGGGTTATACACCTCTATCAGCAGATGGAGACAGAGCAAAACTGATATCATGGTATATATAGCTCTGCAGTGATATCAGCCCACCAGTATTCTCCAGCAGATAGTGGACATGCATCTCCCTACTGGGGATTGCTTAAAAAAAAGGAGAAGACAAGATTTATTCGCCCCGCTCTCCTGTGGTGATACCTTATGGTCCTTCCTTCAGTTGAGAATTCCTGAGGTGATTTCCATGGTCCTTCAGATGAGTACAATAGCTGGTTTGTTCAACTGGCATGGGCTTAGCTGTAAAACAAAAAAAACCAGTTGAAAGACAAGCGGGTGCAGGAAGCCGAGTTCGATGGTGAAGGTATATGCCCTCTCCTCCGTAGCTGGAGACCGACCTTGTACTCAGCCAGAATGGGCTGAGCCAGGAAAAGGGTAATTTAAAAAGAATAAAAAAATAATAAAGAGAAGGGGAGTTGATTAGGGATTCCTCCCCCTCCCCCGGTCTCCATGCTCGGCATGCGATCCGACGGTTGTTCCCACCTCCGGTGGAGGTCAGGGGACAGGGGCAGCCTGGCAGGTTGAGGTTGAGCTCTCAGACTCATCTGGTTTGCTGAGTGGTAGGCCGCAGCAGCAATTTCGAACATTTTTTGTGCGTGAAAGATTGCCCTCTTCGGTGCCGTTGGGTTATACTTGTGTGCCCAGCTGGGCGGCCCATTGTGCACCTAGTTGAGGGATGAAGTAAGTTTTACAACAACCAAAAAAAATAGAAAAAGGTAGGAGGGAAAGGACGGGGGAGATAAGGGAAGGTGGGGTGGGGGGAGGGAATGGGGGAAGGCAGCGTGGCTCGGCGCAGGCTTGGCACACACAAGGTGCACAATTGTGCACCCTCATGTGTGCGCTGACCCCCGATTTTATAACATGCGTGCGCCTGCATGCACATGTTATAAAATCGGGCGTACATTTCTGCGCGCTGGGTAGCACATGCAGATGTATGCCTGCACATACCTCTTAAAATCTACCCAAAGCTTTTACAGCAACTTAAGCTTTTATTTAAATGTTACATTAGAACATATTTTGATTTGTTATTAGCAATAAATACATTTTCTCCAAGTTTTTAAATATGTATCACTCACCCAGGTAATGTTCAGAGTCATTGGACTCAATACCACGACTAAGTCCCTGATAGTACTGTGCCTTTCTTTTCTTTTTTTTTGGTTGAAGGGTTCTCCATAGGGAGATGAGTAAATCACTTGGGCCCTAGGCATTAACTGTATAGTCTTCCACAGAATCCCAATAAAGGATCTGGACACTCTAATGGTGTCCCAACATAAACTTTACTGCAAAAATAGTTCAAACATGAAAATTTCACACTTTCATACAAGCCTTTCTCAGATAATATACATAAAGCAATTCAAAATTGTAAATCTAAGACTCTGTGATTCTCTGAGACCTTGAGCTATCCCTCAGGGTCTCTTCTTCATCCTTAGATAGAATATGAAGCCTCCCTGGGTAAACTGGAATGGGTACTCCTTCCCATATGGACTCTCCTTGAAATATCTGGGATCCACTGCTTGCCCTTGAATTATCCAATTTTCTCCTCTCCTTCTCTCTTGTACCTGAATTTTCTCCTCTCCTTCTCTCTTGCTGTTATGAACACTGCCCGCGGAGCTAATCCCCGTGAGCAGGCACTTTACCTTTTTACTGCCTCTCCCTTCGCGGCACGATGCCGCCGATGTCGGCCCTCCCGCACGGCCAGAGCCGCGGACCTTGTGCTCTTTTGCGGCTCAGAGGCCGCCCCTGTGTCTTGCCTTCACCGCGGCCTTCTCTGCCCTTCATTGCGGCACGGAGCTGCCACCGACGTCTTCATCATCCTCCGGGGTTGAAGGCCGCAAGCCCTGGGCTGGATT
Source organism: Rhinatrema bivittatum (assembly GCF_901001135.1). NCBI lineage: Eukaryota > Metazoa > Chordata > Amphibia > Gymnophiona > Rhinatrematidae > Rhinatrema > Rhinatrema bivittatum. The sequence goes on along the minus strand of NC_042620.1, from coordinate 118,468,578 downwards.
AGCAGCTGGAGCCGCCCTTGGGGCCTCCTGCAGCGGCTGGAGCCGCCGCCGTCATCGGGGGCTGCGTCCAGGCCCAGCCCTGCTGCTTCTGATGCTGACGTCAGTGCAGGACTGCTGTCCACGGTCCTGCACAGCTTCCGTCCTGCTCCTAGGTGCGCAGCCGCGCCTCTCTTCTACACTTAAAGGGCCCACGGCCTGATATGCCCTGGGCCCTTCCTAGTGACTGTTTCCTGTTGCAACCCTATAAAAGGGCTGGTCTTGCAAAATTGCTCGTCGCCTTGCATCGGAGTTACTTCAGTCCTGGAGGCTCCTGCCTGCCAAAGCTCCATCAGGTCTTCTGTCTACTTCGTGGAGCTCCTCGTCTCGTCTTGTTGTCTCGTCATGCCATGTCTTCATTGCCTGAGGTCCCCGTCCAGGTGTCCTGGTGTCTCATCTCCTGATGTCTCGCTTCCTGGTGTTCTAGCTCTCCTTGGTGTTCATTCTTGCTCCGGAGCCTTCTGTTCTGCCGGTCGTGGATCTCCAGGTGACAGGTCGCCGTCATGGGAGATGCCGGCAATGGACTGGTGTCCTGTGCTCCTGAGTCGTCTTGTCCTGCCAGCCTTTGTGGTGCTTCAGATGACATCGGCTTCGTCGTCGGAGTCCCACCTCGACTGGATCCTCTCCTGCGCTTGTTCCGCTCTCTGCATGGTCCATGACCAGCCTCCTCGGGCTGTGTAGGGCGCGCAGTGGAACAGGGTGATCCGCGACCAGCCCATTGGGTCCACCCGTGAAGGTGGGCTGAGTAGGGCGCCCTGAGAGTCAGTGCCAATGTCTTCCTGCCCAGCTTCTCGTCTCGTCTGGACTTCATCAAGTTCCTCGTTTCGTTTCTGATGCCATTGCATCAGCCTTGGAGTCATGTCTTCAACAACCCTGGTGAGGAAACAACAAAGAAATAGATGCCCAAGGAAATCTTTGCCAAATCTTTATTGGGTGGAGACGTGTTCATTAAAAATGCCCGACTCAGGCCGAGTTTTGCCACATTCCAGTGGCTGCCTCAGGGGCTACAAGTAAACATATATAAATAGAATAAATCATAAATACATAAAAAATCATAAAATGATTAAAATGATAACTAAAAAACAGACTAATTACTTACATACAATTAAAAATAATTGAATAAAAACAAAGATTAAGAACCTCACATAAAAACACAATGATAGAACAGATATAGCATAAAACAGATCACGTATGTTGGGAAAGGAGCATATGAGTAACATCATAAATATTCATAAGAGACCTATATATATATAAATTATTCAAAAAACAAAATATTTTTAATACCTTGAATTTGAAAACATTGATAGAGTCACAATGGAATTCAAAATGTCATCCGCAGTATAGACATATCTGTAAAAGTCATAACACTAATTTGAATGTGTTCAAAAAACAGGAGAAAGAATGAAAAAATTGTTTAACTTGGAATGTGAAAATGACACACCTTATATGAAGTAAGTATTGCTTAAACATCTGTTGGTTCCATTCACTAATGGTTCCACCTACTGCAAGCGATTCAAAAAAATGTGTTGATATATTTCTGATATAATCATGCCAAATATTGAACAAACTGTAATGATGTATTTTTAAAACTAAATATTCGAAAAACAATAAGAAAAATAATCTGCCAGAATGCAGCCTTAATAAGGATGAATTGTATATTAGTGACAGAGGTGCAATGTAATAGTGAAAGTGAATTATATGCTAGTGACCACAATGTGTTGTTCGCAAGAATATGGCCTGCTGCTCCATGCTGATCCAAACGGCAGGTCCGAAAGTGCTCGGAACGGTCGGAGGACCGTTCTCTTACCAACATCATCATGTTGTTGGCGCTAGGAGCTTGCAGGCCCGGCAGAGGGTAAGACCGTGTTCTGCCATCCTGGGACACGTCGCCATCCCTCAGTTCGGTCCTGGATCCATCTGGGGTCGGGCTGAGGCCCAAGGACACACTAAACACCCCGTTAGGTAACAGAATGCAAGGCCTTTTAGGCCGTTAAAAACAGTATGCAAGGCCATGTGTCCGGTAACGTGTTCTACCTTGTTCCTGAGTCTTGTCTGTGTTCTTGGACTGGTTATGGACTGAAATATTTTTTTCAGGACTTTGTGTATATGACCTGCTGGAGGCGCCAGCTGTCTGGATTTTTTACGACTCACAGGAGGCGCCTGCATCCAGACTTTGTCCTGTTTGCCAGTTTGGGGGTTTTAAGACCTGCAGCTGTCTGGATTTTTTACGACCTGCAGGAGGCACCTGCACCCCACCTGGTTTTGCTGGTTTTGTTTGCCCGCCCTGGGTTCCCTTCCCCAGGTCTTCTTGGTGTTTCTTGTGGTTTTTGTCTTATTTGTGATGTTGGCTCTCTCTTTGCTTGTTTGTGTTGTTCTTTGTTGTTGCTCGTTTGTCTTGTCTTTCATTTGTTGCTTCCCGGGTTCCTGTTCTCCCCGCTCCCTCGCTTTCCGCTCCCTCACTCCTCGTTCCCTTGCTTCCTGCTCCCTTGCTTTCCACTCCCTCGCTTTCCGCTCCCTCGCTCCTCATTCTCTTGCTCTCCGTTCCCTTGCTCTCCATTCCCTTGCAATCCGTTCCCTTGCTCTCCGTTCCCTTGCTCTCTGTTCCCTTGCTCCCTATTTTGTGTTTTTTGTTTGTCGGTCACGCGGTCACTGTTCGCGCGGTCACTGTTCGCGCGGTCACCGCTCGTTCGGTCACCGCTCGCTCGGTCACCGCTCGCTCAGTCTCGTGTTCCCTCAGGCTCATGTTCTCTCAGTCTCATGCTCTCTTGGTCTTGTGCTCTCTCGGTCTCTTGTCATTCTAAATCCAAACTGAAAATCCAGACTCTAGGGGTCACTTGCTTTTATGCAAGCAGGAACAAACCAATACAGCAGCTTCTAGTGAGGGTGCTGTGGCACAGGTGGTACATTCCTTTACTTTACACTGCTCTGACCTAACTACCGGGTCATATTCCATGGTAGTGATTTCAGTCATCCCACTTCCTTTTTCAGCTGGATTATACTACTCCATAGGACTACCTTGTGATCTGAAAAGCCATAGTAGTCTGGGTTCTGATAGGATGGGGCAATTACCTGACCTGTGTGAAGCACCCCAAAAAATACCAGGGAAATGGCTAAAATGAACAGGAATACATCAGATAATGAGCTACATACCTGAGGCAACATGTGCTAAAGTCATGATAAATATGAGTAATCCTCTGTCTACAGTCTTGTGGCTCACATTGCATGGGCTTTCTCATCACAAATCTCTGTATGGCGTTGCCCCAACCAAATTGTTTTGAGAAACATGAGCTGCAAAGCCAAAATCCTTCTAGATAAGCTGACTTACGTCTTTTGAATATAGGATGTAATTTACTAAGAGGTTCTTCTGGACTTGGTAAGGCCTTGATCCATTTGGCCGTAATAGGCACTAATCTTCTTGAACCCTCGCTTATAAACAGCCCATGTGGATGTAGACACAGAGTTGCCTAGTGGGTCCACACTGCCTGCTCCTAAATTGCCAAAGATTTGCCAGCACAAGAAAAAAAATTTTTCTGCTTCAGATGCCATTCTAAATCAAAACCATTTAAAATGAGAAAGAATAAACCTAGACTAGATTGTCATATTTAGCCTTAAGCTAAATTTCTCTTAAGCACTTTCTCTTTCAGAAGGTCTACAACAAGATAAGGATCGCACTGGTAAAATGTAGTTTTGTTTTGTTTTTTTTGTTTTCATTTTGGGGGGGTTATATTTGTTTTCTGTTTCATTTAATGGGGGGTGTTTTTGTTTCTTTATGTTTAACTGAAACAAAATAAATAGAAAACCTGATCCCCCACCCCAGCGCTGCTGCAATAAAAAAATTTCCTCCCCAGGCTTCCTTTACCCCCCACTCTCCCTCTTCCTATCTTACTCCGTCTGTTATGTTGAATAAGTCAAAATGGATCACAAGTGATTCAAAATGGCTCGTGCCAGCCCTGAAGTTAGTGCCATTTTGTGTTAGGACTATATCTGATGGGGTAAGATGGGGACAGGGAGAGTGAAGGATTGGGGAAGGCCCAGGAGATTCATTATTTTTAGTGTGGAAGTGCTTGGGTGGGGGGTGGGGGTTTGATGGCAGCAATGGTGGCAGCGACGGCAGAGGATGCATTTCAAAATGAAAGGAAAAATCCAATGAATTTTGAAATAACATTACATTTGGAAACAGTGTTTCATTGCATTGTTCATGTTGCTTCTGACTTGGAGAACTGTCTGTGTATGATGCCTACCACTTCCATGTTATAACACCAGAGCACTACTTTTTTGCTTTGCAGCTTCTCACCCCAAACAGCCAAAACCACCACTACAATAGTGAATAATTCTAGGAAGGTGATGTTTATGGTGGTGCCTGTATTAATTCAGGTATCAAGCAATGGTGCAGTTCAGCAGGAACCATGATAGTAAACTCCAAAACCATTACCATAGAAACATCTGAGAAGAGATCTAATTCACATCTAAAAATTGGAGGGGCCTGACATGGTGATACCCTGCTGAAATGCCTTAGAAATTAAAACCATACAATGAGGTTACCCTGCATTTGCTTGTATGAAATGGTGTCTTCACCTGTGGTTGCTGCTGCTCTCCTGCACAGGTATATTTGCCTTATCAGGATCTCTCTACATGCAAAGCTGAAGCAGTCAACTAATGACTGCATTAATTGCAGAGTTAATTTCTTTGCTGAATGCAATGTCATAATCAGCGCTCTCTGTTTCTGTAGCTTCTCAGTTAGTAGACTGAATACTAAGTCACCCAAATCTAGCTTAATCCCCCAAAAGATTAAGTTTTATTAGAGTCTTCCATTGGCCAAGGACAAAATTGGACACCAAATTCCATGGCCAACAGATGGAAGCTCTGAAATGAACTTGCCCAGCAGGGCCCAGGAAAAGGAAATTATTCAACAAACGCCCAATACTGTTGTTCCCTCAAACCAGAGCTATGCCCTTTCGTGATGTGCTGAACACTTTAAAATAGGTACAAATGAACAAGGTCAAAAAAAAAAAAAGGAAACTGCCCCTGAAAATGAAAACTAAGAAATGGGAAGCATTCAGAATGTTTTGGGAGTAGCCGAAAAGCTGACTCAGGGTCAGTCCTCACTATTAGTGTACCATAACCGCATTCCTTCACCAATATTACTGTGCTATCGAACAGTATGTACTATATAGAACAAGCTTCTTGGAGCATAAAATCATTATGGACCCTCCAACTGGATAGGCCAGGTTAGTTAGTAAGCAGAATTTGTCTGACTCCTTCTTAGGGGCTATACCCACAGGTAATACCAGCTTGTGGGAAAAGGCCTACCATGGAAAGGGTCTATGGCCTGGCATAAATCTATGCCAGGTTTGTTTTTTTCAAACAATTGTACTTCTTATTTAGTATTTAGTACACATTTTTGTGCACTAAAATCCTTCTTGCATCGGAGGTAGTTTGGGTGCACAAAAAAATCAGTGCTAAATAAGCAAGTAAGTAGCTGTGCTTATGTGCACTACATATGTGCACTATGCCTAGTGCAGCTTATCACATATACACACACTGCAAACAGATTATTCCTTGACAATGACTCATGGAGGTGAGCCTGGTATGGAATTTTAAAGCTATGGGTGAAACCCTCAAAGAGGGTCCTGCATCAGTGAAATTAGGAAAGCCTCTTAAAAATATGTCTAGGCAGTAAGTCTTGGTCAATAAATCAGGGCCTTGGGTTTTACCATCCCCCTTCTGGGACATTTTAGAGCTAGGTGATTAGCCCTTCCTTCAGAGCAAACAAGTTTGCTCTGTGCAAGTGTCAAAGATGCATGAGGAGTTCTTAAAAAGCTAATATGTCCTTAGTATTTCCAGAGAGGCACTTTTGGACTTTGACAGTTGCATCTGCACTATTTCTACAGTCAGGGCTAGTGTGTCCATTAGGTGGGACTAGGAGGTCGCCTTGGGCAGAGTGCACAGTCGGTGGGTTTGGGGGGGTAGTGTTACACTGGTCTGCCTAGGGCACTACAGACCCTTGCACCAGCCTCTGACAGTGCTGGGCCAAACAGAAGGTTGTTGAAAGTTGCCATGAAAGGAAACTTCCTGTGATTTGTGCTTTATCTCTTCTAACTTCAAATAAATATATTTGTGATCCCAGGAGTGGTGTTTGTTCTCCTCCATCCTTCTATACTTCTCATCATAATTCAGCCATTCAGTCTGCAAAATCTTTATGAACTTGAATAATTATATCAGAGTAACCCTCACTAGAATACATTTTGCAATTCAGGCTAGCTAAGGTATGGAATGCAAGAATCCAATTGGTGGTTTTTGATACCCTCACCATTCTCTCCAGTTTTGAATAGAACACTCACATTTCTGCTTGGTCTTATGTCCCCTTGGGTTCCTTTCAAGAGGAGACAGTATATCAGTGGGACTGTGCTTCCATATATTTTTCTTGTAACATCAGTACTTGAGGGGTGAGAACACAATGCTCGGGACCTTGACATTCGGGATGACTCCAAGGCATTGGATGCTGCTGAGCTACTGCTACTGCTGGTGCTATTGAAGAACTTGGAAGATTACTAGCTGAGCCCTAAAGCAAAGCTGCCTTCTTAAAATGAGATTTATGGTGCCAAATTTTTCTCCCTTTTGCCCTGCAGAATGAAATCCTTTGCCCCTCCTCCCCTAAGCCTTTTTACTCTCTTGTGCTAAACTCTCCTGCTTTGCTGGAGAAGCACCACTTCTCTCCGTACCTGGTCTCTGCTACCACACTGGGTGCTAGCCAGAAACTCACTGTACAATTAAATTCCTCCAGCTCCACATCTACTCTCAGCTCCTCAACTGTATGAGGTGGATGATGCCTTGATTCTGTGCTTTCAGCACTCTGCCTGTAATGTATACAAAATGCTGTCCCCTTAAAGAGAAAGAGAATACTTGTATGCACCAACCATTTCCATATCCCCTTCTTCAGCAGCTTTTGTTAACTCCTCCACCCACGAAGCACCATGCCTACAAATATGTACATATTCAGTGTGAGTTTGAGAGATGATGCAGTCCTGGGGAGAAGGTAGGAAGGTTGGAGCAGTGAGTCTACATGTATAGTTGCCTTTTTTTTTTTTTGCCTGCCTTTTTTTTTACATGCTCTTCCAATAATATATATATCTTTTGTGATATCCATGTATTGGTCACACTTTAAAAGCCATATTTTCACTGCCTCTTTGGGACATTTATTGATTGATTTCATTTCCTTACGGTGTACTTTCAGTATGCTACTGAAAAAAATGATGCCTTAATAACTCTAATTAAAGATAAAATACAATAGAAAAATGTTTTCTCATAAGATGCAGAAATAGCACTTTTCTGAATATTTTCCATAAGCAAACATATGTATACACATGTAAAACATGATTCAAAACATTGTTCAGCATATGTACAGGTAACAGTACTTGGGCAATGTAATACGGCATGTATTTTTACCCTCTGTGCATGCTTTCTATCCCAGCTGAGAAAAAGGAAGTTCCTAGTGGTGGTGCCTTTATTTTCTCTGTCCTCTTTGATTGGCCTTTACACAAACTTTCTAATTTTACTCCTACATTCATCCCTTCTGAGCCTCATATCATGACCTCTTTTTCTAGAAGCTTGTATACCAGGATCCATTGGCATTCAGATCATCATCAATTAATACCTTAGGGAGCAGTAAAAATGATTTACAGTAATTTCAAACATTGCTAATATTGTCACTGCCTTATCACTGGCAGAAGTGTTAAAGTTTGCATGTTGTTCATGTGCGTTTCATTTTTTTCCTGGGTGAGCCAGTGATCCATTGATCCAATTATATTGGTTTCCAGGTGTGACTTCATAAAAGCAATGCTACGTACGTACCTCTCCAGTAATATATTAAAAGAATATCAGGGCTGAGCACTGTGGCGTGGAGTCTGATGCTGAAATAATATTTTCTTCCAATTTTTTTTATAAGAAGGAACCATTACTTTTCACAAATAATGCACAGCATACTACAAAATCTAAACATAATGCTGAAGTCATGCAAGGCTGAAATAAAAAATAGTGTTTTGCTTGGGTGGGGTGGCTAGTTTAATTCCATTCACATCCAGAGCTTGTTGACACGTCTTTGCATGCAATTGTTTTCCTTACAAAATATAGCCTTGTACTGTATTTTTCATTTTCTTGAGCATAGTTTTTGTTTGTTTGATTCTTTCCCTAAATTAGGATCCCCTTTTTGTTTTCTGTAGGTCCCTGTGGACAAGCCAGTTTTTTCTCCCAGCCCAACCTTTTACCCCTGTGCTTTAGTAACTTCACATATACCAATTTATATACCAATGTAAAATTTAGCAATGCAGCTCACAACATAAGTTATTTTTACATAATGTTGTGTCCTTAGTCCTCTTTTTTATCTCTCAGTTAAGTCATTTGTTCCACATGGTACATTAAGGACCCAACAGCCTACATGAGCTCTTCTGTTTAGTACTCATTGTCCACACAAAAGCAACGTATAGTAGTAAACAAAAAATGGGTGATAGCAAAAATAAAAAATGTTCTGGTAACCAATATCAATGATTGAGTCATGCCTACAAGTTCTAGATTGAAATAATTGAAAACTGTGTCATTTTAAAAACACAGTTAGCTTCATTACCTTATGATATTTTAGATCTTTTAGAGATTACCAACCACTGCTCAAACTAAAATAGCTTGCAGTCACATGGAGAGAGGATAACAGTGAATTTGTAGATTATAAATTGGTCCTACTATTCCTTTATTTTGCATTAGTTCTTCGGATGTTGTACAAACACATCTTTAAAAAAAAAAAAAAAAAAGAGGGAAATGCAGGGTTTGGAAAAACGACTTTGTTGTGCTCTCAGCAATATGAACTTTTGAGTTTGAGGAAGAGAATCTTATTCCAGGTAGGGTCTCCGCTCCTCATTATCTGCTGGCTGGTTTGAACTCTCAGTGACCTTGATTGTCAGTGAGAGGCATTGGGTGAGCCGGGAACTGTCCCGTCGGGGTCCCTGCTGCCAAACCAGAGGGAGTAATGCATAGGAATATATGCACCAAGTTTAGTTCATAACATAATGTGACATTGTTTCTAAAACGTTCATTTACTCTCATCAGCAGGCCAGGAGAGGGAAAGCAGTAGGTGCAGTTATCTGAACGTATGTGAATTGCCTTTGGTTGTTTGCGTGTTATCCCTGTAGCCTGAACATTACTGTTCTATAGTGTTGTTCTAATAAAGGTTCGTGAGATTTATGAAGTTAGCGACATTGTGGCAAAATTCAAAGTTTTTTAAAAATGTGACGTTACAATTTCAAAGACCTGGGCAGGGGGCCGGGAGGGAGGGGAGAAGGGTTACCAGAGGCAATTATACCTGTCAGTACCGCCAGACAAAAGAGGAATGCCACACAGGTAATCGGCATTGATTTAAGATCAGATGATGAAACGTATACGAATTCTGTTGGAAATAAGTTCATAAGCATTTTTGTTTACTAGTTTCTTTTACTTTAATTTACCATTGCCATTTACCTATAGTATTCCTTGAAGACTCGACATTTCTAGATATGTGTCAATTTAGATTTAATTTAATTTTGTTCCTCTGTTTTGAAAAAATATTTTATGGAGCAATGTTTAAAATTAAGTTATGTATTTTCATTATAGCTTATGTTGTGCTTATGGCAACGTTTTTTTTATCGAATAATATTGACAATAAAAAACAAAAAGCCACTGGGATCACCTGTCTCAAAAGATTTTTAAAGGCATTTGTAAGATGATTAGGTGATGGCTTATTTCATGATACAATAAACTCAGAAGGTGCTTCATTAACTATGGACTGTTGGGTATAGTTTCAAAGTAGGATCAGCCTCTGAACTTCTGTGAATTAAATAGCCACGTGTTCCATTGATTTAATTAGTCTTTTGTCATTCTTGACTCTCAAAGTGAGAATTCAATTCATAATGCTCAAGTCTGTTTGATGTGGAGCTTCCCTTTTTCATGCACCTCCATGAGAGTAAAATCCAACTCTGCTTGCAAACTTTGTGCTCTCTTTTTTTAGGCTAACGTTACTTGACAGGACTCAGCACTTGGCATTTGACTTTCATTCAACCTTTTAAAAATTAACCTAAGGTCAAGAGAGATTATTCTGTTTCGCATTAGCGAAGACTCTTCACATCAAGTGAAGTAACTGTCACCTAGGGATATGGCCCCTAAGGAAAACGGTTTAAGACAGAACGACAAGAAAATGCAAATATTTGCTTTTAAAACTTTCCTGAGGACTTCCGCTTGATGGCTACAGGGCTCACACAAACACTCCATGAGCCCTGGGGGAAGATTTTTAATCTTTATTACAAAAAACAAGTACATGCTGTGACACTGGGTAAAATCTTTGAGTCATTTAAAGCAGGCCTCGTTCTTATTCAAAATATAATTAATAATAATAATACAACTACAATTAGAAATTAAAGGTTCAATTAATCCCTGAATGTTCGAGTACTACCTGAATGACCATAACATCTCAGGCACCTATAAGCAACTTAAAGTCCTTTTAGTGCAAGTGCATCTCGGCTACTAACAGTACAATATATCCTCTTTGGTCAGTCTATAACAATAAACAAACACATTTCTGTAATTTAGCATCTTGTTGTAGCGAAAGCATTAAGGGTTTATAGTTTTCTTAACCTTTTAAATTTATGACACATGCACAGCGTGTGTCCAGTGTTTGAAATACAAGTCTCCCCCCTCCCCCAACACCGCACCCCAACTTTAGAACCAACAGTAAGTTTGTTCCTTACTTTCTTATTAAAAAAAAAAAAAAAGTGGAATGGTACAAAATTAACTTTGGGGGATAGTCTGCCCACATCCACAGTTGGTTATAAAGCGGTTCCTTTTCAAAAGAGACCATTACAGATAAGGCCAATCGGGAAATTAGCAGCTATATGCGTTCCGCAGGTATACATAATAAGTCGAATGTAAACTAGTTAATTAAAGCATTGGTTTCACCAATTAGTATTTTTTTAAAAAGCAGCAAAATAATGTGTGTGTGTTTATATATAACAGACATACAAGCAAAAGTACATAGAAAGTTCAAGTTAGTGCAACATTTTGCATCCTTGGCCTGTCTGACATATTTTCACTGCACTACAGTCCTTTCAGTCTTCTTTGGTTTTCTATAATTCTGTTGCATGTGAAAAGTCTGAATCGGGCTCCCTTATGTAGCAGCACTAGAAGAAAGCTTGGGGTTGTCTTTGGAAGGAGAAGGGGGTTCTGCGGACTTTACTAGCTTTGGGGAATTTAGTCCGGAGAGGGAGATTGGAAGGCAGCCTACACGCGAAGAATTAGACAGCATCCCTTCTCGTTCCCTTTTCTTCTGTTTCATTCTTCTGTTTTGGAACCATATTTTCACCTGAGTATCATTAAGCTGAAGGGAGTTTGCGATCTCTATTCGTCGTGCTCGGGTTAGATATTTATTGAAATGAAACTCCTTCTCCAGTTCTGTCAGTTGCTTGGTGGTAAAATTTGTACGCATGGTACTGGAAGGACTTAGTACTCCATATTCAGACAGTTTGTCTGAAAAACAAACAAACAAAAAAGTTGTTAATTATCAGCAGCTTTAAAAAATATTTGTAATGTGTTCAACCAAATACAGTGAATCCTTTTTAAAACGCATTAGGCAGTAAACTAGATTTGAGCGAGTGTGTTACATCAGAAACTATGCACAAATATTGCTATAACCATATTTGCTCTAAAGAAACATTTTGTGGTATAAATTCATGGTGAGATGACCAGCAAGCTAATCTATTTTACTTACGTTTCCAAAAGTTAGGATAATAAAACAACACATTTCAGAAAAGGTATCCTAACCTATAGGAAGATGTAAAACCAGTGCTTTCATTTTAGATCATAAGTCACCAGATACTTCCAAATACATTAATTACTTCAGTTATTACCACTTGCATCCAGGTAAGTTTCTGTTTGTGCTCCAGCCATGTAGGGCAGTTTCGTTTTGACTTTCTCGGAGATTAGACTTACTTTTCTTTGGTGGATTTCTTTTCACTTTCATCCAGTCGAAAGTGTTTGCTGCTGTTTGCGTTCCTGAGGCTGGGGAGTTTTGTATGGGATAGGTACCCGGGGACGGAGAAAAATTCTGAAAACTCCACGGATAAAAGTCAGGCTGTTCTTTGTTACACTGTGGGAAGTGTGTTTGGTCTCCAAAGGTACTGCAATCAAGGTGTCCACTGAGAGTGAAAGCTCCATTTCCCGAATACCCAGCCGTGGAAAGCTGAGCGTGCTCGCCGCTATCCTCCTGATTATTATTTCCGTAGGACAATTCATAGGCGGAATTCGGAGCGAAGAGGTTGTGTTCCGCGGCGGAACTTGAATCACCAGGAGTGTCGAGGGTACCTGGGGGAAGCGGCGCCGCTCCTGCATGAGGAGAAATCTGCTGAAGGGAAGGACCAGGCGCGCCCACTGCCAAGTTTCCTGCATAAGGTATTTCCGATCCTCTCCTAGGGCCGGACTGCAGGGAAACCCCTCGTTGCTCTGCTCGGCAACACTTGGGAGAGAGAGTCAAAACATCGCCACAAGAGATGTAGTCTAGATAGGAATTCATGTCCAGCGATTGTCTCTCTCTTTTTTTTTTTTTTTTTGGCTTTGTCGGTTCTGTAGCGAAGCACAGGTTGCACTAAAGCGACTGCGCCGGACCAGTCAGCGCCGGCCCTTTACCTGCTCTCTCCCTCCTATTCAGTTCCATGGCTGAGGAAGTAAATATTACAGAGCGGAGAACGAGGGGGGCTCACGTGGTCTTGGCCGGCCAATCACAGTTCCGCCGAGGAGGCTCAGCGCCGGCTCTCCTGCCGGCCCCGCCGTTGACCGGACTTAAACTTTCTAAGGGAAGCAGGAGGCATCGGGTGGGGGGGGGGGGGGGGTCTGAGAAGCCATCAGGTCTGAACGACTCCAAATCTAACTGTCGTCACACAAAAAAAAATAAAATGCAAAACCCTCTCTTGACAAGGTAAGGCACCGAGGAGGACGCGGGCCAGGAACTGGGGTGCCGCCCTATGCTCCTTCGGGATCCCAACGCAGCGGTGCACGCAGGGGAGCCGGAACCTGTAGCATCCTGATCATGGGAAAAGTACCAAATGAGAGATCGGGACCAAATGAGAGATCGGGAAAAGGAATTCACTGTTGCTCGCAAGCAAACTAGGCGCACCGGAGGCACCTGATCAAGAAACTTCATAATCCAATCGATCGCTCATTGTACCAGTTCCCTCTGTACGATTTCTATCAGAGCACACAGAAGGCCATGGGAATCTTGATATCGTTTTAGAAAATAGTAATAATAAAAATATCTAACTGCAGTTTGTTTGCGGTACGAACTCAAATACTGATTTATTTGGACGGCCGTTCATGATCTATGACTACGCATAAACTCATGTAGCTTCCCAAATATAAATTTAGAAAACTTTTTAACGAGAGAAACTTTTCATGCAACCGTAGCATTTGTTAGCTTTTGATCTCCTACTATATCAATCCAATTAAAATAAGAATCTGATTAGAAGCAGTTTAAAATCTAACCTACAGAAAGAATATAGTTTATTGCCTCGAGCTATTGGAATTTGATTGGGTTGTTTTGGGGTTTGATTTTGTTTGGGGGGAACTGAAAACGTAATGCAGAGATCTGTTCTTTCAGATGTTTTCTTGACGTTATCTCGCCAGAGTATCAGGGTTAAATGCTTTGCAATCCGAGGCCTGTCCTTTTTTCCTTCTGGCTACAGTTAATGGATCTGCTGCTGCTGCTTCTCATCCTCTTAGTGAAAGCCTGGCTAATGGGCTGACCTTCTCCCTTGATAATACAGTCTTTGTTTATACTTAGTAGGAAGCGGCGAGGTAGAACAATACCTTCAGCACTTACAAAGAACAGCACTAAGTTTTACAGCTTTCATAAAATGTTCAACTTTCCTGAATAATTTTGGAATTGATCTCTCTAGGGTTAGTCTCTCATTTGGTACTTTTGGGAAAATCCCCTGTTAAATAAGGCCCTCTGTATCCTTTTTTTTTATGCTCCAGCTAATACGAAATATGATGGCAGAAAAAGTTTATAATCCTATTGGGAATTAGATACTAGTTTTCTTTATATTTTTTTAACTAGTGTTTATTGGGGCTAGTTTTCTAAAATATTGTCTGGCTGATGTATCAACATTTTGCACTGAAGTTACGGAGTGCACTGTTAGCCTGCTACTCGACATGTCTTTTCCCTTAACTCTTATTCAGTAAGGGGAGGAAAACGCGTGTCCAACCCCCAGCACCTAATAGCGCCCTCAACATGCAAATGCATGTTGAGGGCGCTATTAGGTATGCACGCGGGATACAGCCAAGCTGCACATTTTACTTTCAGAAATTCATGGTGATATTAAGTCAGAGGTCCCGAAGAGTAAAAAAAGTAAAAAAAAAAAAAAAAATTTAAATTCGGCCCGTGGCTGTCGGGCCGAAAACTGGACGCTCAATTTTGCCGGCATCCGGTTTCCAAGCCCGTAGCTGTCAGCAGGCTCGAGAACAGACGCCGGCAAAATTGAGCGTCGGCTGTCAAACCCGCTGACAGCCGCCGCTCCTGTCAAAAAGGAGGCGCTAGGGACGCGCTAGTGTCCCTAGCGCCTCCTTTTCCCCGTTTCTACCATGCCACCTAAATTGAATACTGCATTGGGCGCACCGGCAAGGGGCCGGTGTGCGCGCCGGGAGAGCGGGTGTTCGTCGGCTCTCCCGCGGACTTTACTGAATCGGCCTGAATGCTGTGCAAGGCTGAAGTGTCAGAGCAAAGTCAAGAGGGGCGCGCTGGCCCAACAGTAGAACAACGGCAACCAAAGGTTTGCAAGTTATGGAAAAAAATAACTGTCATTTAGGAACGATAACATTTATTTAAAAAAAAAAAAAACTATGGAAAGTCTTGTGTATTTTTGTTGAGTTTGCTGTAATTTTTTATGCCATTATAATGTATTTTGTTTTTGTTTGTATTTTATTTTCTGTTTAATATATTATGTGTTATATTACAAGCGGTGCTATGATTCATAACTTTGTATTTTAATGTTGACACAATATTGAGCAAACATTTGGATGAGTAAGCAGGCTACAAACTACAATAAATAAACAATATAGCCACTGCCAGTATTCAAATGTGTGGACCCTTTTCATTGGAGCAGTGAAACATACACTTCCAATTAGGATAGGATAACATAGCCTGCAACTAAAAAAGTACATAGCATATGATGCTCAGACTGAGCTAAATCAGAAAGACCCATACTTCGGTATCTCAAGAATAATCCTGCTCCAAGACTTCCCCAAAATGGTTTAATGGCTAAAATGATGAAGGATGCAAGGATCTCTGACAAAATGGATATCCTGACGAGCTTACACTAAAGTTTATATATATTGTATTGATTCATGGTAGGTGATCCTCTGTAACCTCACATAAAGAAATGTTTCTAGACATTGATTTAAACAATGATTGATTACTGATAATGAAAAATCCCAATAAGTAAAAAACGTAAAGAACGGGCTGATTTCCAGTGCTATGCAGTGCAGTGCTGGAATTCAAACGCTTGCCCTAGGCTTTAATTATCCTATGTATCAGAAGTATATCTGTCATAAATTATAGGATCTGAGAGTCCCAAAATTGGGAAGGTGCACTCCCCCTTTCAATCTCCTCTTTCCTCAGTGCCACCTCCTACCATCACCAAGCCTTATTTTCCTCAGTGCATCCTCCTAAACCCCACTCTCACCACCACCCCCCTTGCCCCCAGTCAAACCCCCTCAGTCTCAATATTGCTTCCATAGTCCCAATCTCTACTTTCAGCCCCCAACATCTCAGCAGACTAAGTGGAGAGCTTCAGTTTCTCCCTCAGGCTCAGCAGCCCACTTCCCCACCCCAAGCCTCAATTTCCATATTGTGTGTGTGCATGAGGGGTGCATTGCGTGTGTGCATGGGGGGTGCTCCTTTCAGCAACTCCCAAGAGAAACAAAACTGGGGCTTTGAGCTGCTGGCTAGCAATGTGGTTGCCTGGTTGTATGGCAGCCATTTCAAAAACTGACTGGTCAGGGAGAGATGCTATGAAGTCAGACTCCTTTTATGGGAGTGTGACAGATAGAGGGGAATTGTCTTTTACAGGATTACATAGGATAAGAATGCAAGATAAGCAGATAATGTATACAAAAAGAGGGAGGGTTTAGGCTTATCATTGTCTAGTTCAAAGTATTGGTGATTTTTACATTTTGGGGTTTAGCATTGTAGCTGTTATTGCACGCCTGTCCTCAGAGACCCCCAGCCAGTCTATATACACAATGAATATGCATGAAATATATTTCAATAAAGTTGAGACATTGCATGCATATATATAGCTCATGCATATTCATGTCATTGAAAATCTGATTGGCTCAGCATCCCTGAGGACAGGTTTGAGAACCACTTTGTTAAAAACATACCTAAAAGTACAATTAAACTTGATCAGAGTAAATAATGGAGTAAACAGGAGAATATATGTTTTATGATATCTATCAGTTATGTCAACTAGAACTCACATGAACTCCAATATTTAAAGTATCAGTGTAAGTACTCAGTGAAAATGTCACTCTGTCAAATATCAAGAAATTCACCGGTACTGTGGTACTTATTAAACAGACGCTTAGGTTAATTTTGACCTATCATAATAGGCTTCATTTGAATAGCAATTTTGCTAGATGATATGCCTTATGTATAATCATCGGTCAATAGCAAGAGTCAATTTTTTAAATATTTTCTTTTTGCTTAATGTGATTTAGTGAACTTAGCTTAGTGCAGTCGCTGAAGCCATCGCCATAGCGATGTTTTAGCTGATTTTTTAAATATTTTCTTTTTGCTTAATGTGATTTTAGCTGATTTAAATGTTTTAGCTGATTTAAATGTTTTAGCTGATTTTTTAAATATTTTCTTTTTGCTTAATGTGATTTAGTGAACTTAGCTTAGTGCAGTCGCAGAAGCCATCGCCATCAATAATCATCGGTCAATAGCAAGAGTCAATTTTTTAAATATTTTCTTTTTGCTTAATGTGATTTAGTGAACTTAGCTTAGTGCAGTTGCTGAAGCCATCGCCATCACATTAAGCAAAAAGAAAATATTTAAAAAATTGACTCTTGCTATTGACCGATGATTATACATAAGGCATATCATCTAGCAAAATTGCTATTCAGATGAAGCCTATTATGATAGGTCAAAATTAACCTAAGCGTCTGTTTAATAAGTACCACAGTACCGGTGAATTTCTTGATATCTATCAGTTATGTTCCACGAAGGCTCAGAGCTGGCCTCTAAGCAAATTGTTTTGGAATTGCACTTGAATGTACTTACCCTACCTCATTATTTCAGCGTGCAGCATCAAATTCAGCCACCCTATCAGCTAAAACAGTACTAGTGAAGTTGCACTGCTCAGGGATAATACATCTCTAGTTTTCAAAAATATTAGTCCTGCACATTAGGGTTCTGCACACTTGCAATTTCAAGGCTGTGTAGCACTAGATACGTTTTCACAGGCTGATACATGTCTTGTAGCACCAATGCAGCAGGACACAAAGCCTTTTGCACAAGACTAAACTATGATACATAGAGATTGATTTACAAACCTTGGCACTAATAGGGCTGGTTGCAAAATTTAGTACTCAGGCTATTTACAAAGCAGGCATAATTAAATAAGATGCAACACAAGTGTGCTTTTCAGGAAAAAAAAAAAAAAAAGATGGACCTGATGTAGGGTTGTCATCAATCCCAGCCATGCAAGTTTGAGGATGCTAGGAAAATAACTTTTTTTTTTTCCAATGGTCTCTAGCCAGATGGAAAGCCTAAAAAGCTCTTCCCATGTAGCAGTTTTGTATAGCAACTCTCAAACTTGAAAAATAAAAGGCATCTCAACACTTAAGGACATTTGGTTTTTTTTTTAACTATTGGAGCTAATGAGATATAATTTAGGTGAGGTATGTTTACAACAGGAGAGCACTTGTGACCTAATAGCATCACTTACTGGTTTTAATATTAAAATGAAGGTGTGCCAAGCAAGCAGGCTGCATAAGCAGATTTACAAAAATAATAATAATAAAACTAAAAATAATAATAAATCATGTCTGCCTAGCCTAGTTTGTCCATCCCTGCAGAAATAAAATATTTTCACCTTGAAAAAAGTTGATTGTTTTTAAGTTTGTGGTTTATCTTACAAAACTGTCCAAGTGGCACAAATTTGTATGGTTTCTATCATCGAAATTGGTAGGAAAACCTGCTTTTCCCAATGAGCTTTCCTCTTCAGCAATGGTTTTCAACAGGAGCCTTTGGACCACCTGACCAGTCTGGTTTTCAGCATATCCACAATGCATATGCATGAAATAGATTTGCATAGTATGGAGACACTGCATGCAAATCTTTCTTATGCACATTAAGCATTATGGATATCCTGAAAACCGGACTGGCCAGATGGTCTGATCTACATGAGGGAGGCCAATGCCAGAGCTAAAAATAGCACTAACATTAGCGAGATTCCTTGTAATCTGCACCTCCGTTGCCCTAAATACAATTTTCACCATAACATTAAATTGATGGGGTGCTAAATTGGGCTTCAGCACAGGCCATTACTAAATGGTACCCAACTACACTGCTTTAGCATCGATTTTGTAAATGAGCATTAATGTGACCAAATTTGTGTTTGTAGCTCTTATTGGATTGCATAGAGAGGTGTATCTTCCCCTCCCGTTTCATTTGCATACAATTTGAATAATTAGCATGCCATTCAAGAGGTAAAGTTGTTGCACTATTAGCCTTCATTTATTAAGACAGCGCTATTTCAAGCACTAAAGGTAGTTGTGTTGATTTTATTTAGATTTATATTCCACTTTTTACAACGCTTCAAAGTAGATTACATTCAGGTACTGTAGGTATTTCCCTATCCCCAGAGGGTTTGTAATCTAAGTTTTGTACATGAGGCAACGGAGGGTAAAGTGACTTGCCCAAGGAGCAACAGCGGGACTGGAACCCTGGTTTATAGCCCACTGCTCTAACCACTAGGCTACTTCTCCACTTCCCTTTGTATATATGATGACAATGTTAATGCCGGCAGTAAACCAATAGTGTCTGCATTAATAGTTTATAAATGAGCCTCATCGGGGCTCTTTTATAAAACGTTTGTGCTAGTGTTCTGCTAGGTTTTCCCCCCATTGAAAATAATTAAATGTTTTAATTCATAAATCTGGTGCAATTTTTGTATCGGTTCAAAATTAACAGATAGTATAAGACACTCAGTGTATCATCCTGTTGCCATTGTATGTGTATTATAAAGGTTAATTGGTCTAAACTGGAAAACGGCTTGCTTTTTTGATAAGGTTATTTCAAATTGTAATTGTTATTTATGTAATTTTTTTTTCACAAAGGAAACCACTGGATTCTTTCCTAGAAGAAGTATAGTAGTAACTAATTCAACAACATGTGTTGAAAAGTTGAATCACTGTATCCTCTTGTATTGTAGCACCAGAGGAAAAGGGATTGTAACCGTTGTGTCCAAGTTTAACAAAGGAATCAATAGGTGTCCTCTTGTTTTGCGGGAACTGTGAGTGTGTCCATGAGGGTGAGTTGTTTGGCCCAGTTGTAAACTTGAAACTGATTCTTGCTTTGTCCGTTCAATTATTTTGGAATTTGCGGGAGGGACGGAGGTGGGGAGGAGAAAAATCGCTTGAACTGTCACGTTCAGTCTGTAGACAGTCCGTCAAAGTAGAGGAGGCGGAGACGTCCACGGAATGCGGAGGTACAGTTCCTGCTTACAAGGAAAATGCATTATTTGAATACAGTGAATATGCTGAAAGAACGAAATGTATGTCTCATAAATAATACGAGGCCTTCTGCATGTAGCACTCACAACCGGATTTTTAATGGCGTTGAACTGGAAAGGGGGAGGGAAAACGCGCATGCGCAAACCAGGCTGCAGTTCTACAGTCCACCTTGTCTAAGATACAAATTCTATTGCAGTAAAGCAGGTTAAGAGATTTGATTTTTCTGAAACAGAGGAGTCAGCAGGTATCTGTTGTTAATGGAAACAAAAAAAGGCATCGGTAATTCCTTATCTTCAGTAGAACAGAATTATCAGACTTGAGAAGTTTAAACACACACAGATTTTATTTTTTTTGACACAGTCGTTTAATATCTAAGAAACATCTGAAGGCACAGTGATATATGATGCAACTGTAGTCAGGCGCTAGCATCATCTTTACTACAAGTCTATTATCCACAATTTTACAAGCATGATCAAAGTACACAAAATGGCCCTTGAACGAGCCATTTAGATTTAAGAGTAAGTTACATATTTAATACATTTTAAATGAAGTATGAGTGTGAACCCACAACTATATTTAACTTTATATGTTTACATGAAGTGTTTGTAGTGCTGTAAACTACAATCTCAAGCAGGTTCACTTTTTATTTTTAAAGATGTATTTCAAAATAGGTTTATAAAAATAAGTCAATACAATTATTGGCTTTCCTTTAAAAAAAATTAAAAGATATACGGAAACTGAATACAGTTTCAATTATATTTATCACGTTTCCCTTAGTCTTCTTTCTTGGATAAAAAAAACAAAACATCTTTACTACAAATAGTTTCACAATTCTGTATGATGATGTCCGGATTTTCTGCATGCTTCAACCGACAAAGAAGATTTGCAGTGGTATTGGTCTCTTACTGAATAAAAGCAAAATAGATTGTATGATGCTGTGCCTTTTATTAGACCAACAAGCAGGTTTTCTTAGGTTTGATTTCAGACGTCAAACAAAGAGTCCTTCATCAGATGTGGCAGTGTGCCAGGAAAGGAAGAAGCTAAAATGCTCACTCAGATTGGAACAAAGGATCCCGAGGACAAAGACTAGAAGTAATATTCCTCTGCCTTATTTTTATTTATCTTGTATTCTTCATATAAACATTGGAATTTTTTTCAGAGTATGTGAAATGTCTATTGCATTTTTCCCCATAGGCACAGACCGGGAGAACTCCTTTGATAAATCAGATCCCATATGTTTTTATGAAGCTGTATTCCTATCCTACATTAACATTTTGTTCCTCTTAAACTTATGCTGATCTCAAGGATCTCTTATTCCAATTGTTTCGTGCTAGTACAGAATTGGAAAGAAGTATTAGAAAAATTGGGATTTAAAATGTATTAATTCTATGTTTTTCTGAGAAACTGCTACCTCACAGTCTATTTTGTTTCCTCAAATGCTTTAATTAAAATAACATTCATGGAGGAGTGAGATGAATAGATAGATATTGGTTGTGACCATAAAGAGTCATTTTCGCATCCTTCTGAGTCACTTAGAAGAGTTTAAATTGCTGTGGATTTTCTGCACTGCTGGACATGAGAGATCTGTGAGCTATTCCTTGACTACTGGTTTGTAATATTATGAGCTTCGGTTTCTGTCTCCTTTGGCTGTGATTTCTGGACGAATCCCAGCTGGCCCAGACTTGCTCTAGAGTAGGAGGAACCGCTGTCGAGTGAAGAGTGCACATCGTGTGATTGATGAACTCTTAATAGAACCCCACTGACTGCCCTGCTCCCAGCAATGACCACAGCATTTTCGCTTCTGTTAATTTATTGCAAACTTGCTCCGCTTTCAGTGATTAACTTGCTCTTCTATCAAACATTTCGTGGAATTTTACTCCGGCCAACCGATCTGGGGCATTTCTAGTGTGAATTTAGTCACGTCCTGCATATGTACCTGTATTTCACATGATCATGATCGGTCATGTTTTATTGGTTGCCCTTTCTTGTAGAGACTTTTTTTTTTTGTTTGCCCTGCCTGACTTGGCTTTTGTTCTCCTTTTAGTATTATAAAGACTCATATCTTTTTTCCTAACAACTCAATGGTACAATATTCACAGACTACATATAATAGGACACAAATAGGAGGAAAGTCCAATTAAGAAATCAAATATTGGTTATTTGTAAGAACAGTTTCTGTAGCCATCTCTAAACATTGGGATTGAAAAAGAAACGTGTCGGGAAGACTGGAGACACAATACTCTTCTGCCTTGGTTCTTCTGACATTTGTTTCCATACTGTGGCTGCTTTTCCTGCATATGGCATCAAGTTATACATTTTGTACTATAAAATGGAGTATAATCACCTAAAGATTTATTTGGAGCCTGCATTAAAAATGTATAGATTCAGAGATCTTCCCACACTTTTCGAAAGTGGGGCCATTCTTCTGATACCAGAATGGTAGACTAGGTCAAATGCAGATCGTTAGTGGAGAGAACAGATATATTTCTTTCCTCAGTACTGCAATTTCGGGCGGCTGTTTTTGTTTTGCTTTTTATTTTTAACGATTAAATATCGAGCTCCCATTCTGCCGTCTGTCTTCTAAGAGGGCAGCACAGTCACTCTATTGGCACAGATCTGACTGGCAGTCTCTTAACAGTTTCTTAATTGTGTGGCTGCTGTGCAAATTATCCGTTATTTATTTTACGCTGATTCCTCCTGCTATTTTATGTCCTCTGTTAAAACTTACCGTGCCTGCCCCGGGGGGCCCGAGCCCGTTCAAAAACTGGTCTGCCTTGTGCAGTAAGCGGCATGGTTTCAGAAACCCAATCCAAATTATTCCAGAACCAGCAGCTGTGCCAAGGTTGCAGTGTCAGTGGACATGAATGAAATAAAAAAAAACAAAACAAAACAGATGTAGGTAGCGCTGTATTGTGAAAAAAGATGTAAAATAGTCCCCTCCCCTCTCTCTGCCATATATATATATATAGGAGAGAGAGAGAGACACACACACACATTCCATTTATAACAATATATGGAATTCACATTGATGCCTGTGACCGCATGTTTCAATATTTGCAAAGAACTGTGAATGAATGAAAGATAGACTGAAGATATAACGTAGCTAGATAAATTATTCAACCTGCACAAAGCGAAATATCGGGAACGTGAGGAGGTACATAGAGAGATTTCTTATATAATTGTACATAGCAAGTAAATATAACGGCTTTCAACAATGCTTTTCTCCAGATATTGGCTCCGTTAATGCTTATTGCAGATTTTGACATCCGGTGCTCTTCCATATCATTTTAGGGAGAATTTCCAGTGACAGCAATTCCTTCGGAAGAGAACCATGTGACAATAGTTAGAAAATGCGCTGGTCTAAAGAAAGACCAACATTCACTGAAACGCGACCCTGTACAGATAGGTCTACTCAGCTGCTCTAAGGTTTTTAAGAAATTTATCTGCTTACCGTTTGCAGTAATAAAGCTTCCAGTTTAAAAATGTGACGTAAAAAGTATTTTCTTTTTAATTCAGATATTGATAGTTTAATATTATATTTCTAGGAGCTTATAGAAAGTTCAATAATTTAACAGTAACTCTAGAGTTTTAAATCTAAAATTGGTAGGCGGTTGAAAAAATTATGCAGATTTTCGAAAGTTTTTCTCTCGCTCAAATATATATGAACGAGAGAAGTTCTGATGGTTATAAATATTGTTGAAATACAATTCATATACCAATATAACTGTTCTGCCGTTAATGTGTTTTGATATAGAGAAACGAAGGCATAAGGAAAAGAGAAGGATATTTACCCCTTTTAACCGATGCAAATGACTTTTCTAGCTTCAAGTATATCTTCATTGTCTTGACAGAAGACTTTTAGAAGTTTTTCCTCAGGTTTGTAGACTGTAACAGACTCCTCTTTTTGCCTCATTTTTGTTTGAAACTATCCATGTTATAAAAATAACGACTGTTTATATTATCTGGGACAATTAACATTGCCATCATTATCTGCAGAAGCTCCGATTTATTTTGTTTATGCTTGTTTACAAAATATGTAGTTTGTTTTTTGTTTATCTGCCTCTGTAGCAACCTACAGATATTTCCAAAGAATTAAAACAGCTACGAAAATGGCGACCAAGAACAAATTAAAATCAGCTCCTCCCTTCTCAGTTCCTCAACCTTCTGCTGTGCAGCTGGAAGAGAGCCATCTTTCACTATCTGGGTACGCTATAAATATTAGAATCAAAAGATCTTGCAGTCCATTTATTTATGTATGTGGTTTTTGGAATATGTAATCTCAGACTGCATCCTTGTCCTAATGCTACAAAAAGATTACACATCCCTTTTTAGCTTCGTTGCTTACACATGATTTTCACATCACCACTTTTACATTTTTCATTTAAGACTGTGGCCTTATCAAAAGCTCCTTTTTCCCAAGATTTTGTCCACAGTAGCCTTGGAAAAATGAAGCCCTCAGAACAGGCTTCATTCCTTTGTGACTTTTTCATGATCGGAGGAAAGTGTGCAGATTACTGCTTTAAGAAATCATTGAAAAATAATGGAGTCCTTAGTAGAAATCCTGTTATTTGAAAGTATTCTTATCCATACGGGGTTTTTTTTAGCTAATTTTCTCATGCAATATGTGGGGAATGATGTAACAAAATTGTTTTAAAGTACACATAAACTTTCGGTAAAAGCTCTCCTTTAGACTGTGTTACTTTGTGTTTTATACTTTATCGAGAAGAACCTTTCTACAATGTCGTCTGCTATGTTCTTCATTTATGTTAGCACGGTTGAGAGCGCTAAACCCATGTTCAGAAGGAGTTCAATTTATATGGAAAATGAAAGGGTGTTCTTATGATTTATGGACTTTGAAATGCTTCACCAGAAGGAGAGACGGAGAAGCCATCAGCAATGGACGGCCGTTTTCGTGCAAACTCCTTTCTTCTCCATCATCCCCCACATCTTCATCCTCCCAGTCCTCAGAACAAACGATTAAAGTGTCAGTGATTTAGCACTGGGTTCTAAAAAAGTAACTGCTAATGCTACCCTAAAAGAGATTAAATATGCTTTCATCCATATCTATGCCGAATTGTGAACAGGCTGAGAAAGAAAAAGCGGTATGCACCATCATACGTTCGATTTGGCCAATGACGTAATGACAGAAGAATTGTACCGATTTTTTTCCAGCGCTGACAAGCAATCGCAGCATACCAGGCATTGTCACCATTGCCACCAAAGGCCCTATATGCAAAGGAGTGGGGCATTTTCTTGATGTTGTGCCCTTAATAAAAATACGTGATTAAAGAGCTTTTATATATCTATTGGTGTCCTGCTTGCAATATTTAGAAATAACATAATTTTCTTAAAAACAAAATTCTCTTCTTTTATTAGAAATGCAGACATTCATTTATTTAATTTCCTTTCTGGACAACCCTTTCACGCGGTAAATAACATATTCACACAGGCTTCGAATAGCAATGGACTGTACCGGATAGCACTGGATCGCAGAGTATAACGTGGGCTTTGCACTGTAAAAGCCAGCCCATCCATTCCAGAGGTGGCTTCATGAATTTTCTGATGTATGAAGTTGTAAAAGCATTGAGATCTTGGATGAAAGGCGCTAAATTAAAAAAGAAACATTGTCTCTGATATTGCACAGGTGTTTCTAAACGTCCTACTTAAATGTTAAGGAGAAAAGTAAATTGTGTTATTTTCAGTCTATATGTACTTTTATAGTGTTAGTTTTCAGAATTCTGTCATAATGCCTTTACTTAAATATTAATTACTGAAAGTAGGGGTTTTTATTAAGCAGTAGAAAACAACTTTGTGTCTAGTGGATATATTTTTGGACCGAAGTAGTTTATTGGACTGAATTGATATAGAATAACAAGTATGCTGTGCATATTTATTTATTTATTGTAAAAATCAAGTTGAGCAGGAAAGGAATAATGTTCTGCTTAACATAAACTTATCGATGTGCAAACAAGATGCGAAATATCTAGTTAACATTTTATTTATGGAGACATATTTTTGATTCTTGGAAAACTGGAGAAGCATTGCGTTTCACCAGAATATAAGGGGGATCACATATTTCTCTCCAGAGGAATCCAGGCTCATTTCACCACTGCATGTAGGAGTTTTGTTAGTTTGCCAAAACAAACAGTGAGATGTGGGATGACTGCCGTGAAACCTTAACTGAATTTTTAACAAAAGATCCCTTTCTTAATTTCCATACATTGTAATATACTGTTGATATAACTTTTGGGTTTAAAGCGATGTTGTGGCTTGAATCAGATAATTAACAAAGGATACTGTCAGATGGAACTAAAATAAAGAAAGATTTAAAAAGAAATATACCAGTTATACATTTCTGTTTTTTTAAGACTCAATCTGCTATTTTCGGGGGGAAAAATCACATGGAATATGCCAGTGTCTGCTAGAAGAGATTAATGTATTCTAACTGCCAGTTTCCAGTTATGAGCTTTTGTGAATGCTAAGAATAGTTTATTCTATTTTGCCTATACATTGTTTTATTTTCTTTTTTAATTTATATATGATTGTCAAAACTGTTTCAATATTTATATTGAAAATGAACTTGGGCAATAAAAGTTCAAGAAAGTTCACAAAAACTGACTTGAAATAATATAATTATAAGAAGAAAAATAACAAAGACAGGAAGTTGAAGTGGGAATTGATATGGTAACTAAATTTAAATGATATGATTTACAATCCCTCCTAGTTTTGAGTCCAAGCTTTTATTCTTCCAAGTTGGAATTCGATAAAAATAGCACAAATTATTTTATTAAGCTATTTATACATAGGTACATATATATGTATGTATACAATTGGAATTTATTGAATATATATATATTCAATAAATTCCAATTTCTCTGAGGTCTTTGTATGTAATAGTTTAGCAGAAACAACATGGCCCAGTGATCTGCTTGCAGTTTGCATTATTAAAACAGATACACTTCCATTAGATAGAGATGTTTTATTCTAAATATTTGATCAGGTGGTACCAGACAAGTTTAAATTAATAAACTTTTCGAAATGTGTAACCATTATTGTGTAATGCCACAGTTTGACTTACTCCATTAATGATTTACAATGTGCTGTCTTAATTAACCCTTACATAAACTACAAACATCAGCCACTGTTACAACTGTTCAAAAACTACTTTCTCAACTATTTCAGACCAAGTATACTAAATAGGTGAAAATGTAGTCACCAAGGACCTGAATAAATCTGCCCAAGATATGATGAATAAATTCTACAAATATTCACATAAATACATTAAGACGAGGATAAATAATTAGTGATACAAAATGTCTTCCTTAAAATAATAAATACATATCATTTAGTTCAATGCAATTCGTACAATACTGAAGAATTAATAAATTACCCTCTCTGAAATAAGCTTAGATGCAGGCAAGAACCCATCGCTCACAATCGGTCTAAAAACACCTCAGCATGACGCGCTGCTAAAACTAATTGATCTATAAGACTTACCTTCAAGTACATCATTAACAGATTATTAGTCCCTTGGTTTGCAGTATATTGCACTGTCATGCTTAAAACAGCTATGAGAAGATCCTTTTCATTGACTTACATGAGTCGCAAAAAAGAATGCAGCTGTTGGGGAAAAACATTCCACTAATACTGTTGGCACTCTTAGAATAAAGTAACACTGAACGTCAGAAAAAGTGAGGTAATTAAATGTAAGTGAGTACATTTTTTTTTTCCAGTCCAACCCTGAGTCCAACTACAGATGCGTTAGTTTGGGTGCTTCCTGAATCCTTCCCTGAGATGTGTGATGAGAAGTCAGATCTGTGTATGTAGGATGAGGGTCACAAGGTCCATGGTGATGGTTGCCTGGGATCTGGGCAGCACAGCTGTAGTCCACACTAGCAGATGAAGGATGAGATAAATGACCGATATTGAACATTGGGCCGGAAGCTGGCATCGAATCAACAAAGTTCCCTCCAACATAGACAGGACTGCCCTGTAAATTAGGGTTGGCAAAACCACCGTTACTTTGCATGGTGTGATGATCATATTCTGCCCCAGGGTATCTTTTTTGCTGGGGTAAGCAGCTGCTGAGAGGTGCTGTGTAAGCAGCCAAACCATACATGTTTTGCTGTGATTTGGCAAATGATGTTGGCGATGGAGCATCATAGCTAAGACTATTTACAGTTGGAAGCTGACTCGAGTATCCTACATGGTTTGGGCCACTTAAGGGAGGACTTCTGTCAGGGGACTGGCCTACAGGAGAGTGCATGATCCCTTTAGCTTTCTGATCTTTTTTGTACTTCATTCTTCTGTTCTGAAACCAGATCTTTATTTGACGTTCAGTCAGGTTGAGAAGATTGGCCATTTCAACTCTGCGAGGTCGACAGAGATACCGATTGAAATGAAATTCTTTCTCCAGCTCTACCAGCTGCGCACTGGTATAGGCGGTGCGAACTCTCTTGGACGCAGGACCAGGGGGACTTTTTTCATCACAATTCTCTCCTAAAGAGAAATAAAATTAATTTAGGATCACTAATTCCATACAATTTGGTGTGGAAATACGATAAATGAAAGACTGATGGGATTTAAGCTGGAGTTAACACGTTAGCACTGGCGCTAACGGCTTTGTGCTAGGGATAACGTTTTTCACCTCTTTCCTCCCACAAGGCCTGAGCGCAGTACTAGCGCTAAACGCAGCAGTAGACCACAGCGCTAGGATGCCGTGCCTTTCAAAATAGTGGCTCAATTTACAATGGAGCCAACTTTCTGAAGAGATGGCAGCTGATAATAAGCAGAGCTATTAAGCCACAAGCCCATGGAAATGAGTCAGATGCGGCGCAATAAATTATGTCCTCGGCATCAGCCCACTGTAGCTTATTTACAAGTGTAAAAGCAATAAAGTCAGAATAGATAACGGATCAATTTACACCGGCTCATTTAAGAATGACATAAAAGTCCCAGTACAGTGTCGCTGCATGCTGAGGCCAAATTTACCGCCTCAGCAATTTATAAGGAGGGGAGATTGTTATTATAGGCGGTGCAAAGGCGGCGCAAAATAGAAGGCACCGTGTCCGAAGTTGGCACTATAATTAGGGTGGAAATAGGCCTCAGTCCTGTACTGCGGTTCGATAGAAAAATACTTCCTCTCTTCACCCTCCACTCCACAAGCAAGATAAGAAACTTACAAAACTGTCCCACCTGGGAAGTATTGTAAGCCACAATATAACATTTTTTTTGTTGTTGTTGTTAAATTTTAGGGTATTTTTTTAAAACTGCTGTCAAATTTGCCCCTGCTTTTTGCAGGAATGGCTAAAGAGGCTTGGCCCCCTGCTATATGTTTTAGTAAATGTTGATACACCTTCATTTAAATAGACATAAAAGGCCAGAGTTCCTTTGTAACATAGTAATGACGGCAAATAAAGACCAAATAGTCCATCCAGTCTGACCAGCAAGCTGCTATTGGTAGCAACTGTCACTCCATGTAGGTTACCCCCTGCCTTCTCTTAAGTGTAGTAGTTACTGTTCCATGCTGGTTACCCGGATGGTACATTTCTTTAATCTTTTTGCTTTAATAAAGTATCATAATGACTAATTTCCAATATTGGTCAAGTACATAGTCACTCCAAGTTAAGTAAGGATCCGATTTAGGGCTGGATTTTCTAAAGCTTTTCTCCCATTCTGTTCCTATAGGGAAAAAGCATAGTAAATCATACCCTTAATTAACAATTGTCTGAATTCAGTTAAAAGCTTACTTTTCACAAGGATTAAAACTTTAATTAAATAATTCACAATATATTTAAGATGACACATTCAAGGATTTAAATTAGACATGCTATGGTTTACAGGAGAAACATTAAAGCTATTTTTTTTTTGTGACCTAAATAAAACAACTTGAAATAATTAAAGACCATTGGCAGTCCTATTCAATTAAAGCAGCAGCACAATCAAAGTTCTTTAAAATAGCAACTTGCTTGCTTCATGACTCTTTATTTCATTTTTAGGCCTAAGGCTAGCAACACTGGCCTGGGTGAGTCTGTTATTAAATTTAATTCATGCCTTTTCATTGGTTGCCGAAGGTGAGCTACATTCAAGTATAGCAGATATTTACCTGTCCCAGATGACTTATTTGTACCTGAGGCAGATGGAGAGTAAAGTAACTTGCCCAAGTTTACAAAGAGCATCAGTAGGATTTCAGCCCTAACTTCCTTGGTTCTCAGCCTACTGCTCTAACCACTAAAACAACTACAATGCTCAAGAGATGAGTAGGATCAGGCCTAAATAGTACCTGGATGGGGGCCCACTAGGGAAGACCAGGTGCTGTAGTGTAGACTGCAGAAAGTAATAGCAAAACATCTGTAGTGTTCTGCTAAGAAAAGGTCACAAGGGCTATAATCACCCAACATCCAAAAAATGGGTAGAAAGATGATAAAAAGACAACCAAAGAAAAGTCCTATGTTTCATTTTTAAGGAAAGTATGTTTTACTTCTTATGAACTTTTTTGTGGGAGTGGAGAGGTTGTTTATTTGACTACCACCTTAGGCTTTCAGCTCAGTTGAAAGCAATCTCTACTAGAAGTTTAGTACCAGGAGACTTCATTTATAAGTGGAGGTGTAGCCTACTGGTTAGAGCAGAGGGCTTTGGACCAGGGTTCAAATCCCACTACCACTCCTTGTGTCATTGGGCAAGTTACATTACCCTCTGTTGCCTCAAGTACAAACTTAGATTGTGAGCCTTCTGCGGACAGAGAAATAACTGACTGTAATCTGCTTTGCTGAAAAGTGGAATGTAAATATAGGTGAAATCCAGAGCTCCAAAGAGCTTCTCCCCATTTTAAATTCACTCCCCCTCCTTTCTAGCACAGTCATCTCTTCAAGAATGGTCAGGCAGGGGCCTCAGTGGTTCATTCCCAAAGCCAGCATTTACGTGCACCATGAGTCTGGCCAACAGGTGTAACTAATATAAGTGGACTTGAATGCCACACTGCAGCATCTCCAGCCTCACTCATCCAAGTAAGAAAACAGTCTCTGGAATTACACCCAGATCATAAGAACATATTGCACCTTTTTTGTAAGTTGACATTGCTGCTTGGGGGCTAGCTTGTATGGAGTGGCAGCTGCTACTACCCTTAATGGAAGGCTTGGAGGTAGCCTGTAGGGAGTGGCAGCTGCTACTATCCAATAGAAAGAAAGAAAGAAAGAAAGAAACTTGCTGGGCAGGCTGGATGGACCTTTTTGGTCTTTATCTGTTGTCATTCACTATGTTACTATGAACCATGGAGTAGTGCCAATAAGAGAGAAATCAAAATGACAAATACTGTTAATCTCCCCCAGTAACTCAAACTCACTTACAAAACGTAACTATTAGCTGTTAAGTTTTGTAGGTGAGTTTGAGTTACTAGGGAGATTTACAGTGTATAGTATGTTACTATGACCACTGCATTCTGACCACAGCACCTGTCTTGAAAAATCTCTTCCCTCTTTGTTTTCTTTAGTGTTTATACATGCTTTACATATGTCAGTATGAGGCCTGCATGAGATTCTCATATGAATCAGTCCAATGTCATCTGGATTTACTTAGAATCACAATGGCAGGGATGGTAGGAGGTATTTTCAGGTGCTTTACCTTATAATAGTTCCTCAGGAATGACATACAAAAATGAAGAAAAATGGGAGATCTTGAATATTTTGTATGGTATCTTTGTGGTATAAAAATTCACAAAAGGGATGCATTTGTTGGCTAAAAGAAACTTCTAGAACAAGTGTCATGATATAACACTGAAGACTTGTCAATTCAGAAATAAGGTCAGGAAATATATCTTCAAAGAAAAGAAGGTAAGTGCATGAAACAGCTTTTAAAAATGGATGTGAAAGTGGTTGCAAAAACTGAATAAAAATTCAAGAAAGCCAAAGACATGCAGAAAACATCCTTAGCAAAGGGAACTCCAGTTTGAAGCCAATCATTAAATAGAGTGTGCAGTATTGTGATAGATAAGGAAAATAAGACTATATGACCCCGTTGTCCCTGAGGCCAATATCTCTATGTTTTAATTGTCAACTGAATTATTTAAATTACTACTACTTTCCATTAAGGTTTTTAATGTATATAATCATTAGTGAGTAAGAGTCATACATTTCAAAAATAAGAATAAATGGCCCATCACAACAATCTTTGGGAAAATATGCAGTGCTGAACCCCCAACACCTCTGAAGTGGTAGTTTTCCCCCCTCTTTCTGCTTACCTTTTGCCATGGAGGGGGGAGGGGGGTGGGCAGGGAGCTCCTCGGTGATTTCCAGCCATGCATGGAGATTAGCATGCCGCATCATCTTCCTGGCTGTCGTGGGTGAGGTCATCAACCTGCAACGGCCAGCCTGAGAGGGTGATGGCCAACAGCGGTGCTGGTACTGCTAGCCAATGCTCCCTCCAGTGCCCCACAGGATCATGGGTTGGGATTGCTCCCCACCTCCTTCCCCACTGAGGGGGGCCATCACTGCCTATTGGTGGGCACACACCAGGGGAACAGGGGCTTGGGAGGAAGGATAAAAGCCCAGCCTTGCTTCTTTCTCCTTCCTCCCAGGGGTCAGGCTGGGCTGCTGATCATTGCATCCTTCCACTCTATTTGGGGGTAATTGGCAGGTAGTCCCTTTTGTATTAGTTAGACTTCATGCCATGGTTCAAGTTCAAGTATATTCTGACCGCATGTATAATTTGTTTATTGTTTGCCTTTATTTATTCTATTGTCACAGTTGGGCAAGGTACCTGAGCCTAAAGTGGGCATGGGAAAAAATATTTACATTTTGGGCACCGTCATTGCCATAAGGCTCAATAAATTGGCCAGAGTCATCTGCTGTCTAGACGACAGAAGACAGTTTGGTGTTTGGTGGCAGGCCAAGTTGCAGGCCTGGAGGGGCATCAGCCTTGCTAGTATGGGGTGGGTTATCAGGATAGCCCAGATCTGAATACTCAATGCTAGGACCCAATCTTGCTTGCTTGGGATGGGACAGGGTGAGTTTGGGAATGGGGGCAGTTTTTCTTATTCCTGCATGGTTTAGTACCATCTGTTAGTCCAAGGCTTGGGTACATAGTTTATACTTATTGTCATGATTTATACTATGCAATAAAGCTGGCTTTGGGTATTTGTGTCTGTTGATTGTATTGAGTTGGGAAGGTAGAAACCTGTCATGGTTGCACCAGTTACAAAGCTTGTCTCTGTAGGCTTTAAGGATATCAAATTGTGTGGGATGATTATGTTGTGCTGCTTGAAGATATCAAATATACCTGTCTGTCTTACCACAGAGCTTGCAAACTGGGTGGAGAAACAAATTACTTGGCCATTTCTGGCTAAAATATAGACATTACTTCTGGTGATGCTCCAAAAGAAAAGATACAGAATGAAATGCCTTTAATAAAACAGAGTACATAAATTCTGGAATAGGTGTTCGGGTTTCAATTTTAAATCATTCTGTGCATGAACAATTATTATTTTCCTTTTATCCAAATTCCTATTCAGCTGCAACATTTGCTATCTAAGTGCTTTAGACATATTCAAGGGCTATGGGTGCAACTTTTGTTTTCAAAATTGTGGATTTCATAAAATCTTTTACAAATGAAAATGAGAAAACTAAATAGTCTCAAATAGATACCTGAAGGGGTGCAGTTGCTTTTCTGTTTTGAGTTTTGCCGAGATTCTTTCATCCATGGAAATATTTGTTTACTAACTATAGCTGAGGCAGTGGTAGAGGAGTTAGTGGTGGGTTTGCTTTTTTTCTGCGTTGAAGGATTGTTCGGGTTAGGTGATGAGGGCTGCAAAGATGATGCCTGCTGCTGGTCACTAATGCTGGGGGGCTGACTTGTACTCTGACTGACATTTGTTCGCATACAGCTACCATTTACATCATTGGTTTTATGGTTTGGAGGTCTGATTGCAGATGTTTGTATCGAACAGGCCGAACTCTGATAATCATTTTCAATAGTGGACTGTGCATAAGACTGGTGAGTTGAATTGTAGTTGTAGACATCTGGTTTGGTGTATGAATAGCCTCCAAATAATCCAGAATTGTCATAGTAAGCAGTTTTCTGCATCTTGCTTTCTCGAATTGGTAGGGCCTGAGGACCCTTATCAAATAACATTGACTTTCTTGGTCACGTGTTCTGGTTAGTCCAATTGCTGACTGTCAAGAGACCTACAGAGAAAAAGCAAAGCACAACAAATTAAACTAGGGCTCAGAATAAGATCTGCCTCATAGCCAATCTACAAGCCATTTTTTTTCTTTCTTTCTTTTAACTGTAGCTATAAAGCAGTTTTGGGGAAAATACTTTGCTAATGATTTTTTTAAGACTTATTTTTGACAAATTCATTTCAAAATGATCAGTCATATAAACAAAATACCTTCATAAAGAAGCATAATTATTTTGAATGCTGATACAATTTGATCATACATATTAAATAAATATCTTGCTTTCAACATGTCAATAAACAATTTTATTCTTCAGCCTATGAATTCTCACTTTGATGCTTGATATTTCTTCATTCATATATTATTCTGACTCTCTCTCACCCCCCTAAAAACATATTATCTGTCGCCCAGTCTTTCTTTTTATGTGCCAATTCATTTATTTAGTCATTTTCTCTTGCTTTATATAATTTTCTTTGTATTTAAAATGAAATATATTTTTATATTTTAAAGTAGCTATCATTGTTTACCCCAGCATTTTTTAAATAAAGGTTAAGTGTGTGTGTATGTGTGTGTGTGTGTGTGAGTATGCCTGTGCACATGGTCACATATGACATGATGGATTGAACCAGAATAAGAACCTGAAAAACCAGAGAAAATTCCAACTCTATTGTACGTCCTCTCTCTTGTATTTTAATGAATTCTAGCAGTTAAAGTATAACCAATGCTATTCAACAACTTTTGTTTGTGCCATAAAAAACCTCATAAGTCAGCTTTCCTCATCTGTTTCTCACCAGACCTTCTACAAGCTTGCTAGAATTGTTGAATATCTTTTGTATAAAATATCAACAATTGGGATAACTCTAATATAGGCTAACTGATTTACTAAAAATCTTATTCTACTTATCTACTAGGATGCTAAAGATTCCACTAATATAAAACTTTTATGCCCACTTATCCATTTAAATATTGCCATATGAATATCATA
Organism: Rhinatrema bivittatum; assembly: GCF_901001135.1. Classification (NCBI taxonomy): domain Eukaryota; kingdom Metazoa; phylum Chordata; class Amphibia; order Gymnophiona; family Rhinatrematidae; genus Rhinatrema; species Rhinatrema bivittatum. The sequence goes on along the minus strand of NC_042620.1, from coordinate 118,433,583 downwards.
ACAATAAGCCAATAGAGAAGTTAATCACATAGCCTGTGGTTTTGCAGATGTTTTGTTGCATGATATATGAAAAGCAAACTTGAATTTTAGATTAATGCAAGATAAGTATTAATATCTATTCCTATGTTACTAGCTATGTCTTCTATAATTTTGTTTTCTTGCTAACTGTTTAATATGCATGTTTCTATTTATGTCATTTATCATGCAGTCTTACAATCCTTCTACAAAGAACTGTATAATTTACAACACTAATTGGTGATATTTAACTGATTTAACCCAAATACAGATATTCTCTTTGGTTCCCTTTTTCTTGTTAACAGATTTTTGTATATTGTATTAATAATAAATGGTTATTAAAATATTTAAGCAGTGATTGGTTAATTTGCTTGATGTAAGTAACATACTATTGTATCAATTTAATCATTGGAAAGCATTGTTTTGCATTTTGACATCAGTATATGGGACACTTTAAGGATGGATTTCATTCATTGTGTCTGGGAAAAATCACCAGTTAATTTAGGCTCACCATTGCTATGACAGAAAAATATCTAGTCTTCAGTCAACCTTTTACAGAATCTCAACAATGTTGTATTTTTAGGTTTATTAAAACATTATTAAAGTTTAGGAGCCAACCAGCATCCATCTACAGATAGATGAACATATATTTTTCTCAGATGTAATTGTAAAAAAAATTGCCTGATGTGAGAGTAGAGCAGAAAATGGTGGTACAAATTCGAAGACAAGATTCTTCATTTTGTGGAATTTGCTTCTAACAAGTTATTTGTTTTTCTAATAGCTTTCTAGCATTGTTTGCCTATGAGCCAAATTTCGGGGAAAAATATATATATTTGTATAATAGTGTAGACCGAATCATGCTGTCACCCAACGCATACCCTGAATGTGAATGTTCCCTTGTACAGCCAAATAACACATACTCTAGCTCTCCCAAGAATATATAGAAATTTAAAGTAAGCATTTTGAGGTAAAACAGTTGAAAGCATTATTCTTTTCAGAAATACCAAACTGCTTGTGAACTCTGCTTGAACCTAAAAGGAGGCAATGACCATAAATCACTTGGACAATGGTCCAACTGTTTCAAGACTCATCTTTTAGATCTTTTTCCCCACCTTTTCATGTTTTAAGTTTAAATGAGTGGAGTGTAGAAGACAATGTTTTTGCAGGTAATCCAGTATATTTCCGCTGTTTATTTCTGCTACGTCCAGACCCAGTCTGGAGGAAAAGAGGACCTTTCAAGGCTCTGTGAACGTTTAAGGAAGAACTCCTGTTAGGAAACCCTATAAAAGCTGTATGTTCTATTAAGCTCCAGCATATGGGTCGGTAATCTGAATCTTGAAAACTGAGAGTCCTGTTTTTATTGGTGCATATGTCCTTTTGCATAATGCAACTAAATATATGAATAAAACCAAATAGGAGTGAAGAAGGGATATTTGAACAAGCAAACTTCATTGTCATATTCTTTCACTCCTCTCCATATATTTGCACAATTATAGATGTGTGTGAGGAAAATAAAATATTTTGACAAGTTTCCTTCTTCAGTTCATCTCATACTCAAATTTATTCCTATTAAGTAATTCAGGGCTTATAGTTGCTCACTTCACTTAATTCTGCTTAAGATCAATACCTAATATGATGCCGAATAAATAAAAGGCTCTAAGAACCAGCAGTCTAGTGGTTATTAAGCAGCCTGAGCCCTCACAGTGCATATCAATGCACCTGTCATTGTGGTTTGTAACAAAATTTATGACTGCTAGTGCTACGGCAGTAAACGCTTCAGTAAGGAATGAAAAGAAAAACAGTCTCCAAGACCTAGTTACTTTCAGAAGTGTAAAACAGGCTAAGCGTAGGAGGAAGACCAGTAAAAGAATTTGCTACTCCGCAAATTTTCCCCTTGTAAGGGCCCTAAGGGGGATTTATATAAAGTGGCCCAACAGTTTCCCCTTATGTTCTCCTCTTCTGCAAGGCACAGACAAATCATTTTGCAAGCTTTCCAGGATTATAGAAGCATTGTATCTTTTTGCAAGGAAAAGTGCTATCTTCATTTTAAATATCGATACAATGGGATACAAAATTTGCCAATCGGATTAATATTGCAGAACGAAAACTTAAAAGATGAACTTTCTAGGAACAGAATAATGGATACGATCTGGTTCTCACTGTCTTTGTTAAAAATGTGTTCGCATTATCATTGCATACTGGAGTTTCCAGAGTATACGTGTTTTGTTTCTTTTCCTGGCTCTTTCATTATCCTATCTAAATCAAGTCTCATTTGCTGAAAGATGATTTAAATCTCCTTACAGTATTACTGTGCGATCGTCAAAACCTTCAATAAAACAGGATCACAGCATTTGTCAATTTTTAAGTAAAATTCCTTATTGTCTATATACTGGAAAACAACAGATTTATTAAAGCTAACATGTGATATATTTACTAGTATTATTTGGACAGTTCAAAGTTTTGCAAACCATTCTCTGGAAACTGGGAGTTTGTGTGGAAGATATTAACAGCACTGACTTCTTTGTGCCAAGATTTCGGTATTTTATTGTCTCATCTGCAAAGTCGCCGTGAGATTTTCTGAATGTAGAACATCATTAAATAATTTTGAATAAAACAATTAAGCTAGGGTACATTCATCTTAAGCTTTCAATTCCAGGAAAATATATTTAAATCTCTATACATTCATACATGATTTGTCAAAAGTGCAAAATGGAAGACTTGCATATAGGGTCCTTAAATCGAAGAATAAAACACTCATGAAATATATTTTATATTATTATTATTAAACTATTTTTCATGTTTTAATAAACTTGAAATACTGTAGGTGATACCGGTATTGTATAGAAAGAGAAATGAAAAATTATCTAAGAAATAGAAAAAACTCACCACAATTATTTTCTTTCTTGAATTTTGTATTTAACTCTCTTAGTAGGCTCTTTGAATGTCTTTTGATGGTCTGTGGAGGAACATCTGGAGGAAAAAAGAAACATTTTAAGTAGAAAGTATTTTGTTTAATCATTTACATTTATATTAAAATTATCTGTCTGTCTATGTGGTTTGTTCATAGTTAACTATTATTATAAATAAAATATATGTTAAAACTCTGTTGACAAGCAATAAACTTATTTACAAAAATTCTTTTGTTGTATAACATTTAATCCTTTATACTAAACTACATTGAGGCCTGCAAAACTTGCACAGTCTAAATTTACAATCGCGTGGCGTTGTGAAAGGCTTAACAGGATTTGACGAGTTATATGTGCGCTATATGCTAGTGAACACATTTCAAATGAGTTTCAGAGTTCTAGGAACTGCAGACTGTTTCCAACTATTTTGCGTACAGATTGCTACTATATTGTTACAAATTTAGGTTATTATATAAAAGGAAAATGAAAATGTCAATTATTGCGGTTTTTCCACTTTTTTTTTATTGGTATGATTAAATTGCACTTGCCACTAGCACGTGCAAGAAATGGCTAGGATTAGAAAAAGAAGTGTAATCAAGCAGTAGAATAATAAGTAAAGCAACTGAACAGCATCCGTGGCGCCATTACACATAGCTCATAAATAATTTATAGCTGTAGATCCTGTATATTTGTCATAACAAACGAAAACACCACACTACTTCAGAAATTCATTTGTCCTTGCTCTCATTCGTGTGCACATTGTAGAGAAGGAGAAATCCTTAAAAAGCTCAATATAGCTGTTACAAATACTTTTGATTTGGGACATCGAAAATATAAAATATTAGACTAGAATCGTGACCCATTCACATACAATGAAGTATAAATACACATTTGAAATCTGATTCATAAATTCTTTGACTACGTTATTTAAAAGCATAAGAATGCCAAAATATCCCACACAAAGAACGGCCAACCCATTATGAAGACAATATCTAGCAACTATAAGCCTTTGAAATGACCTTTGGCTTGTATAGCAATAACTCACCACTTAATGAACAACCAACGGAAGCGCTTCCAATAGCTCACAACAGAACAGACCTTACAACTTTTCTCCAAACCATCTCTGTCCCTATCCAATGCCAGTACGGTGCAGCATTTTCCCCCTTCTCAAATCACCTTAATTTGGGTTTGCAAACATTGTAGTTTGGAAAGGGGAGCTTAATAGTTGAAGACCTACCCCACCAGTTCCTTATTCCAGGGCCTGTCTCAGTAACATCTTATATAATAGATTCACTGTTCACGTGGGCGTACGTCAATTTTAGAGGGCTTTAATTTTTTTTAACCTGAATTCATTAACTAGAAATTTTAATTGTATAAGAAGAAAACAAGGTTTAGATTGTAAACTATGTTTTAGTCGGAGTACTTCTATCACTGAAAAGTGCAAACCAACTTTTTTATCATCTGTTGATTAAGACGGTAAGTTTTCATTCTGTATCTAATTAATCATGGACATCTGAAATTTACTGTAATCCTAAATTCTCACAGACTGTTCAGTCGCACAGTGTTTGCTCTAGTCAGGGAGGCCTTGAAATTCACAAGTTTAAGAAAGTATGGAATTTGGGTTTACAGTCGACTACTAGGAATATTGCAAAGTTAATAAGGCTCTATATAGGTTCTTAAAAGAGTTGGTTCTGAGTCACAAATAAAAAAAATACTTTCAAAGAAATAAAATAAAGTTAAAGTTCTACGAAAATGTTTTCACGAAGAAACTGGAGAAAATCCTTAGAGTTTCTTCACATTCTGGGTATTATTGAAATTTGTGTGAGGTTGTAAGTGAGTGCTTCCATGAAGTCAAATGAAATGCTGCTTGCGGTAATTGAATTCAGCTGACTAACTTGGCAGGCCGGCAGCTTGGAGGCATACAGCTAAGAAAAATGTCCATTGCCTTTAAGTTCTGATGTCGTAGCGCTGGCAGAGTTGACAAAACAACTTTCTTTGCCCCTTTTTATATTATGTGACAACAAAGATACCCTGAAGGTAATCAAGGTAAACAAAATAAATAAATAAACCTCTGTCGGCTTCTACAGACCTTTTTTGTTAACTGATGTTTAGATCGTCTACAAAAATGTATCTCAATATCACGGATTCCAGCTTCTATTTAGAGTATTTTACTATCTGTTGAAAAAAATGCATTGAAAAGCATACTGTGTACAGTATATACCCAAAAGAATAATTCTAGCGCATATTCAATAGACATTCAATTAAATTATGTTTGTTAAGATAAAAATGCATGTTGTGAGTAACAGAAACATAATAAAGAGGGCTTGACTGATTTTTGTGTAATAGATGCAGAATTAAAGGTCAACAAATGTGTAAAATACTAATTTATGAATATATTAAAGTTCATTCTATTTCTCCCTGAAAAGAACTTTCCTAAATTCGAATCCGATGATGGGCGTTTGATCTTTTCAAAGCTAGTTACAATTTATGTGGTTCACTAAAAAGGAATCGCCTGCAAATTTTGGAGAGCTTCATTTCTATTTACTTGCATGTGGACTAATACGGTAGCTGATTGCTTTTTTCCCTGATTGTCTAATATATGCCCATGTACTTTTCTCCAAAACAAACAATGTTTTTTGAAGCATTCAGGATAAGCCTGAAGCCAATTAATCCTAGAAATGTCTCAGTACATTCTATAACTATTTACTGCATTGCAAATATTTTCATTATAATATTCATAAAGCAAAATAATTACATTCGAGATTTTCATTTACAGAAATGACATATTCAGCCGGACAACGTTACTTCATATATTTTTAATGCAATGGTTGAAGGTATTCAATCAACAAAATACAGAAATATTACCATTCAATTTACTATACACAAGCATAAATCAACCCGATTGATCCAACACCAGTTGTCCAAGACAGTGCATTAATGCTATGCTCGATCTTACTTTCACATGGACACTCTAAAAGTCATTTGTGGGTGTTTATTCCTCAAAATTTGAAATTGCAAATTCATTCCATAAAGCTTAAGAAATCAAAATATGCAGTAAATATATGTGCTTAATAATATTTTAGGAAAAATTCACATTTCTAAAACTGTATTACTATTAATTATAGCACCTATATAGGCACATATTAATGTGTTTATAACTATGCTAGTATTCAGATATATTTGTGTGTACATTTTTAAACAATTTGACAATAATGTGGATCACAGAATAAATCATATTTAGTATTTTGGTAAAGGCTAAGGTAGCAGTTTGGTTAACGGTTCCATTTTGTCATGCAATTCCTTACCTGTATATCAATTTATCTTAAACCTGCAAGCCTCAGTCTCAGTACCTGTGCCTAGAGTAGCTAGAACATATCCTTCACTCTTTGTCTGCAGACAATACTGTCCTAAACCTGATCTTGCGGTTTTACAGACATTTCCATATACCAGTGCAGACAGTATTCCCGATAGAATGAAAGCAGACTGGGGTTCAACTACCAATAAAAAAAAACCCGAAAGGAGTTAGGAAGTTGCTGCAAATCAACCCTTTGCAATCAAAAGCACAAAATAAAATGGAGAAAAGAGACGACTATTTTTTAAAACCATATCATTTATGAAATTGGGAGAAGGGGGTGAAAGAGAAACCCTTTATAATCAGAAATATAGGCGCTGCCTTAAAATCCAAGCATATTTGTTCACGTGATCTGAATACCAGATTATTCTGATTGAGGCTGCAACTTTAACAATGTCCTTCCTCTTCCAAAAAGCCTGAATAGGGTTTGGTGCTATGTTCTGAATATCTCAACAATATAGTTATACTTCTTATAGAAGCACTGGTATAGATCTTTTTTCCTAAGTAGACATTGTTGCAAAAAATAATTTGCCACCCTCTATTTTGACATATTATGACATATAATTCATTCTTATTATACATTTTATTCTAGTCACTAATAAAGTACACACTGCCAGCTATCCACAATAAAAACGGGGAATAGTACAAAAAGTTTACATTCAGTAATCCAGCTATTCATGCAAGTTATGGAATAAGAAAAGAAATAAGAAATAAATAAAATACCGATATGAAATTACTACCCCATAAAAGCCGTCAAATAGGAAATGTTTCAAAAAGTGTTCCTCCACAAAAAAAAAAATGTAGAATTCAATTAAAATAAAGTTCAAATGTTTAAAAAAAACATATATATCTGGTCACTGCAAAATCGAGTTTATGAGGCCGAAGTGTATGTGCAGGTGAATGCGGGATTGGGGCCATTTGAGTGGAATGAGCTAATTGCCATTATTTTCTACCTCTACAGGGTGAAAAGGGTTGATGAGAATGGTATCTTACTGTAAGATACAGAAGAAATTATGTAAACAAATATATTTTGCTTGATTTTGTCAGTGGCATCATTTTATATATTTTCTGAATAAATATTACTCACATATGGACTTTCATCTTTTTTTGTATTTAAAAAGTTTAAATGCCTCTCAAACCCAACCTAATGTTGAGTTATTACCAATAGGATGTTGATGTGACACTAATATATTGCGTGTACTACAAACCATTGCTATATTGTAACATTTATCTAAATTAATGTGTCTTTCCTGACTTTGCAAAGCATTTAAAAACAAATTTCTGAGAAATTAGTGAATTGCAACCCATTCCAGCTTTTGATTATTTATTTGTTGCAAACTGTGTAGTTGAAATATCACCTTAACTGAAATTACAGTTGCATCTCAGTTTACTCTGTATAAATATGCATGTCTATAGCTTTTGAACTCTATTTATATCTATCTATACATCTATCCATTTCTATATATCTATCTATATAAATAGTCATAATATTGAAACATTAGTGCACTGTTATATTGATATAATATTATAACATTGCACTAATGTATCAATAGTATGAATCAAAAATAAAATGGCAGAATTTAACATGAAGCTTAGATGGCGATTGTAAGAAATACCTTTCTGTTAATCTTGTAAACATTTTTTAAATTGAATAAACAAGCACTGAAAAAAGAAAACCTCATCCATTTAAGGATTTCATTTAGGATGTTTGCAAGTAAATAAATTTACGCCACACCAAGTCGACTGGAAAGGCAACGAGGAAGTGTTTGTCTTGCTCGCTAGTGGGAATCTTGCTTTGCGGGAATTTGTCTCAAGCAAAGGATCTAAGACTTCTTCAATCGTAGCATATGTTCATAGAGCAATAAAACTGAAAGATTTACAGTCTTCGCCCGGCCCCCAACAGCCTCGCACCCTTTCAGGAATTACTTACGATGATTTATAACAACTCCGGCAATTGTCAAACTGATAAAATATCATTTGCTGTGTACTGGAATAAACGTTATTATTAAAGGATTTCAGTTTATGGAGTGGTTTATTTTACCTTGTATTTCTTGAAACCGTGTTTCCTTCTATCCAAATGTGGATTTTTAAAAAAAACTTGTTTAGCAAAAAAAAAAAAAAAAGATTATTATGAACTGCTAAATCTGTTCCTTAGTCACTACCAAAGCACATAAACATTTATCATATTTGAATAATTGTAATAATGTGTTATTATTTGAATGCATAATTTATAATACAGAAAAGTGTGTATTTATTCTGCCAGGAGAAGAAGGGAGTTATACAACTGCAACTCAGATAGCCGAAATTACTCCTGGGAGGAAAATAGAGAATTACTGGCTGGCAAAAACTGTTTGTAACATTAAGCTTATTTTAAGAATAAATGTAAGGTTTGTAGTATATAAGTTTAAACAGAACAGAAAAACAAGGTATTCTGTGTAAAATTAAAGCCAAGGGCTCCATTGTAAGGTTAAATATTGTTGAGTGAGACAGTATATTTAGCAGAATGAAGTAAATACTATTAATGGTAAGTCTTCTCTTTTTATTGATAGGATACATTTATTATTAGCCCTAAATGTCTTTCGAATCATTTTAGATAGCTCCAAAAAAGATTAAAGAAATGTTTTTTTTTCCAGCATGGAAAAAAAAACCCTCGTCCCTTTCTAAGTGCAGCATTAATGACTATGGTTGAAGGAAAGGCACACTCGGAAATCATTATCTGGTGCTTAAAGTCTGCCTTGGGTAAAATTTCAACTCAGTTTTATAGCCTTTCTATTATGACGCAAAGAAAAATTTACGACCCTTGCTTGAAAAGAAGTTCAGGGCCTTTTCTCACCGTTTTAAGAATAGGCAGCAGATGCCCTGACAGTCAGTATTGTTCCCAGTAAAACACAAACAACCAGTAAATCTTAAATCATTTCACTAGGCACACAAATCTTACCAAACCCTTTCAATTCTCTCCACTATTCTGTTATCTCTCTAAAGAACAGAAGGAAGCCCTCGCACACACAATCATATTTTTTCCATAAATGTAAAGCTTTCTAAAACATAGGTCACTATATCAGCCTATACCAACTTCTGACTGTCCTATGGTTGCAAAGCAGGAAGCAAAGGGCGCTATTTATCAAACATATGACAGCTAAGTTCATTAAGAATATAACTACAAGATATAAAGTAAAACGTTTACATACCAAGCTTCTGTTTTTTCGGCAGCTATGAAAGAGCTAGGAGTGCAGAGAATAGAGACTGCATCCTTTGTATATTATATTCTTGGGATCTCTTCAGTTTTCAAGTCTGATAGAGTCCTTTGCTTGGCAGATTAATGACGACGCCGTGTTTCTTAAGGGACGTGCTGAATTAATTATTTCGTAAATCACGTGGGTCAGGACTTGCAGAATTCTATTCTTACCATCTTCCTTCCACTTTGAAAGTCTGCATGTTATGAATATGCCTTAAATCTCTTATCTTTTTTCCTGGGGGCTTTTATTACAGAAAACTGTGAAAAGGGCTAACAAACATGGCCGTTTGTAGCTGTGTGGCTCTGCATTGAAAGGTCCCGATTTACTGTACTGTATAGTGAGTGCTGTTGTTATTGACTCTGCCTTTGCTTTCCATTCTTCCCTAAACGACTAGTGGTGATATTATATATACAAGTTTATTGATATTTTAGTAGCAGTAAAAGAGGAGCCATTAAATAAGAAGATAGTGAAATTAAAATGCTAAAATTTGTCCTTATATTGGAACAAGCTTTTGTAATTATATACATATATATTAGCCACATTTTCCAAGTCTTCCATATATTACCTATATAGGTCTGATTTTATTCCGTTTTGACTTGCAAAACATTTGTTTTATTGGACATAGGTTGCATATACTTTTCAAGGAAGAAGAAATAATTTGAGTTTATGTCAGTAATATCAATAATGCAAATTATCATTTTGTCTTCTGTGTTATTGGCATGAATAGAATGAATAATTTAGCATATAGATATTAAAAGTTTGAGAATAGAATCGGAGACAGTCTATGAGGGTTCTGAAAGAGCAATCAGTTGAATAGCTGCAACACAAAAGCAAACAATTTCCACTCATATATTTAGTTTTGAAAGTATATCTTTCAATTTCCAAGTACCTGCTCATTCTGTTTTGACCTGCTGAAGGGAGTGATAGCTTCTAAAAGCTATCAAGAAATGTATTAACTTAGTCCAATAAAAAGGTATAACCTACTTTTTTTGCAAGTTACATCTTCAAATTTGGACGAGGACTGCGTCTATAACGTCATATATACCTTTTGAAAAGAACTGTACCAGCTGAATCTAAATTGTTCTGCAAACGAAGAAACACTATTTGGATGATACTTTTCTATTAACCAGATACCTAAACATTAGTACAGATAATATGACTAATAAAATGTAGTAGAAAAGCATGTGATGTTGTTTTTGGAACTATATGAAAAACATTTAAGTTTCAGACAACGTACATTACTTCCCTTGTTTAGAAAGGGAAAATGCATGTTGTTGAAAGATATCATAATGCTCGAATAGAGGATAATTGATAAATGATGAAACAATTTCCATCTCTCCCACTTTATTATTTCTATAGTGTATGAAAATATTACAGCAGAACAGCAAGTGACAATGAGTATAAATAATTATTTTGATCTGGGTGATAAAGATGGACAGAGTTTATGAATACCCATAAAATATTACCAGATGATATATGGGTGACATGCAGTGAAAATCTGCCTCTCACAAAATTAGTAAAGACAGAAACAAAGCAACTTAAAAATCCCACGAAACAATAATTGTATTAAAGTTAATACTGTTCAAAGTACTCGAAAAATCCCTTCTAGAAGGAAGTTAGAAATAGTAGCTAAATCACTTAAAATAGGGGGAAACGGATAATTACATTAATGATTTATTAATGTAGAGAGGTTTACTATGTCGAACCGCCAGAAAATGAGTAGATGTACATAAATGCATTTTGTACCTACGTGCTCCCATTCAAAGGTTTTCAGTTTTTTATGTTCACACAAATGACGTTTACTGGTGTATCTAGTCAAATGAACCTGCTGAGTTATGACGCAAGATAAATGAAGAGTTTGAGCTACTTATTCCTGCCATATATATATATATATATTAACATTTCAAAAAACGTTACTTTATTGAAACTTTTATCATTGAGGTGTAAGCCAGACATTTTTTTTTCTTAAACTACTCCTAAGAATATTAATGTAATCGCGCATAGTATTCTTTCTTTCAGGAATTGATAGTAGTGTGTACGTGGTTTATGCTTACTGTTAGTATCACATATTAAGTTGCAAATTTTGTTTTACATTATACTAAACAAAGTATTTTAAAAGAAAGTACGTTTGAAGGAAAAAAGCTTGGCTCTTATATGAATATATCTAGCAATGGCAAAACTTATTACATTAATCGTAAATCATGTATAAATAAAGTTCTTTTACTAATACTATATCTGAATGCTGTCTATGTTTAAAACAAGGGATTTAGGGTCCAAGAGGTCAAGGGTTTAGAGGTCAGTTCTCCAGGCTGAAATACATCTAATCGAACAGAAAATGTGTCCTCTGGATGAACCTGTTTCTGTAGTTTAGCCGAACTTCAGTAAAATATCTTTTCAGCTTCTCAACGTGAAGGCGTCAGGAAAAAAAAGTCTTTTCTATGTATGGATTCTGTGCTTTTTGTCATAGAAACAATGACGAGAATAATGCAGTAATATCCATCTTTAATATCAAGACCTGTGCGTATTCAAGTAATGTCATGAACAAGTGGGAGAATACTAAGATATCCATAAGAAAAGATAAGGAATTGTCTGCATATTAAAGTAAAAAAGACAGAATTTTATGAGTAAGAGCAAATAAATGGTAGAATTTAATGATTAATAAACAATAAACAAGCCATAGAATATTTTGCTACATCAATCGTATAATTGAGAACTATGTAAAAGGCATTTTATTCCTCTAGCCTCTTCTTTATTTTAAGGCTTCCCTACTTCCTAATAGATGCTCTCACTACTTTAAGACATTTGAAGGAAACTGTGTAAAACAATTTGATTTATTTTATGAAGAATGTTGAAAAACTAAGAAATTTGTGCAGAAAAATATTAAAATGTAAACTGTATTCTACTTTGCAGTATATAAACTTCATATTCTATTTTATTCCAGCAGTTATAGCAGGATGATATTTGAGATCTGCCTGAGCAGTAGGAATGCATAAAGTAAAACACATTCCTCTCAATTTTCTCAAATTTTAGTTGAAAGTTCAAAAAGAACAATTATACCAGAGCATCTTTGCTGCAAAAAAAAAAAAAATGAGATGCTAACAAAAATAAATTGGATTTGCTGACCATGGTATTTCTATTTTTAACTCCCTAGAATTCCTAAATATTATCCATGCCATGTAAAAATAAAACTCACACAATATTTCCGATTTCTAGTAAGACAACGAAGTACTTTAATAAAAAATACGAACATACATCGTTAGTTCTTTTTCTGCAATTTGATTTGTACACAAAATTGTTTTAAACAATGCCATAAAATGGTTTACAAGTATCACGAATATAATACCAGTAAAAGTGTTTAACAGGTTTGGGTAAATGAGAAAATAGTGGTTTAAAATATAGCACTGAAAAAGGCATATAGTCTGGGCACACTGTGAAAGCCGATTGCTTCCTTTGTTAACACGTTTTACTAAAAGGTTAGAAACGTTCATATTTACAGAAAAAAAATAGGCACAAAATGTTCTAATTTCAAGGTTAACTGAGCATTACACATTTATTCCATGAGCTAGAAGAAATATTGAACGTTTCATCGTCTCTCCCTTGCATTTTTTGGTTTTTAATTATTTTTATGTAATTTTGTAATTAAAAATAAATAAATAGAATAGCATCCGAAAATAAAATAACCCGTTTATGATCTGACATACCCCTCTATAATTTCTATGCAACTGATTTGGTATTTTTATTGAAATGAACAAAGGACGATGATAACACCAACATAGGTGTAAGCAGCACCAGACTGATGCGAGCATATTTTTTTTTTTTTGTTCTGTACTTGCCTAAACGCACCCATGAATGAAACTGCACACTGAGTAGGGAAACAAAGTGATATCAGCTTACTGTGGAAGTTATTAGGTTATGCCAGTAGGCAATGCAAAGTCCAGAGAATGTGGAATTCGTTCCTTATGTACAATGGTACCTTTAAAGCAAGATAACAGTCCTGGAGTCTTTTGCTGATGCATGCTTGTTCTGCTTGAATAGTGTCTATTATATACAGTACAGTTCAGGAAAAGAGGCTAAAATTAAACTTCTATAAAGTTGTCAACTCAGTCTGAAGATCTTTGGAAACAGTCTGTAAGTGTTGGGTAGAACCAGATGAAGAAGATTTGCCCTTTGTGTTTGGCAGTTTGTGATCTTTTTTCCACTTCATTCTTCTGTTCTGAAACCAGATCTTGATCTGGCGCTCAGAAAGACACAAAGTGTGAGCAATTTCAATACGACGACGCCTTGTAAGATACCTGTTAAAATGAAATTCCTTTTCCAGTTCTAAGACTTGCTGCCGGGTGTAAGCAGTTCTTGACCGTTTTGGTTCCCCTCCGGCATAATTTGGATTCACTGGAAAATAATATATACAACTTTTAGAATGTCATCTTTCTAGAGGTAAATACACTAACATCGCATTGTAAAATGATATATCACATTGATATATATATACAGAGGTTTCAAATTGTACTTATTTGCAAGGTTTAAATATTTTGAAAGTCTATATTAATATGTCTCACACTACTAAGATGGAGTTTTCTCGTGTACAGAAAAACGAGCCACATGGCCAACGGCCTATTTCATCAGCAATAAAAATTTATGGTTAGTGTAATTGCTGCCTCAGTTTAAAAACTCATAAATTATTCTTAGAATAGCTTTTTTAAAACCACAAGGAAAGGATTAGTAAATTTGCAGAGAACAGGCAAGTAAGAACTTGATCCTTACCCGAGTTCACATGTACTTTCTTCATCCAGGGATAAACTATTGCTGGCTGTTTAATTACTGTCCCATTTTGGTTCTTGATGGTTTGCTGCAGGCTGCAAGAGCGGGAGTTGGGCAGGGGAGGTGGTGGACAATGGTCTGCTGGAACGGGGAAGTGACTCTGGGGGCCGGGTTGCTCCTGCCCGTGACCCCGCGGCTGCACTGCAGAGCCCTGGGCATTGCTACAGCTAAAGGACTCTTCGCTGTAGTTTGACCGAGGATAGATTCCCTGATGCTGAAAATCGGAGCCTTGCGATGCACTGTAATAATCTGAGTTCTGTTCTGCTAGGTAGCCATTCTGTAAATATTCCTCGCAAGGAGGAAATTTGGGATCCACATACTTAGAGTTCACCATATAGGAACTCATGGCCATTAATTTCTGAAGGTAGAAAATACTAATTTTTCTCGCGTTGTCTTTTTTTCTCCTTCCATAGAGCCCTCCTACTTGCTGTCAACTGAATAAAGTTAGGCATCCATGTGACTAAGCCAGCCAATCGGGGAGCAGGGTGTTTATCACCGGATTTGTGTGCACCTTATAATTTTAACAAATTAAACTAAGTAATATAGTCTTAATAAAGTGATAGTATTTAATATATTTTGTCTTTTAAACAATATATTAATTTATTGAGAACATTCATCAAATGATGACCGTCCTCACTGACCTTCAGGTAATTCAGTGTTTATCTGAACTGACTCTCCTAAACTGTTGTGCGCTTAAATATTGCTCAGTGATAAACCCGACATATTTTGTTACATTTAATACTAAAACATCGAAGGTAAATTTCATACAATTGGACTAAAAATGGGTGAAAGGAATTGGTAAGGAGATCTAGAAAAGAAAAGACATCAAACATGAGGCTAATATAGTGTACAATAGACCTGTCTTGGCTTTGTCTTTCAGAGGTCATTCAAAAGTTACCAAGATCCAGTCAGGTTGAAAAAAATTAGGCAATGAGTAACTCCTGGTTCACTTTTCACACATTAATATGGAAAATCATACAAACAATAAGAAAACATTTAAAAATTAAATATGCAATTTTAAGCAGTTTAGTTGAGTGGGAATTTAGCAATTAAGTCTTCAAACTGTAATTAGATTTATGCAATCTATATTAATATTATTCGTTTAATACAAGTAAGTTATTTTGAATATTTTTGTTTTGCTCTTATTGCGATGACATTTTGTTGAAATTTACATCAAGTTTTAAATCCATAGGAAACTTGTGATTCCTATCTTGGTACCATAATTAATTGATTTTAGCATTTTTATGTGACAATATTTAATCCGAATAAATTTTTCATGTGACTGATATGGCTAAAGTTTGAAATCTTAACATAATCAGGTTATTATTGCCATTTGCAGCACACAGTAAATACATATTATTTCTCGTAATACTTTCTAAATGAAATGGTAGAATGCTTGCATATTCCGTTAATATTGGGTACCCTTTGATATAAAAATTGTTTAAGTTTTTTTTAGACTTTTGAAGAATGTCGAAGTTTTTGCATCGACCATATATTCCCCTAGAATCGAATCTGTGACTATATAAATACCACACAAATTCGGTTCTACAGGGTACATATAGACAACGTAATAACATTGCTTTCATCTACCTCTATAATTTTCATGATCACAGCAACTTTCTGACTCATGGTTTCAGGAAACCAAGCTATTTTTCTGCTAAAGTGTTAAAGTAAGGCTTGGTGGATGTGGATCATTTAAAAAATGGTTCGGATAAATTGTTCACAGCTTAGGGTCTGAAATATGAAGGACTTTGTTACGATTTTGACATGAAGCACAAAATTCAATATCTGAAATAATTGCATTTTAACTTCCAACCAACCAAAGGTAGTCCCATCAAATAAATATATAAAAAATTGTCAAATAAAGAATCGGACTGCTTATTGAGCCTAATATTTATTTAGAAATGTTGAATTTAATATTATGGGAATATTTATGTAAAACATATTTTATATGAAAATACTGAAATAGAATGTAATAACGTCCAAAAGCCATTTAAAAAAATTTAAATTTCCATAACTATTGCAAAAAATGACAATAACCCAAAATTTACCTTTCTGAGGTTCTGCTGGTTTTGCATTGTTCCTGTTAGCTGCACGTAAAGCAATAAGCAAAATCTTCTCTTATCAACTGTCTTCAGATTTTCAGTGTGGTAGCGTTTATGGTGAAGGCCAGGGCGAAAGGTCATTTGAAATCATTTACAAACATATCACAAAGTTTCATTATTTTAAGTTGCCAACAGGCGCACACAAGAGTACAAAAGTTCATGAATTGTTCCTGACCTAACTGCTTTACGCTGTCCTCCGCTTAAACTTTTACCTTTCTACATATTTAAAGCCCCTGGAGCTCCGAAAAACGGGGTAATTCCTTTATCATCGTAAGTTTTTTTTTTTATACTTTAACTAATATAATATATAATTTACGCTTGCTGATCCTGAATATGTTTTAAAGTTATGTGTAAAAATTTGTTATCCCATACTTGGCTTTCTTAATGTCATCCATAAAACCGAACCGACTAGTAAGAAAATGTTTTATTCTGCCGACCCGGTTGAAGATCAAATCATCCTTCTGGACCGTCTGAAACTTTTTGCATTACTGTTTAGGCACATAGATGTTTTAATATGAA
Organism: Rhinatrema bivittatum; assembly: GCF_901001135.1. NCBI lineage: Eukaryota > Metazoa > Chordata > Amphibia > Gymnophiona > Rhinatrematidae > Rhinatrema > Rhinatrema bivittatum. The sequence goes on along the minus strand of NC_042620.1, from coordinate 118,416,632 downwards.
ATATTTTGATTTGACAGCCTAACGCTAGACAGCTCAATGCCCAGCAGTATTAAAGTATCATTGTTATTGCTATTAGCAGTAATAGAATATTATCACAGAACATGAATTACAACTGCATATATAAAGTAAAATATATAAATTAACATATATACATTTGAGTAAGAAACTTAACTCTTTAAATACTTAAATCGTTCACATTTTCATATTTGTTAGACTCTGTGACCTGTATTTCACCTTATTGCGCCACTTGCTCAGACAGGTCAAAGCCAAAGAGTTATTGATGAACAAAGCGTTAAATATTCACCTCCTGTTCACTGCCCATACAAGTGCTTTTGATCTGTCAGCTTTTTTTGTGGCCTTGTTCATGATCAGTGTGCTCAACCTAAGCTAGTGAAAAAAAGGACTTCATAGAAATAGAAATAAAATATATCTATCTATTAATGCAAAAATTATAAGTTAAAAATACCAAATACCTAGAAGTGAGACAGAAGTAGGAAATCGAAGCAATCAGTAACTCCTGCAATTCAAAGGCATCTCTAGAAATAGCTCTAAAAGCCATACCAATCTCTGAGAAACAAACCTAGTGCTAGCATGACAACACACTATTCACACTTCAAACAAAGAGAAAAATAATATTTTTCCTATGTACAAGTGGTCCATAGATGAAAGGAGGAAAATGCAGTTGACTTTTATTTTATTATTATCATTATTTTTTTAGAAGGGACCATTTGATGGAAACATTTTAAATTGTGGTAATAAATTGGTGAGAAAATGATAGAGCCAATATACCTAAATGTTAGTCAAACATTTTACACCACATGTAATAATTATTATATTCTATTGTCACTGATGTCCTATGCAAATATATATAGTATGCATTTTTATAAATCTTTGCTGATTTATTGAAGGATTTTCCCATTTATATCTATGGGAAAAAAGCTGAGTTTAGGGCCCTTAACAAGAAAGCTATATATATATATATATATATTATTCTCACCCAGAGGCTAAATAATTCGTTTTTCTCTAATTTCACACACAATCATAAAAACATTTAATTATTTTTAAACTTTCAAAAAACAATGATTTGCTAACCTCTCACTAATCCTACATTTATAGGGGTTTTTATTAAATCAATAGTCAATACTTTGCTACATCATATGACAATAAGAACAATTTTTGAAATACTCCTGACTGTCTTACATTTCTCTACAATGGAAGAGAAATGTAATCCATTTTTAAATATTTTCTTAAATCAGAACTGTCCAAATAATTCACTTTCTCCTTATCCCCTCCCCCCTCGCCGAAAAAATCAGCAAATATATTTGTGCACAGGGAGGCGCTGTACAGTTTTATATGTTTGTGTGATAATACTGCTAATTACACCTAGAGCAATTCCAGCCTCTTTCTCTCTCTTTCTTTCCAGATATGAATATTAAACATTTGTTATTAAGCTCATAGCCTCACGGATAAAGTATCATTTTTCCCTAAACCACAATAAATACAACTGAAATCTAAGAAGTTCAACAGAAAGACAACCTTACAGGTATCTGAACTAAGATTTCCACCAACTACAGCAATTCCTTTCATTGAAAATAATAGAAAATATTTGGACAAATTTTGCAAAAAAAAAAAAAAAACCCAAACCCCAAGGAAATTACATTACTTACTGTTGATGTCCTTCCATTGTGAAGAACCTGTTGCAACAAAAATGTGTATTGTTATATCCCAAACATGAACACATTATATTTTAAAATATTGAATTTAAAAAGTTTACATAGAATGCTAAGCAAACTTCTTTAAATTATGTTTTTCAAATTGAATTTCACTAGGGAATATTTTATTTTATATTTTTATTAAATTGTGCAAATCCTAAGGTTGATTAAAATGAAAGTTTTATTAAAATTGAACTCTCAGGCCTATTCCACACTAATTAAATAATGTAGTCCAATACTTCCTATGAGGATTATTTTTAGCATATTAACCACATTACTGTAGTGTGAACGATATTTCATCAACAATAACATAAATATAACAGAATATAAGTAATTCAAAATGCATAAAAACAGATTTAGCTCTGAAAAGTTGTAACTTTAATCTGTCACAGTATCACATTAACTATGAATCCATTAAAAAAAATCTAATTCAGACATCATATGTTTTAGATTACTGTAATAACAAATTATGAAAAAACGAAGCTTCCAAAGATTTTTGAATACCGAAATATTTGTGTGGGAACATGTTGTTTTCGCTAACAACAGATTTCTGTGACATTGATAAGCTACCTTACACATACATACAATAATGGAAGTAAACAAAAACATTTTCATAAATGTAGATGTAAAATATTTTATGCAATACTTATTTTAAAATATTGTTTAGTTTTTCGAAACTACTGTTTAGCTTGGATTGAGCTGCAAATGTTGTCATGCATAGAAAATCAGTTAAAGAGGTATCATGCATTTTATAGCATTATATGGCACCTTTTATTTACATCTGTTGACATCAGTGTTTCAAGATATTTAAATCTTGAAACTTCTGTGAAATCTGAACATGTTAATCTTCGAAATATCGTAATACAATTTGCCTATTAGAAAAATCACTATGATTCTAACAAATAAAAAATTGCATGAAAATACAAGAAACACTTGAATATATCATAATGGTTTAAAATTGTATTTTTCTATGTATTAGGAAAATCTGGTTGATTTGTATCTACTACTTCAGGGGTATTCCTGTCTTGGTGAGAAATAGTGCATGGTTTCCTGAGGCTTAACTACATGAGAGAAACTCGATTTCGTCTTTCCTTGTTATAGTCAATAACAGACTTACTTTGCGCTTTTCAAGAAGAAAGAGGAACCTTATAGAAGAAATGCCTCTGTGTTCCGAATCCAGCAGAATGTTCCTTTGCTAATACTGTCTCTATTACTGCTTCAAGGAACTAAAGCATCTGCACTTGTATGCGCTTAAACTAATTTATGGTGGGAATTATATTTTGGCTTGTCAACTCTCAAGCCATAAAACAAAGTTTATAGGAATCACGTGCTTCCAAATAGCCACTCAGAACTTATCTCTATGGAACCATAAATAACCTTCCGCTTTAAACTTTATCCACTGAAGGTTCACTGAAAACGCTCCATAATATTTAAATACCTGACCAATTGACAAAAATATCAAGGATATATGACGAATTGTATTGATATGAACACAGGTTTGTTTCGCCAGGAAATATATTTCTTCTGGAGAAACAAAATTTACTTTTTTAATGACTTTTTGTCGACATTTGATAAAAGTACAAAGTAAACCCCGTTTAGAACTGGTTCAGCCTATAGGGATGTAAAACAAATTGCACCAGAAAGAGTAAATACTTTATTTGTGCTTTTAGAACCGAAAGCTTGTAAGGTTTTTTTTTCCCTAACAACAACAGCAACTGCTTGTAACATGTGCTTTACCAACCCATTGTCCAGAGTTCTTTTACCAAAAAAGTCACGTGAATAAGATAGTATGATTTTTCTGTGTTGAAATTGTTTACAAGTGACCAAACTGGTTAAAACAGCAAGGATCTAAGACTTACAAAGTGAGAAAATCCTTGAACATTCCACAATGAAATCTTTGATAATCGAAACTTTCAGGCTATAAAACAATAAAACAGCCCTGGTGTGAAGTGGATGGGGTGTGAGCAAGCAAATGAGGATTTCAAGGGTTTTAAACACAGGAAGTCAAATGCCTCGTTTATTGCCATCACAGCCTTATATAAATAAGATTGACTGTTTATTTAATACTAAGTAATTAATAAATTAAAGATTGCATTACATTTGCACTATGAAGAAATAAGCAAAACTGGGACTGAATGTGCAAATATATCAAAATTAGCATATTCAAACTTAAAAGAATTAAGAAAAAATATTTGCCTAAGAAAAAATCAAATTACTGTACTTTTGAAATCATTATGTGATATATGCAAAAAAAACTTGTTTACATAATGAAAACTGAATATTACATCTTTTTTTCAACCAATCAGAGAAATTACACAAACAAATATATTTATTAAATACATGTAAATATGGCAATGATTCTTTTTCAGGTAATGGTTGATTCAAAATCCTTGTAAATTAAAAAGAGAGTCACATAATTTCCTAACCAAGCCTAATTCAAGGAATTATAATAAGCATAGGATAGATTGTATTCGGACTGCTTAAATTTACCATGGTTGAAAGGAAATGTCAACAAGAAATCTGAATTTTAGAAATATTATTCACTGTATATTACATCATTCCTATTTGAAATCACTTTTATTTGACTTACATTTTAGCATGAAACAAGTGAAGAGTATGTAAATTGCATTTCTATAAATTAATTGTACTTGCATTGTTAGCTTTTCTATTATTTCTTCTGGATAAATAATAGAACATGCTGACATACTTGTCAAATGTCCTAGTTTCCAAAACGTTTTTTCAATAGTATCCAGAGACAGAATGGAAGGAAGCATAAATGATGATAATGCAAAATGAGATGCGCTGTTCAACTACAGCATCAAGATCAGGCATACTTCAAGATAATTTATATCATTAAGTGAAAAAAAAAATTCCCTGTCCAAGAATTCAAAGGGTATTTTGGAGAGTATGAATTTTATTGGATCAACTAAAGGAAACAATATGTATACATCATCGTTCATTAGCTGTCGGGACCTCAATGGCCCTTTCTTCAGGTATCTCAGAAGGCCCTGAAGGCTAATGCATAGAAATCTCTATTTATAATTTCTGCTGGTTGGCAGAGTATACTAGTTTGTCTGACACGAATATGGCCACAAACGTTCTGTTTATCCTAGAATTCAATGGAATGTTATCATCCTATCCATTAACACTAACCACTCGTGTTGCTAGGAAAGAGGTTAGTTAAATTCATATTGTCAGATCCCATATAGTATTACTGTGGATACCATGACGTCAGAAAGCATGACTCTACAACAAAAGAGTGATTCATAGCTACAGGTAAATTGAATTCTTATTTTCTCAGAATTTCTATCTATTTCTTATTCTTATATTTGCGTTCCTTGGCTAGGATAGGTATGCCAAGGCATAAGTGCATCCTATGAATACATATAGATATCGCTAGCTTCAAAAGTTAAAACGTTGCCCGTCAACAATTTTACTTTTCAGCAGTTGCTATTTAGTGCTGCTTCCTTGCATTTGTATTGGAACTCTACCGAGGTGGGAGTGGACTAACTATAGAAAATGAAAGAAATGGCTCTTCAAGATCACTTAATTAGTCTGAAGAAACTGCTATGCTGATACATTACAGATAGAAGAGCAAATCGCTTCCTTCACCAGACCTTAAATGGGTTTTGATTGTTACTTCTGTTTATTGCTCCTGGAAAGCTTGACAGGGAATAGATATTAATGTACGATGCACTTGACATTTCTCCTACTCCTCACACTAATAAAGATTAAATTTAAGTTGAAATCACGTGTGATTTAGGCTTCCTCCCTAGCTAACCACAGAAGAAAGCCTGTGGAACTTGCAGAAGACGATGAGGCTTGTCCTACAGCGCCTTCTCATGGACAATGGCTCAGAAAATATCAGTTTTTCCAATAACAAAGCAAGGCCCCTCTTTTCAGTAAAAATGTTGCCAACTACTGAGATTTTGTGCTAAAAGGGTATCTGTCCAAGTAAATGTATAGTAAGCAACAAAAATGAAATAGAATCCTTCCTGTGGGCCATATTGGTTAGGCAATTTTACTGCTGAATAGGGTTCCAGCATTTTGTCACATTTTGTCTAAAATTCTTAGACCGCTTTTCAGCAGAAACATCACATTGGATGCAAAATATAAAAATTCACATAACCCTAGGAAGTTTAGCATGTACAAAGGGCCAATTTTCAAAGTGATTTTTTTCTTTATTGTATCTCTGGAAATGTCTTTTGAAACTGTAGAATATCTTTCTCAAATATGGACCAAATAAAAATGTAATCAAATTATAAATATGTAATCAAATTTAATTCTTGAAAACTGTAGAATGAAATATATAGAGATAAAGAAAAGCTTAAATAAGTATTAAATAGCATTAAAAGGTAAAATGGAGTAATTTAAAGTAAAATGCTTATCTTGTCTTCCACCCAATGTGTTTATTATATCTATCATGGGTGATCCAGATTTTCATTCCATGGTGTTTTGCATAACCTAATGCCCTCCAGCACAATTTAAATAAAGGAAATCCCTTTTCTTGAAAAAAAAATGTGTGCAACAAATGTTAGATTTACCTTTCTGTCATGTTTCTTTTCATTAAGTTCATTAAGGTAAGTTTAGCTCTTCCACAAAAAAAAGCAGGGGCCTCTGAATTAACCCCTCCCTTCCACAAACCTTTATAGAAATTTCAGTAAGTCCATTATTTTCTATTACACAAATAAATAAATATATAAATTCACCTTGCCTTGCCTTCCTTTATATATTATAATTAAGGCACAAGGCAAACTGGTCCTAGCTATCAGGTTGTCTTCCCTTCATACATTTATCACTAATAAAGATGCTAAAACCTTTAGCATCTTTTCATACAGCAAGCAGCACTGGCACTAATGATTTAGCAGGGCAAGATTGCAACATATTTCACTGAGGTAGTCACATAAAAAGAAGAAACTACAGGCTTGTAAAAAATACAACTGAAAAGACAACATTTTTAAAGTACAAATATCTTTATTGAAGTTTAAATTATACAAATCATTTAAACAAATGAGCCAACAATGTTCCATGATGTTTAACAATAGATGATATTATATAAATAAGATGGATATAGATAGATAGACAGACTGATAGATAGATAGATAGATAGATAGATAGATATACAGATATAGATAAAAGCATGGTTTAATACAAACCCAAATCTCTACAGGTCTCCATATTCTCTTCAAATGACTCATTCTTTTGGGTTTTTCAGCTGCAACATAATTATATAACATACACACAGTATTCCACCAGAAGTGAATACTAAGAATACTATTAACTTTCCAACTACACATAATCATGTAAATTGCAGAACCCAACAGAAAATCTAGCAGTTTCTTTTGAGGCAGGGATAAAAATACTTTGGGCACACAAGATTTCAATATGATTTACTGATATGTATGAGTGAAAAATTAAATTGCAATATATCAGTAATAATTTTCCATGCCTTCTCCCAAAATATACATTTGGACACAAATACAACACATGAGGTAGAGAAGCACTGGCCACACCTGCAAGACCAACAGTTACTTGATGATACTAGCTGTTTCTTAAACTACTTCAATTGAGTCCAAATTGCCCTGTGAGCTTTAAAGCATTTGAATTGAGTTGTATAGGCTAACAAAGATACTCTAATAGTAGAGCACCAGAATCTATTCCAATCTATGGAGCAGAAAAGACAGCGTTCAATAAAATTTGATTTCTCAATGTACAAAGCTAAAAAAAAAAAAAGGACATCTAAATGTTTAGTTCTTTAATCAAAAGCAAAAGAAAAGAAAAAATAAATGATGGAGTAGTGAATCGAGTTACATAGATATCAGATATATGTGTACAATTTCTAAAGTCACATAAGTACATATAGGAAAAAATGTGCTTACCAAAATAAGTGCTTAAATAGTCCAAAAAAAATGCAGATCTGCCAATTGCTTGAGCATTTGTGTTGCTCACTTGAAAATGGAGTTTATTGAGCCAGATGTGTTGCATACTGATTCATATTAAAAAAAATGGAATCAACTCCATAGTACAATTGGCCCACTGCTTCTCCTGTGTTCATCTAGTGGAACCTACACATGATTTAATCAGTGCTCATCTTTGACGCGCAGCCTCTGCTATGAAATATTCCAGATTGCTGATACATTCAGTAGATATTTCTGCAATACTCTGCCTATGAATAAATTAAGGCAAAATTCAGATAGGGAACTAAATAGTAACTGAATGGCTGTTAAAGTAGACTGAATTATGCTAACGCCTGAATTGTTCTATATTATTGACTGATTCCAGCGTGAAGGCATTCTAAAGTCTATTTAACAAATCAGGTAGTATAACTGAATAGGGCTTTAAGAGACAAACTGGAGCGCAGCCTTGTCCAATTAGGGATTACAAATGCTATTGTAAAGCTTCATGTTAAAATTCTGACAAATATTATATTAAAAATGCATTGTCTTTTGCTTCATGCCATCTAAAATGTTTAATGGTGTAAACTGTATCTGATATAATGTAAGACATTCAGAGAAGGAATTAACTAGCCCTTTCCCTTCACTTCCTTCTATACTGCCAGCAGCAAAAGTCACTGCCGCACTGCAGTAGAGCTGTAAATACCTTTAACAGCTGTCTGCCAACCCAGCAGTGAAATACTGTCTTTGTTCTCATTTTGTCTTCTCCAGGAGCTCATAAAGCAATCCATGCGAAAAATAATTCCTCCAGAAAAGAAACTTGTATTCTATATCGCGAAAGCTTTCTTTAACAGTTTTCTTAGAACAGAAATTAAATCTACTGAGATTCATAAAGTAGACACAGCACACAATAAGCCATAATTGATAGTCTAGAAGTTTTCTTTTCCTTCAATGTTATCTTTCAATATAGAGCAATCAGAATAAGATTTAGGTTAATGCTGACTGATTACACATACCTGCACACCTACATAAAAATGCTGAGTTGTTTTATTATTATTATTTTAAATATGTTTAATTGTCGCTTTATCAAGCCAGCTAACGCATTGTGTAGCCATGTTATGCTTTTCCTTTTAGTTATAATGCTTTTCGCAAAAATGCATACAAATATGATATCCACATAATCTAAACCCAAGCAGATACTTTAACAAAAGCGGTTGTTGTTTTAAAAATAATGGTCCTGTGACGTTCTCAATATTTTTACTTTTTTCTGAAAGTTCAAAATATAATAGCCATGTTAATAACTTTTCATAGCAGGGCTAGGAGTAAATTATGAGTTCTTTACTAATAAGCTGTACAATTCATGTACATAAGTACAGATTAATTAATCAGAAACTTGAAAAGAGGATAATTGATGTCCTTCAAAATCTAAGGGGGGGGAGGCTATACTTTTGGATTAAAAGAAGAGACAAGAGTATGAGAGAGGGAGAGAACTGTAATTTTATTTTACTTCTATTATGTATTTTTATCTTTTATTTAACCACTTTATATATTATTTTGGCAATACTTGTTCACATTGTCATGCCAATAAAGTTTCCTGAGTCTGAATTTGAGAGAGACTTTGAGGCACTGATTATTCGTTAGAGTGGAAGAAGACTGACAGCCAGTGTTCAACTTTGTATCTATGCAATAAAGACATACTATTTACAAAACTTTAAAGCATTTTTTATTGTCTAGATATTACTGCACAAATAATGAACCCCTGTACTTTCAATGATTGCCAGAATTGTATACTGAAAGTTTCAGTATATTTATTTTCGTAACTATAGTAGTTATCGTTATCATCAGGTGCAACATACTATGTTAAATAAAAATCAGAGATAAATAACAGAAAAAGCTATGATAGTACTTTGTATTGTCCTTCCAAAAATTGTTAATACATCTGGCGTGAGCAATAATATTAAAATTGCTTGTAAGCAAAGTACGACTGAGAAGGGGGCGGAGTTAAACATTGTTATTATTTCTGAAACACTCAGATATGTTTCAGAAAAAATATCTTCAGTATCCTTGAATAGAAGACCGTAATGCAAATTTGTAAAAGCTAAATGAGATACTTGTAATTAATGTAATTAAAGTACAGATCGGTGCTTTATTCATTATTAAAAACCTTCACGATTTAAATTGATGACGTCCACATAAACTAACTGAAAAATGTTGGTTTATTTTTCATCTAGTTTTAGAACATAATAGCACAGCAAATGGTTCAATCACATTGGTTTTAAAAATAAATAAAATAAATCCTATACTAAAAACACCTGTTAATCTTTAAATGTATGCAACTGAAAGACAATACGGAATCAGCCAGAAAAGCATTTTACTGTATGATTTTTCAATCTGTCAAAATCTCCTTAGCACTAAATCACTGAATTACGCTAGTAAAAATTCGCATTCTTTTCTGCATTCGCATTTTTATTCTGGCGAAGATTACTATCGGAACCCACTTTTCTATACGTTGGCAAGAACCTGTTTCTTTCAATAATCTAATAACAAATATGAGAGTCCCATTCTAAAATAAGGAACATGAGCTTATAACCTATTTATTTGAATAAACCCCGCTTAAAACGCAGCTGAATTCGGTGACAAAACTGAACAGGCAAATGTCATTAATAAACTGAATGATGTGAAGTTTGCCACATGTTAATAATCAACAGCTTTAAAATGACATTGTGCAAGATTGGCCTGACAGGACAGGTAAAAAAGAATGTTATTATCTTTTCTGTCTACTTTTCCTCCATCGCATTAAGTCGCTTGGCGGCGTCACACTTACAGGAAGCAAAGCAATAAGTCTGGAGTAAAATGAAGCACGTACCTTCTCGCCATACTGGAAGCCGAGTTACAAGGCTGGAGGTGTAATCCATTTGGCATTTCGGTACCAATCCAAATGAAAAAAATAGCGGACTTTAAGGAAGTGGGGGGAAAAGGTACATTGATATAATCTAGATCTTGCCCCAATCCTTCACCTACAGCCTAAACCTCTCCCCAGCTCTTAGGGGTTCAGACTTCTTGCCGGAAGCTGCGAGCTCAGCTGCAAAGCAACCAGAGGGAAATGCAGGTTTTAAGAGCCCGGGAATAAAAGGGATCGGTGCACGACCATCAAACTAACTGTAATACACTCTTCAGAGACAAAGGTTAGAAAAAGAGGGGTTGAGACTCTCTAAAGGCAGAATGCCGAAAAAAAAATCGCCAGGGAAATCAGGGAAAAGGCCATGGAGGCAATCACTGAATGCACATGACCAAAAGCAGCCAATGGCAAGCGCAAAGAGGTCATAAAAAGGTCTATTACCAAGCTGTAAATTTTCTTCAAACAAAAAGGAATTTACTGCAATTCCTTGCGGATTTTTTTTTTTTTTTTGCACATACTGCTTACAAGCGCCATGTTTTTCTTCCCTATATACAGAATAATTTTATTTGAGATCTAATAAAAGCAGCAAATTTCTACCTAAATACAGCGACGCAAGAGTCAACTTCGTAATTCTTAATCCTTGCTATCAATATACCATACACATATATAAAAAAAAAAGATGAATTTTAAAATAAAATTTGATCCTTTTCAGATTCATATAACAAACACAAAAGAAAATATTAAAAGATCTACTGGTGATCCCCTAAGTTTTCAAATGTAATTACCTTTAAGTCAACAAGAAACAAAAGTAAAGTTATTGATCAGGGCAACATTTGATCAATGTTTATGAAAGTTAATATATGAAGTCAAGGGAAAAAATATTTACAAATAAGACTTACTTTCACATTGGAGTTGCCAGGGAGTTCAGTGATGCTAGGGGATATGAATTAATTACTTTTTAAAAATCGTATTGCATTTTAATGTACAGGAATCATAGACTCCTATTAGAAAAATGTAATACTGTATGTTTATTTAGAACATATACTTCGAATGTCGAGCCAAGCTTAATAAAAAGGCATAAGAACTGCCAGGCTATCGACGTGCATAATTTAAATTCGAAAAGCATATAGGTATTTATGGCCAGCTACTTTTTGTTGTGCAGTGGACTAGATTTTAGGGACCTGCATCCTAACATTTTTCTCTGATTGTTTATCTATAGGTAGAAAATGTGAAAATAAGGATTGGTGAAAACTTTGGAAAATGTAGATATATTGATTATTTCTTGAAATGATTCTATGATATAATGAATTTCTGAGCTATAAGTAACCATATTAAAATAGTTATACAAGAGCAAAATATATTGTGTATAAGATTTAGATTTATCCAAATACAGAAGGATAGATCGTTTGATCGATAAGTAGATATTGGACCCTCTTCAGTAAGAATTTATTCCTTGGATAACATGGGCGCATACTTTTGAGCCAACTTTAAGATTTGTTTCCTACGATTTTGGACCTATGTCAAAGAATTGTGATAAAAATCATTAGTCATATTTTCCAAATATATTTCTATATATCTCTCTGGATAAGAACAATTCTTAGTAACTAAAGTATGCCTTAAATAAAGCACTAGCTTGCTAAAGGCTTTAACATATAAATTATTACAATCACTGAACATTTCAATGTTTTCTTTAAAAATTGTTACAAATGTATCCATTTTAATGAACAGAGTAGAGCAACATTTTTGTAATTAATAATAAGCTAATAAATACATAAAATAAGTACATAAAATAAAATAAAATAAACCTAATTTAGAGTTAAAGCGACCTTTAAAATGGATTTGCAGAGAGTAAGAATTTGTACACGTGCACTACTTAATCAAGCATGATAGAAATATATTGATTTTTTTTATTTCTCTGGGGTTTTTTTATATAAGAAAAAGCGTACTTAGAGAAGTGAATTTAATATGGGTATTTATTTCCATATGACCCTAACTTAAGTACATCAGCTTTGGAAATAAATTGAAGGCCAGATCGAGGTCAGAGGATTCACTGAATATCTACTTTTACCAATCCAGTAATCCAAAAATCAAGAAGTTCAACATGTGTTATCCTTTTGCTATCACACTTCATAAAGCCAAATGCTTAGAGTAAAGAAGAAAACCAGTCATATGTTTTTATGTTCTTTATGTCGCCTTTACATCTAGACTAGTGAATGTTACCAAAACTTTGTTTATGTCCATTGGGGTTGCTTGTTTACAGCATTTCAGCGAACTACTGCAATAAAACTTCTGAAACATCTGTTTTATAGTAGGAAACAAATGTTTACACAGTCATTTAACAAAAAAAATAAACATTGCAAATCATAAACCGGTGAAATAGCCTTCCTGTACCTGCAAATAATATAAGGGGTTTGCTTTTTCAAGTCTATAAGTGACAGCACTTTGCTAGAACTGAAACTCCTCTTTTTCTGTGCAGAGACTAAAATACCCGGATGAAAGTCAACCCTAGATTGTGCAGAGAACGGTCACATTCCAGCGTTAAGTAAAAACCCTTTCCCATTCTGCGCTTATGGAAAAGAAAAATCTTTACTGAAAAAGGCTCGTGGGCCCGAGCAGTGTGCACTGCACACCGGGTTTGGTGATACCAGAGAGATTTCAAAATATGGGAGAACATTTTGTTTATCGGTGCCTTTGCAGATGCGAACCCTAGAAAATAATATGAAAAAATAAATTAACCCCTATGAAGCCAGGAGAAGACTGAGATAATGGATCGCTGATCGACTTTAAGCCTAGCTGGAAATGTAACTGTGTATTATGTGAATATTTTTCCTAGTTGGCGAATGTCTTTGTTTCACGACATCCCATTTGCTATTGTAGGCTGCAATATCTGTAACTATTTTAAGAGAGTTTTTCACGGCAACAGGATTTTCACAGATATGACTAAAGTCAGCTTTGATGGCTCATTAGCTCACAAATTTAGATTTTTAGAGCAGATACGTTTTAGTTTCCAGCTGTAAACAGAAAAGATTTCACATAAAAGGTTATACTGCTGAGAAATCATGATTTCACTCTTTCAATCATATTCTTAACTTGAATTAAAGCAAAATCATTAACTGGTAATTAAACACATAAAATGTGCTTAATAGTTTGGAAAATTAGGCTTTGTAAGAAAATATTTTTAGTTTTAGTTTCTTTAGTTTTACAGCACCTAATTAAGTAAAAGCATATTGCCAGCTCTGTGGATATAAAGTCATATTTTCCATAGGTTTTCTTCTATTTTGTGCAATTTTGGAATAGTATGCACTTATTTAACTATAGAGTTCCTTTAAAATATTTGTATTTTCTTCATTTTCATAAGCAATAATAAAGTAATAAAGTCTTCATAAGTTTGGTATCAATTTTATAAATTTTAAGGGCAGCTCATGCAGTAATCTATTTCAACATATGTATGAGAAGTATGATTTCAGGATTCATCTCAAAATGTAATTAAAACTGATACTTTACAAAATTATGAATTTATTTTTTTTTCCTTTCTACAAATGAGACATTATTTAAATTCAATTTTGGGGCTTAACAACAATTAATTTGCATTCAATTCCTTTGACCAATCACTTATTTTTCCTTGTTCAAAGGAACAGACAGTTTCTACAGCTTGTAAGATATTTTCTAATTTACAATTATTAAATATCTTGGGCAAACATGTAGCTAAGTGGCAGATTGATGCCAATACTGAGGTAGTGGCCCATACTTTGGATTGGGGTTCAACTAAAATTAAAACTTTGACTGACAATATACCCTTGAGAGAGATACAATTTACAATGATACACAGAATATATATATCCCCCTGTACAAGCATTTAAAGTGGGCAAAACAAATTCTGATAATTGCCCCAAATGATTAAATAATATAGGCAATTATTTCCATTGTATTTGGATGAGCACTAAGTTAGAGGATTTTGGGGATCACATTATACACGAGTTAAATGCCATAGTTAAGTTTACACTCATTAAATCATTACAACTCTGTATATTGGGAATACCATGTACTAATTGTCCTAAAGAGAAATATATTACCCCTTTCCTTCAGAAATATCTTCTAATAGCTAGAACATGTATATTCTGAAAATGGCTAGCTGACACAGCATCTGACCAAACTGTGTGGAGAATAAAACTACACTAGATGATGGTAATGGAGAATTTGCTTTGACAAGATGGCAACTCAAAGAATTGGGAGATATGTTTCTGCAACTATGGCAACCTTATATTAACTATGCCAAATAAAACATGCAATATGATCTTTAATACTTTTCCAATGGAAGATAAAATAAGCTAAATCTTTGGACTTAATAATTAATAGTGATAGTCTATATTTAAACAAAAGAGAGTAGACCCCACAATCCAATGTTCTTGACGGTTTAAAACACAATGTACATTTATTTATGGTAAAGATTAGTATTTACATTATTAAAAATGGTCAAAAATATTGTGGCATGTTTGCTATGTTACCCTTTTTTCAAAAATGAAGGGGGAGGGGAAGGAAGAGAAGGGAGTTTATTAATAGTTATAGTTCTTCCTATATTAATAATTACTTTTTGAATTACTTGATATAGAACCTGAAAAAATGGAGGGGATAGTATAATAAGATTATAAAAAAAATGTAATTGTTTTTGGAGCGAACATTGATACTGTATGTTGTATTTATCACCTGCCCATTGCAATTTGTAACAGTTGATGTTATATTTAAATACTAATAAAACTGATTGAACATAAAAAACTAATAAACATGACTGGACATAAAAATCATACTTTTTATTTGCAATAATTAAATAGCTCTTTATTGCTTGTAGTTGGTTATTAGGCTGTTCGGCACTATATGCCTCACTCTTCAGTTATAAAAAGGGACTCTAGGTGTAGTAATGAAAACATTCAGGTCAGCTCAGTAAGCCTATGTGTTCCAGATATATAAACACAGATGAAAACTGGACTTTTTATTTATAAAATAAACAGCCACATGAAACAAATTTATAAAATATAATATCATTTATATAAATTACAATATTGAAAACGAAAATTAGATATCAGGAGTATAAAAGAAACTGATTTCACGTTTGATTAGCAAACAGGTAGTAATTAAGAATTAATGACTCCACATTTTATGTCATTGACTTTAGGAATCATTATTTGCTGAAGTGCTAATACAATGAGATGAACTGTATCCAGAGGCCAAAAATCAAACCTTCCAAGACATAAGTCAGCAATGTAATTTACATAAATACTGTGGCGGCTCAGTCCAATAAGGAATTTGTGCCTATGAGGAACAAACTAAATTAACAGACCATTTGCCTTGCAATCATATAAGACAGCCTAGTTTTTCAAAGATTCTTTCTCACTATGTGCCTATGAATGCAATATTTGGGAAAAGGCCGGATCCCTTTCTGGCAACAGGTACACACACATACGCCTTACTCAGTTAAGCCCTGAGTAATAAAGTTTGACTAATATACATTTTTTCCGGGTGAATAAATGCTTTCGATGTATTTGGTCCAAACATTGCCTATGTACAAAAGGTCTTCCAAGAAAAATTTAAAAAATGATCGACAAAAGAAATTATTGAAAGTATTCATTACAAACCAAAGTGGATAAATCTATTAATGACAAATTATTAATTCTTTATTACAAACACGTTAATAAAAGGAAGTAATTATTGCTATCAATATCAAATGTCTTAAACAGTTTATTAAAGTTCCTTGAAAACTGACTAAACAAGTTAACGATTTTTAAGTGCACTTGTTTTTGATTAATTGCCTTTCTCTGTGTTTGGTTAATGTAGGAATATCATTTGGCACTTGAGAACGATCACCAAGTTTTTTAACATTAAAATCAATTACAATTAAAGTATAATAATAAAGTTCAGCTAAGTATCAGCAGAGGTGCATAGAGAAACACAATGCACGGGAACCTCAGTGCCGGTTTAAGGTAGGTAGCTTTGAAACCAGGAAAGTCCCCCAGAAGAAAAAGCGAGGCGTGATCGTTATTTGTACTGATCGGTGACATTTGTTTCGCCTTCAGCTTGGACTTCCTCCAGCTCACGGGGTTCTTTTTTAACCTCTCCTTCCTTTGCTTCTTCAGTGGAAGTTGGAAATCTGTCCTTGTTGTTTTCTTTTTTCCATTTCATTCTTCTGTTTTGAAACCAGATCTTTACCTGTCTCTCGGTGAGTCCTAGTGCGTGGGAGACTTCAATCCGTCGTTTCCTGGTCAGATAGGGGTTAAAAAGGAACTCCTTTTCCAGCTCTAGCGTTTGGAAGCGACTGTATGTTTGTCTTCCTCTCCTTCTACCAGGGGCTGCTGATAAAAGAAAAAAAAAGTTGGAAAGAGAATAGTTATGCTGTCTGAAGTTGTCTATGTGTTGTGTGCGAGTTTCTGCACGTGTGTGTACTTTATGCGTCTCTGGGTTTATTTCTGGATGCACAGGTTTATGTACTTGTGTTTGTATATTTGTGTATCTGGATATGTGTGTGTGCATATTTCTCTGTGTATGTGTGTGCGTGTGGGATGGGGGTTGCGCCTGTGTCCTTCCAAAACAATTGATCATTCTTTCACTGTATAATTTATTAGCGCTTCGACCACAACAGCTACTCTAAAAGTTTGAAAGTTAAACGTGAGATGGAAGTAAATGTTTTTTTCTTTTTACTGCTTCCAACCTTGTGGTCTCATCCAGGGAAACATTTGAGAAGGAGAAGAGTTCTGATTTAAGTGCTCTGGTTCCTCGCCAATATTGCCACTGGACGATTTACAGTCAGGATACGGTACCAGCTCGGCCTCTTGCTGGGTCGTAAAAAGCTGCTGCCTCTGTAAGTTCTCATATCCGTAAAACTTGGTGGCGGGGTCACCGTGACACGCAATCCCGCACGGCGCCTGCTGGTAGGCGGCCGGAGTCGGCGTCCCGGGTTGCTGGTAGAACTCGGAGCCGGGCGCCGGGTGCTGGAAGCCCGCACTGCTACCGTACACTAGCGCCTGCCGGCTGCCAACCTCCGCCGGGAAGTGACAGTCGTAGTAGGCGGCGGAGTTTATGGCTTCTGCGGCTTTGTATTTGGAGTAGAGCGGGTTGACAAAGTAGGAACTCATCAGTGCAGGCGGCGGCAGCAGCGGGCGGATGCTCCGGAGGTGCAGCACGGCCACGGGCAGCTCTCACATCTCGGGGCAGCCCGCCGCCTCTCCCAGCTCACCAGGCGCACTCACGCACACCCCCCTCCCCCCACCCAACCCCTTGCACTGTGCAAAGAGTTCGTCCAGGCTGATTCTGCAATGCACATTTATGGCTCCTGAGGCAACAAACCTCTGCGCCTCGCATACATTTCCACCTAAACTCCCGGCCAGGCCAGCCAGCAGATTGGATCGAGATAACCGGCGCAGGGATACGGCGGCTCACAGGAGGGCAGCCGAGCGAACCGTGACGCAGCACACCTCGAGGGAACTGAGAAATGAGTGCGCCGTTGAACTCACAGGACTTTTTCCCCCCAACTCTCCCTCTCCGAATAAATGAAGGCAAAAGGTGGTTAAATGAAAAAGATCTAACAGAACTTTGAAAGCTGAAAAGCATGCCATGATAGAGATGAAAAGGTTTTGGGGTTTTTTTTTAACTATCTCTCTCTCTCACCACACACACACACACACACACACACACACACACACACACACGGCAAAGAAATTGCTGGATTTTATCAAAGCTGAATCGAGGTTTCTAGCAGGTCAGGTTGCTTGGAAATGAGATTACCATTTACCCTTGACGGACTGCATGCATGGCTGGAACTCACAGGTTAATTGATACGTAATGGAAATCATGCCTATGAATATACTTTCCATCATTTCACCCTGAATATACGTCATTACTGAAGCTAATTAGAAAAAAAAAATCCCAGTTATGTGGCTTGGCATAAAAGTATTACTTGAGTATGAAATACAAATTAAGAAAGACACAAGAAAGAAGTGAAAGATTGTGCTTTTATTTGACCGCATAAATGTGTCTATTCTGCTGTTTTAAAAGTGTATTACATTAAATCTTGGAATTATATGTAAAATGCGTAATAGAAACATGTTATAAAAATTCTAAATCTAAAACGCTATTGAATATCTTGATTTTATCCAGCACTAAAATATATGATGCCATTACAGTCAGCCATCATGGAGAAATATAGAAAACGGTGTGCATAAAAAATAATAATACAGTGTACTTGAGAAAGGATAAAGGCCCTCCCTACTGTCAAAACATTTTTCCTTGTTATGTCTATTGACAAATTATTTTGAAAATAAGGCCCTGGGATCCAATTTATTCACTTCTTTCTCTTTTTCTGTCTAAGTTTTTGCATACTAAACTTTCTTTTGGTGGCCAGCGTTCTGGTATGTGATCTTAATTCATACTGGAAAAGAACACCTGGAATAGTTCCAAATTAGAAGCTAAATATGAAGAAAGTAAAATTCCAAAGAACTATAACCCCTGCAAATAACCCTATGTGTTAAAATACTCTGCTTGTATTCCCAAGGATGTTGTGCTCTGTTGATATAGTGAATATTTGAATATAAACTTGATTTGAGATAGTTTGTTAGCTGCACATTATACACAATGACCGCAATATTTCTATTTTATAGGTGAGAAAATCAGATCTATGCTTTTGTAGAAAAGGCAGCAAGTCTAATACAGGCAATTTAATCTATGTTAACATATTATTCGAATGTCTTTGGAAATTTCACCTTAAACGTTGAATAGTACTCTGTTTTCTATCATTTTAAAATGTGTGTGTGGGGGGGGTCGGGGGTCTTTTGAAAAGCTTGTAGAGAATTGCACTTGCATTCATTGAAGTTTAAAGCATGGTACATTTACTGAATTAAAATGGTATACATTTGTTGCATTTCACATTGGACTCTTTATAGAGATTTTTATGTTTGCCTGAAATACACATTTTTCTGTTATGCAGAAATGATATTCAAATTAAACAGTTTCAATAAAACTCAAATATGATTTCTATCATTTTTTAAGTGTTCAATCTGTACAAGGAGTTTATAGCACTCTAGAAATAATAAATAGTAGAGAAATGGAAGCAGCCCACACTTTTCTGTAAGCAAAGGCTTTGCAAGATTGCCTTTTTTTTTGTTCTTTCCTACTAAAATATACCTTCTGTATAACTACAATGTGCAGGAAAAAACAAGGTATGAAATATAAATGTAGGTGCAATTTATAGGTTATATTTATTGTTGTTCTTCTTTAGTAAAAAGACTCTTTCTTGAAATACAATATTTAAAATACAAAAAAAATCTTTAAACTTCATCTCTTACTATGTATTTTTATCAATTTATTGCATTTGTGTTAATAAAGGATTTCAATGTTTTATTAAATTACTGATTTTAAAATATCTGAATGAACTGTGAATTCTTATTGCAAAACACATTCTTGTTTCTACATCCTTTTTTTTTCAGAATAAAGGACGAGCAATGGACAAACTGACTTGCTTTCTAGAAAGTATTTTTGCTATGCATTTGTTATTTGGATAAAGTCTGCTAAATCCTTAATTGGATTACTCAGGAAAATGGGTGTGTATAAATTGACAAACTCAAAAAGTTTTTTCTAAATCAAATATTGTAAGAAATTCCTTTGAATGTAAAATGTATGTGTTGGCGATCAGGGTAAGGAGAGTTTCTTTTCTTTGGTAATCCAACATCATGGTTTCAAAATAGATTTCCAAGTAGGAAAATAATCTTGCTGATAATCCACAATTACGATTTAAGGAACACAAACAGAGTAACAGCGCTATCTAGTGGCTAAGTAAAATCTACACAAGACAGTGAAAAATTCTCTTATTTATTCATATTTTCATATTTTAACAATTTAAAATTGGTTAATCTTACTTGATTCAGGCTTTCATTAATTACATATATTTTAGTTCAGGACTATCATAATTATCGTATGAAGTTTATTAAACAGAATACAAAATGAATAGAAAGCAAGTTACAATCTGCTTTTAGAGGTAGCCTTTTGAATCATATGTTTATTTTTCTATTTAATTATATCAAGATTTTTAAATAGCTAATTTAATGCTATTTTTATCACGTATTTATTTCATTGCGTTCCATATTAAAAATTAATCAATATTTTATAAATGCATATTTTAAATTGCTTTCCACATTACTGACGTTTTCATATGGCAAGGAATCACACTGCACTGTAAAATATTTAATTGTAAAATGCTTAGCTTTGCATGCTATTCTACTGTATCTATAATTATTTTGCACATTGTTATCCATAATATTACTACCTTGAAGCGCAACTTGTGTGTAAACAGTGGTACATTATGCCTAAAAATATGTTCCGTTTGAATGCTTACCCTGTTGATACATCTTTTGGTTTTGTACATAAAATTTTCCATTTTATTACTATTAAATGTATTAATTTAATAACATGTTGTCTCATTTTGGAAATGATGCAATCAATGAAATAAGCAGTACATACATAATAATAGTGATTCCTTTGATACAAGCACATTCAAATATTTAACTTGCCTTATATAATTTTCAAGCTGAATTCAAACTATCTTCAATTTCAACATATCTTTAAAAAACATACTACATTTAACATGTTTGCAGTGCAAATGAACAGTGAACATCTGTTTACATTGACTGGTTTCCTTGGAACAAATACAAATCTCCTTCATAGTGGCCCTAGGTGTATCTAAAAATTCTTTCTATTGTATCTCAAAATTCTGCTGTAAAGTAAGAATCCATTTATTCTTTGACATATATATTGTTAAATAAAAAGTGCTCTGATAGGTACAGATAGTCTAGAAAAATGTTATTGTGTAATATATGAACATATTCATAGACAAATAAGTAATTTTAAATGCATAGGCCAAAAAAAAAAAGTGATACAAAAAACATATCCTTTACTTCCTAGTTGTCTAGTATACCAGAGTATTTTCTTATCCTCGTGGGAATATATTTAAATGTATTGTCCAGACTTCCAACACATATCGTTTTAGCTGCATTTTTTTGTTTTCCTCTAACAGACACAAACATCAAAATAAAATTCTTTGAAAGAAAAGCGCCATAGCATATCGTAAACTCATTAAGTCCAGACGTCTAGCCATCTCAATGGCTTTATTAGGCCTTGGTTCTTCCTGTTTTAAAAGAATTATAGGTATAGGGTTTGACAATGAATAGGAATGCAACGAAACACCTTTTGCTAGAGCTGTGCCTTCTTTTTTGGCGAAGCAAAAGATTAGACTCTAGCTTTCTGTTACAAGATTCATTCAACTCTTTACATGATCGTAAGTTAATTTCATTCCTCCTTCCTATTTATGTTTTCTAATTCTATGTTGGTATTTCACTGGTTTGCATTGATGCTCTAGCAAGGTATTTGTACAATGAACTTCATTTTAGAGACCCAAATAAAGTCATCCGGGTTGTAAAACTGTGGAGCAAGTTATGGGGCCAGTTGAAAAATGCACACACAAGCACACACACAAACACACACACAAACATACACACAGATATACATACTATTGCTTTACTTACTAGTTAATTCTTTTAATCTTGTTTGCCTTGAATTTAAACTGTGCATGAATTTGACTTTTTAAAATTACCTATAACAGATTTATTCATACAGTTTAAATGGAGAAACCTTTAAAAAAGATCGCCTTAAAATCTTCAATTATTTTCCAATTGAACTCATTACTTTTCGAAAAACTCCTCGTCAATAAATAATGTAAACAGAAGAATACAGTTGGGTCTAAAATGTTTCATTTGATCCAAGTTTAATATATTACTATTTATGGCAACATTTTTCGTGGTTTGGGTATTTTTATGCCCATAGAGCAGCTGAAGCATTTTTTAATCTACGCTTAATAAGCCGCTTTTTATTGAAATATTTTCTAATGTTAATGTTTTATATAATATAAATATGTTTGTTTTGCTTGCATTTAAATATTTAAACTTTATACACATTTTATTTGTAAATCTTTTGTTTACAAAACAGATCAAGTACAAATTCAATGTCTTAAGAGTAATTCTTCTGGCTCTGGAGATCTCCAATTAACTTTCTCGCAAACAAAATGGCTTATTGTTAGCTTACAATATCCCAAATACTGAAAACATTATGCGTTCCCGTAAATGTAGATTATCATTGTACACAGCATATACTGCATGTATTTGAACAAATTTTACATTCTAAAGTTCCACTTCTATTCTACCATTGTTTTAGTATGTTGGTCTACATTTCGTTTTTTGACAACCGACAACACAGATCGTATCTATTTTGAAAATCTTTGCAGGTTTACATGTATTTACGGCTACTTGAAATAAAAGCATGTCAGGGATCGGTGTTAGGCCTGTCGAGAATTGCTTCAAGTATGAGCAGATCATATAACTACTTAGTGCTGCAGTAAGTAAAGCAAGTACATTGTCCTCCTAGGCTCATGCTGACACTTGCAGCAAATGATCCAAAGTCAACAGCAGAAATATGTATTTGTATAAAATCTGGTTTTAATAACGCATGGACAACACAATACCGCCATTGATTTTAGCAACTGTACTTTAATACAGTTTTAATACTAAATACTTTACCGTTACTTGGGTAAAGTCAGTATCTAAACTACATCACATTCATGAAATAGGTCTAACATTCAACACTGGATAGAGAGCAAAGTTGGCGTGCACTCAGATTCTCAAAGAAACCAAATAGCTTATCATAGAGAAAAAGGCAACTTAAGCAGCATTAAAACGTACTTACAAGCAATGTATATTTCCAAAAATACCTCACGCATACCACAGTTACTTTTACCGAAAAGGACAAATCCTATTTGAAGTTCAGAGGAAAAAATATAGGTGGGAATCAATGCTTTTGAATGGTCGTCATTGTTCTTTATTACCCTTTTCCTTGTTCATCTTTTTCATTTTCATTCTTCTGTTCTGAAACCATATTTTTACCTGTCTCTCTGTGAGATTTAAAATTCTAGCTACTTCGTAACGACGATCTCGGGTGAGGTACATATTAAAGAGGAATTCCTTTTCCAGTTCTAGGGTTTGGTATTTTGTGTAGGGACAGCGCTTTTTCCTTGTAGATCGAGCGTGGATCCAATTTACTGCAGGGTTATCTGCAAGGAAAGCACATAATAACACACAGCGTATAAAACCAAAACGAAACGAAAAGCCAGTCTAAGTTAATTTAGCGGAGGCCAGCCCGTTTTCACAACTTTTGACAGAATTATCCTAAAATGCTTAATGCAGCCAGCGTGCTTTACGGTACAGACAATGTCATGATTTTAGGTTCTTATGTGAGCAACAGAACTATTTTATTAGCTGCTTGTTGTTACTTGGCTCTACGGTAGGCGCCGTCTAGACGGTTTTATAGGTTAGTAAAACTATCATTTTTGCACATTCAGAACCTTACGGGTTTAGAGCAATAAATCAGAGAGCAGTTTCTTTTCTTCTGCCTTTTCCCCCCACTTACTTGGGTCAAGTTGTTGCTGCTGCTGAGGCAGTGCCTTGTCTTCCTTCCCCTGGCTGCCGCTGCCATCCTTTCCGCCCCCCGAACGCTCCCTGGCCAAGGACTTGTCCCTGGGATCTGGGCCGGAGCTGCAGGGGCACTCGGGCACCGTAAAGCCCGGGGACTCGTAGGAGGAGCACGCGCTCTTTTTGGAAGCTGGACTTTCGGGCTTGATGCCATAGTGGCGTCCGCTGGCGTGGAAGCCCGTGTAGGAGGACACGGAGCCGGCCAGGGGCTCCAGCCACGAACGCACAGTATATCTGCCGCTCTCGGCGCCCATGTAAGGGTGGTAAATACCGGGCATCGTGGCCGAGGACTGGGGGTGCACCGTGGACCAGGACGGGGAGAACACGCTGGATTTTGGTGCAAAGCTACAAGAAGAAAAATCGGAACCATCTACAACACCTGATGGCCTGGAGGTCGTACTGAGACCTCCCTGGGAAAATCGAGTCCCGTAAACCTCTTCGCTTTCATGTCCTATGAGAGAATCCACATAATAGTTACTTATGGTGCCACTAGACGACATTTTAGGCTTCCCTCTTACTCATATAAAAGGTTACACTGTTAACTGTATATGATACCCTCCCTGAGAACAATCATAGTATTTTGCAGACTGCAACCGCCAACCATTGGTTGTGCAGCACACGTGATCATATTTACCAATACAGAGTAAATCAATCCGCTAAACTGGGACTGCTG
Organism: Rhinatrema bivittatum; assembly: GCF_901001135.1. Taxonomy (NCBI): domain Eukaryota; kingdom Metazoa; phylum Chordata; class Amphibia; order Gymnophiona; family Rhinatrematidae; genus Rhinatrema; species Rhinatrema bivittatum. The sequence continues at coordinate 118,391,898 of NC_042620.1, read as the reverse complement.
TGATTATTAGAAAGAAAAAAACCCCACACTTACAATTAAAATTAAAATTGAACGACTACAGATATAGAGTTTGCATGAAATAGAGTGAAGCTCCTTTGATCCATAGCATCAAAAGCTATAAATAGAATACTAAGAAAGCTATCGGGGACTATTTCTTTACGTCTTTTGAATGAATTCTGCCATTCAGTTGAATAGTGTTGAATATTAGAATATCCCAGTTTAAAGTAAGGTAATGATAAACTACTGAGAATGGACTTCCTAGTCTCCTTAAAAAAAAAAAAAAAAGCCCCCAGACTTAAGAAATAGGGAATAACTATAAAAGAGTAAACTAGTACAGTAAAATACATTAGCGGTGGCGTTCATTATGTGAGAGGTGTCTGTATTTGCAAAAGCATGTTTCTGATATTAGTAAATTTCTTTAAATATTTGGCATGTTGTTCAAAACAGGTAGGAGAGAGTTGTGATTTTATAGGTTTCAATAAAAATTTTATGAGGTGCATTTCATCATAGATTAATGTGTCCTTATTAAAATGGATTGAGAGGATAGAAAAAGACCAGCTACCAAACTAATCTGTACAGGGATACATGCTTTTTTTTCAGCTTGCCTCAATGAGTGCCCACACTGAATAATATTATTGTAATTAATACCCAGCCAATAATTATTAATTCATAGTCCACAGTTTTGAACATGACAGGTGGCATCATTTGCTAGAGAAATCTTTCCTTAAATACAATACTAACACAAAAAAAAATCTACAGCTTTCAAAATTCATATTTAACTTCAACATGAGCCAGTACTATTCACAAAAATTGACTTTTTAGTGTCTGTGAAATAAAGTTCTGTCTGATAGTTACAGCTATACCCATATTAGGTAGGGAGGCTGTGTCTGTTTTCTAAAAATATATAGCAATAATACATGTCGTTTGAGCTAGTATATATATTTAATAAGAAGTATAGTATTTTTTATTAAAGAGGCAAATTTTCTAGACTATAGAAAATTGTGCTACGGCACGGTCCGCCATGTTTTGCTTTAGAAAAGAATAACACAGAATGAAAAAAATATTTCTAGTAGAGCAGTTTAAAGAGGTAACAAGGAAATTATTGTTCCTTATGTGATTTATGGCATTCTGCTCTAGCATTTCCTTTTTTGCTTTCTTATTGCAGGTTAACATTAGTTGTTAGGTTTGTGTACTTTAATTCCTTATTTGTTTCATATTAGCAGTCTTTTGCATTAAAATAGTCTACATTCAAATTGATGAATGTTCACAAAGTTTGGAGGAAGGTGCTCTTCCTACATGCTAAAGCCTGTAACAGGTTAATTAAAATTTTAATGCTGAAATGTCTTTTGATTACTTATCCAGAATTTGCCAGCAGTGCAAAATACCCATTATTGAAACCTATTATGATTATATTGGTTGTGAAGCATTTCAAAATCTTTATCTAATTATTTAGGTGTACAGTGCTGATGATAAAGGATTATTAAATGTATGGCTAAGCTGGGTGTATTTCATAAAATAGCTATAGCCTTCAAATATATTTGAAAACAGACATAAGCATATTTCTTAAGCAGGTTAGTAATTTTATTTGGCTTCCCATTTGAATTCTATACAATTAGTTCATTTAAAACAGGATTATCTGAATTGAGAATGAATACAGGTAATTGGATTTCGGGCTTTTGCTCTTCGAACTACACTATGAGTGTGAGCAAGTATATTATTTTTCTTTCAAACACATATGTATAATATGTGCAAGCATCCCAGTTCAGGTTGAGTTAAGGTCAAAACTGTTAACTATCTAAAAATGTATTCCAAATATTCAATATTTAAATTTAACATTGTAATCTGGAATCTTTTAAATCATGTCTAGAAAATAAATGTTGTATTAATTTCACTTGTCTTATATACCAATACAAAAGTCAATCAGCACATAATACATGCATTTGAATAAAGTAGCACAGTGGTGAATAGAATGTCTTTTAGTGACCAATCAACATATACTAATGCTTCAACCAAACATCTTGTATGGAGGTGATATACATATTCATAGGTTTCTTTAAAACGCTGGAATCCACTAAAAATGTTAAGATTTCTTAAAAGAATAAATGCCGAATTTAAAAAAATAGATCAAGGCATGAAACGCAAACTTCAGGCATACAGACTAAATAACTTCATGTTATCAATAAATCAATGAAATCTACTAACATTTAAAATTAAAATATTGCTTAAAGTTCAACATAGTCCATAACACTAAAAAATGATATAAAGGTTCCGCTTCCCATAATATTTTTATTATAGATTTTTGGGGAAAAAAACATAAAAAGAAAAAACTTGAGGACTGCTAAAGACTCCATTTTGGAAAGATGTTTCTGTAAGCACAGACTAGGAGAAAACCTTTGGGGAAAAAAGGGCCTTAAGATTATATCACTATATAGTTTGTTAAGTCATAATTCTAAAATATTTTGTATAAGATAAAAATACAATTCATTTCGACTGGGGTCAATAAACTACTTCTGAAATGGATTATTTTCATGTTGAGACAATGAGAAGGGATCAAAATAGTTTACAGAGTTTATTGCATTATACATGCGAATAAAACATGCACAATAAGGACATATTGCTTTTGTTTCGACTACTATATCACAAATGTACCACACGAGAAATGCTACAATGGATACGACGTACATATACTATCCTACATCAAACATTTCCTCAGTTCGCTTAAGTAAATAGTTATATATAATGTGCCTTTATTTTTACCCCAAATGTTTTGTTAAAATACTGAATGTATTTAAAATATTATGGCCTACGTAATAAAACACATTAATACTATGGGGTATTTTATTTTAGTAAAAACATGAAAAATTCACATTGTTTGGATGTCTTAAACAGTTTCAATAAGTTAATTCAAACGATAAACTTCAATAACAGTTACCCTGCGTTACAATGAAAAAAAAATAAATTATATGTGCTTGGTTTTATTTATTATATATATATATATATCTATTTATATACTCATGGCAATACATATTCACTTGCAGCACTAAAAGAATGACAAGAAGTCACATTCTAAACCAGAAATAAAAAGGAAAAAGATTTCAAAGTCTCTCCCGTGGTAATGTCTCCTGTATTTAGCAGCTGGTGGTGCTTTGCCATCTTTTCATTGTCTCAAAGGCAAGTTTAAGAGAAGGTTAGATTAGCGGTCAGTTCTCGGATTCGGTTCTCTCTGCTCATCTTCTTTAGCTTCATTCTGCGGTTTTGAAACCATATCTTGACCTGCCTGTCAGTGAGGTTTACGCTCTTACTGATCTCTAGGCGGCGCTCTCGAGTGAGATACATATTGAATAAGAATTCTTTTTCTAATTCCAGTGTTTGATGTTTAGTATAAGGGCATCTCTTCTTTCTGCCACTCTTTGCAGTTAACCAATTGCTTGTTGAAGTATCGGACTTGATTTCCTCTATCAAAATTAAAGAAGGGTTAAAAAAAAATAAAAGAAAATATCTCATTTTCTTTAAGTGTACCCTTGGCCATGAACCTCCTCACACATTTTGACAGTTTGTTATTAAGCATTACTAAATGGAAACGTACATTCAGCAAAACGGATTTCTAAATTTGTATTGCTATATATTTCCGGTTATTTGTTTATACAAATTAACTGAGAGTAAATTTGATATTTTCTTATTTTCGCTCACAGTATTCAGTTAACATACAACATCATGAGAACTATAACCAATAGGCTGGCAGTTCATAGTAGCATGCTATCAGGACTATGCCTGGCAGTTTTAAATCCATGTACTGAAAATGTAACGGTGGAAATCATGGACGTTGTGATTTATATTATTCATTTTATAAGGAGCTGCAGAAACATAACTAGATGCGTTCATTGTTAACTGTCAATTTTAGAGAATAACTTCCATCTCGGACTTGTGTTTAATTTCCCTTCTTATTATTCAGAAGAAGGTTTACCATATATAGATTTATTCTTTCTAATGTTAAACCTTAAGAAGAAGTTAATTTTAGACTGGAAACAAGGCACCAATAATGCAAAACGCATACTTCCAAGAGGGCATTTCCCGCTTTTAGAATTCTACTGTATCTGCAAGAAATTCAGACTATCTGTTTTAAATGGAAACCATACATTTTTTTTTATTAAATAAAAATCATTGCATGCTTAAAATGAAATGTCAAAGAATATTGTGTTTTTTAAAACCCATATCTTATTGGCATCCTCAAACAATGCTTAATTAATATAATCCAGTTTTATCATATATAGAGAATGGTGCCCTTTTGAGTAACAACGCCTTTTGTTTAAACTTCATGACAGAAAGTTTTTATTATGCTTCATACCTATTTAATGTAATCATTTTTCCCATTACAATTTTCAGCTTAATTGTTCAAAACATATATTTCATCAGTTTCTGATAAGAGAAAAAAAACCTTGACCCTATTTTACAAAAAATCTCTGGTCCTATTTATTTTTTTATATTTGCTTGTTCACTAAACTGTTCACCCTATTGTATCATATTACATACAGTACAATAATTGATATAGTAATATTTACAATCACAGAAGGATAAGATGTATGATAAAATGATATTTTCAGTCATTTGTGGAGCATTCTGTAATAGATTCAGAAGCTCCCAGCACCTGCAGCCTGATACCTCCTTGTCATTAATGTATGGCTGAAATGCTTGCTGGTATTTTATATGGTATTTTAGGATGCTGGCGTGTGGGAAGTTGCATCATGCTATACGATTTCAACTTTAAAATACTGACCTTTACTTTTCTTCTCTCGCCCTTCTGGACTGGACACAGACACTTCAGTCAAGCAACTCCTTTCCTCTTGCAAAGTCGATTTGGGCTCTGGACTTTCCACTTGAGAGACTTTCGATGAGTCTTGGCTATTTTGATTTTCATTCATTTTCTTTTCCACTTGAAGTTGTGAAGATATCTGCGGTTTGGAAGTGCCGCGAGGGTTTAACTGTAACATTAGAGTTGAACTCGTCTCAGGGCTATTATTGTACTCTTGGGTTTTGCCAGTGCCGTAGGTCTGGCTCAGTCTAAAATATCCCGGGACAGGAACCTCGGAATTCTCAATAGGACAGGATTCTGAGACCAGCCTCTGATATGCAGGAACTTCTGAAGAAACGAGTTTTGCTCTTTTATCAGAATACATGCAGCAATTGGTTTCTTCCTTAATACTGGTAGTAAACGAACAATTGGGTACTTGCTGTGTAACAGGTTGCTCCATGCGGCACGATCTGTTCGGATCTGTCCAAGTGTCTACTTGAGGTATATAATGATGTACATTCATTCCCATAGTTTGGTGATTAACTTCTCTTTTAGCCATAGACGGTAGAAGTCCACAGGTTTGCATTCCATAAGTTCCAATGTCTGTGCTAGGCGGCATGTACATGCTGGCGCTGTTAGAATAAAAACTGTCACTTCTACAGACACTAATCAAAGAATCTACTAAAAAAGTATTAGCAGCAGGAGAGCTGTTTGGAAAGGACATTTTGAGGAGGAATTTAAAGAAGAGAGATTGTGTCCTTTGTAGGCTGACATCTCTAGGAAAACATTCCCTCTGTAATTGCGGATGCCTCAGCATAACCACATGACAACCAAGCCAATGAGATTTGAAAATGGCCTTGAGCCGCTGACTCCCCCGCGGGTCACGTGCTCCTTGAACTGCCGGAGCTTCAGCTCAAATGTGGACAACAGCGCCACCTACGGGTTCTAAGTGAAAGTGCTACAGAGCTCCCAGGCAGTCCAGGCGCCCTGAGCACATTTAAACCAGATTTTTTTTTTTTTTACTTCTAACAAACAAGATGATTCCTAGTTCACGGAAAATACTAATAGCTTTGCTGTTACTTGGTGAAAAAGGACACTGAAAACTTGAAACAGATTCTGCCTGATAGATTCGAGAAAGAAATAATAGAATATTAGCAAAATGAAAACTCGCAGACTCTATTATTTGCCTTTAAAATGTTTTACATGGAAATAAGTGTTCTTTTTCCTGACCCCCATGGACATCTAGCACTTCAGGATAGGGCATCGTTTAATGCAAAAAATATATATTATTGCAAATTTAATTATGTAGTAAATTTGTCAGGGAAACCGCTCGTTAAGTTTCTCTGTTATAATGGAATTCTTTTTTAAGAGCTTAAAAGTTTTAGGCATCTAGATTTGCTGAAGCATAAGTGAAATTCTGAAAGTGTCATGTTTATTATGTAAAGAAAATATGTTTTCCTTTTATGGATTTTGTAAACGCATTGGTGTAAGATACAAAGGTTTTGGAATTTATTAATACATATTAAAGAGAATCAGGGCGATCAATAAAATTCTCATCTACATTCTTGGGCTACTTGCTAATTTTCTTGCATCTTAAGCTTTTTAAAGAGTTATACCCTCTGTTGCCACACATGGGAAGACATTTTATTATCAAATCAATCGAGACTTAGTAAAGGATAAGATTAATAGTAAAGATTTAGCATAATGGCGTTCCTGTTATGAGTTAGTGAAAATTATAATATTGATTTCTTTCCCTCACTATTAACAGAGAAGGTCAATTTTTGTTTTAATACAAATCGTCAAATAATAAAAGCAATGCTTTTGTCATAAGTTGAGTTTTATAGTTCTTCCATGTCCTTAAAATTATTTTATAAGCGTTTGCTAAAGAAATGCATGTCTTAGAAGCTGAAACGCACTAAAGCAAGTTAATTCCTTGCTTGTCATAAGTATTCCTAATAAAAATATAACTACTTACACAACTTTTTTTAATATAGTGTGTTAAATAAATTTATAATTTTTGAATAGAAAAAAAAAGGTATCCAGAAAGTGTTGGCACTGCTCTACATTATTTTTCTTTAAAAATTATATTTCATGAATGATTTAATCCTATTTTCTGGGACAGTGTTTTTCACTTTTCATTTCCCTTTAATTGCTAGAAACAATAAACTGCTGCTTTGGCAATGAAACAGACCTTTTAAAACCTTCTCGCAGCTGCTCAAATACAACATCATTGTCAGGTTAAGAGACACTGAAGTTCTTTTACAGCTACTATTCTAAAGTCTCTGTGTGGATTGTTTAAATATTGCTGTAATAATGTTTGATATTTTAAGATTCTTCCGTAGACTTCGAAAGTATTAGATTCTCTACAGTCCCTTGTTACTGTATTTATAATTTAAATTAAATATGCAATATAACAACAGGAAGTTAGATTTTGGTATATTTAAGGCCCCAATAAAATTTTGGTCAGTTTAGTATAACTTAAACCAGAGTAGTCCTAATGGTCAACCTAAAATTCATGAAGAAACTGGAACATATATCATTATTCCTCCTTATTTAGCTTTCAAGTAACTTCTTTTTAAGTAATTAGGCAAACCATTCCTTTCAAAAATATTCTCTTAATTGTCTGCGAACAACTTAAAACATTATCTATTAAATCTAAACGGAAATTGTATTACTATTACAGAGGCTTTCATAACCTTCGAATATTCTTCTAGAAATAAAAAGGCTTTAGGGATTGCATTCCTCCGGAAGCTTTCCGTTTGTTTTGGAAGCTGGTAGCAGAAGGCAAGAACTTAAGTCTTCATCTGTTTTTACTTTACAACATCTGTTTAACAGTATTTAGTGATGTGTTTGTGTAGGTTCTACTTCCCTATGTTTTCGTCTATCTATAATAATATGAATAAATGTATGAACTTCTAATCTAATCTGATTTTTTATATATCGTCTTCCCAGTTCACCAAAAGATCATCCACTGTGGTTTACAACAACATAAAATACATAATCAAACATATATACACAATACAAATGTATACTTTCAAATATAGCTGAAATACCTTAAAACATACTCCAATGTTTTGCATACTAATTAGACATATAAATAACAGCATATTCATATTTAAAATAATTAATTATAAAATGTCAGAATTGCTATTTTGAATAATGTAATATTTCTTTAGTGTGTAGACTAAATGTGATTGTTGCATTAATTTGAACTAAAGGCTCTTCTGTTTATGAACTATTAGTATAATCGATGTATCAAGTAGTATTTATTTTAAATGTCATTTAATATAAAATGTCCTTGAATCTACAAATGAGTTAGCAAACTAATTTAATGTAGAACCTTTCTCTATCCCTATGTCCCATTCTATATCAAAGGAAAAATGTTGAATTTGAAATTCAATTACCTTTTACAGTAAATTACTTATTGATAATATTTGTACAGTATTAGAGCAGGTTTCCACCATAAAATAACTTAGACACTTTGAGAGGGTTTTAAATTTAAATTAATGTTTATTAACTTAGTTTGGCAAAATAACCCACTCATCATATAAGAGACTCTCTCAATAGCTTTTATAGTGAAATTGAAGTCTTCATTAGCACCTAGAACAATTTTATAATGAATATATTGAATTCATATTAGAAAAGATATTATACAATACAAATTAATTTCAATATATTTTATGGGAAAGTGTATAAAGATTTTTTTCAGCAAGGAGTCTAAAATTAAAAGTGGCATCTCACAATTCCACTGATATCATATTAATATGTTCAGAAATAAAAAGCAACTTTCATGTGCTCATAGCTGGTAATTAATTTGAAAATTATTACTGTTTATTAAAATGAAGATGATTATGCAACCACTGCCTTTAATCAAAGTTCAAAATGTGCACAATAATAATGCTTATATACAGTAACACAACTTCGAAATTCTGCATTTTAGTCAAAAATACTTAACCAGAGCAAGACCTCACTGTTACCTTCTGAAATTTCATTCGTTTGATCAATACAAACACTAAAATTCTAAGGTTTAGATTACCTTGATGTAGGATACAGAAATTTCAAGACACGTAGACATACATACACATACGAACACTCATACACACATATACATATAACTTATGCTTACATACAAATCGCATGTAACTTTATAGAGACTGGCACAATGAATTTGTCTTTACTGTTTACCTTTTTCTTTCTTTCTAATACCAATTACTGTCTGTCCTTCTGTTTATTTCTTAACTAAACAAAGAACACAAACCGATATTCTACATACCTGTATGTGCCTGTTTCTGTCTGTCTGTCTGTCTATATACACGTACAACAGAGATATAGATAAATACAGATAAATAAGTATACCTAAGTGTTTTAAGTAACCAGAAATTTAAATAGGAATATGACATTGCCAGGTTAAAAAATTTTGAGGAAACTAGTTTTTCTATTGCGTCTTTTATGCTAAGGCAAGACCAGTACACTGGAGAGGTTGCATCTCATGAATGAAAGAATAATAGTTTCTATCGTGTAATTGTTAAATTATTGATACAAAATACACACACACACACACACACACACACATCTGTTTTCTAACATAAACATCTGACGTTTGAGAGTTTTCATGCAACAATAATAATTTTTTAATAGTAGTGATGTTTTGACGCTAAATAAAATGCTATATGGGCAAATCCTATTTTGCGATTGGTTTTCTAAGGCTTTCCCATCGTTTTGTGCTCCTGGATGAATTTTTGCAAATTAGACATTGTTTGTAATTTTCATTACTTAATGTTATGTTGCAACAACAGATTTGTATTATATTAAGCATAATGACAGCAAAATATGTTTGTCAGTATAACATACTTGTAATGAGAAATTAAAATATAACGGGATCAATTTTGGATAAAAGTAATTAAAATGTGCATTTTAAGCAATGAATAAATGTAAATGTATGAAGAATCTCCAAGTTTATTACCTGTTCTTTGAATTTTAAAAGTTGCAATTTTAATGCGTTAGATGGATTTATAGAAAACTATTATAATAAGATCGTGGAATAGTTTTTTTTTTATTATTGTGTTTATTTCTAGTTTTTCAGTAATATACCAGAGTGTTAGGGCAATAGAATGAGAAAACAGAACATAGAAACAATGTTTTCTATGTTGACATATTCGTACACACACACACACACACACACACATACACAGACACAGACACACGATTGCACTTACACACACAAAAACTGTCGACAATAATATGTTACATCCGAAACACTGAAATTTTTCATTATTGGTGTCATTGGAAGTTGAACTTATAATAACAAAGTTATCTAAATTTACAATTCAATGAATGAATACTGCAGATTAATCCTTTTTAATATAGCTGAGGCTTGCTTAGGCTTCAGTCAAGCAGATTGCAACATATTTTGATAATAATTTTTTAAAACTAGTAAAATTCTTCGTAATTCCACAACTGGAAATTATTCAAAATATTTCAATTTAATTGCTTCATTACGAATATCGAGAAAATGTGATAGATACAAAGGATTATGTTATTATTGGGGAAGAGTTAAGTATATAAAGAGAATAATTGTATTTTGAACATGAGCGCGCCCTCCTGTGGAAATGAATGGCAACGCACTGACTATGAAGTGTCTCAGATTGACCAGGCTATTTTGTCCTTAAGTAAAATATTTTCCCCTATGGGATTGTCTATTTATTTATTTATTTATGTATTTAAAATATTTATATACCAACTTTAGTTGAGGCGAATGTTAAGATGTACTGTTCAGTGTTGATTCAGGATTTTTTTTGCACGTTAATAATGTGGTGTTCTTAATTTAATGCAATTACAATAACAGACCATATTGTGTACAAAGTCATAGCGGCAAACTTAGCTAATAAGGACTTTAAAAAAGATTTGTTTTGCTTCCACAGACAAGGCCACTATTATGTGCAATCATTTTTATTAGTATTTAAATATAAAATCATAATTACTGTCAGTATTAAAAGAGAGATTGAATAGTGTTTTGGCAAGTCTTTGCCAGCAAGGTGGTAGAGAATTTTGAGATAGACTGCAGAGTATAACACAACTTATTTTAAATTCTGTTGAGAATTCCTTTCCCCATTATTTGTATTGTTTATATCTTCAGCAACATTTAGCAGATGTTTTAAATGTGCTTTCTGGGCATTTTTTTGTTTGCTATAGAAAATAAAGAGCTCTTACATAATTTTAAAATTGCACCAATAACAATTGATTGTTTAAACTCCCCAAAACAAAGATATAAGGCATTTAGGAGGAATTACTTAGAAAATGTTTGTTTTTGAGTATGTGTATTCACCTACCCTTAATATAATTTTGAGTCCAGTAATAAATATGTAAGTGATTGAAAAATAACTGGAGATCCTTTACACATCTACTTATTCAGAGAGGTTAAAGGTGATGACCTTGACATTTTGGAAGTTCAAAGACAAACTAAAAAGTTTTTTTTTTCCTAAATGGAATCAAATTTTTTTAAAGATAATGTTCCTTCTCTCTTTTAATGTGTACAGTAAACTTTTAATACTTTTTATGCCTTTTTTTATATATATATACGTTGCCTTTACTAAATGCAGGAGCAATAATGCCCACTTAGACTTACTGAAGAAAAAAAAATCATTCCTCTCTCCTTTTCTTTATTGCACATTGCGGAAACCTCTTTTTAGACCACCAGAAGGTGTATAATATAACCCAATTACGCTGTTTAGCTCCTCCGGTTTTATGGTGTTGTCTAGACAGTTCAAGGTTTTGTAAACAGCTCAACGTCATGCTACATAAAGTCTAAAGAAGAGATAACCATAGTTTTACCCATCAAAAACTGAGAGAAATAAGTATTATCTCATATTACATTGTGATAATATGTAACCTTGGTTTGACAATAAACTGTATATTAAACTATTGTAATGGTTTAAAAATAATTGCCGATTTCTTTCAGCTGCATAAACAATAGTATGTATTTTATGACTGCTTTTGTCTGAAATCCTGAAAGCATGTAGCCAAGTCTTACTAGTAAAGAGGAGTTAAGTTTTTTGGTTACAACACTCAAGTTAGAGCACAAAATATTTATAGCATTGATGTTATTTTATCTCAGCATCATCCATGCAGGACACTGATTATCATGTGATATTTGAAAAAATAACTATGAAAGTCATACAAATTGTAGAATTTACCATAGTAACTGCATTTTAGATGTCTTAAAACAGGTGAAAATAAGACTTTCCATTATTTCATTATGCCTCTGTGGACCAGTAAGTATTCTATTTTAAAATATTTAAATCCATGCAATGCATTAATGTAATAATATTAACATTACTATAAACCAATTATTCACAAAACAATTGTTCATGCGCTCATAGAAATGATATATATATTTAACATTGAATGTACATCTTTTAATTTTTTTAAAGGTATTCATTTTGATGAAATATAGTTCATTTTAAAACTTCAGATGAAAAAATGCTTAGTGACCTATTATCTACAAATGGTCTCCACAGACACAATATGGAGGGGAAAAACCTTTGCAAAAAAGGACCCTAAAACTGTAAATGTGCATTGATGCAATCCGGAAGAAAAGCACTCCAGTGCTGTTATATTCGGTGACTTTGACATATAGATAGATGCTCTTCAGTAGTAAGAATCCATTCAGCCAAGAGCCTGCAATTTTCTGAAGAAAAAGGGGTTTGGGAGAAACTGGTAAAAAAAAAAAAAAATGAAATTTAGACCCTTTTGTGTCGATCAAGACACTTTTCAGCCAGAGAGCACTTTATATGTATATATTTCAAAACAATGGATTTCCAGTGAAATACTGAAGGCGATCTCTGTTTAGTTTCTTTTCTTTCATCCTTCGATTCTGGAACCATATTTTCACTTGCCGGTCAGTGAGGTTCAGCATCCTAGATAACTGTAGCCTTTTCTCTTTGTTAATGTACACGTTGAAGAAAAATTCTCTTTCCAGCTCCCGTATCTGATATTTGGTGTAGGGACATCTCTTTTTCCTTGATCGCTGGGGAACTACTGGAATAGAAGGTACAAGGAATTGATTTCTAAAATGTTAAAAGCTATTTTCAAATAGATGTCTTAGCAAACAGATTTGACCAAAATGAAAAAGAATATATATTTATATTAAGAGGGAGAGAAAGAGACGCGTTTCAAAATTCGAGGTTCATTTTGTAATATCTAAATTTAATTTGTAGAGTAAATAGATTTTAACAGGTTTCTTTTTTTCTGCATTTCAAATCCAACAAACAGGTTATAATTTACAAGTTATCCAGAGTCTGCCTGATAATATATAGTCTACGGTACATTGATTTAACACCCGCTCCAATTCTAAAGTCCAGAGAATGTACAATTAGAATTCTGATTCAAGAATATCTTAAATCCAACTTAATTAGTTCCCAATTGTCAATATGCTTTACAACGGCAGAGGAATGCTTATATAATATATAAAATCATATGGATACTATTAAAAGTGCATATAAAGTGAGACTGAGAAAGTTCTGGCCTTGCACTCTTATCCCTGCTGTACTACTGATGCCTACCTGAACTGTTGCTCTTCTCTGCAACAACTTCCCCAGAAGGCGAGTCAGCGCTGCGTTCTGTTGCCGCTTTCTTTTCTTGACTTGACGTTATTTTGCATATGCTATTCTGGGGTTTCAGCTCAGTCTTTTCAGGTTGACTGTCATTATCAGACTCATAATGACTTGCTTGAGTTGCATCGTAAAACTGGTCAAATCCTGGAGGGAGAACCCCGTTTCGTCCTATAGTATTATAGAAGTTGGCGGAAGAAGTACTTGAGGATCCATGGTGGCTGCATAAGGGGTCCGCTTTGAATAACATTTCTGTTCTTCTGTTCGCAGGCTGAATGTAATCCCTATGCATAACCTCTTCAGAAGGGTAATAAGTGGCATAGCTACTCCTGTATTGCCATTTACTGCGTTCTAATCCATACTCTCTGAAAGCTACTTCCCTAACAGGTTGTACGTGACTTAAATTTGAAGAATAAGGAAAAGTCATAGGGCAGGAAGATGTCTGTGACAAAAATGAAGACTTCGTCGAAAAATCTGAAGGTGAAACGTAGTAAGCACAACCTGGCAAGTACATATTTGATGCAGTATTGCTGCAGTTATCAAACTCGGTCATGTCTCCCTTACAGCGATTGAAACCAACAAGGAGATTTCAGTGCATTGAACAAGATCCATCTATTGCTCAAGAGGGTTTGGACAGGATCAACTAAGAAAAAATCCGGAACGTGTGCTGACGTGCAATTCATCTTGATTGATTCTAGTGGTAATTATGTCACGTGATCAAATGCAGAAATGTCCTTATATCTATGCGAAAAGGCTCTAAAATATCTCTTCTAAAGACGACAAGATACAGAATGCAATCCTAGATATTCGCAAATTATATAATTCTCTACAGGAAGATAGAGCCAACAAACAGAAGTGCAATTAGTTACCTTGATATACGATATGCAGAAAACCTGTACCATTTTAAGAGTAACAGATTTGTACTAAATGTGATGTTCAATTGTACACTAAAAGATACATTAAATGTAAGCGACAATGTTATCAGTTCAAATTAAAATTAGAAACTTCACTAGGTCGAATTCTCGCATTTATTAAAAATGTAAAAAGGATTATGGCAAATAGAAGGCATTTGCATATTAGATCATATCAAATAATTCTATAGATAATTGCAAATATAAATCTTATCTACATCGAAGTTAGAGCAAAAAATATCTCTATAAATTTATATATTTATATATTTTTTTAAGTCAAACTCATTACTACATTCTTATCACCAAACCCAAAACCCAATGAGCCCACATGTTTTACGTTGTAAAAGAACCACACGAACATTTAGTGATGAAAAATACATCAGTTTTGGACGGCGCTGGTGTCACTTTTCACTTAAGTTGAAAGATATTTTATAAGTTCAGCTGTCTCTCTGTAGTATTATCGTTTATTTCTTTGCAAGGAAATCAAAATCCGTTATCATTTATTTAACAGTACATGCTTTCTCTATTTCAGAAACAACCTCAAAATAATTAATTTATTCGCCAGTTTTGCCAATACACAACATAAACTATTACGTTTTCCAAAGCTGTTTTTGAAAATAAATCCGACAAATGAACTGATTTCGCAAGCATTAGCAAACCATCTTTAATATGTATCTTATATATTCTGCAAAATATAGTCTGCTGCTTGATCATTTTCTGCAACAAAAATTATTTACCAGAATATTTCTATATCTGTAATGAATGCATATAAACTCGGCGAGTTCACCTAAACCTCAAATACCGTTCAGATTCTGTAAACCCTTATTGTGTGTGTGTGGGGGGGGGGGGGGGGGGGAGACTAACTGTTAAAGGTATTACGATGGAAAAAAGAAAATCAGAACATGCTGTTTGCATAATGATGCCTTTCATATACTGAAAAGTACGGAAAAATATTATTCTATTTCAAAAACCGATCAGAAAATTTGTCAGGAGAATGAATGTGCACGGTAGCTCTGAAGGACTAGACTGCAACTTCCATAGCTTTTTATAAAGGCCCGTTCCTGAGTTAGTGACGTTTCTACTGTAATTAACAGAACACAGAGACATAATTTTAGTTCAAAACTTTAAATACTTTAAAATGTACATTTTTCTTAAGTTGATCGATTTTAAGTGCACGCCTGCAAGAGCCATAGCAATCGGGGAAACATTTTAAATGGTCCTCCGAATGCGTTCAGTCGCTTAGCTTATCCAGCCACACCAACACTGAAGCCCAAATTATATCCATAGATTTCTTAATGGCACGACAATAATAGTCACCTAACGCATAACCTTAGGAGTTTAATAATCTGTATCTCAAGTACAGTAAACAAGTCAGGCGCAGTGATGAGCAACAAACAGAACGATAGGTTTTATCTCGGTTTAATGGAACCTACAATATCTAGTTTTACCATATGACTACTATAATAGAAAAGCTGCCGTCTATAAACGGGTAGCGACAAGAAACAAATATAGGGGGGGAAGGGTTTTTAAAATATTAACCAATTCCATTCAATAATTCATTTTTTATTCGAAAAATCAGCACTAGCTCCTTTAAGACTGTGTTTTGCTTTTTTACTTTTGCTTCTGAATCCACAAGCATCTGCACTTTTTAAGGTAAGATGCATTAAAAAAAAAAAAACCAACCCCATTAGGAACACACAAGATCTAACAAATGTAAATAGAAACATTCTTTACCTACCGTTGGCCGACTGCAACATCTGCAATCGTTTTCCTGAATTAGTAGGTATTCATATTCCAGTGACATTTCCTTAAGCACGATGATAAGATTAAGAGCGCTTGCATAACATTCGTGTCTATATATATATATTAAAAAAAAAACAAAACCCACGCAGTAGGGCTAGAGAAGGCGCGGTATTTTTGTGCCACCCAAGATAAGACACTAACTTGACCTTAACTTTGTTATGGCGCCCCTAGTATCTGGAGAACGTGAACAGACACCGTCTGGCAGCTCTCGTAAAAAGTGACTGGAGAAGAGATCTGAGCCATTTCATTTATTGCCACCACTGTTCTGCGAGGAGGCTTTTTCCACTCTGCCAAACTTTAATTATTTATGCGCCTTCGGAAGGTACTATATCTAGTACAGAATTGCCATGAAATTATTTAAATAGGCTTGATTTCTTTATCCAATTAAAATAACAGAAAACGGAGTTAAAAATTATTAAATAAAGCAGATGTGTGTGTTGGGGGGGGGGGGGGAGGGGGAGGCAGGGGGTACTCAACTGTGCAAGTATGTGTATAGTGTTTGTGCACCTATGCGTTTATCTCGACACACAGACATTCCAGCAATATACACACACCACACAGAAACATACCCCACCTATCTTTCATCTTCTCAGCCATGGCCTTGCTGTTGTAACTCAGAGCCTCCTATTTGTTTTCGCTGTGTGTCCTGGCAGTCTGTCTTGACTAGATTGTCATTTTTCAAGAAGTAGGGACTGTCCATAATGTGACTATAATGTGCTGTGTACATCTTGTATGGATTATTCTAATAATAATAATAATAATAATAATAATAATAATAATTCATCACACCAAACAAGTTTAAATGTATTTCAACAAGAAAAAAAACCCCAAAACGGACAAGCCTATGTCTTTCAACAACTTCGATTTCTTCAAATGTCCAGACTTTAAATCATTACATTCTTTTGAATGGAAAGTAGTGAGTAATTTAGATTGCACCTGATCAATTAAAAAAATTCTATAATTTATTTAAATAATATAGAGATAATACGATATACAAATTAAAAGACTAATAGTCTACAGATCACAATCATAAATTCAATTAATAGGATTATAAATGATAATTTAACAAACGATATTATTAGAAGGTTTATACATCAACTTAGTTTGCAAAGATATGGTGAAAAATCCAAAATACTGCCAAAGCGATTTTGCAAAGGTTTAATAAAAAGCATTTGTTTGCTTCACAAAAGCAAACTGGAAGTAAAGAACATCTCGTTACAAAATATGATAACCTTTATATGTGATAGAAATTTTCAGTATTATTTTCCATGTGAATGATATATGTATTCATGTATTAATTTTTTGTAGATTTTTGTCCTAAGGTGTAATGCTGTCATGAGCTTTTAAAATGCAATAAATGCTTCCAATAATCAATTTGAATCTGTTTCTTTCACTCAAAAGTATAATGTATATATCTGTAATGTTATTTATGTTATTACAATTTGGATAGTTAAATTTATCTCGTATTAATGTTTAAAATCCTTCAATGCAGGAAGCAAAAATAGTAATTTATCTACAATCATGTTTAGATTTAGATACTTAAAATTGCATAATTAAATTGTTGTGTAGTTTACATAGTGCCTTTTTATTTTATGAGTAGATGTTTGAACTTGTTTATGTTACTAGGAAAACATGGCTTTGCCTCCTAACAATATAGGTACTAACCAATTAGACAAACAAACAAGCAGAAACACAGAGACATAGACGATGAAATCGAGACAGAACATTCTGCCAAAATAAAAACTGCATTCAATGCAAAGAATTTACAACGTTTTCAAGCAGAAACAAATAGATATGTATAAGTTAAATTACTAATCTGAAAACAATCTATTGTAGTAAACACTAGCAGCAAAAAAAAAGTCTACAAATATCAGTGTCTCCTAAATAATATTAGTGTAGAATAAGACAAAATTTCAAGATTAGTGTTTTGACATACTGCATCTTTCATTTGCTTATGGAAATTTGACATTGTTCATTTAAAAAGTTAATCTCACATTAAAATATACAGCGTTCATGTTATGAAGATTTTATTATTTATGTATTCGATTTATATTGTGTCTAAATAAATATATAGTTCAATGATTTTAGACTGCCACCTAGTATACAATTATGACATCTTTTGTTTGCATTTAGTTGAAATATAAAAAATTGCAGAAAATGCATTTTAATGTATATATGTCATTAAATTCGTAAATAGCTACTTGCAGGGACATTCTAAAAGCAACCCTCAACAAATTGCCATCTATAATGATTGTTCTTGAGGTGTTAAATATTTGCTCAATTTTAGACTTTACAAATCCTTCAAATATTTTCTTCAGATGTAAATAAGCATTACCTATTATTTCATGACAATATCTACAAGTTACAGTGTCAAATGTTTAATTTGCTGTTAGGTGCATAGTCTCTGATTTTGCTTTTGTAATTGAAAGAGCAGAAAATGAAGAATACAATACACATTCTCTCTTGCTCTCAACTCTCTCTCTCTCTCTCTCTCTACCTCCCTTCCTCCTTTCCTCCCCGTCCCCTTTTCCCATCCTCCTCATGTTTTTAGCAATATCTTGCTCTAACTGAGAAAAACCTAAATCCGTGTTAAGTTTTAGGATTTAACAACAAATCAATAAAACTGAAATAAAATAAGGACCCTGATCATTAGTTATTGTAGGCCCACATCTTTTACACTATCATGAGTTTTGCATGAACCACCAAAATCTATTTCAAAATCATGTTAAATACACGTCTTTTCAGACTATGTGGTGGCATACAAATCTGACAAAAGCATTATTTCTATTCGGAAATATTCTATTCGGCTTTTCAAAATTTCATGCAATAAACTGAGACATCATTCAAACTCCAAACTCTCATGTATGCTATTCAGATCAATTCTGAAATACTTGTCTTTAGCTATAGTTTTTTTAGGCCTGTGGGTGAGCCATTGGGGATGCATTTTAACAGGAAACATTTTATTTTGGATACTATATCAATTTCCATGATACTAGAGGGAAAATGAACCAATGATGCAAAAGAGCAAGGTCTTACTTCATTCAACCAGTTAAAGTGAATCAGGGTTGGAAATATATATTAAAAACGTAGATGCCAGTCAAAAAAATTTAGGAGCCTGAACATTTTTTTCCCTCACTTTTTTTCTGGCTTTTTGGTTCTTATTTGTTGTTGCTTTTGCTTGGCTTTTTTTTTTCTTATTTTGCTCTTTTTAATTAAAATTGTATGTTTTTTTTTATTCTTATTTTATTTTAGTTTTAGATTTTTTTGAATTTTAGGAACCAGCCCTGAAGATTTTTTCCAGCCCTGAAGATAATCATTATCTTTGTCAAATTGCATTTATTCCATTTATTAAATATTCATTACGTGGAGTAAGAGCTATCAGAATGCTGATTGCACTACACAAACATTTTTTTAAGCTGGCATACATGATCCAGTTTTCATATTCCTGCAAAGAAAATAATTTCATTTTTTTCATATTTACGCCAGTTCAATACATTGATGCTACATCCATATAATCTGAAATTGTTTTATCACAAAAAAAATATGACAATGATGCAGACATATATAAACTGAGAAACTAAAATTGAAAAACTGGTCTGGGAAATGTATCATCTTAACCGGAGCTAACTTGCTTTTCAAACAGCGCCAATGATTCTATTTTTTTTCTTCTCCTCCCATAATTATGGATATTTTCCACAGAAAATGGAAAACCGTCAGAAAAGTATTCGATAATGTATTCCAACATGTAGAAAGTGCCTGATCTCTGGGGGCTGCTCATTTTTTTCATCATCCGCTGGTTTGGAAACCAAATGTTAAATCGTAGATGTAGTCAGTGGGATCATTCTTTTCCACTTCTATCGATGAATAAAGTCAGCCAGAAGAATTTTACATTTCTACAATTTTACAGTTCTGAAATTATTTTTTTTTTATTTCTTTTAAGGATATTCTTTCCTTCTTGATCTTACTTGGGTTGGACACCAGGAGATAGGCTCGCAAGGGATGGTTTACTTAATGTGCAAGTCTCTCTTCCTATATAAAAATATCTCGTACATCATTTACATCTTTTATAATCTTGGAAATGTTCGCAATGTTGTTAGCACTGAATATGACCGCTCAAAAGCTAAAATAGCAATAATTTAAGCAATTGTTAAGAATGCATTATAAACAGAACTCTTACCATTCTGCAAAGAAGGAAAGTCCCAGGCAGCGATACATTTCTAGTGACTGCAACACTGTCACGTTCAAGTTGACTGAATTCTCGGTATCCTCCCTGAGACTGAAGCGCGAGAATTTCCTTCGGAAAGGGGCGGCCCACGGAAACTTCTTTGCAATTTGGAGCAATTGGCATTTTACTGGCTTTGGATTGCTTGGCTGAGTTACACTTGAGTCCAAATGCAGACGTTTGCCTCTGTCTGCATCCTTTTTCCTGTTTGTAGCTCGGAATTTGACTGTAGTAGTTCTTGTTTCCTCGTGGCACTTTTTTTTTTGTTGCAGTTCGAAGCGATGGGCACTAAGCAGGCCAATGAAGACTCCGAGCAACCCTCGAAAACAGGAGTCTGAGTTGGAGAGGACCACGTCTGGGGAGAGAGCGAGCACACACCTTCCTTCTGGGATATTTGCTGGGCAGATAGTAGATCGAATATTTGAATGATAAAAACGGATCTGGAGATCGAAAATGCCACAGGGACCCTGTAATGATTACCCATTTCCAGCCCAGGACCTCTGCAGTTCTTTCAGCAGTATTGTAGTTACAGCAAGAAAAAAAGAACAAACTCAGCCATTGGACGAAACTTTGCATACAAGCTCTTCAAAGCAACTGGTTTCAGCACCGCCTACATCCACCGATTCTATTTTTTTCAACCGTGCAGTACGCTGAACACTCAATTTAATATAGTTTGCATTTGAAACCGAGGTGTGGGAATTGTTTAGGCGTATTAATGCTGAAGTAAAAGGGCAGAATGTGAATGTGCTGACGTTTGAGGAGCATACATTTCCCTAAGTTTAGCAATCCGTTCTTACCGGTAGTTAGGAATTTCAGCAGTTACAGTGATACTGGTATAAAATGAATTCTTTACAGATTGTGATACCTTTAATGGAGGAATATATATAAAATTGCAATAAGTGAGCTTTCAAAACCACGTACCTGTCGTCCGATGTGAGCTACTTTACATGTGCAGAATGGACTTCAATGCATTACATTACAATGCTCTAATTAAAGGATCACAGTCTGCAAAGAATCCAAGTTCATTTATTTTTATTCACCGTCACTTAATCATATATTCCTCCCAATAGTCTTAAATAAATGAGTGGCAGACTACGACCCAGACCAGGCTCCTGTAATTTAATACAATGATCATTTTCCATGTTACATAATATCCTTGCATTGTCCCAGCTATGGAAGTAATGTAAAGTCTATATGTATAATAGGAACACTTTATTTTCGGTTATTATTAAGTGAAAGGACACATTTCCCTTTTTTGTGTTAGGATTAAAGCTAAAGGGACTGTCAGATTTGGTGAAAGGAAATGGCTTACATTTACTTACAATTTTGCTACAGCAGCGAACAGATACAAAAGGAAGGCCCGCAGGCTCAGCTGCGGTTCTTCGGGTACTGATTGTTTCCGTTTGTATATCTATACCGCTGCGCACTAGCGGAGAAGGAAAGCGAAATAGGAATTTCAAGCAAGGGAGATCAGAATTGTAACATCCTTAAATAACGCAAATACATAAACTATCTAACAGGTACACCCTTTCCATTAAACTTGTAATTCAAATTTTAATGTGAAAATTGAGACTGATTTGGTGAATTTAGATTTTTTTTTTAGATTTTTCTTTTGTTAGCCGATAAAAAATAACATAAACTTATATATCAAGGCTGCCGTTTTCTTATGTTTTTGAATTTATTTATCAAATTTCTAAACTACTTTTCAAAAGATCTCAAAATGGTAGCACAACATTAAAGCAATATAATAATCAGTATACCGACATATGCAGTAGAAAATATAGCAGCTGAAAAAGACAAATCATTTCAAACAATGAAATAACATCAAGATGCATATATCAGCATCTACAACATTTCCCCTACTTAGTATTGACCTGATGGTAATCCCTTTAGAAAATGAATTGTCAAGAAATCTAAAGGCCTAAAACTCTCAAGAAAGAATTTGAAAGTTTAGACTGTACTATTTTGAGGGAAAATTATAAAAAAAACAACCCCTTTGATATTACAAGTCTTTTACTTAGCAGTAACTGAAATATATGTGTATTTCACATATGAAATGCTAAGTTAGAAAAAATTGCCCCAATACATTTGATGGCTGCATTTAAAAACAATTTTGTATCATTAATTAAAATCTGAATTTTCAAAATCCCTTGTTTTACAACAGAATATAGAGAATCTTTGATATAGAATGAAGCAAAACAGAGGCTGTTGGGAAGCAATGCAAATATGAAATGTTTACAACTGCCTCTTCCACTCCCCAAATATACAGGAGCCACAAACAAGTCTGGTTGATACATAACCACAATGAATATGCACAAGAGAAGTTTGCTTGCACTGCCTCTATTATATGTATCTCTGTGTGTGTGTATATATATATATATATATATTTTCATGCTTATTATGGATATCCTGAAAACCAGGCCTATTTGTAGCTCTTAAAGACTAGAGTTGTCGACCCCTGGGTTAATGGGCTGATTCCTGTTGTGATTTCAGACCTTCTTTTTATTCCCCTGCAAATGAAGATTATAGTGTAATGCACGTTTGCTCAATTTTTAATGGTACATTTTAAATTCACCTGACTTGCATATTCCAAAATGTACTTACAAATGAAAGCTACAGATCCCACAAGAATAGCAGATAGAGGCCAAGAACATAAACTGCAAATCCTAGACAATTCATCAATTATGGTATTGGTCTTGGCACAAATATATGCACAGATCTTTTTTGACCACTATTCAGGATGCTCTTTGATGAATAAAGATGCTAGGGCCAATTTTCAAAGAGTTTGGGTTCCTAACTTTTGGAGTTAGGCTACTAAAATAGCTCTTTTGAAAAGGTACTAGGGCTGAATTTCTAAATTTAGGCTCTTAGTTTCATTAGGATCCTAAGTTTAGGGTCCTAAAAAGTGGGTGGCTATGGGAGGCGGAGACAGAGCAAGGAAACAAAGTTAGGAGCTTAGCACTGATTTTGAGCACTAAATACCTACTTTAGACTCCTAAATCTAGGCAAATGAATAGCAGAACTAAATTTGGGGGCCTAACTTTTAGGGCCTTCAATTAATTAATTAATGCAGGCTACGCCAAGCTGCATATATTACATCGGTTGAAACTTTTATTAACTTTAGAGGACTTCTGTACTGTTTTACAAACTTTAATTTTCTCAAACATAGATAACTGTTACTCCCTATTACTCGGCCTTCCTGCTTGTCTCTTAAAACCATTCCAATTATTACAAAATGCCTCAGCAGGACTTTTATTAGGAGCAAGAATATTTGATCACATCACATCCTTGCTGATATCACTGCACTGGCTGCCAGTACAATCCCGAATCTGTTATAAAGTATTAACGTTAATATTCAAAATCATACGCTCCAGTAACACTGGTCTGATAGACGTGACATTACAACCATACACACCTCAGCGAACACTAAGATCTCAAAATAAAGAACTATTGACTGTGCCCACGATATGGAGTACACATCTGACGCAAGTAAGAGAGCATGGGTTTTCCAGAGAGGACCCAAAGCTTTGCAATTATCTACCTGAGACGTTACATTTGTTACCAGAAAGAAAGAGATTTAAACGTGAGCTGAAAACATGGCTATTCAAAACTGCATATAACCTAACTTAAAAACATCAGAATGCAGAGAACCACAATAACAAGGACAAGAGATAATAACTGAAGAATGAGTAATAAATTAACGAGAGACTGTAAGTATCTTAAGACAACGTACTATTATGAGAAAATTGTTAAATTATATTTCCTGTACTACTAGCCTGATGTCTTAGACCTTTAGTTAATATGTAATAGAACATCTCATTAGATTTATAAGCCCTTTTTTGGAATACTACCTCCATAAACTGTCATTCATTGTTGATCCATAGTATCAATGTTACTTTTGTAAATAGTTGTGATCTTTGTATGGGAAAATGGTGTATAAAATGTCTAAATAAATAAATGTGAATTTTTAGCTGAAATCTTAGGAATCTAATTTAGAGGCCTCAATTTAAGAGCTCATCTTTTTGTGAATATCGACTCCGCTCTTTATAAATCAGCAAATTCACTCACAAGCCTGAAAATATACATTTACAAGTATCATATTTCATTTTGCAAAGGATAAAAATCACACTCAAAAGTTTTGGTAATAGAGAATGATAGCCCTGTTATTGAGAAAATGAGGTTGAATTTGAAACACCGAGTTTAAGGAAAAATATGCTATTAAATTAGATTGGTACTATATCTATATCTATATATGCTATATTGCTCTGCAACAACATTAAGAAAACATGGCTTATTTAAAAATATCAATTTGTAATTTTACTTATATTTTTCTGCACTGTTATGTTGGGTAAATTTGTGTGTGTGTGTGTGCCCATACACTCACATGCACACAACATAAGGGCTCATTTATCAAAGATTAACATATGCAGTAATGGTTTAGCAGTGCTAAATGCTGCTAGCAAAGTACTATATGTAAAGATACTAAAAAAAAGAATATCTAAAGTAATGGTTAGTGCCCTAATTATTGATACACATATTGGCACACATATTAAATGATATACCTATTAAGTGAAGCCTTAACTTGCTAACTAGAGCCTGTTTGCTCTGCACCTTAATTAATTAGGGTGGATAATTGTATAACACTACCAGGCATAGCAGTAAAGTCTTCCTGTACCTGATCCATGTAGATTTTGCTGTTAATTTTCAAAGCAATTTTATACGTATAAAATCACTTGGAAAATGCTGGGGTAACATCCCCTAGTCCTCTAACAAGTTACATGCAAGACGATGCACCTGCTTCTAGCAATGCCTAGTTCTGCATGTAAATTTATGTGCAGACTTATAAAACCAAAAGGCCTTTTCCCCTCCCCCTTCTCCCCCAGCATGTCTGCGACGAGGAAACATAAAACTGCATGTGTAACTGGGTTATAGGACAACATAGGCTCCAATGCAGAAAAGCAGAAAACAATGGGATTCATTATATTTCAAAGATTAGAAATGAATTTAAACAATTTCTTTTTTTTTGCCTTCAGGGATTCTGTTTAGAGATAAAAAGACCACTGCTCTAAATTATTCTTATTTCTCCATTTATATACTGCAATTTACATACAGAAACAAATCTCCAAAGAATTTTCAATCAGGGATGGTAACTTTTAAACAGGCACGCCGGTGCACATGCATGCATTCATCAACCCGCATCCACAGATGTGTCCATTTTATAACCTATGCACATATATGTGTGCATGTTATAAAATAGGCTGGGCACGCATATATGTGCGCACAATTTTAAATGGACGTGTGCATGTGCGCGCAAATGCCATGTCTACCATGTACATGGGGGAATTTTACAAGGGATGTGCGCCATTGCTACTTTTCCCAGTTCATTCCCAGTTCACCCAGTTAAAACATAAGACTTCCAAACCCCCCTAGTTTAATAGCCTCCTTTCCCCCCAACTGCCCCGACCCTTAATACCCTTCTGACTAGCCTAGATTTTGTTTACTACTTACATGCCATCCAGAGCAGAAGGAAATTTATGTGGCAGGGGATCCCGGTACGCGCAAGAAAGGTGCAAAAGTATTTTCACAGACATTTCTTGGCCAGTGCCAACATGCCCATGCCCCGCCCAGACCACGCCCTCATTCCACACCTACATGCACACACACACACACACACACACACACACATTGTAGAGTTGTTTCAAAAGATGACATGCTTCTTTAAAAAGGTATTTTCTTAAAGCTTAACCATGTTACTTGAATCTTAGCGTATTATTCTGATCAACACATAAATAGTAAAATACTCTTTACAATCTTGACGATTACAATTACTATATATTCAATGTGACATCAATATAGGAATGACTTTAGATTAACTGTAAGAACTATATTGGAATCCCAACATTCAAAAATACCTAATGTATCTCATAGACGACCTTCATAATGCCCTGCAGAATTTGGGGCATTACTGCTCCATTATTGAACTGCTAAAGGGCATTTGTAATCATTGGTCGTGTACTGTCCAACACTCAAAGATATATTTTTTCTTTTTTAAATTATATTAAAACTCAGTGTTATGTTAAAACTCAGTGTTATATCATATCATATCATATATGTCATATATCATATATCATGTCATATATCATATATCATATCATATATTAAAACTCAGTGTTATATTAAAACTCAGTGTTATATCATATCACACTGTAATGTGTACATGCATCTGATATCAGAGAGGTCCCTGAGGCAGCTGGGACTTGAAACGTGATCACGTTGGACACCAAGCTCTGCCATCTTTTCAAGAGGAGTATTCAAACTCACACTGAATAGAGCTGAATTGAGCTCCGCTATTTAAAGGAAGTACCTAGAGTTGCAATACTGGTGAATGGCAATTACAATGTGATATGATATAACACTGAGTTTTAATATAATTCAAAAAAGAAAAAATATATCTTTGAGTGTTGGACAGTACACGACCAATGATTAAAAATGGCCCTTTAGCAGTTCAATAATGGAGCAGTAATGCCCCAAATTCTGCAGGGCGTTATGAAGGTCACCTATGAGATACATTAGGTATTTTTGAATGTTGGGATTCCAATATAGTTCTTACAGTTAGTCTAAAGACTGATCAACACATGCCAGTACGACAACAACATTATATTACAATAAAGGGTTGTAAAGGAACTCTCTTGATAAAAAGATACATAGTTTTAATTTAAAAGAAAAGATATATTATTTATTATAGATGCATGCATTTGAATGAATGTGTACATATGTGTGTGTGTGTGTGTGTGTGTACACTCAATGCAAAGCATTCGTTGAAATATGGAAACATATTTGATAGCAGATAAAGACTATAAGGCTCATCTAACCTGCCCAATATACTTCGCAGTGTATTACCATGCATCACAGTTGATCTCTGATTTTTCCCTCACATTTTTGCTTATTCTAGGTTTTTTTGATTTGTGTTACTTCTTTGACTTATACCATTTGCACTGAAAGGCTATTACAATCATCACCCTTTATGTGAGAAAATATTTTCTAATGTTGCTCCTGATTCTACCCCTTGGAACTATAGGGGCTGATTGACAAAGCTGTAGCAAGGTTTTAATGTAGAAATTCTGTATGCGATGATTGCAAAATAAAGCTGATTTTCCAAATTATAAACTTACTGCACCTTCATGAATCAGTCTAAATGGTCTCTGTTTTGAGAATTGTCTTTCTTCTAGGTAAGGTCTGCTTCTTATATCTTATCTTTCAGGTACTGTTTCTTATGTGTATCTGGACAGTGCTGTGGATGTTTAGTAGTACTATAGAAGTGATAAGTAATAGTTGTAGCATTTGAATGTCTCTACTCCATTTTTCCTGCTTTTCTTTCCTCTAAGGTATACATATTTAGGTCCTTGTATCATCTTAGAGAGCTTTTGGTGCATTATCTGTACTATTTTGGTAGCCATATTCTGGACTGCCACTTCTCTGTTTATATTCTTTGGAGGTATAGCCTCCAAAACTGGACATGGTATTCCAGCTGAGATATCACCATCTTTTGTTTACTGATTATGCCTCCCCCTGTGGGCCCTAGCATTCCTCTAGCTTTGACCACCACCATCCCTGTTCATTCCTGGAAAAAAAAGGTAGTAAAATAATGCATAGCATGAATTTTTGGTGATTTTCATTTTATTATGTTGGTAACCCTGATTCAATACTGCTCATCTGCAATATCCTAAATCAAAAGACCACTGATGACCTTCTCTCAAGGTTTAATACCACTCACTGTCTTTAATGGAAGCTATTATGCCCCCAGACAGAAGGACTGATTAAATAACTTTCAGATCCAGCTGAAAAGTGCAAAAGAGAACACCTTCTTGTTAATGACTGTGATTGAACATCATGGAGACTATATAAATTAGCACTAAAAGGATTACCTAATTGCTAGATTCTTCATGATACTGCAGAGCTAGGAGCTCTTTGCCTAGTTATAACTTATTTTGTACTGACCTCATAGATCAGGTTTAAAGAGGGCCTAGCTTGTCTACATTAGCACAGGATTTGCAGAAATTGAAAATCATCTTGCAATTCAAATTGCCTTGAGTCTTAATTTGAATACCATAATCAAAGTGGGCAATCAGCATAAGAACATATCATAAGAGGTTGTATTTATTTATTTATTTGGTTTTATATACCGACATTTGTTTTCACATCACATCGGTTTACAGTGTAACTGAAAGGAAAGGAAGGTTACATCTGAACAAATTTCTTAAACAACTTATCGGTGTTACATGTCCGATGAGATAAAGAAAGTGATAGAGGAAGGGTGGAGATTGGGGGTAGGCAGAGGAAAGGAACATAGTAACAGTAACTTTGGAGGGTGTAGGGTAACGTAACAGGAACAGTAACAATCGTTCTAACAAGTGAGGTCTGACATAAGGGGGATACGAACAAGTGCGTCTGAGGGGAAATGTACAAGTGCGTCTGAGGGTTATATCTTAATAAATAAGGTGGGGGAAGAGGGCAAATAATAAAAGCAGGGGATTGAGTGCATGGCTGTAGGGGTGTGAGGAGGTCAAGTGAAGGCCTGTTTGAACAGCCAGGTTTTCCGTTTCTTTTTGAAGTATTGGGTGGTTGGTTCTAGCCTTAGTTCTTGTGGCATGGCGAGGGGCCAGCAAAAGATAAGGCTCGTTCACGTGTTGAGGGGCGGGGAGTCAGTTTGGGTGTGGCAATAGGTAGGGTACTGGGCAATACAAACCCCAGTAGAATGAGACTTGTGAAAGGAAATATGCTATAGCAGAAGTTAACTAGTGCTGAAATTTTACTGCCACTGAAAACTGAGAGAAAACTTAAAGCACAATGGGCCCCTTAACAAAGTTCCTATGTACTAATAGTTATTCTCCCATTTTGAATGGGACATGCACACATGTGCACCCAATTTTAAGTAGGTACATGCCTAGCCATGTGCCTTTTACTGCACAAGTCAGGATATTTTAAAAAGGGCGAGTGTGCACGCCATTGCCAGTTTCAGCAGTTCATTCACCAGTTCACCCAGTTAAGAGCTAGGTCCTCCAAACCCCCCTGGTTTAATAGCCTGCACACCCTCCAGTCATCACAGACCCTTTAAACCCCTCTGAAACAGCTGTTTGTTTGTTTTTTTAAAACTTATATCTCCTCCACAACAGAAGTAAACTTACATGGCACTGGACCTGGGCGCGTGCCCAGGCACGTAAGTATTTACGCACACATCTTGTGGCCTTGCCCCAGAATGCCCATGCTCCATCCAGACCATGCCCACGGCCTACTACTTTTTAAAACTCAGTGAGAGGTGCGTGCAGCTCAAGATGCACAATGCATCTCTGTGTTTTGAAAATACAGCAGGCACATGTAAGCCTGACTTGTAATTTCAGCATGTGCCAGGCTTTTAAAATTCACCTTATTATATGCACTGAGTTGATAAGTTTACTGTGGGACCAAGCTACTTCAGAGGGGGCAATATATTATTACATGCATCACTATTGAGGCACAAAAGTCAAGGAGCTGCTTTGGATGCCTGCACTACAAATAGCAGGCATCATAGACCTCAGCACAGCAGACAACAGACTAGTGAGAAAACAGAGGCATGGAAGGTAAACCTTTAAGTCTGAAAAATAGATTTTCTAAGTCACAGAGTTAAGTTCAGTAAACAGGTTGGAGGTATAACCTTTTTTTGGATTAACTTAATACATCTGTGATGAGCTTTTCAGAAGATTAATTTCATCTATCCAAGGGGCCAATGCATTACGGTGCGCTGAGCCGAACCTGCAGTCGGACGTGGGTAGAATAGGCGCTAATCAATCCCGTAATATTCAACGAGCGTCCAATGCAGAGTGAATCTAATAGTGATCATCACATGCAAATGCATGTGAATGAGGCTATTAGGCATTCACTCCTGATAAAAAGAAAATGTGCGTCTCGGATGCACATTTAACTGTCATCTATTAACACCTGCCTGGTTTATCGGTGTCGGTTTTCGTGGCTGTCCGCTGATTAGGAAAACCAATCCCTATAAGCTTGGCGTTGGTTTTCATGACCGGCATACAGCGGTCATGAAAAACGATTTGGTTCGTGTTAGCAAGGAAGCGCTAGGGTCGCGCAAGCAACCCTAGCGCTTCCTTGCTAATGCAACCCCCTAATTTTAATATTGCATGGCGCCCCCCTTGGGGGCACCTGGGGCGTGTTAATAGAGCGGGAGATGACTGTTCAGTGTCCGCTTTCTACGCGACTTTATTGCATCGGTCCCCTAGTGGATTAAAACAGTAACCACAATTGTAAGTGGAGGACAATTCTAAAGCTTGCAAGTAAGTTTGTCCTTGCAATGGTGGGCAAACCTGGCCAGGCAGGCACAATTGTTTTTGTGCATGGACTTATACAACCTACCTGGTTTCTGTACCTTGAGTTTAATGTTAAAATCAAGCTGCACCAGTAAGAGAAGCTATTAGGTTGTAAATTGTGGCCAAACAATTAGAGCTGGACTGTAAATTGCATCTCTTCTTGTGGTCCAGAGAAAGGCAGCAAAATGGTGCAGGATCTGCAACAAAATACTTATGAAAGGAGAATCTAAATATGTATGCCCTAGAGCAGGGGTGTTCAAACCAGTCCTACGCCCCCCCCCCCCCCCCCATCCAGTTGGGTTTTCAGGATATCCCTAATGAATATGCATAAGATCTGCATGCACTACCTCCTATATATGAAAATATTTCTCATGCATATTCATTAGGGATATCCTGAAAACCCATCTGGCTGGGGGGGGGGGGGGGGGGCAGCCCCTGTAGGGCTGGTTTGAGCACTCCTGCCCTAGAGAGGTGGGAAGACAGTGGGGATAAGATACAGACTTTTGAATCTCTACAAGAGACAAGAGACATGAACAAGAGACAACCTTTTCCAATAGAAAGGAAGCTGTGGAACTAAAGGTCAGGACATGAAACTCCAGGAAGGTAAACTCAGGAACAATGTCATGGAATATTTTTTACACGGAAAGGGTGGTGGGTGCCTGGAATGGCCCTCTGGAGTAACAGGGATGTGGCCACTAGCCAGAACTAAATTTTTAGACCCAAGGTTAACATGGGTGGGCACTATGACTACATCACTACCCCGCTCGCATCGTTTCTCCCATCGTATGTGGGTCTTCTCAGTAGTTGCTATAAAACCCTTTTAATTTCTGGCAATACTCTTCATGCTTTCAGATTTAGATTTTACATGTGTTTCCATACATAATGATTAAAATAAAAGGGAAAGAAAATAAAGGAAAAATGGCATAATAATAGTCAAGGAAAGTTACAGGTTATTGGAAGTAAAATATCAGAGACAAATCTCAGGTTTTGGTGCTGGTCCATATTGTCCCTGGTCAGATTTCATTTCTGGCCCAGTGACAGAATACTACATGTTATGCTGATATGGTTATAGTTTCTTCTCTCCCCCATCCCCTCCAAGATTATTTAGAGGTTTTCCTGCAGGTTCTTTTGTGGGAAATCTCTCCCTGCCCTGTCTCTGCTGTTTCTCATTCTCTCTTGCTGTGGTTAATGCAGCTACTTTACATAGGAGTTAATCTCTCAGGCTGCTGAACAGCAATTATATAAATAAGCTTCCAGCCTTCTTCTCAGACCCATGGATTCCTGAACTTTAAAGGGGCTGAGAGGAGGAAGTATATTCACCCGCCAAAAGTAAACAGAAGACTTAGATGGCCTCAAACCTTTACAAGTCTAGCCAAAAGGCAGTGGTGTTTCCTTAAAGGCACAGAGCATCATGGACTAGCAGTGATTCCAATGTCTCCAGGCTCTCTAACTCCTGGACTCAGAAGGGGCATGGCCCAGCGATAGGGGTGGGGGCCTGAGCCCTAAGGGAGGGGGGGCATAAGTGCACAAGGGCCACCTGTGGCTAAACCTCTGTGGAGGAAGTGGTGCAGACCAAAATGGGGACAAAATTCAAAAGAGCGTGGAATAAACACAGAGGATTCCTAGTAGCAAGAGGTTAAAAATTAAGCCCTGGGGTAACATTTGATAACTTTCTGAATGGAAAGTAACTTGCATGGAGGAACAGTTACAACCCTAAACAAAAAGGCGTAACCTGCATTGATCTGCAGTTATGACCCTGAACACCTTGCTGGGCAGACTAGATAGACCACCTGGTTGTGTTCTGCCATCATTTACTATGTTTCTATATTAGCACTAGTGCTATGGATGTAACGTCAGTGCTTACAGGAGTTTAAACCCTAAGGGCCTGATTTTAAAGCACTTACTTGAGTAAGTGGGCTTTTGAAAATTGCTTCATTATCTGCCATTGAATTGTCCATAGGATTTACTCGCATAAGTGCACTTTACTCAAGTAAATGGCTTTTGAAAATTGCTACGATAGTATGTCACATTTACGCATGTAACGACTTTGAAAATGTCTTCCTAATTTCTTCTTTTTACCAGAGTGTCTTTGATAAAGGTCTGTAAAAGAGATTTCTTACTCTTTATTGAACTAATTTGTATTTTATAGCATCCTCTCAAAAAACAAAACAAAGCATAGATTCCACCAATATCTCAAACTGCCTTAGATGCAGCATAAAGTATTGCCACATTTGGAGAATGATGTTATTTAGTGTGGATAAGACATGAATAATCCTTAGGATCCTATATTCCACTAATCATTTTATGGCAAGGAGGAACACTTTGCCATTTGGACTTCTAATGACTGGAGCCCTAATTATAGTATGCAAAGGCTTACAAATTGCACTGTTTAAACTACTGAAAACTACTGTTAATTATATAAAAGAATTATTGTGATTTCTTTCTTTCTTTGTAAACCGTTATGATGGATACTATCTTAATGACGGTGTATGAAACCTGGAAAATAAATAAATAAAGGCTGCAACATTCTCCGGCCTTATAAATCTAATCATTATACTTACAATTCCTATTTTCAAGGAAGGTGGTTTGAGTGGAGATGCATGGGAGAGAACCCATATAATTAAGCAATTATAGTATCTATTGCTGGACTTTCACTTCATTTATATTTCCATTATTTTGTTCTTATATGTATTTTTCAATATCATAAGTGCCAACCTTGGTGTTCAGAGTTTATGAGACTCCTCAATAATTAACAACACTGTATATTCATACAATCTGCTGGCAAGAAGTTTTCTTTCAAGGATAAGCCACCTAATGCAAAAGATGCTCAAACATTTCTTGCTCTGGAACTAATTTCATCCAGAAGAACATTGTACTTGGAAAAAACATTTATCTTCTAGTCTTAAGGATATTCTGATTACAGGAATACTTTGTATTTGATAACTTCTGCTTTAATAAAACATTACTATTTTTTTTTTCAGTGATCATTAATTAACAGAATCACCCTGCATAGAAAATCATTATACATTATTGTATTTATTTATTGTTTCTTTAAGTTTCATATGCTTCAGCTTAGGAAAAGTAAAGGATTCAATATATGCTCTACCATTATCTGTATATTTTTTTATTTAACGCCTGGTAAAAAAAAAATAAGTAAATAAAAATTGCATTAAAGGTTAGGGCTGGCACCAGGGCTGGAACGATTCTTTCAAATTGCTGGGCACTTAGAATATGGCATATGGTGCCCAAACAAGAAGAGACACCATCATCAAGACCCAGGCCAAGGAAAGGTATGGTTGATACTGATGCTGGTGGGGTCCAGGTTGAGGAAGAAATACTGTGTCCTCGGACTGCCCTTGATCCTGAGCAATGTAGAAGAGAGTCTGTAAAGAGAGGAAAAAGCTGAAAGGGAGAAGAGAAAGAAAGGGAGAAGATTAGAACCTGGGAGGGAGTGAAGGAAGGTAGGCAGAAAAGTGCCTGGAAGGACAGGAAGAAACTGGAAGAGATGAGGAGTGTGGAAGGAGAGAAAAGGAGAAAAAGAGTGGCTGGAGGAGAGTGAAAGGGAGAGAAATGAAAAGCAAAAGGAAAAGTTAAGGAAAAGAAAAAAGAAAACTAAACTTAAATCAAAAGAGAAAATAAGGAACTCAATAAGAAGAAAACCCTTAAATACATATTTTGGCAAGCACCTACATTTTATGAATATTTTTGCATCCCTGGCTGACATTGTAGATGCTAGTTTAGTATCTGTTTCTGAATTTCCTATTGCTACATTAAAATATTGCCAGATATTAAATTAAGCTGGAGCTAAATGATTCTTGCCCACATAGAATCAGCATCAGAATGGTACACCTGGCATTATAAATTGTGCTTAATTTAATGAATCTGGTTAGTCCCAGTGATGTTGGTCTTAGAAAGCCCAAACTTGTTAGATCTTGGAAGTTAAGCAAAGTCAGTCCCGGCTAGAATCTGGATAGGGAACTACAAGGGAAGACTGGCTGTTGTGAGCTTGCAGAAGTCAATACCAAATCTCTACAGTATTCTGCCAAGAAAAAAAAAATCACGGACACCATGATACTCAGACCTCAACACCCAGAAATGTGTAGATAAAGAATAGAAAAACAGCATCAAGAAAAGATCTTAAGTAAAAATCCTTCTCACTTGCAATAATATTGAATAGTGCATTTTGAACACAAAAATTCAAGAGTGGACATTTGAAAATCCACACTTTAAAGGCATCATCGGGAATTCTGAATGCTCCTTCACAACTAACTCAAGGAGTCACAATACAAGATCATTTATAGAACACATCTGCCCTGATGAACTACCTGCTCAAAACTACCACTCCCTCCCATGCTGGAGATAATAGGGGCTTCATAGGTCATTCTTCCATATATACCCAAAAATTAAAGTATTCTGGCAATCAAATTTTGGACTGAATACACCACTAGATACAAAACTCTTCTCATTAGATTTTTCAGATGACAAGGGAAACACACCAAGCTAATCTAACAGTTATTACATGTGGCCAGAATAGTGATAACCAAGAAGTGAAAAACCACAATCAAGCCCCAATTGACTAGACTGTTTTGAAGATATCAGTAATTCATGACCCTGATGAATGAATTGCACAGAGGGGGCCATACTGATGGAGAGAATGTCATAGTTTCTGATGTCATAGTAGTGATCACCGAGTGGTGTGGTTCAGTTTTAAAGCACAGGCAGCAACAGTCCATTCAAATGTAAGGATCTATACTTCAGTAAAACTAACTTTATTAAAATGGGGGAGTACCTCAAGGAGTCATTAGCTGAATGGGAAAATATAGGGAACGCAGAAGAGCAATGTGTAAAATTAAAAGGAGATATTGTAAGGGCAACTAACTGTTTTATTAGGGAAGTAAATAAAGGTAAGAGGAAAAAGAGGCCACTATGTTTTTGTTAAGAAGTAACTGAAAAGGCAAAGGAAAAAAGGATAATGTTCATGAAATACAAGACATGGAATAAGGAAGACAGGTAACAATGTCTGGAAAAGCTAAGAGAAGCTGGGAAAGTAGTCAGGAGCGCAAAGATGCAAATGGAAGAAAAAATAGCAATTGTGGTATGAAGGAGGGACAAGGCTTTTTTTTTCTAAAGATATGAAAGTGATATTTCTGTTTGATATTCACTGAGAAAGGACCAAGAGTAAGAGCACAGAAAATAGACACAAATAGGATTAAATCTCAAATTAGTTTCAGAAAAATGTGTTCATGATGATCTATCTAAACTAAAAGTAGATAAAGTGATGGGGCCAGAAGGATACATCCCAAGATATTAAGAAAACTTGGGGGGATATGATAGAGATGTTTAAAATCATGAAAGGTCTAGAACGGGTAGATGTGAATCGGTTATTTACTCTTTCGGATAGTAGAAATACTAGGGGGCACTCCATGAAGTTAACATGTGGCACATTTGAAATTAATCGGAGAAAGTTCTTTTTTACTCAATGCACAATTAAACTCTGGAATTTGTTGCCAGAGGATGTGGTTAGTGCAGTTAGTATAGCTGTGTTTAAAAAAGGATTGGATAAGTTCTTGGAGGAGAAGTCCATTACCTGCTATTAAGTTCACTTAGAGAATAGCCACTGCCATTAGCAATGGTAACATGGAATAGACTTAGTTTTTGGGTACTTGCCAGGTTCTTATGGCCTGGATTGGCCACTGTTGGAAACAGGATGCTGGGCTTGATGGACTCTTGGTCTGACCCAGTATGGCATTTTCTTATGTTCTTAGGTTCTGGCAGCCCTGCTGGCTGACTTCTTCAATGCTTCTTTAGAGTCAGAGTACTTCTAGCAGACTGGAGACAGGTAGATGTGATTCCTCTTCACAAAATTGGAAATAAGGAGGAGGCTGGTAACTGCAGGCTAGTTAATCTGACCTCTGTGGTGAGGAAATGAATGGAATCACTGCTAAAACAGAGGTTAGTGTAGTTTCTGAAATCAAATGGATTACAAGGTCTAAGGCGGCATGGTTTTACCAAAGGTAGAACTTTTCAGACAAATCTGATCAAGGAGATAGCATTAGATGTAGTGTAGCTGGATTTCAGTAAGGCCTTTCACATGTTTCTACATAGGCAACTTATAAATAAACTAAGTGCCCTTGGTATAGGCTTAATGTGACTGACTGGGTTTGAAGCTGTTTGAGTGGGAGGTGACAAAGGGCAGTGGTAAATGGAATTAACTTCAAGAAAAAGGGTGCTACTAGTGATTTTCTGCAGGAATCAGTCCTTGCACCAGTTCTTTTCAACATTTTCATAAGCAATATTGCAGAAGATCTGTCTATCAGGAAAGGTCTGTCTTTTTGTAGATTATACCAAAATCTGCAACAGGGTAGACATTTAGGAATGTATGGAAAACATGAGGAGGGATCTAGCGAAGCATGAGGAATGATCTAGAGCAGTGATAGTGAACTCCAGTCCTCAAGTACCACAAACAAGCCAGGTTTTCAGGAATATGCATGAGATAGATTTACATACATTGGGGGCAGTGCATGCAAATCTTTCTCATGCATATTCATTGTAAATATCCTGAAAACCTAGCCTGCTTGTGGCACTCAAGGACTGGAGTTCACCCTCACTGATCTAGAGTCTGGCAGTTAAGATTTAATGCTAAAAAATGCAGAGTAAGGCATTTAGGATGCAAAAGCCTAAGGGAGTTGTGCAGTATAGGGGTGAAATTCTTCTATTCATGAACCAAGAGCAGAATTTGTGGGTGATTGTATCCAATGATCTCAAGGTGACCAAACAGGTGGATAAGGTGACAGCAAAAGCCAGAAAGCTGTTTGCGTGCACATGGAGAGAAATGATCAACCAAAGATAGAGGTAATATTACCCCTATATAAGTCCCTGATGAGACCTCATTAGGAATACTATGTACACCTTCAAAAGTATTTAAATGGATGGAATCAGTCCAGAAAGAATCTACTAAAATGGTCTGTGTTTTTCATTATAAATCATAGGAGACAGACTTACAAATCTAAACATTAATATCTTAGAGGAAAGGTAGAATAATGGAGATATGATAGAGACATTTAAATACTTCCAAAGTATCTATACACAGGAGGCAGACCTTTTTCAGTAGAAAGAAGGATCTGGAGCAAGAAGTCATGGGATAAGGGTGGAACAGATTAGATTCAGGAGTAATCTAAGGAAACATTTCATTACAGAAAAGGTGGTAGAATCATGGAACAGCCTCCCAGTGGAGGTAGTAAAGACAAAGGCAGTATCTAAATTCAATAAAGTATGGGAAAAGCACAGTGAATTGCTGAGGGAGTGGTAGGAATTGTAGAACTGAGCAGTTGGTGTGGATGAGCAGTCTAGCTAGGCTGTATGGTCTTTTTCTGCCATCACTTTCTACGTTTCTATATTAATTTGCAGAGATCTACTTATCCATTGACAGAGCTATGCAAAGGAGAAGATCTTTAGAAGGATCCCTGTGGCAAACAGGAGAAAAGTGAAACAAAACCTACCATTACCACTATGGCTAACTTTCAAATCCATTCACAGTACTGGATTTGCACACATAAGTGGACATGCAAAGATTTATTGTAGTATTTTATAAACTGTGAGGCTTAATTCTGCTCTGAAAGTATGTGTGTATTTTTCTGTACATGTGAATATTTGCAATGTAATGAAAGCACTTATTTTCCTTATCTATTTTATAAACAAGCACATGTATATTTTATACTCAAAATGATATCATGTAGAAATAAAAACCCTGATTTATAATCGAAGACATATTTTATAAAGTATGCAGGTATACTGTTTTTAAAATACTTGTGTGCATACTTGAAATCACTAGTTTGCCAATACTTCCTGCCAGTTCGCCAAGTCTAGACCCTCTAGCACTTCAACTTGAACTTTGCCCAGTTCAGCCAGACCTCCCACCTAAATATTGCAGACAAGACCAATTTCATTTGAGCTAGTCAATTAGGTGTAAAATTGTATGAACAAATTGGCAAATGCATAGGGGTAAAACTCTTATAAAGCAGCAACTACCACACAAACTTCTTGACTTTGTCCTGGAACATCTCTAGACAGCCCCTTTTTTGAACTGGTAAAATGTATATGTGAAACTGAAAATATGGTTATACTTTTGATATTTATAAAATCACAAGTATGTGAATACAGTCTACTTACGCAGAAATATGCTATTTTTCCATGTGAAACCCCTTTCAAAATGTACTCAAAAGGCCTTCACTCAACCCTTATCTGCCTTGAACTATCTGCTGCTTTTCACACTGTTGATCACTATCCACTGCTTGATACTCTCTTCTCAGTTGGATTTCTGGACTCTGTCCTGTCTTACTTTTTTCTTATCTCACCCATCAAATAGTTAATGTCTTCTGATGGATCCTCCTCTACTGTCATTCCACTATCAATTGTGTCTCAGGGCTTTGTCCTGGACTCTCTTCTCTCTGTATACTAATTCTCTTAGTGGTCTGATTTCCTCTCATGACTGTCAATACCATTTTTATGCTGATAATTCCCAGACTAACCTCTCTACACCAGAAATTTCATAAGGAATCCAGTCCCAAATCTCAGTCTGCTTGTCTGACATTGCTGCCTGGATGTCCCACTGCCGCCTTAAACTCAACGTAGCCAAGGAAGAACTCCTTATCTTTTCCTCCAACTCACTTCCCCTCATCTCCCTTTCTCTATTTCAGTGGATAACATTGTCATCCTTCCAGTTTCCTCAGCCTGTAAACTTGGGATTGTCTTCATCTCATTTTCTTTCTCTATATATATCCAAAACTATTAAAATGTACCATTTCTTTCTTTAGAACATCACAAATTCCATCCCTTCCTTTCTGAACACAGTCTCATCACCTCCCACTTAGAATACTACAACCCAACCTGCTCTTTACAGGTTTCCCATCTCCCTCCACTATAATATATCCAAAATTCACCTGCATGACTTAGCTTTCACCAAAGTTGCTACATCCATATAACCCATCTTCTCAAGACACCACTTTGGCTCTCTATCCATTTCCATATACTGCTCAAGCTCCTCTTTCTCTCCTACAAGAACCATCACTCTTCAGCTCCTCACTATCTCTCCCTCTTTAGGGCCAGTTCTTCCATTAAGCAAGCTAAGTGGTTGCCTAGAGCACCAAGATTTTGGGAGCAGCAAAATCTTGCCAGTGTGAGGTCCAGAGAGGTCCTATACCAAAGCCAACACTATTGAAGAAGAAAGCACTGTTCTGGAGCCACTACTGCCAGTACTTAAGTTGGGGAAAGGGTTTGAATGACCAAAGGTTTACCTGGTGCATCAAATATGTTTGCATTGGCCCTGCCCCTCCTCCTGAACTTTGCTCACCATTTAATTCACTTCTAATAACCCTTCTCCAGTACCGCCAACTCCCAACCCCTTGCTTTCCACATGGCTGCATCAAATGCTTAGAATAGACTTCTTGAATTGGTGTGTCATGCTCCCTCTCTTGCCTTATTCAAATCCACTCTAAAAACTTGCCTTTTGGAGGCAGCTTTAAAATCGTAACCCCCAATTATTCCGCTTACAGTCTTATTGATTGTAACCATTTTCTTAATAAATGAAATTCCCAAACTCTCTTTTGCCAGGTATGTTTGTTTTGATTAGATTGCAAGCCCTACTGAGAAGGGACTATGTCTATGTGTTTTTACAATACGCGGAGTAGCACTATAGAAGTTATTAATAGCAGTAGTAGTACCCAGTGGCGTAGCCACGGGTGGGCCTGGGTGGGCAGGTGCCCACCCAACTTAGACCCAGGCCCACCCAACTGGCACCGGAACTGCAAGGCTGTCGCGGGATCCCATCCCCGCGACAGCGAACAAGAGAACCCACGCCTCGCGCGCCATCACGGCACACATGGGGAAGCGCTGCTGCGGCCGTATGGCCAACCGGTCTTCCTGTTGAGGGGGGGGGAGCGGAAGCGCCGCGGGCAGCTTCCGCTTCCTCCCCCCAAAGCAGGAAGATCAGCTGCCTCTCCTGCTGCCACCCGTTCTGCTATCTTCGGACCAAACGGCCCGCCGAACTTTCTGTTTGGGGGAGCGGAAGCGCCGCGCACAGCTTCCGATTTCTCCCCCAAAGCAGGAAGATCAGCTGCCTCACCTGCTGCCACCGGCCTCCTGCTATCTTCGGGCGTCGGGCCGTACTGCGCGCCGATCTTCCTGCTGGGGGGGGGGGAGGGAGGAAGCGGACGTTGTGCGCTGCGCTTCCGCTCCCCCCCCCCCGACAGGAAGTTCGGACCCCCGAAGATAGCAGGAGTCCGGTGGCAGTAGGAGAGGCAGCTGATCTTCCTGCTCTAGGGGAGAAAGCGGAAGCTGTGCACGTGCTTGAATGTGTATGTGTGGATGAGAATGGGAGTGTGTGTGGGTGAAAACTGGAGCCTGGGTGTGTATGTGGGTGAGAATGGAAGCTTGAATATGTGGGTGAATGGGAGCTCGAATGTGTGTATGTGTGGTTGAGAATGGGAGCCTGGGTTTGTGGGTGGGTGAGAATGGGAGCTTGAATGTGTATATATGGGTGAGAATGAGAGCCTGGGTTTGTGTGGGTGGGTGAGAATGGAAGCTTGAATATGTGGATAAGAATGGGTGCTTGAATGTGTGTATGTGTGGGTGAGAATAGTACCTTAAATGTGTATATGTATGGATGAGAATGGGAGCTTGAATATGTGTGGGTGAGACTGGGAGCATGGGTTTGTGGGTGAGAATGGGAGTCTGGGTTTATGTGTGTGGGTGAGAATGGGTTCCTGGATGTGCGTCTGTGTGTGCATAAGAATATAAGCCTGGGGAGGGGTGAGAAAGTGAGAACTTGAATGTGAGCTTGCGGGGGGGGGGAGAGCATATGAGAGTGAGAGCTTGAGTCTGTGAGAGGGAGTCTGTGAGAGAAAGCGTGTATGTGTGTGTGTGTGTGTGTGTGTGTGTGTGTGTGGAAGGGAAGAAGACAGTAATAGAAGAAAGACACTGAAAAGGAATTAGGAAATGAGCTATAAGGGAAAAAATGGGAAAAAGAGACCAGGACCAACTGATTAGAAAAATACAAAGATCAGACAACAAAGGTAAAAATATATATCTATATTTTGAGATGTTAGCAATTTAAATATAAGCAACACAACCGCTCTCTCAAAATTTATGGACAGGTAGGAGCCGTGTATAAAATCGTAATAATAAGAAGGCTAAAGTACCACAAATCACCGTGAATTATGTTTGTATCATTAAGTAAACCTCATACTTAGGCGTAGATGTGAATGCTATGCTGCATAATTTGGCATTATTTATCAGTAAAAAAACAACTAGTAGACCTGCATGCCTACAGCCCACCCATGTTAACCTTGTGCCCACCCAAAAAATCAATTCTGGCTACGCCACTGGTAGTACCTACCACTAAAGACTCAAGCGATGAAAAGAACAGTGTTGCTAGCTTCTGTCAAGCTTACAAACACTAGAAGATTGTAGAAGGTACATGCCTAATGCATGTCTCATAGGCACTATTACCAAGATTGTAGATATATACTAAAGCTTTATTTTGTACTAAAGGTGGAGATTGTTACTCTCTGCAATGTCCTGTTTTGTATGGCTCACTTAATATGCACAGTTTTTATTACTTTCTCTATTGCTAAATGAAAAAAGTATATTAAATAGCATTTCATTTTCATTGTATTTCATGGAAATAAAGGTCAATAAACATTCAGTTGGACTAACACGGCAATCACACTACTTTGTCTCACTTTTTCAGTGCTTCAAAGTGGATTACATTCAGGTACTGTAGGTATTTCCCTATCCCCACAGGGCTTACAGTCTAAGGGGGTCATTTATCAAAGTGCTATATGGTGTTTTCGCATGCATTAAGGCATTTTTGGCATGCGAAAAATGCCTTTAATGCGTGCAAAAACCGCATGGTGCGATGCAAATGAGAAAAAGGGGAGGATATTGGGGCAGGATTTGTAGTTTTAAGCTCATGGAGAACAAGCCTAGCTATCAGGGCCCTCCTACAATCACTGGCGAGAGAGAGAGAGGTGAGGTGAGGTTTAGGTATTAGTGTAGGGGTTAGGGGCCACTTTGACATTCAAAGTGAGACATTCAAACAAAACAGATTTGATGACCTTCGGAGTGAGGAAACTCACCCAAAGATTAGATTTGTGCAATGTTCTCTCAACCTAGCTTGATGTTACCCAGGTAGAGAGTCCATCAAGCTAGGTTGAGAGAACATTGCACAAATCTAATCTTTGGGCGGGTTTCCTCACTCCGAAGGTCATCAAATCTTCACAAGAGAGCACTGTTCTGTTCCTACGCTTCACTTTGAATGTCAAAGTGGCCCCTAACCCCTACACTAATACCTAAACCTCACCTCGAGTGAATAGGTGGGCCTCCCATAGAGATATAAATACCTATCTAGTGTGAAGGCATTATGGCTCTCTCTCCCCCCCCCCCCCCCCCTGCCATTATTTTTATTACATTTATTATCATAAAACACACCCCTTTTCCTATGGCATGTGATATTTAGTGCATTTTGATAAATCCAGGCCTAAGTTTGCACCTGAGGCAATGGAGAGTAAAGTGACACAGCAGGACTCCAATCCTGGCCTCCTGGCTCATAGCCCACTGCCTTAACCACTAGACTACTCCTCCACTCCTGTAGACGACGATAGGGTGTATAAACGCAGAATGATTCTGTTCATAGAGTTTTGTTAATGAAGACAGACAGGCATCCTTTACATATCAGAGCAAATAGGTAATGTTTGTAGTATAACAATGAAGACCGCACTCCATACCGAGACTTACAACTTTAGACTTGCTCAACAGGCCTATGCAGGAGATCGTCCAGGAGATGGCGGAAGAGCCCTACAGATGCCGAAGACACAGCCTTTGCCTTCAGTTTCAAGGACGAAAAAGCCATAATTCGTAGGGTCCGCCCTGCACTTTATTTAGAATACATTATGTTAAATAAAATAGGTATATTTCTGGAGAAATCCTATATTCATTGTACAGAAACCAATGTTATTAGAAAATATTTATTATACATAATATTATACCTTGTCTGGGAAAAAAAAAGATCATGAATTTTACCTCATTCCAATTGTATTCCAGACTCACAAACAAAACCTGACTTAGTATAGGAACTGATTATTACGTTGGCAAAAGAAAGAGTTTTTAAAGCAAGAGCAAGGACGTCCTTGAATAAATTATGTATTGAAAATTAAGCACGGATTTAATAACTTAAACGTGTACTTCCGAAAGCTATAATTACAAAATCTAAATTTATTTCAGAATATTCATGATTGAATAGTACACAACACATTCCATCATTCTCCAATAGAAGGTAAGAAGGTAAAATAAATATCTGTACATTGTAGAAACAAACTTTTCAAAGTTAAGTTAAAAGTACAGCTCATAAATTAGAAAACTACATTCGAAACTTAGTATTGGACCTTGGTTATGAATGGTCTAATCAACAAAATTATCTGGCTCTTTAAGAAGATTTAAGGATTCCTAAAATCTGAATCTGCCGATCCGATTGGATCATTTCGGGGTTTTAGCATATTTTAATCTGACTAAACAGTCAATGATTGTTTTTATATTATTGTAATCAATTATTTTGTTGTTGTTTTGCTGACCACAGGATTTTTCCCATGAGTGAAGAATCGAGAGGAAACTAAGCGGTTCCTATATCCAGGATTTAAAGGGAAAATAGTTTCCACAATATTTGTGACAAAAAATGCAAAATACACAACAGATTCAGGCTGAAGTGAATAATGAGCACACAGTTGCATTTAGACGGCTCACACATTTTTGCCATGTTGAAACTGGTCTGTACTATTTTACATTT
Organism: Rhinatrema bivittatum; assembly: GCF_901001135.1. Lineage (NCBI taxonomy): Eukaryota > Metazoa > Chordata > Amphibia > Gymnophiona > Rhinatrematidae > Rhinatrema > Rhinatrema bivittatum. The sequence goes on along the minus strand of NC_042620.1, from coordinate 118,347,366 downwards.
ATAATTATTCTACAACACGGAGGAAGCCTAATATTTTTTAAGGGATGTCTCAATTTAAACAACATGCACATTAAGCAAATCTTAGCTCCACTGAAAATCTTAGCTCCACTGAAAAGCATGGTCAGAAAGACTCGCTGCGGACATTAGTTTCACTGTAGGCCTCCATTTTGGGCCTATAGAGACACCGTGTGGGGCGGAAAGCTCTAAATCAGGAAATTTGCTGTAACAGGGTTTCTTTTTAAATGACGAAACAATTTATACAAATAAGAATAAAGATCTGGACTGAAGCCATGATTTTCCTGGTATGTAATCTTTTAACCTAATTGACATGAAACTGGCATGAACAGAATTTTATTATAACTATATATAGTTTATCACTAACATATAGGCTACAAAATTATTGAGCAGTTCTATGCTAAACAGTTATTCCTCTTCTTCCTTTTTTATGTGTATCAAAATTAATTTGTTGCATAAATGTGCAATAGGCAGATGCCAATCTGGTAAAGCCGTATGAACATTTCCTAAAAACTATTTTAATTTAACTGCAGAGAACTGCAAAAATTGCAGAAATAACTTGGTAAAAATAACCTTTTGCAGCACTACTGAAATTCAACCTTACAAAGGTAGACGATCAAACAAAAAAATTAAATTTATAAAAATATTTTAATTGTTTAGCCATTACACACAAACGCTGGTAATTAAAATGTTTAGAAAAAATATGCTACAATAAATATTAGACCCATTATTTATAATTATATAAAATACAAATTAGAGCAATACGCTATTCCCCTCAACATTTTAATATGACCAGAACTGAAATATATTGTGTATGGTTTTGAGAATGTTACCTAATATACATAAGTCGCACAATCTCTAGAACCACGTCTACTTTGATTGACTGTCATCCGTCTATGGTCACCTTAAGATCCTCTAATTGAAATAAGAGATTACAGCGCTGCAAAGGTCTGGTAGCGCTAAGTGATTAGTAGTAGAAAAACGCCATTATATTATTTAGGGCTCTTATTTTTATAAAGCGAACAAATGAAGCAATAGGAAAAGAATACCTGATAAAACTAATATCCATATACTTTTAAAGATATCCATACAATATCCTTTCTAGACACGGTACAAACTTTTGAGTTCCACTAAACTGTATTTTTCTTTATGACTGAGGCAAGGTTACCTAACTAGACTATCTCTGAAGGAACTAAAGAAAGGTTTAAAGTTCATTAAAGGCTATATCGTTTGAAATAATTATACCTGAAGAAAGAAAGAAAACGCTGCATCTGATCATTTTTCAGTAAAGTAATGTGCACAAAATAAAACTAAACAAATGATAGCTATAAAACTTTGGCATACTAGGAAAAAAAATATAATCTGCCATATTTCAAAATCATGCTTTCTGAAAACAGAGAATACTATAAAATAATTTAACTACACTTTTCCTTTGCAATACCAAATGGCTGGCTCTTTTCAGTTACGAGAAGCAGACACACTAGTATTTCAGAATTCCCATTTTAGCAGTCTGAATGGTTCCAGGAAGAAAAAAAAAGAGCATCGCAATTGTGTAATTTATGCTACTGATTCATAACCGAAAGTTCTGATAACAGATTAGGCGGACAGTACCGACTAAAATTACATTTCAGCAAAACATAATTCCAAACCTTCAAAATATTGCTAATCCATATTGGGAGGAAGGAAAATATGTGTACAATTAAGAAACACCCATACAGTAAAGAATAAAATGGCAATTTTCATAAGGAGTATAATAAACTGAGACAAGGCGCTTACTTTTTTTCTTTTTTTACTTAAATATATTTTAAGTCTTTCCAAGATGTTATTTGCGTTGATAAACTTCAATTTATAATTCCATTTTTTGTCCTTGCTGTTTATAGATCAAGGGACAGTTTCCTTCAGTTTGGAGACTATTTTCTTATCCTTCACTCTTCTATTCTGAAACCAAATGGTAACTTGTCTCTCGGACAGGTTTGTGGTTGCAGATATTCTTCGTCTCTTGTCCTTGTTAATGAATGTATTAATGGCATATTCAGTCTCGAGTTCTTTAAGCTGTAGCTTTGTATAGGGCACTCTTTTCTTTCTCCCACGCCTGTAGACACACATATCTGGCTGGTTTAGTGCAACTTCTCCTATTGCAAAGGACATTACATGAAAAGTTAGACTAATGTCACAATCATTTAAATGATTAAAAAAAAAACCGCAAGTTTGGTTAAATGGCAGTTCACCAAGTAATATATTATTTAAAGGATGTGTGTAAAATATCGACCCATAAATACCCACATTAAAAGAGGCATTAGGGTTCACATACAAGGACACAACTGTTTATTAGGGAAAAGGACCTTCAACGTTTTTCTGCCTTCCTATACCTTTGGGAAATGGGGTCCTTAAGTAATAAACCGAAAGATACCTTTCCAGGTGCTAAAGGCATGAACAGAGACCATGCAGACATAGAGGAATGCACTCCTTTTAAGATGCCGCTAATAAGGTCAACTTTACCTGTTTCTGCACAGTCAAAGAGAGGAAAACAGAAAAAGCTCTGAGTTCGGCACAGTTGTTGCCTTTGACCTACAAGGATCTGGGCTTTTCAAAGCTGGCAGTTGCATTTCTTGCGGTGCTGCCACCGGATGCAAATGCAGACAACGCGGGGAAACGAGAACGAGCCTGAACCGGCCCCCAAGGTTCTCTCCTACCTGGAAAGGAGGACTTCCAGAAATGCGAGGGCTGCGCCTGATCCTTCGCACAGTAAACCGGGCTGTTCCAGCCACCGTTAGCCAGAGTCCAAGACTGGTAGCCTTCCATGGAAATGTACGCGTCGTGCCTCGGCTCCCCGGCGCTAAACGTCGAGACCACGTCCAGGTAGCCGGGGACGTGCGGGTAGGGGTTGGCGTAGCCCTGGTAGAAGGAGACGTCCTTAGCCCTGGAGGCGACGTCACGGCCGGGCCCGCTGCTGCCGGCCAGGCCGGGCACGTCCATGTACTTCTCCCCGGGGAAGCCGCCCGTGCAGGCGTGGGCGCCGGGCGTGAGGGCGCGCGGCTGGAGCCCCACGCCGGGGGCCATGCGGCAGCTATAGTATCGGTTCCCGAAGTGGTAGCCGTAACCCAGCGGCGGCGGCGGGGCGACGGCGGGGGAGGTCCCCGCCCCCTCTTTGCAGGCCTCGGGTCGCGCTGCTGCCGGGCCGCCCCGCTCCAGGCCGGGGCAGGCGAAGCCCGGGGCCGGGCGGCCGCAGGGCGAGGGCGAAGCCGAGGGGCTCCCCAGCCCGGCGAAGGCAGCCGGGCCAATCCTGGCAGAGGAGCCCCCCTCCTCCTCCTCGCCTCTCGAGCCTTCCATCTCCCATTGGCTGCCCTTGTTCATGGCCTCGCACAGCCCTGCCGGAGTCCCCGCGCGGGCATGGCAGAAAGTGGGATTCCCTGCGGCCGGTTAGCTCATTTTGCCGTCTGTTTATAGAAACTTAACCCCAGGCTGGGATGGGGGGGGGGGGGGGGGGGGGGGGTGGGGACGGACTGTGCCACTCCTGCACTGCGGGCAGAAGCCGAGAAGCAGGTCATTGGCCCTTCGTAATCACATGATCCTCAGGGGGCTCGGTCCTGAGCCTCCTTCCTACTGCGCTGATCTAACTTGGGATTCCCATTTTTCATTTATGATTTTTTTTTTGCTTACAAAAATAAAACACAACCTCTCCAACATGCATTACAGAGAACCGGTCTTTATTGTGCGTGTTGCTGATGTTTCCACACAGTCACGCTTCAAATAGTGGTTTCTTCTGTGTGTTTTCCTTTTCGTCTTCAAAAGAAATAAATGAAAAAACTGCGATTTTGAACCGTAATAGTTCTAACTCCCATCTTTTAACAAAGGACAGCTACCTCTCCAAATTAGACATTTCCGGTTTGTAGGAAAACCCAATTTTTTTTACACAGAGCAAGTAAGTTATGAAATACTTATTCTGCCCTTCTGAAGTGCATTCTTTTCTAATGGGTCTGTAATGATAATTTGAAAGTATAGAAAATTGAAGTGGGAAAAAAACAGATTTAAGTATCGTACGCATTAGTGATTGAGCTTTCACGTTGGATCGTATGTTTAGCACTGTTAAAGTATAATTTTCAAATACGAATTACAATTTCACGATTCAATAACTATATTTGCAACTATTCACAGTTTTGCACTAATTATTGCAACCATGTTTTGATGGTTGTCTCACGCATATTAAAACATTAAATTACTAAAATCAGGGAAGGAAAGTATTTTGGTAGTGATGCACGTTGTTGTAGAAAATCATTTTTCATTAATTTAGAGAAATGGTTTGCCATCTAGGCTGGTATTTATTAAGTGCATTAGTTGAACTCCATATTTTAGAGATTGTTATCCTGTCGATGTAAAGATAAGCTTTATTACAAGAATTTTTTTCAGTCTCTTCCTTCATAAAAACACAAAAGTCCGCACCTGAGTGTCATAAAACATTTCAACAGAAAAAGTTTTGCATTTGGAATTATTTAATACAATAGTCTGGTGAAATACCCATTGAGGCATGTATTACCTGTCTTGATATAAGAATACAAATTTGACTAAGGTTTGCACTATACATCAATGTCCATTAAGAGTTCACATACACAGACTTATATTTGTATTTGTTTTCTAATGGTAGAGTCCCTGCATACCTATTGTATGTGTCCTATTAGCACATCTATTTCCTATTGTTAAAATAAAACAGAGACAAATCTTTTCTTATGTTTTCTAATATATAGTATTAAATGCAAATTGTAAATTTATAGATATAGGACAGTCCTGTTTTCTAAAGAGTTTTTTTCCATAGCTATATGGTGGAGGAAAACAGAATTTGTAGACTCCTTTTTTCTACGTGATACAAATAATACTGATTTGTCCATTGTAGAAAACATGTCTCTGTTAGAAACGCTATTGCTCAGTCGTGACATAAGGCATCGATAACACAGCAGACACTAAGAGTTTTAAACCGTATTACTTTCTGCTGGACAATTTATTAAGAGTACATGAAACTTATTAGTAATAACCAATCAATCAGAAGATAACTCTGCTATTATAGTTTGGTAGAGTCCTGTATAGTAATAAATCATGAAATATAGGAGCAAAGGATGTGTAATTTATGAATAAATATATTCTGAACTTTGATCATACTTTACTATAGCGATTTCTTGAAACACCGGCATTTTTCCTCTGGATAGAAATCAGAGCTGACTAGACAAAATACAAAAATATTAAGCAATGTCTCTCTCCCAAAGTTTAAAAGGACCACATTGAAGTCTCTAATCACAAATCTCTAACTTCATAAGAAAATGTAAGAACGTTGAATTGATCAACAGAATTGATCGATTCACGACTTAAACATTCTTAACCTTCTTAAGCAGTTTGATGTGTTTACTAATCAGGGCCCTCCCTCAGGTCTTCACTTTTGAGTCCTAAAGAACAGAGCGTTTGCAGGTTGTGGTACCATTCAGACGGGATGGCCTGGACATATTTTCCATACCTCAAAGGGTCCCTTATTCAGATGTGATTGTGCTGAGGAATCAGAGTTATATGATTCATTACATAATCTATTATTACTATTATATTTTATAATGTTTTTGAAATTCATATTTAATGTCCAATTCAATAATAGCTTTTTTTCTACTTTTATTAATGCAAATGTAAAATATAATCTAAAACAGAATAGTACAGTTTATAGGAAAGATATGATTTGTCTACAATTGTCCCGAATTGCTATTAAGGAGAAGGTTTCTGTAGATGTCCTGCATGGCTGCGATATCAGTGCTTGTGATAACCAACATGTAAGGGTAATTTGTGATTTTATATTTCCTAATAATGTGCCATTTCAGGTTTTTGAATGCTAAAATATTCTAGTTGCTAAAAAGTTTGAAAATAATAAACATCCAGTAACATATACGCCCTAAAATATGTTGCTTTATTTTCACAAACACTTGTAGGACACAAATCTTGAACTGGTATTCCCACTTTTTATGGCTACCTAGCGCGACTGTTCAAAAAACAGTATTTTCTTCAGTGTTTTCATTATGAACTCTCATGAGGAATAAATGCTTTCCATGAACTATCAAGGCCTTCCTTTTATAAACATTTATCTTACAAACACTGGATGGATATCAGTCCTTCTACACAACAAGGTTTAAAGAAATAATAAAACGTAACTAATATTTTAATATGCATAAAATATGCATACGTGATGGTCCTTATACTTGCAGGACAGTAGTGATTCTTTTCTGTTGTTCATGGCCAAATTATGCAGTCATTCAGCAACAAATTATATGAACAAACATAGCTTAAAACGGTTGCCTAATCGGTACTCAGTCTTCTAGGACAAAGTGTAGATGATTTCAAGAGAAAGCTCTGGCTGTGGTCACTCAATTAGAATAATTAAAATTGCAAAGCAAAACAACAAGATGAAAGTTTTCATCTGCCTTAAATGTATATTATAACATTTACAGACTTAAAATTATGAAAAACATCCAATTGTGCTTTAAGTTTGAAAAACAAGTCATTTAGTCCTTCTTGCAATGTTATTAAATTTCAAACGTGAGATTCAAATGGAGACGTTTCTGCAGCATTGCTTTAAATTAAATGTATATGTGCAAACTAACATATTTTATAGTTTGTTTCTTGGTACCAATTTTAGTATATCAGCACTATAGATTTTTCAGCAATATTAATTTTAATTATTAAAATATTAAAATATGAAATAATTTATTTTAATAGGTATTTTTCTGATATCTAACTCTGTAAAATAATATAGGGAGTTCATTTTATAGCTTTTTCTTGCATAGTTTAATGCACCAAAGCATCTTCTTTTTGTGTAGAGCCTGGAAATCAAGTTACCTGAATTTCTAAGAATGTCATTTGGGTGTATTTTATTTATCGTTTAAATATATTCCTGCCATTTGTAGCTCACACTTTACATTGTGCATTTTTTTTCACTGTGATATTTAAATTGAAATAATTTGCTAAATGAAAACTTTACACCACCATTTATTTTTCTCTCAAAACTTTTTACATTTTATTTCACCATCAATATTTTTCTTACATTTTAAGGAAGTCTTGAATCTGAAAATTCTACATCTTTAACTCTAAGTATCTACTGGTAGTTCTAAACAATAAAATATTTACTAATCCTAGGAAGCAGTTTCAGTGCATGACAGCATTTTATAAATAATAATGAATGTAGAGTAGAAAACTCTAAAAAAATTACTCTTAAGACAATGAATTAAAATTACTAAAGCACCTAAACTAAAATCTTTGATTCAACTAAAATAATTATCTACACAAAGTAAAGATACTAACAATTAAATAAAATTGACGTCTCTTATATCCAGCTTTAAAACGTCCGTACCTTTTGCTTGCTACTGCATCTATTGCATTTAAGTTAAATAATTTAGTTACACTAATTCACCACAAGGCATAAAGCATAGTTTGCCTTGGAAATAACATATATTTTAAATGTATAAGTAATTGGAAAATGTTAATGACCCTAGCATCTACTAATATCTAGGTAAAGTTTCATTATTGTCACTTTATATATGGGTGGATCAATGTGAATTAATTTATCTTTGTAAGTGTTTGCAAGAGGAGAGCCTTAACCATATTTACACAGTAGTGATCAGGATTTCCTCCCTCACCCCATGTTCCTCCTGAACAAATTCCCCCATCTTGGATTTATAGAGATGATTTGAGTCCATATTTCACCCAGACATGTGAGTAATTCATCACATGTAAAATTGTGTGTGTGTGTGTGTGTGTGTGTGTGTGTGTGCGTGTGAAAGAGTGTTAATGTGCACATACACTCCTGTTAATCGTTCAATATCAAGAATTTAAAATTCCACTATTTCTCAAAAAAGCAATGAGAATAATATCCACAGCAGAAGGGTATACAAATAAACTCTCACCTGTATGTTTGTTAGCTCCCAACCAGCCTTTAGATATTTAAAGGTTTTCCACTTCTGTTTTTTCTCTCTTTTCCTCTAGGGGAACCGGGAATATCTAGGGCTCTAGATCAGTAAAACGAACAGAGCCGGATTTAAGATGTTGGTGCCCATAGGCAGAGAGACATGGCTAAATTGGCTATGCCCCTTTAAAGCTGTGACAGCACGTGATCCTAATGCAAGCTTGCATATTTGTGCCTTCAAAATGTGGCCCCTAGCCTAGGCAATTGCCAATGCCTGAATCCGGAACTGAATGAACAGTCCTTTGGCTGTAATCCAGATTTAATTTTCACAAAAAAATACCTCTGCTTCTACTTATATGGTATAAATGGTGATTGAAATAAACTGTTTTGTTTTGTTTTTTTCAGTTTGAATTTTCTCCCAAAACTGTATTCACTTTCGAGTCAATTTCAGAAGAACACTAATTATTCAAGTTCTCCTTCTAAACTGAAAATAAATAGGATTATCTCATTCTCCACTAAATCATGCTCCCACCCATAGTTGTACTAGTGAGTCAGAAAGGTGGAGTCCACAGAGAGAGTGGAAAAGCTTCCACTCAAACAGCAGCAAGCTCTTGTAGGTAAAACTCTTCACAGACACCTAATTGCATCTAATAGTGCAGATTTTAATGTAAAAGCAGCACAGGATAATTAGTATCTTCTCAAGCCGCAATAAACTGAATATTTCCATTCATACGCCAGTTTTTGCAATACAACAGCTTTATCGCTAGATGGCTGTATAAGTTTTAATGTAGAGAGGAGGACAATCCAAATGGATTGTTTTGTTTTGGGGAGGAAGGGGGATGGCTTGAATTGCCGGGAAATTCAACATAAGAAACTCGACACCTGAGAAAATTAGGCCTGAGTTAAAAGAATGTTTCTCATTGTGGAGAAGAGGCTAAGTATAGAATCAAAACACTAAATTAATTAAACGCCTTTATTTTTTAGAGTTTTAGATGGAAGCACGCCATACAGTTTCCACTTCTCAAGGTGTGACTCTCCCTCTTATAAGCTTTCCTTTGGCATGACTCCTCATGCAAAGTAAATAAAACTTAAATTACTACATCCAAGAACAAAGCAGTATTGCTTAATGCACTCGGGTCAGAACCCATCAATAGACTGATGTTGTTTTCTCTCTGTTTTTCATAACCCAGAATGGTTAAATGAAGTTAATGATTTGCAAATCTAATAACCGGGCGTTGTTGCTTCCATACATTCATGTTACGGGTGAATTCATGAACAACACAGAAGTCCTATTATTATTTGCAGCTGTAAATAAACCAGAAGTTTATATGAGATTCTAACTTACTAAGTGCATCCACTGAGTTTTATTACCTGCAATAACAGTAATGCTTTACAATTACTTTTAAGCACCTGCAGTTGACTATGGAACAAATATTTAGTCTGAAACCCTAAAAGTTCTTTTGAATAGATGAAAGCTTGTACCTGATGCAGACTTTGGTGTATTTCACTTATACACGCTGTATTTATTCAAGTGTTTAGCTCTTGCTAAACTATATTGATAATTACGGTTTAACACCAAAATCGTTAACTAGAGAAACAAACAGCTTCTTTTCAGCCAGCAGGAGCACCAAAACATTTTAGTTAATCCAGCTAACAGTTGAGACAGGCAACATCATTAACCTTACTCTTTTTTCTTAGGACGAATTTTATTTCATATTCGAGGAGAAGTTAATGCTTAAAGCATCTTCTGTTAAGTCACTCCCATTATTATGACGACAAGTAGATTGCGGTGTTTCCGCGCTGATCCTTCCCTGGAGCCAGAGTAGGACACAAGCGTAGCGCAAAAAAGATGAAAGCGGAAGTGTAAAAATATATCAAACGAAACAGGCTAGTACAAGGATAGAAGTATGCTCAGGAGTGAGACCACGAGGGGAAGCGATAGAGCAAATAAGCAATCACATTTATGTTTTGAAGTGTAATGCAGGGCTTCCCATACCGGCCCTGGTGAAACCCACTGCCAAGCCTGTTTTCAGGCTATCCGTAATGAATATGCATGAGATACATTTGCATTTGATAGGTTTTTTAATGCATATTCATTGAGGATGTCCTGAAAAGCGGACTGGCTCTGCTCTCACTAGGACAGGTTTGGGAAGCCCTGATCTAATGTATCTGCTTGTGTGTATTATATATCCAGATCAGTTGTTTTGAATTATTTCAAATGCTGGAATTAATAACTAATAGCTCATTTACACATATGTAACATGTTTTGTGGTACTATTGCGGTGTCCTTCTAGATTATTTTCCTTAGTTCAAATACATTTGCTACAAAGTTATCAACTACCAAAAATACACAATAGGACACTAATCTATGCATACCAATATCAAACAACTACTTTATAAATAAAGGGACGAGTATTGTAAAATTTATATTGTCTCTGTAGTGCTCTGAGTTTGGGGAATGTAATGTCCCTGATACATTTCTGCACCTTTTAAGTGTATATGTTGCAGGCATACTTACCATTATAACTACAAGCCTGTAAATCAAATCAAACATCCTTAGTCTAAATTATGTATTACAAATAATATTTTCCCGTTTTTGCATTTATGTTAAGATAACTTCTTTCAACTTAAGTATACAGACACTCTGGGGACTGTTTTCAGAGTTTCTTCCATTCTTTGCTCATTAGGAAAATCTTTGAAAATAGGTCCCCTTACTTTGCCTGAATATGACAATAAAAACTGAAATAAAAAAGTTAATACTCGAGTGTGCTGAAGATGTACAAATCTCTGTAGTCTGTAGGACTACAAAAAATATGTTTAAAAAGCTTACGAAAACAGAAGGGGGCGCCAAACGACAGCAGTAAACATTCTCACTGGCTGAGGTCGATCAACCTATGCCTGATTTTTCTATGGCCAAACTGGACCAAGTGATTACTCAGTTTTTGCATATCTCTCTGTATTTCTGCTAGCAATATTTTGTGCTGCAACACCCATCCGCTGTCAGTATGTTAGTGTATTAATTCAGGAAATATATATATATATAAATGCAAGATATATACAAGACTTGGAGCAAGACTCCTTATACTAAATGAAATGTTTGATGCTGCACCTAAAGTAATTCGGTCATAGATATAACTTAAATGCAATTTGTTCTGTTTACAATAATGTCAGTTTTGTGTTAACAGACAAATTTGCGACAGGCGTTGAACTGGTATGTTTTAATTAAATATTGGATTAGGAATTTTGTAGGTTAGGGATTTTTTTTAATGACCATCTAAAACTTTTATGAAACGTAATGAACGCATATAGCTGAGAAAAATCTGTGATTATCTGCGATAATGGAACTACACGTATATTATTTATTAAAAAAATAATTATGTATCTGTAATCATTTTTACTACTCCCTCCCCCTATATGAAAATGTATTGTTTATATGAGATAGATCCGCAGGCTTGCAAATAGATTGGTTACCAAAACACGTTTAATGAAATTGTTAACATGTTTTACATTATCTTTTTTCAAGATAGTATTCTTAAGGTAGCGGCGCTTCTCACAGTTCTTAAATATTAAGTTGTGTCAACATGAAAAATTGTTCAATGCATGAAATGTACTTGGGAGTGTTATATGAACTCTGTATAGATTTTATAGTTAGGTGATTAGGTTCTCTGTAAAAAAAAAATCAGTATTATTCTGGCTAATTGACAAAATTGTAGAGAATATGGTGGTATTTTACAGTTGTTTTAAATCGCTGGTGAAATACAGTTTAGTGCGCTTTGCATCTTGAAAGAATAGGTTTTATTAATATTAAAGCTTGCTCGAAGGATAATTACAAGGTATAATTTATCGTAATTAAAATGGTCGCTATCAGCTTTATTACTATTATCAAAGTTGAGACCGAGAAAGACTTTGCGATTTACTCTTTGACGAAGATGTAGCTCTGTGCAGCTTTGTAACTCATCAGAAGGCATTTTTTCAACACACTGGAAAACGGTGGACAGTTCACTAAGCCAGAAGTAACTTTGGAGGAAGAATAATCCTACCTGACAGATTGTATTTTTGGAGATTGTATAAAACATATTTGTGTTTATCACGGATCACTACGTAGGGGCCGGCATTAATACAACGAAAAAAAAAAAGATAAAATAAAAATGGAAAACTGACACCAGAACTAGGAAATCAGGAATGGTTAACGTTAATAGATAAGTGCTATAAGAAAATCGGATCGCATACTATGCTTCATTTAGAAGTTCTTACTTAAGCAGCATTCATTAGTAGAATTATTTCAAGTAAAATGTCATTTAAAATGCAATAAAAGAATATGCTGTCAGACAAAAGTAAAAGTGAATATGTTGCACATATATGCTGCTCGTACCAAATATTTTAAACTACAAATAGATTTTTCTGTTGTGTATATCAGTGCAATAAACATTATTTGATTTTGAATTGAGAAGAAAACTTAAAAAAAAATAAGCGAACTGATGGTATTTATAACTGCAATACTATCATCAACAATTTCAGAGGTAATAATGCAAAATCACACAGAAAATAGTCTACAAATAAAAGCTTTATCTATTATTTAAAGTGTAGTTTCGTCCGAGAAAAATGAGAAAGAAGCTGCATCATTAGGACCTAAAAGGCAACAAAACAAAAATCAGAGCATAATGATGTACCTAAATGAAGGGGGAAATGTTGCACAGCTCATTTTATTAATCAGACTGTCAATTTCACCCCAGAGGACAAACCCCAGAACAATTCAAGCAAAATCTGCTGGAGCTAAGGACAACAGCTTCTCTCTTCACTTCTTGTCTTTCTCTCTACCTGGATATATTTGTCTGCTCAGAAGCTGCCTTCATTATCCACTGACAGGAGCTTGTATTTATTTGCTTATAAACCTGTTACAATAAATGATTATTCGAACAGCGTCATTCGTACCTTAATGACGAGCACTAGTTTTTGATGAATGACATTTCGGGCTAGAAAGGATGTATGGGTCATTTTGACCAGTCATTCCCTCGCTTTGGCATCCCACAATTTTTACGCCTTGCTCAAAAAGAGATAATAATATTTAGAGCCACTCACAGGGCTGAATGTGAATTAGCCCCTGCTGCAGCTCATCATTAGTAAAGGACCAACCCTGCAACTTTGACATTTTTTTATAAAGCTGAGATGATGGAAAGAATAAGAAAAGAGATGATTCTGATGGAAAGAGGGCTGCACAGTCCTACAACTAGCAAAAGGCATTCGAATTTGTCCGACTCAGCTGGAAATGCGGTGCTAGAGGCCCTGGAAAATGCTCAGCACAGTGCTCGCCTCAGCCCTAGACTAACTTCCGCCTCCCTGCACAGCTCCATAGGGGACATCACTGGAAAAGGCAAATTCGAAATAGACACCTTATTCAATATTCCACATCAGAACATTGAAAGCACGCCAGCTTCCGAAATCGCATCTTCTGAAACCAGGAAGAAAATTAGCCATTATTCCGAAGTTGCTCAAGAGGCAGATATGAACAGTGATGTGGAGGTAGGCTGCTCAGCTCTGCGCTCCCCGACTAGCTTGAGTGTCACCCAGCTGAAAGAAAACAACAAAGGTAATTCTTCCTCTGCACGCTTCGTACAAATCACTCGTTTCCATAAAACTTGAGAGCTTTGGACATCATTTTTTTTTTTTGTAAACAGTAAGGTAAAGCATTACCCTAATATCAATGGATAAAAATGAGAGAGAAACGTTAAACAAGATTTTAATGGACATTATTGTCTTCTATGTACATATCAAACAATCTACCTCTCCGTTTATGGAAGCACTAGAGTAGATTTGTTATTATGAGGAATTTAGTCATCATGATTTGGCATTATTCAGTTCAACTGCAAACTGTAACTAAAAAAATGATAAAACGTACTTATGAAGTTCCAATGCAAATTTTAAAATGATCATTATTAGTGCGAGCATTAGCAGAATAAGCGACTGATTTTTTATTTGGTGTGCTAAGTGCATTTTATGCAAAATGCAAACCTATCAACAGAGAAATACAGAATAATTTACATCGCAGTCATTGTATGGCTGCTGCCAGGCTGTGCTTCCTCTACAAAGGAAAGAACTGTTGAGGTTCTGATAAAACTGTTCACCTTATTAAGGTTACGATTAAAATGTTGCAGTAAGTGACATTACTACGAAAACATATTTGGTTATTTAATGATTCTTCCTTAAATGAGTACATGCAATATGCACGCAATAACATCAGACTACTCATTTTACCTAGAATGATTTGGTTATGAAGTGTTTAAAAAATATTGATTCTATTAACAGCACTAATTTGCAATAATGACAGCTAACATTAATTAAACCAATTCCGAGTTCTGTTGGCACTTTAGGAATATATCTATATATATCCATATCTATATATTCCTAAAGTGCCAACAGAACTCTGAATTCGTTTAATGTATATTTATTCATTCTTTTCTGCTTGTTTATACAGGCTACTCAGAAAACAATTCAACTGCCAGCACCATTACTTCTTCAGCAGGCTCTGGTTTGGGTGGCTTGAACAGTAGCAACTCCGTGGCCAGCTCTAGCTCCGCGGCAGATCAAGTGCGGCGGTACCGAACGGCTTTCACCAGAGAGCAGATCGCCAGGCTGGAGAAGGAGTTCTATCGGGAAAATTATGTCTCCCGGCCCCGTAGGTGCGAGCTCGCAGCCGCCCTCAACCTTCCCGAAACCACCATCAAGGTATACGCTTCTCCGAGGCTTTTCCTCTGACTTTAACTTGTAACATCTGGCAAAACACATCACCCCGGGTCTTTAAAAACAACGCAAAACATAATTTCATTTTAAAAAGTACCTCCCTCACAGTCCAGTCACAGCCCTCACAAAACTAGACGCAAGCATCAAGCTCCTCAAAAAATGGGGAGCAATAATTATTTTCATAAAATTATTTGTCTCATTATATTTTTTATATATCCTTTTAATTTAAAGTAAAGATAGGTTATGGATGTAACCTTTCATATCTCCGTATAAAAGGCACCCAAAGAAAAATTGATATTTCTGTACAAAAATATAAAAAAATGTGTCTTTTCTACAAGGAAAAGGACTTCCAGCATTTAAGAAAGAACTTGTCACAGTAAGACGCCGCTGTATACGTATGTTTTAGCTAACTGCTCTTTGAAATATCTAATCATGTAATCTGAGGGGGGTACACTAAGATAAAAATGAACTACGCGTTTTATTTTATGAATGCTGCATCGCTCTTTTAATATTATAACAGTATTTGATAATTTTTTAAACACTGATAACTGAAACAAAATTTGAAAATAAAGATTAATCCAGGAATGGTAATTTAAAATATACATTTATTTCGAGGTGATTCTCTGTTTTATTGTTCAGGGTTTGCGTTCTGTCAACGTTTCTTTTTTTTTGTTTGTTTTCTTTTTTCCTTTTTATCAAAGCGGAGGTATATCTAGCATTATCAGTATAAATCGTTGGGATTTTCTCAAGTAACTTTTGTTTATTGAGTAAAGTCCGCAGGGCCCTATTTTATTTTTATGGCTTTCTTGGCATTTAAGTTTGGAAAATATACACTATTGTGTCGCATAGTTGTACACATTAATAGTTGGTTAGGTTGAAAAAGACCAGAGGCCTGTGGCGTTGGTATTAGTTAACTGCAGTTCACGTTTTGTTTGAAACAAGAGCCCGGGACAATAAGATATGCAGCGAAAATGAAGGCTGCCGATCATTCTTCAGAGGTCCCCTAACTACTTCGCAGTCCATAATAGTCATTTCAGTTGGGCACCCTCCCTTGACTGTAGTCAACAGATGACACTGTATAGACAGAGCAAGTGTGATCGCATTTTTCTTGCTTTTGCCGTCACTGCTGATAGCTTTCAGGCGCGCAGCGCACAGATCAGGCACCTGATCCCGTTTTCGTCTTCCTCCAGGTATGGTTCCAGAACCGACGGATGAAAGATAAGAGGCAACGTCTGGCTATGTCCTGGCCTCACCCCGCCGATCCCAGTTTCTACACCTACATGATGACGCACGCGGCGGCCACCGGAAGTCTGCCCTATCCTTTCCACTCGCACGTGCCTTTGCATTACTACCCGCACATGGGGGTCACGGCCGCGGCGGCCGCCGCCGCCGCCGCCTCGGGGGCTGCGGCCGCCTCGCCCTTCGCCGCCTCCATCCGCCCGCTGGACACCTTCCGAGCGCTCTCGCACCCTTACTCCCGACCGGAGCTGCTGTGCAGCTTCCGCCATCCGGGTCTCTACCAGGCCCCGGCGGGGCTGAACAGCAGCACCGCGGCCGCCGCCGCCGCCGCGGCCGCCGCCGCCGCCGCCGCCTCGGCCCCCGCCGCCTCCACGCCTTGTTCCTGCCTCAGTTGCCACAGCAACCAGACAGCCTCGGCCCTGGGCTCCTCGCGGGGCGCGAGCTCGGATTTCCCCTGCACGGCGGCCTCCCAGAGGCCGGAGAGCGGCTTTTTACCGTACTCCGCGGCGGTGCTCAGCAAGACGTCCGTCAGCCCCCCCGATCAGAGGGAGGAGGCGCCCTTAACCAGATAACTGACCCGAGAGGTGGCTTTTTCGGGCCCGGGGGGCAGCTGCTGCGTGGGTGTTTTCTGACTGGCGTAAAAAAAAAAAAAAAAAGAAAAACAAAGAAACAAATCTATTCGGTTTTCTTTTTGTTCCGATTCCCGCTTTTAAGTTTTTTTCTGAATGGCTGGGGCTAATTGGAAAATTAAGAGCATTTAATTTATCTGCAAATCAGTATCCTGTTTACTTAAAACCGATTGAGCCTGGTTTACTAGGTGCCACGGACATTGTTTTCAATACGGTTTTTTTTTTTTAGGGCAATAAGATGGTAATGCTAAAATGGCTTACACATAGGATAAAAAAGGAAAACACACAAGTAATAGTCATTTTTTGAACAAAATTAATTGGAAACTCTGAGTAATTTTATATTAACATAGTAACCTATGCGGGTCAAATTTGTATTTATTGTAAACTAAGGGAATCATTAGACTAACGATTTGCTTTTCTAAAACATTTAGCTAGCTCAGCTTCAGTTGTTCCCATCAATACATGCTATCTGGAAAATAGTTGAAATTTCACATAGAATATGTCCAGATGCATTATCCTTATATGGACCGTTTTCTAAAAGTTTACGTCTGCTAAAATGGCATTTGGCGTTATGTTTTTTCAATGAAAACAACACGCATGTCTAGTTTGCTTTTGCCTCAAAAAGCCACCGCTGGGTAACTCAGACTTGCTGTACCAAACCTTTGCTACTGGAGGGACTTCCCTGAACTTGAGGAAAGGCACATCAAAAACCACCAGTGTTATTGCCATGTCAATTTTGATGCTAATAATGTGCAGATTATGACGAAAATTGCCAATCATGTTCTCTGATGGACCTCCTTTGAATGTGGAATTGGAAAAAAGTTTCCCGCACAGAGACCTGCTGTCAAGTACTAACAACCCGCTAAGGGAAGTCATTAGAAGAGACAGATAAGAGACTGGTACATAAAACATTGTTCTTGGTGCATAGAATGTATGTTATTTAATGTTATATCTGTTACCTGAAGTGCTTTCGCAGAAGAAAGCAATGTTCTTATCATCTCAATTGCCAATTTTCATTTTGGTAACTTGGACGCCCTGGGTAGACTTTTCTCCGTTAAGGTGATATTCTACCAGTGTGAGCAGCCTCATTAAATCAAATTCAGATATTTCCATAATGTTCCCTGCAGAGCCAGTTCACTCTTCACATAATGAGATCTTCTGAAGAGTAGAAGCTTTCAAATAGCTATTGCATGTAAGACACACATATATTTATAGATAGATAGATATCTATATCTATATCTATAGATATATGTATCTATCTACACACAGGCACACACACACACTAGGTGTCATTAAATACTTTTTGTTTGTAAGACACTAGATTTTGTTTGAGTTGTATTGAAATTTCAGGAAATAAGCTTTAAAGGGTATATATTTTGCAGTGAAGGCAGGAGCAGTGAAATTTTAAAAGAAGATTTCTGAAAATAATTTAGAAATTGTTAGCTCATATTGTGATCTAGTAAAATGTTTTAAAAAAATGAAACAAAATAATCAAATAATCACCTGATAAACATAATTTTAATTTTGTAAAAGTAATGAGTACTTATGTAAAGATATTAACAGCTTTTCTTCACTGAAAGATGATACACTAAAATTTCTTTTATTAATATATATTTTAAGACTAAATAAAATAGTTCAGATCATGTAACTCATATACCAGCATTCCCATTTCTTTTTTTTTTCAATTATTTCCTCACAGTTACTAAATGTATATAAAATAACGTT